>NC_053451.1:103709792-104909792 GCF_015227805.2 Hirundo rustica | reverse complement strand
GCACCACCTGGGCACCAGGGCTGTAAAGCAGGCTGTCTCACTTGCTGGCAGTCAGATGGGCCATGCTGGAAGGAAACTGTGCAGGAAATAAATCCTAAAAGAGTCAAAAGGACAAAGGGGACTTCCAAGTCTTCTTTCACCTGTGCAGCAACCTAAGTGTAGTGATGTGTCCTGAATTATTGTACATTACATTACAGCAGCGTTTACAAGCTGAGGAAAAGCACTCTGCAAATGTGGCTAGCTTGCTTGACATGGAGATACCAAAGTTAAGAGTCCAGGGCCATCTGTACCCAGCCCTGGGGTAGTGTTTTGATTAAACAGATTTAGAGAAATGTAGAAGGTGATGAGCAACAGGCTCTTGAAAGTATCAGTATGAGAATTTCATCAGAGGATTCCTCTGATTTACTAACCCCAGGCACTAACCCCACTACCGTGAGGCGCAGCTTAACACCCTTTTGCACAGATAAATATCTCTTCACCATTCAGACAAGCAGAGGTTTCTCTAAAACTGACTTCTTGTGCCTGGGTGTACCCCAGTCTCAAGTCAGCTTCAGATGTGTGAAAGACCCTCTGCATTCAGTTGAATCCATATCAGCAAGGTCCATGCACCTGCCCAGAGCTTCACAGAGCTCTGCAGAGAGATAAAAAGCCTGTCTTTATAAATACAGGGAATGCATCTATGCCCTCCTCAAATCAATTCACTTACTCTCATTCATGCAGGATGCATAAAGGATCTTGGCCTTCTGTACAGCTTCACTATCTCGTCTTTTGCTGATGGGTTTCTCTAGTAGTGCTGAAAAAACAAAATTATTTTTTCAATACTTTGGAAAATGTGGACACTGTTTTCCTGTTTCAGCATTTGGTTTAATCATAGCATTTGTTTAATTAAGTATGAGGCTCCACACGTACTTTCTTTAGCAGCAGCACAGACATAATTGCACCTTTTCCAATCCCCAGCTGAGAAGGATTTGTTATTTATTTATTTTTAAGAAAACTGAGATAAAGCCAAATGACAGATGCAGCTCATTACTCATCCTCACAACCAGCTACCCTCAGCAAACTGAGGTGACAGGCAATCACGGGGTGAGGGTAGGAATCAACACACAGAGCAGGGAGTCAGGAATTTCTTCCAGTGGCTCAGCTTTTGGTGCTGATACATTATGAAATCAGGACCTAACTGAGAAGGTTACAAGATTCCAGGTGAAAGCTGTAAATCTGCCACAATGCAGCTGCAGATAAAAAGTACCATGGCTGAATGTAGAGGCAGCTGAGCTTCAGAGAGTTCTGTCAGCTCAGGGGCTGCACAGCACAAGCACTTCCATGGCCAAGAGAAGCAGGTAACTCTTGAGCACAGTACAGGAACAGGGCTGGTGAATTCTGTTGGACCTTGTCTGGTTTTGAAAGACCCAAGCAGGTCCTGCACAGCCTTACCTTATTGTTACTGGAACCACTGGAAGGAGTGGCTTTGCTGGTATCAAGTCCCTCCTCTTGTGTGCTCAGCCAGAGCTAAAAAGCCTAGAAAAATTCAAGACTCCCTTCCCTGCCCAAAGTACCACCCAGGGCTCTGCGTTTTAAATGAGCAACGGCAGCACAGTGCAAATGTGCTGAGATGCATGCTCCACACAAAAGTGCAACACAAGAGTCCCAGAGGCCTGTGAATGCAGAGGACCACTGAGACTCCCTTACACCAGCCATGGCAAGACCAAACAGCTCCCACATGGAACAGGATTGGGGTCAATGCAAGGTGATTCCTCTGCCAGGACTGGCTGGGGACGTGCAGAGTGCTGGAGAGGCGGCGGTACTGCCATCCAAAAGCAGCACCCTCCTGCAAACAGTGGCAGCTGCTCACCCTCCAGCCCTGCTCTTCCCGCAGCTTGCCAGAGTCCATCCCACAATGCAGAAAGGTGGGTGTGACTGCTCAGTTCTACAGCTGAGAACAGCCTGGGTTTGCACAGCTTGTCTCAGTACTAGGAGCTCACTGCTTGAGGCAGCATTTTAAGGCATTTATTTCCCAAAAATCTCCACAGCACTCTGAGGAACCAGCCATGGTTCCTCTTAGACATTCACCACCTGAACTCATGTGAGCTCTCAGAGGACCATAATGCAGACCTCAAACTGTTTATTACTTTATTACTCAAGGAATACCATTGTGATGAATAAATGTCACTTGTTCTCTCCCTCCAACCCCTTTTCTCCTTAAACATACAAAAACCCCCATTGTCCAATTCTTTTGCTTAGACCCTTAAGAAATTTAATGAGATTATTCCCTTTTAGTCATGAATAAGATTTTCCCCTAAAAATATTTCCAAAGAGGATAGCTTTGGTTTTAAATCCTCTAGTATTTCCCAAATTGTTAAACACAATATAATGCCAATCATCAACATGTATGTTCAGTGTACACAATTCTTAGCAGCATAATCAGACCTGTTCACATTTTTAAAATGGCATTTTAAAAGAAATGATAAATGAATCCTCCATAAAACTAAGGATGAAAAACTACTCTCCCATTAAAGCCATTACAATAATTTCTGTCTTTGCCAGTGAGCTTTGAAGCTAATAAAATCCAATGGCTAAAACTCAAGAGAGAAACAGATTATAAGAGCCAATATAATCAACTCTAGAGATACAACTGCATCAAACTGTATTAAAATCAGGTCTGGTGTTTTCCCATCAAACCATGTCATTAATGTGACCTCTTACTGCAGAGAGTGAGGCGGGGTAGATGTTGCCAACTTGATCAGAATCCTTTTATGAAGACAATTCTCGGTTCTATAATATAAAATCCAGTGATCAAACATAAAAGACTTAATAAGTTGCTTAAATCCTGTGGACACTGGAATAGGGGGTGTGATCCATGGATAGTCTTTAGGCTATGGAGGTTTCCCAGCCTTAACCTCACATTTTCAGCAAGATTTAGAAGGTCAGACCTGGAGCATTGCTCACATCCACATGATTTCTACATTAGCTAGTATAAAATCCAAATTCAACGTTTAGAAATTTGCTTCTTATTTAGCTCACAAATACATACGGATTTTACAGGTCCTTGAGTATTTAAGTTCTTAAAGATAAATAGCAAGAGAAGGCAAGAAGCACAGCATACAGATCAAAGATATATGTAATCAATTAGTCTAGGGGTTGTTTATTCATGGAAAGAAAGTCACTACTGTGATTGAGATCAATGCAAGCCCATCAAGCTCTCTTTAAATTAGCAGTATTGGGTCCTGTGAGTAGCCTGGCTGCAGCTGCAGGCTCTGACAAACCCACTCCATACAGAGCATTTCTGTTCGTGTGGGTCGATGCATGCTGCTCTCCACAGGGCAGCAGCTCAGTCTCTGCTCTCCCAGGACTCTGCAAGCTGAACAAACCTGCCCCAGGGCCATCCCACACTCTCTGAGCAGTGCTTCTCCTCCTGACACCTGACATGGATTTCAGGTTCTCATCTACAGTAAGGGAAATGCCAGCCAGTGATATATGGAGAGCAAATTCAGCCCCTCAGAAAAAAATTCACCTGAACTATAGCTGTCTGGGAGAATTTCCTTCCACTTTGAAAAATTGTAATGGCTTCAGATATTTTCTGTTTCAATGCCAAAATGTAAGCAAAACCTATGTTGTTTTTTGAGGGATAGGAAGAGAAAGACCACCAAAGACCAGTTAATGTTGAACCTCATAAGATACCACAGATTTGCTGTTTAGTTTTTTACTTTGTCTTTCCAAGCTCCAGCTCTCACACCTCACTAAGGAATTGTGCATATTCATATAAATCCACTGAGAAGTTCAGTCTGATAGGTTTTCCTAAAGCACAGGTTCCTTAAATTTTGACCTAGTTAGGAAGATCAGGGCTACCAACATTTTGACTAAAATGGCTCACTTAGCACTGAGGAGGACATTGATCTTGTTCTTGGATCTGTCTTGCTTGCTTGCTTGTTTTCTGTTTTCTTGTTTCAAACTAGAAGTTCTAATTTCTTAAAGCAATCTTCCATTTTAGGACACCAAACTTTTACCTCTAAAGAAGAATTGTTAGGAATAAATAGTTTTGATCAGATTAGGAAATACACATCACTCCAACAATATTGAAAAGACACCTTTAAAATAACAGCTCATTTGTCAGCTCTCATTTGAATGATACAGCACTAGACATAGAATAGCAATCTGGCTGCAGAGGTTAAAAAGAAACCACAATCTAAGCTGATTTCCAGGCATCTGAAAAAGCACAAAACTGTTATTAACATCAACCAAAACTTAACAATTTATTGCTGCTACTGAGTTAAACCACTAGCCTGCTTGCAAAGCAGAATATCATTACCAAAAATCACCAGGACAAACAAAGTGAACCAGCATAGTTTAAGCCAGCTGAATGTACACTTTGGATCCCATTTCCTTAGCCAAATATCAAGTATACATTTGAATGGCTTTTTTAGCAGAACAGCTATTTTTCAATTACATCTTTCACTTTCTTCACTTTTAAATTATTTCCAAAGTCATTCTCTTTGGACTAAAAAAGGATCTTGGCCTCTATCACTAACCTCAGCACCTCATTGTTCGTGTTTCCATATGCACAGAATGTCCAAATGCAAGATTCAGGTTTCCCGTCACATAAAACTTAGTTATGGCAAGTGTCAACACTTATTGTCAATTGCACTCCACAGTTCTGTAATAATGTAGCTCATCTCATCAAGGAGCTACCACTTGCACAGTCAGAAACTGGCTAAAGGTGTTCACAATATCCTAAACTTCCTGAGACTGTAAATGGCTTCATCATTCATTTTCTTGTACCAAGGCATTGGGGGTGCAGAAGTTCCCATTGCAGTCAAGGTTCTTGAACTTCTGTCACCCCAGGTCAGGCACGTTTGCATCACTGCACTCCCCAACTCTTGTATAGAACACAAAGACTCAACATCACTGACAAAAAAACACTCCATAGCTGGGAGTGATCTTCGCTTGTCTGAACTGGAGATGCTCAGATATACGGTCAAGGAAAAAAGGCACAGCTGGGGGTGGGGAGCTGGGACGGGAAGGAAGAGAGCTGATATTGAATTCCTTTCACATAGTCTTTTTTTCAGGGCAAGAGGGCTAAAAAAGGCCAGCTTCCTGTGGTTCACTACCCTTGAGTAAATAGCAATCATCTGCTGTTAAAAGTGAGAGCAAGGCACATTACAAAGTAAGCTTTGCATGTGTGTTTATTTAACTCCATACTATTCTAAAGCTGCTAAGGATAGTCTTGCGGTTAAGTTTTACCTTTAACCTTACTTTCCATTTCCAGCCCTTGTTGATTTTCCAGCCCACTGTCTTGCATAGCTTCATTTTGGTTTTCAACCACCATATTTTATTTATGGCACCAAGAAATCCTGTACCTTTCCTTCGTCTGACTTGGACTGCGTGAAAAAGGATTGTAAAGCCAGATTTGCAGAGAAAAGAAACATGCACGCCATTTATTCAGATTAGAAATATTGACTCAATTTATCAGTGTCCTGATCAGATTGTATATATACTGTATCCTATCAGACAGTTTTCTATGTATATAGTTGTGTTGAAATCCTGAGAAATACTATGTTATTCACGAGGCTTATTTCCTATTCTAACAAGAAAAATAAGAGTTTTCTCTGCACTTTACAACCCTAGATGCAGAGAAATCATTGGGTTAGTAAAGTCAGTAGCGTTTTTTCCATTAGATTTTGTCCTTATCCTTTTACAAACATTTGCTCTGTGTGGAAAATGCAAGTTCAAGCGTTTGCACAGTGATATCTGACAATGATTTGAAATATATTTTCATGCTTAGTATCTTGAAGAAAAACAACTCAATGTGCAAACATCCCCCAGGGAATACGTTTGGACTGTAAACAAAACAAAAATTATACAAGAACCCCAAGGGACATCCCATTTCCTGGAAAGTTGTAACCCTGGAGGAGTGAAAAGCTAGAAGCAGACAAATAATTCAGCATGAACTCCCATGGCAATGCTAGAACAGACGGGAGTGTTGGACTGCAAAACCAGAGAAGTATCAAAGTGGGAAGATGATCTTAGTGTGTACACAGGCTGGTGAGACAGACTGGAACACAGCCTGCCCTTTGGCTGTCTGAATTGTAAAAACAATGTTGGACAGTTGGACAGAGGGCAGAAAAATACCAAAACAGTTGAGTTTTTTCTTTGGAGGGTGTGGCTTGAGAAATAGAAGGGAGGCTCAAAAAAAGCATATAATGAGGGAACATGATTTTCCCCCAAGAAATGTGAAAGGGTGATGGGATCACAATATCAAAACACCTTTAGAAAATGCTTGGTGCCAGAGAGGACTTCAGTCTATTGAAAAAAAAAAGACACAAAGAAAGCCAGCTGTTGAACAATGAAGACAAATTCAGCAGTGACAGTGATTAACCACTGGAACCAGCAACCAGAGGAGATAGTGGCTTCTCTGCCCTTTAATATGTTCAAGATTTCATGCTTTTTGGGGAGATTAACTTTACCCCAAAGTCAATTATGTTTTATCCCAGTGCAAGCTACTGAGCTGCATTACATGGGTAAAATAGTTGTCTGTGACACAAAAAAGGTCATAGGAAATAATCCAGTGGTTCCTCCTACGATTGCACTCTATATATTTAGGATACAGATCTCAAAGCACTCAAAGCACATGACAGACCAAGGAGACACAGCCATTATCCATTGTTGCAGATAAAGAAAGTGAGCCACAGATTGCTCCTTATCAGAGTCATAGTGATTGGAATAGTGCTCCTTTATGAGCATAAAGCTTGCTGAACTTGATCAATACACTCAAAGACTGTGATCCTTTGGAGACGGTGAATGCCCCTCAGTCCCGTTTCAGAGACAGTGGGAGTTGCTTGGCACTGCCCAGATGATGCTCAGTACTACAGTGAAAGCAGCTTGTAATGCATTCTTTTTGGGATCAGACTCAGAAAGCAGCCCAAGGGCCTCCACATTCAGCAGGTTTATTTGCAAATACCCAATGACAGAGAATTTCTCTTTCAATACTTGAGCAATACTCTGCTAGTCACCCTCCCCTCACTGCGCTCTACAGCTATAAGAACTGAGTTTCTTAACTGATGAGAAGAGTAATTAAAAGATCTATTCCCATCTCCAGCTACCAGTGACAACTTTTGTTTCCTCCCTAAATTAGCACTGTTATGTGCTACCTCTGTGAAAAAACAAAACCCAAGTTATCTTTTGGAAAATTGCAGGTGATCCTCTGAAGCCAGCAGCAAGTTCTTTTAAAGAGGTTCTGTGAGGATTTACCTTTTAAATGTAGAGAAAAACCTTCTGAAACCTTGGTTGGTGTTTAGCAATTAAATCAAACACACAACACATGTGCAGAATGTCATTCCCTGAGGTCCCTGTACTATAAGAAAATTGTGATTAATCTAGCTCTCATTAAGAATGTCTAACCTCTAATTCCCATATTTTCTTCACACTTAAGAGGTATGGCAAAAGAGTTTCTGAAAAGTAACCTCTAAACCCCAAGTATCCAACTGCACTTGTGCCACTGGGGTTGTCTGGCACTCCAGCTGTAGCATGAAGGCTTCACCCTCTCTTCAAACTCTCAGCACACTGGATTTCAGAAGCCAAGGTCAGTGTGGTTCACAGAGCAAAGATTTGACCAGGATGCCAAAGGGCACACAAAAAACTTTAAAACCACAGTGCTGTTACAGACATCACAGCTAGACAAATGTACAGTCTGAAGCAACATGAGCTTACACATTCCAAGAGTGATCATTTCAGAATGGTTTGGGGCCAGCTGACATTCATTTAGAGTATCTGGTTTCCAATTCCTCCTTTTCAGAGTCTAAAGTGGAGGAGAGTTGGCAGTGGTAAGTTTCATTGTGCCTCCGAGGGGCACAATGTTCTACCCCAAAATAAAAGCACTGGCCACAGCATATAAAATTATACACAAGACTGCTGTGTAATGTTAATGTTCCTGTCTTGATACATGAAAATAAAAATTTCATTAGACTGCAACATTCCAGGTTACAAAACAGTCAAAGAAGAAAAACTCATACATATATTTTTATTCTCATCATTGTGGAAAAGGGACTCTTATAGCTGGAATGGAGTCTAGAGGGGAGAGTGAAGAATATTTTACATATATATATATGTATGTATGTATGTATGTTCTGAAAGGAAGTGACAGACTTGTTTGGAATTTCAAGCTGAACATACTTATTGGGAACAACACAAGCATCATCAAGCCAAGATTATTCTTGGAGTTAAGTCTGTTCCCTCAGAGCACTCCTCTGAAATCATTTTCAGAATCATGGACATCTGCTGTAGGACACAACATTTAATGTTTCAGTACAACTTTGCCCCTCTTAGCAGGTTAATAGCACAGGCCAAACTCCCACACAAATGCACCAGCCCAGCTTCCATTTCAGCATTGTTTTTCATCTGGAAGCCTTGGAAGAAGAGCAAAGCAAGATCTCGCCTGCCTGGAAAATACCACAGAGAAAAATCTCAGTGGATGTGCAGATGCCTGCTCACAGTTCTTGTCCAACACCTGTGCAACCCAACCTCAAATACATGATTTCAAGGCCTCATTAAACTCCTTTATGCCTTTAAAACAAAAGTTCAGCTGAGAATGTCTCCTGATAGGCAATTTAAGTGTGCAAAGCCACTTCTTTCCTCTAGCAACAATTGATAGCAATACAATATTTGGTTTCTGAGGTTTCCCTAAAATATGGCCTAATCTAAAATTATTTCTTTTTTGTAAACTACTAGTTCTGCTAATTGCTCTGCATTGCTCCTTGCTAGTCCAGGTATCTTATGCACAGTCTGACACGTGCAGTCCAGAATCCTCTTCCCCACTGCATTAGGAGTGAACTGCAAATGATTGGTTTTCAAATAAAAATTTGTTTCCAAAAGTCCAAAATAAGAAAACACACAGTCTAAAGATAAAATTTTTACTCCTTCACAAATGAACAAACAAAAAAAGCAATGAAAAATTTTCTTGCCATCATAAATATATTAAATATTTGCTGAATTGTTACTGACATTAAGGCTCTTCTTCCTTTTCTTTGTGCATTGGTGGCTGTAAACAATTCTCGGTTTCAGAGCACAGGAAGGGAAGCAATCCAAACATAATGCAGTACAAAATATATTTCACTTCATTTTATATATACCTAGTTTGAGTTTCTGATGAATTATAGTCCAGATTTCTCTACTGTTTGCTAAATATATATATATATATATATGGGAGAACAAACTGGCATAAAAGGTTTGCAAAAAAGCTTTCTCCATATGCTTAAAGTTACCCTTGCCTAATTAAAGCCTTTTGCTTTGAGTGTCTAAAGTAAAATAAAGTAAGAAATCAATACACCTTTCTGGTGTTCTCTTTATAATGAAGTTCTTAAATTTTTCCAAAGCGTACTTTATTTCCACTTTCATGCTTTTTGCATTCCCTTCTTAACCAGCCTTCTACTACTTTCTTTTTTTTCCTCTCAGTTCCCCATTACTAATAATCAGATCACCAGAATCATCTTATTGGAGTACGTAAGTGCTTGAAACAATCACTCAAAGCAAATTTCATAATGGCAAACCCCTTGTTCACACAGGAATATGAAATAATGCAGAACACTGGACTCCTCTCAGATTGCCCTACACCTGCTGCGTTGTGTATTCCCACTTCTTTATAAGGCAGAACCACCCAGGACATCAATGGACGGGGCCATTAGTCACTTTTGGAAGGCCTTGTGTTGGCTTGCATAGCCTCAGATATGCTTCAGATATTAAATATAAAATTTTCCATATTTCCAAACCATTAACTAGTTTGTTTGTTTGTTTTTTCTTTAATAGAACTACCAGTGTATTCTGCAGCTCTATGAGTTCGTTCCTCAGAATGGACCTTGTGGAGCTGATGCCTTAGTCTAGGCATGCCTTGTTTTGATAAATTGTTTCTCCCTCCTCCCCTTGTTTTATTTTGTGAGCTGAGGGGAGAGGATGGGTTGGTGATTGGTTGGTGGGGGGGAATTTGGTTTGTTTGCTTTTTTTTATTGTTTTGGTTTGGGGGGGGTTAGTTTTGGGGTTTTGTTTTGGTTGGGTTTTTTTGGTTTTTTTAAGGTATTTAATCATGATCAAGAGAGCAGTTATCAATTCAGGAAGATATTTTTTGTATTTGATACAATTAATGTCCATCAGCCAATTTCTTGATGGCAGCATTCATCTCACCATGGATGGAGCAGTGACTCTTGAAAATAACAGCCCCTCATTATTAATTCTTCTAATATTCCACAGACACATTTAAATCATTATGAATTAATTTTGTACTCATGAGGATGTAATTTATATGAATATGTATTTCCACAGGAATTCATGAAAATCTAGTAATTAATCAATTCATATAGGTTCTAGTTCCCAAGAAACATATACCAAGTAAAACAAATATATATTCCCAAATACCAATTTCATGAAAGAATTCTGTATTTAGACAAATAAACCCAACTAATATACTGATATTCTAGGGCTCCCCCTCGCCCCTTGAAAAGAAATTCCTCAATTCTTTCCTTGAATATCCATTTTAGCAATATGGAAGTTCTCATGGAAATAGCATTCACACAGCTGTGCTTACATAAGTGCTTCCTAATGCTGTTCAGTGCCCTAATACACTGCACATTTCCGAAATGGAAATGTTGTTTGTTTACAGTTTCAGCATTTCGTAAATTCTCTGAGTTACTATGTCAAAAGATAAGCCCATCATGTGAGTTCCTCCACAAGTCAACATAACTGTACACAAGCTGTGATCAACCCAAAATTTGTTTTATAAGGAGGGGAGAGCCTCTGTTCATAAATTTAATTTCAACAATAAATCTTACTCTTTTGAGTAGAATTGCCCTCTTCCCTGCCCTGCCCCTCTGGCCTCCAAGTATTATGCTTTAGAAGAAAACACATCATTATAACGTTATGCAAATGATTTTAAATCTTAAATGCTGCATTTACAGCAGAAGATTGCAAATTTTCCAATCATTACAATATAGGTGGAGCTCCATACTTAATGACATTTACATTTACATCATTGCAATAACACTTTCAACATGTACTTGTGGGATTTTTTTTTTGGTCTGAAAAGGGAATCAGATGTTATGGGTTGCTGTGCCTTCCAAGGCATCAATCCTCATTCTGTAAAATTACCCACCCAAAAAGAGCCATCAAGAATTTTGAAATTCGGTCCCAGCAAATATGCATGATATATATCATACAAACCCCAGACTCACTGTAAATTTAGGGGAAATACGTGCCACATGTGGAACAGGAGTGAGCAGGATGTGCCACTTTGGTTCTAGCTGAGGGCTCAGAGGAGGATCCCATTCTAGTCTCCAAACCAGGGAGATGCTGTGGGAATCCTGCGGCTCAGTTACTGTGCTGCCTTTAAACCTCATTTAGATACCAAAATTGTCTCCTCTCTGTACTCATGGTTTTCCAAAATCACCCATTACAAACCCAATTTTCATTTGGAGCAGCCACAAGCCTGGAAAAAGTCTTGGCATCTCTACTTTTGATTTAGTTATTTCATTTTAACAAAAAGTTACTAACTTCTTGACTGGAGAGATTTACCTGACTTGTGCCACTTCTCTTTTTTCTTACATTCAGATAAATAAGCCACTATAGGAAAGATCTGGACCACTGGAAAAAAGTGTCTGTACCATTGAAAAGAGATCAATTTACTGCAGAAAATACCAAGCAAAACAGCATGAAGTGCTATTGCTTTTCTCTGCTTTCCTTTTATTCAAGAGCAGCTGCCCAGTAATATATTGGAGGCAAAAACATAAATATCCTATTTTATCTTAATTACTGCTGGTATTCTTCCTCATGCTTGGGACAGCTCTCGAAAAGCTCAAATAATTTTGAAGGAAACAAATCACAAAAGACAGGTCAGCTAACACAGAAACCTGGGGATGAGTGTCAGCAGCTGCATTTCAGACTTAACAGGACACATCCAAACTATCCCAGTGGTCCCAGTTGAGCACCAGTTGAATGGTGGGAGAAAAAACCCAGCCCTAAAAGAGCCCTGTGGCACAGGGCCCTCTGTGCAGGACAGCAACCACTCAATAGCAGCAACTGCCCAACACCAGCTCCTGGGATCAGTCTGAAATTATATTTTATAGTCAGACAGCATAAATTTCCAAAGCGAGATTTTTACTTACTGGTTTTACTTATAAAGAATTTATTTTCCAAAGGAAATCCTTGCAGATTGTCTTGGGAAAAGTTGCCTACGCTGCATAAAATGGTTCACATAATTCAAATCAGCTCCTTTGCGGTGCTGAGATTTCAAAAAGTTTTTGGAGTTTTGTTTTGTTGTTTTTATTTTAATTTATTGCTTCCTGCATGGTCACTCAGAGAAGGAAAAAAATAAGCCAGCTGTATACCATTGTACTTCAGACTTCAGAGAAAGGAAAAGAAGCTTCTGGGTTCACAACCAACATTCACCACAGATAATAAGCATTGAATTATGTGCTTCAGACTTCCAGCTCTGAACTCTCCACGAAAAGCCCTTGCTTTTCAGTGGCAAGACAAAAGCACTCCTAAAACCTTAATGGAGGTCATCAAATCAAAATGGAAAAATTCATCAGGAACACAAATAGCTTTGCAGGAAATTTATGGTAAGTGGACAAACATCTAGTGATTCATAGAGTTAACTGCAGTCTTGACCTGACATAAGGCTGAAGCTGTTGCAGTTTGCTATCGCTTCTGCTCATACAACACAGGCCACAATCAAATGATTCTTTCCATTTTGAAGGACTCCAAGAACTTCCTCATCAGAGGTCTATTGGGCACTAGGAGTGTTTGCTCTTAACCCACGTGAGGTACTTTTTCACATGCCTGCGCTGTGTTTGAAAAGGAAAGGCTGGCTTCAGGTCAGGGACAATCTGGTCCAGACGGGAATGGTTACAGGGAGGTGGTTGTACCTCAGACTTTTCCAAAAAAGTTCTATAAGGAACAGTTCTATAAGAAATTTTAACCTGCATATTACATGTCTTTTACCTAGATCTGCATCGTAACCCACACCACAGGCCGCTGCTTTTGAGACATTTTTGGCTCTCTACCATTATCTTCTTTACATTCCTCCATGACGCCCAAAATCCTGCTGAAGGCTGCAAGGAAAGACCTACTACCACTTTCTCCAGGCTAGAACTTTATTTATTTTGTATAGCCAGGCGATCAAAGTGAGTTACACATGTGGTTTGTGGATTCCTCTGAGTGCAGAAAAATAAACCAAGTGTATGGAAACAATGTATGGGAAAAAAAATTAAAGGGGAAATGATGGTAGGATTTTAGCTTGAATGCATCTTAAGACAGCTAGAGAAACCCATGGGAGCATTATATTTATATTCCTACCCCATTTTAAACCCAAATCTTAAAAAGAAAAGTATTTTTAACTCTCACATTATGTCTTTCAGATCTAGAAGAACCCCAAAATTAATGGTTCTAATTTTGATCCTTTAATCAACCAGAGATATGCAGCCAAAAAAAAAAATCAACCACCCAGTACTTCTTAGCTATTTTCCATTGATCTACTAGCATTTCCTCTCTTTGAAATTCCCTATTAAGGCACAAAAAATGTTCTACCCTTTTCTGAAGCTGCAAAATTGTTTCCTCTTGTAAGTCTCAAAGAACCTCTAAACGCCCCCCAAAACACACACACACACACACACACACACAAAAAAAAAAAAAAAAGCCACAAAAAAAGAAAACTAAACAAACCCCCAAACCACACACAACACTAAACAAACAAAAAAACCCACCAAACAAAGAAACGGCAAACAAACCAAAACACCAAACACAAAAGAAATAGAAAATAATGTTTTGTTCTCAAACCCACTAATACCTAATGCAGGATTCAGTACATGACATTACATAGCTTCAACTACATTTTTTTGGTAAGACTAAATTAATTCTTACACTTGCTACCCATTATTTAACTGAAGGATCTTCTGAAGAAATTGCTCCTGAACAAAAAAATTAAGCTTCCAGAATATTGAAGATACACTTGTGCAACCTGTGTAACATATCCTTTGCCCAACATCCCTTTCTCAGGAAGAAGAGCAGGCTTAGAAACATTCAGGGAACAGAAAACAGATTAGATGTCCAAACAGTTTATTTAAATAACATATTTTTTTAATATATAGCCTGAATAAATGTTTCCATCTATATTGTACCATCAAAGAGAATCAAATATGAAAAGTGTGTCTTTCTACCCAAGCCATGTTATGACTTTAAGATTAGTAGATTTCTTTATTATGATAAGTATTTCAGAGCATAGAACTTGCATAATAACCAGGTCTTTAAAACCCCGGCTTTTTTAATCTAGCGAATGTCAAACAGGTGTGTACTGTGTGGTACAAAGTTCTACTAAGAGTTCTTGAGAAAGGAGAGATTAAATTTGCTTCCAAAGGTCTATTCAGTCCTATAATCATTTCTCTATACAGGAGTTCTTCCTCTTGCTAAAACTTCTGCTAGCACGGTTGTGGTCATATACAAATTAATAACTCAGTGTTGAGCTAGTATATTGAAATAACTCGAGGGAAAACACAAATATACCTAGAGGCTGAAGTTATGCTTGTTATTTCAGCTACCAACACTTTTCTTTTTCCTTTTTTTTATTTACAAAGGGTATGTTTTGGACAGTTCATGAAGTAAAAAGTTAAGGAGGAGATGGCAAATGTTGTATTAAAAACACTCCTGAACACCAACCAGCATTTTACATCTTTGTCCCTGTCCATGCCAAGGGTTTCCTATTAAATAACTTTGTATAAACTCCCATTATCTGATATGGAGTTTCCATTAAGCAAATACTTCCCACTTGGATGTTTCTTTCCTTGTCTTGCATTTTTTCTATGTATTAGCAGCTTCTAAAGGGACTGCAGAAAGTAAACCTAATAAAAATCTGGCTTAGCATGATGTCCTTGATTAGGACCTGTAAAAAGAGGAAATTAAGGATGACAGTGACAGCTTGCTACTCTATATTCAATTAAGCCTGGCCTCTTTGTGGCCATGGTTCATGCAGGATGTGCTGTTATCTAATATAGCCCAATTCTGGCAGCAGATCAATTAGAATGAAAAGTATAACTTGAAACAGGCTCTGGCAATATTTTTTTTCCTTTCCTTGTGACAGCTTCAGCAGACTTTAAATGCAAGTCTTGAGATCATATACAATGCTGAAAACCAAAACTCATATTCTGAACCCAAATGCAGCTTTTAAAATACTTAATGATGTGAAACTGAACACAATAAGACTGGAGAAAGCAATTGGAGAAGGGCTTTGGTGCCTACACAAAATCCAAAGAAAAATAAGTGCTATATTTAAGCATTGAATCCTAAAACTGACCTCCATTCTGTGGTGAGCTCAAATCAGGCCCTTATGTCAATTAACATGTCAATTGTGTACTCAAGGTGGGCAAAGCTCAAGCACATCACCAACAATATTAAATCCTGCATGCGTCCCTTTTTTTGAATGATTCACTTCTAGCCGAGACTATAAGAATGTTGCAAGATTTTCCTACCAAACAATAATCATCACCCTCTCTCCCCAGCTGGTCTGCAGGGCTTCCTGGTGAGGTAGCCACACTGCAGAGTACAGACCAAAGGCAAGTCATATGCAGATTAAAATACCTTTCTTCCTACACATTTCCACCCTGGGGCTATTTTTTCCTCCAGAAACACTCCTAAGAAACTTTCTGTTTCACTGATGATAGCTCAGGTACTTCAGTGGCAGCCTGAACGGCAGTGGGAAGGAAACACAATATCCAAACAACCTCCATCTCTGGAGGCCTGAAAATTTTCTTTGCCAAGGGCTAGGTGAGTGTACTGGAGAATATCACTCCAGTTTGGCCTTATTATATTTTCCTGCTGTTGGCCATTTAGAGACAGCCTGCTGCTCTGGACTGATGATTGGTTTTGGGACATTCTTACGTGTGTGTGCTGAGCTCCGGCACTCTGGTCTAACCATCTGCTGGAAGGGGGAAAGAGTTAAATCCCCTTGTCTTTTCCTTTCGGTATAGTCAGTATCATTTCATCCCTTCATTCTTAACTGGTAGAATTCCCAGAATTCCCAGCAGTTCTATACTTCCTCCCAAATTCTGCTTTTGTTAAATTTAGTATCTCTCAATGTGATTTTCAATTTTATATATATATATATATACACACACACACATATATATATATATATATATATATACACTTATATGAGAAAATCAAGTCGGGCTGTTGGATGTTATCCAGTGATGAGAACTGTGGAGATTTTTGGTCATCTCAAACCCAGCCAATTACCAAGCTACAGTGACAAGCCAACCAAATACTTTAAGAAATTATCTATTTACCCTTTAGTTTGAGGTCCACATTGTGTCGCAGCCAGGGATAAACACCATAGTTGGACATATCTTCAGGAATGGGGTTATTATGAATCCAGCCATCACATGCAAATCGATAGAAGTTCTCACATGGATCTACAGATTGATTTATCTTGCTCAGGATGGCAGCAGCTGTAAAAAGACACCACATTGATTTTGTGGAACACTTTTTCTTAAATAGAGAATTACACAAGGTTACAGCACAGAAATTATGATTAATGAGAAACAAACAAACAAAAAAGACAAAATATCTGCAATGAATCTTCTTGAGTGCCATACAGCAACAACGACTGAACTTGGCATAACATGAATATGAGCTGCTGGAGCCAGCAGGCTCTCCATTGTTTCCATGATAGAATTAATTGCCTGAGGAATTTAGTAGTGATACACATTAAGTAGATTATGATTAGCATTTCAGTAACTATGCAGTGTTTACCTCTAGCTGAATACTGCACTAGAAAATAAATCAAATTATGATCTACCATACACTGGAAAAGATAATTGTATTTTCAGCTCCATTTTGTGACTGCTTCCTTACCGGTTGCTATTGCCAGTGAGAGGCGGTAAGAGAGAGATCAGTCTGACAAGCCCAAGACTCAGTAACTTTTCAGTACCTAATCACAAAATCACAGAATTGCTTGGGTTGGAAGGAACCCTTAAAGGTCACCTAGTCCAAACTTCTGCAATAAGCAGGGACATCGTCAACTAGACCAAGTTGCTCAGAGTCCCATCTAACCTGCCCTTGAACACCTCCAGAATGAAGCCTCCACAACTTCTCTGAGTGACCTGTGCCAGTGTTTCACCACCCCCACCATAAAAATTTTCTTCCATATAACTAGTCTGAATCTACCTTATTTTAATTTTAAATCCTATAAAGCATGTGCCAGATCTGGTACAAAAGCATCTCTCTGCTTAACAATTCACTTGCTAGTTTTCTGATAACTGGAAAGGAAGCAACAAAATATACGTGAAGGCTAACATTTTGTTTCCTATTTAAAAAAAAGAAAAATAACTCCCTATGGGAAACTTTGAGTCAACATTGTTAGACTAGTATTAGACCAAATTAAAACACGAATTTTAATTGTACAAAATAAACAGAACTGAAGCAATTTGAACAGTGACTTTTTAAAAAGTTTGGGGTTGTCATTCTTTCTCCCTCATTAATTAAGCTTTCTGGCTAAAATGTATAATGGGAAAAAATTAAATGGTATAAATATCTCATTAACATACTATAATCACGATACAATTGAGAGGATAAAATTGCTGCTTACCAGCTTCAATGCATTCTGCAGTCAAACAGTACTGCTGCTTCGGATGAAACTTTATAAGACCTTGGCTAACTGCAAAATGGAAAACCATAATGAGATCATTTTCAATGAATTTTGACAACTGCAGCCAAATGTTGTGTACTCGATCATTCCAATATCAGTGCAGCCTCTGGTCCCAGTGCCTCTCTGACTGCATTGATTTAGAGCACTTAAAATGTATATTAAGTAAATATTTAGAATGTATGTTATGTAAATACTGCAGCTTGTACAAATGATTTTCCCCTCCTAATCCCGCTTTTTGTTTCCCGCTCTTTGTTCACGGGCAGCACAGAGCAAGGGCCGTCGCTGCGGAGTGCCTGGAGCAGCATCACTTCAGCCCTGCTCACCGACAGCCAGCACCACCATGACACAACTCAGCATCGTTATCATCCTCCAGAGCTTGGAAACACAGGAGAACAGAACGACTTGGGTTGGAAGGGACCTTAAAGACCCTCTAATTCCAATGCTCTGCCATGGGCAGGGGCCTTCCGCTGGACCAGGGTGCACCTCCCATGGCTGGAAATGCAACACGGAGCAGTCTCAGCACCCTCGGCAGGGTTTCCACAGCTCCCCTGAGCTGCGGGGCTCACACTGCCCTGCAGCTGACACTGACACTGCCCAGCTCCAACAGGACACTCCCAGGGTCTCCTAATTCCAGCCTGGAACAAAGCAGATTGCAATGGGCACAAGGATAGCTGTGCTTTACAAGGTGCAACCCAGTTTCTGTCTGAACTTTCTCCCAAAAGTATTGTAATGGCATTTGTTTCCAAAAGCCTTGCTGAGAAGAACTATGAAATTGTCAGTTAATTTTGCTCATCTTTTAAAAACATGTATTACAACTGCCACTGAAATTTAAGCACAGGAATTGCTAATTTCAGACACTGCTCTCAGACAGAAAATATGCAGATAATTGATACTTAGGATTAGGAAGGGAGAATCCCAAGGGATAGGTGAAATAGCACTCACTAGACGTGCTCAGTAGGCATAAAGAAATGTCTCATTATATCCATTATCTTAATAAAAGTCCATGGCAAAAATAAAAAAAAAGCAAATAATGCTGAACAAAAAAAAACAACAATGGAATATATTATGGCACAATAGCTTTAACAGCGTTGATAGTTATACAACAATTTCTGCTGTAGTTATATGTTGTTCAAAAGTGATTGCAAAATGTGAAATATTTTTAGCATATTTAGCCCTGGAATTTTTTTTTACCAGAAGTCCTAAATCTAGAATTAAATATAAAGCTGTTTCATCTCTTCCAATCTTGCAGTTTTAATGGCAACGAATGACAGGAATAGCTGGATTTCAATCCAAGTTTCTCAGAAAATGGGAATGCAAAATTATTTCTGGACAGCTTTACCAAAGCTTGCATTTGTTTAGTGAAACACAACACCTCAAACACCTTTGTAAATTAGCCAAGAAATTTTGAGGCATACAAAGATAGCAATTGGAATATTGAAGAACAGGAGAAAATAGAGAAGTGAAGATCTCCAGAATATGATTTTGAGCCACTACAAAGATGAACTAAAAATAATGGATAATGTCCCTTTCAATTAAATACTGCATTCCTCCCAACTCACCTTTTTCCCTGATTAGAATTTAGCCCTTTAGAATTCATCCAGGTCTTGAACGTTTGCTAGACTTTTTTCTCAACAAAGCAGAGAAAGGAAGGAAAAGCCCAGATATCATTTCATTCTTAATCTGAAGCAGTCCTTGTGTTTTTGATACTTACAAACAAAAGCAAAATACCATTTCAACTGGGAAACTTACAATTTGATCATTTGAACAAATTTTTGGCAGTAACATTTCCATTTTAAGTAACTGCTAATTTTGACAGAAAAACTCTGCACAGTTTTGTTTTCTTGCCTTTTTATTGTTAAGATAACTAATTATGAGATTATTACTTAAAGTTATGGTTATAACCCTCAGCATCTTAGCTTCTTTCTTGATAAGCCTGTTTCCAGACTCTTAAGCAAATGCACATAACAATTGAGTTAAAAAAAAATCTATAAGGGAAAAGGCATACAAATTTACAGAAGCAAATTATGTGAACGTTCCTCTGATGTGAGAAGCCCAAAGGACTACCAAGTCAGGAGGAGAGGCTTTCAAAATGAGATTCAAAGCTGCCTGACTTCTCACCTAAGGGACAGGAGAGAAATCTGCTTTCTCCAAGGAGGAGGTGTCTCCTGCCCTGCCACAGCCCCCACTCCTACCAGAGTGTCACAGGCAGGACCCCAGCAATGCCGAGCCTCTGCCCTGGGAGCTCCCCACTGGAGTCACACTGAGGTCACAGCCAGGATGAGCAAGGAACAGTAAATAAAACCTGATTCTTCCACACCCTCCTTAGACTTGCAGCAACCACGAGAAGGAGAAAGTAGGAGAAAGCTACATTTCACTCCTCAGGCTGGAAAATTCATTTCAGGTGTACCAGAAAGAGCAAGTTTTGCAGATTAAATGAAAACTGAAGAAAAAAATAACATCTTGAGGTGCCCGAAATGTTTCATATGGACAGAAAAAATGATGTCCATTTCTACAGTTAAATAAAACTAAAAAAAATTAAGCTCAAACTTACAAACAAAACCTTGTCACCATGAAGCATGGAAACATCTAACTGAAAAAATGTTAAACCAAAACAATTTAACTTTTTTTCCTTGGTTCTTTAGGTTGAAAATTTCAGACAATTTCCAAACAAAACCTAAAAGCATTTTGGTTGACACAAGGCCAACATTTTTTTCTTAGCAGTTATGCCAATGAAAATTTTAACACTGAATCCCTGCCTACAGAACATGCCACAGGCACACTTGGAAAACTGTCTGCAAAAATTAATATATTTCCTTGAATTTTCACACCTGGCCTATGGACAAAGCAGTTCTATCTCTGAGAAGCTGTGGTGGTAAATGTCTATTTCTTTTATTGCTCTAAGCAATAAACTAACAAACCTAGTGCAGGCAAAAAGAAATAAGGTCTCTCCATTATTACTCCCTGCTGTTTATACTGCATTCTTTAGGGGAAAAACGTTTGTTTTTTTTTTTTCATCTGGAAATTTGAAGATTCAAACTCACTCATGGTTATAAAAAGTTTTGTTGAGTTGAATGGGATCACTAACACCGAAGTTATTTGCCTGCAAATGTTGCAGAAATTGCTCCAGAGCAGAAAAACTCTAACCAAAAGTGAATCTGGTGCTTTAAATATTCTATAGAAAACCTGACACTGTTTTCTATGTTGTGACTATAAACAAAGCAGACCTTTCAAACAAGATCACGGTATCATAAAGGACTGGAGGAAAGCAAAAGATATACTTAGAGGCAAGGCTTCCACCAATCTAGGGAAATTTGTGTAAAGAAACAAAAAGTTTGGCTGAATTCTTCCAAAAGAGGATCCAACTCTGCAAAGTTCTTACAGGATACAACACAGCTTCCTCTTTGGTTGGAGTTTCTGGGCGTATTTATATTTCTACACACAATTTCAGAAGTGTAGGCATATGCTTTCAAGTGTTCTAACAAAACCAATCTACAGGCAATTCCAAATCTGGGAGAGGAAAAACTAATTCCTTCTGGTTGCGTCTAGTTACAGTTTATATATCTGATGAAAATATTTCAGTTTCATTCTAGATGCACTCTTTATGACTTTTGTACAGGCGACTTTGCAATTCATCATAGAACAGAAAGATCTAAAATATGTGCACACATATGCAGTATTGAAGCTTTCTATGCGAATTTTAGTCAAGCCCTAAATGAAAACCAAATGAACGAAAATCCGAAAGATACCATAAAATGTGTGCACTACACAGATTCATTCTCAGGAAAGAGAGGCTATTACTCCACATCGGTCACAGCCAGTGAATCCGTAATCAGCATAATCTCACCTGTTTCTCTCCGTCCTGTGAAAGAACCTGGTTCTGGTCAGAACACATTCAACGGATTATCCAAATTTAAATTCAGCATTCAAAACATTACATGAGTTTACATTGCATCTCCCAGCTCTAGGATTCCCACAACAAGAACTCCTTTACTGATCCATATCCCTTTCAGGATAAAAATAAAAAGGGGATGAAAGAAAGACTTAGCTTTTCACCAGAAGACGTCGTGAGGCACAAACACGGGCGCCCAGCAGACAGGCTGGGGAGGGCTGTGCTCAGGTTAGTGTCAATGTTTTCACTTACCCAAGAAAAGAGCGGTGCCAAGCACAACAGTGCCACTCACAAAGACACCGAGGGCGATCCGAGTGGCTTTGCTGGCTGCTCCTCTGCCCTCGGGGACTGTCTCTCCTTCCATCAGGATAGCTTGGGATGCGCTTCCTCTCGCAGAAGTCTGGTTTTCTCCTGCTGCTGTGGTGTCAGTGTTTCAACTCTTCATAAACTGTGCCCATGAGCTCTCCTCCTCCTCCTCTCCCCTATTTAAAACTCCAGGTTTCTGTCATGAACCATTTCCTAGGCACTTCCTGCTCTCTCCCTCTCAAAGCATGTAAAACAGTAGTTGTCTCCTCTGTTTTGCTCTGCCCAGCAGGAGGAAAGGCAAGCGGTGGCCACAGCTTGTGCAGCCCTTGCTGCCTGTGGAGCCTCTATGAGCCAAGCGCTCAGCAGTCCCCCTTATCAGGGGTTCTGAACACGAGCATTTCACAACGTCGCTGAACAGATGTTTTAACTATTCAAGGAGCTGCACACCCTCTCCAATCAAAGCAGGATTGCTGACAACTTCTACAAACACAAGTCTGATGGAAGGTTTTCGTTTTTTCTCCTTGCACTTATTTAAAAAGACTAATTATCTGCTGACTAAAGTTTTTTCCTTTTAAACCATTTGGCTGTATCATTTGGCTTCACCAGAAGAGGTACCCACTCAGCAGGCAAATCCCTTTTTAAAGCTTCCTAAGAACTCTTAGAATATCATGTAGCATTTTATTTCGGGAATTTGGTATGTGACGCTCTGTGCCAAAAATCACAGTCAAGCAGCACAAAGCAATAATCAGCACAACCTACAGAAGAGTCCTGCTCTAAAAGCGAGATCTGTTTTTTTTTCCAGGCAAGATATTTCAGTCCTTGTTGGTTCACAACACATTTTAAGAGACAATCCTATGCTTCCAAGTCAAGTACTACTAGGAGCTCAGTGTAAAAGTATCTATTTGGCACTTCAAGATGGTGGAGGATTAAAAAAAAAAATCTTATTTATATGGATTTCTCAGTGGAGTAGACTGGATAGTCCTCTCTCCATGCAGCAAACTTTCTTCATTAATTAAGTAAAAAAAATTAGCCATTTCAGGGTGAATTCTCTGATCTGAGTGTGACATTCAGCCCTCTGAGAGCTCTTGCTTTCTCCAGAGCTGGACTCTCAAACAAAACATAAGGATGCAGGGAGACAGAGCACCGTCCTCACGCTTTCAGCTATAGTTTATATGCCTGAGTTATTTACTTTTGTGGGGAATTAAAAGTCCTCATCTCGGCCCCCAACCACCCTGATAAAAAGCTGCACAAGTAGAGAGAAGACACAAGATAAGACAAGAGTGTCACAAAATGTGTGTGATGGCAGTTAGCAGTTTGGAGACTGAAACCTTTTTCTGAGCGAGCAGCTGCACACAAGTTGTCCTGGATGTCAGGTGGACATCAAGGGAAAGTTCATTCTATCTAGAAAAAGACTTAAGAGTTTGAAGGTCCTGAAATCCTCACTTCTCAACCCCCTCTACTAACTCGCTGAGGTGCTGCAAACAAAATGCCCTCAGTTCTTATTTCTGAATCTCTTCACCAGGAAGCTTCAAGAGGGCATTCTTATCTCTGCTTGGTGCAGAACAGGAAAAAAACATTTGTTCCTTTTCACCTGCCTATTGTCCCACATATAACCCATGATTTTGACATCCACCAGCTGAGGCAGGAGAGGGAAATGATGCTTGCTGCAGAACCAGGAGGACCACATGCCCTGCAGTACAAAAATTCCCACTCATGCATGAATGACTCCACGTGCGTGAGCGGATATCAGGTTACAAGAAATACTCAGCACAAGACTGTTACCAGCACAGGGTTGGGAAGGTATTTGTGTGATGTCAGTGCAACTGAGTGCTCATATCAGAAATCACTATCATCTCAAAGGCGCTGCCAAAAGGGCAGGGTGTTTACCCAGAAGATGCATGGACGCAGTGTGATCTCAACACTTAATCCACTGTGTCCGTGATCTGACCACTGACTAAACCTCAGAAGGACCTTTTCACACGTATTTGCTGTTGGTTACCTGATGGTTTTTCTACCAAACCCCAACACCACAAATGCTGAGCTATTAAACCTATTCATACCCTCAGCTTTATGTCCCCCCAACCAACACTGAATTGTCATATGCTTACCCTATTCCTGCATAATCTCTAAATTTCAGGTTCTTCCCCTTGAGAAGTACTAGAATGTACTGAACATCATGCTCAATCAGTGTTCCACTAGCAGGATTTTGCCTTCATCAATTGTTGCACATAGGTAAAGCCTTATAAAATAAGGGCCTTGTGACCCTTGTAAAACCATGGCTCAGGTGTGCTACTTAGGCCAAGTATAAGAGAACTACAGGAGAGTGACTCAGCTGGAATGGGGGCAGAGAGACGTGAGAGACGCGCTGCGTGACTGCCGTATGCCCACATCGTGGTCTATGGTGGTTGGTTGACTTGGGCTTGTTGTGCCTTAAATCTCTGTAAACTGATAACCAGCTAACTGCTAAAAAAGGCTTGGGTTTTGCAATGAAGCGCTCTCCTTTGCACTGCCTGGGCACCCTGCATGGCTCTGCATCGTCACAATTGATCTCTTTCTAGGACAACATCAAGCCAGCAACCAAGAACAGCTTTCAACAAAGCAGCAACCAGTTATTTCTCTTT
Source organism: Hirundo rustica (assembly GCF_015227805.2). Lineage (NCBI taxonomy): Eukaryota > Metazoa > Chordata > Aves > Passeriformes > Hirundinidae > Hirundo > Hirundo rustica. The sequence continues at coordinate 104,885,305 of NC_053451.1, read as the reverse complement.
GGAAATCTGTGTCAGGGGAAGAGGGAAAGGAGAGATAGGGAAGGAGCAGGGAGAAGCTGGACAATTCATTCCCCTCTCCCAAACACCAGAAGGTGAGGACTATGGGAACATGGAACTACCCCAACAAAATCCAGCAAGCTCCAACTACAGGAGTCCTCTGGCGAGTCAGCTCCAAGGAGCACCTAATCCTTGTGGCAAGAAAAATCACAAATCAGCTGTCAGCAACAGAATGACTTTTCCATGTTTGGGTTTGTGGGGTTATTTACACCGTGGTATAGTGTAAAGTGTCCTTCCCTCTGGCTGTAGAGTCTGCCTGTAGTCAGTAAACCATCTCGGTTTCTCCCGCATGTACAGAACTATTAAATTACAGCTAAACCATAAACAGCTGCAGGCAACAGCTGTAGAGTCCATTTCTGGCAGGGTTTGAAAAGGTGCACAGAGCACATGTAAGTTCCTGATACTGATGATCTGTGACAGAAGCCTGTGGAATTTAATTTGCATTTTTGATGAGTGTTCTAGGATTTGGTTGCCTTGCTCATCCCAAGCTCTTTGGCAGGTACAGGATACATGGCCACACTTCCTGCTGGAACTGCTAACAGCACTCCTGCCCATTGTAGCCGAATAAGGCACTTAATGAGGCTGGGCAAAGACTCTGCTAAACAGCCATAAAACATTGAACAGACATAAGGGGCAAAAAAGTAATAACTAAATGCTACATGCTGCAAATCACGCTTCATTCATTCAGAATTCCTCCTGACCAAGATCCCACTCCAATAACGGGATCGCTCTGGCACTTATAACAAAGCCAGGGCAATGCACAAAAAATTTATCCATGGCCATATGCCAGAGGTGGCAAACCCTCTGGAACTCGCTCCGGGCTGGGACACACAGCAAGTGTCCCAGCCTCTAGAACAGGTCTGTCTGTGAATATAGTGTGTATGCGAATGCAGGTGAATGTACACTCACAAACACATGACTGTTTGTTATCCTGCTCTTCCACAAGCAGACAATTCTCACTTCCACCCATTATGCCAGAGTCAGAGAAGAGCACTTATCAGAGCTAAAATCAATAGGACCATTTTGGCTTCTCCTCATGGCTTCCTCCAAGGAAGTGAGGTTTGATTCTTCAATTGATCAACAAAATCACACATATTGCCCAGTTTTCACTGGACCAGCCAAAACCAGTTGCATAGGTGTTGGTGAATGTCTGGAACAGCAAAACAGCCCGAGGTCAGCACATGATCAGCTCAAGCTTGCTTAAAGAACCTGTGTGCAATGAACATGAGTACTGTAAAATTAATCTTTCTGGCATTTAGATAACTTCAGAACATATTAAAACAATCACTGATAATTTTTAAACAAAGAGAAAAAAAAAAAAAATCCCAGCTCAGTTCTAGATGTAAACTCCAATGTAACACAGGTAAAACATATTAGGTTACACCAACACATGAGTTACAGACATTGCCCCAGAGGCCACTGTATTCATATTGCACATTAAAGACTTGTCCTATCTGGGATGTGCCCAATGCACATTACTACAAGTACAGCTTAACAGAAGTAGTCCACAATCACAGCATCACAGCTTAGGTGATGTACTATTGAGTATTTTTAGCCCATGGTAAAAGGAAAACACAGCCACCATCACACTGATGGAAGCAGAGACACCAGATACAGCTTGAGTGGCTTCCTTGTAGAAACAGAGGTATATGCTGGCTTCATTGAAAGAGATTAATTAGCATGGGTCAGAGTAAAGGCTATAGTCCATCCCATTTCAAGGGTTTCACCCTGGGCCTTGAACTGTTTTTTTGAATTATGCAGCTGTTGTAGCCAGAATTGGGCTTTACACACAGAGAGTACTCAAGAAAATCCCAACATACTGCATTTGAAGACAACTTGACCAGTTGTCATCAGATCTCTGATTTTTATAAATTACACTCCCTTGGCTACAAAAGCTGCCAAACTTCTGTGCTGCAGTCAAGAGAAACCACACTCTGGCACTACTTCATGTCCTTTATTCATGGGACAGATACAGCTGGAAAGAAATTATTCTATTGTTTTCCACTCGTACAGCCACATCACAGAAGGCCTCTGCGCATCTGTGAGAATGTGGGTCATTAATTAGGAGTCAATACTGAGCCAACAGGATCTGCAGGGCTCCAAACGCTGCTGGTGGCAAGCTTTTCCACTAATTCTAACTGCAACTGCAAGAACACCCTGCAAAGCAGAAAACTTTGGTCTCCAACATGTAATACCCCAAATCAATTTTTTTCTTTTTCAGTTCCAAGTAGATTAAGCTATTTTCATTACTCCAAGAAAAAAATTTCCCTGCTGCAGGAAACATTGCGGTCTCCGACCAAAAAGTGCTTATATCTAACCCAAACAGCAACTGACTATGAAACCCAACATCTGGGATGATTAAAGTTATGCCACTCAAGTTTGCAAGCTTTTTATTTGCTGCCTTTGAAAAAGCACTTTAATGAAGCAATGCATATGTTCTCAAGCAGAAGGAACTGCTTTAGGTCTTCCGGCAATTTTTTGTCAAGAAGCACATTAAATTCTAGCTAAACCAAACACTACTTCTCCTAAAGACCACATTCGCACTACAACCAGAGAGTGTTTAGACAGAGCCATCACACGGGCATCCTTCCCATATGTCATCCTGCTGTATTGATTAAACAACAGCTCATGCTGACACGCACTGTAGAAAGGCATTTCAGTTGGGGATTAAGAAATATACAAGATACCCTGGCATAACTCAGAGCAAATTTTTGCTTTTTTCTTATAATCTAATGACATACATAGGCTGTAAAGACAGTGAAAATGACATTGCTGGCAAATGTCACCTTTCCAGTGATCACAGCTGTAGGTGCAGGGAGATAGAACACAAATATCTGTTGTTTCCTTAAAATATTGCATCATTCCACCAGAGCTTTACCCACTTATTTTGCTTTGTCCAGATGTTCGCTCACAGCTGTCAAAGTCTATTTATATGAGTTGAAACAAGAAGCTTGGTTACCAAGGAGTTTGTGTCCCATGGATGAATTTCCAGGCGTGCAATGAGACACGCATTCACTGGTATTTTAAATTAAAAGAGGGGAGCCACCAGTCCTGAATGTGACTGCTTTTAGCATCTGCCAAGGAGATCCCTCCACTCTGACCTTCTGTCTCTTGGAGAAGCATGACTAACTCTGCAAAAGCAATGATTCCTGCCTGCTCTCCCACTTGGATCTCCAGCAGCACAAATCTGTCTTTGGCAGCAACAGAGTTCAGACACCTGCAGCCAGGAGCAGAGCAATTGCTCCACAGAGGTGCCACTGAACAGGTAACAGGCACTGTGTCACAGCTATCTACTCAGAGCTTGTTTGTGCTAACTTTCATAGGAAACCAAAAAAGCTAAGCAAAAGCTCCTCCAAGTGCTTTAACCCCAAGGCAGTAGAGTTCGGCAGTCCCATCAGGCACAAGCTCTGGTGAAAGCTCTTCTTGCACAGGAGCTGGTGGGTCACATCCCTTTGCACAACAAATGCACCTAACCAAGGGCTTGTAGCAGAAACAAGACACCTTTTCATCCCAGAAAAGACTTATCAGAACTAATATCTTTGAACCCAAATCTCCTCTGTCAAATTTGACTGAAGCTGGCTGGCAAGGTCCAGCATTTCTTAGCAAGGCTGGGTGGGAGAGAGGGGACACAGAGACAGGAAAGCACAACTGCATTACCTCTGTTTTCAGAAGAAATCAGGCTGGCAAAAAACAAACAAACAACAACAACAAACAAACCAATCAACCAAGAAAACCACCAACAAAAAAACCCACACCCACAAACCTGAAAAACCCAATCCTGCTCTTCCAGGGTATTGCTACAACCAGCTCAGGGTTTTCATGAAGTTAGCTTTATTTCAAAGCATTTTGTTCCACTGAGTTCTTTTTCTCATTCTTCATCTCAAAATGAGATTAAAATTCACTTTGCATGCAGCTAAAAGCCAGAAAGATCACACATTAAATATGATGTCCTAAACAAAACGCCCCTTGACAACATAAGATTTTGTGTGCATTAATTCAGTGGAGGTATTTCTAATATTGCCTGTTCTTGTCCTCATCTTGGTGCAACTCCAGTAACTATGTACGTATCTAATAATGCCAAGCAGCAACCCCCCAGCAGAGTGTGAATGTATTTAGCCAGCAAATTCTCTGTAAAGGGGAGACCAGAGTCGGATGAGGTTGAAACCACAGCATGAGGCCCCACGGGACAGGATCATCAAGACCAAACATTAGCTTTCGTGCAGAAATCCTCAAAAATCAAAGTTAGGCACCAACTATAATTATCTTTACAAGTCAAATTGCTATGTCTCTGACAGCCCATCCCTTAAGTTTCTATCATCTCTAATTCAAATAAAGCTTTGTTGTCTTCTCTACTATTAACACAAGGTTTTAGAACAGAATAAGGATTTCTGTACTGTCAAACATACCCAAACTACTTGTTATAGATCAAAAGCTGGATCATTAAATGGTATTGCTCCCCATAAATTTTCACTAACCTAAGAACTAGTAGCTGGATTAGGGAAACAGATGAAAGCGTCTCAGTATGGCTCTAACTAGCTACTCTCAGACATCTAAATAACCATGCAAAGAAATTAGCAATACGGTTAGCAAAGTTAATAACAATGACAAAAATAGTCAATAGTCAGGCAGACCAAGCTTGCTTAAAGGGAAGGAAAATTATGCCAACCAAAGCTAAATCCTTTCCTACAACTTGCAGAAAGGATCACGTTCTTCTGAAAAAGTTTCCTTAGCTTCTTCAATATGCATTTCCCAAGAAAATGACAGAATCTTGGTCCACTAAAAGACGCTGATAAATTCATAGGTTTTTAATAATTTAATGCTGTTTCTGTTGCTAGTTCTTTGAAATTGCTGTAAACGTGATCAACCTCTTCCTTGGTTGAACTGGTTGACTGAAATGGGACATTCATTACCCAACTTCAAAACAACATTCAAGTAAAACTTCCATGAAGATTGTGCTTTTAATAAAAAAGTGATAGATGTGATAAGTGTCTTGCGATTTGAACTACCAACAGAATTTAGATTGGCCAGAACATACAGCATCTGCTTTACCTAAGCAAAAGTCTGCAGGCTGGCAGTAAGTTCCTAAAAACAAAGTAGGAGTATCATGGCTTTTGAAGCAGCAATTAATGAGAGAAAATAAGAGCCTGGAGAGGCATATTCCATCTCCCCAAAACAGAGAGAAAGCACAGCCAGACTACATCTGGACTAAGACACACTAAACATTCATTTCCAACTGGCTTCCCAAACCTGACTTAACTCTGCATCTGGGTATATCCAACACCACGTTCAGGGCAGCTGGGGTAGAACAAGACTGGTAAGACCTTGATGAGAATTTCTGTGTGCCAGGGGTATCAGAGAGATCAGGATCCCAGGCTGTGCTGTAGCCAGCTAGAACATGGCCTCACAGCCCAGGATATCAACTGTTTTAAGTGAAAGCCCTCCATTTCCTCACAGGTCTTTCTTAGACTTCATAGAGGCTCCTGCTCCTCTTACACAGGCCTTTCCTAATTTTCTTTGGTTCCAAGTCTTTCCCTGGAAAAGCATTCTGAAAAAACGCAGTGCCATGTTCCGGTTTTCACCAAGGTGCTGACCATTGCTGAAATTAATTCATTCCCTTTGCTGTCACAACTCACACTTTTAAGAGCTCCAGAACACATAAACAGGAATGATGCAAATTCAGTTCACTTCAGACCAAGACAATCAGATAAACTCATACTCCTGTCTAGGCTTTCATAGTGTGATGCCATGACTACATTTTCTTGGGGCATTGCAGCCTTTGCCTTTGGAAAACATGCTCTTAAGAGGTATGGAATGTTTTCAACCTCTTTTCATAAAAACATTTATGGCTTACTGCTTTTATTTTAACTACATATTTTTCTCCCCTATATCTGGGCATAAAAGCAACTATAAAACATAATTTTAAACTAAATAAAACACTGAATGAAACTCATCCATTGAGCTTCATTGAGCATGAATCTGGATGCACTACAAAATAGATAAAGTTATTCAAATATATTTTGATCAGCATGACATAAAATGTATTTTCGTACATTTGAAGTTCAGGTGTATTTGAGTATAATTTGTTCACTATTAAATGCTTAAAAATGGCAAATTTTCTGTTCGCTGGAAAAACTTTTCACTCACTGCCACCCAACAACCAAGCAGGTGCTGGAAAGCCAGGTCACAAGCATGATCCAGACCTAGACCATGTTGTTCTGTTCTTGCAAATAACACAAATTCAGTACATAAAAACATTTCTGCTGGATGAAGGAACTCACCACAGCCCACACAGGTACCTGCCACTGTAACTCACTGAGCATACAGCAGCACTCCTTCTGCAAAAGTATTTAAAACCACATTGCTGATTTTGCTTATATTAAAAATTAAATTAAATAATGAGCCTCACACTTCTTTATTTTTAAAGAATAGAGCAAAGATCAAGAGCCAGGAAGCTCATGTTGCACAAAATGGGTGCTGTCCCCATATTCTTCAAAACACATTCCTTTTGAGAAAATGTATCTAAAACTTGAGTAAAATATTATCGTATTTTTAACCTAGTCTCAGAAGAAAAAAAAAAAAAAAATCAATCCATGTAACCAAAATCAACTGGGACAGCCAAATTGCTGACATAAAATTTTATTTAGAAGTTTTGAAGGTACGAATGGCAACAGGTAACTGAAAAACAACACATAACCTACAAAGCTACACCACCAGCAGAGTACTGACACAGATAAAGATTCTAATTCCCACTAGAACAAAGTTCCCACTAGAACAAAGTTACTAGCTTACCTATAACATGCTCTTAAAAGTTCAAATGATTTGAAATTTCTGGATGACCGAAATCAAAATTGCATAGAATATCTTTAGTTGAAAGGGTCCCGTAAGTAATTCAGTAGCTGGGGTCAGAGAAAGTCCCGTAAGTAATTCAGTAGCTGGGGTCAGAGAAAGACAAGGGAAAAAAAACCCAAAAAAAAAAACCAAGGGGAAGTCCCCTTAACAACTCCTCTCCATATTTCTAAAGCAAGTACAAACCATGATGTTCTGCAGCCCTTACTTTAAACATTTTTCCCATATCTCACACCTGGCATGACTTGCTCCTCAATCCCACCACCAGTTCCCGTTCCTGCTCACCACTGGGGTCTGCCAGCACACGAGGAGCTAGACAGGTCTGTTTGAAGCACAGGCAGCTTTTTCATCCATTCATTTCAGCAGCGTGAGCGATGTCAGTTTCCCATCTCCCTTTAAGGTTTCTGCTTGCCTGTTTTTAACCCACTTGCTTGGTCACACGGCCATGGGAAGAGTGTGACTGGGATACGCAAAGCAATCACACGGAAATGAGAAATTTTCGCAGGGCAGAGAGTTCCTCCTAGCGAGCTCAAGGCTGAGCCAAGCCCAGAGCCCCCCAGCCTGTTTATTTCTTACTTTTTATACATTTGTGGGTCTGGCTGTAGATTGGCTTCTGGAGTTTTCACCCCTCAGCCAAATGGCCAGACCAACTGTCAGTTACAATTGTTTTCAGGTTAGAAATATGCACACAAAGGACAGAGAATGAAAAACAAAGGATTTGTTTATGTTACATGTGGGAAAAGGTAGAAACTGCTCCTAATATTGTACAGTAGCTAAAAAGTCTGACTCCATTTTATGAACAATCAAATGGCTTTAAAAAACTCCGAAAAACCAGGGTGACAGGAGAGCTCGCTGAAACTCTCATGGCAGACGTGATAACACAAGGTGATGCCAAAGCAATGAGAGTGCAGAGACAGCTGGGACCATTCACATGGCACAGCTACTGGAATAAATGACACCACAGCAACCCTCTCCCATAACCTGTAGCATTGGGAGGACTGTGTTAAACAGACCTTAGAAAACACCCCAGTCAAGAGTCTGAAATATTTACCTTTGAGAAGTTACAGCTCATTAAATTTACATATCTCATAAGCATTTGCAGCACTACTAAAAAGAGAAGTTTAGAGAGACAGGGGACAAGAGAGACTCTACCTCATAGCCTCAGCAAACCTAAGGGTTAGGTCTGTATAGGGAACAAGCTCATAAAATACTCCTAGCACAACCCCTAGGCTGAACACACAGCAATAGAAAGGCTTTGGCAGTAGTTTGGCTCTTTAGCTTTAGCTCAAGATAACACCATCTTTCATTGTTCCAGAAGTTCCAAAAGTTGTTAATATTTTTATGCCTCCAGGCTAAGCAGTCAGCAACTTGAAAATGGTTTGGACTCCTCAGTTTTAATGAGGCTGTCACTTGCCCTACTTACCTAGAAGAGCACTAAATTCCTCTCTTGTTTTCCCAGTCATACCTAATGTACCTTTTTTTTTAAAAAAGTTGAAGATGTTCCAGGGAGACTTAAGAAAAATGTCCATCCTACAGGCCTCCTAGACAGGTGGTGAATGCCTCAAGCCTGCCAGCATTCAAGAGGCATTTGGGAAATGCCCTTTAACAATACACTCTAACTTTTCCTCACTGAGGTGAACTTGGACTAGATACCCTCAAGAATTTGGACTAGATACTTCTTTTTGCTCTAGAAGTTCCTTCCAGCTGAGCTTCCATAACATTCATCTTTTTACCAGTTACCAAACTCAACGTGTTGCCAGTTAAAAATGCAGGGAAGTGAGCAATAAAGATTAAACACTTCTCACATCCCAAGTCTTTTTCCTTGGGCTCAGATTCACTCCTGCCCCTTCGTGCCCCACTCCCCTGAGAGGTGCAAGGCACCGAGCTGGGCTCAGTCACTACCACCCACTCTAACCTGCTGCTCCATCTTCCACGCGCTCCTCCCTTGCTCCAGAGTGACCCCAGCCAAGGGTCACGGTCCTTCAGGATAAAGCTGCTGCCAGAGGGGCTCCAGTTCCTTCAGGAAATATCCACATGCCTCAGTGCACGTCCGGTGGAGAGCAGTAGATCCCTACCTGGCCTAGTTCCCTCCAAAGACAGCAGGGAAGTCCATGCTCCATTGGAGTCCTGTGCAGGGCAGCAGGGGAATCTCCCCTCTGATGCTTGCAGTAGTCTCTGCCCTCCTCTCACTTTGCTGCTCACAGGGCTGTTCCAGCTCCACTACGGAGCATTTTATCACTTCTCACCCCATCCAGTCCTGCAGCTTCACTGCTACCGGGCCCAGACCCCCAGGCCAAAGACATTCATTTACCTGCACCATGAGCGACCTTCGCAGCTGCCTGGGAGACACAGGCAATCCTTCTACTTTGGAGCAGTGCAGAAAGAAAGGCAAAAACCAGAAGTGTCTGCACACAAGGCCATCTCCCAGAAGCCATTGAACTGCATCCAGAGGAGGCTGAGGCTCCAGCAGTAGGGAAGATCTGACAGTCAGGAACAGAGGAACTCAGGGGCCTCTAAGGCCTTTGGAGGTTCACTCTGTGGGACCCTAGAGCACAAACCTTAGGAGCAGCAGCTGAGGAAAGGCTTCTCTAGCCTTGAAAAAAGACTGGGATGACATTATTGCTCTCTTTAATCACCTGAAAGGAGTAAGGTGAGGTCACTCTTTTCTCCCAAGTAATAAACAGTAGGACAAGAGCCAATGGCCTCAAGTGCCACAGGCAGTTTACACTGTCTATTAAAAAAAAAATTCTTCGCTGAAAGCATTGTGAAGCACTGGAACAGGCTGTGCAGGGAAGATGATTCACCATCCATGAAGCAGATATGGCACTCAGGGACATGGGTTAGTGTTGGCAGGGTTAGGTTAACAGTTGATTACCTTCATGTTTCTATTATGTGCAACTTGACTATAACTTAATCCACATGGCTATCTGCAAATCAGCTCCAAAAAATGCCAGCAGATAACTTCCCTTTCCTTAGTATTTAACTGTTGTACATACTGTAAGAATTCTACAATCGTAGTAGAGACATTTTAATTAAAGACACAGGTGAAAATTTTCTAACAGTATCTGGTCCTTTCTAAAAAGAAAAGTCAATGCATGTTTCTATAAGTATTTTGTCAGTCTTCATTGTGATTTTAAACAATGAGCTGCCAAAAATTTCTTTCCTGAAAAAAAGACCTGTCATCCTTCCACCCTAATTAATTAACCAGTAGTTATAAAACATCATTGAAAACACCTGATACAAGACATGCCAATCACTAGGAAGTAATTTCACAGGGAGTCTCAGTGAGGAGATTAAGTGCAGAATCAGGACAAAGCACAGAATAAAATTAAATAATTTTTAAAATCAAACCCATTAGATTTGATCATTAACTAAATTTAAATGGGGAAGCATTAGATTAACACTACCAGAACAACAAAAGGCGTCACAGAGATATACACATGCATTTTTGTTATTCCCATCTACTAAAACTATTGTTTAATTCCACTGGTGCATTTCTGTGCCTATACAAAGAACAGTTGCATAATGTTTCCATTATGCACCACTAAAATACTTTTTTATTTAGGTGTTCCACAGGCAACATGGCATACTCATCATTGAGTCATGAAACAACCTCTCAAATAACACATGAAGTTATCATGGCATGTTGAACTCAGATGGCTGTAGCAGTGCTTCTTAATTATTATCATACATTTCCCACTTCTGATCAGTGTTTCCAGTTCCATGAGCTGAAGACGGCAGAGATGCCACTGGTATCCTTCTGCCTTCCTCCCTTCCATGCTCAGTGACAACACATGAGATAAATCCCACAGATGTGCTGCCTTTGGACTTCATGAAGCTTGTCTTTATTTGCTTCAGTAATCAGTCTACCCTTAAGCACTCCTTAATCTGAAGTTTCCTTTTAGTCTTCATTTCATTTCCAGCAGTTAAGCTCTTTTCCTTCTAAAATACTTCGAAGACATCTTGCACTCATTACTCAGTTAAAAAAAAAAAAAAAAAAAGGCAAATGAAAGCCAAATGTTTCCCATTTCTCTTCCTTCTTTGTCCAGTACCATCAGAGGATGGGCTGGGCAGTGTGACTGGCACTTTTTTGTATGTCCAGATGTGTTCCCTACATCCCCACACCACATCTGTTGCGCTGTCCTGTTTCTTGGTTCCTCCTCCTGGCTCATTTCCCTAGCTCCTTTCCAACTTATTGTCTCTTGTCCCTGCATCCTTTCCACTCTAGACATTCCACAGGAATACTTCTCATCACACTTCCAATTATGAAATTAATTTCACATTTTACTTTTCCTTCTTTCTACCTCCTCCACTTCGACCTCCAATGTTCAAGTTCACTGCAATGTAGGACCACGGTATGAACTTCTTCACGTCCTCCCAGCTCCCATTCCACATTCCTTGCTTCCTAAAGCATTCCACATTTCAAGAAGGCACTTCTAAGCTGCTCAGCACTATTATTAATCACTGCAGCAGTTGCTTACTTCGCTACTTCTCTCACTTGCTCCCTCAGCATCTCTAATGACTCCAACTACTCCTCTCTGTGGGCAAAGTTTGTCAGCTTTCTCCTATTACCCACAGGCAACATCATCCGCAGTCTCCTATTCCTCAATTAAAATAAGAAATTGAGTTCTCTTCCTCTCACCTGTCCCCTCGCCTTGGTTCCCCCTCCAGCAAGCTGTCAACACCTCAAACTCTCAGACAGCAAAAATAAAAACCCAAGATACCTACCTTCCCTACCGTGCATGTAGGCGCTGCAAAATTACTCCTTATTCTACCCTCAGCCTATATGGGAGACTTTTTTTCCCCTCTAAGCTAAGCCTTCCCCCTTTCTTTTTCCCCAACTAGCAAGCCTTCTGCTATCTCTGTACTTAATGCAGATGTAAATACTTTTCTTTTCCAGTTAGCTGGAATTCATGTAAATCTCTCTATATTTTCTGGAAGTCATGTTTTTCTTTCATAGTATAACATTATTCTGGGGTGTGCTTTGGTAAGATTAATAACCTCTTTGATGTGCCTGTCCTGTTAGTGACCTTCTCCCTGTTTCCTGAAGTTCTGTGCCAGTCTCCATCATTCTCAATGTCACGCTGACTCCTCCTAAGCCTGTCTTTTCTCTGTGCCATGCAATGAGTCACACTATCAACCAAAGCCAACTTACTGCTTTAGCAGAAAAACTCAAACTTCCACTTAGAGACCTTCAAAAGAATTCACATCTAAAACACTGTACAGAAAATTAACTCTTTCTAGGCAAATATCACTGAAGTCTCAAGTGACTCCCCCATTACAAATATCAGTGCACTGTTCCATACTACAGAGTATCTTATCTGAGCATTCATTATATAGAAAATAACTGAATTTATTAATCTGAGACAGAAAAGAGACTCAATAAAAGGACCAGGAAGTACCTTTATGCTACAAGGAAAAAGGAGGTACAATGGTAAGCATCATACCCATCAATTCTGTGATTTGAATACACTGAATCCACAATGGATTTAACAATTCAAACATACAAGGAATGACAGCATACCTTTATTTCAACATGTGCATTGCACAGATGCAGTAGATACAATGCCAGCAGGCTTCTCCTTGCACAAACTACTATCAGTCAATAACTTCTAGGTGGAAGCAGCATTTAGTGCAAAGAATAATTAAGAAACCTCTGATGTTAACCATGTCTTGGGAACTGTTTGCATACATAGTGCAGCAATCACAGCCATTTCCCAACTGGCCTTAAACACTGAAAACTGATCAGCTATTGCAGTTTGCATCTGAAAATTCTAACACAGAGACTTGCTTTTCTTTTAAAAGAAATCTACACTACAGTAACAAATAAAGACTAACAATATGTATATACTTGCTCAGAATCAATTCAGCAACTTAAAAAAATATAATGTTCAGTGTTTGCTGAATTGCTTTATACTATATCTATCAATTCAAAACACAACATTAAAAAAATGTTAAAGAAACTTCCAACTGTCTTCATACCCTATTAGTTGAAAAGCTTGCAAGTACTGCTGCCTCTCAGCTATTATTATACAATTCAGGTCCCCTGGTCATTCTGAATCTTTACAGAACACCCGTGCACACCCAGCAGCCCCCTGTGCAGTGATGCTAAAGGGAAGCACAAGCCCTGGTACAACAAACAGATTAAGTCATCATTCCTTGCTAGAAACCAAACCACCCCCACTTGTTGTGACTGATTTCTACACCTGCCAAGCTCACCCAGGAACATAGATGCTCTGAGCTCTGTGTGCTTCATTTCATCTACGTGAGTAATCACACTAAGAACCAATGGAAATATTCATGCTGGCAAAGTGATGGATACACCTGTTTACAGGACATCTGCATCCATCTGCAGCTAGACAATAAAGCGACTGCAGTCCTGGAACATAAATGAAGAGTCTCTACCAGATTAGAGGTAATAATACCAAAGTATTTTCTGGGATGCTTACAACAGAGCTAGAACACTCAGTGAAATACAGGAAACTTTATTCTACTTAAAGGGAAGCTCTGTTCTTTGGGAGATTCACAAGCTGTAGGCCATGGACGAACTGCATCCTGTGTGTATTAGAGAATTAACTGAGATAATTTAAAGTAGTAAGACTGAAAAATGCTTCTATTGGCTATCCAAACTGAAAAACATTTTAACAGTTTTAGACCAATTATAGACAAAAGCAAATTTTGGCACATTTTCTAGTATCAGTCTGGCATTCTGCATAGGCTACTAAGATTCCATGTAAAGTTTACATATGTGGGATGCAAGAAAATTTTTCTTTATGTAATGCTTAAGAACATAAAGGACAGCTTTTGTTTGGTTATTTTCATTAACAGTATCTTGGCGGGGCAAATCAACTCTCTCCAATAAAACTAAGAAAATGCTGATATGGGTGTTGAATGAAACATCAGTGTTCAGGATTAGAGTGTTTAGGGAAACTGTGCACGTTTTATTCTACCTTGGAAAAGTAAAAAATGCACATATTGGTCATATCCTTCCTACCTCCTTTCAAGTAGGATTTTTAAACACAAGTATTTCAGTTGATACATAGCAAACTCTTACAAAAATATAACTTTCGACAGCATGAGAAACTGCTAAAGAAAAATGCATCTTCTTTCAGAAGAGAACTACAATGCACCCCTACTGACTTTTACACTGCAGTGAATCTAACTGAGCAAGAGCCTCACACTATGGGCCATCTGTGGCAATACAACCATCACTGACCCTACTGAAGCACACATACACTTGCTTCAAAACATTCAGTACAGGTGCACATAAAGATAGATCACATCACACCCACATTTCTTCATCCTATGAGCCAACCTTTACCTCAAAAATCTAGTGCTTCCCATAAGGCTGGGGAGAAGATATGCCCACATGAACCTCACTACAGTCAATTTCTTGCACTGTGGTGGAATGAAAACCCAGCCTTGATCTTCTTGCTTCAGCACAAAGCTACTGTCAAATCTGTATCAGAATCCAAACAGTCAATATGGCAGCAACTAAAGAATTCAAGGAGGTAAAAGGTCGAAGATTCCTCTGCAGCAGAGATTACAACAGTGATGAATGAAATGAGGGTAAAGAAAAATTTAAGACTGGCTTTCTTCCCCCTTTGCAATAAAGGACTTGGGGTATTCTCTCAAAGGATTTTTTTCTTTTTAGTTATGCCCTTCGCTATATGGAAGCACTGCAGTGTTTATTAAAAAAAAACAAAACCACACCAAAACCCTCTCCCATTTTTAAAAAGCACCATAAATGAAAAATCTGTTGGAAAAAACAAAAACACCATGGACCACCTTTCAGGGATGAAATGCTAAAGATGTCTTTTTTAATCAACCAGTTTGTGAAGATCTACAAAAAAATAAAAAGGATCACATTCTAAAGGTTCAGTGCAGTCAGCAGCTATATAGTTTTGCTGCTTATTCATCTTTAAGTTGACGTTCAAAAATAACACCCTAGCTTGTCAAAATATACATTTTCCATTTGCTTTTAAATTAAAATAATAATAAAAAAAATTTAAAGAATTCACAATCAATAGCATGACTAAGTTTCAGGATCATCTACAGCATATAATTTAAAGGTTCAAGATGCCAATATGCAGCATGTGGCAGGCCTATATGCTCCATGCAGCATGTACATTTAAGATAATATCAAATAATCTTGACGTTCAGATGCCAGCCTGTTTCTTCCAAATCGTGTAGAATACCCATCTGGAGAAAATAAGCAGTTAAGGGAAAAAAAGGTAACACTTGCACACAGTTAAAATGTAGTTCATTTTACTTATATTTAAATTCTGAAAACTTCTGGTAGCTCACAGAGGGTAGGCAAGACACTCAAAAGTGAAATCTCCCTGGATTCTCTTCTTGACTCCGCAGTTCAAAGATGCCTACTCCTCAAATCACATACATGTTCCATTAAGGCCTGCCAGTTGCAAAGGCAAAAACAACCCCAGTTTTTCTCTGAAACTGTAAGCTTTAAGGGCAAGTATCTTGACATCCTTCACATCTTTTTGTCTTGAAAATTTGAGGTCAAATCTGCACTTCACAAAGCTGACAATGAGAAGCAGGAGGAGCTGCTATAGCCAGCCTGGAGTCAGTACTGGGTCACTGTGGAGGGTGCAGCACTGAACGCTACCAGGCTTAGAGACACGAAGGGATGCAAATGAACACACACAACAGAAGAAAGGCTGTGGCAGTATCATGTGCTTCATGTATTATGAATAAGATGATCGTGGAAATATGTTTCCTTGTCAAGAGAGGCAGCCACACCAGACTTTACCCTGCAGAAACATTTCCAGGGAGATCCAACAAAAGCAGCAAACAAAAGGCAAATGCAGCTGGCAGAACCACTTTACAGTAGATCAAAATGCCCCTCTCACACTAAGAGCATGAAGTTTAAACTTCTAGGCTCCTTATATAACTCCCTTGAGACCCACAAATTGAAAAAATTCTGAAGGATTATTTTTAGGAATGGGATGTTGCTGAGAATATGCATACCTCTCTAATCAGAATATTTTTTTCCAGTAACACTAACTAGTAATGATTTTTAGGAATCACTCTTCCCCATTCTCCAGCCTTAAAAATCAAGTCTGAGCTGTACGTTCAAGAACAGCTCTATCAGACAGTATTTAAAGATCTGGATCATGCTAATCTGTATGAAGTTAGTTTCTTATTTTTGTAAAAGAAAAAATAAAAGGAGCTATAGCCTTGTCAGAGCTCCCAGGCAGCATTACTCTTATCATACAGTTTATCCTACACCACATACACAACTCAGAAACATTAACAAAAGCCTATTCATGAAAGGTGATGATCATTTCACCAGCTGTGAATTTACAGCACTTTTAGAAAACAATTCCTACAATTATCCTCAAAATAAAACTGCAGTAGCTCATTTACTATGAAAAAAACATTAAGTGTTTAAACCAGAACTGCCTTTCTACTTGTGTTCATTACCTCCAACCAGTCTATGCTTGCTTGATTTATTAATACACACTCTCCAGTCTTCTTCAGTCTTAAAGGATACAATTCCATGTAGGAGGGAACACACACAGTTTCTTTTGAAAACTCCACAGGACAATACAGCCTGCTAAGCTGTTCTTCATACAGAGTCAAGGCATCAGTCAGATTGATACAGTTTCCCTGAAGAAAAAAAAAAAATCCCAGTCACAATCAAGCAAATAAGCAAAATTTCAGATGAATATATACATTTTGACATTACTGCAAGGCTCCCACATTACTTTAGAACCAGATACATGCTGATCTTAATATTTAAGGCAAACACTGAACAGCTTGTCTTTATTCCACCTACAGCAAACAACAATTTGTATCCTTTCAAGAAAGGGTAACTACAGGGGGATTATCTATACTCTCATTAGCAGAAGTAACCATTATATGAGGGCTTCCAGTTAAAACAGACCACCATGTGGTGTTTACCTAAAACATCTACTCCATAACCATTTTCTTTATGATTGCTTAAATGTATTAGTAAACAGTATTACAACATCCAGATTTTTCCCAGTTATTTAACATTGCCTAGATCTTACAGTGTTTAAATGCACTATTAAAGAATACAGCCTATTAATTTTAAACAGATCCTTCCACAAAGCAAAACGACAAAATACATCAAATTATACAGAAGTTCTCTGGCTGCGGGCTACATTGTCTTGAGTTTCCACATGTTATGCTGCTGAAAAGGAAGAGATTTTTGTCTTAGGCGTGAAACTAATGCTTGGAATACAAACACATCAAGGATTACAAAGAGTGAGGAATTAAAAAAAAAGCAAACCCCAAAAAATAAACACCTCACCCTCCCCGCCCAAAAAACCAAACACACACCCCCTCAAAAAGAATTAAAACAAAAAACCCCACCCAACTTTCCCCCAAGCAACTCCTATTTGCAAGCACTACCTTGTCCCAAGCTAAGTATTACTAAGAAGCAAAAGTTTCTGCAATGTATACCTGGGATATCTCCATAGTGAGAAAGTGCTAATTAGAAGTCTGAGTTCTCCATATCAGTAACGTGTTTGAAGATTTAGTGGTTACAGTAAGCTCACCAGAACGCCAGATTGAACAAACACCAACAATACAAAGCAATAAAGGTGAGTGTAAATTCAATCAGAAAAAAAACTTGGTCAAGTTTCTTGACTACATAACTGAGTAGACTAGCAAATACTTTAAATTCAACAAACTTAGGAAGAATGAGGCAAATACAAGTTTTTTTGACACTAATTTGAAATTAAGCAAAGTTGCATACAGTCACCACTGTGTGGTCTACAAATCACTCAAGACTGGTGTTTTTCCAGGCATGAGGCACCAAATCAAGGCTCAGCAAAAAGAAGTACACTGTTGCTGTGGCACAGCCCAGAGATAATCACTCTGATTGCAGTCTTGGTAGAGATATTGTTAAAGGCCCTTGGCACACTGACAGCCAAATGAATTGATTTGGATCTTCTACTCCCACCCCTTTCATGTTTGGTAAAGGGTTGGGCTGAAGATTCCTCAGGATAAACCAACCACGCTGTAACACTAAACATCAATAGCAAGTTATATGATGACTGTGAATCTCTCCTGTCCACACAGTATGTGCCAGTCTGGCCACACATAGGACAGGGTAAGATCTGCAGAGATGAGTGTCCCCATCTTCCCATAATGGTTAGGTTTACTACCATGCAGTATAAATGTCTTTTACAGTGATCTAGCACAAAGCCTGCTTTTCTCTTCCAATTTCTGATCAGTAGGTACAGAAGCATTAACTAGCATTTTCCAGAGTTACTCAATATAAAAATCCTCAGCTTTCACACACATTTTACTTCTTATAGTAGAGGAACATTTGCCACAGAAGATAAAAAGGAGAACAAAAAGAAAATTTTTAAGTTAATGAATACACAGCTCCTAATGATCCAGCACAAGAGCTGGAAAATGATGGCAAGAAATGCGAGGAACAGAATTTCTATTGTGTTAGAAAGAAAAGTAGTCTAAAGGATCTATGGAATGACAGGATCTTCCTGCTGCTCTGAATGACTTTGGGAAGTGTTTGTGTGTACATACAAGTACACATAATCTTAGGGGGTTTTTATAACTGACCGTAGAACGCAGTATCTTGTTTGTTCCTGCCATTCAATAATGTGTGTAACCTGCACCTGACTGGGAAAGAATGCAGATGGTTCAATTAGAAAAAGCTAGATCTAATGAAAAATATTAGCTCCCTTCCAGTCACACCTCATTCAATGTTTTAGGACCTCTAACTTGAAATGAGGTCCCCAAGAACCAAGGACTTACTCAATGCTTCCAAAGTCTGACTGCCTACATTTCACACATTGTGTTGCTCTGCTAAGACACTGCAAAACTTTTAAATGCAGGAGCAGAGTCTTTATGAAAGACTTGTTTTACTGTACAGCTTACTTTTGGTGCTCACAGGTTTTTTTTAAATGGCCTTAAAATTATTACATGCACACAGAGGCAGCTGAAAGGTAATTTTCACAAAGCAAGGAACTAAGATGAGTTTGAACAAGTACTATCTGTGTTCTTTAAAATATACAACAGGCAGAAGCCAAAACAAGCAGAGGTCACATTTGAAATCAGTATTTCTGAACAGCTACATTTATATGGCTTTTTCCATGTAACAACATCACATGATAACTAGAACCAAAATGTTAAAATGTACATTCTGACTTTGGGATTTATACTATTTTTCCTACTTTTTATTGGTAGGATTTTTTCATAGTGTATTTAAAACACTTCTATTTCCAGAGGAAGTGAAAAGAGAATTCATTCCACTCATCTTCCTCTGATTTTTTTTGCATCTTGCTCAATTTTTTTTTTAATTGTGCTTGTTGAAGTTGTCACAAGTAGAAAAGAAAACCTCAGCTTAAAAAAAATAAAAATCTTAATGCATCACCTTGACAATGGTCTCAGGCACATGATGTGATTCTTGGGGTTGTCCTGTACAGGGCCAGGAGCTGGACTTTATGATTGCTGTGGGCCTCTTCCACACCAGTAAATCCTATGACTCCACTCTATCCTATCACTCTCTCATCCTTTTAAAAATCATATTTGGGAAAAGATCCCTTCAAAAGAATTCTCGTAGAACAGGTTTGATTGCAATTTTGATCATATTGCACAAACAAACCATTACTTGTTTATTTGGTAAAGGAAGCTGACATGCTGTATACAGAATTTTTCATATTTGGGTATCAGAAAACAAATGAGACTTATAAAGAGGCAGAAGATGGACACTAACTGAGCTCAATGAACAGACTGCTGCAGTACTTGTTTAGTAATCTGTTATTACCCAGGGGATTGTGGTGGTTTTTTTGGTTTAGCTGTCCTTTACTAAACATATCATTTTGTTTCAGCATCAGACTGAATGCAAAAGAAAAGTAAAAAAACAACCTGTGTGTGTAATTTGAGTTATAAATAGGAACACTGCTAGGTAATTTACAGAGCACACCACTATTACGTAGGAAGCTGAATAGGATACAGAATGCTAGAAGAGTATCCAGTTTCCCAGACTGTCGCTTCAGTATTTCATCATTTCCCCCTTCTCTAGCAAGAGACAAATCACTGCAGACACCATGGAAAACAAATTACAGGAACAATGAACAGCCAAGAAACATTTTTTACTTTTCAAACCCACAACTCCCCAATCTCCAAATCAAGATCTTGCCTAAAGGTTCAGACAACTCACCTTCTATCAGTCTTTTTCTTCTAGAGAAATCTTCTACAGGATTTTATAGTTCCACATAGTTATTTTTTGTAACTATCTGGCTTTACTCAACATGAAGTTAAGCACTCCAAAAATCAAATCTACAAAACTTAAGGCTTATTTCAATAAGATTATTGAAAAATTGCTATTATTAACACCTTCCTTTAAAACATGACCTGCTTTATTGACCAAGACTACAGTGTTAGTAACAGTGTCAATCACACTTAGATGTTCCAGTATCACTAAAATGTCACAGGGAACCAAGCCCAGAATGCAATGCAGAGATCTGCCCAATAACCTGTGTTCCCTTTAACTCCCACTGCCTAATGAAGAGTTATATGGCACAGCAATGCATTGTTTGTTCCGAACAGACACCATGTAACTCAAACAATAGCTAGTACTGAATGCTGCTAATAAGGTTTAGAGCAGATGACTCACCAATTACACGTTTTCAAAAAGCAAAATCACTTTATTTTTTCTCCCACAGGGTTCAGCCACATTTTCAATATATACAAAGCCCCCTACCAAACTCCTCTGCCCAGCCCCCCTCACCTAATCTCTGTTCTGTGTCAAACAATTTTACAGATAGGAACTAGGAGAATTATGCAAATTTTTTAGCCCTTAAAATGCATCTTTCAGACACAAAAGTACTTGAGGCAGTTTAACTTTGAGATTAACAAATCTTAATCTCTAAGACTTTGCTTAAGACAGGTGAGTCCTGAACTGTTACACAGCCTTTGCATCCTGAGTCTGCTCAGCGCTTGCACTCACTCCAACAGCTCCCAACATCCATTTTTCTGGGCTCCCAGTACGCATAAATTCTGCGGTTCCATGGGCTTAATCTTTAGATTTCTATAGGACAATGTACAACAAACTCAAGTAACAGATCTGAACAGACAAAAACCATTCTTGTAAATATGCAGCAAAAAAAATTGTTTTGACTTAACCCTGTAAGTTCCAGTGAACTCTGCCCATCTATAAAATGGATGTGTCCACCAACTGGTTACAGGCTGAACTTAGGCCACTATGCTTCCATGCTTCCTCCAACCCTCAGAAAGTAAACTAGTGAGTTAAAAGCAGGTGAAAAAGCCCCTTTGCCACACTTGCCCATTTCTTAAATGTTTTATCCCATTTGTCATTGTCACCAGACACCTTTGTCTGTGACTGTATGCCAGAAAAGTTTCTTTTTTATTTTCAGCATGGGTTTCTATTTTTATTCTATAATGATGGGCCAGAACTGGACACGGCCAAGGTTGGGTTTTATCCTTCCTCACTTCAGAGTGACTAACAAGCAGTGAGACAGTATGAAACACATAGCATCAGAGCTAGGTTTAGATTTTGGGGGACAGGGAGAGCTGTTAAGGAAATAATGGAGGCAAACCCAACTCTAAGTACATCCACTGGCTGAACTCTCAGTAACAAAAGCAATGAAAGTGCCTGGTCCTTAAAGTGTCTCAAACTACCAAGAAATCACAGAAGCTCACACAGGGACAATACAGCCATTCTTCCATCCTCCTTTCATGGTTCAGTCACGGAGAATCTTGCTCCCTCATTGGAAGTGCTAATTAGAAAGCCCACACAGCAGCCAAAAAAAGGAGTCTAACTATGGAGCAACATGATGATTGTCTGGACATTTAGAGGGCTGTACAAGAGAGTGGCCAGGAAGAGACAGCTTAGTGAAGGGCCACATGTTCATGTGGGAGACACATGATCCCCTGCACCAGGGTCAGTGCTGTTTACTGGAACCTGCAAGTGGTCTGAGTTTCTATCCTGCCTGGGCTGAGTGACACCAACCAGGAAGTCACAAATTCCTGTTCAGAGGTATTTTTAAACGTTCTACTACATAAACAGACTGAAAATGATAGCCTTCTCAACCTCAAAAATTAGATCAACAGAACAAAAACTTAACACAGAAAAAGGCATTTTCTTAGCTACACATACCACTGACACTCAGAGAAAACCTTACAACCAGTCTCACCATCTGACAGAGCATGGTTTCACAGCTCTTGGGACAATACTCACTACTTTGAAGGCAAAAGATAGTAATGGTTCAGATAAACATAACCCACATATCACGCTGATATCCACAAGTATATATACTCACTTGAAAGAAATCACTTGGGCCATCTAAAAATCATACTTTTAGCAAGTCCAATACTGTAAAAACATTTAACATGTTCAGAAACAAGTTGCTGAGAAGGTATTTAAGAGATGAAAGGTCTTACATCCTCATCAACTGCCATTTCTCTCCACTGTGATGGTCAGGAGTCTGTACCTCCAACTGTGTCTCCTTGAAGAGCACCTCACAGACATGACTTTGTATCATATCATTAAACACTTCAAAGCACCAGCTCCAGAAGAATAAAAATGGAAATAAGTGCAAGCTATATGACCAAGTGGTGGGATTATGCTTAACAGCAAGTTTTCACAAGCAAGCTTCAGGTCCTAAACCTACAGACAGGTTTGCAAGTTCTGCAGGCTAAGGGCCCTAAAGCTCACGTCTCTTTGCAGATCCTGTGTAGGCTGCAACACTCACTATGGATGATGCAGCTAGAAAAGAAAGGGCATGTAAAGCACTGCTGCTACTCATACAAGTTTTTGTTCTAAGCTGTGATTACTATTTGCGCAAAGAAAGTACGGAGGCATTTTTTCCCAAACACACTCAGACACAAACTTAAAGCAGAAGAGAATGACATCCATTAACTGCCCTTTTATATTTTTCCAGAGCTAAAAAAATGAAGAAACCCCTCCTGCATCTTAAAATTGGCCACATAAGTTCTTATATCCCCATGGAATATAAATAAATAGTCTGAAAAACCTTCCCCAGGCAGAATATCTACAAATGCTAATGAACTGCCAGGCAACAGCAGTTACGTGCCGCCACCTAGTGGTGACAGGACATTCTGCAGCAGCATTTGGAGAACGCTGACAACCACCACGGAAGGAATCCCGAGGGAACCACCAGGGCCGTTAAGAGCAGCATGCTAGAAATAATTCTTATAATCTCAGGCAAATTATATCCATCTGGAGTTAGACACTACTAGACCCTGCCTGCTGACAATTCACGTGCAGATCAGAACGTTTTCCAAAACTTGTGCAGAGCTCAATGAAGAGGTAATGAGCATTTCCCTTTATTCTTCCCAACAGTGGGATTTCGACAGGCAGCAATACAGAATGGGAAAGGATGGCATTCTGTGAACACGATTCCACCTTTGGGTAAAGCATTTCTTTGGCATCGAAATAAATGACATCCTAACTAGATGCAAATGATTCTGTTTAGGGTGCAAAGGGACAGACTACAAAGGACAGGAATTTTCTAAGTTAATACAACATAATGCCAAGGCAGAAGAGGCAACTGTAATTGCTGGCTAGTAGTCACCAGGTCAATCCTTTTGCTGCATTTTTCCTATGAGACATTTCCTCATCATAGCAAAGATGAAGCTCTAACAAGTAAGTGGACATTCCCTCAGTCACTTTTCTTGATGATATTTAATTTTTTGTTTGTTTGTTTTAGAGAGCCAAATTTCAAAGAAGGGGCTGGAAGACACAGGGAATCCTGCATTTTAAATTAAAACACAACTGCCTTAAAAGGCACATGATTTTCTTCAGCAAGGCCTGCTACGTAACATAAGCATCCTGAAGTAGATAGGTGGATCAAAAGTAACTTAAATTCTTAATGTTAATACACAGAGCTAAAATCACCGGCATTTAACAGCAAACACAACAGAACATTCAAAACATTTAATGAGTTCCCAATGTGTGACTAACATGCCAAAGTTAGCAGCGGTCATGCTTGAATTTCTGTCTATAGTCTAACCAATTCTACAAGTAGCCAGCTTCAGTTAGTTTAATTGAATTTAATTTTAAGTAACTTAAAGTTACAGACAGGTAATTTTATTTAAAGCATCCCGATAGTCTGTTCATCCTAGAACCAGACTGTTGAGTTGTCTAAGGGTGTGGTGGGTTGGCCCTGGCCAGGTGCCCACAAAAAACACGCTGTTACTCCCCGCTCAGCTGGATAGAGGAGAGAAAAATACAGCAAAAGGCTCATGGACTGACATAAGGATGGGGACAGAACTCACCAGTTACCATCACAGGCAAACAGATCTGACTTGGGTAATAAACTCAATTTCCTCATCAAATCAGAGTGGGATAATAAGAAATAAACCCAAAATTTAACAATACCTTTCCCTACCCCTCTTTTCTCCCGAGGGTGAACTTTACTCACAAATTCTCTACCTCCTCCCCACTGCACTGATGGGGGATGGGGATTGTGGTCAGTTCATCCCATGTTATTTCTGTTGCTCCTTCCTCCTCATATTCTGCTCCAATGTACAGTCCTTCAATAAACTTCTCCAACGTGAGTACTTAAACGGGCTGCAGTTTTTCTTTAATTGCTCCAGCATGGGTCCCCTGCAGGGTCACAAGTTCTGCCAGGAAGCCTGCTCTAGTGTGGCTTCCCATAGCATCACAACCTCCTTCAGGTATCCACACGCTCCACCATGCATGCTCCCTGCATCCTCCAGGAGCTGCAGGAGAATCTCTGCTCCCCTTTGGAGCTTCATGGGCTGCAAGAGCACAGCCTGCTACACCATGGTCTTCATCACAGGCTGCAGGGGAATCCCCACACTGGTACCTGGAGAACCTCCTGCCCCTCCTTCTTCAGCGACCTTGGAGTCTGCAGAGCTGTTTCTCTCACAGAATCTCACTTCTCTCTCTGGCTGCAACTGCTGTTCTGCAACAACTTTTGGCCCTTCAAAATTCTTATGCCAGAGGCACTACCACAGTCACTGACAGGCCCAGCCTTGGCCAGGAGGAGGTCCATCCTGGAGCCAGCTGGCATTGGCTCTGCTGGACATGGAGAGCCCTTCCCAAACCCCCCTCACTACCAAAACCTGGCCACACAAACACCATAGAGAGGGTTATTCCATTTTCCCAGAGGACTATTTTACTTTTTCACGCCCAACTGGGAAGTGGCTACAAGGACCATCAAATGGGCTGAGTAGCGTATCAACAGATTTATCAAAAGCTCTGACAGCTGTCTGCCCCAGTATTAACTGTCCTTTTTTTCCAACACCTTCAGGAAGGCTAAATTGCTAGAGAACACTGCTTCTATACTCCAGCCCTTGCACTGGCTACCCATTAGCCCTATGTCCAATTTTAAGCCACGTCAATTTTAATATTGCTTCTTTCCCATCCTACCATGTACCACCTTGTTGATTCAGGACCACAAAACATAACATTGCATAGTTTCACAACAGTCAGAACCCACAAGGGCTGGTTCAGGATTGCTGTCCTTTCTTTCTTTCTGTGCAAGTATACACTGGAGAGCTGACTTACCCCCTCCCATGAGGAAAAAACAAGCAGCAGGGGTTGCACCAGTCTACACCTCAGCTGCTTCCAGCTGACACAGAACAACCCCCCAGCCCTCTGGCTGTAGCACAGCCACAATTTCAACTTTCAGCACAAGCTTCTTCTCAAGAGTCTTCCACAAAGTCCAACAAAACCCACCCCCAGACATACATGTACCTTCATACCAATAAGGCAAGCTAGTATCACTGTGTATGCTACAGGTATGGCTACTGCAACACGATTTGCTATTTCCAAAACATGTAGTGTCCTTTTGATATCAAAGTCTGCCACAAATATTTCCACTACTAACAGGACAGAAATGCCATCAAAATGTAATAAAACTACGTTAATCATCTCATGTTTCAACCACAAGATAAGTCTTCTTGCCCATACAACACAGTGTTTTAAAATAGAGCAGCATATTAGAATTGCCAAAAACCTCATCCCACAAGTTTTGCGTTTCTTCATAAACCTTCACAATTTTACAGTAAACCAATTCCTATACATTTCAGAACTTAAGGATATTATTCTAAAACACAGTACTTAGATTCTTCATGCATCAGAAGACTAGTTTATGAGCATGACAAAAGAAATACAACTTGAGACTCAGACTTCACTGAACCATCTGCTGGCTCCCGTCACATTCTTGTACAACTGTATACAACTTTGTGGCATTCCAAATTCAGGATCATCTGAAGTATTTTCTGCTAAAAGCTATGCCACAATTCTATTATCTATGAGGTGGCTATACTGATTTTCTCATTCAACTGCACCTATGTCAAACTCTTACACCATAATGAATGACAGATTTCCATGTTCTATAGTCTACAATTGGAGACATTAGCTTAAAATTCATGTATCTCCTCATGAAGTACACCTTTCTGCTTTTCCAAGAATTATTTAGCTGCAATATTCTGCAGCATGCTTTACTGAGCCTTAAAACTATGCTTTTTAACTCCAGACAAAAGCACTACATATTCAGCTGAAATTAAAAAAAGACAAGTCAGTTAGCAAATCCTAACTTTCATGCAGAATGCCATGATAAATCATTAAAGGGATAAAACCAGCTTGAAGTAAGTTTTTAGTCAGTTTTGTCCTTTTTTTTAACTGAAAATAAGCAAATTGCAATAGATATAATGCAGTACTTTATTATATCCAAGTATCATACCTGTGTGAAGTATTTTCCATCTTGTTTCAGGACCTTCATTGAGAGGTCAAGAATCAACCGTAGAAATTCCCATGTGGAATCTGCATATGGGGCATGATTGAAAAACAGACCAGCACATTATTGGCATGTTTACTTATTAGATATTCAAGAGTTACAAAGTTTTAAAAAAAATAAAGCCTGGATTTAAAAAACCACAAATGTAAACATATGCCATGGCAATAATGGCAGGAGTATTGTTTTTCTTCACAGGAATTTTTCTAATTTTTTTAATGCAGCGAGGAAAATTTACTGGAGTATGAACTCCAAATACTTCAAGAACTACATGAGTTTATATTATTCTGAAATAAGAGATTTTAAAGAGTGCTAGGCACTTGCTAGGTTTTTTTTAATATTCAAAATATTTCTTTAAAAAAACAGATGTCTTTTTTTCCCCTCAGATTTGCTTTTTAAACAGAAAAAACAAAAGCATTATGCTACAGAAGGACAGAAGTGTTTAAAATTCTCAGAAGTTTAAGTAAATCAGAAGATTTACCTTCTTCTGGAGATGTGGAGATTGGAACAGCTGTCAGATCATTAATTACATAATCAAACATTCTTCCTTCTTTGGCATACCTCTTCAGTACAGGAATACAGTCTTCAATTAGAACCTGTAAGAATGAAATACTATTGCTAGCTCTAAAAACACCCTAAAACTGACCAGGTAAAAGGAAAAAATGTGGATTCACAGAAATTAAGATGGAAAAATTACAAAATTAAATACATGTTTAATTTTAGGCTCCACTTTCAATTCTTTACATCATATAGAAAGGAGGAACTTTGTAGGAAGTACGACAATGAAAACCCAGGCATTCCAGAACTGAAGTTCCTAGATCTGAGATCACTGTTCTTCCTACCAAATGCTGACCACACTTAACAGTGCCAACATATAAATTATGTATTTGTACAAAGGGCCACTGATCTCCAGAGTGGAAATGTGACTTCTCTGTTAATTTTTTGTGTGGTTTTATTAGCTCACTCCTCTAAGTTAATATCTGTGACAACATCTAAGGCCCAATAATGAAAACAGAAACATGTCAGATTATACCTGGGTTCATTTTTAAGTGCTGTCAGATGCAGCAAAAAGATCTCAGCTGCAGGTGTGCATGACATTTGTTGGGGGTTTTATTTTTAATATAATAGTAGTATAATACTAAGGGATTTTGCCTGCATGTTAAAAATAATTCTTACATGCATATTACAAATTCAGGTATTTTCAACAGTATAGAACAACTAAGAAATATACATTCCTTCTATCCTTTTAACAGTATAAGGAATGATGCTAAAAACAACATTCTTACTCCTATCTCCTCTTCATTTCTAAGTTATAACAAACATTCTCTTATTTCACATTCCTTAAAAGCTACATATGCAATTAATTTTAGAAGTCTGAGAGTTAAAATACTTCCAACATGAACTCCAGTTAATAACACATGAAAGTGTCATACAAAAGCAGAAAAAACCTTCCCAAACTTGAGTCAGGAGACTTGTCCCCAAAACATTGCCATACCAGTCTTCCAGACTAGGTCTATGTGCATTTAAAATATGACTTGTAATGAAAGAAAAACAAAACATTACCTGGTAGCACTCTCCTTTCAGATTGTCTAAGACATCTCCGCACGTTTTCCGCATGTGTTTTTTACACCCGTCAATCACCATTTGGTCAATGTTTGAAGCTTGTCAAGGCATAACAGAGGCAAGAGATTCTGCTTCTTCAGAAACAAGTTCTCCAAGAGGCATTCACAAAAAAATAATTAGATGTGTCTATTGGTATATATAATGCAATAGCCAACCTTCTGTACTGGCCTCCAGATATTTACAGAGTGCTTATTTTTGGTTTTAACCAGTATTTCTGATACCTTAGGTTATCGTTACTGTGAAAGCCTGAAATGTGAACTGTAAGAACATTGAAAATTCCATAAAGTTAATCTAGGTTAAGATTAACCTACATTTTTAAAACAATTATTTTTAGTCTTAGCAGGTTTACATTACGAACTACATGAACTGCAGAATGTTGAAAGCTTTATTTGTATTGGTGTTTTTAAAACAGGGTTGGCCAATTTATCAATACAGTTCATCAAGTCCTGACATTCCTATTGATTAATTTTTTTTTTGCTCCTAGGCACTCTTTTTTTATAGCTTTCTTTAGGAAAACAGATGAACTCAAGGAGGCAGAAGTGGGCCCAAGGCACAAACTTGATAGACCTATCTTCTCTTATTAGAGAAAGCATCAGTCTGACAGAGACATTTCTTTACAGACTTATGTAAACTGCTACACAGTGATGGTATGGATTGGGAACCTGGAAGCAGGTGTTGCATAGTGATGCAAAAAATGTGTAGTCACTGGGTGTGTCTAAGCTGACAAAGATTTCATTTTAGACTCCATCTCCTCATGCAAATCAGAACCTGGCAGGTAACTGTGCTCAGTGCTAAGGTATCAGCAGAAAGCTCTGGTTGATATGAATGATGGGCCATTTGTCAAAGGATATCTCTACCATAGTAACCATCTTTGGCTTCAGTTTGACTATCTCATAGAGTATACCTCCATCACCACCTCCTAGGATTAGCACTTCTTTCCCAGTGTAATCTTCCTTTCCACTGCCCATTATGGCTTGAGTATATGCCAGGTCACTTTCTGCCAGATCTGAAAGGAAGAGAGAATTTGACAGAAATATTAAATCTTCAGTTGTTCTCATTAACTGGTATTAATCCAGAGGTGATACAATACAGACCAAAGCAAGAACATCTACAGAAACAACCTGGCTCTCAGAAACAGTCCTAGTAATGAGATTCTTCTCAGAATCCCACACAGGATTTCTGCAGTTCTCCACATGAACCCAACAATGCCCACCTCAGCACGGGGAAGCACTGTGTGCCAAGAGAAAAAGCAGCAGAGCAAAACCATCACTCTCCGTAACTTGATGCTCACACTTGATACTTCAGTGGATTTTTATCTTAGATTCATCCTACAAGAGACAGATCTGGAAATTTTTGAAAATCCATTGTGGATCCCAGCTAAAAAGAACAACCCAGATGCACACCAGTGGATCCCTGCACAGAAACAAACATGACCATTAACACCTGGGTGCTGAGGGGCCCTGCAGCATTCCTGCTGCCAGCAGTAGCTTCAAAGCAGGCAGCAACACTCCCGAGCTGCAAAAACCAGATCTGCACTACAAGGGCCAAGCTTTGTGCAGCAGCACATCGCGGCATATCCTGTCATTCTGCCTGGCAATCACCACCTCACTTATGAGTGCACAGTAACAAAATGAGACAAAGCATTATTTCAAAAGCCCATGGAAGGGAATAAGTAATGGCAGACTTCCCTTTCTACAAGGCACATTACAATAATGTTCAAGCAAAATCTCATCTCCATATTAAACTCTGATGAAAATTTCTGGCTAGAAGTGTTGAATAACCAGTTTGATAATTTCTAATACAATTCTATCTGGATTAGAAAATGCCTTGCTAATGAATTCAATAGCAGTGCTTTTCAGCTGCCATCTGCACAGAAGCCTGCTTGACAGTTGCAGGAAAGTGATTGAATTGTTAGAGGTAGTTCCATGATTTCAAAAAGCTGTATTTCAATTTCTTAATTGCTCTGCTATTAGAGTGAACATAGGTATTCGATCCCTGAGCAGCAACATCCTCCATTTACCAGAGTCAGTCCTTTTCAACATAAGAACTAAGGAATTTTACAAAGCATAGTCCTTTTATTGCCTAGAGTTTCCAGCAAACAGCAATCTCCAGCTTTAAAGAACAGTAGCCCACCTTCTCCTAAGTTCACTTTCAAAAATACCAAGGTCAGCAGGCACAAAGTACCACATATAAAAACCCTCATATAAAGGTTGGGTCACTACTTTGATTAACTTAAGAGTTCAAGTCCTATTATTTTGAAGAGGAGTCAAAGGATGTTCACCAATTAAGCAGCTAAACGGTTTGAGATACAGCTGTCCTATACCTCACCGAGCAGGAAACTCCCGTAGAGAAGCAAGGGAACAGCAGGATTATACACACACATGCCAGGTCCCACCTTGTATTTCTTTAGAACTTCATTGTGTTTTGAAGACTGACAAAGTACCTTGTTTTACTGTCAAAGAGAAGCTCTCAGAAGGTTGGACTGGCAACAAACAAAGAAAAGCTCATATAAAAGAAAGGAGGAAAGCAAGCTCTGCTATAAAACACCATCTTCTATTCTCCCAGGCCACTTTCTGCAGCAAAGATACTAACTCTGGAAAAATATTTTTTTTTTTAACTCTAGATTTTACACTGGTCAGCCTGATTAACATCCTTAATATACAAGAAGAGATATATGTGTACATGCACAAGCATAGTTTCCAGTATCTGAACCATGACACTTAGACATCCATCCAAACTGCTATAGCAGGACAGAAAACAACACTTCTGACATTTTCACACCAGAGATCCTTAAATGAGAGGATACTTACTAACATCCCCACTGAGAATAAGAATATTGCCAAATTGTTTTGAATGCAGAATTTTAATATTCTGAAAAGGTGAATCTTCATCATAAACAACTTCATCTATGTCATACTCCACCAGGCGCCCATCAGCTGTGGGCCAGTATCTATCAATGACACCTCCTCTCAAAATGGCTGGCAACCTAGAAAAATAATATGAAAGAAGATTACAAAAATTTGGAATGTGGATTCACCATAATAAATAATATTCACAAGAGGAATCTAAGAAAACCAGCCACATTTAACACTTTCTACATAATGTTTGAGGCTCTGTAGAAGAATCAGCTCATCACTAGAAACTGACACAATACAAAAAAGAATGCAGGCAAAAAACATGACAAAATCTCTTGTCATCTTCAGTTCAGTTAAGAACACCATTTCTCTGAGATTAAGTGGATCTCACTCTGAAAAGCCATACTGAAACACATTTTAATACATAGAGAAACAATAAAAGAACTATTACAGTATTTGAAACAGAGCTGGGTCAGCCTGCAGTACATAAACACAATCCTTGATACCAGCCAATAGTCTGAATTACTTTTTAAAAGCAGTTCAAGCATCTGCTTAGATTGTTTTGGGTTTGTTGTTTGTGGGTTTTAGGCTTTTTTTTTTTAATTCCACAGAGACATACCTTGGTTCAAACCAAGTATTTCACCTGTAAAGAAACTATCTTTGAAATGACAGCAATCAAGAGGATTGCATTTAGGCAAAACGTGCAGGCACAGAGTTAATCAGATCTCCCACACACACTTCAAAGAATGAAAAGTGGGTTTTTTCCAGAAGCCTGTAGCTGAAGACCAGACACAGACAAGCTTCTTTCAAATTCCCTACCAACATTCCAGAAACGCTTCCTACCCGCAGCGAGCCGCCAGATGGCGGCACACGGCGGGAGCAAGGGCAACCTTGCCTTACAACAAAAAGATAGGGAAAACTTCTCCAGCTGCATTCATCCTACTGCAGCTGCAGGTGTTCAGCTGACACCAAAATGATGCAAAACAAATTAAAAAGAAGACCCACCCCCCCCCCCCCCCCAAAAAAAACACCCACATAAAACCACACAACCCAAAACTCAGCAAAAAAAGACGTTGAGGAGCACATGACAAGATCCTTGCCAGATGCACTGTTCTAGGAGGTTCATCTTCCCTATATTAAGGGAACCAAAAGATCTAGACCACTCCACATAGATGTTGTCCTGACCTGTTTTTAAGAAATTCCTATCACAGCGATTCCACAAGCTTCCCTCTATCATTTCAGCATCAAAGCAGCCTCAGAAAGCTTCTCCTCCATAAGCACAGATGCAAGATCATCTGTGTTCATACACTGTGCACCTTCTATGAGGCTTTACCAGGCTGAAGTAAAAAGATGATTACTCTGTTTTATATGCAGCTGTAAACCAGAAATAACAATATGCAAGTATAACACCACTTTTCAAATTACTACAATTTTACTTGTGGTCTCTCATAAGCTTCACATCTCATTTCTACCATAGCACTGCTTAACTGTTCTCCTATTTTGTAGTTCACCCCTTGGCTTACCAAGCCTTGCTGAGTTCACACTTGCTTTTTACTTTTCTTCACCCATTTTCACTTTCATGTTCCTTCAGGTACCTGCTGCAGCCTCTATGACATGTATGCCTACAGTAAGTGCTCCCTAGCTTCAAGGTATCAGTCACTGCCAGACAGCCACCATGAAGACAACAGCAAGTCACATCCAGTATGAAAGTTATTTCAGCACCAGGCCATGAGCTGCAATTTGAACCCTTGAATTTTAACACACAGCCTTGAATTGAAATAATCCAAACTGACAAAGGGCTTGCAAAGTCTCCATCCTTAAGTTTAACTATAAAAATTTACTACAGAACATATCTATCTTCTTGGCAGGTCCCTAAATCACACATGCCCACAGTGAGCACCATGAGGCACAGCAGAGGCACAGATGTGAGAAACAGCTGCAGGAAACCTTGTCAGGGCAAAGTGTCCTCTATGGGCTTGAGCTCCATTTTAGCTCTAATCCTCACCCCATGCTCCCTGTGCCAGAGCTGTATTGCAGCTCTATTGCCACCTGCCCAAGTCTTTTGCCAATCCTTGACAGCCAGCTCATGCTCAGAGCTGCCTCAGTACTAAAGTCCAGCCTGGCAGTCACAGGGCTGGGTCTGATCCTGGTCACCATCACCAGCTCACCTTCTCCACGAGCTGTGGGATATGGCCCATAGGGTACAAGCTTATTCCCTGGCCTATTCCTCTGCCATCCTTGGCTGCCCAGCCCTTTCAGAGCAGTCTGCTCCTGCTTCCACCATGCATTTTCTCTCACTATTTCATGCAATCACTGCAAGAAACTAAAATAAAAACCCATTCATACCTTCATACTCCAGGCTATTCACTGCATTACAGCAAAGCATACCTTGCTTATTATCTTCAGTAACTATGCAGACAAGCCACATACAGAAGGAGAGGTACAAACTTACCGTTTCACCCTTTTTATGTTACCATGAAACAGTTCTTTCATTCTTTCTTCTATTTTGTTTAGAAGCTGCAAAAAATAGCAAACAAGAAGTAGAATTTGTAGATCAGCACTTAATGCAAAATATCTGATAAATTGGTCTACCGGGAAGTCAATAAAACATAGCAACTACTACAGAAAAGCTTTGAAATGTAACATGAGAAGCCCACGAGTAACCAGCTGGCGTCCTCAGCCTTGTTACTAGCAAGAATGTGCACATTTCAGCAGCTGTCATCACTGCATTTAGCTGTTCTCCAGGATAACACAGCCACAGAAGGAACATGAGAACCATTTAAAGTCCCATTCTTGCTACGGCAGTGGCCTCTTTCCCTGCAATAGTCAAAGTCTAGAGCCTTCATGCCAGGGAAGATTAAGTTCTTTTTCTCCGTGGGACAAAAGATTGAGTATGGAGGTTCCCTGTCTCTCAGGAGAGAGAATACAAAGAAGTCTCACACTAATACACCAGGCTGCAGACTGAGCACACTCATGTCCTCCCTCACTGCCCTGGGTAGCTGAAGAGACCCAAGCCCTAACCAAGGCTGCTGTATCTTTACAATTTTTACAAAGAACACGAGGCCCAGTACTTGCAGAAGAGTGCACGAATTCATGCCCTCACATGTGTGGGAAACTTCAAGAGGTGCTACTGCTCCTCATCTGTGAGCATCCAGCTTTGAACTGACTTTAATATTACCACTACAGACTTTGATAGAACTAAAAAAAGGGGCTCTCAATACAATTAGGAAATGCTAGTAAGATAAGCAGCACTCATACCTGATCAACTTCTTCTCTTCCTTTCATGTCATCATTGTAGCTCTGCAGATCCACCGACACTAATCCATGAGGGTGAATTCTCAAATTGGCAAAACTACAACAGAGACAGCAATGACAAATTTATTATCAAAACTCAGTAAGGAAAGAAAGTCTAAAACAAGTTAGATTAAAGTTCAGAATGAATATATATTTCCCCAGCATCTGTAACTGTTGGCTGCACCAGCTCAAGTCTTCCTCTGCAAGTCACAAAGAGCAAACAAAGCTGCAAGGACCTGCCTATCACTACACAACTAATAAAACCAACAGGAAGCACAGCAGTGAAACCCTGTTTAAGCCACAACAGCTGGACACTTTCCTTCCCCTATACTTTCCTTTTCACTTCTGGGGGTGAGTGTCTACTTTGTTTCACAGGCAGGATGGTTGGGGTTGGTGGGTTTTTTGTTTGTTTTTGTTTTGTTCTGGTTTATCGGTTGGTTTTTTGAATTTTTTTTATAGTTACTACTCAGAGACACATCCAAACCTGGATAAAAATTCTGTAAGTGAGAAACAATAAGCATCTCAGAGCAAACCACAGCTTTGGCAAAGAAACTGGAGAAGCAAACTCTAATTAATTAATACATGTGCAAAGTCAACAAAACTCCTACTATATATTTACTACAGGAACATTTAAAGACCAAAGAGCAAGGCTTAGCCATGCTAAGTACATTAGGTAAACAAACAGTGAATCTTAGAGAACTTGCAACAAAGAACACAAGAGCTAAGGGAAGGACACAAGAAAACAGTGTAGCAGAGGCAATATCCTTCCCATTCTAAGGAGGGGAGAATACAAAAAAACAGGCTACAAGGGGACTACATAAAGGAGGCAGAGGAGAAAAACATAGCTGGGAAAAACGTGCAGAAGAGGGGATGAGAACAGGAATGGGTGAACAAAGCAAGAAGGGTATTCAGGGATAGAAATGTACTAGTACAACACAGAAACATCAGATAAAGCTGTATCATTCTCTGAATGCTCCATTCTTTGCCTATTGGCTCTTATCACCTCACTCTGCCCCAAAGAAAAACACAAACCAACTCTTGTTGTGACAGAAAGTTTATATGGCCTTTCATCTCCCCACAACTCCCACCCTTTTTGCCTTTCCAGAGCTCATTTTGCCAACTGTCAGCCTCAATAGGAATACCACCTCCCCCATGGTGCTAGGACCTCCAGCCCCCAGCTGCAGTCAGAGATAAAACCCAGAATATTCTGTGTTATCTGAACATAACTTCTGGTAACTGTAAAACAATCAAATTATGAAACTGACCAAAACAATTTAAGAATAAAAACACCTTGCTGGCTTTGGAACAGCAGTGATCTGCAGCTCTCATGCGTTACTACTGTCACCCAGTTCTCTTCATAGGATGGGTCTGGGCAGTCTGAGTCCTTCCTCAAGACTCTGCAGGCAGGTCTTGCTCCCAGGAAGAAGAGGTGTTTATTTACTACACACATGCACACACAGAGCCACAGACCATCATCTGGAGCAACTCTCCCTCCCTCCCAGAGCTTCCCCACTAGGTGTCCTCTGACAGGTTTTTGCTTAGGGAACAAAAAAGCCTACCAGGACTCTGTTTACATGAGGGCTTGGGTTTTCTAAAAGGAGAGAAAGACAAAAGACCAGAACTTAGAAGATGGAAATACTGGTCACTCCAACAGGTTTTGGACATGTTCATAGTGAAAAGGGTGAACTCCATAGGCTCTCAGAGCTGCAGCACTACAGACAGAAATATGTATATGCAACTCATAAGACAGCTCTGTAATCTGATTCCCTGAAAACTGGCATGGTGTCAAAAGTATTTTCACTGTTAGAAAAGCTTTTTATCAGTTTATTTCCATACTCTAGGAGCTATTAATTTCCTGCAAGAACCACATGACTGTTGTAAGATTTGACAGCTGACAACTTCACCTCCCCTGTGACTCCATGAGAGCCTCAGTAGGAGATGTTCCTGCCCCTGCTTTGAGGTGGGAGGCAAGAGAGGCAGAGAGGAGAGCTGCTCTGAAAGTACAGCCACACAACTTCAGATTTTTAAGTGATGTGACAACATTAGAATACAGAGACAACAGCACTACAGAACCATACATTTCATCCAACTGTCACATCTAGCAGACTAACAGGGTCTTGACACCTGAGCAAGGGGTAAGAGATGAAAAGCAGGCAGCAGGCTGTGTAATAGGACAAAAATTCAAGTTCCAAGTTTCTGGCTGATATTCTCAGCTGGTTTATGGTAAAAAAAAAAAAACAACACCAAACTTGAATGAAACTCAAAATTCTCAATAATAATACAGGTTCAGGTTTGTTATACCTTGGCTATAAGGTACCTGGATGAAAACAGACACCTAAAATAAGCTAAAACGCCTGGAAAGATTTAAGCACACAGCCGACAGCACAAATGTACTCAAAAGTGAACAGTCAAGTATTAAATAGTATTAAGGCAGTAATGGCAGGCCAAAGCTGAACTCACAAAAGAGTTACTAGCTTCAGTCAGCAGACAGCAAAGGCTATGCTGGCTTTTGCCACTTCACGTTTGTCTGCTTGACAAAACATATAAGAACACAGGTTTTTATCAGTAGCAGCTATTTTAATATGTGGAAGAGGGTTCTTTAAAACAATGAGAATAGTCTCCATTTTCAACCTATGAAAATACAGGAAAATTACTTTAGAATCCAAATAGGGGAAAAATAAAGTTTGCTTCAAAATTAGCCCCTCCAGTTTCATCTTTCTGAAAAGTATAATACCTGTTTTAAAATGCAAGCCCCTGCCACACTTTTGTTGTGTGCTTGCACGTAAGTTCATAGAAGTAGCAAGGGATAAAGCTCAGTGAGGAGACATCCTCTTCCTTTCCATCTGGCAAGGAAGTCTGCATCTGAAAAGCAGCCCCCACTGTAAGAATGGTCCACTTGTTGCTGCACCTGCATAGCTGTCACATCCTCCAAGGCATTACTCAAGCTCTTTGTGCTGTGTGTAAACAGGTGTCAGCTACAGACAATTCTACTGAGTGCTGCACCTCAGCACCTGAGCATCAGAAAACATCAGATGTCGACAAATAATTCCAAACTGCACAAATCAAAAAGTAACTGCTGGAAACAGAATTAGGAAGCAGAGATCAAAATATTTTAACCCAAAAATGTATCATACTACCTAAGTTACTTGTACTGCAGAGTATGAAATATTGCAATCCCACTTACCCAAGAAAGGATTTCCCAAACCACCACACCCAGAGAGTAAAGCTGGATAGACAGACAGGTATCTATAAACTTGTCTTTACCCATCAAGGCTTTTATCTGCTGACTAACTTTGAACCACTATAAAATAGAGTATTTCAAGTATTTCAAAACCAGCTTGCCACTAAATGCATCACCTGTCAAACTACCCAATGAGGGAAGAAATAAAAATTTGCTTATATTGGGAAAACAAAATTTTAAAATTTAAAAAATGGCATGACATTGTTTCACTAAAAATACTCTTATAAAGTGTTCTTCACCTTAATTACAAAGTACTTGAGGGACATTAAGGAGCTAGGCAACTACATTTCTTCATTATACCATTAGTCCAGTTCTGTTTTTAGAGAATAAAAAAATTAACCCAACGAAAGCTACCATGATAGCTGTTGCTGATTCCTACCAACTGCTTCCTATTCTTCAGCCCAGTTTTACATTCTGGGTCACTCCATAGGGAACTACAACATTTCAGCCTGAAACAAAGAGCTGAAGAATGTTCATCCTGCTCCTTTAAAATATGCTGTCTAGCATACACAGTAGTTAGCAGAATACTAGCAAAGAAAAGAAAAAAAGTAAACACACTCCACAGTGTTAATATTCATCAGCAGCTTTGTGACATACAAACCAAATTCAGCTTGGTAAAGCTTGCACTGCTGTGAACAGTGAAGTCAAATGCCAGTAGGCCTATACTTCTCTAAACAAGAATTCAGACACTGAAGTTAAAAATTAGTATCTGTATAGGGGAGGTAAAAGCTTTTTTAAAAGACACTCTTGTTCTATAGAAACAGTGATTCAAGTTTTGGGGATTTTTGAAGAACTTCAAGGTGGAATATGACAAAAAGAACATAGATGCACAAGGGAACAAGTCTCATAGCTCTATGCAGTATAATAAAAGGCTACTTGCTCACAAGCAGTAATGAGATTAAAACAAAGTTTTAGTTGAGAAAATATCAATTCCCAAAGATTAGCTTTGCTGACTTTTCTCCTTAACTTAGATGTAGTAACTCTTCTCAATCCGTTGATATATACTGGGCACTATGACTCATACAGAGTCACATATACATTAAATAAGATAAAAACTTCACATGTTTTAAACCTAACTTTTAACCGTTTAGTCTAAGATAGTGACATTTCAGTAAAAGAATGCTGCTTAATGTGACCCTACAAACCATTCTACAAGGATTCTAAAAACACACAGCTCAGAAAAACAAGACTGCTGAGGCCTCAAAACTCAAGAGACAGAGCTCCACTCCAGCGCATGCAACTGCTCCCCAAGTGTTTGGGTAAGGGGGCTGGCAAAGCAGAGAGGAATGCATCCATCCCCACCACTTCAGAGAGGAACTTGAGTGGCTCAAGTGAGCCATTCCCTGCCCCACTCCTGAGCCTTGTGTTGACAGCCCCATTAGTAATTGTCTCCAGCTGAACCTCCCTCAATTAGGTTCTTTGTCAGAACAAATCACAAAGTAAATGGACCAGGTAGAGTTGCCACATATGACTTTTGCTTGCTTAGCTTCAGACAAAAGAGAACAGGGATCTCTTGCTTTGGTAATGACAACAGGAAAGCATGTCTTAATCCCCAAATCAGCTCCAATTCATTCAACCAGTGCAGCCCTCCATGGGGCTCTTCACATGGCAGCTTTGTCAGAGACAGTTTTGTCAACAGCAGTGCTCACAATCCCATTGAGTGCAGCAAGGGGCACCCTGCAGGCTATGGGGGTTATCTCAGCAAACTTTGGAGTGTAGACACTGTGTAGCAACGTATTACTACCTCATCTCAAATATTTTTCCCAGGGATTAGTACCCAGCTTGTTACATCAACTGCACACACCTCTGCCTTGCAATAGCTCAGTCACCTTTGGCTGGTTAAAAACATGTTTGTGTGTGCATGCTCACAAAACCCTTACAGCATCCACTCCATCCCTCCTTCTAGGGAACATGTGACAAGTTGCAGCCAGCCATCCCTACAACAACGGTTCATGACATACCTACCCCTCCATTACAATTCTTTTTTCCAAGTTTTACCACAAGCCGCTGCTGGAAACTAAGTACACTCACTGTTTTGCAGGGAAAGAGGAAAAATCTGCATGCCGTGGCTACCTTCTTCTAGTTGTGTCAGGTAATATTTTTATGCTAACTAAAAATGTATGATACTTTAGGGCACTAAGATAAAGTGCAGGCAAACTTGCTGGTACTAAAATAAAGCCTGTTTAGTCAGTATGAAACCCTCCATACGCTCATCAGTTCATTCTTACAACTTGTGAAATGTGTTTGTTTTGCAAGGGTTTTTAACTGTCCAGTCTGTTAGGTTTTATGGGTTTACAACCTCATTTGTTTAAGTTAACTGAAACTACATCAAACAATACAAACTACACTAGCAGAAATACACTGTTTAGGGCTACCTTAAAAAAAAGTATTCAGGCTTTTTCTATAACCAGAAGAAACAAAACTGCTGAGGTCCCAAAACTCACAGAAAGTTCTCCTGCACACATGTTCAGTTGACAGTGTGAGCAATCAAGTCAGATATTTAAAAATTTAGGTTTTTGTAAGAACTTGTCTCAGAGATGCTTCCAGGTGCCAGTTCACTTCTCTTCTGGAAAAGTTATGCTACTAGAGACTGTTTTCTAGGAAGTTCCTGGAACACATCAAAAGACAGGCAATTTAACTCTGAAAATGCTCCTTTGGAAGAGGCTGCCATCTTAAGCGGAATGATAAGATGAATTCACAAAGAGAAGACTCAATTTGAGAATTCACAGATCATGCCCCTCTAAAACTCAAAGAAATGCAGGAAAGCAACATGAGACCATGTAATCAAATATACCCAACCTTTTAATCATCTAACTTTTTACTTTTAGGTATATTATATTTTAATCCTTCAGAGTTTGTAGAACCTTGATACTACCTTCTTACAAGAATTACATGAATCAATAGAAAGAAAGGACAGAACCTGAGTAGAAAACTACCTGCTTCACTATCTTTTCACCAACTCAAGAGACAAAAGGTGATGAGAACTGAAATGCTGATCAAATTATTCAGGAAG
This sequence comes from Hirundo rustica, assembly GCF_015227805.2. Classification (NCBI taxonomy): domain Eukaryota; kingdom Metazoa; phylum Chordata; class Aves; order Passeriformes; family Hirundinidae; genus Hirundo; species Hirundo rustica. The sequence continues at coordinate 104,844,610 of NC_053451.1, read as the reverse complement.
AATATAAAAGTACATGTAACTAAAAACAGACCAAACAAGGCTGTACAAAAATCAAGATACAGCTAATAGCTTTCTCTAGGCATATCAAGTATAAAAACCAAATAATTTTGAGCAGAAAAAGCCAGTACCACGTTTGAAAAGCTAACTGAAATATACTAAAAACTTCATAGAGCACAATTGAGAATGATAAACAGAAATACTCATATCCACTTACTTGTTACCTTAGTCTGGGTCCACAAAAAAATCCCAATCAAACAAACAAACCGTGAAACAAAACAAGTCCAATCAGCAAAAAACAAGCAACTCCAAAGCATCAACTGCCACAATTATGTCAAGAACCAGTAACCTAATAACTGTAAAGAAATTAAGTGCAATACAATCATGGTAGTTACTTATAAAATGGACCAGATTAATGTATACCATAATCAACTAACCCTCACACTGTGAAGCAGCATCAGGAAATAAAGTGAATGTAGTTCAGTTTATCAGTTTGACCTAGCTTTCGTTTCACTAATGACACCAATCACCCTTATCATGTTAATTACTCCAGAAGCTGCTTGAGAATTTGAAGCATATAACGGCATGTAAATACAGACAGACACAAAGCTGTCATTGTTCAAATGCTAAGGTTAAACTCCACCAACATGTTTAGACATATTTAATGGTCAGAAAAGTTACAAATACATCGAACTGACTTGAGCTGTCCTGCATCTGGAAGGACTAGTGCTGAGACCAAGGAACCATTCTATGGTACAGACCAGACTGACCAGTTCAACCTTCTGACATCCAAACTGCAAGATGACACAGTCCAGATTATGATAGCTACTTCATACACAAGGCTGATAAAAGGATAGCCTGTTCTGTCAACACTACAGGAGGTCCAATAGAGGAAGAAATAAATATTTTAAGGAAGGACAGAGGAGACATAATCAAAAGAAAATCCACTCACCTGCCATTTTTTTTTATGTAGGTTATTAAATAACCATGGTCTTCCCAGTTATGAACTGTTTCTGTCATTCCCTGCTCCTGAAAGATGGGCTGTAGAGCTTTAAGAATGGCATTACAATCAGCTGCAAGATTAAGAGAGAAAAAATAATCAGTGAGGATTTTCCACTCAAGTTACTTCTGTCTCTTTTTTAGAGGCTGGAAAGCTTTTCCTGGCAGCCTGGATTAATTTTTCTTTAAGTACCAATTGAACACTCTTCTATGTATCTTCTCTTCTGCCCATCCTCATCTCCCCAGAGACGTTCCTCAGTGTATGGGTATCCAAACACCTTTCTTTTAAATCAGTTTTCACACCTGAGCAAAAATGGTTATCATTATGTATGTTATGCAGCTACTACTGATACTACTGTAGTACAATCCACACAAGTCTTTACTCACATAGTTACTTTTAAAAAATCACTTAACACACTAACAGCAATCCCAAAAAAACGCCACAGCACTGACAAGAAACCTCCAAAAAACATTAAGCTGTAATACTGGATAACCAGAAAGGCATTGAAGACTAACCTATTCACTCTACCCCTACACAAACATCCTTTTATCTAATATCCAGGCAAGAGCAAGTCACCAGTTGAAATATTCATATATTATGGAAAAGATCTCTCAGAAGAGCACACAAAAACTCACTTGGAAATAACTGACATTACTCTGGTAAAACTACCTTCCAAAGCAAGCAGACAATTTGTCCACATAGGTATTTCTTCAGTCAGAATACACGAAGCACAGAAGCTTCAACTCTGCTGTACAGTTTTGTGGGGGTTTTGTTACCCACAACATAGCTTTAATGAACAATTTTAGCTTCTTCAAATAAGTGTCTCAAAACCAAGTTGCAAGTTTTGCCCATTTATTCTGGAGCTGACAAGGTAAATTAGTGGAGGATGCTCCTAAAACTGCACTTAGCAGAACAGGAACAAAACTGAAAAGACTATCACACCAGTGTCAGTGAGGAGACCTAACAAAACATTAATCTACAGGCTGTCTCTGCAAGGCAAGTAGCATCACTTCTACCTTACGAAACAGAACAAAGACACTAGGGTCATGCAATATGGCAACAATGTAACCAGGATTTAGTATTTCTACCAAAGAAATCACCTGACACAGACACAGTATGGAAGCAGTTTACAACCAAATGCTTCAGCACAGACACAATCTTCCCCATTGTGACTTTCTTAAAGTGTTATTCCCAAGGCACTTTTTTTGTTTTACCCCTGCTCCCAAAATACATAAACATTGGAAAACAGTAAAGGTAGCCTGCAGACACAATCAGCAATAGTTTCCAGGATAAAAAGGAGTTGTACAAGCTACAAAGAACTGAAAAAAAGATCCACACCAAATAAACCAAAGTTTATCAATCAATCGCCTCTACCCAACTCCACAGTAGGCTAAGCTAAAAATCTGATTGCTTGAAATTTATGTTTGCCCATGTATAAACCCCAGACTCGAATTATCCCTGAATGTTTCAACCAGACAGACTGAAGTAACTGACAGAATATTTACTCCAAACACAAAGTCAAGAGCAAGCCAATTCGCCAGTAGCCAAGGATACTCAATAAAAGTTGGAAGACTTTGCTTATTACTCATAGTATCTGATCACTATGCACGTTCTAAGATAGATTTCTCACCTTCTGCATCTCACTTAACTCCATGTTGCAAACTAAAAGCAAATAGAAACAACAAAACTAAATTCTGCCAGACCACAGTGAATTAACTTCTGGCTCCTTCTTAGTCAGGAGCACCACTGATGAAACACCACAGTCCACTACCATCAAGAAACTTCTTGCTTGCCCTGTCATCCTGTAATAATCTGCATCATCCGTACCAGTAAGATTTTAGACTTCCTATCCAGTGTCAGGTTCTACCACAGCACAGGCAACAATTAAGGCTCAGAGTACGCAGCTTGTCTGCCCAGTAACCCTGGTTACAGTAGTAATAAGTGGGCAAGCAATCAAACCAACAGGTTTTTCAGACATCAAAAGAATAGATAAATGGGGCCATAGTTGTGAGCCACAGTTCTTAAACTGGTTCTAACCTCCGTAGCCTTGCACTGGGAAGGGAACTTGGCAATGCTCACTTTAAATTTGCAGCTTCTGGCAGCTATCAGCCCTTTCTGGGGAAGAATTTTGGTCATTCTGACATGTGGTCCCCACTTCCTCAGTAACATTTGCTTCCTTGCTTAACTCCTTTACCTTTCGCATCATTTTTGAAACAAATGCCCATTTCCATCCTTTACTTAAGTCACTCCCACAAAACCATTAAAGAACTCTGTTTACTAATGCATGCCATACCCTCCCAGGGCCAAGAGTAAAATCACATGAAACCCAAGTTGAACTTGTGTCCAACCAATTCCCAAAGCACTTCACTTTGGCAGCTCCTGCAGGAGAGCAGCAAGACGATGAACAGACTGAAAGAACTGAAGTACTCATACCACATCTAGCCAGTTTGCAACAGCTTTAAGGAATCCTGCTAGCTGCATCTTGGCAGACACTGCAAGACAAATCATCACTGGTATTCTTCTGCTCCACGAACATACCAGCCCCTCACATATGGCTCATCACTCAGCTGCAGAGTTCTTTGCTAAGAACCCAGTAACAAGCTTGATTAAGCTCTCCCTATTATGCTATTAACTTTAGGAAATTAAAACAACATGCTCTTTCACCAGGTATCCTTTGAGTTATACCACACAAGATTTGCCTTGGAGGGCTAATTAATTCTCCCAAGTTGGAGATTCCTTTATAAAATGTCTGAGGCATAAGTGGTTGCTTGAAGGCATCAGGAAGTTTCAGCAATCTCAGGATCCCTCACTTAAATCCACTTGTCACCACCTCACTCCAAGCTCAGATATGCTCTTATCAAGCACTGATAAGCAAATAGGACAATGGTGATTAAAACATAGGAGCACCTTTGAATCTACATCTAAATGTTTATTCAAGTAGTCATTACTTTTTTTTTTTGCTACTCAGGAACAAAAGAAACAAACACGGGATACCAAGTATAAAATACTTGTTTAGTTATTTGATAATTATTTGCCAGAAGGAATGAAAAATGCCTGGAGTTTCAACTTTAGAGAATAGGAACAAAACCCACTATGTACAGGATTTGAAATATGTGTATATTTTAGGAGAGTTTAGCCAGAATGTCTTGGAACCCCAGCACATCTGAAGAGAAGACTTGCAGCAGTTGCAGATGTTCCTCTGAATCTAAGCAGCAAAGCTGTCAGTACTTGACAGGAATCTGAACACGAGAGCAAACTCCAGAGTCACAGTATGTATCAAGTCTGGCCTCATGCACAACACCATCTAGTTCCACCCTGATACTTGAGCTCAGTGTTGGAGTCATCTGCTCTTGAGCCAGAATATCTCTAAAAATATTCTGGCTTAAGACTTCATCATGCCCTGTGATTAACAAAATTTCAGTAAGCTTTGGGAATAGATTAATTCTCATTTGAAAATATTCACGCCATTTCCAACTTCAACGTTTTTTTACCCTGACTTTCAATCATTTCTTCTAACAAGTGAAAATATAGAATCATCAAAACAATAGAACACATCAAAGCACTTATATGTGATTCTGCATCTGATGAATTTTCCCTTGGTAGCTAAATATTCAATAAAGAAAGGCAATGAAAACAAATCAAACTAAGCGCTTCATTAAGAATACATTAAAGAGTTAGCATACTTTAGGAATCAAGATGCAGAATATGCTAATAGCAAATAAGAACTTGAACTGCTGACATATTGTTCCAGTTCAGAGCTGTTTAGGCTGTTTCAGTGTAATAAATCCTTGTGTTTTGCTAGTCCAATATCTGTGCACACAGGCACACTACCTACTTATCAACTCAAATTCTTCAAAAATCTTACAGGAAAAGGAAATACAGAGATGGGGAGGAGGGCACCACATACAAGTGATGAAGGGAACACACCTGGCAGAAGAGATTCATGTCTAGGCAGCTGAGGTCCAGGGGCAGTTCAAGAACAGCAGGAAGGGGTGCCTTCAACCTGCTACAGCTGCACACCTGACTGCCCTGGCACTGAGCCCACCACAGTCAAACTGGCAGCCCCCTCCACCACCACCTCTTACTGCAAACAGTGTCCTCAGGCTTGAAGGTGTACAGGGAATCTCTCATTCACAGATTATTTCAAGGCATTTTTCCAATGCCAATATTGTATCTCAATCGTCACCATGAAAACACTGCAGAATTACAAGGTGCACAGCAGAAATGTTTAGGGAGCAAATTTTTCATAAACTTTGAAAAGCCAGAGCCAAGAAGAAGCTCAGGTGACCATGTATTTTCCATGTTCTAGATTTCCTTTAGCGCTTGGAAAACAAATAAAAAATGAAAAAAAGCTAGAAGTCACAACAGTTTAGGGAAAGTCAACAGCTACCTCCTCCTCTCCATTGTACATGAGAGGATAGAGCAGTACATAATAATTTGCAGATAACAAGTTATCACTTAGTCATCAACTCCTGCACGGCAATCTTTTTCTTAGAACTAGAAACCTTGAGAATTGTACTTCTTTTGTCCTAGCTAAAATGATCTGCCTGCATGGAAAATGAGCAGAGAACACTGGTGTTTTAAACAGACTATCTAGAGAAGTTTTCACAGCAGTATCACAGGCTCAACTCAAGTCAGAATGCCAACAGTCGCCTGCACTGAGCCTTGTCCTCCAACAACAAAATAACCCCACACCTCACAAGAATGAAAGTACCCCCTCTGAGTATACTCCAAGATCCCTGCTTCCCTAACTGCCCAGAACAAAGCAGGTAGCTCTTCCCTGACATGTTAATGGATGCAAATGAATAACTGGCTTTAGCAACATAGACCTTCTGGGTATTAAGTTTCAAAGTCTCCCATAAGAGCACACACACTGGAAAAATCCTTTGTTTTGTCCTTGTCAGCACTGCAAAAGCAGAAAACAGCAGGAAGCAGAAAATTATACTAAAATTACTCCTTTCAATCAATTTACACCCATGAGGACTATCTTCATTATGCTGACTTAGACACAGAAGTCAACAAATCATGTATGGCATGAGGCTTAAGGGGCAGCAGGTGGAAACAGCCATCTACTACTCATTCATCCATGAGAAACCAGATCATCAAGTTTCCTAGTGCACTCTATTGTATTTTGTATTGCACAAGGTAAAGGGTAGAAGGCTGCTTTTTCCAAAGGTTTCCACAGAACACGGGCCACACCCCTATTTTTAAGGACTTCCAGCTACATACTGAATAGAGGCAAATCCAGCTATACTGTGTCACATCAGCAAGTGCATGAACTCACTGGCCCTTCCATGGGATCACCACAGCCAACAGGAGTCAGAACCATGATCAGGATGGGCTCTCGAAGTACTAACAACACCCAGCGACAAAAAAGAAATCAACCCTTTCTCCACCCCTGCACTATTACCACCTTTGTATGAGCTCCATAATCACTTTCAAGGGGGAATTCCACAGAAGACGAAGTTCTCAGCAAATACAGATCTATGGGAGCCATCCACTTCCATAATGGAATAAATACACTAAAAATAAGTTATTCCTTCACCCTTCCTCTACTTTATTTTCTGTATTAGGGCAATGAAAAATCTAGTTTACTGCATAAATACAGGGTGCCTCTGACTTGTGGATTCATCAGTATCTGAAGGCTCACTCTCGATGATTCCTGCAGCACAATGGATTAAGAAAAATTAAAAAGAATCCACCACAGAGACCCATGAGAGGGGTTTTCCCTTGTTAGCTTTTGGCAAAATTTTAGAATACCATCATCGATGCTGGAAGCACATTAAGGACCATATTTTCAATCACTATGAGAGTCTCCCCTATTCATTCTGAAATTTTCAAATTATTTCTCTACTTTTAATTAAAGATATGTTTTTAAAGTATTTTCCTATACCTGGCATCTAACTGCAGCTAGTAACAATATGGGATCCTACTACAGTTAACTTTTTAAATACCCATCTTCTGGAAATGTGCACAACATATCACAAAGCAATTCTGTGGTAACTCCAAAGAAAACCCAAAACAAAGGCCTCCACTTCAGCCTTAGTATCAACATATGTAGTTTCAATGCCTTAAACTTCATTTGTCCCCCAGTTACACGCAACTGAACTCCACCAACTGGCATACAAAGTTCACATTTTAAACCTCAGCATCTGTTGAAATACCTGTAGCCCTTCCACACAAAAGAGCTGTAGAGAAGAAAACACACTTGTTAACAGAACTTCAGCATATCCAAATAATATCAGCCCTTCCAGGCACTTTGATCACCTATGACCTGACCATCTTCTAGAAAAACATTAAGCATAGCACTTGTCCTAGATACTTTCCTCTCCTTTCGACAATTTTGGTATTTAAGAGGCATAGTCACAGAAATGTATCTGAAATGGGAAACACTGATGCATCAAAAGCAGTCTTCATTACCTGCAAGAATTTGCTCTACAGCCTCAAACCAGAGCCTCACAAAAACCATCTCCCACACTGTTAGCCTTCACCCTCACAGGTGACAGTTCCTTCATGCTTGAGCAAGCAGCCAGTGAGAACTTGACATCATGCTGGAGGATCAGATAATTATATTTTCAGAGTTACAGTCATAAAGCATTTTAATCTTCAAAACTAGAAACCAACAGAAGCAGGGAATGAGTTCAAAACAGTCGTTACTACTAAAAATGGAAAGCTATTAATACCTGTATTAACACCTCCTGACAAGCCCTATTTGTTTTCTGACACTCAGCAGGCCAGTTCTCGGTCCAGGCCTGCCAGAACTAGACCGTGGAGACCTGCAGGGCTTAGCTCACAACAGCCCAGACAAAGACACAGGCAGAGCCCACACCACTCATGGAGGCTGCTAAAGCAACACACCCAAAACAGACCCATTCCTGAACTGCAGTTGCAAACACACCTTTAGCCAAGGTTGATAACACAGTTGCAAGCTCCAGAGACATCTGAGTCTTGTTTAATCCTTATTTACATGGTCTTCACATACAGATCATAGCTAAAGAGTCAGCAAATTTTGTTCACATACCATAAATCAATAAGACAAGGAGATAAGCCTATCATCAGCATATGCTATCACTGCAATCAGGTGTTTCAGCACTTCAGACAATCCAATGCTTGACAGAATCAGTCAAATTTAGCTACAAGGATCAGAGATACCATTCCCTCAAGAAGTTCAAATATACTCAAATGTGTTTTTACAGCTAACTGCAGTCAGCTCCAGCCACAAAAGCAGGATCTGTCTCACAGGAAAAAACAGAGCCTTAGCACCTCTAATACATCAGAAAACAAAAGCACCCACCAGAGAACATAAAATTAAAAGTAATTATCTACATAGGTAAGTGCCCAAATCTTTTATTGATGAGTTTCATTTATAATCTTGGGCTTAAACTAATACTGACCTTGGCATCTTCTTTCTCCTTCATACACCAAATTGACTTACTTGAGAAAGAAACCGCAGGTTTTCAAGAAAAATACCAAGTTTTCAATGCCAGTCATCTCTTCCTGCATTCTCTATTTCCATACTTACTATGGGATGAACTATGATTCAACATCCAGAACTGCTGATTATCTGCTAAATAAACCAAACCAGCACCAGTTCCAAATTGTCTTTAATACAGCAAGACATAGTTCAAAATACACAAACTGAACCCATGCAGCATTTTCCCAGGTAGATATTAGGGTAGAGAATTCAGAAATGGTAGAGTAAGAAAGAGTAAATACAGCACACCCCACCCCCACCCCCCCAACATTAGCTCTCTTAAACACACCTCTTCCTGGGAGATTACTCTGTCAGAAAGCCATTCTCTTAATTAGTTCTTAAAGTAAGGAAACAACAAAAAAGCTTGTCAAGTCTTTCCCCCCTTCAAAAGTTTAGATCAGCACAGCCAAAAATAAGCACATAAAACTTTATTACTGCTCCGTGAAGAACATTAAGACTTCCAATCCAAACACAAGACAAGAATTAAGTTATTTTACCTGCATTCAGTTTAAATATTTAACAATTTGATAGCCTAAGAAAAAATTCAATACTGAAAGAATATTTAGGAGTAACTTAGAACACCTGATAGTTAAGATTTTTATTTTTCCTCCCTGCAGTATCAGAATTGAGCAGTGGAACCAAACCTGCAGACAGGAAGAAAGCTATTGACAGAGGATGCTCAGCCCACAAAAATGTCATTCCCTTCTTTCCATCTCCTTGAAAACATTAATTTGAGGAAAACCAGATCATGTGCACATACACATTCACTTAAAGTTTTCTTAAAAATGTAAGCATTGCCCTAGCTGCACTCACTCCAATGCCAGCAATCCCAGCATGTGTAATTCATTCACCAGCTTCCTAAGCATTTGTTTTAGCAACTGTGCCAGCTCAGGTAATCACTGCTCTCCTGCACCAGCTCACTCATCTATGCCCTGGCCCTGAGTATTATGGGCACAACTATATAGAATCCCCCCAAGCAATAATTCCAAACAGGAAGCATGGAGAAATTCAAACTGATTTCCAATTCATTTGCCTTTCAAAGCAACTTCCTGAAGCAAAGAACCCAAATCTCACAAGGGTCTCCATATTATCTCTCTTCCTACTCTTAGAGAAACCTGAAGAACATTAATCAGTTCAACACTCAACAACCAAGAACACTAAGCTTGGTTGACACATTCATACATGGATGGATAAACTCCCACATGCAAGCATATTTACAACATACAGTAAATCTAAAAATCAACTCTGTACAGGTATAATGCATCAAATATCTATATAATTTCATAATAAAGTCCTCAAACTAAGTAACTTTATGAGTCTCAAACTGAGCTCTTCTGACTAACAAAAAGACACAACTAAAGCTTTCTATGCTCCAATTAAAGGTGGCCAGCAAGCAGTGTCCACTTTTATAAATGTTAAAGTAATCTTTTTGTATTTTAGGATAGGGAACACCATGCTGTTTGCCTGCTAAAGTTGTCTGTTTATCTCCAGGGTCACAGATAAGCAAAATACTTCTGTTGAAAGGGCTGAGCTTGAGAGCTGCTAATTTAATTAGCTCTTGAAAAGACCATCGATGAAAGTCAGGCTATGCTATCCAGCTATCAAAGTTTCACCCCTGCTTATGTTTAGCTTTTATTATTCCAAAAGAATTAATGAGATGCCTAATTAGAAGAAATAGTTATAAGGACAGGCAAAAGGGTCTTTCGTTTTTTGACAAGTATACAGATTTTTGTAGTACAGGAAAAAAATTATTGAAAAGTTTGATTAAACTGGCAGCTTTTAGCAGAAGTACATAGCTTTAATCATCTCATGCAACCCCACTCCCAAGGCAGTAGTATGCTCCCCTGTCTCAAACCAATACAAGAGGACCTGTTTTCTCTAACTCCCCAGGCCTACATTTCCATTGACATCACAGGCATTTCCAACAACCTTACGGAAGAGATGGCTGCAAATACTAAGAGATGGCTACATAAGTTATTCTCAAGGTCCTTGCTGAGTACATTTGAGTCCTGAAGAATGTACATGACAAGCTCCACAGTCCAACACTCAAGGCAAGTGGACTGCCTGAAGAAACCAGGGCTGTTATTGAAAGGGTTGGTAACATGCCAAGCAAGTCAGAGAACAACCCACCAGAATCTACACCATTCTGCAGCACAAGCAGTTGCTAATAGCTGCACAAGTACTAACACATGACAAAATCCCATCTTCCTCACACAGAGCTGTGTCCTGTGGATCTTTCCCTGCCAGCAACAAAGACAGCCTCCATCCTTTACTCATACAGGCCCTCTGAAGACTGAGGATAAAGACAAGTCACACATACCAGAGAACAAATAAACAGATCCCAGAGAACTATTAACATCTCAGCCTTTATCATCATCCTCAGTCATGATAGCAGACAATCATAATGATGCCTTTGGATAACTGCTGTGTTAAAAGTGATTATTTCAACCATGTAAAATGACTCTCAGACCAAGCAGATTCTTAAGAAAAACCCCGCCATTACCACATACAGTTACTGCAAGATGCAATGCAACGAAACAAACTATTGTACAACCTTCCTACAAAGTACAGATGCCATTTATCTGGACTTCTGTAAAGCCTCTAACACAATCCCCCACAACATCCTTCTTCCTGAACTGGCAAGAGCTGGACTCAGTGGGTGAACTGTTTAGTGCAGAAGAAAGTGGTTGGGGGGTCACATCCAGAGGGTCATGGTCAGTGGCTCAGAGTTCCAATGGACATCAGTAACAAGAGGTGCCCTCAGGGGTCTGTACTGGGACCAGTTATTTAATATCTCCATTAACAACACAGACAAAGAGATCAGTTGCTGATGGCACCAAGCTGAGTGATGTGGTTGCCACACCTGAAGGATGGGATGGCATCCAATGGGACTTGGATGATGAGAATTGGCCCTTGGGACTGTCGTGAGGTTTAACAAGAACAAGTGCAAGGGGCTACACCCAGGGCTGGGAAACTCCTTGTATCAGCAAAGCCTGGGGATGACAGATAAAGAGCAGCCCTGCCTAGAAGGCCTTGGGGGAGCTGGTGGGTGAGAGGCTGGACATGACCCAGAAACAGGCATTTGCAGCCCCAAAAAACAAGTGTCCTGGGCTGCATCCAAAGCACTGAGAGCAGCAGGGTGAGGAAGGGGATTCTGGCCCTCTGCTCTGGTGAGACCCCACCTGCAGCACTAGCCCCAGCTCTAGCCTCCCAGCACAGGAGGGACATGGACCTGCTAGAGCAAGTCCAGAGGAGGCCACAACGATGACCAGAGAGATGGAGAATCTCTTCTACAAGGAAAGGTTGAGAGAATTGGGATTTTCAGTCTGGAAAAGATAAGGCTTTGAAGTGACCTAATCACAGCTTTCCAGTACCTGAAGGGAACTTAAAGCTGGAGAGAGACTTTTTCAAAGGACCCTGGAGTGACAAGGGGGAACAGCTTCAAACTGAAAGAGAGTAGGGTTTGGTTAGATGTTAGCAAAAAAATCTTTACTGTGAGGGTGATGAAACATTGAGAGAAACTGTCTAGAGATACCACATCCCTGAAAGTGTCCAAGGCCAGGTTGGATGGCAACTTGACCTAGCCCAAGGTGTAGCTGCCCATGGCAGGGAGGTTGGAAGTAGATAATCCTTAAGGTCCCTTTTAACCCATCCATGATAAGTTGGCAACTTTTATTATATTAATACCAATACAAAAATACACATTTGTCATAAACAATGACACAGTTAATGTTTTGCGGAACAAGGACTGTGCATTTACTAAGTTTATAGATTCTGCCTTCTCCAGAATGAAGAAGTATGCAACAGCTTTAGCTAAGACCTAGAAATAACGTATTATCCTCACAAGATCTGAAGGTCCAAAACCACACATTTAATTTTACTAAATACCATTTCATGGCATTCCAGACAATTCAGAAGTCTAACTGTCCACCTAAATTGGAAGAAAAAAAATCCATTAGTTGATAATCTATGATTAAGCTAAAAGATTTAATTCCTGGAACACAAACTACAAATGCACATTCACCAATTTTTTTTCTATTTAGATGACTCTGTGCTTTGGACCACAAATACTACATGAGAGGAAAAACTCCACATAAAAAAGTACAGACCAACCACTGAGCTATCACTGCTGAAAGAAAGTTCTTCATGTTTCCCTGAAGAGGTCTGCTTTTGCTGAGACAAATGTAAGAAGGGGAAAAAATGCTTCTCTCTTCCTTTGATCTAGACAACAGCACTTCTACAGTGGGTCTATCAACCCATCCCTGATTAGGTACATCCATCTTGGTCAGAGAAAGATGCAAACATTGTCCTCAAGTAAAGGCAAGTGGAAAAGCCTACCTAAAATCAAAGCAATGGTTAAGATCCTTACCACATTCTCTAATTAACAGCATTGTTTTCTGTATCATAGAGGAGCTATAACGTAGCTATGGCATATTACCAATACACCTATTTATCCCTGGCAATTTTGACCCTTCTGTAGGAACCAGTCATTGTTGTAACTCTTGAACCATGATACTTCAGGGAACTAAAGAGGCAAAAAGGTCGTTGTGGGGGCTGGTTGGTTTCTATGAAACTAGTCTTTACACTAGTCTAGCCTACCAATTCTGCTCATACTAGATTAGTCAAAGCACAAGGTGCAAGGAAAATAGCAGGACTATTTCATTTGCTATTAGGTCACCATTACAGTGGCTAACCCGGCCTGAAAAAACCACAGTGTAAAACGGAAACTGAAAGATTTTCACTGTGAAAACCAGCGTCGACTAACCTAAAGCACACTCTTTGGGAACGACTGCAGTAACACCTTCCCCTTCCCGCTCTCCGAAGCGCACATGCAGCAATGCCACAAAGGGCACAGCTCGCAGCAGAGCCCCTGTGGTCAGGAACGTCCTTCTCAAACCAAGCTTTTAACGGATTTTGTCTGCAGATGCGGGGATCTGCTTTCACACCAAACTGGGAAGGAGAAAGGGCTAGACACAGGAGGCCAGGCCGGCCGGGCCCAGGGGCGGGTGCCGGGAGCGGGAAGGCCACACCGAGCCCGCGGCCTGGCTCAGCACTCAGCGAGGCGCTTTGGCGCCCACGGCAGCTCCCCCCTTCCCCCATCAAGCCTTCCCTCCCCGCTCGGCCGCCGGGAAACGCGGTTGTCGCCGCAGCTCCCGGCCCGAACGTGCCCCCCGCGGATACCCGCGGGGTCAGGCCCTGCCACAACCGGGCGCTCCAGTCCTCCACGCGGTGCGAGCGGCACCGCAGTGACACCGCACTCCCGCACCGCAGCCGCGCCTCGCTCGGCGGCAGCCGCCAGCCCCGTTCGTCGCACCCGCTTCAAGCGCGGCGCAGCCGCAGCGCCGGGGCGGCCGTGGAGGTGCCCGGGCCCCGCCGCTCGCCAAGAGCCAGGCTCTGCTTCCCTTCCCCCGGCCCTGCGCTTCGGCACCTCCCGCCCAGCGCCCCCCGCCCCCGCGGGGAAAGCGCGCCCTGAGGCCGCCCGGAGCCGCCGCGATGCCCGGGGGAAGCCGCACGTCCGCCCCGGTCCAGCGCAACCCCTTCCCCCCGGGCGGGGCGGCCCCCGACGCGGCGGGCTCCGGGCAGGAGGCCGCAGAGGGCCGCCCGCCTGCCCAGAGACAGAGGCGGGTACCGGGAGCGAACACGGCCCGGCGGGAACGCGGGGAAAGGGCCGGCGGGGGGAGGCGGCACCCTCGCGGGCCTCATCCTCGGCGGCCCCGGCGAGACACCGCCACGGGGAGGTGCGTGGGGGGGGGGGGGGGGAAGATGCGCGCTCCCCGCCGATTTTCTGGGTTGCTTACCTGTGGCGCCGAGCAGGAAGTCCAGGGTGCTGTGCCGCGCTGCTGCTGCCATAGTGAGGTAGAGCCCTGTGCCATGCCTGGAGCGGCGGCGGCGGCGGGGCCCGTGCGGCGGAGCGGCTCTATATGCGCGGGGGCTGCGGCGGCGCCGCGGGGGGGAGCGCGGCGGGGCGGGGCCGGGGCGGGCCGGGGCGGGCCGGGGGAAGCGGCGGGCACGGAGACCCCGCTCGGCGTGTCCCGAGGGCCGGGGCGGGCCGGGGCGGGCCGGGGGAAGCGGCGGGCACGGAGACCCCGCTCGGCGTGTCCCGAGGGCCGGGGGAAGCGGCGGGCACGGAGACCCCGCTCGGCGTGTCCCGAGGGCCGGGACGGGCCGGGGCGGGCCGGGGGAAGCGGCGGGCACGGAGACCCCGCTCGGCGTGGCCCGAGAGCCCGCGGAGCCCTCGGGGTGCGGCTCACCCGCGCACACCCCCCGAAATCCCCTCACGGTGTCCTGGCGCTGAGGCCACGGAGCGGTCCCAGCGGCAGCGGCGATGGGGCTGGCTGCTGTGTCACCTGCTGCCCGCCGTGGGCACGGAGGGGGCCCGCTGTCCCTCCCTGCAGGGGGACCGCCACCAGGGAGTCTTTAAAGGCTTTTGTTTAAAGTCTTTTTTTATTCGTAACGGGTAACTGTTAAACAGCCTGCTGAAGCCGCAAATTACATTAATCACATGCAATTACAAGCCCAGGAAAATGGTATCCAGAAGTGGTTAGCTATAGGGCTGATCACAGAATCACAGCATCATAGAATCAATTAGGTTGGTCAAAAGACCTCTGAGATCATCGCATCCAACCCGTGACCGACCACCACCGTGTCAGCTAGACCATGGCACTGAGTGCCACATCCAGTCTTTCCTCAAAAGCATCCAGGGATGGTGACTCCACCACCAGCCCATTCCATTAATCTTTCTGTGAAGAAATTCCTCCTAATATCCAACCTAAATCTCCCCAGGTGCAGCTTAAGACTGTGTCCTCTCATCCTGTCGCAGGCTGCCCGACAGAAGAGACCGAGCCCCATCTGTCTAAACGCTCCTTTCAGGGAATTGTAGAGAGCATAAAGTCTCCTCTGTCTCTTTTTCTCCAAACAGCCCCAGCTTCCTCTGCTGTTCCTCATCAGGCTTGTGCTCCAGACCCATCCCCAACTCCGTTGTCCTTCTCTGGACACGCTCCAGCACCACAATGTCCTTCCTGAACTGGACCAGGACTCCAGGTGTGGCCTCACCAGTGCTGAGAACAGGGGAAGATGTTTGGCTGTGTCAGTTACTGGGAGCTTTGCCAGCTGGCAAATTCCTTTAATCTTATTGCATGAATGAGAGTGGATTTGCACAATGCCGTGGCATCAATGGTTTCATATGATTCCACAATTAAATGAAGAGATTTACAAGTAATTTTTAGTGTGTAATCTAATGTGCTGCCGTGATTATTTCCATAACTTTCAATGAGTTTTTTTTCAGGGCAAACTTACAGTATCCTTGTTTTGAACAGTTATAGTTGCACACAGGCGCCCCGAGCAAAACAGAAACATTCACTGGAAATGTGCAAAAATCAGAAGATGCACAGACATCTGCAGGTCTGCAGTAACTATACTTTCTTCAGAGGGTCTTCATTTGACACAACTCATGCATGAGAAGCTGGGGGAGGTTATGATTAATTAGCTAAAATATGCAGCTTTGCAGGTTCCGATTCAATGTCTTTGATCCAGTCCTGGATGTTATAGGGGATTACATAGTTCTGTTTGGGTGACTTGTATATCCTTGTTGCCATTCCACCAGGAATTCTGATTTTTCTCATTGCCATCTCTCTCTCTCTCTCTCTCTCTTTTTTTTTTTTTTTTTTTTTTTTTTTTTTTTTTTTTTTTTTTTTAACCAAAATCAATGCTTCCTTCAATCTCTCTACATTTTTATTATTATTATTATTCCAGATATGCAATTGCCACAATACAGCCAGTAAAATCCCTGCTCTTTAAAGTCTCTTACATCTCTCACCTTTGCTTGTGGCTGCTGCAGTGGTTTCAGTTACCTCATTCCATAAATGAGCTTACTGAATTGATTTTTACTCTCTTCAGTGGGAGCAACACCTTGTGCTCCGTTCAACCTATTACATTGTCTTTCCACTGTGGAATAATTGAAAGAAGGTAATAGCAATGCTGCAACCTAAGTACCTTCAAATGTATTTGTCCATATGTGCCAAGAGCCTTGCTAAATTATGCCCTTACATACACATGAACAACTTTCCTGGGTTTACAGGGGAAAAAAAAAAAGGAACATCAATATGTCATCCGAATCTTTTCCTGGCATTAGTTTTGCAATTTAATGCCAACCATTTCTGACTGGCACTTAGAGAAAGTTGAAACATCATCTTTTTAATTAAATTTGCCGTGAAAAAAAGAACAGTGGTCTTACTGTGTCTTTTTTTATTTGATGATGATAATTTCATGGTTTCATAGTGGGCTGAAGAGCTGAAAAGTCTAATGAATTATTACAAAGAACAGTATGAAATCTTTCTTTCTTAAACTTTGACTTAAAGGACAGTTATTATCCATAAATGGCTTTTGCAACTGCTCACTGGATTAGGTGGAACTGGGAAAGCTGGCAAAACAACATGAACAAATTCAATAAAATGTGGAAAAGAAGAAAAAGAAGAGGTTCATCTTGGAAACTTTGGTAGAGCTGTAGGAAAACATCCAACAAGAGGAAGAAACCTGCAATATGAATATGCAGGAGTGAAAGCAATTGGTAAATTACATATGGTTTTACAGAAACGCATAGAAACAAAGCCCACAGAATTTAAGCCTCCATGTAAAGGATCCCATCACTGAGAAAGGAACTAACAAAATTCTCTTCCACTTCTTTGGCATGACTACTCCATGCATACTACTTAACTAGGTCATGCCTGGGATATTTTTGGGCATCTTCCTGTTAGAAAATTACACTGAAGGGAATTTAAAAAAGAGCAATTAAAATAATTAAAGAGATGACGGGATTGATTTATGAGACAAGATCAAAAGATCTGGAATATTAAAACATGTTTCACAAATGCTCTGGAGTTTGGATGACATCACGTTGTTAAGATTAGCGCAGACTGTTTGGAAAGAGTTTTTTCAGTGTGAGATTATGTGCATATTTTGAAACTAGTAGAAACTGCAAAAGTGGGGGAAAACAGGTTGAGGCACTGGTGTTTGAAAAGTTTTGTGCTGAAAATCAAGGGCACAGACCATACCCTCTACAGGTAGATCGGACAGATTAAAGGCACCAGCTGATGGGAACAATCTTGCACTGGTAAATAGCTGGGACAAAGGCTTTGCACAGTATGCAGTAACCTGCACTAGATGTGTGCTCTTCATACAGGACCACAGCAGGCTGAAATACCAAGTGTTTCAAGTCTCAAGTTTTTTAATCAGGGTGTAATAGCATTTTTAACCACAGATTTCCCATTCATCCTCTCTGACTACATCCACCTCTGTTCATTGTTCTGAAAATATTTCACCTGCAACTGCCACAATCCAAAGTTCACCTCAGGAATGAAAGTTAAACCCAACTTCTTCTCATACACAGCTAAGAAGCATCCTTTAAGAAAAAGATTTTTTTTTTCCTTTTGTTTATAACCTGTTCAGAAATTCATTAACTTCAGATCCTTCTGAGTCCAGCCTAGGGTTCAGCCAGGTTGCTTAACAATAGTGGATTTTTTTTTTCTGAATGGCTAAAAAGTTTTTAAAGTGATGACACATTTAAGACAGGACTTCACAAAGGTTATGTTAGCCCTTGTTTAGGAACACTTGTATATCTCATGGCTTTATCACTTGGGAATAATGTGGCCATCTCATAATGCTAATTGAAAACTTGAAATTAAATATATCTATCTAAAATATACATACACGAGTTGTCTCTCCATGCCTAGTTCTGTATATTCACAGTATTGTTAAACTTTGATGCAATACAATTAAATAAGCAGAATAACATGTGCAAACAAGCTGAAGTGTCTGCTAGAAGATAGTACCAAAATGAAAAAGAGAAAAGCAGGGGCTGCAAACAGAATAGGGGTAGAATTTGGTGCAAACCCCTGAAAGTGTTTTCATCATCTTCACTGTTTGTTCATCTGGATCAGTTTTTCCCTGTGAATTTTCTTTTTTTGTAAACAGCTCTAGTCCTTAGGTATTTGCTTATCATTGACAGAAGTCATGGTAAATTTTGAGGTATGAGAGGGAAGATAATACTTCATTTTAGAAAGATATTGGTATGGTGGGATGGGAAAGGGTCTTGTAAGTTAATGGTTGTTTTAGAAATTATTTGAGGTGACAATGTGGTATCACAATTGTGACCAAACATTAAATTCACCACTTTGTGAAACAGCATTATTTTATAAGGTGAAATTTGTGTTTTCTAGAGGTGAACAACTGTTTAATACAGCTAAGAAAACTAGAACCGATTATTGTAATTAATTAACTTCTTTAATTTTTATTTCTGCTTTTGTGCCTGAGCATGTTACTGTTTACTAAAACAAATACAGTTTATCCCCCCTCTCTTGGATGCTTTCTATCTAGTATGTAGGCTT
This sequence comes from Hirundo rustica, assembly GCF_015227805.2. Taxonomy (NCBI): domain Eukaryota; kingdom Metazoa; phylum Chordata; class Aves; order Passeriformes; family Hirundinidae; genus Hirundo; species Hirundo rustica. Next base: position 104,825,757 of record NC_053451.1, on the reverse strand, counting down.
GCTGGGGCATAGCTCTAGAAGCATAAAAAAAAGATAGCAAACTGTCCATTTCAAATTAAATTTAGGCAGTGTGGAGTCTACATCTTATTGGAAATTATGAGAAAAATCTCTAAATTTAAAAACAAGAATATTAAGTTCAACAGGAAACTTAGGTAGATTACAAGAGACTCTTCCCCCCCCCCCCCCCCCCTTTTTTTTTTTAAATATATATTTTTATTTAATTCTGCAAAGAAAGACCCTGGAGAGTCAAATTATATCATAGGATGTAAGACTTCTCACAGAACAAGAGAATAATTTCAGGAAGTTAGCAAACTCAGATAAGAGTTAATTACTTAAATAAGTGCTACCATAAATTATAGCAGCTATTATACTCCCTGCTTTTTGAGAACCCTCTGCTGGGTTTCAGTCAGGTTGCTGTGTGTGAACCCTTGGTATTTCCTTTGGCCCAAATAGACACCAGTCTGCTTCCTTTGGGCAGAGGTTATTTACTGTGGAGGTGAGACCTTTAGTCCAGTCATCCCAGGATCCAGGTCATCCTGTACATCTTCTTCAGGGTCACCTTACTTGTGTAAGGTGTCCCTGAAGAAGATAGCCATAGAAAGTAGCCACAGAAACCACTTACAGACCCTCCCTTACCTTTGTCATCCCAACAGCATCCTCTAAGTTTAGCCCATGTCATACCTCTAACCAGCACATAATGGGAGGTTTGGGGCTGGGGTTTTTTCCTAACTGCCAAAACACCAGACCTAACAGTTTCTTTCTGTGTTTCTCTGTAGATGTTTAAAGTTCCCCAGAATCTTAATGAGTATTTCCTCAGTCCCAAACCAAACACAAAGAATGGCTAGATGAACCCTGCTTTTCCATCCCAACCACAGTCTTTCCTGTGAACTCACCACATGATGCAGCAACATTTGATCAAGTTTTTCCTTAACATCTGAGTCATCTCTCAGAACAATTATATCCTCTAAGAAGTTCCTCTTGGAGTTTAAAACTAGCCTTTGAGGAACCTTTTTATAACTCCTATCAGATGATCTCCCCTGTTTGCTTTGTCCCCAGTCATCATCTGATCCCATGGGCAGCTCATCTGGTGATTCCTAGTACCACATCAGATGATCATAATCTGGGATAGCAACCAAAGGACGTGCCTGGCTTGTCCACCTTCTATCATGCCTGTCACATTGTCTGGGTGCACCTCCAGGCATCGAGAGGGCCTGCCAGTACTGGTCTTTTTTTATGACCTAAGCTATAGAAGTTATGTCTCATGGCTGCATCAGCTTGTTAGAATATCTAAACCACTCCCAAGTGGTGGCTTACAGGACAGGACCCGTGGTTCACAATCAAAAAGAACATAACAGAAAAAAATGGACTCTGATGCCTCATTTCCCCCCACACAAAGCAGAATGACAGCCAGCTCAGGTGAGGTCAGATAACCAGTGCTAGGGTGGCTGTGTGACACGGCTGGGACTTTAGGATAGCCCTTGTTTCCACCAGCAGTACAACAGAATCATTTTTCTATTACATTAAGCTAGTTCTGGTTGTTTGCTTTGTTTTTTTTTTCTGTTCTCCTTCTGTTTTGTTTATATTTCCTAATAATTACTGCCACAAAACCAGTAATGCACAGGTTTCCCCAATCCCTTCAAGTTACAGCATCTTGCCTATTAATTATAATTTCTCATGGTATGCAGGTGACCTCAGGAAGAGGTTACCCCTAAATATCAAAAAACACACCGAACAGGCAAATCCTGTCTTTTTCATCACAGCACTTGTATCCAGTGGACACCATTCTCCCTTCTTACTATCAACATTAGCAGCTACAATTGAAACAATGTAAATGTTATAGAAAACCGTAAACAACATGATCAGGGCTAAAGAATTTCCTTTACACCTTGTAAAACTCTTTATATCAGGGAAAAATATATGTGGGGCGATAATTTGTAATCTTAGCCTCTCAGAGCATGGAGAAAATAATATTCTTTCTGATCAAAGCTTTTTAGGGAGGGAGAGAATCCCTGCACAGAGAAGAATGGATGGTAAATTGATTGAAATTAGAGTAATGAATTCATCCAGACAGCATGGAGGCAGTAGAACAAAAGAGAGGGAGTGGAAGAAAAAAAAAAAAACAAAAACAAAACAAAAAAAAAAAAAAAAAAAAAAAAAAAAAAAAAAAAAAAAAAAAAAAAAAAAAAAAAAAAAAAAAAAAAAACCACCAAAAAACACCAAACGAAAAAAAAAACCAAACCACCACAATAGAAAAGATGTTTTACCTTAACTGGATATCAGTAATATGTACTTTATAGTACTTTATATGCATGTTTTACAATATTGTTTCTCATAAAGTTGTTCTTTTTAGTTTCCTTTTCCAATTCTCTTTTGAGTGATGATGCCTCAGTGTGAACTCTGTGAGAAATGCTGATAAATGATAGTGTGAATTTTATTCTCATATGTGTATTAAGCCCTGTATTCAGGGCTCCTTACACGAAATTCAGCTGGTGCTGAAATCAAAGACAGACTGAATGCCTCCTTCAAGGGAGCCAGAATATCAGTACTTGTCTGGTGCACTACAGACAAGGTTAGACCAATACTCTTTTTCACCTGGTCATTTGACTTTCCAGGCAGAATTGTATGTAACAGCATTCAAAATATAAAACCAACAAGAATTAACAGAATGCTTAAATACATGCCAATAACTCATACTAGCCACAGTTAAGTCATAAACTCAACCCTTCAGAACTCTCTGAGGGGTATTACTTTATCCATGAGTTCAGCTTTCTCATTGTGAGACAAGGTATTACCATTATGCCTGCCATGAGTGAACCTTTCAATTGCAATATGAATTCCAAATCTCTTCTGCAAAGGGATTTCCAGACTAAAGAAAGGTGCCTGTCTAAGCAGGCCAAGGTGCCAGTGCAGAACAGCTGTTGCACAGCCTCTCCTGGGCACCCTGCACATGAAGCTCATCTCCTCTAACTCTACAATCCAGAAGCCTGTCTTTGATCTGGTTGTCTTCACTGCATTCAGAAACAGCAGAGAGCTAGTTTTAAGATGCATTTATCTCATCTGCAGTTTAAACCAGATCAGATAAAATGTATTCTGCTTCCATCTGTTGCCTATGAACAGTTCAGGTGAATTCCACATTTGTGGAGTGCTTTGAACAGATTGAACTAATTTCCTTCTATTCAGTGATACTCTCAACATGAAATAAGAATTGCCTTGTGGGGATAAGAACCATGTTTCCTTTTTTTCAAGTTTTCTCCTTAGAAGAAACTTTTGTACAAACTTCTCCATTTTCTATTGTAAATAAGAAACAGCATGGGTTTAGGAAAGAGAGATGAGTTTTCCGGGGGAAAAACCAATACAGTAAGATAATACTGATCAACTCAGCTGGCCATGATCTCATTTTATTTGGTGTCAGACCATCTTTGAGTTCATTAAATAACATCACATAAAAACAGTTGAAAGGACTTTGTGAAAGACTTTGTGGTGCTTCACAGTCAGTTCCTCTAAGAGGTTGTCAGGTAACATTTAATCATAAATTTGTGTTTTTTCAATGCAGTGTAAATAAACGTGTAGAATAAAAAATATAATACAAAGTTATTGATCTATAGCTCATCTAAGTACTTTCACAAAGATAATCCAAATTGGGAGAAACGGACAAAAGCCTAGTAGTTAATCCTCCAAAACCTGTGTAAAAATACTGACCCCATTAACAAGGTCACACAATAATAATGTATTGCAATCTGTTACCAAAACTTCACCAGAACTCAATAAAGTAGTATTTGGCAGTAATTACAGCAAAGTGCCTTTTGGAATTGACATAAAAATTTTCAGCCTGAAACAACCTGTTGTAAACATCAAAAAACTTATGTGTCCTTGCAACTCAGAAGTTTGTCAGGTAAGACATACTGATTGCAGGAATTAGTCCCCACTGGTACCAGCTCAGTCTTTACTAAAATATCTCAGCTGATACTTTGAGAGAAACTAGAGCAGTAAGGCAGGAGTCAGGAGATCAGTGTTTTAATTCTTAAATTGTTAATGATTATTCCACCCTAAAATTGGTGGAAACAGTACTTTGTTAGTTTGTACACCTGTGAGGATGAAAATCTGTGACATTTTAAAATATACAGATTCAACAGGTAGCTCTAAATTCCTCTTGTGAATAATGTATATGGTATTCTACACAAATTTTCCATAATGGTTCTTTATTACTTCCCTTATATTATTACTTGCCCTACATTATCTGAGTGATTCCTTACACAGTCTTTAATATATTCTCCAGTTATTTAACAGGTTTGTTTAGATTTCTTTTTTAGGTTTTCTTCTTCACTCTCTTAAATCTAAACTGAAAGAACTTCTGATGAACACAGAATGGCATGTAAAGATATTGTCAATGAGCGAGCAGTTGTTCAAAAGATAACGCTGTTTGCTTAGAGGTTTTGGCTGCAGCACTTATATAATGACTATTACTGCCAGCAACATTAACCTCAAATACAAGAAAATCAGAAAAGCAATCAGATAGAAATACTTACTAGATGCAAAGTTTAAATGTAGGTGGGTTTTTTTCTTCCCAGCATCAAAATTCTGGAAGCTTTTCTTCGAAGAGGTGAGAGGTGAAAATCATGAGAGGGAGATTTTCAAAATTTTAAGGGGATTTCCAGTAGAACCTGCAGCTACTGGTAACACCTGAGGATAATTTTTCAAAGGCAGGACTTTTGAGTACTGTATCTATTTTGACTTTTGGGCTGAAAATGGCAAAAGGAATGCAGACTTGGAAAAAGAGACAGGGAAAAAGAATTTCTTATACAAAATTCAAATTGTCATCAATTTCCTCTGACTGGACAAAATTGGAAGCAAAAAACTTCCTTGATGAGGTTTATGTCAAAGCATAGGCACTGAAGATGCCAGTTGCTTCAACAGAGAAAGACTGTCCAGCTACTCAAAGGAAGGCTACCCACACAGTGTTCTGTAATCTAAGGACTGCAAGTATCTTATGGAACAACATAAGATACAATTATGCAATTGAATTTTCATTATTTTTAAGTTTATCAGTTCAGGGTCTTACTTTTGTGAGTGCCTGAATCTGAAAAAAAAGCAAGTAGCTATTTTGTTTCCTCTCATTTCCCAATCCCAATGTTACCAGCATGACACACAAAATTAAAAGCGTAAGTGAATAGGTAATGTAGTTAGAATTTCTGGTGTGGAAACATTTTCATTTTTCAATTAAAACTTGTCAGAAAGGTTGCTTTTATGACCTAAAGCAAATGGTGGGTAATTTAGTTTGGTCTGGCTCCTATGCTTTCAGTGTTTTGGGATTGCTACTATGCAGGGGTTAAGCTGTAAGAAGAAAAGAATGTATTGTCATACCTGCAGGGTACTAGAAATCCTGGTTAGGTTTCTCTTCTGATCGAGGCAGTGATATGGTGGCCTTGTTTTTGTACTCTGATGAATTCAAGCTGCTGTGTTCTGTGTGCTCACTACCTCCTGACCTTTTTTCTATTTTGCCCTGTTTTCAAGGGCTACATCTGTCAGAATCAATGATACTGTGTTTCATTGTACCAAAAGAGCTCAAGCTGGTGTCTTGCCAATGCCAAAAGACGCTGATTCAAAGAGATACTTGAGAATGCTGAAATGAAACTCTTGGATTATATTTTCTTCCCGATTCCTGTTTTAAATTGTGCACTATTGTATTTCTCTCCGTCACATAGTCTGACAGGGCCCCATGTAACAATAAACAATACTGAACTGCCAGCCTTTAACTTTTACTTTTTGCTTAGGAAGTGTGTGGGAACTAATGAGAAAGTGTACGAATTCATTTTTTGACCAATGAATGCTGAATAATAGATTTTGCAACAAAAATGGCTCAGGAAAAGACAAGATACATTTTCTGTGTGAAAGCCACTTTTGGGTACGTCAAACAAAGCTGTAAAACTTAACCAATATGTCATGCACACTTCTTGGAACAAATGATGCAGTTGCCTGACTCCATTCTTTCAGAAAAGTTTTTCACGGATTTGATCACACTCCGACGTGGTTGCACTGTGGCACTGAGAGCCACTGACACAAGGAGCCCAGGGCTCTCCTGGTGGATGGGGCCAGTTTTCCTTTGTGTCATGGGCAGCTCAGTGCAGCCAGACGTAGTGTGGAGCCTTTGCTGCAGCACTGCAGGAGTGTAGAAGCAGCACCCAGCTCTGCTTTCCCACACTCTGTCCTGCGTTGAAACTATGCAGATGGATTAAAAGTCTTGGCCCTAGGAGATAACAGCTTACCCTGTCATAAACCAGGTTTGAGTACTGAAGTTGGGGTCCCTCTGATCCCCAGGCACAGTTCTTGCTGTGATGCTTCCTATTGGGATGGAAACAAGTCCCATGGGATCACATGGGAAGGGCTGCTATAGAGCTGCAGGAGGAAGTCAGGATGGTCAGAGGAAATACTAGTAAGCACCTTACTCTTTAAGTATTCTTCCCTGAAAATATCTTCTTGTCACGATTTCTCATGTTGGATCCTTTCTAGTTATGAGAGCACATGATTGTGGTTTTGCAGGGTTAACCAAAGGGACTGAAAAATTTCTTTGATTTCTGGACAACAGAACAAGCCCATTTACCTACATATAGGGCTGTTTAGACTACGGACCACTTGGCAACAAATTTGCTTTACTTTCAATAGATTTATTCGAGGTGCTGGAGTGAGTCCAGAGAATGGAAATAGAGCTGGTGGAGTGTTAGAGTCTAGAGCATTCTTTTAGTTGCTTTGGAGGGTTAGGGACTTGGGCAGGGGGGTCTAGGACTTCAGTCTAGGGCTTAGAGAGACACTGGCTTTGATTTTTGTCTATAGGAAAAACTTCTTACACTGAGAAAAGGTTTACATGCTACAAGAATGTGAGAAATAGTTGTTTAGCTTATCACAGAATGAGAAAATAATAGTTTTAAGTTTCTAGCATTGAAGTAAATGGGGACAAGATGGAGAATCTGAGGCGTTGTCTCCTTCTCCTTCTCCTTCTTCTTCCCTCACTCCACTGCTGCATTGACGTGGCACAAAGTAGATAGTGAGGATTAAGTCAAAGTAAAGATGACCTTTTTAGTAATAGTGATAGACATCGGTAAGAAATAGTAAATAAGAAATACGTAGTAATTAGTATAAAAGATAAGGACAGCCCAGCTCGGGGGGAGACGTGAGGAATCCATGCAGCTGCGAACATCTTGTCGAACTCAAAGAAAATTGTAAGATAAGAAACAATAAACGACGTATGCAACCTTGAGAAATCTAAACCTAAGAACTCCGTCTCTTCCTTCAGCTCGGCTCGGAGCTGCGCAGGGAAGCAAAGACCCTGAAACCACCTCAATGTTGGAGTAAGCCCCCGACAGTGGAGGGTCTGGACCAAAAGTCTTGTGATGAGCATCTGAGAGAGTTGGGGTTTTTAAGCTGGAGAGTCTCTGGGAAGACCTTACTGTTCTCTTGAACTACTTGAAAGGAGGTTGTAGCCAGGTGGGGTTTCTCTGGTCTCTTCTCCCAGGTAGTAAGCAACAGGACAAGACAATATGGTTTTGAGTTACACCAGGGTGGTCTAGATTGGATATTAGGAAAAAAAATCTTCACTGAAAGCATTGTAAGGCATTGAAACAGACTAGCCAGGGAAGTGTTGGAGTCACCATCCCTGGAAGTGTTCAAAAAATATGAGGACAGGGCACTGGAGGGCATGGTTTAATGTTGAACATGGTGGTGGCGCTAGGTTGATGGTTGGACTTGATGATCTCAGAGGTCTTTTCCAGCCTTAACCATTCAATGGTTTTCCTATTGTTTTTCTTTCTCATTCACAAATATCAAGCTAAAAAAAATTAAGTTTTTTCCCCTGTGTTTTGTTCAAAATGTAAATGGTACTTTTTGATGGGGAAAGAGACCACAGTTCTCTGCTCGTAGGGAATATTTCTGGTCAAATTATATCTCACGAGTAGCATTAGCTTTGGGCTTACTTCTGCTAGTAAGTCTTACTTCTAACTTTATAATAATTAATGGAGCTCAACTTTAAGGGATCATGCATGTGTTATTGCCAGAGTGGTCCTATTCATATGAGGTCCATCCTTCATGGCGTATTCCATTGCCTGGATTATGTGCAGTCTGTCTGAATGGTAGCCTCCAGTAACACATATACAGTACATCCTAAAGTAGCACAGAGCTCTATTTATAAACTGTTTAGGAGTTACATGTCTCTTAAGTGTTCCATCCCCAAAAAGCAAGCATTCACACTTCCTATGTATTAGTGAAATGTCCACATTTACTCACAAATCATTCTCCGGGCTGGTTTTATCAATTCTAGACCACAGCTGAATCTATGACATCTTCTCCCTTCATCTGGCTTTCAGTCAAGCCCACAATCACTTTCCCTGTGTGCCTTGGATGTTTAATTGGTAAACACAGCAGGATAATATTTAACTACAAATAAAAATCTATCGTTACTGCCATGTCATAAACACACAGGGAAATTCCAGTTTAATTTTCTGAAATTGCTTGCTTGCAGCACTAAATATGTGGGATTAAACTGACTTTTGGGAGAATATTAAGTGAGAAGCAATAAGATGCTTTTGGCCTGGTGCTGTTTTCTGAAGGCTTTGTAGAGATGCTATCATGCAGCATTTCAGTCATGGCAGGAATGAACTGGAAATTTCCTGAGAAGAGGTGGTGGGTAGGTAAGAGGTTGCTATAAAACCTTAAACCTTCCCTCAGGTCATATTGCAAACTGCTTGAAATAAGGAATCTTAAAACCAAGTAATGCAACTGTGGTGTAAATACAAAAAGTGCATAAGTAGACAAGGAAATAATAAAAAACCCCCAAAATACCTCTGAATGAAGGAGAAGCAATGACTATCAATATGACCTCTCTTTAATCCTTACACTCTTTCTGCAGTTTCAAGTCCCAGTCATCTCTCCCATTCCCCCTTTCAACTTCCTGTCCCCCAGTTCCATTCTCTCTTCCTTCTTTTCTGTGATCATCACTTTAAATCTTTTCTGGCTGGAGGCCTTGTTCTTCAATACTATCCCAACTATTTCCCCTCCACTAACTTGGTTTTTAATTTGCCGCTTGCTACTCCAGCCCTGCTTCTGTCTAAAGCTCTTTGATACTTAATACACCTTAATATCTTTCATTTATCTCAGCATCTTTATCTGTTATTTAGAAATCAGCAGAGCTTTCTCCATGTTCCCATTGAAACCACTTTTGCCCAACCTGTTCTGAATGCAGCAATGTTTGTTCTCAGTGCTTTTTCCTTTCTTCTTCCCTAAACCATATTTATTCTGTTTGATACCATCATTTGCATTCCCTCCTGCTGAGTCCTTTGTAGGATGTTCATTCCATCAGTTTCTGATTTCTCTGCTGTTTACAACTACCTTTTCTTGCTCTGCCTGCACTGTTGCTGAGTTCTTGACTTAATTAAATTTCAAAATGCATGCTGCTGTTGGGGTATGGACTGTGTGACACGGATCATGTTTAAGACCTAATATCTCTTTACTAAAAACCAGTTTTTCCAGTGCACACTACTTTCAAACAATTTTCGTATCAGTACTTGGAGCCCCTCTCTCCAAAGAGAGTTATATTCTCACATCATTGCACTCAGAAAAGGGAGTTTCTACACAGGGCATTTATGATCCAAATACTGACAATAAAAGGGATCGGCAAAATACCAAAAACATTATTGTTCCTCTTTTACATGGACTGAGCTGAAAGTTTAATTCAGGTCTTGTAAAACTTAGTCCAGTTTGTTAATGGTGGAAATATCCTGTTACTCAAACCATCATCTCCCTGGTACTCCAAGAAGTGAAACCAAGCTTGGGCAGATGTGGAGATTTTCTCAGCACCTGCCATAGTTATTCAGTGTCACATTTAAGGTGCTGTCAATTTTGATGACAGATGTATTGCAGGTTTTACCGTGAAGTGCCGTCACCCAGTAGAAACTAGTCCGAGGCACTAAACCAGGCTGCTATTATTTCAGCTGTCCAGGAAACTAGCGTGATTGCCTGTGATAATGCAGTTAGTGCCCTTACTAGCACCTGTCTTCAGTTTTCCCAACCATTTTATTTTATCTTTCAGTGGGAAGTAAATCAGAGTCACATATACAAACACGGATGTTATTGTGCGGCAAGCAATGGTTCTGGTGTGCAAGTTGGCTCTTTTTAAAAGACTTAATTTTCTGTTCTCTTGCATTGGAAAAATAAATCCTTTAGACTGAGAATTCTAGAGACGTCCCCAGATTCAGCCATTGCTTTCCAGAATCTTGGCTGGATCTTTACATGATGCATGTGATGCTTATTCACTGTAAAAACATCTTTCTTCCTAAAGCAAATCATCCCTCAGTGTGAATCCAGGTTTTTGCCTAATATCTCTAGTGCCCTCAAGGGAGATAAAGCATTAAGCAATAAATTGTATGAAAGTATGTAACCTGGTATATATAAGCTAATAATCTCTGGCCAGAAGTGCAGCCTTTCAAATAGTTGCCACAGCTGGCAAACTACACACAATTACGTAGGGACTCATCATTCTCTATGCAGTCCTTGTCAATCGTATCACCACAGTCATTTCTTTTAAAGACATGTAAAAACCAGAAAGTCTGACAAATACATTTGCTAATTAAGTCCCCAGCTAAATCAAGAGTAAAATACAGGTGCCATGCTCCTCCTTTGTTTCCTCCTGACTGCATAGGAATGGCTTGTTGAGAAATTATCACTTTTTCATTTAAAAAATCATGTCTTACTGACAAAACAAAGGCAGGCAGATACTAATAACTCTGCAATGTGGTTCTGGATTTGTTAATGAGAAGATGAAGTCAAAGTGAGGAGGTAGGAGAGGTGCTTGGAAAGGCAGGAGGTAGAAGAAATACAGTTTGTGAATTCAGTGTCACACCGGTAATCATAGAATCACAGAATGATTTTGGTTGGAAGGGACCTTAAAATAATCTCATTCCAACCCCCCTACCATAGACAGGGACACCTCCCACTGGATCAAGTTGCTCGAAGCCCCATCAAATCTGGCCTAAAACACTTCCAGAGACATCCCCAACCATTTACAGTACCTCACCACCCTCACAGTAAAGAATTCCTTCCTAATACACAATCAAAATATGCCCATCTGTGACTTCAACCCTTTTCCTTTTGTCCTGTCACTGTGCACCCTTGTGAAAAGTCCCTCTCCAGTGAATGAATGTGGCAGTCAGCTGTGACAGGGAAGTTGTATCTCTAATTTGCTTTCCAGCCTGCAGGCTTGATCTTGACAGAAAGACAGAGAAAAGGCTAGTGAGCAATTCTGAAGATAAAAAGTGATTATTTACATCAAGCAGAGATGTACAGTGTGAGAGGTGGATAGGGATGATGTGAGGCCACACATGTAATTGAGAATGCCTGTTTTCAAGCATACATTTGTCTTATTTCTAAGCCTGTTCTAGATAGGTTGATTTCTAGATCACTATCTTCATCATTAGTACTCGTAAGCATTATTGTTTACTTTTAAAACTCTTTTTATTGTAATTGTTACTTTAAAAAATAAGAAGAGATTGTTAGCTCCGGATACCTAGCAATCAGAAATTATTCATCATCATGCTTCAGTGATCTTAAAGACACACACATATATAAGAAGAGATACTGTGTTACTAGATCAAATATTTTAAAATTGTGAATGATTACAACCAGTACTTAAAATTTTTAGAACACGTTCTAAAACATTCTCTAGAGGAACGTTATGTGCATGAATAAAGACCTTTTGAGTATCGTAATAAGCCACAAACCAGTGTTTATTCACACAAAGCTTTTTATTCTTAAATGTGCTGTGGACCCAAGAAAGAGGAAATAAGGCAGTGTAGGAACCAACACTGATTATTCTGTTCAACTCTATCCTGCCCATGTAGGTACTTTGAGCAATCCCATCTCATAATGTAGTCGTTCTGCAACATGGCTGTGCAGCAGGCTGTGCCCTGGCTGCTCACCCAGGCTGGGTCTGTAATATGTAGGTTGAGAAGCAGCCCCAGAGCCTGGTGCTCCTCAGGCTTATCTGTGCTGGTATGTCTTTGTTAACAGAGAGAGGCCAGGGTGACTTTCCAAATGCCTAAAGCAAGTGACTCAAGCTAGGTGGGGTTCTGCCCCTGAATTCCTCCCCTCATGGCAGCAGCCTGTTCAATCAACAAGCAGCCTTGAAAGCCTGTTACAGCCCAAAGCAAAAAAAAACCCAAAAAAACCTTCCAAATTCCATTTGATTGCTACACCCTTATGCTTCAATACAAAATAACTTTTACAAGATGTGCTTGAAGAATAGGGCTATGTCTTACACTATAGAAATAAAGTGCTTTTCAAAATGCATTAATTACAAGAGAAGCCTCTTGCTTCATTCCGTAGGTTGAAGCAAGTTTTCCTTCTGCAGTAGGTGCAGTTCTGGCACTGTTCTTTAGGCCACGCCACCTTATTCTGCTATCACTTCAACACTCCATACTCCCCTCCATATATGGCCAGGATGTTTCCCACTGATGTCAGTGCAGCCAGACCATGTCTGTGGTGAACGAGGATGGAAGAAAGGCGTCCTTCACATTTTCATATGGATAAGACTCTTATTGCTTTGCGCACAATTTAGCTCTGTTTTCACATAAATACCACATTCAGGGTCTACTTCAAGGACTCCATTTAACTTGGACTCATAGTTTCCTGGTATCAGGTCTAATTATCTGGCTGCAGTGTTAGATTTCATAGGACGGCATTCCAAACCCGGGACGCACAAGCAATAATTTCTAGTTTCAGATGCCTGACTAATAAGTTAAGCTGTTCTTAAGACAGCTGACTTTCCTTACAGCTACACAACAGCAAGCTTTTATCAGCACCAAACTGGTGCTGATACAACAAGGTCAAATATTTGGAGCAGTTGAAGAGGAGACAGCCCATTTCAAACTGCTTTGTTACTAAGCTTCCATGGCCCAAGCTGCACACTCCCTAGACTTGGAAGAAAGTTAAAATGTTTTCTTAAACATTGAAAAGGTATTTCAGCAAATTCTGTAGAAAAGCAGAACAGCTTTAACAGCTTTTCAAATATTAAAGCAATTTTATTCTTTAAAATAAAATCATTTTTCCCCAAAGCTTAAAATCGGCAGCATCTCTTTGACATTCCTCTCCAGCAAGAGAACACCTTACTCTGACATGGTTTGTATGCATCTGCAGATACAGCAAAGATTAGTTGTATATGTATCCCAACAACCAGGACACAAGTTAAAACATTCCTGGAGACTTCATGGCTCTGTCCTGGAGATTTTAAGCAGGTCCTGGCCAAAACCTGGAACTCACCTACAGCATTACATAAACTGTTCAGCGGTTCACTAAAGAGACGCTGGATTGTGCCCAGGCTGCTCCCCATCGGCTGTGTCCTGCTCCCACCCCTGCACGCAGCATTTTCAGAGACAGAACTAACCCCAGGTGCATTTTGTGGGATGCTGGATTATAACATTCCACACTGAGACTGTGCGCTACGCTGAGCCTCTCGAGCCAGAGGAGCAGCACACGTCATTGCCAGAACCCAGCCTGGACATTGGATGTGAGCTCTTCTGCTGCCAGGGCTGGGCATGTGCAGAAGAGCTCGGGGCTATTTTGGGCAAAAATCAGTTCTGGAGGGCTGCTGACCTCAGGGTAAGAAAGGTCTTAATGGTAGAGCTTGGTGAGATCTACTGGCCTAGGTCCCTGCTTGGGACTGCAGGTGCCTTTCTGGGCTGGCCCTGGCAGGTGCTGCAGGTCACACCGCGGAGCACAGCGGGATGGATTCCTGTCCTGCAGGGTGGCCTCACGTCCCAGGCCCAGACAGAGCTGCTCAACCACTTTTCTTCACTGCAAATTGTGTTTTATGGATCTGACTGACAGTGCCACTTCACTGCAGCTACAGCCTGTATGATTCACAACCCTCTGCAGTCCACAAGCAATCATTACTTTCATCTAAACTGACGCTACTGCAGGCCAGCAGAAGTTAACCAAGTGCTTATCAAATTCATATCTCTGTGTATACACAAACTCATGGCAGAAGACAAGAGGGTTATTTTGCCTTTTAACTCCTTTTTGATCTAGAAGAGTGCCTTCATTTAAGGGGCTTTCCCCCTCAATTTATTTACTTACTTGTAATTAATAATAAAAATCATTATTTTTAAACTTGCATGACCATTAATTTTCTGGATTATTTTTGCTATTTTACATCAGAATGCAACAGGTTTGGTTTCATGACCACATCTATGAGAACAGAGTGATTTATATACTTTGTGTCACATTTAGTATCACTTTGTTAAATGATGCGGTTTTATTTTTACACCCTCATTTGCACATGCTAAAAGGGAATCCCTCTAAGTGACCCTGTAAGTGAAAGCTAAATTGTTCTCTTCAGAATGGCTTTTGGTATTTTCAATCAAAATGAAAAAGAAAAAAAAAAATTGTACTGTTCCAACTAGTTAAAATCTCAACTGAACATTAGGTTTCTGCATTTTTATGAAAAATTACCATTTGATAATATGCTGAAGTTTTCACAACAACGACAGTAATATTTTAACCTCTGGTCTAACTTCTGGTTCAGCTCCATTTAATTGCAGAGGTCAGGGGTACACAGAGCCAGTTAGGTTAAATGAAGTGCTCTCCTTAGGAGTACCTTTGAATATAAATGCTGGAAAAATAACCAGAGCCTTAATCTACAAAATATTCTTATCTGTGTTGGTTCACTAAATAGAACAGTGAATTTTGTTGCAAAAAACACACGATGCAAGTTTTGGCTTGCCCATTTTTTCCTTCCTTCAGCACTGCACCACGTTTAGCACTGCAAGCACCAGAACATTTCCAGGGAATAAATTCAAGCATCTAATAAAGAGCAGTGAACACTCAAAGTGAAGAAGGAAAATTTAATTTGTTGGTATACCCAGTGGCAAGTACCCAGGAATTTATGGTTTATAATGCACACTCATAATCTTTGTTGATTTTGCAGCAATGATAGAGATACAAGTGGTTTGGCCAAGTATCTGCTAGTTATTCAAATAGCTGCAGGAATGAAAACAAAGCCAAGGGGCAAAATATTTTAAAAATCTGATTTTCTTAATAATTGCACTTGTAAGGTTAACTGATGCTGAAGGGGGAATGTGGAAACAGGAGGAGAAAAGTTCTGGCTTTGCATCTGGACTAACTGAAAGTCAGATTGGTCCTGATCCTCAGTCAGGGAGAAGGACACAACTCCGAAGTCTGAACACCCTGAACTGCTGTCTAGAAGGACAGGCTTTCACAGCCCCTCTGATCTTACTACAAATGTGTTTCTACCAATGATGGAAGTTGTTGGTTATAGTTGCAGGTCAGCTCTATAAATGCTTCAATGGGGGGAAAAAAAAAATAAATAAATTATTGTGGAGTTATTAATGATTCTGTAAATGAACAAACCGCCTCTCTCTATCACTCCCTTCCCTGATTTTATCCCATTCTTAACTGCAAGTCTCCTTTCTCTTCTCCTGCAAGTTAAAAACTAGTCAAATGCAGAGTCATGGCACAGAGTCATGGCAGAGTTGATCACAGTCCCCTCACACAGCCTTGTTTCTACCTGGTGCCTCCACAGCTGATGGGGTTTTCCTTATCACATCAGCCCTCCTTTTTCTTGCTGTAGGTAAGGCAGCAACACTAATTCCTGCTGCTTACAGGCCTGGGGTCAGTGCAGGAACAGAATGCATGTATTCTGCTAGCCTGGCTTTTACACAACAGTCTGCATCACACTATTCTACATGAACAGAAAAACTTAAGATGAATTTTATGTCAGATATACTTACTCAAAAAGCCTCATAGTCTACTGTAATTCATCAGCCAAAAAGAAAAAAATGCAAGGAAGAAAAGGAATCTGTTTGGCTTGATTTGTTGCCCACGTGCAAGCATCTGGTGTGATAGAAAATGCCCTCAGGTACCTTCCCAAGTATCCAGCAGCTGGTCCAGAATGTCTTTGATCTCCAGTAGGGTCTCACCCACATCTGGAAGCCCCATGTGTAGGTCCTAGAAACCCTGAGACTCATCCACCAGGAGACAAAATGAGACAAGTGGGGGATGAGTTTCAAAATGTTCTTTCAAGTCAGATTTTTAACCTAAGAACACCTTAGCATATCTCAGACCACACCAGATGCCTATGTGGGCAACTGAATCAAATTCAGTTGGTTTGGGGAAATTGAAAAAAATATCTGGTAATATTTTAATAGATGTCCTCAAAGAGCCATGAAAGGTAAAAGGACAGGAACTTCTGTAATGCAATAGCAAACAAAAAGGATGACATTAAAAAAAAAAAAAAAGGTATTTTTCCTTTTGAAACATTCCTTGGAGTGGGAAATAAAAAAGGATGCAGGACCATGTGTTTTGTTTTGTTTTCAAGACAGTCAGAGTGGCAGCGACATAGTATTCAGCTACTATTATACTTGCAAAGAACTAAAAAGAGCTAGAACTTATCATAAATGTAGAGAATACGATACATACTTGTTCAGAATATCCAATTATATTTCAATAACGCCAGAGCCTTAAAAGTATGAAAGCAAACACATCTCTCTGAGGTAAAAAAGGGGAAAATTTTAGTCTAGCTACAAGACATTTATGAGCTTAGTCCTCATAAATGTTTACCACCATAAGATTAGAATCAAAACTTAAATTGTATTTTTTTGTTGAGGTCACAGAAAAAGATCATAAAAATACTTAAAAAAATTAAGTGACTTCAGTGCATACAAATCTACTGCAAATGTTTAGGACTGCTTCTCCTTGGTGGCTCAAACTGGTATGATCACAGGAAGAATTATATTTAGCTTTCTTTATAAAGTTACTAGCAATAGGACTCATAGATACAGGATTTGTTTTTAAATTTTACTCTGAAACTACATTAGTGAATAAGGCAACATTCCTCAGGATGACATTAGCATATAATTGACTGGTTTCCCAGACTACAAGAGGAACATACCTAATCACAGTAAAGGATAACATTTTCAAAACCAACGGAAAAACCTCAAAACTCTCCTAAAAGCTTACATACTTCAGAAAAAAACCCCTATTGTATCTACCTTTAACATGGGTAAAAGGAAACAAAAAAGGCATCTCCTCATGCCAGAAAAATGCAATTCAGAAAATTGCAAAAACTGCATGGCAACCTATCTGGGAAATCCTAGCAATGTGTCCAATCTGTGCTTTGTGTCCATTTGTCATGGTAATCTTTTATCTGGGAACAAAGCCACAGTTGCTGAAACAGCTTTGCTTGTATAAAGTGTCCAATAAGCAACAAAGGACGATTTAGCTCTCAGAACAAATAACCTGGCTGGCTCCAGATGAGCTTGCTCAAGAAACAGAGCAACAGCACTTCCCTCTCACACAGAGCTGAATGCTCAGGACCACCTGGATACCCAAGGAAACCTGTCCAGAGCCAGCCAGGGGTTGTGCCCAGCTCTGGGCTGGCCTGGGTACACAAATCAAAGTTGGCAGATGTAAGTTCACCTTTGAAGATCTGACATTCTAAGCTCTTCACACAGGACTGGCCAGAGCAGTGGTTTCGCTTACCCTGATGACGACAATCAGTGTCAAATATTTCAACGGTTACTGTGATAAACTGATAAAGAAGGGAAAGTAAAGTGATAGTTATTTTTAGAAGGTGGTCAGATACCAAAAAGGACGGTGCATCTTGTTGGTACCCAGAGAGAGCATATGAATCACACACAAAGAGAAAAAGAATATATGAGAGAATATGGCAATTGCCACTAGCAAGGAATTATGTCATTGTACCTTATTTTTAAAAACAGACTTAAGCACATCAACAATCAGACAATGAATTTATTTGCAGGATACATTTATCATACATAGAAAACAATACTTATTGTTTGGTTAATTAAATAGAGAAAAAAGCAAAACAAAACCACAATACATTATTCAGTGTTCCATATTATTTGTTAGCTGACATTTTCCAAATGAAGCTTTCTTTTTTCCCCCATTTTTTTAAAAAAAAAATGATCACGAACAATGCATAGTGGGAACAAAGGGTCTAGAAATCTAACATTCCACAGCTGTGAGTCAGTGTGAAAAATAAGGCCATGTAGAGGAAAAAAAAAAACCCACAGTGAATTTCTAAACAATACATATTCCATTGACAGGCTTCAGATAAGATCGACTAAGTATATGAAATCTAAAAACAATGTCATGTAAGGAAAAGACGAATTTAAAATATTAAGAAACAACTTGGAAATAGATTTTCCTAGTAATGGCTTGGAAACAGCCTCCAAACTTTCAACCCAGTATCAATGAAGATCAATTATACTATGATACTGCAAAAACCATCCCAGGATGAACATCTAGAGGTGAGCAAAATCCAAGTCCATTTTACAGAATAAGCTACAACTACCCATGCTACTTATTCAGCACATATTTATCGAAGGAATGACGAAGTGTTAAGAAAAAAGTTTGACCACCAGTCACTGAATGATTCAGTGAAGCGCTGGAACATATCTTCCTGCTCTGAAATGTTAATTACAAGTTCTTTTCAGGTTTCGTGACAATGTAAATGGAATGAAAGGAATTGCAGTGTCATATCCTGCTCTTTGTTCCTGTCCTTTCACACCGGGTCAGCAGTGTGAAAGTTTCATAAAGCTGCTATAAACTCAAGTCCTTCACTGCCCCTAAACGCTGCCATTTGCTCTTCACAGGATGGAGTGGATGAGCCCAAGGACCAGGAGTCACAGAGCTGCTGTTTTCTGGCAGTCTCCAGTGCAAACTTCCCAAAAGCTGCATTGATGCAGAGTGTGTACCACAGGTAACTCAGCAACATTAAATAACTAATCAATAGAAAGTGTTACATGAAATTCAGGACAAAGAGGCTGTAAAATATTTGCCAATATTGGATCTTACCTGTGTTAAGATTCAAGACTCCTTACTGACAAGATTACAAGAACAAAGCTGAGGCAAGACTGGTTGTGGAAATTGGTCTGAATGCAGTGTACAGAATGCATATTTTATAGATTACTTATATCTAGAGCTTAACTCACATATGTTTAAAACAACTAAATACAGACTAGGCTGTAGAAACCTCTAGTTTCTACAGCCTAACTAACAGCCTCACTAACCTCTAGTTAGTGATATCCAGATTGGTATGAATTTGTAAGACATACATAATTTATTTTTAAAATATTCCTACAGGTCACCCTTTGACATCATGTAAAATGTATGGGAAACCATGGGAGCACTGGGATTGCTGATGTGCTAAATTGAATAAAACATATCCTTATTAAAAGAAAGCTGAAACACCCTGACTGCCATGGAGAGCTCCATCCTGAGAACTTTATTTCTTCTGTATGCTCTACACAGTCTTATTCATCCCAGTTCTTCAGAACAGCACAAACAGCAGCAGTGAGAGAGTGATGGATTCCAAGGCTGACCTTTCTTAGTTGCCCTGAAAAAGCCGTGTTTACCATGCTTGTAGCTGAGGCTTCACAGAAAGTAAGAAACGTACTTTAAACATCATCTGAACAAAACTCACACAGCTGTGGTTACATCTTGTCCCCATCACTTGTCCTCTGTTGATAAAGAAGTTAAGAATTGCTTATGGGAAGAAAACATAAATTTCTATCTTCAAATCCAGACAAAACCTTAGAGAGAAGGAAGAAGAAAAACAAAAGCCTACATTGCAGAATATGGAGGACTACTGTAAGTTATCCTTTAAAAAGCACTAATCCATCCTATGGCTATGCATGTATCTGTTATACAAATGTATGTATACACATATATCCACAAATGTAGAATTATACTGAAAGAAACTATCAACATGGTTGTTTCACTTAAATAAAAAGGGTGAGTTAACAAATTTTCCACTGCGGCTCATAAATTGGGATGACTAATCTGCAAGTTTGTCTATACTTTTTCTAGTGAAGCCTCTTTCATTTAATTTGTACAGAAGCAAGCTGGTTTTAATTTCCTAAGTTAGCAAAGAGCATGTAACATCCCCCATGCTAAGGAGTTTGCCATTTTCATGTCATATCATGCATTATCAGAACATGCTATGTAAATATTTGCTGATATAAAAAACAATTTAATAAAAACAAAGTAGAAGAATGATTATAATTCTGAAATTCTTCTGGAAATTTTCAAACAAAAGCTAAGTATAACATTTCTGAATATTAGACATTACTTTTTCCATCTGATACAGATTTAAAATGCATAGTATGTACATAAATAGTAGCAGCCATCCAGTCTTTAAGAGTGCTGTGTTTTACAGTCCAGTCAATGCCCTATAATTATATTGATGGATTCTGTATTAAAGAATCCGAGGGGCTAATTAGAATAAGATGTAGAAGGATTTGATTTAAAGATTTCCTATTTCTACAAAAACAGAACACACATCAGAAATACTCCAGCAAAAATCCAACACACAAAAATCACTCCATACTTTTGTGTTTTCTCTTGCTAAATAAATTACCAAAACCCCAAGAAAAATCCTCCCTGTAAGTGTATGTATGGCACATGCTTATCAGAATGTAATCCATATGTTAGGATTAACATATGGATTATATAAGACATGTGGGTCACCATTCATACTCAATTTGTTTAAAATCTTGATTTAAAGAACCTGTATGTACCCAAATCAACCCTTACTCAGTCAAATTTTAGTATGTGGAGAAATGGACTCTTGAGTTATTTTTAAGCATTTCTAGTACTCTCTCTTCCATACAAGATATCTAGGATATTTACAGTGCACTACTGTCTGTTTTGCTAAAGCCATGAGCAATGTCTTCTCCACCCTCTTCTTGCTTATGAGGTCAGACACAGACTGAAGATCTACTTAGTAAAACTGTGGCTTTCAGTGATGGTGTAAAGTAAACTGACTTTAGATTCGTTTGATAAAACTTCATGTTTTGGTAGCACACTAAATAACCAGGAACAACCTGCCAGTCTCATTATAGCAGGTGAAATTTGTGCATATGAATTCAGAAGCTTTGGGTTTTTCTAAATCTGTTGCCAATATATCCTCGAGAAGCATTATTATTCCAAGCCAATGTAGTCAACATTAATAAATAAAAATCAAACTTGACAGGTTTTGAAAGTAAATATCCTGTCTTACTAAACTACATTAAACCTTCTAAGTGCAATTTAATTTTTTGCACTGTAAATTGGACGAGACAGAGGAAAGTGTCATAGAGCCACTGAAAGGAACAGCTCAGATCAGTAAACAGCCAGAGAGGTGAGAGAGCAGTCTGGAACAGAGCCTTGGAGCCAGGCCTTGTGCAAGGACCAGGCTGCTCCTGTCCCCTGTCCACAGAGGGATGGCAGAGCGGCCCATCAGAACTGCTACTCTGAAACCTCTGCATGTTTCCAGGAGCAATGACAAATTAGACTTACAGGGTGTTGTTTGTTTTTTCTTTCTTACACTTTGTGTCACTTTTCATGGATCCCAAAGGGGCCAGCTCACACTGGATTCGAGGATTTAATCTCTCCTACCAGGACCTGTCCCAGCTTGCCTAGGTTGAAATGACTGAAAAGGAGAGGCAAGGGCCAGCCACGCCACAGAGCTGAACTTTCAGAGCCCACCCAGCCCGTGGCAGCAGTGGAAAGGGATGTAAACTAGCCAACAACAAATAAATAAACATGGTCTCTCATTACTGTTTGCATCATCGTATGAAAGGAGTGCATCTTTAGTGTGAAAGCTGTTGTGCAAAAGTACACATCAGTGGGCAAATGCAAACATCAGAGTTATGAATCTGTGCAGCAACACTCATCCCCACTTTGAAATTACCCAGGCTTTCACCTCAGGTACCAAAAGAATCTATTTTACCTGGTCAAGCTGTTTCAGTACTCCCTGCAGGCCAGGATCTGTGAGCTTAGGTTCCACTTCAGTTCATGATGGAATGGCCATTTCTGTAAAGGAACTGTGAGCTGCAGCAGCTCCTATGGGGAGCCCTGGATGAGGCAGAAGTTCCAGGGTATTTTTCAAAAATTTTCTATTTCAAATATTTAGGCTCCCAAACTAGAGCATTTTTGTTTAAATATCAGCCTATATTGAGGCAAGGCTCTGACTGAACCTAATTCATATAATCTAGGCAATACATCACAGGAGGACAAGACATCCAGTATATAATCCTATTGGCTACTAAACATCACAGACATAAAGAGCTTCAAAACATGTCAGACGTAATTCAGTCAGTAAAACACTGACTGTTCTTCCACTGTTCACTTAATAACATGGATATTGTCTGTATTCTTCTCAGAAAGCAAAGCCAAGTGTTTAAACAGTTCAAGTCACAATCATATTCTCCCTTTAAATAATTCATATCTAAGACCAGCGAAATATCTTTGTTAGCTATCTTTGAACAGAGTTAATCCTAGCAAAGGAAAATTACCCTTTGAAACACAGAAAACCATCAGTGACCTACTGTACATATTACATGCATAGCATCAGAAGATAGACACCATTAAAACAATAGGTTTCACTTTCAACTGTGAACAGGTAGAATACAGTATTATTTTCTGAGTAAAACACCACAAACATTACATATCACTTAGGAAAACTGTGCACAGCATACTTCAGAACTCAGAAATTAAATTTCAGTTATCTTGAATAACTGAAATTGTTGACAAATATTGCCTTTAAAAACACTTCAGCTGCAACTGAAAGAGTAAGCAACTGAAAGAGTAATCAACACAAACATGTGGGCCTCGTTATCTTCCCACAGGTTCATTTTTAGCAGACATTGGCACTTCTCATCTACGTCGTGAGGACAACATCCCTCCAGTCATTCTGGCCAGGTGAAAAGGAAAGCCACTAACCCAAATGGCTGCTCTCTCCCCATTAACACGTGGTAAGCATTTACCTAGCTTTTCCCCATTTTGAGACCAGACTTTAGGGCTTCTTAGAATCCAATTTGGTAGAATAGCAGGCTAAAAAAACCAAAACAAGTCACTGAAGACTATGCCAACTGATGATCAGAGCCCACACAGACAATTATTTAAATTATAAATAACACTGGGTTTTTCCTCCCGTTTTACAAATGTTTCAAGCAAAATAATTCCCTTATTTTGAGGTCTGAATTAATGAAGTCTGATTTTTTTCCTATGAAATCTTAAAATGCAACTTCTCTAAAATTAATACAGTGCTTAAAGAGTAAATAAAAAGGCTCCTACTTCTTCCTATTAGATTTCCCATGACCACAGGCATGATGTAGTAAAGTTTTAAATTAAAACAGCAACCAACAGTTGATTGTTCTTTCAGTGTCATTTTAAGGGAATTATTTCAATCTCAGTACTGGACAAATTTTAAAAGGTAATGGATTCATTATTTCTGTGTTCTTTGAGAACTGATGGAAGAACATCCAATGTTCTATCGCGCTGTCACCATCCAAAGTCCCAGGGCAACATTGGCAGCCAGAAGTGCACTACCAGCAAGCAAAATCAAAAAGCCAACAAGCTCTCTGTTATGTTTTTCTACAATTAGGGAGCTTAGTGTAGCTTCCAGGAAGGAATTTAATATCCACTGACCATCCAAAGCGAAGCAGGGTACAGCATTGATAACTGCCAGTGCTCCTGACAGTGAGATGAGGTACCTGGTCGAATGTAGTTAAGGTTCATTAGGAGTATCTGAGAAAATGTTAAAAAAAAAAAAAAAAAAGAAGTATGCAGAGAGAGACATACAAATGTTATTTTTCTAGCTGCCATTCTGTTCCACAGAAATTATACCAATAAATTATTTTTACCCTGTAACATACCCGTTCAGAGAATTGCCTTTATAGATTTTTTTTTTTTTAAGAGTTAAGTTTGGATATTTAAACCTGCACTCTTCACAATTTGAATGAAAGCAGGAAAACAGCAAAACCACCACCTTCTTTGCTTGCTTTGTGTGGTTTTGGAGGAAGGTTATAGCTCTGACACCATGCCTGAACTAAGAAGGTATTCTAGACCCAAGTATGAAATCATGATTAGGAACATTTTCCAAAACACTCCCTAGTAAATGACTAGAATATAATCAGAAATCTGACCTATCTCTCCTACTTACCTGTTAGCCAGAAAAGCTGACTGGATTTCTGTACATGTGTGTGCACGTGAGAATGAGGCACGGGCAGGTAACTTTTACTGCAGGTTAAAGGCTTGCTAACTGCAGCACCTACCCCCATCCTGAATGGCCAGGCAAGAAGACACGAGTCAGAAAGCAGCTTGGGCGGCGGGAACCTTGACGTGCTCCCAAAAAAAGGAGCTTATGTGGTACCTTTACTCTGGTTCTATGGACTTGTTATTAAACTGAACTACACAGTTTAATTATCCTATGGCCATGCATAAACATTTCAGTTTCTAAGGCTAAGAGCTCCTAGATTAGCCATATTCAAATCTACTAATCTATATGTATGTATATATATATAAACTTGTTCATTAACAAATAAGTGTTAACTGAATTATCCTGGTTTTTGAATAGCTATTTTCTTTTCTTTTGAAGAAAAAAAAAAATAAACCAACCAAATCCTGTTATTTAGTTCAGTATAATGACACAAAAAATAACAAAACTCTGACATTAAAAAGCTAGCAAGAACTTCTCATTTTTCCTGACTTAAATTCAGGTTTACTTTGGCTTTCTTGTCACATCTGTTAAGGCTCACCCTCGAGAGTTAAAAAAGCACTGATCAAAACTATGCTCTTAAGCGCAAGAAAGTGAGAGATTTCATTTTTAGCTTGGCACATGGACAATAATCAATGCAGAGATGGAATAAAGATGTCAAATCTCTACAGAAATATTTCAGGACATCCTGTCTTAAAATGACACCCAACTGAAATTTTGCTAGGTCACTAAATTCGAACAGTTCCCTTCTTACCTTAAAAGAACAAACGTACTTCAAAGGATACTTGCAAAATGTCTCTATCACCACAGGCAGATCAATACTTAGAAAGTTTTGTCGTGGTACAAAACTGCTGAGACTTACTGAAATGAAAATACACAAAGCACAAAAAGTCATTCCAGGGTTCTAACATTATATAATTTTAGATTATAATTTTGCAGAAAAACCACATGTGAAATGACCTTCTTCTAGGACAATCAATCAATCTCAATAAAGGTTTGATTGTTTTCTTGTTTTTACAAGAGTGCAGCTATTATATTTTTCTTAAACATGGCCACTGTCACAGTAAAATCACTACACAAAGCACAGTTAGCATTTCAGTAAAACTAGATCTAAAATACAAATTTTCAGAGGCATCTTTAGTCATAAAGACCCCACTGTATGATTCCAGTATTTTTTCAAAGAGAAGAGATTATAGTTACCAGACTTTTTCAACATATGCAGTCCACATGCATACTGTGAATGCACACGTGCATTTTCTCTGAATGCCAGAAAAATTTTCTCTTTCAGTACCTGCAGAAAATCCCCCTAACCTGAGGCTGAACCCAAGGTGTACAGGAATGGGGGAGATGGGGAGCAGAATTCTGGAGTCCCTCTGAGAAAGCAAAGGCTACGAGGGGATGCACAGCTGCACAGTTAGCCAGTACATAAGGAGCTTCTCTTCTGTGTTCAGATGATGAGTGACTTCAAGATAAAACCCGGTGCACCTCAAAAACCTGGGAGGTGGGACTTTGCATCCTTAAAAATAGTGACTGGAAAACTGCAGTGTCAAGGACCTGATCTTGAATACTTCATTACTGTACACGCTGTTCTTTGAAGGTGTACATGAACCTTCAGTAGACTGCATGTCAAATGTTTCTGAGAGATTCTTCAAGGCAAGTGCAGTAGTTTGAGACCTGCCAGAAGGTACTTTGTTAGTACAGGGATGTTCCATCCAGGAACATCCTGGGTCTGCCAGCACCAGGGACCATCTGAGAACCATTCTTTGACAGCTGCAAGAAAGACACCTTTCCTGCTAAAAGGAAGGCACAACTGGGTCTTATCCCCAGAAGGAGGAGGTTAGGGCAAATTAGTACAGAATTAGAAAACCACCTTGAGAATGAACTTGCATAGTACCACCAGTATTATCTGTCTTTAAAGAACAACTTTAGATTTGAGCTACCAGCCACAATGGCCTGAATTTTTCCTACCTATGTGGAGAATAGTTATAACCATAAGAAATATATACCTCCACAGAGATATTTGAAGGTAAGAGTTCAAATCCCACTCAATACAAACATCCCAGTTTAACCCTAGGGTAAGAGAATACTGGGAATGTAACATACCAAAAGGGCTGCTGAGTGTATCTTACTTAAGAGTGAGACCAAATTTCTTCAGGTTCAATAAGGAATTCAAGGACACAGCAACAAAGGTGAGGGAAAGTAGTTCTAAAGTCACACAGGGCAGAGAACTGGTCCATTCAGTCACATAAAGACATTTTCTTCTGTTAATAGATGCCCTTCTGGTAAGTCCAGCCAGCAAATACACAATGGGTTGGAAAGATATGGATAGAAAGGAGAATCAAAAAGAATGGCTTTGGTGTGACAACAAGGAGAGAACTTTTCGGTATCAAAACTGCCAGTGTGCTTGAAAGTCATGTTTTTGCTTAAAGCTTAAGACTGACTTTTGATTTAGGGGAACTGAGAGAAAATAAGTTGTCTGTTGGACTGAGTGAAAGACACAACAGACAGAAATCCTGGACACCACCCAGTTCAGAAAGTCAGAGGTATCCAAGTCAATCATAGAATGATTTGGGTAGGAAGGGACCTTAAACATCATATCGTTCTAACCTCCCTGGCACAGGCAGGAACATCTTCTACTAGACCAGGTTGCTCAAAACCCCATCTAGCCTTGCCTTGAATATTACCAGGGATAGGGCATCCACCATTTCTGCGGGCAACATTTTTCAGTGCCTCACCATGTTTAGTGAAGAATTTCTTCATTGTATCTAATCTCTTTCTAGAAGAAAGCCTGTAGGATAAACCGCTGATTATTGTAGATACAACTGGGAAGTTCTTTGAAACATTCTATGTGTTTGTCTAGCAGTTATTAGTATTAATGCATTATGGTAAAAAAATTGTTGAACCACAAAAAGAAGCCCCAAAGATACAATATTTTTCCCTTATACCTATTCTACACACAGAATTACTCAACTAAATGCAATATTTTAATAAATGCTCTTTCAGCCTTATATTTAAAATTACATTGGTTAACCAAGCAGACACCACAGCCTTCTCCAGCTTGATACAGGGGCTTGCCTCAGTGCAGGTGCAGGACCTTGTACTTGGTCTTACTGAACCTCATGAGGGTACTTTTCAAGCTTGTTCAGGTCCCTCTGGATGGTTTCCCATCCTTCAGGTGTGCCAACAGCACCCCTCAGCTTGGCATTGTCTGCAAACCTGTAGAAGGTGTACTTGTTCCTGCAGTGGGGAGGCTGTGTCCCAGTCCTTGGGAGGAGCTGGGATGTGCTATGCAACCCTATGGGATGTGCTCTCCTGCTTGGGAGGGCAGCTTCCCAGGAGCTCCTCGAGTGCCATCCCCACACAGCTCCACCCTGGCTGCCCGCTCATTCCAGGACCATGAGGTCACACAGTCCCACAGTAGTCCAGCAGCTCTCCATGAACACCCTGAGTGCCATCTCCACACACCCTGCCCTGGCTGCATGAAGCCATGAGGTCACAGAGCCCCATGGCACTGCACTGGCCATAAGAACCAACTGCTCAGCCCCCATTCCTGACTGCAGCAGCAGCAGTGTGGTGGAAGGGGGACCATGGCCTTTGTCCATCGTCTTTTTCTCTCCCTCCCCATCCTCCTGATGGTCCTGCATCCTGGTGCTGCCCACTATGCTCCACAGAAATCACAGGAAGAAGGTAAGCTGCCAGCACTGGTCCAACCTTTCATGGGCTAGTGGAGTCTTCTCAGCAACATGCTTTTTAAAACTTCAGGGCTTTAGTGAGGGTTTCCTCTGTGTGAGTACTCTGCTGCTAACAGAGTCCCAAGGGTTCATCTCTCCCCCAGGGGTGCTGCACATTGTGTTTGAAGAGTGTTCAGCTGCCAGCTCAGAGGTCCCTAGGTCTTCCTCTGCGGCTCTGGCAATCTGCTGACATCTGGCTTCCATGTTGTCACCTGATCCCCATTCAGTGCTTCTGTACACAAAAGCAGAAGATCCCAACACGCAACGGAAACACTTCTCTGTGCTTGCTTCTAGCTGACGCTCTAGCAGATTCTCTGGCAGCATGGCAGAAAGATGGTTTGGAGCTCTTGGATGAGCCTGGAGTATGTAAGTTCTCAATGTTCCTTCCTTTGAAAGAGTAATTATCAACAAAGTGTCAACAGCTTATTAATGAGCAATTTTCTTTAAGATGTCAAGGCTAATGGCTTGCGGAAATCTCCAGTCATCAAGCATAGGCATAATTCCACAGGTAAGTTAGTTGTAGGAAGGTTCATTTACCTTTTAATCTTCCTTCCATGTGAAATGCAAGTTGTTCATTCCAAGGCTGAAGCCAGCCTCTGGCATGGCCAGGTAATTGCTGGCCTATGCTCAGCAGAGGATGGCTGGGTAGCAGCAGCTCTTTCCTCAGCGCCTACTCTTGCATCTCACATCAGCAACTAAGCTGAAAGTGTGTTAGGTTCAAGACATCATTAGGTTGCAGAGACAATGAAAAACAGGACTCTTGCACAAACATCCCAGCAGTTTCATCCCAGAGCTCGCCCTGAGAACCTAGACGGCCAAAGCACAAAAGTAGCCCCAAGCAGGATCCCTCCCATGAGCTGAGGTCCAGATCAGTGTTCTGACTCATACATTGGGCAAGGAAGCTAGAGCGAACTTCCCCATCCTCCTGCATCCTCCATGCCTGAGCCATGCTGAGGCTTTACCGATCTCTGCTTTTTGAAAGTGCTGCCAAAGACTGGAGAAAAACAGAAAGCTGGTGAATCTCCTTAAGCAGACCCAAAGCACTCAGGTGCTGAGCAGTTGTGCTGGGGTCCCTTATGGGGAGACACATCCTGAAACCTTTGAGTGGCTGCAAGGGGTGCCATGCTGGAGAAAAGGCAGACAGGGAGAGCAAGGCTCAAGTGTCTCCTGTGAGGGCCTGACTCCATCCCCCTGGAGTGTGAGAGCTGGCTCAGAGAAGGAGAGTCACAGGCAGAACTTCCTGATGAGTTTTTATCAAAGGAGTGACTGGCCAAGCAGCAGTGCTCCCCACTGTGTTCTCCTCCTGATCACCTGAGTTCTGTTCACAGGGACAACCTGTCCACCAAAGGGTGGCAGTGTGCTTCCAGGACCAGCACTGGGGGGAAAACAGAGAACACTGATGGTATCAAATATGCTACAAGTTCACAAGTGGTAAACTGGCAGATCACAGGCTAACATTTTGAATTGCACTGCAGAAATGGCTGAAGAAGTGACCAAACAAGATCCTAATGGCCACGAGCACATCGAAAGTATTTTCTGTCGTGGAGCAGGCTGTATGATAGGCCTAGTCATAGTCCTGGTTGCCGTGCCAGCTGGCATACTGATGGGTTCTCTTGCAATCTGCTGGTGGTGCGAGAGGAAACGGTGAGTCATGGATCCCCCCACAGCTCCTGCTTCCTTCAAAGGCGGCTCACAGCCACAAAGCATTTCTAGTCAGGCTGCTGTGCAGCAGCAGGTTAGTGATTGATTAGAAAACTCTGCTGAGGCTTCTGCAGCTGTCAGCAGCTTTAACTGGCCTCTTATTTTCTGGGTCTTCTCTTGGGGAGCCTGCTTGAATTGGAGCCAGTATTTACTCAAACTGAGCCTGCCTGGACAAGAGGAGCTTGCATGAGCGACAGGCAGAGGCAAAACAAAGTCAGGATGAAACAGAGGGGAGGGTGGTATTGCTCTAGAAAGCGAGAGATGCATTGGCACCTGCTGCTACCCAGAGGAGTCCCTCTGCTTGGCGGTGCCTCTGCCAAGGTGCCCCAGCAGCTCCACTCACAGCGGTGAGCCCTGCCAGCTCTGGGCCCTGCTGTGGAGCAGAGTCCCTGTGTCTCACCTGCAGCTTAGCCACCTCCTCTCTCCACAGGCGTCTCTCTGGAGACCAGCAGGAACGTACCGGCCTGATCACAGGCTCAAACAGCCAGACCAATTTACCTGAACCTGCCCTGCATTAGCCCTAAGACACTCACACATCTGATCTCTGAGCTTCCCTCTTCCCCTGCCCCTCCTTGGCTGCCCTTCAGCAGCTGTGGGAACTGCCCAGCCCCAGCCACAGCCCCCTCCACCCCCAAACCTGCTGGCCCAGCCCTCCAGACAAAGCTGAAGGTGGGCCTGTCGGGGTAGGGGTTGGGCTGACAGAAACACAACCAACAACTTCAGGGATCGGCTTTTTGTTTGAATAAAAGGGACAGTCTTCACACAAGTATTTGTATAGTATCAGAATACCTAGAGTTGGAAGGGACTCACAAGGATCATCAAGTCTAACTCCTGGCCCCGAGAGCATTGTCCAAATGCTGCTTGAAGTCTGTCAAGCCTGGTGTTGTGACCACTTCCCTGGGGAGCCTGTTCCTCTGCCTGATCACCCTCTGGGTGAAGAACCTTTTCCTGTGATCTGACCTAAACCTCCCCGGGCAGTTTCAGGCCATTTTCTGGGGTCCTGTCACTGGTCACCGGAGAGATCAATGCCTGCCCCTCCACTTCCCCTCATGAGGTTGTAGACCACAATGAAGTTTCCTCCAGACTGAGGAAGCCAAGAGACCTCAGCCACTCCTCAAATGGTTTCCTGTCTATACCCTTCACCATCCTCTGGATGCTAATGGCTTTATATCTTATATTGTGGTGCCCAAAACTGCCCTCAGCACTGGAGGTGAGGCTGCCCCAGTGTAGAGCAGAGCGGGACAATCCCCTCCCTTGCCCAGCCGGCAATGCTGTCCCCGATGCCCCCAGGACACAGGTGGCCCTCCTGGCTGCCAGGGCACTGCTGGCTCATGTTCAACTTGCTACTCACCAAGACACTCAGATGTCTTTCTGCAGGGCTGCTCTCCAGCCTTGCATTACCAAGTTTGTCTGTATGCACAGGTCAAGTGATATCCAAAGCAAACAACATGGCAAGTTGAATGCTGGTATCAAAACATCTGATCAAAACTCCTGTTCATGAGCCAAAATAACAAAATGGCTGAGACAGCCAGTGTATTCAAAGGTTTCAAAAGACACACACTGCAAAACACTGTAGTTTCAAAGCTTGACTGCCTCTTGACAAACACCTAATGGCCACTACCAAGTCACCATCCTGAACCTGAAATTATGCCTACATTGAGAATGGATCATTGATCCTCTTCCCTCTTTGTTACAATAAACTGTTGTCACTGACAGCTGCTGGATATGGACCTAAACTCCAAACCTTGCTGCTGAAGCAAGCTCCAAACACAGAGACACTCTTCAGGAAGGTGCTGGACTGAGCTCTAGAGACTGTAATATGAAGCAATGAATTTTGTGGTTGTAATGGATCAAACCTAATGGCAGGAGGCAAATCTGTCCTCTGAAAAACAACAAAAGAATTACAGAAATTATACTCTATAGGCACGTCTTCAAAGACACTGCTGGGAAGAGGTGAACAGCAATGAGCCTGGGTAAGAGAAAACGGTCACTGTTTTCCCACTCTAATTAAACAGTTCCCTGACCTGGAAATAACATTTCTTTTGTTGGGTAATGCTAGATGGTGTTGCCAAACATTGAGAAGAATTCACAACAGACACAATTTTAATTGGAAGTGACTTGGAGACTAGGTTGACCAAAGAGCTTTTCAAAATTTCTTTGTGGGGGAACGGGCATGTATGCCATGGAGGAAACAGACAGGATGGCATGAGATATTTCTGTGTGGTCTCCACAAGAACTGTGTGAGTAATCCTTTAAACCTGGGTTAAAAGCAATGAGGGACCATCCTCACCTATAAGGGTAAACAAGCACGGAAATACTGAGAGAACAGGCTGTACCAGAAAGACCATAATGGATTATGGCTGTTGTTGCTCATGAACATGCCCAAAGCCAGGAAGTGCTGGGCTTTTTTTTAGAAGACTCAGATACAACAGAAGTAGGAGACTGGTCAAGCTTGAGGAAATGATCTTCTAGGTTAAGTTCCATCTTCTTTTCATGAAGAAAATCTTACAGGTTTTGGTCTGTGATGGGCAAGAGTAACATTCAGGGATATCATGTTTCCTCAAGTAGTGTGAATTCCTAATACAAATCTTAGTCACTAGATTCTTCCCAACCAACAAGGGCCAGGGAAGGAAGTAAAAATGTTGCACTATTAGAAATGACATGAGGGAATAAAACTCCTCATACATAATAAAGAAGAAACAATGCAAATTTGCATGGCAGTACTGACAGGGCCCTCCATTTCAACTTTACCTATCAACTGCCCAATAGAGGAAGAGACTCTAGAACATAACTGGTCAGCAATACGAAGAGTTTTAAAAGACCTAATACTGTGTGTATTGAACCAGCAGTATGAATTTATATTGGATAACATTAGGTACTTTTTACAGAAAGAATGCTAATTAAAAGCATTACTCAATGTGTCTGTCCCAAACAACATGTACTCCTAATCATCCTTCTGTTTTGATTTTGGCCAAATCTCTGTCACTGCGTATTCATTTAGGATTATAATTCTTTAAAGTTTTGTTATTTTTTAAATACTGGAAACAAGTGCTATATATAGCCTCCATATTGAAAAAATATACTTTTGCTAGGATATTTTAATTTGAGGCAACAGAAAGATTTAATAGAAATAAACTATAAAGACTATTTCTTCTAAGTAGCTAATATGAATATACTTTTTCTAAAAAAATGTGTAATCTGAAAGCGATCTTCAAATGAAAATATGAAATAATTACTGCTTCTCCATAAATCAGGACTACCATGGCAACAATACAAGCCTAAGCAGAAAATAATGCATGCATAATTTTACAATTGCTTTAGTGACATTTCTAGAGAAAGTATAGTCATAGTACACACTATTACTACAACTCCTGTATTATGCTGTATGTTAAATGTAGCAGCACTCTAAAAAGCAATGTTTCCTGCAGGCAGAAAGACCACACTAAAGAACAGGGCATTTCACTAAAACATATTCCTATTTCAACGCTCACACAGTAGAGGAAGAACTTATTTTCTTTTTTTAACTGTAAAAAACAGTTAACACATTCTGATCAGTCACATTTGGGGAAAAAAAAACCAACCCAGAACAAACCTGTTGGTGCCAGTCAGTCCTGTACAGTGCAATGTTAACTGTGAAATATTTAGAAGTTGTTTCATTGGAATGCATGAAACTCTAGGATGGTACAGCAGACTGCCTGCTACCCAAGCCAGGAGCCTATCACTTTAGGTCTGGTGTTCTTCCAAAGGGAATATAAGAGCATAGATTGCATTTGCAGCAAGGCTGGTAATAAAATCAAACCTGTAGCTTTAAAATTAGTATATTCAGTACACAATTCCAAGGGTAAATCACTTTAAAATTCTACTCCTACATGTGTATGCAAACAGTATTTTCACAAAGTAACTTCTTAAATGAGAACTACCTCTTTATATGCAATAACATTATTTCCTGACTTCTGAAAGACTGGCAGGTTCAATTCTTCTTCAGAATTACTGCAGTGGGAAACACCAACGAAAACTTCATTGCTCCAGTGTATTGAAAAGAGAACAACATCAATTGTTCTTCAGTACCAATAGTTTGTATTGCTGAACACCAAGAAAAGGAATTCTGAATAATTATGAAACTCTATTCTTAAAATATACAGCTGTGTTTGAAATAAATATCATCAGATATAGTAGTGTGTGTAGGCAACACACAAGAGCAAAATGTTTTCCTCTTAAATGGCATGAGGCCAGAAGTAACAAATGAAGAGATCATATTTGGGACTTAAATGAGAGTATATTGAAAAAACGTTGAAATAAATAACTCCTCACAGAGTATCAAATTACCAGTATGGAAAAATAAAGACTGATAGATTATCTAAAAATACAGTATCCAAGAATGTTAATGGATTTACACCACCAGATTTCATCATGGTTTCTAAAGCTCTTTTGTACCTAATCCCAGTACTTATTCAGACAAGTACAATGCCCTCCTAAGGAGATACTTCCAAGGTGTTTGAGGTAAAATCACCCCGAGAGTTTCAGCTGCCTGTTAAGAACAGATACCTTCCTCACAGGAAGGAATAGTAATTTAACACTTCAAACTTCTTAAAAGCCCATCTGCAGCTAATTTTCGCCATGCCACTCAAGCTGTCAAGTAGGATGCTGATGAATTTGTTCATTCTTTCCATACTCACTTCAGGAGCAGAACTACTTTTTATTTATATAAGATGCCCAAAGGAGAGTCACAGTGAACTTCAAAGTAAGGAACTAAAATTTTATATGTTACTTAATTTAGGGCAGTCAAATGAAAAAAATAAATCAGGAAAAAACTGTGTTATGGTAACACTCATGGCTCAGTAGTCACAAGAATCTGTCACAGATACTTGGACATTAGGTGTGATTTAAGCAGTCATGCTAATGTTCCAGGCAAGGTGTTGGAGCAAGGTGCCCTAGAGATTTTACAACAGCATTTTGAGACATTTATGTGCTGGGAAAATTCAGGTACCTGGTTCCTATGGCTAACCTGAATAAGAGCTGTTCTAGAAATAGCTCTTTCATGCTTTTCTGAAAAAACAACCATCTCATATCACATATGGTTTCTATTTCCTTCATATCTCATTGCACTGTGAACATTTCATTTCAGGCCTGAGTAGTCCATGTCTCTCCACTGGCTGTAAGAAATGGATTCTGCTTTAAAAAAATTAACTAAGAACCACTCCAAGACCTTGGTTAAGCAGGTAGAAAAAGGAAACCCATGTTAGAGATTGTTTTTGCTAAACTTTCATTAAATAAAACCAACCTGTGTACTGAAGATGCATAGGGTGTCCTACGTAGAGCATGTCAATATGGGGTGGATGCTTTACCCTGATTAGTCTTGTTTGGTTCTCCAAAGAAGGAGTCACACAAAAGCTTGGAACAAAGTCCTTATGGCAGTCCATGTTGGTTCGACAAACTTTGCTGGCTTCAATAACTTTTCGTGCTGGCAGACAGGCATACTGCAAAGGGCATTTAAAACCATTATGAAAGGTAAAGGTATTTCCCAGCAGATCAAAATAAAAGGAACAAAATATTCTGTTTTAAGCAAAGAAATGCCTCACATACCTTACATCAATCATATAAGCCCATGAAGAAAATCTGATTTTTTTCCCTAGTTTTCTGCTGTGAAATCCTGACAAATCTCTACCTGATGCATTTTCAACCTGTCATTCCATATTTTGTAGTGTGGAAGAGAGTGTATGTACACATACCAAAATAAAAGCAAACTATTTCTAGAAAAGTACACGCATGCACAACAAAAAATCATGGCATCTAAACATAGGTCAGTGATTTCTAATGGACAGAGCCTATATCAACATCCTAGTGACCTATCTGTTCAAGCTGAAATTTTAGCAAGTAAACCAACAAACCTACCACGTGTCTGGTTGCTAAGAAAACATTCTCCACTAAGATGAACACAGGACTCAATGCACTGCTGTGCCCCAACCCTTGCCTATAACACTCTTTCACTCTCTAAGTCTGAGACCAGATCTTTCTTGCTCCCCACAGGCCAAAGACAGTACAGCAGAAGGGAACAGGAAATTAGTTTTCCCCTTCATGTCTCTCATAAAATCTCAGTGACACTTTTCCTTTTCTTGTAAAAATAGAAGCAAGGAATCCTAATCTACTGTTTGCCTTAGAAGGAAAAACAAAAGTAATTTCTACCTTCTCAGCCTGATTATTGCACTCCCCATAAATGCATGAGTGTCAGACCCTCACCATGAACCTTGGTACAAATTCCTTCTATTCTAATGAGGGAGAGGACACACTTTCAAAAACTGCTGCATAGCACTGCAAAGACCATTTAAAAAAAACTATTCAAAAACTCACAGCCAGTCTAAGGACACTTGAAAGTCACCAAGTCTCAAGCTTCCTGATGCTTTTATTTCTTCCCTGTTCATAAGCAGCAGCTACAAGCTTAAGAATGCCCAGGCTCCATGGGACAGTGATTTATCAAATCTTGCTGCCACTGCCGTAATTTCAAATAAACTGCTGGAATGTGTTCAACTCTTAGTGGTCAGATACCACAAAAACACCCTGGAGTGGGAAGTTTACCACTGTAGAAACTGTAGACATAGCAGATTTGGAACAAATTTATTTGAATTTCTTTGGGTATTTATCACTAGAGTCAGAACAATAACTAACTGGTATGTGTAGAAAAGTTTACACAGTTGGTTCTTGTGCTCTTTTGCTTGTAAAGAACCAATGCAAATATCCCATCACTGTCAATATGGGATACATATTTTAACAAACATTGATGTATTTACACAGAATCACAGACTGGCTTGGGTTGGAAGGGACCTTAAAGACCTCTCATTCCAACCGCAGTCATGGGCAGGGTCACCTTGCCCTAGACCAGGCTGCTCAGAGCTCCATCCAGTCTGGCCTTGAACACTTCCAGGGATGGGGCATCCACAGCTTCTCTGGACAGCCTGTGTCAGTGCCTCACCACCCTCACAATGAAGAATTTCTTCCTAATGTCTAATTTAAACCTGCCCTCTTCCAGTTTAAAGCCATTCCCCCCCATCCTATCACTACAAGCCTCTGTGAAAAGTCTCTCCCCAGCCTTCTTGAAGCCCCTTTAGGCACTGGAATGCTGCTAAACCCTTTTATAAGGGAGTAAGTCAAAATCCTACTGAGAAACTTCATGTTTCTATGTGACAAGAAATTCAATATGGTGAAAAAAGATTCAAGTATGGGCCCTTATTTTGAGAAACTGGGCAATCTCTAGGACCTTCTCCTGCATGTTTTTATTTTAATTTAGGGAGCAGCACAGCTGGCTTCAGACCAAATACCTGAACAGACAGTCCAGGGCTTTGCTCTCCCTGTAGTGCTCAGTATCTTTAAAGACTGAAGCACCAAAATAAGTAATTTCACCTTCTCAAAAGTTGTTTTTTCTCACCAGTATTGTGCATCCAGAATCCTGAAAATGACTGAGGTGTCTTTCTGCCTAAAGGAATGAGGTGTCCAAGATTTTTTATGATTCTTCCAGCGACCGCCTGTTTGATTATGGGAAAAATCATAACTAATATTTTCTGGTTTTTTAAGCTGTAATTGGGAGAGTACATGCATACCTTTACTACAAACTGCGGATATTCCTAAACACTTGAATATGCTGCATAAGTGTCAGTAAATATTACTAATTTAATATTAAAGAAATTGGATTTACCAAAGAGAATTAGCAGTTTAGGTAACTTACCAGATTGCTGTCCAACTTATTGCTGTATGAAAAGCAAATGTCTGTGAGGCTGTTGTTACTACAACATTCAACTGTGCCATCAAGTCTTCTGTAGACTAAACAACATAGGCATAGAGCAAATTATTATTTGCTGAAAAACAAATTAATCTCTGAATGAAGTAAAGCAATCATCCTGCAGCCTTCAAGAATTATAGTAATTCACACAGTGAATTGTTTAGCCTAGGTGAGGCTCAACCAAAAATAAAGCTTCACCACCAATATGTGTGAATGTCACATGATTTCAGTCACATCACATACTGATTTTTCACCTTAATAAATCTCCTTGAGATGCTGAGAATCTACCATTGCAACGTTTTGAGCATTACAAGTTGCAAAATGCTTTTATATCCATTGCCCCTAACTTGCACCAATGGTTGGCATAGAAATTTGTTAGCTAGTACCATACTGATTTCACTGGCTGGCTACAGAAATGGCCAAGACTCAAACCATACTTTTTAAATCATGAAAGCCTTTACAAGACTCAGATTCTGAAAGCTTCCCAAGCCTTGAAGGCTGCAGCAGTGAATACATGATGTTTTAAACCATGATTTAACTAGTCTAACCAGTAAAGAACCTTTGTACATATGCTCTTGAAATGAATTAAGCCTAACATGCTGTCCAGCAACAGCTTAAACACACACAGACACAGAAGAATGGTCACAGTAAGGATCTGTACCACAGCAGCTGCAGTCTCTTCCTCAGGTGGATCAAGCCTGTGATACTGGTTGCTGATTTATCACTGCATAACCTGCAATCCACTGACATGGAGCTTTATGCCTGGGGCTTACAGGTGCAAGCACTGTGCCGTGCAAACCTTCCTTCAAGTACCCTGAGGCTAAGAAACCACATACTATTTTTGAATAGCAAATGACCATGAAATTAGTTTCCTCATAAACTACATTGGAAACACTTTTTTTTTTAATTTCAAGAAGATCCTTAGGGCATTGTTTTTTCTCTAGGTTCAATACTCAGATAGTTCACTCTCCATTAGTTTTATGGGCAACTAGATGGAGTCCATTTGCTATATACATTTTTATCAATACTCTGTATTTATGTCAAGTTGTGAACTGTCAAGATTTTGACAAATGACAGCTGCTGGAGACCAAACGGAGTTCATTTAATTTCTGAGGAATATTCTCACTGCTGGAGGCTTATGACTCTGAAAATGCAGACAGACTGGTCTGATTAGAAGGCAGCAGTGGGACAATGGGCTGCTAACGTAATACAGCAACCAGGCTTGGAAGCAATATTGAGTCTCCAGCATTAAGCCTCTAGTATTTCAATCTAAATAGAACTGGTTCATCTGCAGAATATGCAGTTTTATTACCCATGACTCTGAAACTGCACTTCAGAGAACAACAGAATCTGAAGATATATATACCTACAACACCTGAGAATTGGTTCTTGCCATGCCTGCCCAGCTGAAATCCTGGGCCAAAGTTGCACTCCTCTTCAGAGGTATAATCCAAACTGTCAGACCTCTAAAAGCAGGTTCTTACCCATACTCCACAAGTTTCCAGTTTAAATATTTATCTTATCACCAGCTATAAGATCACTTTCTTTACATACTAAAAAAAACTAAATTACTTCTTCAGCCTCACAAAAGTACTATAGTGCATCAAAACCATGGACAGTCGAGTTGCCTGACCTCCTGTTTGTTTCCAGAATGATGGAAAAATGCAGTGACAATTTTAAAGCTCTGAATAGCATCCTACAGGCTTTGCTCAGCAGCAGCCCCTTACCTCTGGAATTCAGTTTCCATGAATGATTACATGAAAGAAACTCTAGAGAGCTTCAGGGCATGTCACAAGACGCTCAGCCAATTTAACTTGACTGTTCTTTTTTGTTCTACTCAGTTTTTGTTTATTGCTCTAGTTTAGTTCAGTTCTTTTTTCTTTTTTTGGGTTTCTCAGGGGTAAGTGCTTACAGCAACAAGCACTCTAATGTATAAAAGGAAACAGAAGGAAGTAGACTGACTTCCAGAAGCAGTATGTGCAATCCAGACAAAACTGAGTTTATGGGCAATGACATAAAACTCTACAGGCAGACATACCCAAAGAAGTAACCATAATAAAGTACATAATTGGGTTAAATCATACAATTTGCAATGTCATGCTGATCAAAGCTGTGAAGTAATGTGTAATTTACATCTCCAAAAGATCACTGAGTTGGTCTATTTTACAGAACTTACAGAGCAGATAATTGTACTGCTGCTAAGAACCAAGTCCTGCAATATCCCAAAGAAGCAAATTTTATTACTCAGATCATACAGGATATTTTTACAGGATGACTGAAAGAGAAGAGAAATTCCTCTATCTAGCCCACCCTCACTTTCAGATCTCACAAAAGAGCATGGCACAGTGGTAATTGCTTAAGACAGGACAGCAGATTTGACTTGCAAGATATCTGACCCTGACAACAAATTCTAAATCCAAAATAGTCTTTAACACATGAGAAAATTAAAATATAAATTAATTAACAAACAAAATAATGAGGAGAGCACCTTAAGTCATACCTCTAGCTGGAAAGCTTAATTGCTGTAGGGTGGCTGCACTTACACAGTAGCCGACCTGTGACTTCTCTGAAATGTCTCCCAGACAGGAATTCCAGTCTTCCACATTATAAACTGGGCAGTCTTGTAGGTTAGTGACAAGGTCTCCCACAAAAAGACCTCTTGGTCCATTGGCAGGAGAATCCTGAGAAGAACAGTGAAGTCAGTCATATTACTATAGTTAAAACCACAAGGATTAGTTTACAGTTCTACTGAATACTATGAATTTTTTAGGTCAAGACACTAAAAAATGAGGGACAAGGGGAGGGAAAGGGAAGTCTCCAAGTGTCCCGGAGATATCTTCAAATTTGAGTAATTATTTTCATATAGGTCAAAATGGTAAGAAAACCCACAACATATTAAGTTCAAGTAACTTAAATCAATACTTCTCAAGAAAGCAGGTGTACCTACACTTTCAAAGGTAGTCAAGCATTATAAATGCCACTCTCTCCTGAGTTTTATCAGTTGACTTTTACATCCAAGAAAGGTTGGATCCTTTCAGCTCTGCAGTTCAACTATGCTGTATTTGATTAAGTCAGAAAAAAATCATTCCTTTCCAGAATCCCAGAAGTCTATCTCTACTTTGCTTCCAGCTGACCAAACAAGGAAATCAGCTCAAAATAATCTTTAACATTAAAAACAGATAGCAGTAACTGGAATGATAACGCAGTTTCCAGTAGGTTTGATTTGTGCCAATACCTAAAAACAGTTTAAAACACCCAGAAATAAACCTGCAAACTCATCTCAAACATCTCAACAGCTTTATAGTATGCTAATTAGTCTATCAGTAGTCACACCATGTTCCTTTATTTACTAATACTAAGATACATGAGACTAAAGGAAAACTTTAAGCAAGAAGTTCAGTATATTAGATTCTGCAAAGGGCTGCACTGAACAAATCCGATTTGTGATAATAAGAGATACAGGTACATTTCAGGTCACAAAGCATATGATATGAAAACAGCAAATATCCTTCTTACCTCTGCAACCTCAGTGACAAGTGCCCCAACACCCGTGTAATAGAAAGGGAAAAGAATGGCTGGCAGCAGAAACAACACCATGAAACTGGCAACACCAAGAACAAAATTATGCCACACCCCTAAAAAGAAGGCAAAAAAAAATTCTAAATAAACACTAATAACAAAAACCTGTTTTTAAAATTATCTTACACCTGTCTTCTAATTTTAGCCTTAACTTTCTTGAAATAATTACTGTAAAAATAAATTAAAAGTTAATTTGTGAACATAAGCATAAAAGGAGAGTACATAGATTACAAACTTTAGCTTCTATGATGCCACTTTGTAAGGGGGTTTTAGAGAAACTTCTAACCCTCTGAGAATTACACTATCAAAAAAAACAGGAGAGCACTAAGACCATTTCTAAGGCGTCATTCTACCAGATTAAGATTTCATGTACCATACTTTTCTAAGTATGAGAAGGCAGTGTACCCAAAAAAAAAAAGTGGGCTTCTGAATCAATTATTAAAATACAGTTTCTATCTTCAGAGTTGTCTTCAATCATAAATATTAAAAAAGGTGGAATGAAATGTATTACGCATTACCTTCTACCACAATAAAGTATTGAATTTAAGAATCTCAATAAATGGGCTTATTTTTGAATAAATATTGTTTGTCTTAGAGAGCAAGATGTTTAAAATTTACTTGCAATTCAGTATTTGTGATGGTAACCTACATTATTTCAATTCAAATTATTACACGTATATGTGCCAAACTAATTTAGAAAATTATATGAATAAAAAGCTTCTTCTACAAGAAAATACAGACCTAAAACCCCGTCAAGAAACTAAATTGTACAATCAGAATTTCCTGACACATTGTTTTGGGGAAGGTATCTGCAATTGCCATCTTTATAGAATGCGGTCCTCCATAAGAAGCAATGAGCCACTATCATAAGACACAGCTGGTGTTCATCATCAAAGCTTTATGGCTCTCCACATTCAGCACTACACAGAT
This sequence comes from Hirundo rustica, assembly GCF_015227805.2. Lineage (NCBI taxonomy): Eukaryota > Metazoa > Chordata > Aves > Passeriformes > Hirundinidae > Hirundo > Hirundo rustica. The sequence continues at coordinate 104,783,984 of NC_053451.1, read as the reverse complement.
TTTCTCATTTAGTTTGTGTTCTTGGACAAACAGTTTTGTATGAACAATGCAGGAAAACTTCTCAGTGTTGAAGAGGCTTTATTTCCCTCTTACAGTGCTTCATCTTGTTATGAGGAGTTTGATTCAATTCTATACTTACAGTGCAGTTACAGCACAGGAATTCAATTAAATATATTTAAAATAGATTAAATCTATCTTTCTTTCAGTGTATGTAACACAGAAATCACAGCATATGGCAGACTTATCTCCCCACACCACATCTCACCTCACCTTCTTTTTACACTTCTAATGCTGCAGAAATGAGAGTCATTTTTTTGGAGTTCTTGAAGTAAGGGTTTGTTGATTTGCACTGGTAGATGCTTCTTCAAGTAATTTCTTTCTATAGCTTTAATTGTATCTCATGGAAAGGCACTCAGATAGAGGAAGTGGTTTTGTAATCAGTTGTCCTTATCTCACATACACACATTTATTTGCAACAAATACAGAAGTAGTGAGCAAATATTTTAACTTTATTGTTTTAACCTTTTTATCATAAAAATATTTTTTCAGCTTAACAAAAGACAAAAAATGTAAAATGGAAACAAAATTCTTTCCAACAGTGTGTCTACTACACAGAGTAAACTGAAAAAAAATCCCAACCCTTAAAATAATAATAACAAAAAAGAGGTGATGGAACTGCTAGAGAGTGGCAAGGAATATTTTCAAGCAGCTAAACAGGGGCCTTGCTACCAAAATTGACACCATTTGCTGTGTGGAATACAGCAAAATGTCTAAAATAGAAAGGTTTCAAACTCATCCCAAGCAATCCACAGAAAAACAAACATGCTCCAAATGAGAATGTAGAGGCACACTGCTCAGTCTGCCTTCAACTCCAACTTGCTAAAACAGCCTCATCCTTGGACACCTAATTCTTTACACTTAAAAAGGGACATTTTACATAACTCTAAAACACCTTAAAATAATTTATTAACTTTTAATTGATTAAAAAACCAAAACCCATTTAATTCCTGTAAAAGACAAGATGAAATGTATGAAAAATTATCTCAGAAAGTAATACAAATATTTGAACTAATTGCAAGAACGTGCTGCACAGAATCACTTTTCATCTATCTAGTAGGCATGGAATTTTGCTATAAATATCACAAGACTTACAAGAACACTAATTTCCTATTCTTGATCATATGATGCCATCTGCTGTACAAAAAATGTATTTTTTAATCTCTAGACTAGAGCTGGACTACAAAAAGAGTATTTGGTATTAGCCTCTAGTCTAGCTCTGTTACTTAGCTGCTATACAAAAATCTGAGAGCTCTAAATTCAAATTTCTGAACACCAGGAATAGGTTAATTCAACTGTTCTGATAAATAAAAGAAATTGGTTGTTTACTGAATATTGCATTTCATCATTATCAAACATCCTAGTTCTGAAACACATCCATCATAAATGTAAAAAAATGCATTTATTTGTTACACCTAACTGAAAGCAAGCCATTCATGCTGAGCAGTCTCACAACATTTGCTCCTGCCTTGTATTCCCCTATTTCAGTTTTCCCAAGAAACATGAAAAATTATTACAGGTGTTTGCTTGTCATCAAAATATGAAAGCAATTATTTTCTATTACAGCTCAGAATTCTATTTTTCTAGATATTCTCTCAGAAATCTATGTAAGCAAACAATTTTGAAATTCAGTATGCCTTTTCTTTCAGTTCTGTTCCCAGAACAGAATGGAACATTTCCCAGATGGCAATGGAAACAGATTGATTTGAGAAACGGGGCTTCATAAAAGTTAGCCTATTGTAGTGATTGATTTTGTTGATTTGGGTATTTGGAATACGGATATATTTACTTACCTGACATTTGTAATTATTTACTTGATTTATGAAAGCTTGAAAACAAGCTTGCTAAAGGCTTCTACATGTCTACACTCTATATGATGTTTTAGATACAATATTCAAGAAATAACATTAATAACTAAAAACTACAACAGGCTGTCTGGCAGCCTGCAACAGAAAAACACCAGTATCAAGGACTGATAACTTTTCTATCTCTATTTCAGTTCTTTGGGAGCCACCTTTGTCTCTAGAAATAATCATACAAGTGGTTCAGGCAGAATGACACAGTCTTAGTTTGACTTCTCACAGCATCCAGGCTCCACTTCCCAGTGGCCAGAGACTTCAAAAAATATCAGTTCAAAAACATTTGGAGGTTATGTGGAGCCATAAGCTACAATTCTCTTTGGATGTTTGTGTTTTAACCTTTATTTCCTCCTGATGGCAACATCAAAACACAGTGACCTGTATAATAACACAACTCACAGGTCAGTGAAAATCACTCACAATACTATTGAAAAATAGAACAGATTGCTCCTATTGCAGAAAGCGGTAGCGAATTGTTTAAGGATGTTGACCTGTGACAGGAAGTCCTGCTCTCACAGCTCCATTCCAGCTGGGTATTTCCCAGCTTGTGTGCTCCAAGGTTTTGCTTCTTAGGTTATACAATGTGTAGAAACATCCCAAACAACATACAAACAAAAGAGACAGAGGAACTTCTGCACCTTGTGCAAGAGCTCTTTGAAATAAGAGCAAGAACAGAAACCACAGTTTTTCCCCAACCACACAACTGGATTTTCTTATGCACAAACATTCTGAATTGGATTTAGAATATAATAATGATTTTTATGACAGGAAATTTGCACTCATTTAAGATCCCAGAAACTGACATCTCTAGCCCAGAATGCAGCTCAATAAGGACAGTAATGATCAAATGATTTTCTGAGAAGCCAACAGAGGCTCAGAACAGAAGGATCCCCGTTAGGTGAAGAGAAGCTTTCGTATTTACTCATTCTAAACTTTAAATATGCAATGAAAGATTCACAAATGATGCCTTAAGTAATGGTGCTAAGCAAAGATTTAATAAAAACCCATAAACTATTACCTGCACAAAATATCCTTAACTGCTGGACAGGAGATATCAGCTGCAAGTGAGTTGTAAAGAGGTCAACAAACGCTCCAGGATAGACAATGAAGATAAAAATCCCAAATCCATTAAATCGTACTTGTTCTCTTAAAAAGAAGAAAAGTGAAGCAGTGTTAACTGCAAACAAACAAAAGAAAAACTGAGAGATTCCACGTAGCATACATTTGACAACAACGACTAAAATTTTAGTTATAAAACTAATTCATTTTTTTATACAACCAGTAATTGAAAGATAATTAAACTAAAGGATGTTTTCTGCAGTAGTTGCCTCTTTTAAGCTGTATGTACACATTTTTAAGTTTAGTAACAGTAACACATAAAATACTTTTTAAAAACGTACCTAATTTTCATTTTAAGATATATTTCAACACTTGGTGTAATAGTTCTTTTAAGTAAAAAAGTGGCAGTCCATAGGAAGCAGTTTCAAACTCATCAATGTAAAAATATTCGCAAGAAGCAATCACTTTCCTTTTAAAGAAACACTTCCACTGTTTTGGAATTTTTAATTCCTCTGTTTCTCCTAAATGGAACTTAGAGTACGTTGTGACTAACAAAAATTAGGGAAATGTCACCTGAAAAAATGAAAACTAGTCAAGAGGTTAAAAGGACAAATGCTAATGCCCTTCCAAACCTTAACACTCTATGATTCTATTTAAATACATTAGTAGCTGACACTATTATACAGATAATATTTTTTTCCCAAGGGTTTTGCAATTACTTTTAAATGGAATTTTTTGGAACAAACACATTAAGGTTTTTTGAAGCTAGAAATTGCGTAAGGGACTTAAGAGAGGCATGGAAAAATCATGTTCCTAGACAAACCAGGCACAGATCAGCTAATCCCATACCTTTACTGAGAAAATATACTGGGTCTAATATTTTACTTATTTACATTTATCTATTTAATGTGTATATACACCAAAAGAAGAAAAGGAATTATACAAAATTATTCAGAATTAAGTCACACACTAATATTGTGGAGTTAACTCATCCCATACTACCAATTAATAATCAGCAGTTTAATGCCTATTCAGGATTTCACGACTTGGGTACAAGATACACAGGGAGGAAGAAAAAGACTTGTTTGGTACAGGCCTTGACTAAGCTAAGGATTAAATATTTAAGCTCTTATAGTTCACAGCTCATGCTTTCTAGAACTGAAGTTGGCAAAAGTGTTAGATTTCAGGAAGGCTAAGTGACTTGCCAGAATAATAAAATTTGCCCACAGCACAGCTTTTTAGAGAAGTTGAAATCCTGACAATTTACGGTGACAGTGCTATAGACCCGACCTGTGCTAGAAGGAAAATAAAGAAGTCAAGCAGAAAAGAGCAACAGCAATGTTGGCTGCCAATGTACATTGGACCAACTAATTTCTCCTCTGGAAACAGCCGGAAAAACAATTTTTTGATGAAAATATAACTCAAAATTGAATATCCAAAGCCTTTGCTCTAGACAGACCTTGAATAAAGATTATTAAGATACAACAATTATTCTTCCTTTCTGCTTAAAAAGAGCTCTGTAGTAACTCCTAGCTTCTCTGCAGTCCACCAGCAACATGTAGAATGAAAATGTTGCTTCTTCCTGTGATGGGATAAGCAAAAGGCTCATCCTCCACAGAAAATTCCCTGTGAGTATTTGAGGGAAGCTGAAAGACAAGCAGAGCATATGAAACACAGAGGGTCTCAAACCACCCCTTTGAGTGAGAACCTTTTACAAAAAGGTCACAAAAAAGGCAGAATATGGGTTAAAATGCAGTCATGACTCCCTACACTCAGGAAAATCAGAGAAAAAACTTAGGGTTTTCTGCTCAAAGAAAGATAATGACACTGTCCAGGAGAAATGTGGAGGACACCTGAACATCAGTCCCAGTAATCACTGCTTAACCTTCCTATGCTAAAGTGGCATTTAACATTAATGACTAACCTGTCAAATAATTTTTGTGAAGTAATCATCATAGTTGAGGACATTAAAAATATAATCTTTGATCAAAACTAATACATCACTGAGGTTAATAGGGACAAATCACATTTGACCAAGTTATTGCTTCAACCTGTTCACATCATATTTCACAAGCTATGTTTAAACAAATAAATTAAAAATCAATTTTAACGTATCACTGTGCAATAGCACGAGTTCTTTTCAAGTGCCACAGGCGCAGAAATTAAATTTGTGTGAAAAACAGGGCCACTTAAAAAAAAATGTTTTAAACTTGATGCTGTATTTGCAAAGCAGAAGTCCTTTCTCATGATCTGCATAATATATACTGTATTAAAACTCTATCCTTAATTTGTACACCCTTCCAAACTTCAAATCTAAGGAAGCTATGAATGACAGACTAAACAGACTCTATAGATAAAACAAAGCAGTGCTAACAACATTCACAGGCAAGTAACTGCTCTGGAATATTTGGCTTTCTTGTCAGAGTAGGAGAAAAGCAAAGAAGAAATTACCGGATAGCTGCCACCCCATGGCCGACTTCATGTATCACACCGCTGATGAGGATTGCAGAGAAGAAATAGGTCAGCTGGCTGATGGGCAAATTGACACCAGGCACCTGTCAATGTGGGCATGACAACAAAACAAAACACAGGAGGAAAACAAGAGCTACAAAGACAAAACATTCTGCTCCTAAATTTGCTGCTCTCACTCACTTCTTCAGACCCACAACAGAACAGGGGCTGTTCTCATGCAGCACCATCAGTTTGCACCTCTTTTACCAACTTATTCAGTGCATTTTAGAATATATTAAATATATATTCATTTGTTGAACATTAAATAGCTTTCCTGGCATAAAAGCCCTCTCTCTGCCCTATATATTCCCTACAGCTCTGACCAAATATGTCCTACTACATATTAAGCTTGAGAAGTTTATAAAAATGTACACAGACCTCCATTCAAATGAAACAGGCTTGGCACTGTGAGCATTAGTTTACAATTTCCTGCAGCCAGTCACATAGCTATAGAAAAGACCCACCTTTCAAAAGGAAATACTAAAAATTGTATGGCACTTTAAAGTATGAACATGGAAAGTTCAAAAATGAGTTGACAGCTGAACAGTCAGTCTCTCCCTTCTCTCTTCCTGTACAAATCACAAGATTATCTCAGTTTACAGGGTCAAAAAAAAGGTAACTCTCTATTCTTCATGTTTTGGTAGTCTACAAATGGCAATTTAACCTCAAAAAACCTCGACCTTGAAATAAGTATATTATTTCAATTTACCTAAGACATAATATGCAAGCCCCTAATATTCTTCCTGTCGCTGTGGATTCCCACCATTCCCAGATCCTCCACTGTGCTTGTCACGAGACATCAACTGCTTCCAGACAGGCTTCAAAGCAGTCACTAGTCAAAGCACAAGGAACCATCCCCTCCTTCCTCCTGATGGACCTTCATCCTGCTCAGTTTCACCCCTCTCAGCTGCTAGGCTGCAGTGGGATGATAAGGCCGCTTCTGCTGCTTGCTCTGGGGCATTTCTCTTGTCAGATCTACAGCTTTTTCTACTCAAGGCAGGCTGCACTCCAGTATGCTCAGTGACAACTGATGTGAACACAATCTGAATTGCAATCCAGCCTCACAAAAGAGATGCTGTGGGCAAAATTATTATTATTCTGGCCTGTGTATAGAACTCTATAAAAACCAGCATTGTGGAAAACAAAAGGCTGCACATCCAACTAGGTAGGTTGGATTCTACCTTTGTTCAGTCCTGCACATTCTCCACTTATATGCATTTACCTACCCATGCAGCAGAACTCCATGAGACGTTGTTGAGAAAATCTAGCTAAAGTAAATCATTCAAAAGGATTCATTAGTTAATCACCTCACAAATTCTGTCCAGAGTGGGATGGTGACCAAGGAATTTACCTTAACATGCTCAGCAATAGCACCTCACAGTATGAAAGACAGCCACACTTCATTTCTTAAACATCACCGCTTGCATTACAGCATCAGCTGGTGGCACTAACGCATCACTTCAGTGGTGTTGCCTCTGCAGTGGGAGGACAGATGGCAACAGCAAGAGTTGCCATCTCAATTCCACCATGACTACAGCCTGCTAGAACACAGCACCAGATGCTTTCAGACTTTACGTAAAAGAAGCTATTTTAAGATTCACCTAAAACAGAAAGCTACCTCTCATGAAGAGTTCTGAAACCAATAGCAGTATTTTGTTAAAAAGCATACTGTTCTGTATTTGATGGCCTTCTGGAAATGCCTTTAGTAAAAGAAGATCCATTGCTTGTAACTAATCTGCCTCTTTCCTACCTTTGCCAGTAAGCAACCAACACAAGAGGGGGCAGCTGAAGAGAAACAGCCCAGTTACCTATAGACAGGTATTTCAAATCAAGTACATGACTGAACAAAGAAGAAGGGTACAAAAATCTTCATAAAATACAGCAGAACTGTTTATCACTCTCTCCAGACCCAGAGGCTAAAGGCTAAACAGCTTTATGCCACAGGCTAAAATTAGGTTTACAAAGAAAAAGTGGTGTGGGTTTTTTTTTTGTTTGTTTGTTTGTTTTTAACTAATTCGCTCTCTTCCAGACAGTCCAATGCAAGTAAATAATTTAAATGAGAAGGTCCTCCTAAGTCATTCTTTACCTCTTCGCAAGCACATAAGTGTCTTTTTGGTGTCAATTTATACTAGCACATTCCCCTTAAAGAGAATACTGAAACTTGCTAAAGGCAGAATTATACAACCGTGACCATTCAGAAATGAAAGAATGAGGTAAGAAATGAAGAGACCCACAACTCAGTTTAGGAGAGGTAATCTTATCCCCATACATGACATTACTTTATCCCTAGCTGTTACATTGTTTTCAGTGCCAGTCAATCTTTGGTTTGAACGCAGTGAAATTGCCAGCAGGCAGTCACTGAGGAAACAACACCACACTGCAACTCTGAGCATTATCCCATAAAGTAGAACTTTTCTACTTTCATTGTGCCAGTTCACACCAGATTAATTCCAAAGGCTCATCTTTACTTTGGTTGTGTCTGTGCTATTTTCTCCAAAGAGCAATATATTGTCAGTGACCACTTTACTCTGGTGTCACAGAAGTGGATGGATCCATATAGTGACCTCAGAAAATGAAGGTGCAAAGGAGGCTTCCCTTACTCCAGAAAGGTTAGGACAGATCCTGTTGGAATGTAAATTACAAAAGTTTCTGTCTCAAGTTCAGCTATGTCCTCCAGGATGCACAGACTGCCCACTCGTATCTGCCCCTGGAGGTAATTCAGGAGCAGGCTCTGGACAGGGGACAACAGTGGCAATGACAGTGGTTCTCCCTCAGGTCTCACTGCTTGCTTCTTCCAACACACATTGCACTCTGTACGCTCACTCTGCATGTGGGAAACAGACCCAGCCATACAAAGGCACTAAGTTTATGGCATATGCTAAATCAGGCTTCCTGCACTTGTGCCATTTTCAGTTTAGTGCTTACAGGAAGGTCTATTGTGTCTGCACACAATTCTCAACATCTGTTCACTTGAAAAGCTGAGTGCTTAAATAGAGTAACATGGCTGAGCACCTCTGTTTTAAGCCATGTAGCAGAAGGCGGAGCAATCCCATAAGACTTTCTGAAGTTCTGGAAAATGACCATACATTTTGGCCAGATTGCACTCTTGGTATAAAAAAGATGACTAGGAATCCTTCTAGGTTAAAACTGCTGCAAAGAAGTATCAGTTCTTCCATTACTGACTTGCAAAGAGATTAAAAAGACAGTATAAGTCATAAGTCCTTAAAGAATTAAAAAATACCTCCTCACTAATGATTCATTGCTTTTACTATCACACGAAGCTTTTTGCCTGTCTTTCCTTTTCCACTGTTGGTTTTGTATTGTATTGAAAAAACAGAACTTGTGTCTTCTTGTCAATTATGTATGAGCTCTGCAAACTTTGAGGTCACCATAGCCTACACACTGCACAGCTCACAGGAAACAAGTTCTTAACTCAGTTTTATACTCTTAGCACTATAATTTTATTCTTAGTACTATAATTTAGGGCTTTTCAAAATGACTATCCAATTCCCACTCCTGAGGATTTTTAATATAAACTCTTCCACATGTCTGCCTTCATTTGCCCTTTATTATGTCCACTCTCCCGTTTTTAAGGCAGGTAAAAAACCAGCACATTTTCATGCAGATGAACGTCAGGAGTGGGGTTATTCTTGCACAGGAATATTTAAGCATCCCATACCCCATTAAGAAGCTGCTTTAGATCTGTACACAGCTCTCAGACTAAGACCTGAGGAGGGAACACTCACCACAACTTGCAGCATCCGATCATTCTGGGCTTTCGGAGCCTCGGTGAGCATCTGGGTCAGTGTTTGCAGCAGGGTCTTTCCGAGCAGAATAACAGAGCCAAACATGGCAACTATTCCAAACACCATTCCCACACTGAACCTACACAGAGAAGCAAACAGTTCAACCACGCACAGCCACAAGAGAAAAAGGGTATCACCTCTGGCTATGTAAATCTCTGACTTGGAGCACAAGTTATTACACAAAACACAGGGCAAAACTTACCTGAATCTACCACAATTCATCAACAATCCAGTACAAAAATGCTAAAGGAAACTAATAACAATATACAACAATAACATATGTTCTCCTTGTTTAATAAATGTTTTACATTCAAACCATATCCTGATCAAATTTGGAGTATTTTCATTCAGTTACCCAATACGTGTAACCTGCCTGTAGCTATGAATATATAAATTTATATGAATATAGAACTAACATGCATAATAAATAATAAATAACTAACAACTGGCCATGTTGCACCACAGCATCACTTATTTAGAGACCTGGATCAAATCATGGGGGCAGCTTATGCACTTATATATATATATATACACATATATACAAGCTTCTTCAGTACATTTTGCATCTTTCTCACAAACAATAAAACAGGCTAAAGAACAATAAATGAGACTGAATCTTTTAAAAAGAAAAAATAAAAAGTACAACTGCAAGACCACATTAACACCAATTTCTTAAGCTACATTGTTCTTCTCACCAATTTTTCATTAAAATCAATGAAAAAAATTTCAATTCATGTCACTCCATCGAGTAACAATTTTTTATTCAGCATTATTATTCTTATTTTGCACTGTCCTGTAGTTGAAGGATGTGAAAACTTTTATTTCTAACTGAAACACCTCACTACCGATCTTTTTTCCTCTCACAAGAGTGCAACTGTTCTCTTAAGAGCCCTAATGGAGCTCACTGGGAATTATTAGATTTATTTTAAGCAACATGGACTTGTAATGTTAATTAAAGAGACTAGTGGAAACATTAAACTGCATTAAATTATACACATTAAAAATTGTAATTGATATAGAGCTATTTCAGACTGATTATTACAAAATCATGACATACTAAAGAAACCAATATGAAGCAAACCTCTCTTTTATTACAATCTCACCGAGGGTAGCAATACAGGAAACAAAAATAATTCAAACCTCACTCATTTTATACTTTCAGAGCAGATACAAAGTAATGCTAGGAAGGCAACTGAACAATCGTTTTCTAAACCAGTCCAGGAGCAGCCATAGTAAACCACCCTACTTATCTACACATTCCCAGCCCTGTGCAACCTTTGCATGGAAAGGTGCACGCAGATAAAAGACAGAAGGTAAGCAAGGTGCTTCTGAGCAGGTATCATTGCTGAATGTCTGGGCAATGATTAACTATAGGGTCACAGCTGTCTCTGAATACTTTGTAAACTCTAGTGATTGGGAGAGCTAAGTCTACACCACTGGGAATGATCTAGGATCCAAGCAGCTGCTTTCAGACCTGCTTCTGTATGCAGTATTGCATGTAATAGCTGTACTCTTCAGAACTATGCATAGTTCAAACCATAAGTAAAAACCGTTTAAGGATTTCTAGCTTTATAGATTCTCAATACACAACCCGTATTACATTTATGTATTTTTAGCAGAGGATAAATATTTATACTGGCACAGTACAATTAGAGCAACCACTCTAATTGGTTTTATCATTAGCCTATTAAAATAACCATGTCTACCCACTGCCCTTCTCATGCTGAAAGGCACCTGTGTGGCCCAGTTGCTGACTCTGACAGAAGAGTGATGCTGAATTCATACCATAAGTAGAGAAATTTGGGTTTCCATCTCCCCCAGTTGTAGAACTGGCGGTTGAAGAGGGCTGTTTGCCACCGCAGGTGGAAGGGAGAGACGCTCAAGCCGTACGTCAGCAGCCAGTCCTCGTACGACGCCTTCAGAGAGTTGGAGGACTGCAAAACAACAGAAAACCAGTTTGACCAAAACATTCTAGGGAGATTTTGTAATGTGACCAAAGAGTAAATGTGATCTGCTTATATAAAAACAGATGTATAATTTCAAGTAGATGTTCTACACATTATTCACGTTGTGACATATAGGTAGGTGTGACATGCAATATGAAAAAGCTATGGCAGTGTTTTGATGTCACTTCCAACAACTATAGGTTTGTGAGAGAGATTGGGTATCCAGAGTTATCTGACAAACAAGTTCTTGCAACATCTTTCCCAGTGTTAAATCACTTTCAGTAGCTCTACTTTCTGGTTAGAAGGCTACAGACTGTTGATGGCTTTTCTTTCAACATGCAATTATATTCCAATAAATATTTTTAAACCTACAATAAAGAAAAATGCTTCTTTTGTCTTCAGCTGAAAATTCTAATACAGATGAGGTATGGCTCAGTATCACAGATACCTGGTAGTAAGGACAAAAACAAAGTCTATTTTTCAAACACAAATACTGTACCTAAAGAGGGTCTGGAATATCTGATCAGGCTAACAAAAAACCACAAGGAATTTAAAATTATCAATCTGTATTGCAATAGCAGTTTCACTATGGTAACTTCCCAGCAGTTCAAGATACTTCTAGTAGCTCCAGATTTCTCTTGATGAGAAATATGACGTATAAATGTGACCTATGAGTACTTATCTGCAGCATTATCTTGAATTATAGACCAACAGACATGGTTTTTGCAATTGCTAACTTTACTTCATGGAGCCTGCATCCTCAATAGGCTTTAGTCACCTGCTCCATGGAAGCTTGTGTCAGAAGGTGAAGATGAAGATGAAGATGAAGGAATGCTTTCCTTGGAGGTGAAAGAGGAACTCAGAGCTCTGCAAACGCCCAGATCCCAAGGCAGGAGTGTCTCTGACACAATCCAGCCAAGTATTTGGAGCTGTCTGAACTGGAGAAGTGTTCCCAAGGTTCCCCACAAGCAGCAGCACCTACTGAAGGTCTCCAGAATGTATAGTTCACAACAGGCTCCCTTCTCCTCCCCGACAAGGAACTTCACAAGTTTCTGACTGTTCTGATCCTTCGAGCAGAATGAAATGTGATGATTGAGGATGCTGGAGAGAAGGAATTTAGGGGTCTGAGTGATTCCCTCTTACAGAATCCAAGCTTCACTGAAAACAATGGCGGCAGTGGTACAATGAGGAGCAACAAGACAGACTTAACATTCAAAATTCCAGTTTGATTTGGCACAGCTTTAGTTTCTTGACACAAATGTATCATTTAATTCTAGCAGCATTATAGTATGTGGATTTAGCTGGGCAAAAATACATTTATACACAGTTATACTTTCTATACTGAAGTCTAAGAGTCAGAGTGCCAAAACAAAATATTTAAATACTGAACAAAATCAGTGAGAGAACAAACTGAACAAAAAACATTGCACATTGAACAGGTTTACAGAATAAACACTAACTACAAGTTACAGTACACATCCTTCTCTTGCCAAAAATATCACACAGGATCACACACGGAAGTGTTCCCACATTATTTTTCACTCATGCTCTGTACATCCTTTTGGTATAATTACAGTACAAGTGATTTGAGATTCAAACAGTACAATTAATTAAACAGTACAATTTTGCTGTGGTTGCTAGCAGCCTTGGGTTGTGACTGTGGTGGAGATTTAGAGTACCAGCTGATTAAAAAAAACAACAACCTGAGCTTCCTAATTATATAAATCTGGTTATTTTATCCAAACTCTATTTCAACTGTGGTACTCACAGTGAAACCTATTACTGAGATGTACAACACGAGATCTACCAGTAAGTTCACTGAAACTCAACAGCTCCCACATAATTCCTGACACTTAATAACCTCGGTCAACTTTTAGTTAGAAGATCAGAATTAAAATTTAACTCCTGGACCCTCATGCTTGCTAGAGAATTCTAGGCATTCCCCCTTCTTTTTCAGTGTAAATCAGGCATTAAGTAGGTTCCAATGTAGTTTTTTTTTTTGTTCTTTCTTGCTGCTGCATGAAACACAGTGACTCTCCTTATTTACAAAAGGGAATGTTTTTATGGTCTAATGCAGAAAGAGATCTTCAGAATGTCAGAGATGCAAATGGCCTCAGCATCATGGCCCAACAGGTCTGGTACCTGAGCTCAGCTCCTGCTTCACAGCCCAAGAGTCTTCACCAGGCACAAAGCTGCCGCCAAAAGAGAAGCAGCCTCCTGGCTGACCTTCCTGGTGTGTCTCACTGCAGTCAGAGCACATTCTTCTGGTACCTGGCCAATCTTCTCACATGTTTCAAAACAATGCTGTATTTTTATTATTTTTTTTAACATTTAACATAGACTTGTTGCAAGAAAATTTGAGAAGTCTTCAGGTAAATGACTGTATTTATTATTGTCATTATGTACAGACTGATATTTTGCAATTATCAGCTTTTGTGATTAACAGAGCTACATTTGCTCTCCAATTCACTGCAGGGGGAGACACTTTTCCAAGTTTCCTAAGCACCTGAATTTTCCTGTATTTCTTCCTATATTTTATGATGACATGAGTGACAAAATGCACATTTTGTACTTTCATATCAGTGAGCCTCATCTGCCTTGGCAGAAACAGATGCAACTCCTGGAGTGTAAAATTAAGAATTACAGATCAAACGTTTCATTTCGTTTTCCCTCATATTTAACCAGCACACAGCCTACTTTGCATGCATTCTTTCCAATTTCAGTCATGTCTTAGAAATCACACCTCTGAATCTTTTAAAAAACCCAAAAATAATGCCAGACCACTTAATGAAACTTGTGCAATGCACAGACCCACCCCAGACATAACAAATGATGTCTTGGTGTATTTTCTTTTCAAACGTTCCACCCTGTATCAGAAGGAAAACCATGAGTCTCCCAATACTCTCCGAGGAGCAAAGTTTATTGCTTTAAAAAAGCATTTGTATCGAGTTCTGTTTCAACTTACTTTTTTTCCAGTAAAACTAAAGACATTCAAAAGAAATAAATATGCATTACTTTTTACATTTTTTAAGGAAAATAATCATTATAAGGCACAGACTCTACATGGCAAACTTACAACGTTTCTTTTGGTAATATAATAATAATAAACTCCAGACAGCACATTAAAACGCCACGGAACTGCTTAAGCAGTATATTGAAAGCTGTTTTCCCTAACTTTTCGCGGCTTAGGTCGTTTAGCACAGAGCGAAGCCCGCGCACTGTCCGGGGAGGCGCCGAGAGCCCAGCGCGGGCGGAAGCAGAGCAGGGCCTGCCCGGGCCGCGGGGCGGGAGGCGCGCCTGGGGCGGCATCGCCTCACGGCCCGAGGGAGCGCAGCGGGCCCGGCCAGGGCGCGGCCCCTCCGCCGGCCCGGGCACGGCAGCGGGGCCCCCGGGCCGCCCGGGGCTCCCGGCGCGGGGGGAACGGGGCTGCCGCCACCTCCCCCCGGCCCCGTCCTGCTCTGCGCCCTCGGCCCTCACCTTGAGCAGCGTGTCCGCCAGGTACACGGCGCACCAGCCGCCGAGCACGGTCACCACCACCGGCACCGGGATCATCGCGGGCCGCGCCGCGCTTCAGCGGGGCAGACCCGGAACCCAACCTGCCCGGAACCTTTCTCCCACCGGCTCTACTGCCCGGGCGGACGCTTCCGGGCAGCGCGTCGAGCGAGCGCAGGTGGCGGCATGACGTCACTGGCCGGGACGCGGGGGAGCGTTCGGGGCGTCGGGGCGGGGCGCATGCGCAGTGGGGGCGAGAGGGGCGGGGTCGGCGGAGAGCGGGCTGAGGGCGGGGCGGAGAGCGGGGCGGGGCGGAGAGCGGGCTGTGGGCGGGGCGGAGAGCGAGCTGAGGGCGGGGCGGAGAGTGGGCTGAGGGCGGGGCGGAGAGCGGGCTGAGGGCGGGGCGGAGAGCGGTGCGGGGCGGAGAGCGGTCTGAGGGCGGGGCGGAGAGCGGTGCGGGCGGAGAGCGGGCTGAGGGCGGGGCGGAGAGCGAGCTGAGGGCGGGGCGGAGAGCGAGCTGAGGGCGGGGCGGAGAGCGAGCTGAGGGCGGGGCGGAGAGCGGTGCGGGGCGGAGAGCGGGCTGAGGGCGGGGCGGAGAGCGAGCTGAGGGCGGGGCGGAGAGCGGTGCGGGGCGGAGAGCGGTCTGAGGGCGGGGCGGAGAGCGAGCTGAGGGCGGAGAGCGGGCTGAGGGCGGGGCGGAGGCTAGGGCTGTTCCTCCCCCTCTGGGTAAATGTACGTCAGCTGCGTCCTCTGAGTTCTTCGAAGAGGCTGTCTGCGACGGTCGGGAAACTGCGCGGGAGAATTAAAGTCGTTTGTGGTAGCAAGATCAAAGCACATCGTGGAAGCCCTTCAGTAATGAGAGAGTAACAGGATTCTCTTTAACCGCTGGCGTTCAGAAATTTAGCACCGACCTCGCTGCACTACAAAATCATTCTATGAGCCTCCGTGTGAGAATGGCTTTTAAGCAAATGCTTCCTGGTCCCTGTGTTTCCTTCCCAGGCCACTGTCAATGCTGATTCTCCGACCTGTGTGCCTGTATTGGGTCTGCCTGACAGGGAGTTCGTTTTTCCTCGGCAGCCTCACGGCCTTGCGTTGGTACCTACAAAGGTGTTGGTAACACCCCGGGGTTTGGCACAGCATCGATGCCGACTCTCCAACATTCTTCCCATCAATGGGCTGGGGGTGGGCAAGATCCTGAGAGAGGATACAACTGGGACAGCTGACCCAAATTAACCAAAGGGATATTCCATACCGTGTGGCATCAGATGTAAAAACTAACCAGAGGAGGAAGCATTTGTTATTTAGTGTTTGACTTCCACAGCAAGTGAGAGAAACAGTCCTGGGCAGCCTCTCATCATTGGCATTTGTGGGTGTGAGCAGGAATTGAACGGGTAGTGGATGCTAGCTTTTGCTTGTTCTGTTTGCTCAACTCCTTTGTCTTTCGTCTCAACTCAGGGATTGTTTTCCCCTTATGTTTAGATTTCCCACCATTCTAACAACCCTGCTTTTTGATGGAAGCTGTCCATGTTGACTAATGCCCTTTGAGAACGTTGGAAAGAGCTTCATTTGGACATAAAATCTGAAGAATTACCACAAGTATATCCAGCCCTGCATGCAACTGAATTTGAGTTTATGCACTGACACAGATGACTTTGAGATGTCCCCAGCATCTAAAAGGACTAAGAAGCAGTCACAGAATATTGACATCTGATAATGTTTTTTTTCTGCAGTGGTTCCCAGTCTAAAAATGTATCAAATCATTGAGAAATTATGCAAATATGGTTTATTCTACACCTTATTGGTTGAAGATTCAAGTTGTTCCATAGACCAACATGAATTTAATATAAGTATACAGACTATAAACCAGTGGTGGTCTTCAGAAGCAATGGAGGGGAATTGTATTCAAACAGTTAAGAACACAAGTAGTGTTTTTACTAGTGTCATACCCTCACTGAAATAAAGCAAACTAAAATGGACATGTTTAAATGAACCAGTTGGTGACCTGGTTTTGTAACTTTACTGTGTCTTTTCTTCTGCATTCAGTTAGTGTACCATAAAAGTACAGACTTGAATTTCATTGAGTTTTCATAGAAATTGGAAGTGCAACTAAAAAAAGAGTGCAAGTAAAATACACAGTCTCTATTTTACTGCTGGAAAGGTTATCTCAAGGTAAGAATTTTCTAGAATGCAGAAGATGGATGTTCTGAGTGAACTGCCAGCCCCAGTGTTCTGACTTGGATAACTTCAGCAGGTGTTTTGCCATGGCAGAGAGGCAAAGATTATCCTTGTTCCCACGGAACTAAGTTGTTGTGGACTGTGACGTGTTACACGATGTGGTTGCATTTTAAAAGTTATTCAGGATTAAAGATTTCCACTTTAAAATGGCTCAGGAGGTACCACAGATACTGATACACGTTTTACTCCTGCTTGGTTTTACCTAGAGCCAGACACAGAGCCGAAGCAGTGGCCGGAGCAGAGTGCCCTGCAGTCACCAGGCGAGTGCACAGTGTCCACACGTGTTCCAGAGCACTTCAGCTGTCACAGTGTCAGGAGTCACAGCTGGGGGCTGCATCAGGGAGGGCATGGCTGGACCTCGACAGGGCAACTGTCAAAGAATGTGGGAAAAGGTTAAACATCAATCATCATACAAGAGTATCTAAGTCCATGCAAAATGTTTAGACAGGAAAAAAAATACTCTCATAAGCAACTACTGATTAAAGATAATTTATCGAGTAAATACCGAGTAGAATCTGTTAATAATGCAGTCATTAAGTTATTATCAAATTCAATTAGTGATTTAGGCATTAGTATCATAGGCATCTTTTTCTAGACATGGTAAATGTATTTATCTTGGGATTAATTAACAACATGTCTAATAATTAATATCTTCAACTTTGATCTATTATTGAAGTAGATATGTGATTATTCTGATATTACCATAGAAGACATGTGGCAAAATAAAAATAAAACTAGCCTGAAGAGCACTATCAAAACCCCTTATATTAGAGGGGTTTGCAGGGCTTCAGGGAAGTTGTACCCAATTGCAGTTCATCACAGACTCAGACCTAAAATCAGCTAAGATGTTGATTTTGTTGAGGAGAGGTTGCAAATTTTGCCAGTTTGAAGACACTACAATCAGAACATGAATTGATTGGGAAAGTGTTTGAGCCTCAGAAAAAGAAAATGAGGTTTTAGATACGTTCTGAGTAGTCTTCATCTCTAGGTTGTTTGGCACAGAGATGAGCTAAGGACTGCTGGGATAAAATGTGATTCTGCAAGTGTTTATGTGCCACTGTGACTTAAAGTGAAGGTGTGCTTTCACAGAGTACTGGAATGTTTCCAGAATGAGCCTACCTGAGGATTTAAAGTACAGACTAGACTGCATGAAAGAAGAAATCCATGGGAAAAGATGAAATAAATGGTCCATTAAGCACTTCTGCAGGTTAGGAGATTGCTTCTGGAGGAAATAAAGAGATCAGAATGAAGAAGAAATCTGAGACACAGGAGGAGTCATACAGAGACTGACACACTACAGAGATGTGTGTAGCATTGGTTGTAAAAGTTTGAAGGAAAAATCTGCTTTCATTACCTTTTTAATATTATTGTATTAAAAGTATCAGTATTGGGGAGAAACTCAGGTAGTGGGAATTACAGAAGTATGTTATTTGTGTGATCTTTGAAACTCAAACAAGAAAATATAAAAAAAAATCCTTTCATCTTTTCTCTGCCTGAAAAAGATAAGGGCAGAACATTACACAGTTTTATTGGTTTGGGTGTTTTTATGTTCCAGTTACAGTATAAAACATTCTTGCTTTATTTAAATAGAAATGAGGTCAAAATACTCTGTTAAGGTTCAGGATTTGTATGCAGTATTTAACCTGATTACCAAAAATAATTGTTGGAAAGGTGGGATTTTGATTCTTAAAACAAGTGAAATTTGTTCTTAAATCACTATTCACATGAAAACACAGGTAAAGGAAAAGCACCAGTGTTCCTAGAAATGTGCATTTACTAGGTTATTCTCCAAAAAACAATAGTTGTACATGCTTTTTCACCAATTGTCTCAGGGTGTTGTTCTGCAAAACAAAACAAATTATAGGTTTTTCTTATTTACTGTCACGTTTGCAGCATTTACCCATCTGTGTTAACTCTGTTAGGCAAACCTCACCTGGAATTCAAAGGAGGGTCCTTCAAAGCTGTTGCATTCCAAGGAGAAATAAGTATCAGACTTTAAAGAAAAGCAAAGGAAATGGAGAAACTTGAGAGATGTGGCTGGAATATTATTCTAGAATACAGTTCCATTAAAATATTAGTTTCAGGCTTATGCTACCTGTTTTTAGATTATGGTCTTGCTTGCATCCTCTGTAAAAATTTAGAAGTTACACATGAAGAAAATCTACTGGAGAACAGCTATTCGGCATTAGCTCCTATGTTAGGGGCCCTTTACAACTTTAAAAGTCTATCCATGAAAGTGACTTTACCTAAATTACAAGGAAACAAAGGGCTGAGTCAGTGAAGGGGGAGACCATGAAAGGGCATAATAGCAAACAATTGTTTCAAGGTTTGAGGGGGTTTTTGTTGTTGTTGTTTTTTTTCTTTAAATTACCCATGAAGTCCCTATGGACACAATCCCCTATTGTATTGCAGAATGTAAAATAAATTAAATGGTTTCAGTCTAACTGAACCTGTAACTACTGTAACCTGAAAACAATGCACATGATAGCATTAGACCAATCAACTTTGAACTCCAACTGCTTTCCTTAGGGAAAGAAGTGCCCTTAGCATAAGCAGGTCAAAGTGAAGTAACAGTTTGAGACAAGGTAGTGTGTAGTTCATCATTTCCTAAAGTCTGAAGTATTAACTCTTCATAGAAGCATAGATTGGCTTGGGTTGGGAGGGGCCTTAAAACCATCCAGTTCCTAACCCCACCATGGGCAGGGACACCTTCCCCTAGCCCAGGTTGCTCAGGGCCCCATCCAGTCTGGATTCATCTGTGCACGTGTGATACTTGGCTGTTCTAAGCAATAGGAGGATCTTGCACAGGATGAACCAGTGAGGATATGCCCAAAACTGTCCACTTGGACTGCACAGATGGCAGAAGCAGCTCCTGAATTGCTTCACGCAACAGAGCACTCCGTTAAACCAGCACTGATTTTGTTCTGCCTCAAGGACAGAGGGGAGCAGCTTTGTGATTGCATAGCACTGCATACGGTGGATAAACTCATTCTAACTGTCCCAGTACTACAAATCCGCTCTGCCCTTGTCAGCCAGGGCACCATCCATGACAAAACTGTGTGTTTGCCTTACACAGACTACGTTGTGTTAGGAGCCTAAGCTAAGAACATTTCCTTTCTTACTAATAAAAATAAATAGTTTGAGAGTTGGCTGCAGTAAAGCAGGGAATATCTTCATGGATACTCTAGTCAGAGTGTAGTCAGTACCTCATCAATAGCTGGTGGGCACAGGAAACACAGAGCAGCCTGCAGTTCTCAAAAGTAATTTCCAAGAGAAATTACTTTCAAGCATCACTTTTAGCTCCAGATCTTGGGAACTGAACTGTTCTTTAAAGAGCTTGTGTTGCATAGCCAGAGGAGGAGTGAAACAGCTTAATATGGTTTCTTTTTCCGGTCTTGTTTTTATCCTTGCATAGAAGATACTGCCAATCCACAGCTCTAACTCATATGGGTATAAAGTAAGATATGAAGATTTTAAAAACTACTTTGTCTGCTAAGAGAAACACTTTTTGATCCTGGAGATTTGATATCAGAAAATGTCATTGCCCAGTGGAGCAGCTGGAGGACTTGTCTTCCTGTGCCAACCCTGAATTATTTTGGCAATTTCTCTCTGAACATTGCAATTTGTATGGCAGAAGTCCACAGATAATTGAAAAATGTTTCTGTTTCAGATTTGGTTCAATAAAAACAAGGTTTAATAGAGATCATGTTTGACTACTTTAGAGATAGGTACAACCAGTAGACCTATGCATATCTTCACCATGGAAAGCATTCATTTTTTCAGAACATTGGAGGTGTGACAAGGTAAGGATTTTTTCCTTATGACTCTGGAGAACTAAGGTAAGTGTCCTGATATTGACTCAAACTTTAAAAATCTTCACACCCACGATTTAACAATCTTCATCTTTTATTTTCTGTTCAGCAGGTACAAACCAAAGATAGCAACTGATAAATCACATATAATTCAGCAGGTCGGTGCAGTTATCCTTGAGTTTGGTAACTTTTTATCTAAAGGCATTAATTTATTTATAATGTCCTTGAAATTCTACTTCCTCTAGCCCATTTCCTCATTTTGTTCTGGGTGCATCTTTCTACCAGACACATTTTTAATGTCTTAAACAGGTATTTCTTTCAATATGCCATTCAGATGAGAAATCAGGAGAATTTATTCATTGTTCTCTTTGTTAGACTTGAGCTGATTGCACTCACACAGGGACCATAGCTGCAATTTTTTGTCATGCTTTATCACAACAGATAAATAAATTACTTTCTGTAGTGCTGAGTCCCCAAGTCGTTATGCCATATCTGTACCTAGTTTTCATGTATTTCTCTGGGTTGAGTCAACAGCAAAATTCCTTGCTGCAGTCAGGCAAGGTCTTAATCTGAGAACATCTAATAGTGCACAGCTGATATGATCAGATGGTGGGGATGGGCATCATCAAGGTAAGTGTGTAGTGGGATTGAAAATGATAGTACGTGCTTACTTGAATTATCCTGATTTGTGAAAACAATTAGTAGTCTCTGTTGAAAGTTTCAACAGTGATTTAGTCAGTTCCTGTTTTGTCAAAATCACTTGCTGAGAACAGTATCTGATAGTGCAGTGTCATGTTTTTAGTTGCATTTCCAAATAATTCTGAATCATTACAGTAGACAAGATGTTTACAAAAATCAGCATGTAATTTAAATTTCATATTCAAAATCTGTCATTAGCCTTGCTCTTTCTTATGCTACCACTTATGCTACCAGCTTTGCCAGATATACTAGTTAAAATTTACCAGGAGAAAAGTGAAAACAAATTTGTTGTTTGTACATCATCATCGTCATCATCATCATATTTCAGTTACCAAAAACATTTGGGTAACTAGAAATTTTACATGACACAAAGCAACAGAGAATATGGCTTTTGGGTAATAATGGTCAAAGCTATGATGTTCTAGAATTTGTATGGGTTATATTCATAAGGCAGCTTTCAGAACTTAATACAAATGCGTAGATGATACTAACAACACTATTAATGATGCTGTAACTCTGAAATTCAGAACAAGGTCACTATGAGCCTTTAATGAGACCATCTCCTTAACACGAGGCTAATTATTACTCTGTGGAACAGTCTGTGATAATAATCATCATGCTTTTCTATGGAAAAGAAAGAGAGTGTGCAGGAGTTGAATTAATATTTAGCAGCTCAGAAATGCCACAGAAACAAAATCAGCTAATTTAGATATGTTTTATGTTGATTTCCTGCCTACTAGATAACAGCAAATATTTTTTCATGCTATTTTATGTCGTTCATTATTTAAATAACTTGATGTTATTGTTGTTGGCATAACTATACAAGTAGAAACTCAAGAGCAGGTGCTTGATTTTTTTCTTGGCATTAAGAAATAGAGATGGGGCAGAATTGGAAGACATACACAACCAGTTGGTGATACTTCATCAAACAATTTTTCTTCTGAAAAAATCATTGAGGTTTGATACTCTTTCTGCAGTCAATGATTCAAAGCTACTTTCTGTTAAAATCAAGCATAGGAATGGTTTGTGATGCCTGGTAAAATTGATAGCTCCACTGTATTTTAAATTTCTGTTGTTCTCTCTGACCACATGTGACTTGGTAGCACTGCTAAAAGTCCCTGCCTTTCATCAAGTCTGTGTGCCAAGTCATTATTACATGGATGCATCTTTACTAAGGGGAAGGAACCCGAGAACATAAGTAAAACCTGAGTTAGAAAATGGATGGTGAGGGGTTTTTTTTGGTTTTTTTTTTTTTTTTTCAGGATCCTCTGTGTAAGTCCTCTGATAAATCTGTCTGATAGCATTTTGCATCTTAACCAGCAATTTCAGTTTGTTGACTGAAGAGAATAGTTATAGTTAGACTGCAACTTTAGTTTGCATATTCTTCATAAAAAATTTCAAATTAACATAAAAATAGGAATTAATTAGCTAAATACTTAATATCGTGGACCCATTATTCTTACCTGATAATAAACTGTATTTTATGGAGCTAGGATTAAGACAGAGAAGCAAAGTTTTGCCTTGCTAAAGATCTATAATATGTTGCTACTACATGGTAAGTTAAAGAAAAATTCCAGAAATTTCTTTTTTAACTTTTTACTTCCAAGAAGTCTTATTTCAAGTGAGCTGAGGTTGTGACTTCTTATGTGTGGCCTTGCATTTTCAACTGTATTACACTGTTTGCATTACACTAAAACATTGTGGACTACAATAGAAAAATACATTCTTTTGGGACGCTCAGGGAAGTTTTATCTATGCTCATGAGGTTTCTCAAAAAGCAAAACATTTACATAAATGTATTAAGCAGTGACAGCTTTAAAAAACAGTTCTGACATTATGCAGTGAAATATCTCAGTGGAGAAGTAAGACACATACACATTTCTGCTAACCATCAACTTCACTTTCAAAACTAGTAAGTTGTGCCAGGAAGCATATTAATTAGACAAGCTTCTAGCAATGCCACAAAAGTCTATTTTTATCTATATTGGGATTTTACACTTCAAATAAATGCATTTCTACTATAGCTTTTGGATCTCTGTACACAAGACATAATATTTTTATGCCATGTGTGTCAATCTACAGGGCCCTAACTTGACAGACACTGAATCCATCATTTGAAATGCACATATGTCTCCTTATTTACTTACCAATTCATCTCCTGCATGTATTTTTACCAGATGACTCTGCAAGTCATGGGGCTGTGCATCCCAGAAGTTATTCAAAGGCAATGATATGCTGCAAAATAATGCTGAGTGACTATTTTTCCTTTCAAAATCTACTCAGATCTGTATTTTCTGATATTAGTGATAAAATTTAAGTTTACTCCTTTTATCCTTAGACACTTCAGGTGTGATAGTTACTGGGTTTTAGGTAGGTTAGACAGACTCTTTTCTTGCTTACACATCACTAAGTCTATCAAATTATTTGTCAGTGCTATGAAAATTTCTTGAAGGGACAATGTTGAGCTGATATTTATTTCTTAGGCATATTTGCAAGATGAAGATATTATAAAATCTTAACAATGGTCTACCTTTGCTTAATTAAAGGCACATGGAAGAAAGAATTGTGTATTCAAGAGCTAGTTTGTAATATTACTATTGTAATATAAATGGAAATAAGTTAATGTACAGGACCTTGTTACAAAAATATATTACCTCTTCCATAGCCTTCTGGTACTTTTGTTGTAAATCCGAACCTTCAGAAGGAGGTATGTAGAGTTACTTACCTGATTCTGGCTTTGTTTTAATGTGGTCCCAACCATCTGGAAGGCAGGGCCTTTGCCTGACTGCAGCCTGACTGCTGCCTATTCCAGCCAGAGAACACCTCTGTGAGCCCTCTTGAGAACTCCACCACATTTCAAGTGCAGTAGTCCTCTCATGCCTCAAAATTTCTGGCAACAGGCATAATCAGCCTTTCTGAGGACTAGAGGTCTCCTTGGAACGAGCTGATTGCTGTGCATACATCCATCAGTCCTGACCTGTTGGAGTCCTAGAAGCTTAGAATTTGGGGTTTTAGTGTATAGTAGTGCATATGAGTCAAGATGGAGGATTTTGGATGTTGTCTAAGTCCTTCTTCTTCACCTTCTTTCTTCATGGGTTTAGGTGGTTTTCTGTAATTGGGTGAAAAAGGTCCACATTACAGGCAAGGGTGGTCATCATTGGGTCGAAAACATAAATAATATAGGTGTCACCTTGGTATTGGGTAATTATCACTTAAAAGACCTTGGAAAGAGTTAGCACTCCATTTTACCTTGTTTTCCTAGCATGCTAGTTGGAGCTCACGGTATGTGAGTCTGTAAATACTGTAAACAGATAAGAGATAATAAATGTTCCAAGTCTGAACTCGACTCTGCATTTCTCATGTCTTTCATCCTGACCTTGGCAGAAGAAAAGAAACCAGAACTCTTACACTGACCTACACAATGCACGCCCTGGTTGCATGCCTAGTTTTGTGCCATCCATCTTCTTGTGGCTGCTTGGGAAAGGGTGGCTGTAAGTAGTCAGCACTCTCCCAGAGCAAGTCGTCAGCTTTATCAGCTTCCAGATGACAACATTTTTGGGAAAGAGGGCCGTGGAGAATGAGTCACAGACTTAATGAAGCAACCTGCTTGGTCACCTTCCTCTTTGAGATACTTGAAATGAAAAAGGTCGTTGGTCAAATGAGTGAAAGTTGAGGGAGATCCTTGACAATTATTGCCCATAATGACACTGCTCTTGTCACCATTACTGTTGTGGGTCCGGTGGAGATCAGGTACAGCAGAGGAGTGAGGAAGAGGGGAATTCATTCTTGTGAGGATGCACAGATGACCAGGAATCTGCACTTCTGCAAGTGGAAAGTTGAGGATATGCCCCACACATGACCAGTTGTGAGATCCCTATCAGTAGCCCTTACTAAGACAATGCTCCAGCCAGCATGAGCACAACTGTGTGGTGTTCTACTTCCCTCATGAGCTAAAACAACTCTCTCTCTCTCTCTCACACACACACACACAGACACAGGTGTGCACACACATGATCCTCCTTTGGCTTTTCTTCCTCCCCATGCCTGCAGGCTTGGCAGCTGGTCGCTATGGCCTGGCATGCACAGGAGCCCTTCCCTGTGAGCAGGGTGTCCTGCAGCGGGGAGAACTCTGCTGACACCCCGGGGCAGCTGCTGTGGGAGTTTGCTCCCAAAGCAGCAGCAATATGATCACGTTGGTGTGTCATTCATCTCCCCTAGATAGTTCCTCCGAGATGACTTCTTCATAATTATGTCTCCATAATTATTTCCTTCTCTGATGTGGCGTAGGGAAGCACAGACTGCCCCAAATGCCTTGGGAGGAGTTCTGTGTTACCTACTACCGCTGTATGCCTGGCACTTGGGAAAAGCCTGGGATGACAGGGAGAGGGAGGGCAGGAAAAGGACCTAAAGGTGTGTTCCTTCAACACCTCCTGCTTGACAGTTGAGCCCTGCTTTTACCATGGTCAAGTGTCACGGGGGACCAAGTTACAGGGTGAATCAAACTCTATATTTAGGAAGAACAACTGGAAGCTATGACAGGAATTCCCTTTTACACTTCGCTTCTCTGCTGAGTCCCACTCCAGCCTGGAGCAGCACTCAGTGCCATCCAGGCTGAAAGCATCGGAGCTATTTCAGACACATTAAAAGGGTCACAGTCAATACCTCAGCTGGTGGAAGAAGGTACCTCTTTCAGCATCAAAAGGAGGTGTGCATTCTCACTTGACGGTTTGGAACTTTTTTTATATAAGTAAATAAGTTAGCTAAGCTTGAAGGGGTCAATTAAAATCTTGGAAGACCCTAATGGAAACTCTTTAGTAATTGCTGTGAGTTTACTACACTACTTGTGGGTTTCTGACTATTTTAGTGTCTCATGCAGTGTATCAGAGTATTCAGAGCAGGTTGCTATTGCTTCATAGTCTGTGGGGATCTAAAGATTTAAAACAAAAAGTCACTTAAATACCTCATGACTCATAAGAAGTGTGTATTATGAGCTTGATTATTCTAGTACATAGGCAAATGGTTGTTTTCTATATGTTTATTATAGTTAGTGAAATATTACATTATGGTTTTGATGTAAGAGAGGTTTCTTTCACTAAGCTTAACAGGCAACTGTAGCGAAGAATAATGTGTGTGTATTACAGAAAATGTGACCACTTTTGCCTAGAGCTTGTAGTAAGTTTTCGTGTAACAGGCTGAAAGCTGCAGAGTAGGGGTTTCTCTTCTTTCATTTAACTGGCTGGGTCTCAGTCATGTAGTTCCTGTCAAAGCCTTTTAATAAGATAATACACTGCAGTTCTGTCTCCAAAATTCCCGTTGTGCTTGATGCCGATTATGCAGTGGGGGGAGAGGACAGCTTCCAGCTGGGGCAGGGGGAGGGCTCTTGCTGTTGTCTGTGTGCTACTGTACATCTCTTGTGTGCATTACAGAAGATGGCATTATGATATCTCATCGTATTTAAAGCAAATTGAATAAATCAGCTTATTATCTTGCTGCAGCCCTGTCAGAAATTATTTTTAGCGGAGAGACAGAAGATAGGTTCCTTTGTTTTACAAAGTTTCGCTTCAAAACGCTCATTTATTTCACTGCAGTAGTCCTGTATTTCGCTAGTAGTCCTGCTCATGAGTAGTACTTTCACTGCAAATCGAGGGAATTTGCAAGGGAAGCCTGCCATAAACCAGCTCCAAATTGAACTAACGTTGCCACTGCTTTCTAAGTTTGGCTCAGCATGCAGCCCATAAAAGGTAAAAGGTAAGGTATGGGGAGGCCAAAAAGACACTGGGGAATACAGGCTACATGTCTGCATTTCTCTGCCTGCCTGAGACGTGAAATCCTGCTGTGGAAATGAGGGTGAAGTGGGATTTTTTCAAGTTTGCAGAGCTGATTGGAATACCAGAAATAACTTAATACCATCAGTGCAGCGCTCTTGACTTTCTCTGAGACACATGGTAAAAGAACAAAGGGATTTATAAAAATTAACTAATCACTTCTGTAATGGATGTTTCTGTAATCTAAGGTTTATTTTCCTGTGATTGATGGTCAGTATCGCTCGGTAAGGAAATTCAGAGAGGGGAGGGAAAGGGAAAGAGCCAGAGATCTATTTTTACTCAGTAGTGTGCTGTTGTCCTGATTTCTCTGGCAGTAATGAGGACAGCATGGTCTGGTAGGAAAATCACCTCCTCCAGAAGCAGTCCTACACAATTGTATCATGCATCCGTCTTTAGGAACCGGTGTCTGATTGCAGAAGTTTCAAACATCGACTGCTTGTGAGCCGAGAGCACCTCACTGAGGAGCACTAATGCTGTGCTGGTTTTAAAGCTGAGGTTCGGGGTAAATCCTTGCCATTTATCTCTAAGTAGCCCAAGAGTTGTGTATGGGTGTTTTTGCAAAGTATAGGCATGCAAGGTGAAGTATATCTTGGCAAGAATTTCTTTATGACAGTCCTTGGGAAGTAGCTGCACTGTGTTTCAAAATGTTTAATGTTATTTTCCTGTGCTTGTGTTTCCAATTTTCATTCTGATTAGAAAGATGAGAAGTTGATTAAAAATTAATTTAACATTCTGCATTATGAGTCCTATCTTCCCAGTCAGTTGGGGGATTGTTTTGTGTTTATTTTGAAATACACCCACTGATCAACAGAACAGTTATTTTAAGCCTAATAAAGTTTTTCAAAAATAAAGGACACAGAGTGCAGTAAATCCTTTTGTGTTTTTGAAATCTGTTTGAATTTTGTCATGAACATCAGTGGCTGAGATTGCATCCCCTAAAATGAATCCTGAAGATTTTTAAACTCCCTCTCATTTTAAGATTGTATATATAAAACCACAATATAAAAATTATTAAAAGAATATTGGTTTTATTTTACACAGTGGGATTTTTTTCTGATTTATTAGTTTAGTGAAAGCAATTTAAACCCAAAGCAGTTTATGAACATGATTGTCCTCTGACTAAATGCTATGTTGGTTTGGACAGCACTTTTTGCAGCTGAGAGTGTGACCAGAGGGAGACCTCTAATGGCAGGTCATTTGTACTTTTAATTCTGCTCAGCATCGTACACAGATTTAAACCTGATGTGAAAATATTCAGGAGGAAGTCTTCTAGTCAGTCCCAGCAATACAATTTCAGGCTGATATAGCTGATATTCCAAGTTGGAAATTTGGAAACTACGACTCATCTAAATGTTTTTTGGGGGGGACTGCCTCATGTGGCAATTATACTCTTTGGAGTACCCAAGTCTTTGACACAGTTTTAATTTCTCAGTGTATTTATACTGTTCTCTCCTATGTAATTTATTTCTGTTCTCATTACTTCCCTTCCTAAATAAGATTAAATGCAGTATTAAAAATACTGTAGTAGTTTGGTGGTGGTCAGTGACTTCTCTGGTGAATGAATTTCTCAGCTTTTAGAATAACTACCTTACTTTATATTATAATAGTTAAAAACCAAGACTTTGATGAAAGTCTAGCTCAGTTAAAAACTAACTTCTCAGTGAGAGAATAAAAGGCCGAGATGGTGTTTCAAACGATCTGCTAATAAAATGTCTTCCTTTTACTTTGGTGTATTTCCCTTTGCTATTGTATATTAATACTGTATCAGTCCATATTTCTCCACCTGCATAAAGTTATATGGAAAAATATGTCATTTTTGATCTTATTGCTAAAGAAAATTGATGAATCTATATGATCTAAAACTTTGAAGGGAGGCTACTTTGTGCACTAGCAATTGTGAAGGAGAACTTTTCTCTTTGACCACCTTCACCACTTTAAGTCCATAGACATTAAAGGTTTGCAAGGATTTGTGAGTCAGAAAATGGTTATGTCTGCATTTATCAATATTTTCTAACAAGTTATGTTTTATTTGAGAGTAGTCTTAACCGGAAAGTTCTAATAATTCCCACATATGTACTGTGACAGGGCTAATCATACGCTGTTTATCCTCAAAAGCTTCCCTTAATTCTCACTCATTTTACAGTGCTGTTAACGTATGAGAGATTCCTTATCTCTACTCATTATTGTTTTTAATGCGAAAGAGATAGCTTCATTTGTGGCTATGAAAGATTAATTGGTGAAGCTCAGGTGTTCTGTCTCCTTCTGATATCAGAAGGAATAACTAAGCAACTTGGAAACTGAGATGGAAACAGGAGCTCGGCAGATGAAATGGACACCTGTCAAGAGGCAGCATGGGTTAAGTTCTAGCTTATCTTCCAAAGCTATCAGAATGTCAGAGCCTGTAACACTTTCCAATTTTGCTTGCAGGGATAAGCCTCTGTCGTAAAAATGTCAAAACAGCCAGCATCACATGTCAAAGCCATTCAGGTAAGAGATAGCATTTATGTTTTTAATATAATAAAAAAATAAATCTCGATCTCCATTGCTTGGCAGACTGCATTTTTACTCAGACAAAGCGCCATAAGAGTGCTAGCTGGGGTTATTCTTTTAAAGTGAAAAGCTTAGGAGATATGAAAGCACTGAAAAAGTGTGACCTGGAGATCATCTTTTGATCTGAGTTGATAAAAAACTGGATCAGATAGGTTCATTAATCACTTGTTTGCTTGGTCTTTGCAGCATTAGGTTATGCCTATTGGAGGATCATCTAAGCAAAACATGGTAAAGCATCTGCATAACTGTTAAGTAAAAATAATTCCTGCAACCACTAGATTTTCCACAAAGCCAAAATAATGTTGGGAGAATTACAGGCTAAAAAGATAGCATAGGTATTGTGAAGTTTTTCATGTCTGCATTCCTAAAGGAGGAAAACCCTCAAGTTCAAATAATTGTTTAAGAAGCATTTTATTTAGAAGCCAAAGGAAAATGAGAGAAACACTTATCTTTTAGCTTGAGAGGTTCTTGTCTGCCACATACCTCTTCAATGGTATATGCTTATAAGGATGGAGTTGATTGTTGCATACTTGTAAAAGAAACAGCTGGAGAATTATCCCAACATCATCATGAAGTAATGTCATTAAGAATGTGTTTAGTTCATTTTATCAATGGTTCTTGTCAAAAGGCCAAAATACCTTCTGAACTGAAGACTCTTAAAGAATTCTCATGTATTTAGTAAGATGCACTTCCAATGAAATTTTACTGTGAGTTCAAAATGCCATTTTGCCAGAATTGATATTTCACTCTGTTCAGATTTTCATCTCTCTTTTACAATGACTATAGAAATGTTTGTAGGATTAATGAAAAAATATAGATCTTTACTACCTGAAAAGTATTTATCTACTTTTTGCATTTAAACTCCATAGGAACATACAAACATTTTTCAGGAATTAATTGGTTTGCATTTTTTTTCTTAAAGAAGTAATGATAGTCTACATTTTATTTCTAGGATGACTTCCAGTTTCTAAATGTAAACAATGCTCCTAGGCTGTTCATTTAAAATGCATTAAATTTAAGCACTCAGTTTAATATTTTAAGAAACTTTAATTTTTGCAAAGGTAACTCGAATAGTGAGAAAAATTACAGCAAACATTTAAAATATATCTGTTAAGCATTATGCCATAGGTGGCTCTAGTAGGGAGACTTGCACTTGAGTTGATCCTTATTACTCTGAGCATAAGAACTATGACTCAAAATGTCACATTACTTTTATATATTGTGATTCATATATTATGCTTCTTTACTGTTGTGTGCTGGTATAACAGGACTGACGTGCCCTGGGGAATGTACATCACGCTGCAGCAATGAATATAATGGCACCTCACTAATTGAAGTGTTTCATGGACTTCTGTGTGTGAAATGGCTTTTTTCTGACTGTACTAGATATAGACAAAAATGTTCATTTCCCAATAGCTACTAAATACAGATGTGTGAGACTTAAAGGCAGCAACTGGTTCCCAAGAGGAGTTTAGGGCAATAGAGGACCAAAGTAAGTTAATTCCTTGAAACAATTGCTGACCTCCCCTTATCAGTGTGTAAAAGGCTGTGAACAACTCTGACTAAAAGTTATTCTATCTTTGAACACTCTTGGGTTTCCCCAGAGGTAAGGGTGAGGAGGTTTCTAGGGTTTTTTGTTGTTGTTTATTTTTGTTGTTTGTTTGATTCTGGATTTCATTCACTTTTCTCTACAAGTTCTTTCTTTCTTTCTTGTGGAGGGAGGAGGGAGGGGGGAGGCGGGAGGGAGGGAGGGAGGAGGGAGGGGGAGGGGGAGGAGGGAGGGCGGAGGGAGGGGGAGGGCGGGCGGGGGGAGGAAGGGAGGGAGGGAGGAGGAGGGAAGGAGGATGGAGGGAGGGAGGAAGGGGAGGAGAGGGAGGAGGAGGAGGAAGGAAGGGAGGGGACGCGGAAGGAAGGAGTAGGGAGTAAAGGCGAAGCAGGACGGACAGGAAAAACGGACTGGAGGCCGGCAGGCGCTGACTAGCATGCAGGACAGGACCTTCATGTCTTCCGTCCTGCATTCACGTTTCTTCATTGCCTGCCCCGTCCTTCTCTCTTTCTTTCTCTCCTTCTCTCTTTTTTCTCTCTTTCTCTCTTTCTCTCTTTCCTTTTTTAAATTTTTTTATTTTTAAAATTAAAAATGTTTATACAAAAGTGTCATTCCAGATTATTCAGTCAGCCATCTGGACAGCCAAGAATGGCTGTGATGCTGTGAAGGACTCACATATAACAGTCCTTAACTCATGCATAGCTGCATCAGATGTATCCTAACCTTAATATCCTCTCTCTACTAAACAGAAAGAAGAATATACCAAAAAAATCTCTTAAGTACCAATTCAATTGAGTCAAACCAGCAATATATTAATATGTCATTTTTACAGGTATTTTTCCTTTGGTCTGTTTAGAAGGACCCTGGAAGAGTACATCACTGCACAGATCTACCCAGTCATTGCAAAAACTGCAGTGGAACACAGTATGGTAGCCCTTTCAAACAAAGGAAGAGGCAAACTCAGTAGTTTGCATAAAAATTATGGTTAAACATAACAATCACACCTAGAAAGTCTGTCTAAAGCAATAATAATTTAGGATCTTCAGAGTCTGAAACAGAAAATTTCCTCTTTAGCATTTTACTGGATGGAGATCCCCATGGGTCATATCTCCATCTCAGCTTACAGGTGACAAAAACCTTGAAGCATATTCTTAAAACAAAATTGTGAACTTGTACTGATCAGCACAAGTCCTTGCAGAGCTATGCTGCTGTACAGAATTTGGACCACCCATTACAGAGCTGCTCATCTGTGAGACAGGACCAGCCTCGGATTAAGAGAAATTTACAACTCAGGACTTTGGTACCTATGGTCAGGAATTATTTGGAAATGTCATATTTTCATTTCATACTGGAAATATTTAAATTTACAGTATGTGTTATCAGATCCAGGCAGTTTTTAACTATGTTTTAAAGGATGCTCATTTTACCAAGTTTTTATGTCATGACTGCTTACTTCTTGCCCAAACTCTGACGTGAACGTCCCTACTGCAGATAAAAATGTACCAAACTGCTTTCATGTGACACAGATTACTGGGAAAATGCTGAAGAGTGGTTTATTGAATTTAATTAGCAGCTTGGGACTTAGTGGTTCATTTTGGCTTTCTGAACCACTTTTAGTCACAGTTGGTCTGTCAGTCACAGTGGGAAATGCAAGGACTGTGGTCTTCTGTGGGAGGCTGTTTTCTGCTTTGGCTGCCTCCGAGGGGAAGGAATGTCCAAGTTCAGGATGTGCACCACAAGGAGAGATATCTCTTGAAGTTTCAACTCTGCAGACTTTTATGTCCATGCTAGGTGTAATTTGCAGAGAAGTTTCCCATTCCAAAAACTGGAGCTTCTTGGAGATACCAGAGCTTGGCGGGGCAGTTACTTAAAATTAGAAATGGCAAAGCTGGGGTTTTTCCGCCCATAAATGAAGTAATGAGTTAGGAACTGTGAGGCTGAAAATGCCACCTCCTGGGAATTTACAAATTGCATGTGAAAAGTTTCACAATATCTAAATTGATGCCCAGTGAAAAAGCCCTATGAAACAAATACCTGGTTGTCTGTGAGCCTGCAGCTATTTGGTGGCCCCACTGAAATTAAAGCACCATCTTGCATAAATAAGATAATGGGAAACAGGTAAGTAGAATACAGGGAAAAGCATTAATTTCTTGGTAGATGGATTCTTAATTTGCTCGTCATTTGATTCCAGCTGTCAGCACAGTTGTTCCTGAAAATTGTGGGCCGTTTTCCTGTGGTTGCCCAAGTCGTGCATGATCTGCAAGACCATAATTTGAGCAGAAGGATGGGATTATTTGTCTTCATTTAGTGCAGATCAGTCAGATGGTAAAGGACAAGAATAGAGCTCACTGTTAGAAGGTTTTCTCCTTCCGCTCCATAACATTACCAATTCACCCCCTGGTTGTACCAGTGGGAGTCATGATATTTTGATGACATTTCCTAGGAGCAGCTTCTCTTCTAAGATCACGAGATAAGAATAAGTATAAATTGTGCATTTAGTTGATCATGCCATTTGACTTTTAAAATAATCTTGCCTGGGTCACACTGGGAAATAGATACTCCCCAGCTGCTCTTTCCTAAGCAGTGTTTTGTGCCATTCTATTCCCCAAAATCTTTACTTTTAAGACATCTGTTATCAGCCCCAATTATGTTATGGCCACTGTCTTTCTGCCCCAGAAAAAAAGATGAGATTGATGCAGTTGTGTGGGTATCATTCTGGAGGGAGTTTGCAGGAGCCAGGGGCCAGTGATCTGCCTGGTGCTGCAGCTGGTTCAAGTTTTTGCAGTTCATAGCAACCATGAGAAAATTTTGTTGGCAAAATCACATTTTAAGTACTTGTGGCTTAAGCTGACTCAGGGCAGGCTTTCCTTCTAAGATACCTGTTATTAAGTGAGGTGAAAACTGGTGTCACTGGAGAATGGAGAGTGGTCCAGTGATTTGGTGTAATTGAAGGATTTACATGATTTACATTTAAAGTTGGTTTTGGCGCTCACTTTCTGTTTGACCTTGACCAAACTGAAGCAGACCCAGGTGCCTAAAGACTCTTTAGTGTCCAGTACTAATTTGTTTAAAGTCCAATAAAATCAGGAAGCATTAGTCTAAAATGCAGACCTTCAAAAGCTTTCTAGTTTGTTTTTTCACTTTCTCACATTAAAATGGAGATGAAAACAGTTCTCTATCCACAAAAGTGGTGTGATGATGTATACATTGAAGGCATAAGTGCTTGGAAACCATGATCAGGTCTATATGCTTGTCCCACTCCTTTCGAGTTTTGTCGTTTACCAACGGTATCTTTATTTATCAGTCACTATTATATGCATCACGATTTCCTTCTCACAGGCTAATATTAACATCCCAATGGGAGCATTTCGACCTGGTGCAGGCCACCCTCATAAAAGAAAAGAACTTACACCTGAGGAAGTAGAGGAGGTAAGCAAAAATGGTTGGGGTTTTTGTTTTGTTGGTTTGTTTGTTTGTTTTCCCCTGAAGAGAATCCCTGTCATGAAATGGGAGAAAGGCTTTAAAGTGATCTTATAGCTCTGCATACCAATCTTAGGTACCACAGCTGAACATGCACTGATCATTCATGAAATAAATGGCCACTTACTAACACTTCATGTATAAATAGCTGTGCTTTTGGTGCCAAGGCACCTAGAGGAGTATAAACTGTTTCGAAGGTGTGTAGCTCTGCTTTCCCAGTGGGATGATATCTGCTGTCAGGAGAGAAAGCCAGGATTTCACCAGCAGTATTTGTCTAGATGGGAGCTGATGAGATACAGCAGGAAAAGTTACAGCAAGGCTTTGGAAGACTTTGCTGCTACCTGTTGCCCTGTGGTGTGATTAATTGTTACGGCTTAACAGTATTGGAACAGGTTTTCAAACACAACACTTTTTGGGAGGTTTATCAACAAGAAGAAAATGAATGTGAAGACACTTTCAAGTTAAAACAGAAATTCTGAACCCATTTACCTGCCCAGGAATGAAAATACTCCATTTTAGACTGAATTCTGTATTTTTATGGTTGTATTTTACAGGAAGTGTTTAACACTGAGTTTTTAATATAAAACCTAATTTATACCTTAACTAACATTGATCACAAAGGCTATGATTAAACACAGATGTCATATTTTTGAATTATTTTAAAGCTTCTTATTTACCATTAATTTAGATAATGAATGAGACCCTAACACCAAGAGTGGAAGAAAAGGTAGTGGTAGATACTCCAAGCAAGATAAAAAAGATGGGTGCTCCTGGTTTTCTGGCCAGTTTTTTAGTTTGGATTCATAATCCCTGCATGAGAACCCATCCTGCTGGGCCAGAGCTCCCACTGCTCCTCTCAGCCAAGAGCAGGAAAGGCTTTTCTATCTCAGTCAGATTTTTTTTTTACTGAATTTTGCCATATTTTGGTATAAACAGTGCTCTGTTTACAGAGAACTTTCCTGAAGTAATCAAGCTTAGGCTGACTCGGCTCTTAAGAAGATTTAGAAAACAAACATACAAAATGATTTTGAACATATATTGTGGATTTCTCCCTTGGAAAGAAATCAAAGCATATTCTCTCTGCAGTAATTAAACTGGTGAAGGAGTGCATGTTATTAAGCAGAAACTAATATAGCCTGTGTGAATTCTTGAAGTGCTTGAGAAATAAAATAAGTGACTGGTGCTGATAATTGCATTTGTTTGGGTAATTGAATGTTGTTTGTTTCTCAGCAACATGAATACTCTGTATGAGACAGACATTACAGAAGTCCTTGGGCCAGGTTTTATGGCCAATACTCAACCAAAAAAAAAAAAAAAAAAAAAAAGGAAATAAACCCTACAGAAACAGATCTTGTTATAGGAATAGAATAAAAATGCTACCAGTGAACTTGTCATTTCAATTTTCTCATCTTGTTAAGTTTTGCCGTAAGTTTTGCCATACAGCTCATGGTTTTTCAGAGCAATTTTAGACAAATGCAACTTTGGCTAGCAGTGCATAATCACTGCTAACAGTGCATTTCCCACTGTATTTTAAAGCCTTGACATAGGAGATGAGGGGAATGTGGATCTTATTCAAGGGGGTGGTGGAGTCAGATAGGAATGTATGTGTTTGAAGGTCAGTGGAGCAGACATGTTAACATGAAAAGAAATGGAGGGTGGGGATTACTGAAAAGAACACTTCTACAGTCAGAGCATTCCCATGCTTGTATTTTTTAACCCTTATTGTATATCTAAGTGACTCTTCAGGCTTCCTTCCATAAAACTGAAGGCCATGGTCTAATCTCAGCTCTGTGTTGCACATGGAGTGAGTGATACAGGGAGTGGTGAGGTCATAAATAACAAACACCTGAGACTGGAAGAGAACACTGTCAGCAATTTATGGAGCACAAAGTCTCCAAAATGTGGGCAAAGCTTGCACCACTTGTTCTACAAGAGGAATAGTATTGCACATGACTTGAAATGTATTTTAGTACCTTTAGTACATATTTGTACATTTTAGAAACTATTGACATAGTTTTTGCTATATACTAATAAATACTACGGGGCTTGGGGGGGTGCTTGCTTTCCCTGATTATTCAGATTAGCTAGGAAAACTGTCAAAGGAAACATTATAAGCTCATGGCGTCTTTGACTACTGATACAATTTTGTGCATCCTTCCAAACAGCTTCTGTATCAATTTACTTATTCTCCTGCTGTACTTTGCTACTTTTTCAGGATGTTAGATCATTAAACCAGGTATCAGGAAGTACATACAGTACCTGGGGCTGAATTACTGTCTGGAATTTGAAATGATCCAGCTAAAACAATAGTAAAATACTATTAGTATTACCTGTTATTAATTAATAGTGTATTGATAGAGAAAAGATAATACACATGTCTACCGAGCCAAGAAATATAATATCACTTCCATTTCCTTGTATCTGGTGATCTTAAGAAAGTCCTTAAAGATCAGATAGGAAGAAGATGTCAGTTTTTTACAATACCTTGTCTGTTTGCTACTTGACTTTGTGAAGACTTCTTCCTGGTTAGCATGTAGTCCATTAGTCAGCAGAGAAAAAAAAGTGGGCAATAATATTTGACAAGTAATGTTGGAATTTTAGGAATTAAGTAAAATATTAAGAACTGACTTTTCACAGTTAATACACCTTTTCAAGAAGTGTGGATAATAAATCCAAATCATGATCGAACTCTAAAAGCCCACAACAAGAGGACATTCACAGAGTAATCAAAAATGGAAAAAAAAAATATTTGTAGTAAAATATAAATGACTCTCTAAATGTACTTGAGTCCTCCTGTATGCCAGGTTTATAAAATATAGAACAGGTTGGAACAACAGTAAACTCATGTCTGGAAATCTACTCCTTCAGAACATTACCCAGTGTAGAGCAGAAATGCTGTAAAATACCTGCTCAACTCACCTAGAAGCAATAGTACAGCTGAGGAAGTACCAAGGGCTGAAATACTGTGGTCCATTGGGAAATTAGCTGAGTTGCTCACTATTGTGTAATTGCTGTTATTCAAATGGCATTTTTACAGTGTCAACAAAATAGCCATGCAACACCGCCCTAATTCAAACATAAAATAACAAAAACCTTTCTGGTCTTGCAACTGAGGTTATGAAAAGTTAAATTTCAACTCAAGTTGATCTTACATGGAGGTTTTGGAGTCCATAACCTACTATCATAGCTCTTCTCCAGAGCTGCAGAAGTGCACCATGATCCTCCTCTCCAAGTGTCTGGCAACTCTGAAACTCTCAAAGGAATTAAATGATAAAAATGGTTCTTCTACTTTTTTGTCATCTAAAATATGAAGGACTTGGAGTTGCCTTTAGTTCTGCAGTCATTTATTTTCTTCTAATTGCCTGGCACTATAAATTCTTACCCATTCTAATCCTCATTCCTCTACACTGAGCATCTTCTATTCTTTTTAGAATGTTTTTAGACATTTTAGACAACAACCAACAAAATAACTTATCTCTTCATGCTTCCACCCCATTTTCCACTGGGATTGCCTTTGGTATAAGAATATAATTTCCTGTTTTTCAAATAACTGATCTATGCTTATGTTCAAGAGATTGCTATTGCAGCAGCAAGGTCACTGGTGTCCTTTTGTGCAGGATGTTCCTGCTTCAACAGAGGAGGAGAAAGAGAAGAAACTGTTCCCAGGAGCTAAGAAACTTCCAGGTCCTGCTGTCAACTTGTCAGAGATTCAGAACATAAAGAGTGAGCTGAAATACGTCCCCAAAGCTGAACAGTAGCTGGAAGAAGCAGGTGAGTAAATAGGAGGTTCTCTGCATGGCTTTAGGAGGAACAAGCTGATCCAGAAGCCTCTCTAAGTAAAAAGATGGCTTTTCAATTACTCCATGGAACCTTGAGTCACACCCCATAACTCAAAGGTAAAATATTAAAAGTCATAATTGGGATTTTCTGCTATTTCAAACATAGATCATGCTGGAGACCATATCCCATGATATATGGCACCCATCAACCAGCCTGAAGTAGTCTATTCAGCATATTAAGAATGCAGTGTATTTGTAATATTGAAGCCACCTTAAAAATAACATATTGCTTCATAAGCACCAGTTCCAGTTTTGCAAAATATGGAACTTGTATTTTTTACAATCTAACTACAAATGAATGTTTAACAATGCAAATAAAAGTATTGCAGTGATGGACAATTTTTAAAAAAGCTCCTTTTTAAAAAGCTCCTTTGGGACATTAGTTATTTGATATTCATTTATTTATATAATTCAACATTAACATGCTTATGGGTCCATGTATTTGATCACACAAACATACCCAGTTTGTGCTATTTGTGGCACTCAAGGACTTGCTGTAGTCCAGCACACAAGGGACATGGACCTGTTGGAGTGGATCCAGAGGAGGGTCACAAGGGTGAAGACAGGGCAGGAGCATCTCTGTGAAAGACAGACTCTATGAAAGACAGTGAGGTTGTCTGGGCAGACCTCACCCTGACCTTTCAGTACTTAAAGAGGGCTTACAAAAAAGATGGGGAGAGAATTTCTAGTAGGTCTTGTTGTCATAAGATAATGAGTAAGGGTTTTAAACTGGAGGATGTTAGATTCAGACTAGATATAAGGAAGAAGGTTTTTTACAATGAGGGTGATGAAACACTGGACCAGGTTGCCCAGAGAGGTGGTAAAAGCCCCATCCCCATAAACATTGAAGATCAGGCTGGATGAGGCTCTGAGCAACCTGGTCTAGCGGAAAATGACTGCCTATTGCAGAGGGGTTGGACTAGATGACCTTTAAAGATCCCTTCCAACCCAAACCAATCTATGATTCTATGATAATTTTATTTAAAAGGAAGTATTCAGCACTTCAGTGCCAGCTT
This sequence comes from Hirundo rustica, assembly GCF_015227805.2. NCBI lineage: Eukaryota > Metazoa > Chordata > Aves > Passeriformes > Hirundinidae > Hirundo > Hirundo rustica. The sequence continues at coordinate 104,744,252 of NC_053451.1, read as the reverse complement.
CTGAAGAATTTATATTTCAAACAAGACCCATAAGCCTCTGTTGTTCTACATTCAAAACCTTACAGAAATTGATGATAATTTCTGTCCATGAAATTATCCTCTGGCTTCCTTTGAAAAGCCTGAGTCAGTAAATATGGGTCAGACAATTACAATGAAAACACAGATGTACAGAGAAGTTTCAATACAAAAAAATTCCTACTCTGGCTACAGTAAAAAAAGAGATAGTTGTGTCACATAATAGTCACCTGAATTTCTAGTCATGCATACTGATTGATAAATCGTTTTTATCCTGAAGAGTGGCAGAGGAGTTAAGTTGAGCAGGAGAAAATCATCTGGAATTCACTGCACAGAAACATAAATGAAGAACAAAGGAAAACAGAAAGCAATCAAAATAGTTCTGGGACTGCAGAAGTGCTAAGAACCAGGAATTTTAAAAGATATGGTGTATATTTTGAGTGAATTACCCAAGTGCACTCTGCATCATTAACTTATTTTTTATGTACGGCATAAATATGCCATTTGGAAGGAAAGAGTGTTGAGTCTTTTCATGCTTTTACCCTGCTGTGTCATAATGTTCCAGATATTTTAAAGATGAAACAGAGTCTTTCTCTTCAGGAAACTTGGGAGAGAAAAAATAACATTTTGTAAAAGCAACATTTTAGTAATTTAACTAAAGTACTGCCCAGAGAAATATGAATTTTTAATGTGAGTCTTTAAAGAAGTTGTTTCCTGTAAGAGATATTTCAGCGTAAATTTAGCCCCATATTTATGCTCACATGATTGTTATTTTTAACATTTAAAAGTTTTTTAGTAATTACCTTACTGAGAATCTGACAGAAACATTTAGGACATGGTCAGATGTTCACTCTGAAGTTTTCTACAGAAAGGTCAGCCAAGTAAAGGGCATCTCAAAAGCAGTGAGGTAACTGTGAAGTCATTTTTGTCTCTGTCATTCTTTTGATGTATTGGTTATCAGGTTCTGACAGTGATACAGATTTCTAGATTTTGGGTAGTGTGGTCACAGGTCATATCTGAAAACTTAGTTTCTACAGTTGCAGGTACAGCAGTGGAGCCTGTGAGTTTGAATGTTGTGTAGAACTAAGCATGTGCATGAATTCCACATAAAACAGATGTAAATTAATCATGTGCCACATCCAGCAGCCTTGAATGAGACTAAATCTAAAGGCTGTCCCAATAAGAGGACATTCATCAGATCTGGTGTTTGAATTATGGCCTGCAGCCTTGTATAAAATATGATATTTTCAGAGAGCTGTTTTATGATTGATCATGCAAATCCAGAGAAGATTATCTCAGCCTGCAAGAAATTCACACTCATATCTGCCTGATACTGTGCTCCATCTACAAGAAGGGGTTAGGGATCATCCTTTGGATGTGATGTTCTCAAAAGCATGGTGAACTGACTGGTCAATAGAATATGCTGTGGAGATTGTGTACTGGTAGATGAGGGTGTTCTTTGGTTTTCACAGTTTGGAAATTAATTCTCTCTTACATCAGTACTATAATCTTCTCAGATACTCACTATTGTGGGATTTCCCTTTGATATTATTTTTTTCTTTCTTGTGGTGCTCAGTAGGAAATACCTACTTGAAAAAGAGTAACTCCAAATACTCTGGATAATTTCCATTATGCTGTGATCCTATGAGACAATACAATAAAAAATATCAAAAGTACACTTCAACATGTTACAATATCAAAGCTTTTACAACCACAGCAGTTATTTCCAACTTTACCTCCTGTATTGTCAGATATCATGGTTAGTTTCAGTAAATTACCAGCTAACATGATTCATTTTGTTTTAATTTTGATCCGTGTTTTCTTGCTCAGTTTAGCATGCAAACCCAGCAGCAAAACTAAGAAACCTGCAAAGCAGCAGGTTGGTTCATTATTTGCAAACCCATTCCTACATAATTTGCACTCTGGAGTAACTTCTGTTAAATATCTTTGGTCTTGCTCTTTGCCAAATTAGGAAACATGAATAGAATTCTAAGATCATAGTTGTGAGTATAACAGTTTGTGGGAGGAATGCAATTAGGGAGATGTCATGAAGCTGGATCCATTGAAGGTCATCAAGTGCTCCTCAGTTAAGATATTCCTGTAGTCCTCCCTTATGGGGATCTGGTCTATCATCTCTAATTAGCTAATTAGCATACTCTGCTTTGTCATTAAGACTTTTTTCTTCCACACCTGTAGATGATGTTTTAATATACAATGTGAGTTATGATTCATTTCCCCTTTCTCCATCTACAATATTTTTTTCTTCTCCCTTCACACCTGGACATTTCTACATGCACAGGAGTGAAGCACATGCAAAATAAAATAGTAGCAGGATATCAAACACTAAAAATATATGCCCTATTGAGTTAATAATGGTAGGAAGCATTTCGTCTGTGACAAATGGAGTCTGCTGTGGCTGAGATTTACTGCCAATTGTTGGGATATCTCATGTGATAACTAGTATGGTGATTGCACTTGAAAATGGGCCCGAGCACAAACTGGCATTTCCCCTGAGAATACAGATAATGGCAGCCAGTTACTTCTGCAGCTCATGTTCATTCTTCATTCTGTATCCCTTCACCTTTTGTGTCCTGAAGTGTGTAGGGCTGTGTAACAAATCTTTTTATGGTGAAGGGCCATGGAGTGGAAATGCTGGACTTTGGTTTCAGAGGACCTAAACCTTCAGCTGAAGTGCTCTAGTTCTTTCCTCTTGAGGAAAACTTTCTTAGTAGAAGCACTTCTCAAAAGGCAAAAAGGGAAATTTACTGTCTTGAATTTACGAAACAGTCTGTCATGGACATAAGGGCAGCACTCCCAGCACCATGTTCTTGTTGTGTTTGGAGAAAGGAGTTGTCAGGATCCCCATCACAACGTTGATGAGATGGCTTCTCACCATCTGATGCCGTACTTGCAGAAAAATTGTTGTCTTTACCTGGAGCTCTGCTGGGGAGAGTGGTTTGATGGTAGAAGGTAGTTTTGTTGTCAGTTTACAGAAGCAAGGAAACTGTAGTTTGAAGGCTGAAGAACTGGAAAAAGCTTCCTAGGGCAGCTTAGCCTTTGCGTTATGCAGAGAATTCTGCCCCACATAAAATGAGAAATCTTGTCATCTTTACTCTGACCCAATCTTCACTAACTACTTTGTGCCAACGTCACTGCCTATCTCACTCTGAGATAGGCATCACTTGGAGAAAAAAGAAAGATGCAAAAACCCTAGTAGAAGTCCCTTAGGGAATAAAGGTCTTATATCCATACACACAAGATGTTCCTTGGTGTTGCTATTAATTATTTACATAGAAAAACTTGTTGATTACCCTGGGCTAAAAATGCACGTTATAACTTTGCCCACTAAAGCTTTAATTATAGTTTACTGCCATATATCACTCTTAAGCTGCCCCTCAGTTAACAGCAGCCATTTACCTCTCCTGGTGTCCCTGCTCTGACACAGAGTTTGGTGTTTGCATCTTATTCCTGTGCTCACATGGATCAGAGGGGTACAGTTAAACTGCTGTACAGTTGCAAGCAAGGTTATTGCTTTTTTCTCCAGAAACACAGCAGTGCTTTGCTAATAGAGAAACCCTGACATGCTGTGAGCTCTTGAAAGAGCACTGCAGTTTTAGGAAAATGTCTTCATTTGATTGAGTCCCAGCAGCCAAAGCTTGAGTGAGAGAATAGTGTTTTTGCTTCCCAGAGTTTCTGTAATCAGAAGAAAAAAATTAGTTTTCATGGTCTAACCCCAGCCAGCCTCCAGGTACCACACAGGCACTCACTCACTCCCCCACCACTGCTGGGGGGAAGAGAACTGAAAGGATAAAAGTGAGAAAACTCATGGGTTGAAATAAAAACTGTTTAATAAGTAAAGCAAAAGTCATGCAAGCAAGCAAAGCAAAACAAGAAATTAATTCATATCTTCCCAAGGGCAGGCAGGAGTTCAGCCATCTCCAGGAGAGCAGGGCCCCATCACACATATCAGTGACTTGGGAGGACAAACACCATCACTCCAAACATCTCCTCTTCCTCCTTCTTCCCCCCACTATATACTGATCATGACATATAGTTTGGAATATCCTTTGGACAGTTGGGGTGACCAGTCCCAGCTGTGTCTCCTCTCACACACCCCCAGCCTCCTCGCCAGCGTGGCTGTAGGAAAAGCAGAAAAGGCCTTGGCTCTGTGTGAGAACTGCTCAGCAATAACAAAAAACATCTCTGTATTGTCAGCCCTGTGTTCAGCATGAATCCAAAATTTAGCCCCATACCAGCCAGTGTGAAGAAAATTAACTCCACCTCAGCCAAACCAGCACAATTTTCTCTAACGTGGCCTGCAGCTGTCCTGAACTGAGTCTCCACCCCCAACACCACGCCGTGGGCAAGCCCCAGCACATCAGTCCTTGGCAAGTCAAGGGGAGATTTCCTCCTCATTCTCTCGCTGAAGTGTGAAAGAGAGCGGGGAGAACAGACTGGAGGGAGTCTGCTTTCTAGAGGTATGTGTTAGGAGTTTAATTTTGCCAAGTAAACCACAGGGCATATTCTCGTAAATCAAAATGCTTCTACATAAACTAGTTAGGAAAAGATAATGCTTCGTGGTTTTGAAAACTGACTAATAACTTCAAAACAAACACTGAAGAATCAGGAAACATTTTGCTTCAAAGCAAACTGCAAGAACAGATGCTTGTATTTTTTCAAAACAAAAAATATGGGAAATAATCTTTTTTCCAAACTGTATATTCAAGCAGAGCTTTTTAAATTATTATTATTATTATTTAATTATTACTGGAAGAGACAAGCACAAATTAATAACTTGAAGAAGTCTCTCCTAGTTTTTAGAAGATGAGCATCTTGGTGTTCTATCTACACCATACACAAGAGAGTTTGCAGACACGTGGAGATGAACAGGCCTCTACACACAGGCAGAAGTGTCTTCATTGAGCTTCTCCCTTTAAAACATTAATGCCCTTAAAGTAACAAAATAGTTCCAATGCTAGCAGTGTGGGCCCACAAATCTCTGCTCTGTTCTCGAGTGAGAAACATTTCTGGAAGAAAGGTCCAAGAGTTTTGTTTGAAAGCTGAAAATTTTCACAGGTCACTGCTAGTTAATAACTGCATCCCCATGGTCATTCTGTTGATTACTTAGTCCTGAGTATTTGTTAGACTCTTTTATAAAATAACCCCTCTCTTTTCATTGGTGCTGTTCATGACAGATTTTAATAAAAAATAAACTTTGCACTCCGTTGCCTGAGTGAGATGCAATTTCTGGGGTGTCAGCCCTCAAAAGAAGCTCAGAAAGGCAGGAGGCCTCCTGAAGATCTACCAGATGTTGAGGGGTGAGTGAAGTGTGAAGAAATACAGTCAACAGGCTTTTTCTTGCTTACCTCTGTTAGGTGTGTTAAGAGCCCATGAACTACAGCATCTAACAACAGGTACTACTGGAATGTACTCCTCTTGGAAATCTCAGAACAGGTTATCAGGAATCCCAAAACTTCAACTATTTGCTTTGTGAACACATCCAAGTATTTAGGAGAAGGTCCTGTGACTTGAAAGACATCTATCCCAAGTCATATGCATATAAATCCATGCAGAACTAGTTGTAAGCAGGGAACTGTGGGCATTAGCAATTGGAGGGCAGGAACAACATCACACTGATCGCTGTTAGAGAGGTATGAGAGAGAGGAGAGCAATGCTGTCTCTCTGTTTCTGGGCATTGTCCTGCCAGTGTTAGGTATGCCTGGAGCAATCAGACACTGAAATGACAGAAATCATCAGAAACACAAAATAATAGGCTATTCCAGTAATTCCCACCTTATACAGTTCAAAATGTGTTCAGCACAAGGTTTTTCAAGTGCTGCATGAGAGTGAAAAGGCTAACTGCTTTGGAATGCACGAAGTGTGACTTCCCACGTTAGTAACAGCTCAGATAGTTTTATCAAATCTACATAAATTGTAGCCAATTAAGCTGACAGTATGATCTGAAATATCTCAGCTCTGATGTGATAATCAAACGAATTTTCTTCTAAATTTAGTGCCTCATCATTTTGTTTTATAGTTTTTATTCATTTCATTTGATAGAAGACTACCTAATTATGTTCTCACAGCCTTGTGCTTAAAATCCACATAAATTACTGCACTACTGTATTTTGTCATCTGTTGCAGCACTGGCTCGATGTGGCATGAGCCTTGTGACCCCTGTCCAGGAGCAGGCCATCTACAAGCGTCCCAAGCCCTGTTTTGTACCTGCTTCAGCCACCAAAGTGCTCCTGGTGCTTCTTCTTTTGAGAAATGTAGCTCTTTTAGTGCCAAGGCTACCTCTGTTTCACACTTGTTCACAAATTTCTTCAGAGAAATTCACTTTGCTGTGTGTAGGTAGAACATTGTATGTAGGTAGAGCTCACTGTGACACTGATCCCAACATCCATTGCCCCATTGTAAACACTACTGAGGAAATACTAAGCTTCCAGTTATTGGGGTTTGCTGACCCTGCTGCTCTTTTAACCTCCTAATTCCCCTTTGATTTGCTAAAGAAGTCTCAAATACACTGTATTTCCATGTGAACAAAGGAGCACAGCATAAATGAGTGTTTTCCTGCAGAAATATGTATTAGTTTTACTCTCAGTGTTGGTCATAATTTCTTTTTCAAATTTGATTTGCTGCGGGTTGTAGCTAGCTGAAGGGAGACTCAGCTGAACTAACCTTTACTTCAGCTTGGGAACAAGTATAATGCCTGTTTTTTGTCTTGCCATTTGCTGGTTATAACAGTAGGGCTGTATTTTCTTCTGACTGCTATTGACTGAGGTTCATGTACAGACACAGGTTCCATAAAAGCAGAATACAGCCCTCAGTCTCAGTGTTCAGAACTCACTCCCCCACCTTGGTAAAGTTGATGTAGCATTGCTTTCAATTTAATAATTCAGTCATTCAACGGATAAAAGAAATAAATTGAGTCCTTCAGCTTTTAGCTCTCCTGGGTCTTTGTTCTCATTTATTGCCTTGGAGCACACCTTGTCTTAAAATTGCTGTTACTCCTACGTGAATTTGCAGAGCCTTTCGGGGCACAGAAAAGCAATCTCGAGCAAATAATGGCTGTGGCCGTGGATGCGCCCAGGGAAGGAGAGGGCGCTGGCCGAGCTCCCCGCTAAGGATGCGCGACTGGAGCGGGGTCGTGTCCGCAGCCCCGGCAGCAGGAATGCTGCTGCGCACAAAGGGAGAGCAGGGCTGCCCAAATTGCTTTGACTGTGGAAACATCAAAGCACTAAAAGCTTCCCCCAAAGCCAAACTGCTCCTGTTCTGAGGGAAGGATGATGACAATAACTGGCTAGTGCTGTTTCAAAGCTTTGCAACCTGCTGCCTTTATACGGAAGATGAAACCAACACAAAGTACGTACTGAAATGGAAGAAGATGCATATCCAAGGACTTGAAACCAAATATTTGAGCTAAAATAGACAGAATACAGGAAAAAGGACACCTTTGGTTTTTCTGTGTTTATAAATCACACTGCTCTTGAGTGCAGTATCCTTCCCACAGGTTGTTAAAGATAGAATACAGTATGTCCTATGCTAAAATGAGTCTCAGACCTCCATTAAATACTTAATGAAGGATCTCTAACCTTTTAATTTTGAATTTCTCAATTTCCTTGGTTTTGTGGTTTTGTCTGAAAATATTTGAATTGATCTGTCTGTTCAGGCCTTGAATGGAAGCATTTATTTTTGAGAAATATGTTCTATTTCTCTCTTTTAGTTCTCAAGAAAAGAAGAGCTCTCTCTGTGAAGACAAGGCATATTTTCAGTTTTTCAGTCCATTTTGCTGAAAGTAAAGTGAGTCCAGATGGGTATATCACACATGTACACTTTTTTTAGTTTAAGCCCTTCATTAAAAAAGTAAGAAATAATGTAGTACCGCATCTCTTTCTGCTTTTTATATGCTTTTAAAAATTCTATTTTGAAATAGAATTGATATGCTATCTTATATTTGAATAATTACTCTGGGGCAAATTAATTCTGCAGCTAGGTGTTGTCTGTCCCAGTTAACTATGGTTTAACACATCAGCAGACAACACCTGAGCCACTGCTGAGTTTGTGAATGCTCCAAAGTCTGTCACAAACCGTGTTTGTGTTCTGCTTTACATGTGTAGAGAACAAAAACCTGGCCAAACCTGTGTTAAACCAGGCCACAGAACACCACTCTGTTGATAAGCAGCGGCTTTCTGGGCCATGTCCAAGTGTGAAGTCATCTGCAGTTTGGTTGAAATTAAAAAAAACCACAAACCTGAGGATGACAAATAGGGTGATCAGCTCCAACTTCTGCAATGCTTTGCTTTAATAGACACCATAGAGGTAAGTGGAGGCTGGCTCTCAGAGAAGCTTGTGTCTACCTGAGGTTAAAAGTCTCATTTTTGAGCTAAAGATCTACCATCCTTCAGAAAACTCAAGTTCTTGGGGCTCCATCTGCAGTGAGATTTTTGGCATCTTAGCCATTTGCATCAAGGCAGGCCCGTGGTATGAAAATCATGTGCAATGGCAGTGGAGTACCTTGAGCCAATGGAGCATTCCTTGACATCCCTCCACAGTGTCTGGGATTTTATTGGCAGCATGTGGAGCAGATCCATGTTGGGCAGAATGATGCAGGCAGCTCCAGATGGCCGTCAAGGATGGCAGAACACATGGCACTGCTGTGTTCTGACCTGCCTCAGAGAGACAACTCACTTCTGTGCCTCCCAGTGCTCTTTGCCGTGGAGGTGCATGGATCTCTTGCAAGATCTACCAGAGGGAACAGCTGCCTAAACTCCAGCTTTGGTAAACACTTGCTGGCTCGCTGGCTTCATCACTAAAAAGGGGAGCTGAAGTGCCTCAGACCCCGAGGGCAGGCAGGCAGGAGTGGAGAACAGCTGGCCCACACTATGGCACTGCCCTCTGCCTCAACGGCTGGATCCCAGGGATGAATGAAGGCCAGCATTGTCTCCCCTTGCCAGGGCGCTCTAGCCTTGCTCAGGGATAAGTCCTGGCTCCTCCCAACAGGAAACTGGCTGTAAAGAGATGTACAGGGTTGCAGAGAGAGGAAAATGGAAGCATAGAGTCCTGTCTCACCCACAGTCCTCAGTGCTTCTGATCACACAGGTCCCTTCAGAAACCACACTTCTGCCATCTCAACAAGTTGGTTTTGGATGTACTGTTACGAACCCTTGAGACTCTTCTGCAAGCAGCATGATGAAGCTTGTGTGGAAAGCTGTTTAGACATAGCTAATAGAAAAAAATTGAAAACAATCAGATTTTTTCCCCTGGAGCTTCAGCAATGTCCTCAGTAAAGCCAGGAGACATTTGCCGTCGCCCTGGATAAACAGCGTGGACTGTCTCCTCCAGATATGCTCCAACTTTTTTAAAAGTAGGTAGAAAAACTTGCAAACATGCAAGAGAAGGGATGTGCTGGTACCCCCTCCCTTCTGCCTTGGCTCGGTTATTATCACACACATACACAGCCAGGAAGCGTGAATAAACCAGGTCAGGTCTTTCTTTGCCTCAAAAGGATTAAACCCCACAATTCTTGCTTCCCTGGAGACTGCAGACTACCTTGGCAGAGGGGCCCTTTCTAGACTTCAAGCTCAAAGCTCAGCTGCTGTGCAGAAATGAATTAAAATTAATCTGTATACGAGTCACTCTGATGGCAGCTTAGCCATGTGGAGCTCAACTGGCAGTAAGGAAACTTGCTTCCATGTGCCTGTGGGTTGCTGTGTACCATGTCTAAAGGCTAATTTGTGTCGCAACCATCTCCTCAAGCTGTGCTTTGAAAGAAACCAGGGTGGCTGTATGCTGCTGCTGTGTTTTTGTACAGTCTGATGCAATTATGTAGGTGCTGAGGAGGACAATCACTGTGGAAACCCACCAAGTTTCTGGGTGCTGCTCAGGTTTACACATCTCCCTGGCACTCAGATGAGCAGGGTTATTTAAACTCAGGTCATTTCAGATGGGCATGAGCACAGTTGGAGGTTACAGTGTAGCTGGTTCTTGGTTTTCAGGATGATAATTTTGGATAGAAGTATTAACCTACATCTCATTTGCACCTGAGGCATCCAAATTGCTGGGACTGTCCTCCAGTGGTAAGGAGCTCAGCCCCAAGTGGGAACTGTGCCCATAAATCACTTATATGCATCTCAAAATCACACTCCAGTTTTGAATCTTCAAATTTCATATTGCTCACTGCTAACGGTGAGTGGGGCTCTGTCTCTCTGCAGTCAAATCCAGCACCTGTGCTGGTACAGCTGTGTGAGTGCTCCAGCAGGAGCTGCTGCACACGTTCTGAGAGGAGCCTTTCTGCTGAGCTGAGCAGAAGAAATCTTTTCCACAGAAACTGTAGATCATGGCCATGCAAATTCAAACCCAAAATATAACTGGTCTCTGGTGCCTGTTTTTTAACAGCAGGTAATTCCTCTCAGCTTTTCTTTCTATTTCTCGGTGGAAACATTTTTTTTTCCCTTTTCAGTTTGTTTAGTCAAAAAACCAATTTTCTGTTTCGAAACATGGTGCCGTGGGAAAGTTTAGTTCTCCCATATGTCTTCCAGTCAATCCTAGTAACTCATTTCTAAATGCTCACCTGTCACAGATTGCAAATCAAGTATTAACAGGACAGGCAACCTGTTGTAACACTTTCATTTATGTTTTGAAGAAACCTATATATTCCTAGGCAAATGATGGGCTTACCTTTGAAACCCTGATAAATGACAAAATCCTATGAGCACAGCATATATGTGTGCGCATATATATATATATAGTTTACTGATATGAAAATCTACACGTGTTCTGTGGATTTATGTATCAAATATTACTCTAGTTGTCCAAAGGCAGAGACAAACTTCCCCAGTACCTGCAGTAGCTTTGAAGAAGTGAGATAATATGAATTGAACATATCCTGCATGAACCAGATGTCAGAATACACAGTTTTCTAATGCAGTCAGTAACATGCCAAGTTAAATTAACAGCCTGTACATGATGTCTTGGCTTCATGCTTTTCCATCTCTGAGGAGATCCTCTGGGTTAGGTGCAAGACGGCTGTCAGATTTCCAGAGCTGATAAGGAACCCTCACTTTTCCATGGCAAAGGAGCCATAAAACCTAGGATGAGACTTAAATATGCAGAAGAGTCTGCAGAGAATGTGGGTTATGGAAAAATGATGTTGGGTTTTGAGTTGGCAATCGTTTTCTTGCCACCCTTTCCTTTTCCTCCCATTTGCTATATTTTTCAATATATTTTGCTTCATACAAAGTGCTGAGAATTTCAGGAAAAGTATTTGCAAAATGCGCAAAGACAACTAAGTCTTGATTTAAACATATTGAAAATAAAACCACAGACAACTTCTGTCTCATCTGTGAGTATATTTGCAGGGATGTGACCATTGTCTCAGGCCCTCTCTTTTTATTGCACATGCCAGAGTTATATTGAAGAAAACAGGTGGATGATTAGTACCACGTTCAGTTGTGCTGTGATATTATCTGTAGGCATATCAGATGTACACTATATTTGTATGGAACAACACTCACTCATATATTCTGTGAGAAGAAGCCATATGACCAGGAGAAAGTACCATTTTTAGAAGCTGTAACTAGCACAGAGAGTCAAATGTGGGTTATTTTCAGTACAGACTGGGCAGAAGAGGCAGAATTCATGATGAATAAATTGGATATTGCTGCCCAAATAGAGATAGCTGAGATTTCTATTTTCTTTCTTGGAGAGGAGCCTCTTCTCAGTGTCTTCAAGATCGCAGAGCTTGCTGCTAATGCATTGAGGTAAAAGAAATTAGTCTTAGAGAGCTTAGGGATAGGGATTGCTTCAGGTTCAGCAGCACCTGGCTGGCCCCAGCCCCAACACCCCCATGCTGCCCATCCTTGTTCCTGCAGTGGAGCTGTACTGAGGAGACACCTGCCTCCACACCAGCCTCACAGTTGAGAAGAAGTAGCTTCCCTTGCCTCCAGAGCCCAGCAAGGACCACTAAATGTCACTTCAGCTGACTGGGATCTCTGGGCAAACCTTCTCTTTCAGTAGCAGAGCAACACACAACAGTGTGTGCTGCTCTCACAGAGCTGCAAACTGTCCAAGTGCCCACGATATCCCTGAAAAGTCCTGAAAGAACCGAAATTACAGCAGAGCTGTGTTCCTTTCCTGAGGTTTCCAAACAAACACAGATCCTGGCAAAGCCCTCACTAGTGTTCAGCTCTAAGATGCTTCTGAAGTGAATTCTCTTTGTAGCTTTATTTGCAGTTTAGTTTTAAAGTGGGGAGTGGATCAGGCAGTGGCAGGGGAGCATCTGTAGGATGATCCCTCCTCCCCAGGGTGGCAGGTCAAGGGGCAGTAGCCCTCTGTTCAAAAAGGGTCTGTAGACGTCACTGCTGCATTTTTTCCCTTTAATTCCAATAGCAGAAGCAGGTAGGTTGCGCTGCTGCCCTTCTATGTTTCCCTGGCTACCACAGAAATGTGGTTGTTTTACTTTCCCCAGCCTCTCCTCAATAGTTATGTAAAGGAACAGCGTGTCCTTCAGCTGCTTCAGGAATCTGAAGTGCTAAAAATGCAAAAGACTCTTTTCTGACAGTCTTTTATCTTCTCGTGCTTCTGGGTTTGCCGTTAATAAAGACTATTTTTTTTCCCAAGGATTAGTTTTCAAATGAATTGTGGCTTTGTCAACTCTATTGATATAATGATTTAGTACAGAACATTGCCCAAAGGGTTAATCGTGAATCTGGTTTATTTACACTGTTGATTGTTGGTAGGATGTGAGTTTGGGATTTTTACTTTTTATTTTGTAAAACAAACAAACAAATACATAAATAAATAAATAAATAAATAAATAAAAGCAGTAACTGTTACAGTGAGATAAATCTCAGTCAAAACATATTGGTAAATACTGCATCGTGGCAGTAACTCTTCAGGGAAACTAGAGGGCAAGCTTCTAAAGTACTTTGAGCTCGGTAAACCTGCAATTAGGTATCTCCTCAGCTTCCCGAAGAAATGCAAAGTGCCTCATTCCTAGGGGCTTGCATGTTTAATCAGCTAAATGCTTTCAAAATACTGCCCTGGGAGGGCTCAGGAAGCCTGCTGCATAAAAATAATAGTCATTGCTGTGTGTCAGCAGTCAAGCAGCTCCTAATCTAAGTCTACTGATTATTATACCCAATATAACTGAGCTGTCTTTTGCTTATCCCTCCACTCGTCTCAAATTTTCATGCCATGAATTGTGTCTTATTGTGTACTAGAAATCACTGTGGGCCAAATAGGGTTTTATTATAATTGTTATCATTATTGTTATATGTGTGAGTACTGCTTAGCTTCTACATGGGACTTGGCTTCTGACACATTCATAATTTTTTTTTTTTTTTTTTTTTTTAATACTTCCTATGGGTCAACCTTTGAGTCTGGGGGAACTGGGTATACAGCTCATTTTCAGAGCTTGGAGTTGTCACAATGAATCTTGAAGGGCAGCATTAAAGTGTTTGGCATCACACACGAATGAAGGTGCAGATCAGTGCATCAGGAGGCTGAGGTGGGGTAGAGGCTGTGGAACCATTTGGGAATGTCAGGTTTATGTTATACTGCAGATTTAGGCCCTGCCCTCAGCTGAACCACAAGGGAGCAGGAATAGCAGGGTTAAACCATACTATTTACAGTTAGAAAAAAAAAAAAATAGGATATTTTTCCTCTGATTTGGGATGCTAAGAATGTTAGGAGCTTCTGAATGTTTGGAGTGTTGAGCAGGGATTAGGGTTTTTGAGTCTGTCAGACCTGAAATTGCTGACCCTTGGAAGCCCCCAAAGTCAAAGAGCAGCACCAGCCTCTTGGGCAGCTGCTGGGATACAAAACTGGCCAGATCAGTCATGCTCAGTGTTCCATGTTGCATCAGGAGAATTGCTGAAAGCCAAATGTTTCCATAAAAAGTTATATTTTCAAAGCACAAAACTTTCCCAGTGGAGTAATGTTCCATGAGAAAAATGTTGGACCATTTTGACTCTTGGCATACTCTAAGGTACAAAAACTCATTGCATTTTAAATAAATTTCAGCAGCCTCAGCCCATGCCAACTCTCAAGCAACAAATCAAACAAACTCGGCTTTTTCTCCAGTAATTATCCAACCTGATAATTCTCTTGTCATTTCACCTTTTGCTTCACTGAAGGAAGAAGGGGCGTGTCTGCAGTACACCAAGATGCTGTTGCTTCTATTTTCATTGCCCTGGAACTTGAAATTCATAAACTGTCATGCTATAAATATATAAATAATTTAAATCCTAAAGTGAGCATATACAAACAACCCCAAAAATCAATTACCTCCAGGATACACATGATCAGACTTTGTTTTCTAAAACTTTTTTTTTAACATAATAATATCTAAAAACAACATTAAATGTGTCTATTTTTCAGGGACAAACAAGACAACAGTCTGCCTTGCCAAAGTTTGAACACATAGTTTTTGAAAGTCTAACCAGTCAACACCCAGTGCTTAGACCTTTCTTCTCAACCATTAAAGTTGCACGAAAATAAAAGTATTTGCCATAAAAAGTCAGCACCAGAGCTAGGATCCTGGACAATATGTGAATTCTTATGGGTAATGAAATAAAAATCTTCAGATAATATTAAAATCTGAAAAAACAGGCAGTATGGAAGGTAAGGGTGTTTATGTGTTTGTCATTGCACGAGAATGAACATACTGTACAGTTTGCCTTATATTGTGTTGCCTGAATTTTATGATTCATAACAATTTTCCTCATACCATCTCATAGCTACAAAATTATGTGTGGGTACAAAACAAGCACAGCAATGCTGAATCATCTTTTCTGCATACCAGTAAGTCTCTGAAGTAGCCTACCCCACTTTAAGTATAGGGGAAAGAAAACTTGGTATTTCTATCTTAATATTTGAATATGAATAATCACTATTAGGCTTCATGTTCAGTCTTCACTGATGAACTGATGCTTACGTGAGCCATTTATCAATTCAATATTATTTTAATATGTGCTTCTTATCATTAAGTTCCTCAATTTTTTTGAGAAAGAAAAAGTCACAGACTCCATGAAAGTCAGCTGTCAACAATGATCAGTGGCACTTTAGAAATGCCGTTACTGAGGGACTCCACAGGAATCAGCAGCGTGCCAGATATTTCACTTTCCACAGTCTTTGTCCCTGCAGCTCTACCATCTCCAGCAAAAATAATTTCTTAACCTTTTGCTTACCATTTTTAATTTAAAAAATACACACAATATTTAAACCCTTCTCTGTATGTGAAAACCATGCAGACATGAAGCAGTGTTGCTAAGCACTGGGAGTGTGTCTCTGGAGAAAATGCCAGCTTATCAGGAGTTTTAAGTGGCAGCCAGCATGACAATAGCAAAAGACATGAGCATCCAGGTGTGAAATCATAGAACCTTTCCAGCCACAGCATTTTGCTGTGTGATAGGTTGCATTTGGATTTCTGAGACTGTTTCATACATAATTTTGGGTAAAGCTTTAATATTTGATTGTAGAGCCAGCACAAATGAAATGCCAAAGTACAAGAAGTCCAAGGACAGTGCCTTCCTCCAGACTTTCTTTTGTGCAAAACAACTTGAAAATCGTTGTTCATAATTTAATTATGCATTTTAGAGTTCATATGGCATGAGGCAGCACAATCTTGAGGGTGATATCCCACCCCTACAATGGCTTTTATTGCACTGTTTGAGGGACTACAGTAAAACTGCTGAAAGGATTCACCTGGAAGAGTCTTCACCCTACCATAAAAATGTCACTAAAAATAACATCATCTTCCTCTAAATTTCAGCCTCCCCAAATAAAATATTTCTCTAGAAAAACAAAACTGGGTGGCCAGAATTTTCCCAGAAAAGCATGGAATAGCTGGGGATTTTCAGTTTCCTGAGAATGAATCCAAATTTGTAAACTAAATCGGGTACTTTTCTCAACAAGCTTTGATTTGTTAGATTTCCAGCATTCTGTACACCCCAAGTAACAACATTTGGAAGCATTTCAAACAGCTGTTGTTCAGGAGCTTCAAACCCTTGATGCCATGGGTCTGGTGCAGACACAAGCCACTAAGGTCATCATGGAATTTCACAGTCCAAGCTATTGGAGGGTTTACAAGGCTGGGAGATGTCTCACCAAACGTCCTCCTCCTGTGCCAGGCACAGCTCCTGCTGCTGGGTCTCTGTGCCGAGTGCCTGGCCAAGGCACTGCCGTGCTGCTGGGCTGAGGCTTCCACAGGAGAGGGGCTGCCACGAGCAGCAGAAAGGGATTGAGAGGTGCAAAATGGCTTTGGTCCCCCTGATGGTGCTGTCCTACGTGGGATGTGAGGAGGTTTGGCTTTTTGGAGCTGTAATGCTTCTGGTGGGTTCCATCATGATCCAGACCAAAGGCTGTGGCTGCCACACAAGTCACTTTTGAAGCAATCCAGGAATTCTGTGTTTTGGCTGTATAATAATTTGACCATGTTTGATCCAGGTTGCAGCATTCAGTACCAGTAATCATGTTCTTGCCTTTGTACTTCAGCTGCAGACAGCCTCTGAGGTATTTTCCCCATGTCATCTCTGTGGTGGGCTGCCAAGTGCTGACTGCAGGGAGCCTCTGCAGCAAGAGCACTCACCACCATATACATTTTCTCCTAGCTGGAAATTTTGTTTTCAGAGACATGTCCTGGCTCAGAAACCCCAGTCAGGCAATTAACTCTCAGAGGGTGAATTTCATATTGCATCACCACTCTCAGAACAAGAAAGATGTCCCATTGTTTTAAATGTCACAGCTTTTTTTGACTTCCTCTTGATATTTTTATAGTTTATTTTGGGTTTTTTTGTTTGTCTGTTTTTCTGTACTGAACATTTTACCAATCACTATTTTGTTTGTATTAGTGCTTTGTCTGGTCCCTTCCATATAGATCTTTGTCTTGTTGACATCACAATTACCAGTCCATAAGGGCTCCTAGCAACCTATTTTCTTTTCCGTGCTATGCCACCACCCAGGTGCATTGCTACTGGATATTTTCCACCCTGTGCCTGCAAGCAGTTGAGTGGTTTTGGTTATCATTGGAGAAATCAATAGGATTTGTTGCGCTCAAAGGAGGTAACAAACACTTAGCAGGATCAACCATTAGGCTTTCGTTTCCTTACTGATGCATTTGCTACAATGGTGATTACTGAATATTCACTGTCTGCTGTTATGGGGAATGAAAATGAAATGCAACTAAACTGTCCAAGAAATCCCTCTCCAATCTCGCTAACATAAACTTTTTGCTACTTATGCTCTTCAAGTCATTTTGCTTCATTGACAGACTATTTGGGTGTACTTGCTAATATGGTCAGGATGATAGCTGACAGCCATGACCAAGCTCTTGAGTGATGCCTACACTGGAAACAAATGCTTTTTAACAGAGATTGTATGGGTGAGTGAGAACCATTTAACATAAACTCAGAGAACAATTTTCTCTATATTGATAAATAATTGCACAGTATAATAATTATAGGCACGCACAGGCATGGACTCGTCAGAGCTTACTAAAGTGCTAGAAAGAAAAAGCTTTTTTTTTCTTCAGAAGACACTAATTTAAAAGGTAGAAAGTGCTGCAGCGTAGTTCTCATTAAGAGAGGTAAAAAGAGCCACTGCAGCTCCTTATGAACAACTTTAATCACAGCATATGGTATATGCTGCTTAATCTTTGTTAGCCATTATGAGTCACAAATGACCTCATACACTCCCAAAGCTACTGAAGATGGGTCTGCAAAATCTTTTTGTAGGGGTGACGCTTTAAGTTATAAGAATTTGTAGTGAAAATTATATTGGAAAGCAGAAAATTAAAATGAAAACTTGAATTTAATGTGAGGTAAGCATCTGTTACAGCTACTGTGCCTTAAAACCTGTACAGTATGGAGAGAAAATGTAAAGGATAGCTCCAGAAAAAGTCATTGCAGAAATAGTCATAATACCAGTAACAGATACGATGTCAGAATTTATATAGGGTTTTCTTTGTGATAACAATTCAAAGTGCTCTGCATAATCAATCCTTTAAAATTGTCTCTTTATGAACTACTCAGATATGATAAACTTCAAGATATGCTTTGCCAGCTTTCAGAAACTGTTGTTTTTTATCTTTATAGACAATGTATTTATATCAGCATTTGTAGTGAATCGATTAGCTAAAAAAACCTCAGGCTCATTAGTGTTCTCCTTCAAGTAAGTGGAAATGGCAGCCCAGCATAATGTTTTTAAGCAGATTTCTGATCTCAGCCAAGAAATGCCCGAACTAAAGTAAAATTGTAACTGGTAAGGCTAAAGAGATGGGGAATTTCAGAACATATTTCCATGGTCTAGAGGTGGTAATGTTTGTAACACACTACAAATCCCAAAAGTCTTGAATTAGTACTAGTCAAGAGGTAGAGATAATTTTTTATTTTTCACTAGAAATGCTGATATCTGAGTGGTTTTTTTTGTTTGTTTGTTTTTGTTTTTTTTTTTTTTACTTTTGAAACTGCTGTTTATTGCAACATCTTGGACCACATACATGTGGATCATCAGCATCTGGGTTGCACTTAAAATATATATATAAATTACAAGTATCATGTCTTTATGGACATTAGGTCTTTCAGAGAACAAAAAATTAGAATTCATGTTGATCAGAAAGGCTTCTATTTGACAGCTATCATTTCAGAGCCACTGAGGGAAATTTTGTCTCTTCTTCAAGTTTCTTTGGTGTCAAAGCTTTGTGTTGGCGCAGGTAACAAGAAATTTTGATAACAGTATAACAGGAGGAATATTTCCACCTGACTTTCCTTGTCTTAAATAAAAAGGTCTGTTGTGTCTGACTAGACCTGCTGTTGGACAGCACTTGGCTGCAGCTCCTTTGTGTGTGCACTGCTGAGCTGCAAACGGTGAAAGGGTCAAAACTGTCCTTCACTCCCCGTGTCACACTGCCTGAACTGAGATGTAAATTAGAGAAAGAACATATGTATGCCAAAAGCAGCATACGGCTTTCAATAACTTCTTCATAGTGAAGATAGCAAAGTTTGGTATTAAAAAGATTATTTTTTGCGTTTTGGTGGAAACTATTTTTTGCCTTGCATTCTTTGTCAGACAAATTGAAAGAATAAAAATTCTGACCTTTCTCTTTTAGTTTTGAAATCCTGCGTGTATGTGTATGTGCAGCCTACATTTCCATTTTCAGCTGCTTTTGTACATATTTTTACTGGCTGTAGGTAAAGGGGGAAAAAAAAGGAGTTAAAATAATTAAAAAAAAAAAAAGCGTAAATGTTTCTCTTTCCAGTATTTCACAGGGACAATGCCCAGAAAATATAAATGAGAGAAAACATATTTTAAAAGACATATGATATATGCTCAGCGATATGAGAGTTGCTCTCATTATCCTGACAGAAATATAACAAATGTTTTGAAATATTTTGTAAAAAACCATGCAGGAAAGTAAAGTAGGATCTTTCATTTAGTCGACCAGATATCTTTGGAAAGGAGTCAAGGGATGAACTCCCTCCCCTTTGCAACTTAAAACATCTCTGTGGCATCCCATCACAGTATTAACGTGTTAACCTGAAGCACATTTGACTTCCTACTGCTTCCTCTGGCATCTGTGTGGACAGTGATCACCATATGATATAAATATCAAAGTAGCTGCATGGAGAAGCTGGTTGTAGCAAGAGCTGCCCATCAAAGGGAGAGGAATTAAAGCAGATCCACTGGCACTCCAGGTCACTGTCTCCAAAAGATCAAGGCTTTTACCAGATGTGTAGGAGAATTAGAGAGTCTAAGGAGATAGTCTGGCTTTATTTCGCCTTGACAATTCACTAGGGCAATGAAAGGAGACATGTCCCTGGATTTACCTTTTGTCCAGGTTTTTCCTTCTGTAGAGCGGTGTGTTTGTAATTCTAGGCTAATTCTGCTCCAGACTAACTGACATTCATGACCTCTGTCCCCTTCTTACCTTACTGTAACTGATACCCTTTTCATTCCCAGTGTGCTATTTCCTGGGAATGGCCAGATGTCTTTTAAATGACATAATGGGAACAAAACTCTTTCCTAGGCCTCCTAATGCCATAAGAAGTCATTACCTTCATTTCCCACTTGCACTTTTGAAGGAGCATTTTTTAACTCTTTTTATCACTTTTTCCAAGTGGAGCAGAATTTTCTTCAAGCAGCCATACCCGTTATCCGTGTGCAATTCACATGGTGTGTAAGAAACACTTCCAGTTTGGAATCTTTAGAGCATGGATGACCTAAATCATGATCCACAGCCTGGCTAAACAGTATTGTGAAGACAAGGGCCGCATCTCCAACTGGGAGCTCTCTGTCTGCTCCCAAATAGAGCTCCTTGCTGCCTCTTTTCCAGGGTTGCATTTGTGACTGAGATAGTGGTGAGTAAGAGCTCTATAAATGGGTTCTGGTGAGGAGTAAACATCATGTGGTCGTTCACTTTGGAAGCTTGCTGAGTGGGAGGCATTTACTGAACCTTGGTGCACTTGCTATAATCACTGATCTTCTCTGAAGTGCTAATGTCTGTTTTCTCCAGTGTAAAGTTACTTCTTATAAAAGAGGATCCCTTAACGGAGTTTTGGGGTTAAATATATAGGGCTGGGAACTACCAAAATGAGGAAAAAAATATATATTTTGTGCCCAGGTGATTAATGCATGGTCTTTAATTAAATAATACTAGCACCAATTGTAGTAATTTTATTGCATATGTGGAGATACAGCCAAAAACTGGATGGATTTTATGTTTCTTCATTTTTCAGCTAGCATGCTCTCTAAGAACAGAAAACACTAACAATTGGGATTACTAGTGTTTTTTAAAAAATAAATATTTTGTCTGCTTGCTGTTAACTAGTTGAGTGTTTTCAGAGAATAAAAGGTGCAGCATTAAAAACTGTGATTTTGGAAATGGAAAAAAATGGAGAGATTTTGCAATACATTACTTTGTTTGCATTTCTTTTTGAAGTTGCATCCGTGTTGAACAAAAAATGCATTAAATAGTTTCTTATATAAAAATAGCTACTGCTTTTTTCTGTGATCAGAAACCTCAGGGATCCAGTCTTTTGTATTCCAGAAGCTGACACTGGCATCCAACTGACTGCAATCATAGCCTTGCAAATTCTCAGTCAGGGAATGGAGGAGGTCTTGAGGGCTGAAAAACCCTCTAATTCCATGATTCAAAGTGCTCCTGAGCATGTGCTTATGTCCACCCTTAATCAGGATAACATTAAAGCATCTGCTCTCAAGTTTATTCTTTATTTAAATGGCTGAGGGTTGTTCAGCGCAAGGTTGATTGGAGCAGTGAGGGAGTCTGGTGATAACCTGCAGCAGCTGAAAGAATCACCAGAGAACATAACTGTGAGGATTATTAATGTACCATAAGCAACCTATTTTTGAGTTTACAGGCTCCCATTGATCTCTGGAGGAGTTTGTGCTCTAAAAATAATGTGCCTTTGGGAGCTGGGACAGGGAGAATTGGAGCTGGCCAGTGGGAGGTCTGAGTGGATTAGAGCATCACAGGGAGATAATAGAGGGTCCACTGACTGCAAAGGGAGCTCAGGTAGTAATTATAAGCAACCAGAGAGCAGAGAGTATACCTGAGAGAAAGATAATACAGTTACCAGGTGTTAAAATAGCACAACTTGCAAGCAGCATGCTTTAGAGAAAATTTGAGCCAAGTGGGCTTGATTTTCCTCAGCACCTGGGCCCTAAGGAGAGATTTATTTTTCATCATGGCAATTTGTTTTTTGCTTCTTTTGAATGGCAAGTGGCAGGGTTCCTGGGCTTTTGGGGTTTACTGCTCCTCCTGCTAACTAGCTACTCTTGTAGGTCTCCTGGAAGGCTGAGTTTCCTTTGGTTAGAGCTGCTGTGTCCCAGCTGTGACCGGAAGAACTGGACACAGCAGGTCTTTTGGTCCATTGCCTAGTGAGAGACCTGTGTCATGGAAGGAGGAAAGAGGAGAGGTGCTTGTTTGGCTGGGTGGGATACAGTGCCAGTTTGGACCTTTCAGCCCTGAGGAGCTGAAATACCTCATGGAGGTATTAAGGGATGTTAATATTGATTTCAATGGGAGCTGAAGGTCAGAGGTGTGGGAACTATGAGGAAACAAAGGACAAAGAAGTATTTGAAAAAATGGAGCTTGTTACCAAAACTAATCCCTTCAACCAGATTACTTGTCTTACTAGCAACACAGTAATATTGTTTATAGCACCTCACTGGTTTAGTTTGTAAACTCACCGATGGCTCCCCAACAAGACAGGGGCAACAGGGACCTTGCACATAGCCCGTGAATCCACCTTGACCCTCATGAGGACACCTTCCCCTGGGACAAGCAAAGCCTCTCCCAGGCTTACAGACTGCCTGAGCCTCATGACAACCTCAGGAAAGCATCCAGTCCAATGTCCTGCTCAGGCCGTTTTCAGGTCATTGCTCATGGCCATGTCCAGTCAGGGTTTGAATATCTTCAAGAATGGAGTCTCCACAACCTTCCTGGGCAACCTAGACTAGTGTTTTACCACCCTGACGGGAAAAGAAGTTTTATTTCCTATTTAGATGAATTTGCATGTATTTCAATTTGTGCCTGTTGTCTCCTTTCTTGTCACTCAGCACAGTGAGGGCAGTCTGTCCTTTTTGTACCCAAGGGCTTTTTACCCATCTTCTCTGTATTACCACAATCCTTGGGGGCTGATATGCCTAGCACAGGATGGCTGTCATTAGGAGCTCAGGAGGTAAGGAAAGGCTAAACTACTTAAAGAAGATAAGAATGGAGCTCCCATGCATGGCAGATGTCTCCTCCAGAGAGACACCTGCAGAAAATGCAGCCTTAAATCTAAGATGCTGAATCTGCTAGAAAGGTACAAAAAATTATCATGTAATCCTAAAACCCAAAATGCTGAATTACAGCTGTCCATCAGGCCACAATCTGCCCACAGTGTGTTTGGAGGCAGAACCTGTCCCTGGCCTCTTTCAGCAGAAGGATCAGAAAACACTTGCCATGCTGAAGACCACACTGTGCTCAGAGTTGCCTGCTGTGCCCTGCACACTCTTTCTCCTGATCCCAGGCTTGAGCCCTCGAGTTCATCCATAGCCAGCAATGTTTTATTCACATACCACTTGAAAACAGGCACCCTGTGATACTCAGGAACAGGCACAGAAGAGTTTGAAAGAGGAAGGAGAATAATCCTGAATGCTGAAGCACAAGGAGAGCTCGTGTAGGCAGGAGGTAATTATATAGGACAGGATTACATGTGTGTGTGTATCCCAGGGAGCCATCAAATACAGCCCTAAAGCTGGATTTTGGTTTTGAGATCAGAAAAAGAAAGACCTAAAATTACCTGACTGGGAGGAAATTTCAGCTGAAACAGAGCAGTGCGTTGCCTTCCTGAGCCCAGCTATGAGATGGCTACGCTGTTTGATGGCTAATGGCCCCAGAGAGTATTGGTAGCACTACACATGGTGTTATGGCTGCTTCATGGTGGACAATAACACCCTCTCACTTTCTTTCAAGATAAATTAATTAACATTTGACTTCTTTATTTAA
Source organism: Hirundo rustica (assembly GCF_015227805.2). NCBI lineage: Eukaryota > Metazoa > Chordata > Aves > Passeriformes > Hirundinidae > Hirundo > Hirundo rustica. The sequence continues at coordinate 104,720,725 of NC_053451.1, read as the reverse complement.
AGGTTGCCATCACTTTCAGTATAAGCCATGCAGGGTTTCTCTTAGTAGCACCTCTCTTCTCTAGGGAAGAGTTTCTTCTGAAAGCTAAGCAATCCCAGCCTTTTGAATGTCCCTCCACTCTTTGCTCAAATGTGCACAGCCTGCAGGTGCTCAGGAGCACAGCAAAAACTCCCTCCATGTAACACATCCTGAGATACAGATGGTTGTCATTTTTTTGTCTGTCCTGTGACTTTTTCTCCATTTTCTAAGCCTTTGTTTAAAGTTCATGAGTTCAATAAAACTTACCAAAAGTAGACATATTCCTCCACCTCAAATACTTGTATTCTTAGCTGATTAGACATATATGCTGAGAAAGTTAGTGTCTTGACCTTTTGGAAATTAATTGCAAAACCTATTTTCAGGTTTTCAATATTACGCTGTCTGGAACCACTGATATCAATACCAACCATGGTATTTCTTAACTTCAAAGAGAACAGAAATAGGCCCTATGCTGGGCTTCAAATTAGCTGTGACTATGCAGGAAAAAGTCACTGTAGACAGGTCAAAGGAAATTGCTCATCACTCCCCAGACAGAAGCTAAGTGCCGCACCACCCCCCCCCCCCCCCCCGCCCTTGCTTTGGATAAACAAATAAATCAGTGAGATTTATGAAAAGAACACAGAAAATACTTTGCTGCTGTGTCTAGAATACTGTCATCGGTGCTGGTCAGTCATGAGAATGAAAGCAGAATTAGGGGAGAAGCGGAGCTGTGACAAAGGTTGTTAAAGGAAGATATACACTACCAAAAGAAGAGAGGCTGAAAATTCCCCAGGACTATTCAGTTTGGATGGCATCTCACCAGTGAAGACTCTAATGGGCAGAACAGAAAAAGGAAGAGAAGAAGACAACCAGAGCACTTTAAAAAAAAAACTTAAAATACACAGACCTATCTATGTATTTATCCATAAGTAGCATTTAATGGTAAAATTCAATACCATTTTTATGGACTGATGCATCCCTACACCCTGCAACGTGGCCACGTGGCAGGATTTGCCTCCTGTGCCTTTTGAAGCAGTAGCAGGGCTTTCCTGGGGCTGAGTCCCACTCAGGTCTGTGTAGGGCTGGAGCTGCCCAGCTCCCTGCCCCGCTCCCACACTCTGCTGGGTGGCCGGGGGTGAGATGGGCAGAGCCCCAGCCCCTGTACCCAGCGCAAAACTCAAGGCTTTAAAGGCCTGAAGTCTTGACAGAATCATGAAGCTTCATCGGACAGAGATCTGGAGGGTAGGCGGGAAAAGCTAGTGGGTCACAAAGATTTGTGTTCCCTGAGCTTGGCTGTAAACAAGAGTTGTCAGCATGGAAAAATTGCAGGTGTGGGGAGTGTCCTCCCCCTCACAGCTTTTCTGCATGATCTGAAAATACCCGTGGGTGCACTGATAATGATTAATTGCTGGTCTTGTATTTGTTGCACAGGTCTGACAAGTGAAACTGAATGGATTCCAATGAGTGGAGAAAATTTCAAATATTTTATATATTTGTATGAAGACTATAAACTTCCCAACTCTTCAATACCCCATAGGAAGTATCTTCTTTGTACATTTATATCAATGCTTTCTTGTTTCTTTGCTTTCCTAACATAGGAAAGTAGTGCTGAAATAAAACAACTAGCAATGAATATGTGTATGTGCAGGAATGATTTTGACCTGAGAATGGGGAGTAGTGTAATTTCAAGTTAGAGCAAAAGTAGGAAAAAACTTCTGAAATTTACATCATTATTTTCAATTAATTTGGTTTCTTTATTTTTTTGAAAAATGTTAATGTGTACAAAAGCATTTTTAAATAACTCTCAAAATGCAGAATGTCCTGTTGTGAGTTCCTAGTTATAGAAGAGGAATCATGTATCATGTGTAATAAAGGAAATGAAAATATTAAAAGCAATGGTCTTTCTGGTGAGCTGAGCTAAATTCTTCTTTTGTTGTAGAGACAGTGTTTATTTTCCTCCAGAATCTAAAATGCACTGCTGTTCTGATACTTATGCATCATTTTTATACAATGAGTATACAAGATGTGAGGTAGCTGACAGAAAACCTGCAACCTTTATTCAAATAAACAGTCATCTAGCCTTGATGGAACATGTTCATGAATATTGCTTGAAGGATCATTATCTTCAAAAGCTCAGATCAAAAGGGGACACTGGAATATGGATGCTGGGCAAAAGTAATGTATGATCACAGCACCTCTTACATGGAGTGATTAATCCTTGCATTATATGGACTGTACATAAAGAAGATTGATGCATATTCTATTTTTGGAAATGAGATTTTGTTGTTAGAGAAATTTAATACACTGTGTCTCCTTGGTCTCTTTTATGTTACTTACTGTAAAGGGATATGAGGAGCTGTTTTTAATAATATTCTTCTAATGTTGATTTAAACTATTCTACATACTCTTAAACTCTCTCCCTGGCTCTTGTTTATTCAAATAAAATAAAGATAATTATTCTGGTTAGAAAACAGATTTCAAGTTGAATATTGTTTACAATGACATCCATTTAATTCTCATTTGCTCTCTCAGATAATACAAGAACTAACTGAAATTATTTTTGAATTTTAAGTTTCCATATATTTGCATTACTTTGTACAGGAAATTAGAAAGGAGCTGTACTCTCTGCAGCTCAGTTAAAATGACATTCTTGTATTTTTTACTCTGAATATGTAATATCAACATTGCTTACTATCCTGCTTCATTCTTATATGCTCTGATTTCCCTTAATGCATTTCTTGGGCGTGAACATTCCTGAATGACAGGCTGAAATGGAAATGTCAAGAGATGGAATGCATTAGGAGCACCTTTCATTTACATCCTGATGAGATTAACATGTCTGTTCCATCAAAAATGAACCCTTTTCCCCAGCACTGCTTTATCAGTCACTGATATTGGACTGCATTGGTTCTTGCCAGTATGGAAATTATAAAAAGGAGAAAACACATAATACCTTGATCCAAAAGCATGCCAAAGGTGAGATGAGTCAGGGCCTTGGCTTTTGTTTTCTTTACTCACTTTAAAAATACTAATTTTAGAGAATTGGGGAAAGGTAAAGCCTCATTTCTTCCCTCCGTTTATAGTTAGGACACTTCATAGTGGAAATTCCAGGGGATGGAGAGAGTTGCAACCACTCTCTCCATACCCTGAAATTTCCCAGTCTTCACACCTGAATGTGTAGGTGAAAGAAAAAAAAAAACCATCCCTGACAGAGAAATGTGGTTCTTTTGTTCCAGATTTCAAATCCTTGCTTCCAAATGGAGGGGTACCACCAGGGGCCACTGAAACACCTTCACAGGGGGAGGGACCAGTCAGAGGCAAAGAATACTTTTTCTGAGCTTTGTTTTTCTTTTAAACAAAAATTTTTACACTCCCTTGAGACTGACAGCTAATGGGGAGTAGGATCAGTGAGAACCCTGAGTTAAGTTTTAGGGCTACAAGAAATCCTTAATAAAACATGAAATTAGCAACCAAAATCCATATTGAATGTGATGCCTTGGGAAGGCTGATCTGGAACAGAGACTAGACAGTGCTAAGAGAATAAAGTAGGTATTTATCAAAAGGCCTTAAAGGATATACTTTGGGCAGTACAAGAGCCTGGCCTGGGCTACACCCATGATGGACCCAAAATGGTCACAAAATGGACAACTGGTCGTGAGGTCTCACAATTTTATGTTTTGGTCCATTTGCATATTGGGGTTAATTGTCCAATTACAGCTTCAGATTAGGAAGTCCCATCCTTCTTGTTTTCTCTCCAGTCCACTGTTGTTTATACTTTTGGGCCTGAAAACTTGTAACCCTTGTCCTTGGTCTCCAGCAGGAAAAGGATTGTTTTGTCTACCTACTCTGTGAAGAGAGCTTACTAACACTTAATGAGGCTGAGAACTACATCCCTAGGCAGCACAGAATCTGGAAAACATGAAAGCTTAAAACTTAGGGCATCAAAGGTTTTGACCGTAGGGCACACACGGACCAGTGAAAGATGCCCCCAGCAACTCTGCAGTCTAGTACTTCTGGCATGGCAAATTCTATCCCCCAGATGTTAGATTTTGGCACAAATTTAGGGAAGGATTGAGGTCTTACAATGAAGAACAAGCACAGAAATACATAATAACAGATCATACTAAAATCAAGCCCATTTCCTGTGGTCACATGGGAGTCTTTGGGGGTATGAGCCAAACTCACTGGCAGGTGTGTATTAACACCTCCCTAATGACTACTGCAAGCAAACACTTCCAGCTGAACCAGAGAGATGAGCTCCTCTCTACCCCTATCCCAAACCCATTCAGTGGGGGGCCTATGATATAAAGCAAAATACCCAGATTTCAGTGTCATCCCTGTGCCCTGGACTCTGTACGGTGCTGGTGTGAGACTAACTCAAAGGGACAGTGCTGCCCCGGTGTCACCAAGCACTGGACATGAAAGGTGGGGGGAGAGTTTCCTTTGTTAGCTCCCTACCCAATGCTCTGCACTGTAATTTTTTTTTTTTTTTTTTTTTTTCCTAATGCAAAAGAAAGAGATTTTGTTAATCTAAGAGAAATTGCTCAACGATGTTGTGGCAACATGTTCTGTTAGAAAAAAACAGAGATAGGTATCATGCAGTGTCCACAGCAAAGGCTGTAGTCTAATGGGAGAGCAAGACCCCAACACATTTGGGAAGAGAGTTTTAATCACTGGCCAGTGAATGAAATCACACTCTAAGGACTTCTCTGATTATCTGCACAGAAAAGTCCAAACATATTTAGCTTAGAGGTAAAGATTAAGATAGAGGTAAAATAATAATAATAATTGCTGTTACCTGAAAATTTTGGGGAGTTTGAATGTATCCCCATTGGTTACTCTGGTTTAATCACTTCCAGTTAAAAGATTATATGCTTTCCGCACTTCTGAGGCAAAATTTCTCTTAAAACTCTGGAGGCTTGGATTTATGCATTAATTTAAATTATAGAACTAAACTGGCAGTTTTGTCTTTTCTGTTATGGTGTAAGCTAGTAGTAAAAGCAGGTAGTTAAAAAACAAACAAACAAACAAAAAAACAGTAAAAGCAAAGCCTCCTGTACTGCTTTACATAATGTATCTGTAAAACATCTGTGGTTACATGCAATTGTGTTTATGGATGTGAGTACCCCAAATCAAAGCCTGGAGACACAGCTCACTGAGTTCAATGGCATCTCACCGCGACCGTGCTCAGTGTACTCACAAAAGAAGGCAAAGAAGGTCCTTTTATTTATCTCTTGTTTTATGCAGTCTGTAAATTATTTATGAGAAGGCATTAAAAAATCTGGCACTTTGGCTATTTTTTATTATTAAAAAAATTATGTTGAGAGAAGAGAATCACAGAAGATGGTCCAAGGAAAATAGCTGTATCTTTTCTTTTGCTTTAGGGTCAAAATATTGAAACAATTTTCTTTTGCCCTTGTGACTAAGTCCCAGTTTCTCTAATGTGTGCATATTTAATTTGAATGAGTTTTTGCAGATTAAATAATGCATTTGGAAGAAAGATCCTAATTTTGGTATATAGGCTGCCTAGTACTATTGGTGCATGAATAAACACAAAGAACACTTCCCCTAAAGCCAGTTTTTCTGTCCTCAAAAAATACTGCAGCCCCAAGATAAAATATTCTATAGAGACAAAAACCCTGAAGGTTGGATATAAGCTCAGTCAAATCTGGTAAAATCCAGTTTTCCCTTGTCTTTGGAAGAAGTTTAAAGCCATTTATAAAATAAGCCCACTTATCCATATGTTATGTTTACACCACATTACTTTGCAGTGATCTATGAGGTGGATGCCTTCAAAGTCATCCTGCAGAAGACTGGTGACTGACTGCAAGTGAAGTGAGAGTTCTCTGGCCTTGATACCAGCTGTGGGTTTCTTAAGCACTGGTGGATGCTAAATCTTGTCTCGTAACTAATTAAATTTGATTCTGTCTGGATGTCCTACTGCGAATAGTGATTTAATCCTTTGCTGTATCTTTTGTGGAACTGGGATTAAATTTGTCTTTCTTACAGATGCTGCATCCATAATAAATGTTTTTTACAGGCACCACAATAATTTCTGTTGAGACTAATCTTCATCTGATACAGTGGTTCTTCATTTCCATCTAATACTTTCCTAGCTGAGCAACTGCAGGGTTTTAGTGGTCCATAACACATCTCCCTTCCAACAGGAGACTGACAATCCAAGCCCTGGCATGAGCAGAGATGCAGAAGTCAGCATGCAGCAGAACTGAACATTGTAATGATACAGTACATTATCTATCCTTAACACAGAGCTGTTGACCATGTGAGGCAGGTTTGGGCACAAGGGGCAGGATTCACAGGTTTTTTTGGGCATGAGTAGGATCCATATGAGTAGATGTCATGGGGTGACACTGGCAAGCTGCCAGGCACTCACCAAAGCCACTCACTCACTCACTCACTCACTCACTCACTCACTCACTCACTCACTCACTCACTCTCCTCTGCAGCTGGACAGAGGAGAGAAAATATAATGAAGAGTTCATTATATAGAGTTGAGGTAAGGACTGGGAGAGATCACTCACCAAATACTATCAAGGGCAAAACAGGCTCAACTTAGAGATATGAAGAGAATTTATTGCTAACAAAACCAGAGCAGAATAATGAGAAGTAAGGTAAATCCTTAAAGACACCTTCCCTGCACCTTTCCCTCCTTTCAGCCCCACCTCCTACTCCAGCAGTGCAGGGAGACAGGGAATGGGGGTTATGGTCAGCTCATCTCCTGTAGCTTCTCCCACTGCTCAGGGAGAGGAGTCATTCCCCTGCTGCACCCTGGGGTCCCTCCCATGGGAGACAGTTCTCCATGCATTTCTCCAATGTGAATCCATCTCATGGACAACCATCCCCCTCAAACTGCTGTGGTGTGGATCACTCTACCGCAGGGTGCAGTTCTCCAAGGACAGGCTGCTCCAGCCTGGGAGCAGGGCCCCTCTCTCCACAGGTCCCTCCCAGGATCACAGCCTCCTCTCAGACATCCCCCTGCTCTGGTGGAGGCTCCTCCATGGGTTGCAGGTGGATCTCTGCATCTCCATGATCCTCCATGGGCTGCAGGGGCACAGCTGCTTCACCGTGGGCTGCACCAGGGGCTGCAGGGGAATCTCTGCTCCAGCATCTGGACATGTCCTCCCCCTTCTTCTTCAATGACCTTGGTATCTGCAGAGTTCCTCTCGCATGTTCTCACTCCACTCTTCTCTGGCAGAAAATTACAACTGTGCCACAACTTTTGTTTTGATTTCTTCTTAAATATGTTATCACAGAGGTGTCACCACCATCTCTAATCCGCCCAGCCTCGGCCAACAGCCCATCCATCTTTGAAGCCACCAGGGACTGGCTCTGCCAGACATAGTGGAAGCTTCCAGTAGCTTCTCACAGGAGCCATCTCTGTGTCCCCCCGGCTAACAAAAGCCAGTCCAAGCAAACCCAATGCAGAAAATCAACACAACAAGTGCAGGACAATAATGCAAGTGGGATGAACGCATAGAACATCAGATGTGGGGCTGAGAGGCAGAAGACAGCCTAGCTGTAGGTTTCTGCTTTAAAAAACAGGTTAGGGAGAAGAATGATTTCAGATCTCCTGTAAGGCAGATGAAATATTCTTATAAGCGGCTGGGAGAAATCTCACTATCACTGGTCCTTTCTCTGAGGGGCACTGTCAATTTTCCAATTGCCTGCTGGATATACACCAGAGCAGAGAGGAAAGACTCCAGGAGGTTCCTGGGGTATCTGAAAGATGACCTGACACAGCTTGTGAGTGAGCCAACCAGAGGAGGTGCCCAGCTGGACCTGCTGCTTCTGGACAGAGAACTCGTGGGTAATGTGGTGGTTGGAGTGTGTCTGGGGCAAAGCCATAATGAAACAATAAAAATTTTTGATTCTTGGAGAAGGAGGAGGACCAGCAGAACTGCCACCTTAGGCTTTCAGAGGACAACTGGTCACAAGTGGTAACCAAGGGCTCAGTTTTTGGGCCAGTCCTGTTTAATATCTTTATCAGTTCAGTCAGTTTGCAGAAGACATCAAGCTGGGTGGGAGTGTTGATCTGCTGGAGGGCAGAAAGGCTCTTCAGAGAGATGTGGACATGTTGAATTGATGGGCTGAGGCCAGTTGTATAAGGTTCAGTAAGGAGAATTGCCAGTTCTTTCACCTGGGTCACAACAACCCAAGGCAACACTCCAGACTTGGAGAAAAATGGATGGAAGGCTGTGTGGTGTAAAAGGCTCAGCCTGGGGGTGTTGGTCAACAGCAGCTGAACACGGACCAGCATGCACCCAGGGGGCCAAGAAGCCAATGGCATCCTGGCCTGTGTCAGTGACAGTGTGGCAGCAGGAACAGGGCAGGGATTGTCCCCTGTACTCAGCACTGGTGAGGTCACACCTTACCCAAATCTGTATTCGGTTTTGGGCCCCTCAGTACAAGACAGACACTGAGGGCTGGAGTGAATCCAGAGAAGGGCAACGCACCCTGTTTGGTGGTGGACTTAGCAGTGCTGGGTTAGCAAGGGCTGGACTTGCTGATCCTGTCTTTTCCAAACTAAACAATGCTGTGATTCTGTGATTCTAAAATCCCTGCTGCCATACCATTTCTTTCTTCCCAAATTTTCGAACAGATAGCTCGGCAGGTTCACTCGAGCAGGTCCAGAGGGGTGGTGAAAGATATGTGCTGGACTGAACCATGAGAGATAAATGCTTAGAGAAGGCAAAAGACTTGAGGACAAATCTTAAGGGCCTTTGTATCATTATTGTTACTGAAATTAGGAAACCCATCTTTCCGCTTGCTTCCCCCCAGCAGTCCTTGTGTGTGCTGAGGTGCTGATTTGGAGACGCTGGTGAGCAATGGAAGAAACAGCAGGGTTTGAATCAATAGAGTTCTGCTTCTCAGTGTTGCTGTCACCGTTGCTGACAAGTCTGGCCCTGGCCTGGTGACCTAGTATTATAAGGGTCAGGAGAATATCCAAATTTGTGCTTTCCTACAGAAACGAGGTAAAAAGCACATATTCTTAAATGTCTTATTGCACAGACAGGTAGCAAACGTACACACACACACAAAATCAAATAAAACAAAGTCCCCTGCCCTGTGAAGCACATAGTGTCCTTCTCCTCCCTCTTTCCATGACAGACACATGTCACTGGAGCTGGGGTATGGTTTACCAGCCCGCTGGCCTTCACGATGTTCTCGGCACTTCTCGCACACTCCCTGCATGCACATCCGTACGCTCATCCTCTGTTTTTATTGCTGAAGGTTATCGAGGGTAAACGAAGGCCTTCAATGCCACTTTCTATGGCCAGTTTAGGTCTCTCAGATAATCTCCTGTGAGGTCACCCACCTCTTCTAAATGTCATGCACGCATGTGATCTGAAGGTCTTCACAGTCTGTCCTCATGCCTGAATGACATCCCAGTGACTCAGCCACTAACACCTCTGAAGGAGGCCAGCCCTTAATTCCCTGCTATGGCTGTTTCTCCAATAAAATGTTACTGAGCATCCTCACTCTGAGACCAATTAAGTAGGGCAGTGCAAGGGGTAAGAGGTCTGTGGAGATCGGGAAAATGACACTGGACAGCATCACATAGTTGGGAAAATTCATTTGACATCAAATTCATATGGTCATGACTCAAATGTGGGCTCTTGCCTAGCACTTGGAAGGAGACGAATGTGCTCTGCATGTGCAACACATCCAGCAAGACAGCTGGAATCACCTGTGTTCTGACCTAAACCCAAAGGCCAGGTCAGCTGCAGGTGTAAACACAGCTCTGCTGGTTTGTACCATGGATTTATCACCAGCCTTCACCTGGAAAAGAGCCCCAGCTCTGGAGGAGCCTGATTCAGAAAGACATGAGGTGGGACCACAGACTCCAAAACCCCTTTCTTCTGGGGTGGAGGCAAGCCAGGGAGGCTCTTCTCCTTCCCTTCTCTTCCCTCCAGCAAGACCCAGGCTCTGCTAGCCTGGTGTCTCTTGGGATTGCACCCATCTAGCCTACTTGGTTGAGGCTTCCTGCCCTGCTGTCCTTCAGGGAGCTCCTCACATCTGTGGGGGGAAAAGCCCAGTGCCCAGGATTTCTAGTCCTTCCCCACAAAGATGGGACTGTCTCATCCCTCTGTGAGCTTCTTTAGTGTGACTGGGTTTTCCTCTCTGAAGTCATTCTGTCCTGCTGGAGCAGCAAATGAACCAGCACACTGGGGAAGTGATTTTGCCTTGCAGGATTTTGGGACATGCCATGTATGTCAATGTGGAGGTATAGATTCTCCAGAATTTGTCTTGTTGTATCCCAGCAGTGTCACTGGTGTTGCATTGTCTAGCAAACCTTTACCAAGAGCAGCTTCCAGTTCTTTGAGGGGATCTCTCTTCTGCACCTCTTTCAACTTGGTATGGTACAGCATAAATCAGATAGAAAAATAAGGCTGTTGCTTGTCTTGCTTATTGGTTTGGGTTTCTTGGCTTAGTGATATTTTGCACGGCTTGCTCCTTCTCTTCAAGAAAAGAGAGAAGAAAGTGACATCCAGAAATACAAATTACTAATATCCAGAACAAGAAATATTTTTCCTCTACCAATCTAAAAAAGAAAATTACCTGTTTTATTTATCTTTATGTCGTGTAGGAGGAAAAACAAGAGAAGCCAGCTCTGACATGAGTATTGGTGGAGTTAATTTCCACACTAATGCGTTCAGTTGTCAAAAATGCATTTTTTATGGATCCATCTCAGCAGAAGTTCTCATGTCATGACATCCCTGGGAAGCAGCTTTATAAGGAGCAGTGATGCTGGGCACTGACCTTCCAATGGCTCTTCCTGTGAAGAGAGGTAGTGCTTTCATGCCCTTTGTCCTGTATATGCCCTTTGTCCTGTACATTTTCAGCTTATTGACATGTTTAGTAAGTTTTGCAAACAGCAATTATGATGCCTCAAAGCATCCCACACCAGTATGCATCTCAGGCTTTCTCCTATTAAAACTTTTGTTTTTCAGTAAAGCACCTCTATTTAGAAAATCGCTTGTGTGAATCACCAAGTCCTGAGGACTTTGTGACTGAACGCTTACTAGATGCAGATCTTTAAGTACAGCCCTCAGAGGGATTCAAAATGCCATCTAATCCATCTCTTTGCCTCCAGGTAAATTTGTAAGAAGTATATTCTCTACGGCACACTTTAAAGATGATGCCATGCATGACGGCAACCTCACAACCTCCCAAGGCAACTTATCCTGGCCTTTTGTTATCTTTACTGTTGGAAACCTTTTCCTAATTTGAAGCTGTTATTATTGGCCTGCATATATATAACATGTATGTGTGATATGACGTGTTATGCCTCTGCAGGAAACATCCAACACTCGGTAGAGCAATCAAATTGGAAAATTATGACAACCATATCAGTTTCCATCCAGAGATGAGAAAGCAAGCCCTGTATTTCCCAAGACATGACTGACCTACATGCAAGGGAGGACCTTGGTCTCTTGTGATTTTTCTAGGTCAGATGACAAAAATAATGAGTCTTAAAGGAAAGTGAGCTGGTTCTTGCTGAACCCAAGCAAGGAAGATCTCACTCAGAAGAACTAGTGGTTCCCAGTCCTGGGAGGCTCCACCTTCTCTAATGCCACTAGAGAACAGATCAAAAATCAAAGCTAGGAGAAAAAAGGAAGAGGATAGATGACTAAAAGTTTAAAAGTCAAACCTCAAACCACTTCACCATGCAGAAGATGTAGCTCAGAACACATTTTATTATCTTCAAAAGCGAGGAGCCTAAATGAGTGTGGAGTGATTGGTGCAATTAGAAATTATGCCATTCAAATATAAAGAGTCAGCATGAAAAGAGTCAAGGCACAGAGTTGGGTTATAGCTTCCCCAGCAATTCTGGTTGGAATTTTTGGTCATGATAAAATGAAAGGTAGATATAAGAAATATTGATAGAGGTAGTTTCATGTCTGAATAGTCTTAGGAAGTTGAGACTGGTAGCTAAGTTGAAGCTTTTCTGGAGTTACAGGTTCCCACATGTAGTTGTGTAGGGGACATAGAAGGACTAAAGTTGTTTTGGAAAACCTGAACCTTTTTCTATGCTTAATATAAACTTTCACCACTAATAACAATCACAAGAAAATCCTTTTCTCTTCCCTCTATTCACATTTTTAAATGAGAAAGTAATTCTAATTTCTCAGCATATAATTAGCATCAAACACATCCAAAAGGATAAGCAGAATGAAGATGTCTATTTTCATCACTGAACACATAAGCTTTTAAAAATAACATGCTGAAATGGGCCAAGGGGAGAAGACCTTTACCCCTCCATCCTTGCACATACATCCCATAGTGATGCCTGCTTTTATGGCAGTGCAGGCTGCCACAGGAAGCCAAGGTTAAATAGTTTAAGGTTGAATAGCCTGGCTCCCCTTAGAGCTAGCATTTGTGACCTTTAGAAGACTGTGCAGACCAGAAGCTGGTAAATATTTGTTTCTAAGAGAAACCCAAACAATTAAGAGCAAAAAGATTTATTGACTGTAGTGACTCACAGTTGTGGCCTCATGGGAGGGCAGTTTCCAGCACTTTCTGAGTGTTTTAGAAGTGCCCATTGCACACAGCACTGTCCTGAACACATTGGACAGTTTGGTGTCACCTTGATAACAGAATCACTGGATTTTAGAAAGCAGGAAGGACATTGTCATGAGGAGTAACGGCCATTTGGATTGTTTAGCTCCCTGTCAGGACCTTGGCCTCTGACTGTTCTTTCTGCCTTTGGAAGTGACCTGAATACTTTTGTTTCTGATGTCTTAGCTATGCCTATTTATCATCTTCTTTGTCTTTTAGAAAATATGAGGAAGATCAGGAGAATGCCTGATCTTCCTAACAGGGGGGATAAAAAGATCAACATTTTTATAATTTAATTAAACATTTCCAGAAGTTGGAGCAGTAGGAAACAATATTGCTTCTGAAGTAACCCAAGTGGGATCAGCAGGGGCGCCCACATAACACTGGTGTCTGAGGACTCTGCTCCCTGCAGCATCAGTGAAGGCTGCAGAATGAGAACATCCTAGCGCAGATTATTGCTGCCCTTCCCCATCCTTGCTCACCAGGGCCTGCTCACTCTGTACAAGACACTAATAATCTCTACACAGCAAGAGTTAACCCATTAAAAATAAAGTGCTGTAGGTAGAAACTCACCAGACTCTCTTCTGTAGCAAATAAGGGGCTCAGTTGTTAAGGGGTCTGATCTTTAAAATGACCTTTATTCTAACAGGACCATTGGGAGTTGATTATACCCTGCATATCAGGTGAGACAGCCAGCATAAAAGGTTGAAAAATTAAGCTGAAACAGCCTCCCAAGCTTCTATGTGCTAAGACAGTTGTGTTTCTGCTTGTTCCAGAGCTGATGGCAAAATTTCTATTTGCTTTGAAGGAACCAAACCAGTCTCTGTTTACGTGTAACTCTGTAAACTTTGGACTGAAAAATACTTTTTCGACCACAAAGTTCACTTGAAGAAAATTTCAAAATATAGCTCCCTGAAGAGGATCTGTTAGACTGTTAAAGCAGCAATTTTATATCATCAAAGGCAAATAAACCTGCTTGGGGAAAAACAGACAGGTGATTTGTATGGTGACTGCTTTCGTATTCTGTTTATAATTTCAACTTACAGCCTCTAAACCAGAGTCAGGAGCAGTAGAAATAGCAGGATGTGTGGTTTGTTTGCACAGACTGTTTATTTTACGTGTACAGCTGGTGTGTGTCAAAGGCGCGTGGATATGGCTATTTCAAGGTATGTCCTGAACATGAGTGTTTTCTTTCCAGACAGTGCAATCTTCAAACACTGGAAATTATGTTAGGGTGCTGATGTTGGGAAGTATGGGAGAATTTACTTAATACAATCAGAAGTTACTTAATTTTTACTTACTTACTTAATTTTAAATAATATTTACTTAATACTTTTCAGAAGTATTGACTTAGCTGGTGTAATGAAGTGCACAGTATTTGCCTGCATAATGATGAGCTGAAAGTCTGCCTCCAGTCTAGTTTGTTAAGTTAATATTTTGACTTTTCTTTTGGTGTTTTTTGGTTTTGGTTTGGTTTGTTGTTTTTCCAGGGCTGAAGGCAAATTTGAGCTAAATGAAGGTGCAGGCAGAGAGATTATCTATTGTTCTACATACATAAACCTAATTACCTTTTGAAATCAGGTTTCTTCTGACCACATCTGTCATTTTCACAGTGCAAATTCAGGAAATTTTCTTTGTGGTAACTGGTCTGTTGGACCAACTTGTCTGTTCAGCAAAGAGGAGGACTGGAAGAGGATGAAAGATAGGGAAGCCTTAGTTGCACTCTTTCAAGATGGTCAAGTTGGCCTAAACTACTGAATTTCTGTCCTTGAATGACCTCCAGAAAATATTAATTATGTCATTACTTGTAATTTTTAAAAAATTGAGGCATATACTTTTTAATCTTCTTCATCCTTTCAATGCTAGGATACGGAATTGACACAATTGCGTGGTAGTTCCATTTAACCACGTTTCTCACTGAACTTCTGCTCTCATTAGCATCTTCCCCTTGAACATGCCTCTGGTGGGATCAGAGGAGGTTCCTTGACCCCAGTGCTGCTTTCTTAAATGGAGGAGGAAGTTGCACTCTTTCCTGTGTGTGAGGACTAAGAATTTTCTGGCAGAACCTGGCGTCCTGCTGAACTGTATTCCCCACCCTCAGCCCCAAAGCCACTGTCTCTTTCCTGCCAGAGGAGTTTTGCCATACCACACCTCTGGCTAACCTGCATTCCTGAGCAGAGTGTGTGCTTGCCCCAGGTGCTTTGGGTGCCTTTGGCAAGGCTGGAGTGGCACATCCAAGGGCTGCTGACTTACGATGTCGGACAAGTTCTGCTGAGAGATACCACCTGCTCAGGGCCACCTGGAAGGCCAATGGACTGGTAAGGCTTTGCAGCATTGGGAGGGCGTTTTGCTCTTAGACAATTCAAAGTTTGTTTCCCCCCCAAAGAGTTTCAGGTCCACCTGTCCTCTTCACCTGCTTTTTCTTCACTTGTCTACAGTTTCCTTTCTTGGGTGTGACAGAAGAACAAACATAGAGCAATGATTTTCCAGCTTCAGGCAAAATACAAACTCTGCAATTGTACCAGGAAGATGCTGCTGCACTCTTGTGCCAGGTGCACACTCTCGGGCTCAGGGCATGAGTGGTCACTCTCTTCAGGAGTCACTTATGCCAATCCTTATCCTAGACAGACGAGCCCAAAATAAACTTGCTGAATATAGAACAGCCTTTCAAGCTGTTTGGGTATACTATGTGTTTTCTTCTGTGCAGGCAAACCTTTGCACTTCCATGATGGAGTCAATATTTGCATTGTGCCTGTCATAAGAACTCTAAATTAAAATTCATAAAAGTGAGCTCATAATACATTAGTTCTTGGAGAGTGCCTTGGAGATGACGGGTTTGGCTCATTGCTATTCCCAATTGATGTGTAATGCCCAGCTGGCATCCAGATCCCACCAGGGAAAGACGGGAGATAACTGAAATCCTGCATGGCCTGCTAGGACTCTGGCCAGGAAAAGAAAATTTGGCGTACACGATTTCTGTAACTGCCCTAGGAATTTCTTTCGGGGTGGAATTTAGAGGTTATGTCTGGTGTGGAGGGAGTTGTCTCTCTCCCTCCTCGGTGAGCGGCACCACCAGTACCTTATGCCACTATGGACTGGCTCTGAGATCAGCCTGACGAGTGATCAGAGAGGCTTGCTAGTCACACACCAGTCAGTAACTCATGAAGATTAGGGGGGCAAATGACACGCATTCCACCAATGCCTTTGTCACAGTCCAGTATGGCTTTATTCAGTCAGGTGTCACGGAGGAAAAAAAGCCCTCTAGGTGCCTGGTGGTTTGTCATCCATCCTTCATCCTTCGGCATGTGCAGTCAATTCCAGCCGCACTTCACCCATGGGTGCTCTCCCACTCTCAAACCTGAGAGCTTGTGAGTAAATGAAAAAGGATCAGCATGGTCAGGTGCAAGGATAAGCCTGAGACTTATATGACATGGATGGACCAAGTCCAAGTCACCAGGTAATGTGGTAGTGGTAGATCACAATTACAACAATTGTGTGTAGGCTCTAGGAACACTTTTAGTGACCAGCTGAGTGTGGACATCAGGATCTCATTATCCCATGCAGTAACAGCAGCTGATTACAGTGTAACCTTTATTTGCTCACCAACAATCCACGTCTGGGAGAGCATTTGCTTGATTGTGAATTTAGGAAATCAAAGAGGATGGTAGAGCTGAATCCTAACAGCTAACATGAAAAGCACCTTGGTTGCAGAGACATGCAGCTTTGCTTCAACACTGCAGTTTAGTTCATCTCCATGGTGTCCCAATACAGGACAAGTGTCAGTTTTCTCCTCCGTGGTCTCAGAGCACTGGTTGTTCCTTATATCTCTGTCCCTATAAAAACTTACTCTAATTACAAGTAAATGCATTCAAAGACCATTGAACCATGGGAGGCTAGGCCCATTTCCTCATCCCTCCTGGACCTGAGGTGTGTAGGGCAGTGGTGGGGGTTTGTGCTGGATACACGTGTCCGGGCAGAGCGGGCTGTGTGCGGCGGGGGCAGCGCCGGGTGCGTGAGCCCAGCCGGGGCAGGGGGGAAAGCTCAGCTCTCCTGCCATGAGTGCTCACACAGCCCAAAGCTGCAGCCTCTCACCACTACATGAACCCAGGCAAATAAAGGCTGGGAACCCAGTTCAACCAGCCCCAATGCCACATGGGGGTCAGGAAGGTTCCTGTTATAGCAGGAGGGCTTCCGTACTTGCAGAAGGGATCCAAGAGCAGAGCAGCTTCAGCTAGGGCTGTACATACCCAGGCTGTGCAAAGTCAGCAGCCAGAGGCGTCTGTGAGCATCCCTGAGCTGGACGCAGAGGGAAGATTCTCCTGGGCAGGGGTTGCAGGTTCTTTTCTGCCCCAACAACAGCACAGGCAGCACTGCTTGCCCAGGGGTGAAAGCCAGGGCTCAATGCAGAGCATCTCTTGTGCCACCTGGCCATCACAAGAACACCGCTGTGAGATGCTGTGAAAGCTATTAGTGCATCTGCTCTGCAATGGGCTCATTAAAATACACATTCTCCATCATTATCCTGTGGCTGCTGTGCCTGACTCATCTTACTGCAGTTGCTCTGGAATGGGAACCCAGGTTAAAAATTTTCCAACTTGTTTTTTATTCACCAGGGAAGCTCATGTCTAACCCACTGAGCTGGCAGTGGAAGTTGGAACAACATCTGTCTTCATGGGACGCAGACAAAACCTGAAAAAACAGGGAGAGGAAACAAATGAGGCACTGTCTGATTGAAAGTCTGTTATTTCATGTTGCCTTCACAATTTGACACAGAATACTTTCTAGCACAGGTGTAGTTAGTGCTGGAGTAACCCAGCTGGGACATGGCCACTCCCAGCCCAGGTGTGCCAGTGGTATTTCCTCCTTTCCTCCTCTTTTTCCACAGAACCACAGGAAAGTGCCACACAGCCATGGTTTAGCAGCCGTGGTCTTGCAGCAAGCTTTGGCTGGCATCCCTGCTCTGGCTCCTGACCGTGCTCTGACTCTTCTCCCCAGAGGCAGACGGAGCCTTGCACTCAAGGGTTTTGCTGCCAGCGCTGTCCCCAGACACAGAGCCCTCTGAGGTGGCACATGGATGGACGCAGGGTGCTGAGGGTTTGCGGAACTTCTCTGACAGGCTGGAGGAGGCACTGCCTTGTGCTGCCTTCCTGCACCCCCAGCTCACAGGGACAGTGTCCTGTGGGCACCACTCGGACAGTGCTTAAAGCCACACGCAACCCCAGCCTCCCCCTGCCAAAATGGAAACCTCACAGCCCACACCCACTTCATGCAAGCTGGGAACCTTCTCTTTTGCTTTTATACACAGACATGATCTCACCAGACATTGCTTTTCGCTGCAAGAAAATTCCTCTTTCTTACTGTTCTGCTCTTAAGGACTGCCTTCCCGGGCTAAACATCCTTTGCTTTAAATAGATGTGCTGACCCAAATACTGCCGTGAACGATTATTCAAGGATGAAGAACAGACTGTAGTCCAAAGATTTTTGCAAGACATCTTAAATCAATATGATCTTTCTGATTAGCACTTCTAGGAAACCTGTATGGCTCATTGCTTGGCTCATTTTGCTGCTATTTGTTCATGTGGTATGTTATCAAGCATCTGAAATATTAACTCTGTTGTCCTCTGGACTGCACTGATTTTTTTTGGAACAAAATGTAGGCTTGTAATCCTCTGCTGTGGATTTTTGTAACGAATATTTCACAGTAAGCCACTTGTTAGTAATGAGCCTAATATCACTTGTACGACTCCTTTTATAATCTTTATTCTTAAAAAATAATTGGCTAAGCTGAAAATAATAATTCAGTTGTTTATTAACCGATGGCCTACTTGCAACATTAAACTGAGCATGGTATTTCAACTTTGTATAGGAAAAAAAAAAACCTCTGCATGTGTGGAAGCCAACATTTTTCACAGCACACAGCTGAATGGGGTTTTTTTATTTAATTTATTTTTATTTATTTATAACACAAAATGTATTATCTACTCCCAACAAATCAGCACCATTGAAACACTAATGTTTCCCTAATTTTAAACACCATCTAGTGAGTCAAACATTAGGTCTGATCTCCCAAATTAACCCCGAGGAAAATAAGATTCTGGTTTGACTGCATCCCACTTAGTGCTAGGTCTCGTGCTGAGATTTTTAAGTTAGATGTTTAGCCACTGCCTGTTCTCTTACTAATGGGCATTAAATATTCTTCCAAAGGTGCTGGAGACCTGAGCTGCTGAATGAAGATAATTTGTTTGTTGACAAAGCAGGGTCTTGTCTGTACAGGCTCCCTAGTTAGACAAGGCTACTGTCTGGAAGTAAAGCAGGAAAAACCCTGATTTTGATAATGATTTTTTTTTTTTTTTTTTTAAATCACTCCACAGCAAGAGACTGGAAAGGATCTGGTTTTATTTCAATTATAAGCTATGTCCGGTTGTGTCCCCGCTCCGGGTGGGAGCTAACCCCCAACTAGCTCGGGTCAACACGGACACAAAGTTTCCAGTTCGTTTTGGCTTCTCGGCTCAGCAGCTGGACCCAAAGGTGACAGTCAACAGCAGCAGAAGAGAAAAGGCTGGCTCTCAGCTTAGCAGGTTAAAGGATGTTTATTAGCAGAGATCTCCAAGCTCCGAGGCGAGCGGCTCGGAGCTTCCAGGCTGAGAACCCCGCGGCTGAGAGCTTCTCGGTGGAGAACCCAGCGGCTGAGAGCTTCCAGGCTGAGAACCTGGCGGCTGAGAGAGTTTGCTCCTCCCTCCCACCCCCTATAAGCGGGGGAGGGTCCCAGGGAGGATACAAAAAAGACCACAAATCAGGGGTTTCAGGGGGTAACAAGGTGTGCCCACCCCCAAGCTTCAGACCACTAAAATCCAGAGCCAAAGGAATTTCCCCCAGGCTACCTATCACCTGAAGCTCTCTCACGGAGATTTCACAATCTGGGAGGGACCCCGGGAGTGATTGGCAAGCTGCCCCAGAGAGGGGGGTTGGGGCAGAGGGGATGTTACATGTCATGTGAGGTATGGGATGATTGACACAAAATACCTTATTATACAGACAACACAAAAGGGATACAGAGTTGGGGATACAGTGAAACGAACCATAACATAAACTTACAAAAATCTAATAAAACAGTTCTGCACCACCACAATAAGCCAAAGGAAAAAAATTGCCAGGCAGATAAAGAGCTTTATTAGCATCATGATTCTTACTACTTCTATTAGCTGGCTTGCCATGAAGATGAAGTAGGTCTGAGAGGGAATAGCACAACAAATCTGTATACAATTATAGGACCTGCTTACCTGGCACTGGTGTTAAATCAGTTCGGTTAAATCAGCACCAGCAACTGACCTGTATAAACAGCTACCCATGGATGGAATTTGTTTGGAAAGCAAGTGATGCACAACCGGTTGGGTTAACATGGAATCACTCTGGGCACAGGCAGGGACATTCCGACTGAGCCTTGTTTGGCCTCTGAAATAACAGAGCTTGTGGCTGTAGCTCTGCTGGTACTTTACACGTGCCAGCCAAACTGGTGCAACATCAGGCAGGGTCTGGCCTGGCCTTGCCGGGGGTGAGGAAAAGGCACCTTGGCTTTTGCCTGGCAGTGCATCCCTTGGGAGGCAGGAGTGTCATTCGGGGTCAGAAGTAGTCCTTGGCTGCTGCTGGCAACACCCTCAGCTGGCCAAGCCATACATTTGCCCTCTTTCTGGTACACCTGGGTGCGGGGGCAGTAGGATCTGTGTCTGTGTCCTCGGTCCCACTGTTCTGTGGTCCCATCACACCACTTCAGCAGTGCCCTGGGGCTGGAGGCCGCGGCTCCACGGCAGACCAGCCCCGCTCTGGGCACGGGCTCTCTCCTGGGGGTGCATCCCCTCTGCTGTGCTACACCTGCTTGGGAGGTCACACAGTGAGGAGGCTGACAGCCTGGCCTGGGCCACAGAGACCTCTCCGCTGGTCTGGTTTTGGGTTTTCCCCGTTTCTCCCTGTGCATCAGCTCCTGGCTGTGTCACAGGAGTTGTGGCAGCACAGGCTAAGGGCTGGTGGAGGACAAGGACTGTTGGTGAGGAGGAGGTGGTGCCAGGAGGTTCATATGCCAGAACTGCTGCAGGAACTCTCCTCAAACTCAGCCCTGTGCTGCAGGCACAGCTCCTGTGCTCATCTGCCTCACACCTCAGGCTCCCAGGGAAATTGTGTTGGACAGTGCCCACCTGCTATTTCAAAACAGCAGAGGTTTATCTGCACCTCGTGTTATAGAAATCTGGTACCTGATGGGGTTAAACTGGGGAAAGCAGCGTCTCTAGGAGTGGGAGCATTTAAGGCCTGGTCCCTCATCACCAGGACTCATGCCTGCAGAGGGGGCACAGAGGTACCTGGCCTTTGGTCTCTACTTCCAAAACAGAAATATCAAAACTGAAGCTTGGAATCAACTGCACAGCTTCAATAACACCTGAAATACCTTAGAGTTGTTCCAATTTGGACATAGGCAAAACCATTGGGAAAAAGAAACAAGCATCCCTTTTCTCCTTCATCCCTACTGCCCATACATGTCGTGTTGCTAGCAAAGGGTAACATCTTTTAGCAAGATCCTGATTTATGGTCTATAATGTCATGACAGAAAGTGAATTCAAGTGGGAAATACATTTTCAGAGCTATACAGCAACAAAAAAATGATGTTTTTGGAGTCCTTCCCCACAAACAGAGCAGAGTATGTACAGGTATCAGTCTGTTTAGCAAGACAGTTTAAGCTCACTGGAACAGTCACACAGCATGCACAGTCCATATTAGGATCCAGTCAGCTCCAAACACTGCTCATCTACAGGGATAAGCCAGAACTTCATGACATCACATAAATAAATATAAACAAATATAGTAAAAAGGCTTTACCTTGGGCTTAAGCAAAAAGCGAAATTTTCCAGTCCTGTGGGATCTTCCTCTGCTCCCAAGTCTGCTGGCTCACAGTGCAGCAAAATGATCAGGCATTTATCAACCCTGGCAAGGTCTGCAAGTCCTGAGGGTGTTTGATTTGGAAAGAAAGGTGTCAGGAGGAGATTCCTGAACACCTTCACCCAGAGTTATGCAGGGAAAAAAGAGAAGAAATAAAAACAAGCTTTAAGAGGTCAGAATGTGTAGCGTGCCCAGAGCTGCTATTCCTGATAGAAATTAGACCCTGAAGTGCCCAGGTGAAAATCAGGGATAATCCCTGTATAAGTGCTTCTAATTGGGACAAACTGAAAGTGAGAAAGTTGAGCAAGACAGCTCTGGCCCACCCCTGGGGGCTCTGGGTTTGTTCCCAGCTGGTAACTGAGAGCACAATTATGCAAAGCCTCCTCTCTAAACAGAACTTGGTTTATTAGGGCCAGCCTGTGGGAATCTATTTTTGTCGCCACTTTGAGCGAATGTGTTACCCTTGTGATTTCCAGCCCGGTCATTCCAAGTCAGCTGCTTTGGCTGTGGCTGTCACTGGAAGCTCCCCCATCTGCCCAGTCCCTGGCCCCATTTCTCACCCGCCTGGGGTTGGCTCCCAGGCAAGGGGGATGAGGGGATGAGCCTGTGGCTATTCTGGTAGCTGTGAGCTATGGAGGTGTCACGTGAAGCAAAGAGCCAGAAATGCATGTCAAATCGGACCAGTGACTAATCATGGTATTTTGGTTGTCTTAGTGGCTGCCGGGGAAAGATTTATGGGCTCAGAAAACCTCCCCGTAATAATCCCTGGGCGCTGATTTGATCTTCGGCTGAGGCTTCCCAAGACCGCGTGGAAAGAGGACAGAAAGGGAGCTGCTGTCCCAGGGGTGGTGACGTCTAAACTGCTTGGAGTTCAAAATACAAACGAGGAGAAGAGTCAGCGCTCTCTTCTCATCTGTGTCTGCTCAGAGCCACGCACTGGCAGCCAGAGAGGATCCCTTTGATCTGCCTGTGGAGCAAGAAGGGTTGGGGGCGACGGCTGGGCAGACACGAAGGGCCATTTATTGGGATTGTCATCTAGCTCCCTCATCTGTCACCTGATGGCCAGCCAAGCAAGTGCTCGGCACAACTGTGGACTCCTCTTCCTTGCGCAACTTGTGGAGGCAAGAAAAGTAAGCATCCTACAGCTGCTATGACGTTCAGCTATTCTTTCTATAAAGGAATGAATTGAATTCACTACAAATCTACTAACTGTCCCCCTTATGCCAGGCAAGAGACTGACTTGGATTTTTTTTGGGTTGGGCTTTTCTCTAACAGCTGGAGGTCTGCTGGGCATTCAAGCAATGGCTGTTGAGTAAGGCAGCTGTTTCAATATCTAATTGCATTTTAGCTCTAATAGCTCAAGGGGAAAGCATTGCATTGTCTGCCATGAGCTACTTCCTGTCCTACTGCAAAGCACACTGCACCGCCGTGCTCGCCCAATACCAGAGCCTGAGATCAGAGGGCTTTCTCTGTGATATTTTGCTGAAAGTGAAAGAAAACGAGTTTCCTGCGCACAAATCCTTGCTGGCATGCTCCAGCGACTACTTCCGAGCCATGTTCAAAAGCTATACCCAAGAATCTAAAGCCAGTGTCATTCACCTACAAGTTGTCTCACCCACTGGGCTCCAGCACATCCTGGATTTCATTTACACATCCTTGCTGCCCCTTTCCTTTGAAAGCCTGGAGGATACCTTGGAAGCTGCAAGCTACTTGCAAGTGACTGATGCTATCAGCTTGTGCAATCAGTATTTAGTTAACAATCTTGCCCTGGAAAACTGCTGCTTCTCTGCCAACGTGGCCAGGAGGTTCTACTTGCCAGATGCCTTAGCAGCCACAGAAAAATACATTATCAAGAATGTCTGGAAGCTGCTGGACTTGGATTTGTCAGGACTTCTTGAGCTGAACTTCAGGTCCTTGCTAGCAGTGATTCAATCACCAGATCTCCCCATGGTGGAAGAATGCCGCCTGTTGAATCTTGTCTTGCTGTGGTTGAAGCAGGATAAATCCAGGCTGGATCACGCAAGCAGCCTTTTAGAGCACGTAAGATATGGTCTCATCCCAGTGGAAGAGCTGAGAAAAACCTACACACAGTCAGAAGTGCCCCTCTCAGCAGGTATTAAGTGCTTAATCATAAAAGCAATAAATTATCACACATCTGTATTCAAACAGCCTGTCCTGCAGGATAAGTTCACCACACTGAGGAACCAGAAAACTCGGATCATTCTCCTGGGGGGAGGCACAGCAAGTGAGGGGCTCGTCACCGATGTGGTGGCCTTCGATGTTTACAATCACAAATGGCGAACCCTCACGCAGCTGCAGGACAGGGTGCAGAACCACAGCGTGTGTGTGGTGGGGAACTTCCTCTATGTCTTGGGAGGGGAAATACAAAATGGTACCCTGGGCGATGCTAAAATTGGAAAGACCTTACTGGTGACAAACAAGGTCCATCGGTACGATCCAAGATTTAACACGTGGACCCAAGTCACGGGCATGCTGGAAAAGAGATGCCAGTTTTCTTGCTGTGTCCTCGGCAAGGATATCTTTGCCATTGGTGGAAGGGGTGAGGATGGGTCGCTGCATTCATCTGTGGAAGTCTATGACATCAGCAGGGACAGATGGACGAAGGCCAGGGAATTGCCATGCAGGATACATGGCCATGCCAGTGCTGTTTGCAAGAACACCATATACATCTCCGGGGGCAAGTACTCAGCCCCAGCCAGCACAAGCAATGACGTTTATTCTCTGAGCTCACTTGAAGGGCAATGGGTGCAACGAGCCCCAATGAGCATTGCTCGGTTTGGGCATCAGATGGCAACAATCAGGGGATCCATATTCACCTTTCTGGGATTATATGAACCTTTCTCTGAAATAGAAAGGTATGACCCTGATCAAAACCAATGGACTCGGTTAAGACCACTGGTCTACGATCGATTCTCCTACGGCCTGGCAGTGGTAGAGGAAACAGCTCTACTTATTGGGGGAAAGAAATGGCAAAACTCACTGGAGGTCTCCACGCAAGATGTGGTTGGCTATGACATCGACAACGATGGCTGGGAGGAGATCTGCAAGGCCCCACTGCCGTGGTGTGGGCTGCAGTGTGCCGTGCTCCAGCTCTCCGAGGCGGCTGAAGAGCAGGACAGCGACAGCCAGCAGAAGAAGCTGCCCAACTGCTGAGCTCCCATGCTGAGGAATATCTGTCCCAGGAGATGAGAGAGCAGAGCAGTCCCGGAGAAGAAAATTGCAGTGGCACTGAATGTGAGAGTGGAAGTTTTGCTTGGATAAGCCAAATGTTTGGTGGAAACAAGCAAGAAAATCTGGCTCCAGCACAGGAAACACATGTAGGATTTATAAAGCTGGAAGCTGATCTCATTGAGCAAGGATGTAGCAACTAGCACATTTAGAAGTGATGAGTGAGAATTGTAATCCTTGACTTTTGGATAATACCTAGATAGCAATTAGTAGGTGTTGCAAGTCGGATTTTTCATATATTAAAAAATATAATCCATCTTTTCTGTTTTCTTAATCAGAGGTAATTTTCCCAGCTGGTAAGTGCTATTGAGTTTTTATGCTATGGCTAAGCAAAAGGAAAGAGAGCTGTATAAAGACTAGAAAATTGATGCCTACAAGAATTAGCAGCAAGTATTGCCAAGGAAAAGGTATTATTTGATATACTACCTACAAGGCAAGAATGTCTTAGCTAACCAGCCTGAAATTACTGGACAGAAAGCATGGACTTCTCACTATGTAGACTCAGCTACAGCTGAAAGTTAAAACAGTGTTTGGTTGATAGAAGCCATTTCTCTCAGTGGCCTTTGGTGTAGAACACCTTCCAGATGTTTGTGTTATTTTCGAGACGCACACTGCTCGTGATGCACGTTTCTTTTGTATCCAAACCCTGTGTTAGCTTAGATGGCCAGAGCTGAAGGGTATCTTTACTGTTAGCCTCCAAGAAGTTTCTCACAGGAGTAACAAGCTGTTACTGATGCCTTGGCATTTACCTTGGCACCATAAGCAGTTTTATCACACCTGTTTGTAAGGGTACAATGCTTTGTTGCTGTTGAACTGCTACATGAGAGAACCCTGCAGTCAAAAAAGGTTTACTTTCATCAAAGAGTACAAAGGGGAGGGAGGTAACTGCAGGTTTTCAGAAGTCTTTACTCAGTGTCTGCCCACATATAAATCAGTAATAGCGTCACTCCCTTTTGGCCACGGTGGCAATGTTTGAAGTCACACAGGGGTACTTTAAGATACAAGGATTTGTGAAATGCAGACAAAATGGTCAGATGCCACAGAATCAATCTGGTATGGAGTAAAGTGAAACTTGAGCCATAAATGTTCATTTAAAAGCTAAATTTATTGTACTTCATTTTACAGTGTTCCCTTTCTAGGCTGAGAGTTAATACAATAAAAATATATATAGAAGAACATTTAATAGTCTTAAAAGAAGGCAGCACAATGGAGAGGACACATGTTCTTTGTCACTAGACTAGCTTAAAAAACTGTAATGTTTAATTTTCACCTTTAAAGCAATCAAGCTAACTTTACTAATGTAAAGTGCAGGCAGAATGGCTGTTGCATAGCAACAGATCTAAGTCTTCTGAACTGCCTTGGTTTTGACAAGGAATCAACTACACAATGTGCATATACATCCATCAGATATAAAGAGTTTTTCATATGAATATATTTACTTTTGGTCCAGTAAAACAATAGCAAGAGAATCTAAATGCTTGGAACAATAGCACAATCCATTTCAAGTCAAGCATTTTTAAAGAGAAATTTACAAAAACCTCACAAATTTAATATACAAGTCAGTACCCATGCAGGAGATATATGTCCAGTTTATACAAACAGTATTCTTCTAATGGTACAAATCTTACACTGGATCCAGAATTCTATACAAATGTCAATACATGATTTGTCATCCATACGACTTGAATATAGGATCACTGAAAATGGGCTACAGAAAGGCCACTCTTCTATACAGTTGTGCAAAATCTGCAGAACATTTGCAATCCAAATGCAGTAACAAGACAGAAAATGAGGGGTAGAAAGAGGAAAAGAAAGAAAATGAGAAAGGGGGTCAAGACAGAAAAAAAGGAAAGGAAAGGAAAGGAAAGGAAAGGAAAGGAAAGGAAAGGAAAGGAAAGGAAAGGAAAGGAAAGGAAAGGAAAGGAAAGGAAAGGAAAGGAAAGGAAAGAAGGAGAAAGAAAGAAAGAAAGAAAGAAAGAAAGAAAGAAAGAAAGAAAGAAAGAAAGAAAGAAAGAAAGAAAGAAAGAAAGAAAGAAAGAAAGAGAAAGAAAAAGAATGAAAGGAGAAAATAAATCTGTCCATTCTTTCCTTCATCCCTTCATGGATATAACTGCCAGGAAATATCAGAGTTCATAAGGTTTAAAGTACATTCATGGAGCTGTACAGGCAATAGTCTCAGGTTGGTTAAGAGTACAACTCACTAAAGTATAAAGGAAGCTTTTCCTTTCCACATGAGCATTATTAAATCATATCATGAATCGTAACTTAAGCAGCAAAATACTGAAGAGCAGCAGAAATATTTTGTCATGCTCGTAACATTTTTCAAAATTAAGCCCATAAAAATTAAATACATGATTTAAAAGTTCCCTCCCACTTTTATTTCCGGCATGTGCCTAACTCTAAGGATCTATTTCCCCTCATATTCACTGGGTTGTCTTCAACAGATAACAAATCCCATGGAAGTTTAAAACATTTTAATTGGCTTGTGAACTCTGCAGAACCCAGAGACATCCCTTCCCCTTCAAAAGCAAACCACAGGCTTTTTTACTCCTCGATTATTTTTCAGGTTCTGTGCTCAACTCTGCTCTCATCCCTGCACACAATACAGCCAAATCTCACAGCTCAGAAAACACATAGGAAACTACTTGAAAAGTCCGATTCACTCCTTTTCTATTGTGGGAATCTTCAAAGCATCCCAGATTTGAAGAATTTCACTGGAAAGCTTTTCTACTGCTGCTGTTCTGGGCTAAAGAAATGCTGCTACCAAGGATGTTGAAAGTCTACATTTTCTCTCTTGCAAAATCTGCACATTATACTGATACCTTCAGTGCAAAAGCATCATCAATCACAGTACCATGACTATTTTTTTTTTTTTTAATCAACCTAATGTGATTAACAGACAATACACAATTTGGTCTTAATTATAATACAAACCAGCATTCCTTTGCACTGGTGGTAAACCTTAGCAACAGGCTTTAAAAAAGCACAAGGAAATAAGACCTAACCTTTTGACACTTAAATTCACATTAGTCATGTTTTTGTCTGCCTGTTTTCACCCTTTTATGTGTTTGACAAAACTGAAACACAACCACTGCATTACACTTTTTCCCTGTTATTTAAGAAAACTCCTAGAGTTTCTCATGAAATATAAAAATTGTTTTTCTCCCACCACCAAAACAGTACCTGCACTCCAAAAATGCAATGCAATACTGGAATTATATAATATAAAATATCATTGTAAAACTGACCTTTGATAACAAAAGCTTTAGCATGTGGAACTTCCTGCATGAAGGCCACAGTCTTCCAAAAATTCTTTTAAATCCATTTCTTCAATAGCTAAAGATCATGTTTTTTAATTCACAGAAGGTAAACACAAACAGAGCGTTGGTAGCATATAAAATATACAAATCCTCATTAAAGAAGTGGTATCGTTGACCATTGAAGGTTTCACACAGCTGAGTAACATTAAAATATATAATTTACTAGAGCTCTCACATATTGATATAAAAACTACTTTATGCACTTAAGTAAAGGGCTGGAGTGTAGCAAATGGACAAAAAGAGAGACTTTTATACATGTGTTTCTATGTAAGAGTGAGTGTGTGCTAACGAGGCTATAAGTGTTTCAACCTCAGACGAGCCATTAACAGAGTCCCTTGAGGGGCTGCTTTCATAGACGTTCATGAAGAGATCAAGGTACATTTGTTTCCATTCTTGAAAGTCTCTAGACGTCAACGCTGGATTATCCAAAATTTTATCTATAATGGCTACTTCTCCTTCCCTGGCCTGTGAGAGAAAAGGAACAAGCAAAGAGTTAATGCAAGTGATGAGTCATTGGCAAAATCAATCACGTGGGTGGAAGGAGAGAATGGGGGTACAAACCCAAGCCTGGAGCCCCTGAAAGCACAGGGACTATCTGCTCTATGAGCACTCACAAATAGGAGCCCTTTCTACAGTGTCACACATTCCCCTGTGGGACTTGGGCTTCCCTCGCCTTGTCCAGAATCCTCAGTAAGAGTTCCTATTCCCCCACCTGCCCCCTTTTTCAGCCCCAGAAAAAGCAAGCCCTGTACTGTTTACTATTAGCTGCTTGCATTTCTCAGGATGAGTTTCACACAACAAAGTGCCATCTGTTTGCTGCTCTTGATCAGCATCAGAAATACTGCGTGGGTGTGCGGGACGCAGACACGCACACACGGCCTCGTACCCGGCAGCACAGCCACACCTCTTCACCAGGCTTGTCATGGGGGCACCCGAGCTCCGCACTGCAAGGGCTTGTGCAAGGAGTCCCATGGGAATGACAACTCATCTTCACTGCAGAGCTACTGCATGCCATGGGCTGGCTGGCTGCAACCTCTTCCTGCCACTGATGTGGCAAAGAGAAGGCAGAAAAAGGGACAATGTAACAGAGCTGTTGGTACCTCCTTATGCACCATGGAGGCAGGGGAAGCAAGCGTACCATGATCCCTCTCTGGGGATTGGTTCACAGAGCTGAGGGTCACAGTAAGCCTCAGGTGTACCCACAGCCACTCACGCCAGTTGCAAGCAGCAGAAGATGGATGCCACAGCCATAATCCTTGGGAACACAGCTAGCACACAGGTTTCCAGCACTGCTCCTCAGCACAGGAATGGTGTGGCCACCAGCAATCTCCCCTCCTACCACCCTGCGAGAGGGATTTCACATTCCTCATGGCTAACTCACATTTTCCACGTCCGTACTATGAGTATGCTAAATCTTTCTGGGTAGCATGGCAAGGGGGAAATATCAAGCTGTGTATGATGGGACAGATTAGGAGGGTCAGAGACATCTTCTATAAGCAGTGCTTTCACTGCTGTGCAAACAACAGCAAATTAACACTAACTGATAGAATACTCATTTTCAGAGAGGGCAAGCTGAGAACAAGCTGTGGAAAAGAAACTATGGGAACTCTTATCACCAGGTCTCTGCTTGAGTTTCCATAACTTATTTCTCACAGATTGTACTGGTGCACTCTGCACCAGCCAGGTGCACACCTCTGCACTACCAGCCAGGCAGCTCATACTCAATGACAGGAGAATGATTTTGTGTTATCACAGGAAAGAAAGCACAGGGGTCTTTCATTAACGACTCAGAAGATGGGACACCAAGTGCGAGAAGCAGTTTGGAGGACTGTCTCTGGATACCATCACGTAGAATAAAATTCAAGGAGAGTTCAGAACATCAGTGCCAACAGGCCAACAGGCTGGTGCAATTGGCTGCACTCAAGAAGGAGAAATCAAAGGCACTGATAAAAAGAAAGACTAATTGATTAGGTAATAGCAGTATGCAACAATTGTCAGTCGTATGGCATTTCAGCTCTGGGCTGAAATGCAGCCAGTCACAAGTTACCACGATGTCACTGCTAACCAAGCATGTGTCACTCTGCACTGCTGCTCTATGCAGGAAACAACAATTATCTGTCTTTGCTCCTTCCTGCCATTCCATTTTCCATTATTGGTCTCAAGCACCAGTAAGAATGACTTACACCAATCACAGTCCAAACAAGAGCACTGACAGGCCTAGAAAATATGGCTCATGGAGATTTCAAAGAGAACAAAAACATTGTGTTTGCTTGGTCCAAAGGAAAGAAGTTCCAGAGAAGCACAAAACCAGGGACCTGCCAGATCAAGAGGCTGTGCTGCTTTTTGGACTTCCCTGAAGGGAAGCAATTTGATTTGCAGGAAGCCATTGGTATAATGTACCTCAGGTATCAATAACCCCCAACAAAAGAGACAATGCAGCATGGTAAGAGGCTGCTGATGCTGAACCACAGTTGTGGTGTGTGAGTCCACTGTGGTACAAAACCACAACTCCAGCATGAACCTTCTGCCACCCCAACATGTATGAGAGCACTCTGATTTTACTTCAGTTTCTCATGCTTGTATAAGTCATGGACAGCTGTGAATGTTGTCCTTTTTTGCCAGCCTTCAATCCTGCAAAGACTTGAATGCCAAGAAAATAATACGAGTTGCCTTCAGTGAGATGATACAGTACAGAAAGTTAAGCATGTGTAGGATTTTTTTCAGGATGGGAGCCCCTCAGCATGAAAATAATATTGTTTAAATGCTTCTCTAGGTCATAGAAAACTAAATTAATTAATGTTGATAAAGCTCTCTTTGATGAAAGCTGTTACAAAACGCACTGTACAATTATCTGGCGACTTAAAATGTGGTAATTTAATATCGTTAACAGGGTCCCTGAGGAAATCCAGCATATTGTTTGCTGAAATTTCTATCAGGACGGAACTGAAACTGCTGTAACAAACAAAGGAAGTTGACAAGGAGGCTAAATGAGCTGTGGTACATTTAAAATTACCATAAAATTTTTCAAATCTATCCTTATCACTATCTACTTATTTAATCAACCTTACTGAATAACTACAATGATCCTATCAGTTTACACAGAAAACAAGCACACAGTTTCCTCCTGGACAAGCTCATCAATTAGAAAACAGTCAAGTAATGCAAGAGATACTGTTCCCTTCTAAAGGCTGGCTTTGCTTAACTTTAGACTTTGGCAATTACAAAGCGATTCTGTTTTGGTAAATGAAAACATCCAGGAACAAAAAGGGGTTTAGGTTTCCTCCAATAATTTGTTGTCAGCTTCTCTTAAACTGGCTAGAGGAAGAGCAGCTGACTGAGAAAAAATACAAGAAAATAAAGAAATTAAAACTGATCCCCTCACTTTGACTGCTCTCCCAGGCACATTTTTCTCTGCTTTTCAAGCAGCACTTCTCCATGTCTCCCTTGTTTGCACACCGGGGCTCAGCCTGGACTCCAGCTGCACACAATAATCTCTGATTACAATACAGCCCGATCCAACCCTGGGGCAGGACTTTTCCTCCCTGTTTTATCTCACCTTTAAAGTGCTTTTCAGAATTCGCAGCTGGTGCAGTTTTTCATTGACTACTGGATCGCTACATCTCTTTATAAAAGATTTCTTATACTCCAGCTTAGTGGAAATCCGGTGTTCTCCTAAAGGAGACAGGCTGGCCTGCTCCAAGGCTCTGTACAAATCTTGCAAGGAGTCTGCTGTTTTTTCCTCTATAGTTTCAACTGCAATGAGACAAAGGGGAAAACAAAAAAAGGAGGAAGGAATAGAGAAAGCAACAATGTATTATTAATGTGATTACATCAAGACCTATCAAAAACCTTTGCAAAATCTTTAACAGGTTGAACTAGACTATAAAGAGAATATTTCACAGCCCCTAAGCTCCAGAAAAGTGTTGTGACTACTCCTTCTTGCTACTGCCTTCAGAAGAAAGGGAGTAAAAAGAAACAGCGCAAGGCATTGTAGTATTAGAGTGACTTACCACCAGAAATCAGATTTCTGGTATTGCAGGTATATAGTTCTGGTGACTTTTCTGTCACAAGGAGAGGAAGCCCTGGAAGCATCCTGCTAAGGAAACACCAGGCATCACAACATCTTGGACTGAAAGTGCTGATAACAGCACTCAAGAATATGTGATGATGGCCTGGAATGACATGTCCTTTTCCTTCCTAGGAAAGTCCACTTATTTTTGTCTCTTATTTTTGACACTCAGCAGTGCTGTTCAATAGTCAGCAATGCTGTCATTTATGCTGGTCTGTTACTTGACTCTTACCTGAAGGTTTAGCAGCAGATTACAGACTAAATGTAAGAGCACAATCGTGACCTGGCAGCATGGCAAATCAAAACAGAGCTGTCTGCATTATAGTTTGGTTCCGAACAATTAATATTTATTATATACTATATCAAAATACATAAATATGAGAAGTATTTATTATAGATTTAAAATATTTGTTCTAACTAGTACTGAAAGCATATAAAAAGAAAAAAAATATCAAAAAGAAAGGTTTTCCTTATTTTAAAAACAAAACCAAGGAAAAGCTGGGTATGAAGTGTTTACTCTGGTATGAGCCTTTGAAATGCTGCATTTAGAAAACATCAAACCACTTCAACCTTTCACACAATGTTTCCCCCAGAGGAAACTCTTTGGTGACTCTGAGCAAGCTTTGCAAGCACCAGTGCAGTCACGATTAGCAGGGTGGGCATCAGGATTAGCCAGGGCAGCCCTTGGGACAGCGTTAGCTGTGTCCCTTAGCTCTGTCCCTGCTGCCCCTTATTCACTGACACACATGTTCATGCAACAGCCAGACACTGCCTGTGCGTGGCCTCCTGGTTGCTTCCAGAGCCCTTGGGATCCTCCCAGCCAGTTTTGGCTTTCACAGTGGTGCCTGTTTTCCTGGTTCCAGGTGCCTGTGACCTCGAGAGGCTTTCCTAGAAGCGCTTGTAGGAAGGCTGCCTGGTTTCAAGCGTTAGCTTTACCCTGTGACTGACCCTGCTCCAAGACAGTCACTTCTGCTGGTTTGTTTATCACACACCAAAGTACCCTTAGGTAAAGAACCTCAGTGTCCTTAGGTGATTAGAGGGCTTTTTATCAGTCACCAAGAGAGAAGACAGCTTGTGTTCAGGAGTGACATTTTTAGTCCATCAAGAGCTACCTGAGGTCACCTCCCATTTTAGCCCATACTATGGGCAATGACTCCTCAGGCTCAGACAAGAACTGCAGAAACCAAAACCTCCTCACTCCATCACAAAAAGTGTTTGCATTTGTACAGCTCTTCATGCAATCCAAGAATTTTACAATCAGCAGTTAATCTAGCTTCATCTCTCATCAGTTTATTCCTTTAGCCTTTTAGAGAAGAGCTGTTTATATATATTATAAACAACACACATTTTAATTTTTTTTGAGATATGGAAATGAAGAAGGGTTGGAGACTTTTTATTGATGGAAGTATTTTGAGTCTGCACAGAGCTCCCTAAATCATCCCATCCTGTGCTACCCTGCTTGGTGAGCACTGTTAATGGTGGCTAGGACTGAAATAAAATAGAAATTACATGCATTTCTCCTTCTTGTAATTTTCTTTCTTATTAAAACATCTAATGGGCTAAAGGACAAAACATGCAGCAGCTGAACAATTAGAGTGGTTAAAATCTTTTGTGGTCTTGATTTTTTTTATGCTTTCTTAAGAAGTCTATGCAGCAGTGAGGTCAGAAGTTTGGGATCTCTCTATCAGTTCCTATTGCTGAATGCTGATGTCCACCAGTCTGACAGCTGTGGAAGGGGAGTGATTTGCTAAAGGGCAAAGGGAAAACTCCCTCCTGGTCTTACACAGGAGTATTTGACACATGTTTATCTCTCTCCTTCTCATCTCTTGCTACGCAAGGCAAAAGAGATCTTTCCTCGGGTGTCTCTTCCCCAGCAGCACTGCCAAGGTTGTACCCTGAGGGAATTAGGACAGGGATGGCTTGCTGAAGAAGCAGGCCAGCACTTTGACTCCACACCACCTAAGTGTACTTTGCTAAAGTCATCTGTAGCCTGGATTGGCAACCAGCCACCACATTGAGGCTTGCCATCAAAAACCCATGGCTTCCTAAAAAACAGGAACTCCCCACCAAGACAAAATACAGCATTTGAGTTCACCCCTAAGATTCCATACTGGATGAGAAGTGCCTTTAATGAACCTGGATGGCAACATGGCCCCTGTGTGTATAAACCCTGTGCTAGGGGGCTTGTCCTGCCCTCCCTCCCCACACTGCTGGCCTGGGATCTGCAGGGCTGGTGCTCCTCAGGGCTCATCCCCTGGGACAGGCACTCACAGCTCACCGTGGGGCTCAGAGGGAGCAAGGACACCACATTTCTACGCTTGCCCAAATGGGAACAGCTCTGAGACCGCACAGGAAAGGCACAGGACTGTGGGGGCAGGACACAGGCTGGGTTAGGCAGCAGAACACCCACAGGAGGTCCCTGGAACACATCAGCACATCACCTCCACACAGCTGGGGCTGCCTCCCCCCCACTCTGTCACCGACTTGGTGATGTCACTATGAGCAGCACATCAAAAAGGGGACAGGATTTCCTAAAGAGGAAAGAGGAGGGACGAAAAACAAGTCCCTTAAATGCCTTACTGCTGCTGAGGCTGGGAAAGCTCTAAAGAGGGCAAGATGCCTTGCTCACCAATGGTGGGGGAGAGGGCAGTGGGCGTCATGCAAACACATCCCAAGCCCTTAATATTTTCTAGAGAAATGCTGAAGGTGGGGCTGCTGCTCTCAATTGCGCTCAGTAGGAGGGAATGAGATTACACACACATCTCCCCTCCCTCAGCCTTCTGCTAGAGCCTTTGATTGATTTCCTGTAGGTGTTGGTGAAACCCTTGGCACCATAAAGCATCTGAGGTATTCTGTTACATATAGAGCTGAGCTTGAAACATATTTTCTTCTTTAAAATTCCTGGATTTGTATGCAAGTCATGCCATTCCAGCACAGCTGTCTCATTAAGGAAGAATAAGATCTCTGGTAATGTTTTGTTTAAGTAGGAAATGTGGTCTAATAGGATTTGCAGGTGACCCTGGACCAGCTGCCAACACAACAGTTGTTTTTCACACTCATTCGGCTGCTGAGTCGTGGCTTGCATCTTTCCTGTTTCTCAGAATGCGCTGCCAGGTCACAGTTTCCACATACTGCTGAAAAGCAGGGTCTCTTCTCTGAAGCTGTAATTTTGTGCCCTGCCCCACACAAGCCTGAACAACTCTAACTCAGGGGCAGAAGTAAAGCTGCACAAACGGCAACACAAGGGATCTAAATCTGGTGAGAACCCTATCTTCCAAATGCAAGAATACACAGGCACTGAATTTTGTAACAAAGAAGCTCCTGCTGTCTTCAAGTGAATGCAAAGCTATTTGCATTCAGTTCTGGAGATAATGAATACATCTATCTAGTAAATGTGTTTTTATTTTTCCCTATTCTGCTTTCCATAGGAAAATTTTCTGAACTTTTTGTACTTTGCCCTCAGTTCTTAGAATGCCATAAACATTTGTAACTACTTCTACATTTTCTCAGGAGAGAGAGACAAAGATTACGGCTGAGCAGGTCAAACTCCAACAGGTGAGGAACTGTTTGGTTCTTGGCATTCAGGAAAAACTGGTGGGATTTCTCATACTGTGTTGTCACATGTTGAAAAGAGCATGCACCAAGCTCTGTGATGTACTAAGTGTAATCACCTGGCTCTGTTAGGCAATTCATATTTCCATTACTTCCCTCTTATAAACCAAGATTATAAGATCATAAGGTACTTAAGGGTAAAAGTGACCAGAGAGAAAAGTTACCATTGGTATTTACATGGATCAAGAGATGATTGGTCCATGTAAACTGATGATTCAGGAAGATGGTACTGAATTAGAACCCTGTAGAAGGTCACCACTGCAGCCCAGCTGGCTAACACACTGCTCTCTGGACACAGAGAATCTCTAGGCACACACTCCTCAGAAATCTGCTCTAAATATATGGAATAACCTCCAGCAGTTTTTAGTGGAGGTCCCTGCACTTCTGTGATTCATTTTTCTGCTAAAGTTCAAGCTGCTAAAATTTTGCATGGTTTTTGTCTTTCAGTGAGGCACCAGAGGAGCCCATGCTTTCACGTGGGGCTAGGAGTGAACAGAACTGCCTATGTAAGGGGAGTTAATAAATTTTGTCACCAACCCTGCCAACAAGATCATATTTTTCAAGGATCAAAGCTCTTCATTGGGGCCCTTCTGGTCTTTGCCAGTGCCTCCAGACACCAGCCAGGCTCAACCCCGTTGCCTTTAGACTGCTCATCCCGACTGACGGGCACCGCTGCCACCCTGATGGAATTTTCCCACTATCCTCTTCTGTTTGCTACCTTTACTGCTTAGTGACGCACTTTCCTTTGCTGTACAACTCCTCTCACACACGCCCACTCCTCTCCTTGCAATCAGCCCTGCATTTGAACAGAAGTACCACCCTCTGCAAATCCCCAGAAAGCCAAGCTGCTGCAAAGTCTGTGACAGGAAGCGAACAAGGCACAGTCAGACTGAAATTTAAACTCCCTTTTTGGTGAGCTCACTCCTTCTGGCAGAGGAACCAGCTAACCTCAGCTTTCTCAGGATATTAACGAGTCAATTTTGTTAGACTACATCACTAATTAAACAGCTGCCAGGTTATTTTATCCCTCCAAATCCCAAAGATTTGCTTCCAATTTGAGAGCGACACCTTTTTGCTTCACCTTTTGTGCAGGGGAGGCATTTACCTCAAGTGTCCCAGAGACCTTCTGCAAGTGACAGTAAATGCAGTAAATACTCCCTGAAAACAAGAAGCATCCCAGGCCTCTGAGTGGTTTTTTTTTCCTTTGCCTTCCTGACCCTGCTGTGTCTATGCTGGGAACAGACACACTGATCTGCCACAAGCTAACTAAGGACTGATATAATCCCGGTAGCAAGAAAGCATTTGTAATCTTCCTATGCCACAGCAGGTTCCCTCTGCCATGTGTAAAAACAGGGACTGTCAAACCCTGCCTGGGCCTGCAGTGGTTTCACTGACAGGGAGGTAGAGCAGACAGGTAGAGCACACAGACACCTGCTGACCCCTTGGGAAGCTCTCCGGTCCCGGCTCAGGCTGTGCCAACAGGCAGACGACTGAAAATATACTTCCCTCTAGCCACCCCCCCTGGCTCTCGCTAGCTCAGTTACTCAGGGGTTTTAGGGAAATATATTTCATAGAGACAAAATAAAGATTTCAAGAGTGGCTCTCACCCCAGCTCCAGTCCAAGCTTTATTCTCGATGTGATGTTCCAGGAGCCCGAGAAGAGAGAGCGTGAACAGGAAGAGACAGGGGTTTATCTAGTTTTGGGCCAAGGAAAGATATTGGCCCTGAGCCAATAGGGTCAGGAGGAGGTATGATAGGGAAGAAGGGTTAAACTACATAGCACAGGCTTCAGGTGGATTCTGAGGGGAAAAACCATTCCTCAGAGGAACACAGCAGCAGACGAGGGCTGTGGCCACAGTGTGCAACAGCCTGGCTGGGCTTGTAAACCCCAGGGAACAGCTAGGAGAGAGACTGAAGGGATCTCCCTAGATACAAGGCGAAGAAGTAGAAGGATGAAAGGAGAGTGGATGTGGATTTTAGCAGTTGTTGCAGCTGAGGGGAGAAAAGAAATCCTCCAAAGGAGTTGGTTTCTCAGTGCAAGGCCTAAATCCATCATTGCTGCTGTTCGGGTTAATCATTAAGAGTCCAAAGTGACCAAGAGTGAGACATATCCCCAGTTAGTGCTTCTAATACAAAGATTCAGGAATTAATAATTTTTAACATGATTTAGATTGCTGGCTGGCAGACTAAGCTATATATTTTCTTCACCCCACCACCTACAAGCTAAAAGAACAAAGTGGTTGAAATCAATGTAAGGAGCTGGTGTCTGCACAGCTGTGGCTGTGCATGAGGTCACTCCTGCACAGGTATGGGTGGAGCCACAATGACATGGAAAGTCAGCTCCTGGTAGGAAAATGTTACAAGTCACATCTCTAATTACCGAGAAAAGGAAGAAGCAGTATTTAAACCTGGCATGGTACAACAGGCAGGAGGTGCAATGAAATGCAGGTCTGCATGGAAACAGCTGCTACTCATCTGCTCTGGGCATGATAGAGCAGATTTCCACGTCAAAGTACAAGTAGACCTCTATGCTATGTCCTATGCCACTTTAAAATCAAGGCCTGACTGGATATGTGTGTCTGACACACATATCACATATATATATATATGTCTATACACACACACATGAGCACACTAATGTTCTCTACAAGTGAAGAAAAGTTTAAGCAAGCTGAACTAAAACTAAAGTAAAAGCAAAATGGGGTCTTCTTGTACAGTACCCAGTCTTTGCAACCCTTCTCTCTAGTATTGCTTCCCCTTTCCTGCCTTCTGATTCCTGTAATCCTCTGTCCTCTCTGTCCCTGTGTATGTGAAAGTGCAGGATTCACCCAAAAGTCTTGAATCAAGGAAGGGAGGAGCATTGTTTAAAAACAAGCTTTGATTCATGTGTTTGGTGAAATATTAGTAGCTGGAAGATTGTTACATTTTATATTTACTGTATTTATTCTTTTGTATTTATTCAATGCAGGTATTAAATCTGGATTTTATACCATCATTTCCTCTAAAGTGGAAGTATTTTTGGGTAACTGGGATAGTTGTACACAGTTTCTATTCTGTTCTATTATGTAAACCTGCAGGCAAAAAAATACTCCCAGGAGAGGGTGCTCACTGAAAGCACCAACACAAGAGTCCTACACTTGCTGGAGTTTTACACCCAATGCTGTGAGTCTGCTTCTCCTCTCACATGCACGAGCATAAATTTGGTTTCTTGAAATAAAGTGAATTGTGCAGCCAAGTGGAAAACTCACCTCCCAAATGATAGATATCTGAAGGTATTTCAGGCATTTTCCACTACAGACAAGTTTAATATCGGAATCAGGTAGCTTCCATCTTTTAAAAGATCTCGCTTCTGTAAGGCCTGACAGATACCAAGCTTTTGCTGTGACACCAAAGGTCTAATTGTTTTTGTGAACTACTTAAGGCACTAGCAGTTTTCCTTTTGGGTCAGTAGATCCCTGTGAATCTCTTCTCTGCTGAAGTCACCTTTCTGGGGATGGCTGAAGGACAAGCTGTCTGCACCCTGCCATGGCCCTGCAGGCTCCAGTGCCCTGCTGGCTGCAGTGTGAGCTACACGTTCAACCTCCAGCCTTCACGGGACACTTGAGCTGGTCCTGCTCTGAGTCTCACACACACCTCAGCCACACCTCTTCGGCCTTCCATGCAACTGGAATTGCTTACTAAACACAGCTGACACTAAACTGAGCATCAGGAAAAGCCCCTGATGTCTCTCCATGCAGACCTGCATTGCTGAGACGACAGTAACACAGCCATTTCTGACATGCACTTAGCAGTGAAGTACAGGTGCCAGCTAACGTGTTACTGTCAGTGAGAAGGGGACACACAGAGGGAATAATCCGCTTTTTCTGCTCGTGCTGCCTCTTGACAGCTCTTGCACATGTCAAATGAGCATCTGTAGCTCCCTCTTTGCTCACAGTCCTGCTGTTTCATGAGGTTGTACTGGTGGGCTGTGATTTCAGAGAAGGCGTAAGAATGAAGTCACTCCAAAGCTTCCCAAAGTCAGGGAATTCTGATCAGTGGTAGAACGCTTCTGCAGCAGGGTTATAGTCGCATCCTTCCTTGGTTTTGGATATGGTACTCTACTCGTTAAGCTGCCTGTGAAGCCACCAGTTTAACCTTAATCTGCTGATTTTAGTGACTCTCTGGGAGAATTTTACACAATGAAATAGGATATCCTGACATTTTTCTGTGCCACACACAGATGTAAGTGCTGTTTAATTTTATCACAAGCTATCAATGCTGAAATGAAATAAACAGACCAATCACATTTGGATGGTACACTTCCCCTTGGGCCCTGCAGTTCAAAAACAGTAGCAAACTAGTATTTATGAGGAAAGACAGGAGCTGGAGCAAACTGGGCAAAATTGCTAGACATGTGGGGATTCTGTAGCTTTTAAACAGGATGAGGAGTTTCCTACAAATAACAATTCCCAAGTAATATATAGAAGCAATTACTCCTTGAGGAAAATATTGTTTTTATAAACCTAAGCTGTTGAAGCAAAGCTGTGAAAGGTTAAGTGCCAAACGATACGGACCCAGCGACATTACTCACCAGTCAGAATCAAGCCACAGTCACGCTTGCACAACAGCAGTGCAGCTCAAGGGTTATGGCACTGCTGTTCAAAAGCCAGCCTGAGCAGATGGGGGCATATTCCTCAGGAGTAACACCCACCTGGAAAATGAACTCTACTTCAGGCTACATCCCAAGTTGCTTATTTGTATGAAAATGTAGCACCGAGAGTGAAGTTCTCCAAAATGCATCACTAAGGAATTGCAATCCTGCTTTCAACATGGGAGAAACATAAGTGTGGGCAGGGGCCAGGTTAATCAAATCTCTGCCTCAGTTGCCTCTGTAACTCACTGTGGTCTGCTGGGGAGGCACCTCCCAAGGTGTTTCTGAAAGGGGCCTGAAATACTTCCCAAAATGTTATCCCAGAAGATGTCATATTTATTCAGATATTTAGATTTATTATTGGATTTATAAGTGCACATTATGATAGCTGCACTGATTAGATTCCAACCTAATTAAGCTGCATCCTGATTTACATCTTATTTATGCAGGGCACACGGCTGCCAAACCCCCCATCAGCTGCTGAATGCCCATCACACCCCCATGGTGTGGAAGCACCACAGAAGAGTGGTGAGTTCAAAGGACCTTTCGGAAGAGAAGCCATTGCTGTGATGAGAGAAATGCAATAATTCCACGTGGCTTTTCTAGACATCGCTCATGTCATCAGATGTCAGAAGGAACTTGTGAACACATATGAACCTCAGCGTAAAGTGCTCTCAAAACTGGCATGAGCGTGGTCACAGCAGAAAGGTCCATTCCCCACCCACTGGGCAGAATGTGTTTGCCACAAAAGGAACAAGAGAAAGGAACTGAACATCAGCCCTGACAGACGATCGTTATGCAAGAGCAAGACTGAAAATTTGCTGGCTTATTTCCTTTATTAAGCCCAAAATAACACCTTTAAAAAATCCTGACTTCATGAATAAATCAAATGCCTTCATTAAAGAAACATTTACTGCCATTTTCTATACTTTATTTTAAGGCATACAGAAAAATATTTAACAAATGTGTATGCAATTAAATGCCAGGGACTGCTAATTACAGCCCTTCTGAATGCCTCTGCAAAACAAAGATACTCAATACAATATGTTAGAAAGGGTGGGGAAAAGAAAGAGAGGAAGCTGAAGACAATCTAATAGGCATTAGTGCAGATATATGCTGGCCTTTGGCTACAAGCAGCAAATAAGCCATCAATGTAACCCCAAATGGCAGCCAAAGGACATTTTAGAGTCACATCCCTGCTTCTGCTTCTCTAATTCATTTCCAAAACATTTCACCTCTAACTAATTATGAAATTTAATGACAGAATGTAGAGGACTGGCTGGGGTTGCAGGCCATTCCAACAAGGCTTTAATCACATATCCTTCAGGTTGCAGAATCTTTATGTACTTAGCAGTGATTTATCATTCCTGGCAGAGGCAGGTACTTCAAAGGCAACCTTATATAAAAAATAAATTCTGCCTTTGCCAAGCATTGGAAAGAGCACTAAATTAAATTTTAAAATCAATTCTTACAGACAAACTCAGTGTGTTTGTCTATCTGGCCAACAGGCAAAAATTTATGACAGTACAGTTTTGTAATCAATAATAGCAATACAGTGCATGTTTCTGATTAGAAAAAATTAAAGATGCCAAACAACATTGCTAAATATTTAGGCTGTTTTGTGACAGTCCCATTGAGCAGAAACATAAAACATGCATTTTGATGAATTTCCAACTAGTTTATGTCATACTATACTTTTTATTTTTCAAAAAAGAATATTAAAACTATTATAAGCTTTGTCACCTGCTGTAAGGCAGAATGATGTAATTTTATTCACTGCACATTTCCTGTTTGTGAGGCAAAAAAGCATAATTTACTTCTTTATAAAAGGGAAATATATATATAACTATATATATATAATTTTATTGGTATTAACATAATGCAATACCATACATTGAGCAAACAGAAAGAAAACATTTCAAAATACATTTTTAAAAGTATCTCCCCGTAAGATAGTATGAAATATCAAGTAATTAGCATTAACATTATTACAATACACCCTTAGCCAAATATATTAAGGAAAATCCACATTCTAATCACAGAGATAGAGGCTAACATCAACCCATAGGGGACTCAGAACATAATGATAAATACAATATCTGAATCTACTTCGAGTGACATCCAGACAAATACTGGCCCCAAAACAGCCCTCTGGAGTCTGGGTGTTATACAGAGAATACTTTGTGCCTGACTGGCCAGGCAGCATCACTCAAATGTTTTAGTCCTAGAAGATAAAGAGGAACCGAAGAGTTTAACTGCAGAGTCTAATAAATCTCAGCGTGAGGTATCTTCTCCATCATCATCCGAACGAGTGCCAGTGTACCCTCTGGGAATTCATTACAAACCATCAGATAAATGGAAGTCTCTGAAAGGTCTGTACATACCTCCACTTGACAGAATACACTTAGTTTAGCATGACACAGAAAGGAAACTTCCTTCACTAACGTGAAGCACGCTTAAATGACACAACTCTTTCTGGTTGGCCTGAATGGGTTCACTGGAGTTCAGTACAAGCAATGGGAAATTACAGTTACCATGGCTGAATCCCTCTTTAATTCCTCGAGGTGTACAGAACAAAACTGAGTGACATCAAAGCCCTTCCCCTGCCAATACCCTCTTCCCCTTCCGTTCTCCCGTGCGGGGGGCAGTATTTTCTGCAAATGTGCTCCATGTAGACTGGATCTGACTTTGTGCCTAGTCCCATTGTGGAAAGGGTGCATTCTTCAAAAGACTGGCCATGCCCTTTGACACCTTCCTGGAGGCCTCATATTCAGGCATGTGGTTGTCTATGCTTTAACAGGTCTGTTCTCTGTTATAAACATCAAAGTTATTCAAGAAGAACTGACTTTCTGAACGGAGGCCATTAGGTTGCTTGCAAGAGGCTG
Organism: Hirundo rustica; assembly: GCF_015227805.2. Classification (NCBI taxonomy): domain Eukaryota; kingdom Metazoa; phylum Chordata; class Aves; order Passeriformes; family Hirundinidae; genus Hirundo; species Hirundo rustica. Next base: position 104,677,435 of record NC_053451.1, on the reverse strand, counting down.
AAGTTGAGTCTCCGTCGTGCCAATTCTCTAATGATAAGTTTATCAACTTTTGAGTCCAATCGGTTCAGTGCCAAGAGATGTGGTTCCCATTTGACATGGAGAGGTGCTATCAACTCTCGCAGTGTATTAGCCTAATATGATAAAGCAGTGATACAATATGTTGAAAGATCGGTGATGTGCCATTATTTCCACATCATATTAGTAAATTAGAAATACTATCATGCAAACAAGAGCAAATAGCAAATCTGGCATACAGTAGCAGCACTACAGAGCCTTTCTAATCTGCATGCAGCTATGCTCGTGAGGACAGAGACATGGCACTGTTCTGCTATTACACCTCACTCCATTAAAATATCCATCCCTGATGCAAAAGAGGTATTTAGGGCAGAAAGTGATATATTCTTTTTTGTAGATATGTTTTTAAAAAGAACAGAACAAAGACCAATTAAAAAAAACCCCAAACAACCCACAAATAAAACAAGAGAACAATACACATCCTAACCAACTTAGTTGGTTTTCTCCATGTCGAAGACACATTAGCTCATTTGGAAGCACTGGGAAAGGGTCACATGAATGAGGAGAATGGAAGCAAAGAATGTGCCCCAAATCCACCAAACGTGCTACAAACACAGAAAAATATCCTGGTGGCAACTTATGCGTGAACTAGAAAAAGAGGTGGCACAACACAATCTGGCTCCTTTCGTTCTCCTAGCTGACAGTCCAGCGTTGTGCAATGTTGGGTGAAGGATAAGATACAGAGCTAGGAGATCATGTGATTTTGCAACCACACTGACATTACACACTTCCATAAGCTAGGGCTTGAGAACTCGAGAATCTTTGTGGACCTGTGTTAGCAAAGAAAAGAGAAAGAGAGAGGTGGAATAAACAGCATACAGCTAAATTGTTTACTTAGAGTTTCTGTGTGGATATGCAGTCTCTGCACAGGCAGTTTCAAAAGCCTGGCTGCTCTCAGTGCATTCCCTATTCTATTGCCTACTACACTAAATTGTAAAAAAAATGAAACTCCACGGACCTTAACATGCGTTGTCATTTTGAATCTCAGATACAAAAAGCTGGGGGATGTTTTGTTGTTAAAAAAACCCCAAAAAACACTTTGGGAAAGAGTTCAGCTGTGCGTAATATAAAGACATATAAACTCATTCCAATTTAACTAGTGAGATTTGTTTAACCCCTGTTAAAGAGATTTTTTTTCCAAAAGACAGGATGTAAAAGAAGGAAAATATTTAAGCATTGCCACTTTTATTCTTGAGCACATCACAAAAGGTCTGGAGAGCAGACAAGAAATGTTGTCTCAGGGACAGAAAACACGAGGTACAAAGAATCCCAAATGGAAACATTGGTGCCATTTACTCCACACATGGCAGCAATTGGAAAATGAGTTTCAGAGAGGCAGAGGGTGAGCAATGCTACACAGAACTCAAACCCAGTTCAGCCTCTTCTCTATTGCTGAGGTTTCCTGGGACTCTATGCGTCAACAAGGAGAGGAGGAAGAAGAAGTGTGAGGAAAACAGTTTATATAACTAAATTCTAAGTATAGCAGTCAAGAGAAACTTTTACATAACCTATTGTTTAAAATAAAAAAACCCATTTGATTCCACAACTAAAACGAAAAAAAACCCAAAACCAACCCCCAAAACCAACCCCCAAACCCCTGACAAACAAAAGGCCAAACCAGCACATTTCAGGACGCATGGGGTTGAGGAAGGGAGACTTTGTGGAGTACAAAAGGGAATGTTTTTCAGATTTCATCCTGTTTTAAACTACAAACAGTTGTAGCATTGAAAAGAAGAGTCTTGGATTTATTTGGAAAAAGGCTCTAAGTGAAAGAGGAGCTGCCTCATTGGTATCAATTCTACAGCTTAAGGAGATCCTGTCATCTTATGGCTGCTGTTCATACAACTTAATCACTAAGAATTCAGAAAGTTTGTTTCAAAGGTCAGGCTTTGGCAAAAGAAACTTCACTTTTTGCGAAACAAGGTGGGTGTGAAATAAAGGAGGGTTATGGAAGTTATGGCAAACCTATTATCTAGCAGATGTCTATACCCAGCTCTTCCTCACACCCATCTGAGTCTGGCTGGGACACATCCTCTATCTGTGGAACAGCTGTGCTACCTTCAACACATGGTGGGACAGGACTTGTGTTATGTACATAAAATTCAACTAGATTTTGCACTAGGAAACTATTACTGAAAAAAACCCTGCTAGTAAGACACACTTTTGTAAAGACTATTCAGTAATATTGCTAAGGTTTGTTTATTATGTAAATTATCAAACACTGGTGATTTTTCACTATCCCAGTTTGGATTAGTCCCTGTGTATGAACAGCCTTTCATTAACTTCTTAAGGTAAGTGGTAGCATATGCTGTCCTATTTACCTTAATGTGAACATAATTATCAGGCACTAGGGGGCCTTTCCAAATATATTTTCAGTATCACTTACTGATAGTAACTAAGCGTTTAGAAAATCTGATTTTTAGTAGTAAAATTATTTTTCCTTATCCTTACAAACCCCACATTATTCTTTCTATATCATTAACATTAGCAAAATTATTTATGCAAAAAATCTCCAGCATATGGTCTTGTTTCTAGATAAGGGTTTTAAAATTTGTTTTAAAGGAGAACAAATACAAGTAACAAAGAACGAGTAACGTGCTTTTGGACGGATACTTATCGACACTGCAACTTATGAAACTCATGAGACTTGCAAACATTTTGAAAAATAAACCAACTGCCATTGACATACAAAAATGAATGTGACCCTGTGAATACAGTGAAGTGAACTTACTGCATTTATCAACCAAATTATGCCTGCATTATGAGAAGACTTTTACGGCAAATGGCTTCCCCAGAAAGGTTACAGACACAAAACTGTCTGCTGTAAATCTCTGCCTATTTCTTCAGCTGATGTGGTCATGTGGGACATGAGGAATCTCATATCTGAGCAAACCTGCAGCAGTAGGAGGGACTTTACCCATCTAAAGTGGTAGAGACAGAATGCTCTACCGGGCTGGGATCAACCCACCAAGCAGGAGGAAAGGGATGCCCTGCACGCCTTCCCAGGCCAAGTGTCAAAAGCCAATAAAAACGTAAGCAAAGGGAAGCAGAAAGTTCTCATGAGAGAAGTATTTGAGAGTGACAATCAATAAGGACTCAAAATGGCTAGCACACAAGAAGTCCTGTGTAATGAAAGGGGCACAGAAAGTGATACAACTCTTTCTCTTTGAGACTAATTTACAAATCAATTTTTAAGGAATACCAGCAGTCACTAATGAGAAGGTATAAAGTTAGGATTTTCACTTTGATGTGCTTTTTATTATGAAAAAGCACAAGATTTTACCACTGCCACTTAAGAGTACACTTTTATATCAATCTTCTGATTATGTATTTTGCTTAAACAGACGACAAGATACCTGGTTATTTAATGGTAGGTTTATGACAACTTTTCCAAGAAGGGTTAAGGTGAATAATAGAAGGTTAATAAACTTACTTTTTAAATACATACTGAAGTTTTAAAAATTTCAGATCTATAGTGACCATCAGTAAACCTGTACCTGCCTTTTGAAAATCTACCTTTTCCTTAGTTTTTATCCTGTTTTGTGTACATATTTCTACATCTGTCTACATGTTCAGGAGGGAAGAACTTTGACTGGAAGCCCCTACCTAATATCTAGTCCAATAAAGAATCATATCCAGTTATGCATTTTCTGTAAATACTTTGCATGAGCGATCAGGCTGCAAACAAGAATGAAAGAATAAGGAAAGAGAAAAGAACAAGGAAAGAGAAAACCTTTCCCATGTGCCAGAAACTGTGACCTGGCTGTTTCTGCTAGAAGTCCACTGGCAGATACATCTTCCTCCTTACTAGGGAAAAGGCTCACGGCTCCTTGACACAGAGTCCTGGGGAGGAACACTGGCAATCTGCAAACTGTCTATTGCTCAGTGGTGGGAAGCTCCCACCACCTCCAGGTCTCAGACAGATGCCATCAGAGATGAAAAGGAGCTGGTAGGAGCCTGGCAGTGAGACAGCCTGAGGAAGGAGGGTTTTGGTGATACGTCTGATGCAGACCCCCAACACTGCACTCCAAAGCAGCGCCTCCGCACATTATCCTGCGGGAAGCCAGTCAGGTATGGAAGCAATGGCAGTAGTCACTCAGTACTCCTCTGGAGACTGCAGTAAATGGCACTAAATCAAAAAAATTATAATACAGGAGTATGCTATCTGCAAAGAGCAAGTTTCAGCTTTTCCAACATCACAATATACGCTTCAGTGCCCCCCATGACCTCACTGAGGAACAACAAGAGCACAAATATTCTATGAGAGAGCACCATGGTGAGGAACAGGCACAGGGAGGACAGATGGTGGTGTAAGCCCACGTACAACCTCCAGTGCCTGCCCCTCTGCAGGTGCTGCACTCGGTCCCACGAGAACAAGGCAGTGGAAATTACGGTGCTCTGATTGGCAGGCATTTTTTCCTCCCACTTACCACAGCATTTCTAAATTGCAAATGTAACCCAGCTCTCCTATGCACTTCATGTACTACAGCTATTGCTAAATAACCCTCTGTCTACTCAGTACTAAAGAACTAAATGAACTAAAATTTAGCACATTAAGTTGCCAAATTACTAACTCTTACTATATTATTATAGTGTATTATATTATATTATTCCTAATTCTCCCCCTATTTTGTCCCTCCATATTAGATATATCTTACGGTTATTCCTATGCTCTTCAGCTCATTACTGGGGTCCTACTGGTGTGACAGTTCACAGCTTCAAGATGGAGCAGTTTGAGTGTGGTTGTGTCAGAAAATAAGGTTATTTTTCCAGAGTAGTTAATTTTGTAACCACTGTAAAGTAATACAAAAAGCTGCTCCCAGATAAAGGAAGCCCTCTAATTTGGGACATAAACAGTGAGACACAGTTGAATAACCATCTTCAGGAAAAAAAAAAAAAAGCAGCTGGCTGAACTTCTCATAGTTTTATATACATTTAGCAGGCGTAGGATGTAATCGCAACTTTAGCATCCCACTGGGCAGTTTATGAATTCTGATAATGATATTAAAATTTCTGCATATTGGCACTCTAATTGCTGGATTACACAAAGAATTAAGTTACGTAAGCCTATGGGACAAGCCTCACCCAGGAGAAGTCTATATTACATCCCAAAGATGAGCACATGAGGCATATATCTAATGGTGAGATTCCTTTCAATACAATTCTTAGTACTATTGTAAGCTAAAATCAGCCAGGCTATGATTGTAATGGAATATAAAGCTCAATTTAATCTATCAAATCTTCTGCATTTTTTATTCTGAAAACTGCTTGAAAAGCCATGTCCTTGTTTCCTGACCATAAAGCAGGAACTGTAGTTCCAGTCTATCACCCCATGAAAGAGACAATGAACAACACAAAAATGGGAGTGTTTCCTGACTAATGCTTTGGACATCACCCCTGAAAAAAACCAATGTTCTAATTTTTTGCATTGTTATCAACAAAATTTTTAATAAGGAGTATTTAAGGAGAATTGGTCTTATTGTGACAAACTACTTCTGTATTACTTTTTAAATTACTTTTTCAAGCAGTGTATGTCTGGAAATTTTTTTACATTAACTTGCTCAGGGGATTTAAAAGCAGACAGAAACGTATGGAATTAATTATAGCATAACCAATTTAAATTTACACAAACAAACTTTTAACTTCAACCAGTAGAAGCCCCTTTGGTCAAAGAAGGCTTTAACAGCCCATCAAGTAACGTAATTGCCTTTTCTGCTGGTGCTTTCCATACTGACAACAAAAACACCAATACACTGACAAAATCCCTGGTGTGACTAAGTAACACCCAGCCTGACTGTCATGTTCCCACTGCCAGGCTACATCCAAGGGCAGAGGATGGAGATGCTGCCCCTGCCACAGCTGCTGACAGCTGAAGCAACCTGCCATCCTGGCCTGGGATCCCTTCTCTGGCTGGGTCAATAAAAGAGCCACAGATCACCTCAAAACTCTGAGTTACTGATAGCATACCACGTGCTTAAGGTAAAATGAACAGACTGAAAAAAGTCTTATCTTCTTTGTGCCACATTCAGCTGAGATTTTTCAGCAGCTTCTGCTAAAACTTCCAACGGGGTGTTAAAACCTACTCAGTTGGAGAAAATTGGAGGGATGGATTATTATTATTGTTATATTAGTATTGATCTTGTTGAGATATTTTAATTTACTTCAGAGCTCACTGGAGGGGCACACACAAAACGTGGACTCTACTGTTACTCTTCTGGCAAGGCCAACAAGCGAAATGTTGGCACCACTCCTGGCTCGTTGCGCTGCAACCATCACAAAGGTATTCCCTTCTCTCCTTTCATATGTCAATCCAACTTGCCTTGACTGTTCCCAGGCAAGTACCAACTATACTTTTGACTCAGTCAGGTCTCTTTCAGGTTTGAGGAGGGCCATATTTAGCAACAAAAATGCTATCAGACCTGAAATCCTCCCTCATATCAACAGGTTGAAATATACTGCACAAAATTACCATATAAAGACTTTTAGAAAAGTCTTGCCTTAAATTCGTTTGGTACCCATAGAAATAGGACAGGAATCACCTTTCTTATTCCAAACCAGTGATTGAGCTGCTTTCTTGGCTACCTATGGTGTCTTTAAAACCCACCAGACCAACACAGAAATGACTTCTTTGTCTTCCTGGAAGAAAATCCTTGCCTATTTGAGGACATAAAATGAAGAATTACTGATTAAATGCTTCACACCTGTTGGATGCTGAAGGCATGTACTTTTATCTGGCAAATTTAAATTATTTTTAATGAAAATAATTATCTCTATATAAAAAATTTGCACTCCAAGTTTTGATGAAAGATACTCTTCTGACAAGCCATACATCACTGTGCTGTTCGTTAAGAATTGTTTGCATATTTTTGATGTGTAAAAGCTGTTTTCAGAGGGGATCAATTTTTTTCATAAAAAGTGTATCTTAAGCCTATCATATTCTAAACAATGCTATCACTAGTGTAATAAGAGAAAATCAGGGTTGCACAGGGATTTCATTACTCTAAAGATTCCTGTTACATGAGTCAAGTGCTGAAAACCTCAGAAGCTCCTGACTGTATTTTAACTTTATAGATAGCAACAAATAGCAAATTTTAAATTATTTCAAATCCCTGAACGTGCTAGACTGGATGAGATATAGCATGGAGAGTATCTCTTGAAGCCTGCTAAGACAGTACTTCTGTATGTCCTTTAGGAGGGGAAAAAACAGTAAACTAATCAAGGGAGTATTTTGTCCTATCACCTGATGAGTTCAAGCTCCTGGTTAAATACTCTCCAAAAACCACAAAGGTGCCATTCATGAAAATGGATGGCAAAAGGGATTTGTCAGACTGGCCAGGAACCTAGACAAAGATGAAGGATGCCATGCCAGGGTTTCATGACACCATGATGCCCAGCCATGCAGGAGTCCTAAGCCCTCCTTCCCAGCCTCTTCTGAAATTTAGGCACCCACCAAACACCCTCTTGGCAAGAGGACATGGTGCACACAGTGGTTTTCAAGGAAAGATCCTGACAGCATTCTTGGTGAACTGGTGAAAACGAGTAAGGAGCCATCTACAACCATCTATACCCCTATCAATTCCTACTCTTCCACCGATTCTTCCACCAATTCAGGAGGTGTTTACCCTCAATGACCTTTGCACAAAGGTACAAAGACATTGTTGTGTAAATTGCTTCTCTTCATCCTCTTCCTTCCTAATTCATTGCCAAGCATCTCCAAAACATACAAACTGCCCCTGTCACACACTGCTTGGCGAGGTGTAGCTGCCATACTTCAGTATGATGGAATTGTTTCACAGAAAAAATTAACCATGCACTGAACATATTACAGCACCAATATGTGATTCAGACCCTGGTTCTCTTCTTGTGCACATCTGACCCCTTCCCAGTGTGGAAGGGCAGAGCCTGCTGTCCTCCTGGAGTGATGAAGCAGTGCACAGAGCACACCAGGTACCAATCTCCCCATTCCTAAGGCACGTCAAGCTCCTCTACTGGCAGAAACCACCAGAGTTGTGTTGGAGATGGGCACTTCTCAAAGCCTTTTGAGTTACTAAAAGTGGTGATCTTTTTCAGGAGAATGAAAACAGGATCTCTGCAGCTTTCAACTGGAAATGAGTGCCATCATCTTAGAACATACACAACTACTTGCTAGCTTCTGCTACCTCATCCAGATTTTTTGATCACAACAAGGGAAAAATACCTTTAGTTTACTCAAAGTTAACAATATTCAGGAAAATAGAAGTCTTATTAAAGTGAGGGTAGCTGATCCTCAAAGAGCTGCCCCAGCTCTGAGAGCAGCTGGGCAGCAGGGGAACTGCAGGTGTGAGATGATGGCTGATCAGGCTGAGGCAAGAGAGAGGAATTGGAGAAAGGCAGGTGCTGGGTGGGAGAGAGCACTCACTGCAGCTCCACCACTGACACCTGACCGCGGCATTGCTGTAGCAATCTGCTGCGAGGTGGGGACACATTTCAGACATAACTAGTTTTACAAGAAACCTCATGATCTGGGTAATGATGTGAAGGGCTCAGCCTGCTCCACTGGCAGCCTCCAGCAGTGCCAGTCCCCAGAGCCGCTGTGCACTCAGCCCTTGGTCCTGCCAACAGTGGCAGAAATGGCATCAAGAGGCTCGAAGAGAAAACCCCTTCCTGTCACCACAACTCGTAACTGTTGTATGCAAGGCTATCCAAATGGACCAAAACACCCTGAGATGCTGGGGGAAGGGTTACCTGTAAAAGCAGGCACCTTTTGAAAAGGGTGGGTAAGAGTGCTCTTCCCTCAGCGGACGGTAAGCCAAAGGATCCCCTTGTAAGGAGGGGTTTCTGCTGTCCGGAGCAGTCACATGCATGAGCAAGGCTCCCCTGGACAAGCTGTAGCATCACCCAGAGCTTTATGCAGGGATATATTCCCAGCAATTTGCTACATACTCCTGTTTTGGCTTGCTTAAGTGCTTTTCACCAAAATATCACGGCTAAACAAAGAAAATATTATCATTTCTACAGCCTGAATAACACTGACTACCATATAGCTGAGCTCTCTTCTTATCCTGTAACAGCAACCTCTCTCCTATGCATTTCTCAAGCTGCACAGTTAGCTATTGTCCTCTGCTATTTTCTTCAGATGCTACATTGTCTTTTTTACTTTTCTCTCCTCTGCAGTCTTGTACATGAATAAGCATTACAGGTCTCTTTTCATGCATCACCAACATCAAAACCAAGCCTTTTTCTTTTTTCCCTATCAGGCAGAAGCATCTCATACTGAGCAGTTCCTTTTAGTTCTCTTCTTGGATTGCACTTGTTAAAAATGTCAAATCAGCTTCTACAAAAACAGAGAGCTAGGGAGGTTTGGCTTCTACCTACAATAAATACATGAAGTAGTGTAGATAAAGCAGAAACAAACAATAAAAGAGACTCATTTGTGACATCTCACCTCAAAAAGCAGTACTGAAAAAGGCAGAGAAGGGCTGATAGGATTATTGTACAAAAGGATTTTCCTGCAAGGAATACATGGTCTAGGGCTAATCAAGACTTCTCCCCTATAAACCAGGGGGAAAGAATAGAAGTCTGTATATACAATTACAAGGACATAAATTCAGAGAAAAGGTTGATAATTGCCTCTTCAAGTAACAGAAACATCTGAAAGTTTGTGTGCTAGATTTAAAACTAACTAGAAGAGATGCTTGTTTCTCTAGCCTGGAGTTAAAATGTGCAACTCTTTAATACCACATGACTGAGCTCAAAGTACACCTGAGTTCAAAATCTATAAAACTATTTTGTGGAAGAATGATCCATCAAGGGTTACAAGCGAGACACCTTTATCTCTGCTTAGAAATATGTTTTTAGGCATAGTTCAAGGCAGGCTAACTGGGTTAGCTGGGACATGGGGCTCAGTTCTCTTTGGTACAACCACTTGTTCTTGCAGGTGACTTTTTAAAACTCAAATAACTCAGAGTCTGTGATCTGATACAGTACTAGACAAATAAATCAATGCTGTGCAGAATGGAAGTATTAGATTGCAAGATTAAACAGTAAAAATAACAGGTTCAGTGAATTTTTTATCTTGGAAGGATTTTTTTTTTTTCTTCCAGAAGGATGCAGACATCCCTGTTAAAGAACTTGTGTATCTAATTGCATTAATTTTCCACTACTGGAAAATAGTGCCGGGACTTGCCATCAGTACAACTGGCTACTCCAAAGAGTTACAGAGTAACCAAAAAGTTCAGCGTGTATTATATGACCTATCTATTCAACACTTCCATGGAAAGATAAGAATTTTTACATTTTCTATGAAAAAGTACATGAGAAGGTAGGAACAGGCAAGAATTTACCTGTTCTGGTTATGTATCTGGAACACAACAGCTGGTGATGAAAAAAATGTTGGTGACCATGATTTACTCACTTCTTTGTGAACTATAAAATACAGTAAGAACACAGTCAGCTTAAGCTGAAGATGTTTAAAACAACCCCTTAGCAGGTGTGTGCAGAAACCTTGTGGGGATTTCAGGACTGGAATCCCACAGTTAGAAGTCTAAGTGCAGAGAACAATCTCTCCTGTTCAACCTGAAACTACCACAACTATTGGCCTTGGAAGGAGGAAACAGATGTTAGTAAAACCTGGGAGGGCCAGAGATGAAGATTTGGCTGTATACTTTTGGTCATTAATAACAGTGCTAAAGATGAGCACCACCACACTAGAGAAATGCAAAACATACAAGGACAAAATAAAGAAACAGCCTGATGAATTTGTCTTTTAAAAACTTTACTCTATTTCCATATAGTAAAACTGAGTAAGTCATCTGAAGAAAAAGTCTTAGCACTACTTTCAGAAGACAAGAGCTAAGGAGCTAAAAATAACTGCTGCCCCAGCTAATTATGGACATTGATATTGAAGGGTTTTCACCTTAATAATGAGGTTATGCCAGAGTCTCCCCCTTGGAAGACAACTTGGGCTGAGAAATATTTCAATGCACTGGAATGATCAATGCACAGAACATGGGCCCAGCATGAAATCCATCCATGTGGCTCACCTTGACTCAAAATGTTTAACTGCATAAATCTTTGAAATAAAGGCTAAAGCAGCATAGGTGCATTTACAGTACATTATGCTGTAAGAGAAATGTGACACTGTAGAAACAAAATACTTTTAAAACAGTTTTTCTTTCTGGGGAAAGGTTTATAACACCATCATCCTCATTTATGGCACAGAGAAATTAGAGGGTGAGGGGATTTGCATATCAAAAACCAATCACAACTTAATTAAACTCATTCCATAGCCTATCCTCTCCATTACAGATTTATGCCATTCTAGTCTTCTACTTTCTGCTTCCATTTTACCCCACTCAGTTTTGCAATGTGCTCCCCAGCTACCCTGATGTTCCAATTCCCAAGTACAACAGATTAGATTGCACAAACTGTTTCTTTTCTTTTTCAAGAAGAGGGATAAATTAAGCCTCCACCACCTTGGGGGTGTGTGCTTTCCTTTGTTCATTGGGTTACCCTCAGCAACCTCCTACTCCCCATCATTCAAGGAGCAGGGATACTCAAAAATGCACACAGCCTTGGCAGCAAAGCCAAATCCATGTAGAATATAAAATCTTGCCCCTCCATGCCTGTTTTCCTCCAAGTAGAAACTACAGAAGTCACAGGTACTGACTGCTCAGGGCCATCCACACGTGCCCTCATCCTTCCACGTTCAACCTCCACTAAATTTGGGGAATAATGAAATCCATAAAGATCCAAGCGCTGTTTTCAAAACTGAAGAGTCGAATTTTTACTTTGAGTGACTTTTATGCTCTCCTATAAATCCCACTAACAGGGGATTCTGGCATAGCCAAGCCCCTGGGTGTCACACCAGGAGCTGTTCCTGGAGCCTCCCCAAGCTCCTTACTCGAAAATCCGAGCTCCTTTTAACCTGGAACTAAAAGCACAAGGATCTCCAGTTGAGTTTTCTTACTTATTCTCATCAGTGGTGCTGGGTAAAGTGATGAGGGTAAACTTCCTGTCCTTGCCACTGCCTGATCTCTGTCCATCCCTGAGTTTACAACTAGGAGAAATCTCCTAAGTGAGGCTTTCCTAATTTTGCTTCCTCCTTGAGGCCTGTAAATCATCTCATGATTAAATGAACATCTCAAAAACTGGCTGAAAGATGGTTTAAACTGAAGTTTTTTGGCAGCCTCTCTCCCCACTCTGATGGTGATAACAACTCAGACACTTTTAAAGAAATCAGTGGTGATATTTTTTTATTCCCAAAGCCTGAAGTTTATCCCTCTGGAATCCAGAAGAGAAGAAATAATTAGCTGGTATTATTTCGTGTCAGCAGTATCCAAAATGTGAGGCCAGAAAGCAAAAATCCTACTTAAAATTCAGCCATCTTCTTCATGTAAATACAGTAAGATCCTGCAGAGAACTTGTTTCATGCTTTGTTCATAAACTCATGGTATTTAATAGCACCACACTAGTACAAGGATGCTGGACTGTTAACCATCATCAGCAGATTCCAAAATTTGCAAATTTGGGGCACAAAAGGAGACAAAAACATTTATCTTCTTGTTCTTGAACTATGTGTTTTTAAAAAGAAAGCTAGGAACCTATTTTATTAATAATGAATGAGAACTGCAAAATTGCCTGATTACAGGGCCTTTTACTTTTTCAGCTTGTTTGTTAATACTCCATTATCACATTTGTTTCCAAAGAACTGGAAATTCTTAATGGTATAAAACAATAGGAGGTCTTACAAATTAAACATACATGGCTGCGATGAACTCTGAGCATTAAACACTTTTGAGGAACGGATGGAATCCCAAGTGACAAAAGAATGAGCCTTCTTCTCCCCACTTATCTCCACCTAACATCTTCCTCAGCTATTTAGATGCAAAAGGTCTGTGACACAGGGAACCATCTTTTCCTTCAAGAAGTTCTGGTCTCTGAAGTGAACAATATTAGCCACCTTCCCTATACAAGGTGTCCTCTGATAGCAAAAGCCAAGCCCAGAGGGAGCAGACACCAGAGGCTGGCTCACTGTTAAAGGGAGGGGCTGCACTACATGGGGTTCTCCTGAGGGTGCTCTGCAACCAGAAACAGTCCCAGATGGCACTCATACCCTGAACTGCTCAAGAGAACAAACTTATTAAAATCCACAGGCACCAAAGTGTGAGAAAACATCTCCTAGACTGCTGGAGGACAGTCTCAGAGCTGGAATGATCTGGAGGGACAAAATCGCTTGCCAAGTTTTATATAACAATATGGTAAATGCTGTGCTAACCGACACAAAGCCTGGCAAACACCAGGTTACTCTGCAAGGCTTTTTTTTTTTTTTTTTAAACCTAGTCAGGCTGTTAGTTTTACAAAATGTCATATATATTTGTTGGTTGGTTTTAGGCCAATTAATTTGACATTTTAATTCAGCTGAGGCTTTTATTAACATATCTTTTTAATGTGGATAGGTAAGAGGCCCAGAAAAAAATCGGAACAACTACAATTAGAAAAACAACCATTAAGCAGAAACCCATCTGGGATACTGTATAGCCCCAAGTGAAATATGAAGTACAGTATGGTTGCCAAACAGATGCTTGTCACAGTACAGAGCGTAGAACAGCCAGGGCAGAGCAACCCTCCTGGTCTCAACCAGATGTGCTGCACCCAGCCTGGAGCCTACCACGGCAGAAGGGATGGGAGTCAGCCTGGAAAACCCAGGGAGGGTCAGCAAGAGGAGTCAGAGGTTGAGCAAACAGTAAGTATAGGAAAAACTAAACCAACGTTTAAACTTCACAACAACCTTGCAGCTCAGAAGAAGGGCTGCTGTAATGGAGCAGTCTGTTTTCTGTGCCGTAAGGGAATGGAAATGCTGGGCTTAAATTGAAGAGGGAACAATTCAACATCCATTAGCAGAAAAAAAAAAAAAAAAATTTACTCCTTCCCAAACAGCAAAGAGGAAAAGCACTGTCTGGAGGGAATGAAGAATGTCCACCACCAGGGCTGTTTAAGATTTGTAAGGTATGGCAGCTCCAGATTTAGATGGCAGAGCTACAATGGATAATCTTCCAAATCATTTCCAGCTCCCTGGCTCTGAGACATGCACATCACACTTACAGCTTTGCCAGGGTCTTTGCAGAGACCAAGATTTTAACCTATATACACTGCCCTCCTGCACTGGAAAGTAAGGACATTAAGATGCCAAAAAAATAAGCATCTAATCCAATTTTAGCTGTCCAGTGGTATCCAAGGAAGCTGCATAGGGCTGGCAGGTCAGACACAAGACCCGTGACCGTCTGGAGCAGCAGCTAGTGACTGCAAGGAAAGGCAGCTGGAAAACCAGGCTAGCATGTTAGGACAGCTCACAAAAAATTGTCCTACAACAGTGATTACATAGACCTCCATGAAAAAAATCATCTTAAATCCAAAAATTCTGAGGACTTCTTTTTTAAAAATAGATTTAACTGAACTGCTTTGTAACAAATGTCGCTTTTCTAGAGTCTTCTGCCCAGCAAAAAAAAAATTTTGGCAGGAAGCTGACTGTTTGCACTGAAGTCTTTAATATCCCATCCTGCTTCCCATGATGAACATTAATTAAACAAGAATGCATGTTTGCATGGTGACCCTCCAGAAATTCAGCATGGTGGTAGTTTAATAAAACTATATCCCTCCCATGTCCTTCCAAGCCCTACTGACTCAAGTTCATCCTTGTTTTAATGACTGCCTTGAAAAAAACATGAGAGCCACACACAACAGATGGTACCACCTGGAGATGTAATGAATACATTCTGAAAAGACTTCAGTACTCTTCTATTCCCCTAGTCCTACTGGTACTATGCCATCATGTTCTGACTTAATTGCCATTGATTATAGAAAGGGATTAATCCTTTCTTAGCTTTGGAAATTTAAAATTATACATTTCAAAAGAACATTCTCATGTAAACAATAGGTAGCTAACTTTTTTAATTGTAGATTTCTGTTTCCTTTGCATTTAGAAACCTTCAGATTAGGCCAAGTCCCTGCTATATCTCAAAGAGGAACTATCCCAGTTCTGCAAAAATCCCAGTGAAAAATGGCTTTGTCATGGAAAAATTTCAATTAAATTGCAGTAGCCAAATCTAAGAATGTTTTTAAAACAAATTTCAGTAGGTTTCAGTGAGAAGGTTTATATAAATGATTTAAAATCATGTGGGTTTCATGTTTAAAATCAAAATGAATGTAATTTTAAATTTTAGGACAGGAAAACCCTCTTTTCAATGGAAAATTATGGGTTAATGAAAAAAAAAGTTGGATTTTCCTTTTCATCCATAAAATAATTTCAAAAAAGGGATGTTCATTTAGGAAATTTTGACTACAGCTTCAGATTTGAAAGCACATTTAGAATTGAGGAAGTGGAAACAGCGATCACAAAAAAGGGCTTTTTTAATATTGCTACTAAAACTTTTTAGGCCAACAAACTGGAAAGGAAAATCAGCAGAGTAAACAGAGAGCCTCAGAGAACTTGGACTGTCTTTCCTCTGTTGCTTGTGAAGTGTTTTACCATTTATGAGTGACCTTTTCCCAAGGAGAGCATCTCTGCAGCCAGACTCAGGGCATCAGCAGAGACAGAGCTTGCTAACACCATGAAGCAGAAAAATTAAATGTAAAACAGACTGGTTACACAACACCTGGCAAGAGAATTAATGCAGAACATAAAAAAGCCCCATCAGAAATATATTCTCACATGTATAGATTCCTTGTTTCACCACCCAACCTGAAGGAGTCTCTGGAAGGGAGTAACATAGCTCCACTGACAGTCCCCAACTTAGTAACTGAACTGAGGAAACTTTGCAAGAAAAGCAATTTGGAAGAATGGCCATGTAAGAAAGTCTCTTGTGAACTTCTTTTGCCTATAAAAAGACAATTTAATCCATATATTTCAGGCAAAAAGCAGATGACCTTTATTGGCAATGACACCCAAAGTTATTAAAACCAAAAGAAAAGTAGGAATTCATCTCTTCTTTGCATTTTTAGCAGCATGGGCAATGGAAATCAAATAAAATTTTAAATGTGGCAACAAGATATTTGTGGGCAAAATGCATGTATATGTATAAACACTAACAAGCATAAAATTTAAATTATTCTTATTTTTGTTGACAGCTCATATAGCTTTCTGAATTGCTACTCAGTAAATAATTCAATACCTGGCTTTCAAACACTGTAGGCAATTTTTTTCCCTTGAAATGAAATTTAAAATCAGGATATAGAGATTTTTGTATCCCATAATTTTAGTTTAGAATACAAACTGACTTCTGCAGTGGAGATGCCTTTATATATGAGAAGTGAAAAAGTTTTATTTAATAAATTTTAAATTTTAATTAAGGAACATGCTCAGAAATGAGCATACCTACTCCCAGTTGTTTATCTAAGGTAGTCATATTTTTTAACATAATTAGGCAGCATTTTTAGGTATACTCAGTCTGAGTTAACAGCAAAAAACAGTGCCTTGGAGGCAATGGGACAAGTAGACAAGGCATGAAACGCTGATGGTCTTCAGCTCACAGGAGTGCAAATGCCCAGCCAGGTGCCATGGGAAGGCTGAAATGGGAACTAGGATTGAAAACTCAGATCACAAAAACAAAGCTCAGAAAAAACAGACATTTCATTAACCTGCTCCAGCCTCTGAGCATGCACAGACTGTGTTGCCCAGAAGGATATCGAAAAAAAAAAAAAAACCCTCAACCCCAACTTGGCAAATGTTCTTGGTTGTACAAGACAGACAGTGGATGCAGAAAGTTAGAATAACACCCTCCTTAGTGTCCCAGAAGGTGCTGCACTTTGTGCTATTCACCAATTTCATTTGGAATACTTCTAATGTGAAACATTACCTCAATTTCTCATAGCTCTGCTTATTTAAGACACTCCTGGGCACTAATCCCAGAGGGGAAGATACAGTAACTTAACACTTCCTCCCTTGCCTCTCAGTGACAACAGAACTAGGGGATCAGAGGACAGGACACCACTAATGATGTTCTCTCTAAAACAGAGAGGCTGTCAGAACAGCAAACTGCCCTATTAATTTCAGCCACACATCCTCATCAACTCCAGTGCATGCAATCCAGGCTTTGTGCTTTATCCGTCCTGACTCCCACATTTCACTGTTGCCTAAAACCTGCCAAGTGAAGACACTCTACCTAAAATGCAGAGAAGCAAAACCTAGAAGTGTACACAAGGTACCACTTCATAACACAGCGTTTAATTAGCAAATATTGATCCTTCTGAAACATACCATTTACACCATGCATTACAGCCCCTTCACTAAGAAGAGGGAAGCTTCCCTAGACCTGTATTTTAGAATTCGAAATACCTGACATTATTCAGAGTATATTTTTCACCAGCACTAACTCCTTCTTGAAGGCAAATGCTGCCTAGGATATCCCATGGTTACACCTTCTTGGGCACAGTGCATGGTATTTGTTGCTACTCATGGGAGCCCTTAACTCCTCTGTCCTATTTTGTGAAAGCACCACCGCTTTGAATTTCATTTCTGCAGCTGGGAAGTTGCAACATGGGAGAAATTGTTCTGTTTCCTTTATTCTCTTGCTGGTTTGTAGTTTTTTATTGGGGAAAAAAAAAAAAAAAGAAAACCTCTTTGGCTTGGTACCTTAGCAGAGTCATTTGATACCTCTTTTAGTGACCAGCCCTCCCTGATGTGAAGGTGAGCTTTCCTGAAACCCTTCACAGGGACTGGACATCCCTCAGAGCTGCAAAATGCCAACATTAGCTCCTGCTCTGGCCTTTGATAAGTGTTTTCAGTACTTTAGGGTCAAAAGGCAGGTTTCAGAGACTGGAGCATGAGGCTACTGTGTTCCTCTGAGGCAGCATTCACAAGACTGCATGGGACTAAGCACGGGATGCCAGGAGATATTTCAAACCTGCAAGAGAGCTTGTGGTGATGGAGCAAAATGCCAGGGAATACCTCTGAGTCTTCCCAGCCTTCAAAAGCACTGTGAAATCTTTTAAAGGTGACAGAAGTCACAGGAGAAAGACTGTCACATCTTGTAAACATTCTGAAGGGTGAAACCAATGCAGCAAAGAAGAGGCTCCCAGCCATTAACTGCCCCAGAAGAGCAGCCCATAATTTTTAAAAATTTATATGAGACTTTGTTACAGTTGTCCATGCTATATAGAAGGTACTCTAAAATTACAATGATGGAGTAGCAACAAAAAATCCTTAAACACGTCAGGAAGAGCTATAATACTTAAGAGTGCAGAAAAACAACTGAAAACCTGCAGAACAAAGAGGCAAGAAACAACACAGAACAAAATGGGGTTTAACACTGCAAAGACGATCTAAGTAGTTTCTTCCTGCTGCAAATACCCTTTCAAACTCGAACACAGACATCAGTGCTTTTCTATTCATGTTCCCTGAATAAATTTTATGGAGCCAGCATAGTGGAAATCTCCCTTCCACATTGTTGCAGGTCCCAGGCGTGAGTTCCCTGGAAAGAGCCCCAGCCAATCCTGCAGCACATGGAGGCAGCAGCAGAGCTCCTGCCCCAGCATCTCTGGGCAGATGACAGCACCTGAGACTCACATAGACACTGCTGCTCTCCAAAGACTTTCTCAGGGAATATGCAAAAAAGGTGCAGGCTTTTCTGCAGCTAAGTTGATGGGATCAACAGCCAGCAAAACCCTGCGGAGAACTAGTTATGTGCTGCTTTTAGATGCTGAAACCCTATTAATGCACAAACCACAGAAGTCTTTGAAAAAAACCACCAAAGACAATTAAAAAAAAAAGGCAAAAAATGGAACAAGCCTTCCTGGGACAAAACCTGGAAGCAGTCTCTCTGAAAGTGTTCTTTGATTTAAGTGGCAAAATTTGCCGAAACACGGAGTGCAGACAGAGGTGGGGCCAGTGGGAAGGGGGTGATGGTGTCATGATACGCTGCTGTCTCCTTCCTTTACCTCCCACTAGAAGAAAACAAACCTGAAAAGGCCCAACTTTTCCTCCACCACTGAATCACAGAAATGCAAGCACTGTGCCACAGCCTCCAACCTGCCCTCTGTGTGCAGCAGGGGACATGATTGGTGCCACAGGCCTGAACATGGTTTTCCATTTGCATAGTCAGGAGCAAACACACAGAAAAAGTTCAAATATCCCACAAGAAAATCCTCTTTGATTACAATGCAAGAGACCGTTACAAGATGGAACATCAAAATGATTTACACAAAAGTCACTTGGGATATAAAACAATCCATTAAGGATTAGCAGTGCAATGTTAATGTGATATAACAGGACAAAAAGAAGCAACTGAACATACAATAAAACTAGGTTCTGACAGATAAACATAGGAAAGGATAGCTCATATTTTCAATTTACCATATATATCTAGGCATTGTAGCAGAGCTAACACACAAAACTATTTGCAGGATCAGGAAAGTCTTGCAATATCTGTTTAAGACATAAAGTGGTGACTGACTGAGAGAAGATGTTGCAAATCAGCATAGCTTTAGTTCAAAGTCAACAGAATTATATTAAATTATAGCACCTGAAAAAAGCGTGGAGCTCCTAGTTTGTGGTGCCATTATTTGAAAACAATTCTGCAAGAGAAGTTGGAAGAAACAAGACTGCATTTTACTATTTAAATTCACCTGGTTCTAAAAGTGAGAATGTAAAAACAGAAAGCTGAGAAAACAAACGTTTGGCAACGACATCTGACAGCAGCAAAGGAGCGGCATTCTTGTCCCACACAAAAAGCAGTAGGAATGATTAAGCTTTAAAACACACACATGTACACACAAGAACACACATAATCATCCAAGAGCCCAGAACTATGTCAGCATCACAAAGGTGTAAGGCAAATAAATGTATTTAAAAGATTCTGATACCACAAGAGGGAACATACAACGTGAGGTTAAAACATTTCCGAAAGAGAGAGGATTTCCTTTCTCCAGCCAGTTGCAATGTTTCATTTTCCCACAGCAATGGAAGTGAAGGAGGCAGTGAGGTAGCACACACAAGGTCACCCATCCTGTTGGTGACTTAGCAGATGTAAGCAAATCTCTCAGCACAGAAACTGCATTTTGCACTTGAGAACATCACTTGCAGGAAATCCTCCTGCCTTTTATTGGTAAAGGCACTGGAAAAAGTCAGCGTTGCAAACAGAACATTGCGGTCATAGCAACGAGCAATTCAACACAAACTTTTCAACAGTCAAGACAGTATTTTACTTCTGGTTTTATAATTTCAAGGTCAACAACTCATCATGAGCACTTGACTTGTCTAGCTGGTCATCAACTTCTCAAAAATAATCTCCTGTTACAGCCTCAACCAAGGAAACCTCCTCACTCAAATAAAAAAATATATGTATACAGGGAGACCACTTCAAAAATTACACCTTTGTTCTCCTTTTCTGGCAATTAGTATGGAAGAATGGAGAAAAGCCCAAGTCCATTAAATCAAGCACTAGCCTTTTTCTAGGAATTAGCATGCTATAAAATGCGACAACCAGGTACACAAAAAGCACTGAAATTGAGATTTAAAACACCTAAAACCTTAGACCTTGCAACAGCATCTGTAAGTAGTGCCCGAACAGCACAGCAAAGCCAGTGGAAGGTCTCCTTGACTTGACTCTTTCCATTTTCAGTAAGGACTTTTTAAAAAAATATTATTATATTGCTATCAGTAAAAACCCATTTGAAACCCAAAACTGAAAGCTAAAAATAGGACAAAATGTTCTGCATGGTTGATGAAACTTAAACCTGTTAATTAGACAGTTTCATTTCACAGTCAGTAAGAATCTAATACTACCGTAATAAATGTATCAGATTTTTGCAAAATGTCATGCATGAACACAACTGAAATAGTGCCTTTTTAAACTATTAATGCCATCAAATTTAATATCTGCAGAAGAAACCATTGCTTTCTCAAAGCAGCAGAAGAAAGCAAAGAATTGGAGATGTTTAGAAGGTAATGCCTAAAGCATAAGGGCAATGCAAAACTTCTGATCTCTCCCAAGCATACTAAATAACATCCACGTGGATTTTAATGCTCAACAAAGGTTCTAACTTTAATGAATCAACTTAGGTACGTAGTTAATCACACAAAGCTTTCATTACCCTTTCCTCTCTCTTAACCACTTTTGCACTTCTTCACTGCAGTGAAAAAGCTGAATTTGAAGGAACAGATAGCAGAGACCCTTGGAGAGCTCCAATGGCTATCCTGCCTTCTTTGCCACTTCAGATAACCTAATTGCAGTGTAACCCCACAAATCATGAGTGCAGGCTTCACTGACTGACTCTACAACCTGGGTGTGGACTCAAATTTGCTGGCAGGACATGCTGAGAAGCTCCACAAATGACAGTGAAGGACAGAGCATGGAACAGACACAAAAATGGGTTTACATGTTCAGGAGGGGCAGGGACCTTCTCTAATCCCTGGTTATTTGGATTATGTTTGATAAGTAGCACTAATCTCTATGGAGTTTATGTGCCATGTAACTTGACAGTTACTCAGCATTATTATTTTTTTAAGCCTCACTGGTCATAGTCGTTTTCTATATTTTTTTGTTTGTTTGTCTGAAATGTTTTTTGAATTTCTTTCTTTTTGTATTGCACTGGGGAAAATACCTTCTCTTTTTCAACTTCTTAGAGATTTTGGGATGTCTTCTGACCTGTCTGCCAGGATACTAACCAATCACAGCCTGACTCTGCACTTCAGGATTTACCGAGAGGTTTTTACAGCTCAGATGGGGCTGGCTGGAGGCCTTACTAATTATGTCCCTGTAACACGTGTGCCAGTGCAGGAGGATACTGTGAAAGTGTAAACATGAAGAAAGCATGGAAGCAAAATCCATTTAAACTAAGAAGTACTAGCAGAAGGTGATTGCTGACCAGCCTACAGGGAAATGTCTGGTGATCGTGAGAGGTCATGCAGCACTCTGGTTATGAGGCCTCATACATAAGGCAGACCTAAGAGGTGTGGAACAAGGGAGACCTGGTAAAACAAGGGGGATGGTGAAAGACTGTTGGGGATTTCTGATAGGAAAAAGGAAAAACAACCTCTACATTACACAAACGGGACACTTGAAAAGCCACAGAAATATCCCATACTTACTTTTATCTTCCTGGTTTTCTTCTGCTGCTTTGCCTTCCTCTTCCTCCTCCTCCTCAACCTCCTTCTGCTGCGCTTCTTCATGGTGGTCGGCAGCACCGACCGAGAGGCTCTGGCAGCAGTGGTTGAAGCCGCTATCCCGAGGCAGAGTGAAACTTCGGGGCTTTCCCCCGTTCCCGTTCAGCGCTTGCATCCGCTCACCCTCCACGAGGGGGAAGGGGCCGTAGTGGTCTTGCAGGTGGCACTTCTGGGTGGGCAAGGTGGACTGCCGCCGGTGCTCGGGGGACACCACGGCCACCTCGGAGAACACGGAGTCCTCCAGCGGCAGCGTCTGCAGGTAGTGCAGTCCCGAGCTGGTGAGCGGCGTCTCGATGAGGTCCTGCCAGGAGCGCCGCTGGCTCGCGGTCTTGCGCACCGGGGACTCGGTGGTGCTCCCGGCCACCTCTGGGCGGAACTCCTCGTGCGACGACTGCGACTGGGACGTCTCCGTGGACGAGAGGCGGCTGTGCTTGGGCTCCACGTAGGGGCTTGTGCAGCTCATCTGCAACGTCAACAAGGAGCAATCTTTAGATCAACGCACACCCAGACCCACTGCTAATAATAACAACCTGTCACTTTTCATCACCAGTGATGGCACCTGGTTCACTGAGTCGTAGACTTAACTAATAACCTGTCCTGATCCTAATTTTAATGCATACCCATGTCTGTATATGTCACACCTGTGGGTCAAATACTGATAGTTATTCATAATAAGTATCTTTACTGTGTCATTTCATCCATAAAATAAACCAAGAAAATTTGCAGAAAACATTGCAAAATAGTGCAAAATATGGCACTATGGAAGACATAGAGGAGATGTACCTGATGCATTCAAAACCTTAAAAATGCTATCCAAATGTCTGTCATTATCTTACCTTGCTAATCTTTGGAATCATGCTTGCAGTGCTTCAGTACTGTCATTCATTTTGTAAGATAAAGTACTGCCTTCAAATTGAACATCATGAATGCTCTCTTTCCCCTGAACTTCCTGATTGTTCATTCCAAAAACCACATCCAAGTAAGATGCATTAGTTAGCACTGAGTATGCACAGATGAAAGTTAAAATTTCCAGTGGAAAGTAAGTTAGAGGTCTATAATAAAGTTTTATATGAACAAGTGCTTCAAGAAACAAACAAACAAACAAAACCCAAAATCCTCCTTTTTTCTAATTTATATTTCTCTATAAGAGAAACCTACTTTTTCACAGTAACAGAACACTTGGTATTGCTGTTTGCAATGCAAGACAGAAAATTTTTATGTTTGCATTTCCCTGGAAATTCAAGTGTAATTTGTGACTGTAAAGCTTCACAGCACAACTGCTGGAGCCTTAGAGAAGTCTGTGTTGTTCCTGAGGCAATAACATTTTCTCAGAAAGCTGGTAAGGGGGTGGGGAGGGATTGCATGGATGAGCAGCTGTCCATCATGAATGAAGAGCAAAAAGAAAGACTTCTGTAACAATCTATTTTGTACAGCAAGTGGGATTAGAAATCCTCATTCTCTGCAACCCAGTGGAAACAGCAGTGACGGCCATTGAAGTCTGCAATGTGTGTTGCTTAGCAAACGCCTTAAATCAAGCAGACTTAAACCCACACGGTCGAGCACCCTCCTGGGCCCACGTGTGTGCTCCCGGGCAGGAGAGCAGGCAGAGGTGGCACTTTGGGCACACATTCCTAGGGACAGCGCAGGTGACTCACCGAAGGTGGCCGCGGGTACGTGTCATATGGGGGCGGGGGGCTGTCCTGCTTCGGTGTTGACGGAGTGTCAGCTTCCTCCTTGTCACTCTCGCTCCAGTAATCTACGAGTTACGTAAGGATCGGGTCAAAAACTGCCAACACATCTTGATGCATCTTTGTATCAGAGACCTGCTTTCACAAAAGCAACTGGAAATTCCTCCTTTGGTACTATCGGCAGTGAAATACCAGAAAGCTGATGCTGTCATTGTTAGCTGCTTGTAACTTGGAATTGTCTTAATCTAAAAAGGCAAATTTCTAAACATTATGGAGTATCCTAAACCTAATGTCCCATTACTAAGCTACTGGACAACAACCTGCAAATGAGCCACAAATTTAACTCTTGTGATATCTTAGAAATGCAAGTGGCATACAGAATACTCTTAATACTCAAGTATCAGACTTTCAAATATTTATACATCCACAAAAATAATTACGATTGGACATGTATTGGCTGAAAAATACTGACTTTTTTTTTGAACAGAAATGATTAAAAATATAGCTTTGCTAAAGTCTTGTGGACTGCAAATAACATCAACATATGTATTTAACCAACTGACAAATCAAAAAGGTAGGGGTTATTGCACATATGAATGTGCTACTTTTCTACCCATTTTCTCCATTATATTCTACCAATCAGGTTTTTCAATTCAATTTGTAATAAAAAAACCAGCTGTATTTAAGGCAAAACAGAAAAAATTTATATCATATATCTGCTTCATAAAACAGCTGCTGCCCTGTTATCCACGCAAGAACACAACAGTGATATGGTAAGGAAAAATATGACAATGATATTTAAGAACAGAGTTCAAAAAGGAGGATGAGAAAGCATAAAGGACACAGATTTTGTGGGCTAAGTTTAATGGGCTACAATGTTTCAGTTTTCAGAAAATAAAGTCTTGGCCAAGCTTATTTCAAAGGGGAAATCACATAGACGAATATACTATGGGAATTTATATTTATTCTGTTACAAATATTTTTTGAAGCAGAACAGCATCTAACTAAAAGGACACTGAACCTTAATATTCCCTACAAAAAAATCCTACTTAATTGCTGACTCAGTTCAAGACAGACAACTCTTAACATTTTTGCACATTGTAAGACTTAATGCAAACATTTCTGCTGTCACTTTGCTTCTGACTGCATTACCTTACAGTATTTGGGTAAATAACTGCACAACAGGACACGATAGCTCAGACTACGCACAGATCAATCACAAGCAATTTTCACTTCACCTCAAGTGTTCAACAAAGTGCATAATTTACTACTCTCTCTGATGGATAAGGAAAAAAAGATTGATTGCTGCTTCACAAATGATTTAAACTAAAAATCTGAGCTGGCACAACATGTAATTTTGTCTTTAATGGTTTTTTTGTTACGATTACTGTATTGTATGATCAATGATCTACCATATTTAATCTTATTCAAGACTTAAAACATAAACTTACCTTTAAACCACACCATCTTGAAACAGGAGTCTCTATAGTTTTGTATTTTTTAAATTTTAGTATTGACAGAGACAGCTTTATTTATCTATTTATTTTTTCCACACAATAGCAATTCTTTTTACTCCGAGCCTTTTGATTTGTTTCCCGCAAGCTTATGGCTGAGACATTTTATTTAAACAGTATAATAAATAAGTTGCATAAATACAGTTTTTATGACAACAAAATAAAAAAATTCCTAACAGTTATGTCTCTAGACATCTGCAAATAATTATTATCTGGTGACTGAAAGACTAAATCACTGAAAACTCTTTTTCTAAATAAATCCTAGTTTTAAGAAAGCTTGTTCCCAAGACTTAAAATACTTGAAAATATTGGCATATAGGCGGGTTTGTTCCTATTACAGCAAAGCCTAATGGTGCAACGTGTGGTGAGAGACCTGTCAGAACTGCATTGTTAAGTGACATTTCTGCAGACCTGGAGCTCCACTGTTTATTCTGCAAGCAAAATTTAGCAGTCTCAGTGCAGGTTCCAATTTTGGCTAAAACTACAAAGGTTTTCTTGCTGTCAAATCCACATACAAGAAAACACTGTACGATGAAACTTTTGCACACCTTATCTCAGGGGATATTCAGCAGGGAATTCTGTTGGCAGCTTATGGCTTGTCTTGAATATTTCTGCAGCAAGAGGGATCAATTTTCAGACAAAATGTATGAGAATGGATTCCCACTAATTTTTATAAAAGCTCTGCTTTTGGCAACTGACTCATTAGAGTCCATCTAAAACATGTATGATGCTCTGAAACAGTTGCTGTATTTCTCTCTGTAGATTTGTCCAATTCGGTGATGGACAAACTCTATGCATCAGGCATATCTTGAAAGTTTTCTCAATGACTAATAGACTAAATGTATTATATATAAACCAACACTGACCTGCCATTTCCCAAATAATTATACTCTATTTATATAAACTAGGGATTTTTTCCCTCTGATTTATATGACTGGAAAGTATATAACTTCTCCATCCATGGAAGTCCCTTGATGTATTGCTAGCATGCATTGTATTTCATATGAAAAGTTGAAGGTATTTTTATAAAACTGTTCTGTACAGAATGTAACATTTTATTCAGCAGTACACCCACAATTCAGTGATTCGTGCATCTCTGAAGCTCTTGAAATATATTTATGCACTTTGGATTCAGAACCATTCAACTCTTAATTGAGACAGATTTGACAACTCCTGTTGAATTGTTTCAGAGGTATTATAAAGCTCTGCTGCAAAGGGCTGAACCACACAGAAATAAAAGACCTTTTGTCAAATCAAATATGCAGATGACAATTGGTACAGTCACTGAATATAGAAAATTCCAGCTTCACAGTTTCTATAACTGCAGAAATGCTTGAAGTGATGGAGAGGTTTTACTTTGCTAACTTCGTGCCTCTGCTAATTAGGGACACTACTGAGCTGTGTAAGAGCCCTTGGGCCGGGAGTGGAGGAAAATCACCAGAGGCATTAAAACTGTGCAGGGCAGCGAGGGGGGAATGTGACACTGCCTCCCACACTAAACACTGCTCAGAAACACAAAGAGGGTACAGTTCTACCTACCTGCCTATAACAAATCAACATGAGTGAACGGTGTTAGAGTGGTAATAAAGAACTCTGTCAGTGCCTGGGATATAATTTCCATAGTCAGTGAAGTTTCACTGATTATCTTCAATAGGGAGACATTCTAATAATAAGCTACATAAGGCCTGAATGCACATCATCTCATGTCTAGCTGGATCATCTGCTATTTTATTACTCAGTGATTTCTTAGTAGCAAAAATATTTCTCCACGTCCATCTGGATTTTGAAAGGTGTATCATGTGTAATTGTGCATTTGGACAGCATTAGCATAACATACACCTTTTCACTTACTGTCCCACATGGCATTGTAATTCTAGTGCCAACCTACTGTCAATAAAACCCGTAATTTGGCTTTGAATGCCAAAACAGAGGAATTCCTCGTGGACTCTGAGGTTCAGTTTGCTCACAGCCTCTTCAAGCAGTGACAGCAGATGGTACACAGGTTCTTTCAAACAGGTTGTTGTAGTGCTGCTTAGGAAATATGGGTTTCCAAACTGATTTCCAGGTCAGGTGAGGCACTGAGAACATGATTTAAGAATACTGAGCATGGTGCTGCTACCCTGGGCTGTGGGAATGCAGAGGGCCTGGTGTCAAAAATGACATGAGTTTTTTGGGCCAAACCCCAAATTCTTTCTCATGAAGGCTTCAGAGCCACAGAATTAAAAACTGGGATTTTGACTGAGTGGGAAACAGGCAGACAGCCATCTGGATAAGCTCTGGATCATCACGACCACTGCAATTTTCTGGTGCCTGCTGTTGGGAACATATGTTAAAAAGAGCATGAATTCAAAAGCAATCTACTTGCCAAAGCAGATACTTGGACAGGAACCCTTCTGTGCATCCATGTCACTGGCAATTCTAAGAAACAACCTCCACAACACAACTGGACTGACCCCTTTTTTTTTTCTGTCTGCAAACACAGTTTCTATTGCAACAGTTCAAAGCAAAGCAACACATTATTTTATATATGCTGCTTTTTTTAACCCATGAAATATTAGGCATAAAAAATAAACATGTAAAATGCTGTAACCCTACAACTCCAAGTGAAATGCCAACACAGGGCTGTAGCACACACTGCAATATAGTAAAACCAGCAGAAATCACAAAATTTAAGCGGCCTTAAAATTAAAGCCCTTAGGGCAAATCCAGTTATCTCAACAGGCTTTAGAAAAATGGTTTTGTTCCCAAGACCAATTTCATGCACTCCTGCCCTCTGTGAATTCAAACACCAAATGCAATGTCTGAAATATCTTTTTAGCCTCCAGATTCTTAACTTTCTTCTGATAAGGGGCACATTCCTTAGTACCACATAGTGGAGCTTCCTGGTAGTATATCTGCCTTTTCAGCTGTCTTTTGGAGCCTTCTCAGAAACAGAGATCTTCTGCAGATCAGTCTGAAGGAGTTAATCAAAACTCCTGACAGAGAAGGAATTCTCTAAAGCAATAACAGCAATACCCATATGTGATTTGCTTTCAGATGACAAGAATGAGGCCTGATACACAGCAGGGAAAAGAGAACAGATGAACTTGTGATAAGCGCTGACAGAAGGAACCAAAATAACAACACGTTACCTTGCTCTTGTTTGATCCTCTCTCTTTCTGCATAGCCAGCAGCAAGCATGTTAATTCTGTTGAGCCATCTGAAATAATATTAAAAAAAAGCAGTGATACTGATCCAGCCTCTTAATTTTTGTGTGCATTTCTAGCAGAAACAAAGCTAGAAGCATCTGAAGGAGATTAAGGACTATGTTATATTTCATATCAGACAGCTGTTCTCTTTGATACTCTTATTCAGGGTATCTCCAAAGATCTATGATTTTGCCGTTGAACAAACTGTTTTCACAGCAAGGATTTTATTTCAAATGGAAAACCATGTACGATGTCAAACATCTGTAAAAAAAGGATTTAGAGATAATCAAAGAGCTGTTAAGTCTGCTGCTCACAGATATGCCATCACACAAATACTCCTGCTGTTCTGATTTCTTAAGAATAAATACCACTTTTCAGAGATTTAAGCAATATTTTAAGGCTGGAATTGGCAACTTAGCAGAGGAACAGAGCAGAAAACAGCAGTAAAAAGAACAGGTTCACTCCCAAACAGACATTGTGGTTTAATGATGCCATTATGTTTTAGAGCTTACCTACAGTGCTGTGTACAAAGAGAAGGAGGCATATCACAATTCACTTTTGTGTTTGTGTCAGAGAAGTGCAGGGAGAAAGATAGCTGCTTCAATGCAATTCACATCTAAGGCTTTAATTTCAATTCAGCCTTGAAAAGGTGATTCCATAAATTGCACAAATTAAAAAAAAACCAAACCCAAACAAAACCATATAAAGAACCCCAGCCCAAACACACAAAAAAACCCACAAAACAAAACACCCCACCCCAAAAAAACCCAAAACCAACCAACCAACCAAACAAAAACAAAAAAACCCCAAACCCAAATGAGCTATTTCTGCTCTCTTCTAGTAGGGCTGTCACTACCAAACATACACTGAACTATCTGTAGCAGGGCAGTTTCAACCTGTGCTCTTCCCCCATGGGGCTCTCAGTGTATTCATTAGCCAAATGCTTACACTGAATCAGGTCCTTCATCAACGAGGCTTTAAAGCACCATGGCAATCTCCCATGTTGTCCATTCCATGGTAAACCTGGAATTACTTGCTCCAGTCATCTCCTAGTCAGGATTTGACAGGCCTGGTTTGCCAACCTACTGGCTTGCAATTAAACTGCTCGGGTATACAGAAAGACAACTCCAGTCAGGTTTGTGTTTTCCTCAGGAGCGGGAAACCCCCAGTTCACAAACCTATGCCTGATGGGTTTTGTTTGCATACTGCATGCACAGAAACAGGATGCTTTTCTCAGCAGAGGACACACCTTTGTAATGACACCTGCATGCCTGTGTTGAAGACACTGCAGTGCAGGGCAAGCATCAAATCAAAATACAGCTGCTTTCCTAGAAATTGACTCTTGTCATCATGGAGTCAGAGAACTATAGAATGCTTAGGCTGGAAGGTTAACAGTCTTCTAGTTACATATCCCTCTGGCAGGGGCAGGGACACTTTCCACTGACTGTCACTGTCCTTCCAAAAACTGTGACCACATTTTTGATCTGTAAAGCAGGTTAATGGTCCATAAATCATTGTACATTGGGAAGAAAGTTAGGGATTTACTCCTAAAGTGACTGCAGAATACTTCACGCTACCACACAATCAAAATTTCTGCCAAAAGAATAGGGAAGCTGAAGAGGACACTTGAAGTTTGAGTTGTAACTATCAGGAAGTGCCATACAGCTGTAAAAACAAGCCGCACGCAGGAAAAGAAATCCAACAAACCTCAGCTCAGACAATGATATTACATATTCAAAGCCAAAAGATGCCCCATAACAAAGCTGTCTTTTAGGCTCATATTCTTGATATGTGAAGACTTCCTTTGGGGAATAAATCTCAGCTGCCAGCTAAGCCAGTTCTGCCAGCCCAAAACAGAGGCACAGAGGCAGAGACCTCACCCAAAGCACTCCAGCCCTGTGCTGCAGAGGGACCAACAAAGGCCACGGTCTTGTTTGTGTCCAAAAGGTAAAGCAACACAAGATGACAAGCATCTGCTCTGTCAAATGGCATGGCAGACAGTGGGGATGGTGCTTTGCTTGCCTCTCACCTTTCAGGATTTCACGCTCCCAGTTCAACTCCTGGTTTACCACCCTCTCACCTGCACTGCCAGCAGGGAACAGCCACCTATGAACCACTGGATATGGCTGCTGACCACAAAGCATTAGACAATACAGCTATAAAGGTTCTCCTGTCCTTCATTCTGTCCTAAACATGAGATAGCATTTCCTGGTAAGAGCGCTTATTAGTGAGGTAACCAATTAATGAACACTTAACTGACAGTCAATTGATGCTGCTTACAGAGATGACAGAGGACTGTTTCCAGGAAAAGCGCAATCTAATGAGAGGCCAGGAAATGGGTACCATTCCCTCAGTCTTGAGAGAGAGAGCAGACTGACTTCACTTTTAATGGATTTCTGCAGGTCATGATCTGTGTTGAGGTTTGGACTATGACCTGCAGTGCCTGTGGGGTGAACCAGAAGGCACTGATCTGGTTATAAACTGTGAACAACCACAGCTTTTGAGTAGTTTGCCAGTATGGAAGCTAAAGGCACGATATTGACTTCTTCTGCATATTTTTTGATATGTGGCTGCTAAAGCTTCTTCAGATATGGTTAGGCAATTAATATTATTTCAATAATGCATGGCCAGAGTTCTGGCTCACTGAAGTTAGAATTGTATGAGAAATCCAATACACTGGACGGCTGCCCTAATATGTGAGCTTCTGTGAGATGTTTACAGCTCTGACTGAATTCTCCCACAGCTTCTTGATGTAAACATCTTGTTTTTCCGCATTTCTTTCTGATGATAGTCAACTGATGGACTTCTAGCCTAACCAGTGGGATGGAGAGGTGGTAGCCTTGTTCTCCAATCCCTGGTCATTCTTCAAAACCTATAAAAGCGAGGTCTTTGTAAATAATAAAGGCTTTCCTTCTTCAGCCTTCATTTTGTGGAGTCAAATCTGTGAGTATTTACTCGTGTCCACTGTCAACACAGGACTTCTGTCAAAAGGGAAACGTACAGATCTCCTGCAGAATGGAAGAGGAGTAATACATGCCTGGATTACAATCCACTGGGGACAGAAGTTCCCACCATACAGCCACACAAATGTTTCTTAATATGCATATTAATGGATACAAAGCCCTAGGATACGGGAAGATTTATATCTTTCTTCCCTTCAGTGAGTGTATCCTGGTAGGCACTGTAACCTTTGGATGGCAAGAGGCCAGGAAAATATTGCTTCTTTACAGCAAATGCAGCTTCAATTTTCTTGTGAGAATTATAAGATCTGTTTTCTAGGTATGACAATAAATACAGTGTCACTGGTAACTGCAGTAGTCATTCAGGTTTCCTTTTTTTTTTTTTTTTTTTTTTTTTTTTAAGAACAGCACATTCATTTCTTGTCAGTATTTAATTAAAACAGTTTTATGACACATAGAATGGGATTAAAACCCTCTGACTCTGCAGACCTGCTATTTCTGTAAGGAAGGATGTAAAATACTCTCACTCTCACAGACTAGTAGGAAACAAAATAAGATTTCTCTATCTTATCTCACGTTCAGGTAGATGCAATACTTTTAGTCAAAGTAGGGTGTCAAATTCTCCTTAATCATAAAACTCAAGGCTATAGGATGAACTTGCTGTATGGAAATATGGATACCTTAGAGTATCTGTGAGTACCTGAATGCAGTTTTACCAAGTGAAGAGAATAACCATGAATTTCCAAGCAACACATTTTCATGACTTACAATAGAAAACAGTACTTTGCATCTGTACAGGATAGTCTGTCCTTCTCTCATGAAAAAAGCATGCTCATAGGTAAAAAGAACGTTTTGCTGGCATGACCACAAAAACCAAAGGGACTTCAGACACCACAGCAGCAAAGTTCAGTGATTATAGCTCTCCAGACTCCTTACCAGCACGATGGTGTGGCACAGTCATAAAAGTAGTAAGAAAATTTGAACAGTGACAGAGTTACCTGAGATTAAAATACCCATTTTATGTGAGTAGATACACACAAACAAAAACTTCAGAGCTGGCAAACATTTTTATATATAAACAACTGAATCATTTTATACAAGGGATGAAGGAATTGAATCATTTTGAATTTTCAGTCAGTCTATGTAATAGCCATTTTCTACTGTTGTTTCTTCCGCTTTAAGTATAAATAAAACTGAAATGACTGCCTGATACATAACCAGAACCTATGTCAGAAACTTGACAAAAAAAAAAGAACATAAAACAATCAAAAGAGTATTAATTTAGCTTCATAATTTCATTGTGTTTTACTTCATCTAGGCTTCAAAATGCTTTTAGACAGGAAGTATTTTATTAGCCATGCGTTTGAAAGACTATTTCTCAGTCACTTTTTTCCAATCTATTAACTGAATATTTGTGGAAGTGAACTAATTTTTCTAAAACATTAAACAAAGAGCAAAAATAAAATTCTTTGGTGAGACTCTGATGGCAACTCAAATTGAATTCCAAGTAATTCCATAGACCTTGACAGAGTTTGAATTTATATGTGCATTACTGAAATCAAAACTTTGTCAAGCTCATTCTAAAGGAATTAATAAGCACTAATTTCAAAATTATGATGAAAGGACTATTTGTGGTGGGAAGATAAAAATCTTTTAATGCCTGGGTTTTACACCGCACAATATGTTTTTAAAATATTGCTGCATATTTGCTGCTGCTTTCTAATTACTGAACAAATATATCAATTTCTATCCTTAAAAAGAAGGTGCTTTGTCATACAGAGTGAGAAACTGCTGACAGAAATGATTTAGCTACTGCTGCTGTTCAGGATATGTTGTATATAGACCATGCCATTATTCAGTTCGCTGTGCAGCAAACTGCATTTTGAGTGACTGGCTTGACAGAATTATCAAAGAAAGGCAAGCCTAAAATTTCACAAACAAATAAAAAGCTTTTAAGTTTTCTAACTGAGAAGAGACTTTTAAAGCGA
The DNA here is from genome assembly GCF_015227805.2 of Hirundo rustica. NCBI lineage: Eukaryota > Metazoa > Chordata > Aves > Passeriformes > Hirundinidae > Hirundo > Hirundo rustica. The sequence continues at coordinate 104,643,884 of NC_053451.1, read as the reverse complement.
GCCTCAGTCATGCACATATTTCTGAAAAACCTTAACACACAGCTACTTCTAAAGAAAAGCTGGCATAGTATAGTATCAGCATGCCTTCCCATCCAAATATTATCAGTAATGAACTGGAAGTATCCTGAAGGTGCTCTGCCAGGTAGCTGAATCTAGGCACACACAGGAGAGATTAAACCATGACCATAGGACTTATTAAGTTTTATTGATTCAGTTTTAGCTCTTTTTTCCTCTGCTTTAAAAATAACTTTGGTCAATGATGATATCAGCAGACATTATCTAAGATAGAAAACTTCTCAGGTTGTGAGAATCAATAATAGATTTTTGTTTGTGTCCTCTGTCATTTGATGAAAATGGTATATTATTTTGAACTTAATTAATTTCAGTTTACATTGTGAGAAAAATGAAATAAACCTCCTAATATTTGAATAAACATGGGATTCATGTTCTAATTTACCATTCAAATGAATTAAGAAGAATTGTGTTTATTTTGTGCTGAAGTCTCAATCATTTTTCTGAAAAATTGCACAAGTGGCCAAGAATAGATATAGTAAAATTCACTACTCAAAGAACTAAGACTTAAGTCCTTGTTCTTTTTTGAAGTGCTGAAATTTTCCCTATCAAATCCAATACAACCAAAATTTCACATACAAAATTCATGGAAGTAGAGAGAATCTGCAAAATTCATTACTTGTAAGCCCCACTCCTTTTTTAAGATTGGCATAAAAAAACAGTGACTGCTTTAAATCTTTCTCCAACTTCTTATTTCCTCCAGGGCAAGAAACAGACTCCCAGAGGAAGCATCACATGTGTTTGGGAGGATGTAAGGAAGCAGAGTTGGAGATACCTCACCTTTGCAGGTGCCACACAATTCCAGAAAGCTGGAATTCTGAAATTGTGGCTGGATGTTGTTTCACAAACTTTATTTCTTTTTAGAAACATGGAATCATGTTTCTAAATATTTCAAACCTTTGTCTCAAAAAGGAGGTTATTTTTGCATGAACTGAATAATTAACATAGGAAGCCAGTCAGAAACAATGTTACTCTGCACCTATTTTCTCAGCAATTAAACTTATCTTTTTAGAGTAACAAGTAATTCATTATTCCTGTGTTATTAGTAGCTTCCAGAAGTGTCACATTTAAGGAATGGGTCCTTGAACTTTGCTAGATTTCCTTACCTGTTCATATCATCTAGATGTTCAGCAGCAAAATAAAAACTTTTGATCTTAGGATGGCAGGCTTTGAATGCACTGTAGAGGAAAAACATAATTAAAAAATGTAATGGCACAACTCTTTTTAATTTTTCCAAAATGTAAGATCACATGGTCACCAAGGAATGAGATGAGTTCATATTTCTGAGTTGCTGCATGCCCCCAAACAGTGTATGAACATACAACTTTTAGGATTGTGCCAGGTTTCACCAAGTAAAGTGCTCTTCAACTACCCTTCTAAATAATCCTTGATCCATATGTGCATAAATAATTGTTCAACCATCACCTGCAGTGTGCTGTATGTGGATAAAGTTCATCAGTTAAGAATATCATTTTATGGATCAGGTATTTTTGCTGATATGCATATAGCTGTCAATTTTTTCTGAACAGAAAACTGATTAAACAATTAATTCAACACAAAACTAAAATTCTCAATCCTTGTGATTTCTCATGTCCTAATGACTTTGACATTACCTTTAGCTCTAATAACTGTATTTTGAGCAGGAAAATGTGATGTGCTGATTGACTTCTGAAAAGCTGTCATAAATCAACAGCGTGTTCATGAGGTCATCCTAAGCAATGGGCAATTACATCTCATCTTTCCTTTCCACCAAAGTAATCAATATGACTGGGCTGAGAGAATTACTGCATTTCATACATAATATAAAATAAATTACAAGAAAGAATCTTTTAACTATGTTGGATAAAGATTTATGGTGAAGTACCTGAAGACCCGGCAAATGCATTTGAAATAAAGAATAATTTACAGTGGAGAATAATCTGAAGCATTTTGAGAATAATCTGAAGCTGTCTCTTAAGAACAAAAAATGTAACAGTCCCAAAGAAAATAAGGAAAACTGCAAACATGACGAGCATCACCACCATTTTTCTGAGACATAATGGATTTTATACACACACACACACAAATATAGTAATTCTCACTCTCTCATCAATTGTGTCTCAGAAAAATGGTAATGATGTTGTTCATGCCTATCATGCTTGCAATTTTCAATATACGTGTCTGTGTGCACACAGATGTACACACATCTATGTTTTAGAAATCAGGCAAATGAAATTGATAACAGGATAGTTACTGCTACAGAAGGTAACATAATATTGGGGCTGAACGGATTCCCCTAACACATGACAACACAACAGTGTTATGCAAGTCAAAGCAGATGTACAGCAACATCTGCTCAGTTAAGAAAGACATCATCAAGTTACTGAGACCTAAAACTGGACTTCTTAAAACTGCTGCAGCATCTGTCTTCTGGATTCTTAGAGAGTTTTTCCTCTTTATCTGCCACCCACGCTAAGAATCTTAATAACCATGTTTTATGTGTTGCTATTCAGCAGACACCAAATCAAGCAGAACCAAACCAATTTAAGCAGGGTGCAATTCTGAAAAATGAGTTGACTCTATGCTGCTGCCCCGACAAAAAAGAAACAATGAAGCACTTTAGCCATGTGGCCGAAGGACACAGGACAACAGGCTCAAGTTAATGCATTTTTTTTTTTTTTTTTAAATGCAGTTTTTATCTTCTGCCCTTTGAGACCACCTTTAAGTGTAGAGTTCATCCTAAAGAGAGATACAGATCAACTGATACAAGGTTGGTCACTTCTGCAGAACGGTAAGTACTACAAGTCATACCATTTTTCATTTGAAAATGATGTTTTGCACAAATTTCAGCAATTCCAGTCTTGCTCAAAAGATAGTACAAGTTCATTAGAAGGCAAGGCCAAAAAGATTTTGAACAATAATTACTCAAAATATCTCTGTGGGAGCATGCACCTGTCACATTGCTACATGTACTTGAATTTATCTAAATAAATAGTGGATTTGTGCAATGGCACAAATCTGGATAGGAGCATAAACAGGTGAGAAGATATGTTCTTTGAGATCTTGAGGTCATATAATAAAAATCCACCAAATCACTGTCATCCTCTTTTTTTTTTTCTCTGCCTCAGGACTTAAATAATGTCTCAGCAAAATTTGAGATGATGCTAACTTATTTGGAATTACATTAAATATTGATGCCTGGCCATGAACTTGGGGCCTTTCTTATTTGGATGGTCTCTGTATTATGCTTAAAGCTCTTTATTGAGTATAAAGCACACAAACACACTCCAACCCTCAACAAACAAATAAAAAAAATAGCAACCCCAAACAGAAAGCAAAACAAAAACCCCAGGAAAACTAAGGAAACAAAGGGACAGAAGCAGCCAAGCAGTCTTCCTGCTCGTAATTCATTTTGGTCCAGTCAAGCACTGTGGTCCATGATGAAGTGAAAAAATAGCCTTCTTTGGGCAAGATGGCACACACAACACAAAAAATTAATTTGTTTTTTGTTGTATGAGCTTATTCTGTGATACAACCTCATGACAACAGTGACCAAGTCCATTGTCTCCCTGTTTTAAGGGAAAATCTAGTCCTTTGCACTTTATTTATTGTATCATTGCATTATTTTTAAGCATGCTTACTATTTCTTGCGGCATTCACTGGCTCTGTCAATTTTAAATTCAGGTAGACTGATGAATCCTTCTGCTTTTTCATCCTGCAAAGATAGTTCCAGATATTACTGTAGCTACAGTGTTGCCAAAAAAACCCCCACCATGCTGAAAACTTACAAATATTTTCACCTGCTTGTTTCTTACAAAAGGAATACTAATGCCTGCTCTGCTCTGCCAAACCTCATACAGAAGTCACTGGGACTTTTGCCAAAGCAGCAAGATTGATCCCTTGGTGAAAAATGTAGTTTTAAATACCCACTTTTCTGAAACAATTTCACAGCTGAACCAACAGTTGAAAATATACAAAATGACCAAATGTATTCAGTCAATTAGTTATTGTAATGAGTTAATTTTGGGGGAAAATGGACTAATTAGTAAGGAAAAATGCAACCTAGTGGAAGAAACAGAGAAAAAAAGTTATTTCAGCGGGTGTTGTTTATCATTTTTATGTATCATAGCTAAGAGACATGATATGTCTTTAGCTACTTTCATCCCTCTACAACACTCAGAATGTATCTGACCTTCCTCCTCTCTCCTCTGAAGATTTACACAGTTTATTTTATCAGCTATGCAATCTCCCTTGACTTTTCACAGTTTGAAAGCATTATTTATGTTAAGCTACTATTACATCAATAACACAGACTCTGTTATTTAACTGCTCATAACTTTGCATGCAAAATTAATACAGGATCATAGAAATTAAACTGGAAAACACACAAACATATCTGAAGGAATTCCATGAATATACATATTTTCCTAAGAGTTTAAGTGGCTATTTACACCACATATGCAGTCCATATGATTATATGCCTTCTTAAAAATAAGTAAAAGGCACAAATCAGCATGTAAAACTGGAGCTGGAGTCATTATGTGGAAGGTACAGGCTTGTAACTGGTTCTGCATTAGCAGGTATTTTAAAATCAAAAAGACACTGTTTAGAATAATCTTGCTACTTCTTTTTTGAGTGGTTGCCTAGAGAAACAGAGTTTTGCCAAGAGCAGTGTTGGCTTGTCTGTTCACCCACCACTGAGGCACCCCCTACCAGCCTTTAAGTCTACTGGCGATGACAGACACTGTGCTGAGGGAGCTGAAGTCTCAAAAACAACGGAAACTCAGAAAATCCCAGGGAAACTTGGGATAGGGCGGGAGACAAAGGTGCTGAGAACAACTGCCTTTCATACAGGGAAGTATGGCACAGAGGTTCCACAGAGGTCCTTGGACCCGGCTGCTGACCACTCACTGCACTTGTAAGCATCAATTACTGCCCTGATGAAAACCTTGTAGTAGCCAGGGGAGGGAAAATGGAGAGGAGGGAGTTAGAGTTACTGATCTGAAGTTTGGGATCCATGCACAAATGGAATGAGTCTAAGAAAACAGGCTTCGAGAAGTCTGGCCATGGGAGAACTTGCTTTCCGTTTACTCAGGGAGAAATTGGGGATTACTTTGCAAAGGTTATGTACAAATGCTTGCTGTGATTAAAAGAACAAGTCCAGGACAGAGTGCATGCAGAGGTTAACAACGGTTTTATCTCAGCATATTTACTGATGAGTCTAATAGGATTAAAAGTCAAGGTATCCTAACACTGGCAAAAACCTTTGTAGCTAAAGCTGATATAATAAATTGTACCAATGCAGAAAACGTTGCATAATCAAAACTGTACACAACTCAGCTGGGATGCTCCTGTGCTTTTAAGTTCAGCATATATGAGCACTGGAATCATATCAAAAGCTACAAAGAAGAAACAACAGGCGAACAGAACTGAGGAAACAGAACACTCTTCCTTAATTGCCTAGCAGAGATAAACAAGGAACACCAAACAGCACAACATTAAAGTTTACACTCCTATGACTAACAACTAGTCCTTGAATGACAGGATTAAATAATTACCTTTTTGCTTTCAAGAGTTCGAGGATAAATTTACTCTAAACTGGTGTCATAAGGACACAGAAAACTGTGCTATTTCTTCATGTAGTAAAAGGTGAATTGGAAGGAACAAATATCTCAAAACCTTCATGGTAATTTTTTCAGGCAGTTAATATTAATTTCAGTATGATTATTTGGGTTAATAAAGTTATTAACATATATAAGCACTGAAAGCATTGTTTTCCCACCAGATCCTGACTACACAAAGCACTACACAAAGTATTTGTTGAGACAATGAGTACAGATGTTTACCTCTTCATTAATATACCAATACAGAGACGTGTCCTTCAGGACAAACCAGTACTTTTTCCATTTTTGGGAGAAATAACTCTTGGCATCTTTCTTTTTCCAAAGCCAGCCTTCACAGTCCCCTCGACCAAGATCTTTACATGAGATTCGTCTTTTGCTTTTACCAGCAATAGGAGCTGAAAATGAAAACGGGGTGATGTGAAAGCATTTGATTTGTCCACTAAATCAACAAGACACCTAGTCAGAAAGCACTGTAGATTTAAGAAAATCAGTTAAAATTTTCAGCCTCAAATTGCCATGAAAAATTATTACAAGCATTCTATTTTGACCATAAAGCTTATGCGCACCACCATAAGTTAAAAGCCAAAGCAAATCAAACCAAACCACGTTCAGAATTTCAGAGCTCATTTTCTATGGATAAGACCAAAAAAAAAAAAGAAAAAACAGACCAAAAAAAAGCAACACAGAAAGAGAAGACAGAAGACTCTATAGAGAAAAGAAAGGGAAGATATTTAAAAATCAGAAAAAATGCTCATTTTTAATTTTCAACAGATCATTATTTCACTTTAGAATAAAGCACACAACAAATAAATTCATGTTCTTCCCTCTTGGTTACCAAATATAACTCTTTAAGTACTTCACAGGTGTTCACAAACCTCTCTTTGCAGCTCTTTTTGAAACGAAACAGTTCCTAAGGCCTTTGTACTTCAAAATCAAAGGAGGAAAATTTACTGTGATATAAATTACCTGAGAGTGTAGGTAATGAGCAAGTGCTGCAGTGAGGCATTACCTGAACACAGCTGGAAAAACCAACCCTGGCCCCAAAGAGGCTAGAGTCTAAGTACTCAAAAAAAAAAAAAAAAAAAAAAAGTAGATACATGAAGGTAGAGGAGCATTAGGAAACTCTGAGACATCAGTAATGGACTAATACATTCTCAACATGATCAAATGAACTGAACATTTTATTGAAGCTAACAAGTTATAGTTCCTCACATACTGCAAGACCATAAAATTAATCTTGGCAATTCCCTTCCTACCCATATATGAAAACGAATTTATTTTTTACCTTTGTTCTTCTTTTTACTTTTCTGCTGTAGAGAAGACTGCTGAAATGTCTACAAAAAAATGAAAATGGAAGAAGTGAAAATGCAATGTTTATATTCAACCACATACTTATAATGAAAAAAAAAAGTTATGTGAAATCATATCAGGTAACACTGGCCACGAGACATTTAGGCCTAAGAAAAAAGGTAATTTTAGTTCACCTGTTCATAAGATTGTAAAGCAAAAGCACACTGTGGAACACCTCAAAACAGATCACCAATGAGGTTGCCAAACCAACTGTAGTTTCTGTCCAAAATGGTCACTCTCCTCTTGTTCTGTTAATAAAGAAGGAATGTCTCTCTGTTTACAATGATAATGAAGCTACACAGCCCACGTGTTTTTAATGTATACACTAAATAAAGTATTCTTGACATCTATATGTAAATATGCAAAATAACACACTGGCTAATGCAGGTGTGGAAGTATTCATAAAATGGTCATTAGACCATCAGACAATTTTCTCAGAACCAGGCCTAGTATTCTGAAAGACACCAGTATATTCTGCTAAATCACAACTGAGAAAAAATCTCCCAAATAAAAAGTCAGAACTAGAATTTCATTTTCTCACCAGGTTTTAAGTGGAAGTATTTCCCTCCAGCTGATCCACTTCCATAAACCAACCCACTCCCTTGACAATGAGACAGGATGCAAATTGCTCCTTTATTTAAGATCTGAACTTATTAATATCAATAAATATCAACCCTTTCTGTTTAAAAACTTTGACTCAGATAAGCGTAATCCCCAATGAACTAAAAAAAAATTCTGTAAATAATCAGCCAAAATTTTAAGACGTGATTTCACTTGTCTGAATTTTAGTTTTCTAGGATGGCAGACAAATGTATCAGCATTAAAACTAAGAAAAGGCTACATTAGAGTGTCTGAGTATTAAAACTTCCTGTTTCAGCTTGCCAGGAATCAATACAGAAGTCAATACTTTTGTGCCACTTGGTAAAAATAAATCTAAGCAAAAGCACTGACAGCTCTGCAATCCCAAATCCTGTTCCTAGTAGGTAAGCCAAACCCTCACCCTAGTTTACAAGACTAGGTTCAATTCAAAGAGCAGCTTTGGTTTTGCACATGGCACTTAGCGCTATGGCTTGACGTGATATTGTTTGGTCAAATGTTGGACTTGATGATCTGGGGAGTTCTTTTCCAACCTTAATGACTATTCTAATTTTCTCCTCCCTGCTTCCCACCCCTGTGAGCTCACGTGCAGCAGACTCAGCTTCAAAGGGATCTCTTGCCTCACAGCTGAGAGATTTTCATGAAGCAAAAACTAACATGCCCATGGGGAAAAATTACCAGCAAGACAATAATTAAATGTAATTAAAAAATTTAACTGACTTGCTAGACGCGCTGATCCCGCGGAGACCATATCTGAGAAAAACTACCGCACTACACTGCTACTTCAGTGGGTCAAAGTAGGCCTCCACTGGGAACTGAAGAAGGGTCCCACTCATTTCCTTTCCCTGGCTCTTTGTCCTTTTTCTTCTGCTACTGGTACCAATTAAATCAGCACCAGCTCTCAACAAAGCAAGACAGCAACACCACCCCACTTAAATCACACAAAATATTTCAACCTGCAAAGGACTAGAAGAGATCTTAATGACCCAGGAATAACAGTGTCTGAGCAGAAGTGTGTAAATAACTCCCTCTGAAAATCTTAATTCAAAGTGGATGAAAAAATACACACACATACAAATCCAAAGCTTTAGCGCTTCTCAGTTCACAACTCAGACAATTTCATTCTGCTGTTTGCCTTTTCTGCACTATTATTTTCACAGTGTCAAAACAAAAAAGGAAAATTTCTGCTCCATGTTCTTACAAGCGATTCTGAGAGCAGATGAGAACAATATGAAAAACCTACTCTTTAGATGTTTTGTCTGTAAATTGAACTTGCAAACCTCAGTTCACACCTCTTAACTTCTGAGTCAGTTTTTAGGAAGAAAGGGTAATGAAGGGGTATCAGTTTTTAACAGGAAGAAACCATGTAATTTACATGCCTAACCATTTTTCCATACATTATGTTATATTGCAAAATAGAAAGGTTTTATTAAATTCAGTTTTTATTCTAAATTAGCTCGCTGAATTAAATCATAATTAAGGACAGATACTACAGCTGAGTGAAGTTACTGGGAACTATTTCAACTGCAGTGACTTTAACTAACCCTTCAGATTATTTTACAGACTTTAGGCTTCAAGTTAGTTGACCCTTTGCAAAAAAACACCACCGTCTTTTTTCTTAACTCAGAAAATGTGTAAGTAATATAAAATATGGAATTAGAAAACAACCACAACAAACAAACAAACAAACAAACAAAAAGAGCATGAAATCTAAAAATGCTTCTTTTATTGCTTTTTTAGGAACTCACTGAATGCAATCTACAGCCTCTTACCAGCTGTAAGATAATGCTTAGTGCCATTTTCTCAGTGGTGTCAGGAGGACATGTCCTTCCTCTTGATCAGAGCAAGGCTTGCTTTGCAGCCAACACTGGATCCTGTTCTTCTGGGTCATCTCTAGTCTAGATAAACTATCTCCAAAGAGGTAGATTCCACATCTTCTTTAAGCAACCTGTCCTAATGTTGGCCACCATAATGTTTCCCCTGTTACAGCTTAATCACATTATGTGGCAAATATCGACATAATATAACTACTACTTCTAAATTCCATGAACTCTAAAAACATGGATTTACACCAAAGAAAGAAATTTAGTTGTACTAATACAAACTTGCTGTAAGACACTGTTTAATCACTCGCCCACAGCCAGATCCAATATATGTTCACTGCATTTTGATTCTGATACACCTTGAGGTTTGAGTAACTGCTTTCATAAATATCATGTCCCAGTTTCCAAGAATCCATCTCTTCTACTAATTATGAGAGCAAGCAGGAAATACAGATGAACTAGAAAGCAGCATTCCATATTAAAGAAAGTTGTCAGTAACTCAAAATAATGAGAAAAATGGAAACAAGACGGACACTGAAAAGATTAGATGAGAACCTTAAGACAAGTGGAAATTGGCACTCCTGAAGAAAATTTGAAACTGTTTAATCATATTCTGAATTATATGCTTTCCAGTCACCCAAAATACAACTAGAAAAACTTTCTATTACCCAAAAGCAAGGTGTCACTTGATGTGTAACACATATCAAAATCCCTTTGAATACACTAAGACTCAGTGAGTTTTTTAGACACAATGATTTTCTCCTATATTATGTGATCTTTGCGCTTGTTCTGTTTAATGATACACCTAGACTAAGCCCTTAGAAAAATGCATCTCTAAGGAGAATATCAAAGAAACATTTAACGTGTGTATAAGACTGCCGTTCCTATTACAAGCCTCAAAGGACATGTATTTTAAGAGGAATAAAACACCATTTATTAAAGGGTTTTTTCTGTGTTTCTGGTTTGATGTTTTGGTTCTTGTGTTTGGGGTTTTTTTTTTTGTTGTTTTGGTTTTTTGTTTGTTTGTTTGTTCTGTTTGTTTGTTTTTTGGGGGTGGGTTGGGATTGTTTTTTTGGTTTTTTTTTTTTTTTTTTTTTTTTTTTTTTTTTTTTTTTTTTTTTTTTTGTCTGTTTGTTTTTTTCTTACAAAGGTTCTAGCATGCATCTAACCCTACCTTTCTGAGGTCTTAGCTGCAAATTCCATTAGCCAATGGAGATTTCATTGTGCAGGGAAGAGCCATAACAGCTCCTCTCTTCCTGTGACTGTTCATTATCAGACTTGCTGTGTGGGTTGTATTTACTTTAACAGTCTTCAAAATGATTGACAGAATTCCAAAAGGCCAGCAGACTGCACTCCTGTAAAGAGCAAATGCTGTAAAGAGCATCCCCAAGGGCAAGCCTTTCGGGATGATAGCACAGCAATGCAGCTATCTTGTAAAAAACTTGAAGATGGAGGCCCATACCAACCAAAAAGATCACCACTAGCCTGTAACTGTACTTGCTCTTTAGCAAGAGAATAATCCCATATAGGTGGTGTAATCAATGCTATCTGCATGCACACAATTGCAAATGAGCATCTTTGTATGTATAACATAACATTTTCAAGATATGGGACTACCATATTTTTGTCTCATTCTCAGAATTATCCAGGTTTCTTTCAGGGAGAAAGTATTTATTATTCGTTAGTCCTGTTACTGCTCTATAGGGAAACAAGATTGAAAGTAAATCATTAATGTTACGAAACCAGAACATGACTTTATTATTAACTTATTTAGTAGTAATTTCATAGCTCTCTATTTGAAAAAAAAAAAAAGTATTTAAATGAAAGTGTGAAATTATTTAAGTTTCAATGAATTTTTTTCATGCCAAATAGGAAACTTAATAAACTGATCTTTCAATACTAATATTAAATTGGAGTGAAACTGCTATCAGAAGAGGAGAATGTTTGATAAAACTGTTATGATGAAAATTCAAAAACTTCTATTCCAATTGATAGCTGAAATAAAAGTAGAAAAAAACCAGACTGGCTATCAAAACAATAAATTTGAGAAAATTAGTTATTTTGACAAACTTCAGGAGTCTGAGGACGATGTCTAAAGATTTGAGATTAAGCTGTTCCTTAGAGCTTCTCTAAGATCTAATATAAATTAGATCTGTGACCAAAAGAAAGTTACATCCATGTCCAAAACAGAAATACATTCTAATAGTTATATAAACTTCTTCATGGTTACAGAATTTGTAGGTCTACCAAAAAAAGACCACAATTGAAGATTCTCTGAAGGAACAGATTGGCCATAGTACTAAATTGGACAGCTCCTAAAATTCTCATTCAAGGGGTTTTTTGTTTCTCCACTGTTCTTCAGGGATTTTTTCACTCATTTAAAAAAAGCTGGAAGAGAGAACCAGGTTATGGAAAAAATAATATCCAATCCTTCTACCCAAATTCAAGCTCAGTCTGATTGGAAGGAAAAATGGCACATATCTTTATAGCTTTATTTAGAGCTCAGGTCAAATCCAGTTTTTCTCAAGCTGCACGTTTAGACACTAAGGAACTTTTTACAGGCAGGCAATTCCCCTCTGTCACTGTAAGATAGCTTTCTCTGGTTTCAGAAGGGTAGATTGTAACACATCTTATTACTGGAACTTTCTGCTACAGATGGAAAAGATAGTATCTGAGAAAAGAAATGAAATCTGGTTTTGCCAATTATATCATTGATCTCTCACTTTGAGAGATCTCAGTACTTTGAGAACACTGGCAATGCTCTATTTTCACAGTTCTGATATAACACATACACATTTCTCTGGATTTGGTGTGTTGAGATCCAAAATTTCCGAGCTAAAAGAAGAATGAAAAGGGGGGAAAATGCAAACCTATTTAGATACAATGTCACACTCTACATCAGTATTAACATCTCATGCTTAAGGGTATTCGCAACACAAGGTTTTGCCAAAATCTTTTTTTGTTTACCACCTTGTTTAGTCTCCATTAAGAGCTTATAGCAGACAGGACTAATTATTTTTTACGGATATTTGTGGAAAATAAAAGTTTTCAAAGACTCCGTTGCAAAGACATGATGAGGGAAGACCTCTGTGAGATCAGAAAGTTTGAAACCTCCTGCCAATCAGCACCAGATTTTCATTCTTGCATTTTGTCAATGACCACAAGGAGAAAGAAACATTATGTAAGCGCCTTAAGAGATTTTACTGTAAAAAAAAAAGGCTGAGATATTGAAGCTGCCAACTTTTTATCTGTGTCTGAGGTGAGCAATGGCTGTGTGAGCTGCGCAGGATGGTCTCCTTATCACATAGTCTACAAGGGTTGATAATATCAAAGATGTCTATCCTTTTCATACAACTGCTCCTATGTCTGCTTATCCAAGAAGAATAGGCTAGCTAAGGGCAGAAGTCTGAAATGTGATAGCAAGCACAGCTTTTCTGCTCAGGGATTCTAATTCATTCTCCCATTTCTATATGTTGTCTTATCATTTGGGGGAGGTCTGTGGCAAATGTTACAATAGCTGGATACAACTTTGCAGTTGTAGAAGCTGTGAAAATATTTTGTGTGAAGTTGTTAGCATAAGGAATGCAAAAATAAAATAATTTTTTAGATCTTTAGGCTATTTGGAAAAATAATAAACAGTGGAGCTGCTTTCCACCATCAGGGAAAGGTTTTCCTTCCTAACCATTAAGCCAGAGAACTCTTTAACTGAAATACCAAGCAGTAAAACTCCTAGACAACATTAACTTGAAATGGGAGTTCTCATATTCCCCCAGTCTTTTTGACTGACATAACAAGGACTGCAGCAGTGTCATAGCTGCCTGAAGCAAATGAGAATAAAAAGTTAAACTAGACAAGTGCTGTTCATTAGAATAATTTATTCTGAGATCATTCTTCTGCTCTACATCTACTTTGAAATATGTAATTTTGGTACCTCCCACACTACTTTTCATTGACAGTAAGAAATCTAGGAGAGAAATGGAGGATTCAAAAATCCTCCTGTATGTATCCTTTAATGTAGAAAGTCCAAGATGCATCAGTTGCTCCATCACTGTGTGTTTCAAATGCACCCATTTAAGAAGGAAAATAGAAACTAGACTATCACCTGTTAGAGAACAGTATTTAACTCTTTTTTTTTTTTTTTTTTTTTTTTTTTTTTTTTTTTTTTTTTTTTTTTTATTTCTACTTCCCATCAGTTCCCAGTTTAACTTCCTACTGAGGAGAATGGACCAGTCAGAAAAACCACTAAACAACTGAGGCAGGAAATCAGCCCTGGAGATCATTTTATCCAGCCTCGTTGCTCAAAGCAGACTTGAGAAGGCTGTTCAGGGCTGGGTCCAGCTGGGTTTTTAGTAGCTCCAAGACGGAGACTCCACTAACTCCACGGGCAACCTGTTCCAGTTAAATCATCTTCACAGTAAAAGTATCTTTTTCTTATGTTTTTATGGAATTTCCTGTATTTCAATTTTTGTCCATTGCCTTCTGTCCTTTCACAGTCTCTGAGACAAGTCACCTCAAAAGCATATGAGAAGCCTCGTGGACACTTGTGCCCTGCTGCTATGCCTCTCCAGCAGATACCGAACCCTGCAACTACCTCCAGGAAAAATCTTGGTTTGCTTAGAAAATTTCTGTGTTATTCATAGGGAAGGTAGGTTTTCCTCTTATGGTTATCTAAACATTAAAACAAGACTATCCAAGCAGATTTAAGAAACTTATTCTTGATCTATTACCGGATTAGAGACGTGGCACAACATGTGGCACAACATGGAGCCAGTCTTGGACCTTCTCAGAAGAAAACAAACTGCTATAAAACAGAAGTCACCCCTGGGCCATTAACAACATCTTGCACCAAGTCCTTGGTCTCTGAAGAGGAAAAATCATTAGCCTAGAATAAAAGTCCCATGCCTCCTTACAACACCTTGGTGCTTGCTTATAGTGACGAGCGCATGCACCTCCTTCTGCAGGAGGAGTGAGCAACACTTCTGACTGTGCCCCTCAGCATGATCTCTTTCATACTGCTCTGTGTGATAGAAAAAAATGCAGAGGATGTAGGTGCTGTAAGAAAACAGATTTCTGCTTTAAGGAAGATATACTATTGCAAGTTATTCTCTGTTAGTACTTGGACATAATATGCTTTGGTGAAAGAAACAGGAAACTCCTTCTGGCTTTCAACAGAGGGGAAGTTTTCAGGGGGAAAAGAAGGAAAGAGCTTCTGTATATCAGGAATTATACGTTCTGTTAAAATTCATACCAAACACTTCCATTAGCCCTATGAATTAAGGAAGAAAAAGAACAGTTCATTCCACGAGAAGTCTCATTACTTGCTGTAATTCAGTAAAATTTCCTCTAAGCATAAGATGAAGCAGCTCTTTGCAGAAGGTGAGGAAAGATAACATTAGGTCTTTTCAATTCTGAGCTGGCTATGGTGACCTCATAGATACAAACCAGCTTACAAGAAGTTTTACACATCATTCTAAAGTCAGAATTCTGTAGTGCTGGAAATGCTATCTGCTTGGGTTAATCTGAAAGCAAAGGGATATACTTGAGAAGTGGACAAAGACCAGTTATTGCTTTATGAAAAATACCAGGCTGCTTTTTCCTCTGCAGCACAGTAGCAGAGATGGATTGGCTGACTCAGGGATCAGGCACTAAGCAACAAGCACTTCTCTCCAGTAAAACAGAAACACCTAATAAAACAGCTTCAGTTCAGGAGCCGCAATGCTGCAAAGAGCCATTTTCCTCCCAGTTGGAACCATACAATCTCCCACATTGTGTGTTAGCAACAGGCTCCAGGGGCCACCACTGTGTAAGGGGGGCAGAGGAATGGGGCAGAGACTCCTGTGGAGTCAAAACCACTTTTTGGAAAAAAAAGCCTTGTTCAGAAACAATGGAGTCCTTTGTCAAATTTTGATAAAATGGCACTCTGAAACAGGCATATGTGCTCCATTAATTCAAACAACATTTTCACCACTCAGTACAAGTTTTTTAGAATGCCAGATTTCCATGACACATGCCAGCCAGTGTCCTCGGTAAAATGCTTTCATAGTCCTGGTATCTCCCTTTCCCTTGTGCAGTAAGGAGAACAGAGAAGAGCCAATAGAGAAGTCAGGCCCTACATCAAAGGATGTGACATTCCCCACCATACTGCAGTGGTAGCTCATGAGTCCCCTCTGTGCTATACCTGACATAAATTAATCTGCTACAATGTGCTGCACTTAATATCTTCTTTATCAAAGGGAAATAACTGAGGGACTAAATCACTTATCCTGCATTAATAAAAAAAATTAACACTGTGTTATTGTGATTGTACCAGCTACAGATAATGTAGCTTACTTGATGTACAAACAATGCTAATACCTACAAAGGCAATGGTCCTCTATCAGGTAATAAAAGCAGGATACAATCAGGAACGATTCTACAAAATAGCTAATAGAAAAAAATACAGAATGGGGATGTGAAAGGAAATTAGGGAATGTTCCGAGCTGAGAGATTTATTAATGTATAGATCTACATCTCTAGACCATATAAAATTACACTTTCAGACCATTATATTCTATGCAGTAAGGGATAAATCTAGACTGGCAGGGCTGGACTAGATGACCTTTACAGTAACTCTCTCATTTTTAAAGAACTCTCCAGCTTTGTCATGGAAAGAAATTATGACATTAGGCCTTTTTTGTTTAGTTTTGTTTTGGTCACAATGCAAAAGAAGGTAATAGAGAAAGTCTAAAGAAAAATTTTCCACAAAAGACTCCCTCTGTGGTTCATGATGGCCCATAAACCAATCTTATCTCTAGAGGATTTTGCTTTGCTGCAATAATTAACTCTGGATTTTAGTAATGATCAGAGAGTATATAGAATTAGATGTGATATCTCTCATATTCAATACTTTCAAATTTCATTTGGGCAACCACTTCCCCAATAAGAGCAAATTAATAGTATTAACCATTTCTTTCAAACCGAAACAATGTGAAAATATTCTCTAATCTGTGACAGGAATAATACACCTCAAGAACAATGCAGGCATTATTCCATATAATTAAAAGAATCTAGCACTCCTTCCCAAGGAGACTAACTATTACTTTTTCACAAAATATATGCTTAAACAGAACTCAAATATAAAAGCTGCATATGCACTATTCACTCTCGAGTTCAAAGGACTGAGAGTCTAGAACTGGGAAAACAGACGTGAGATTACTGAGGCACATTCCCAAGATGATTTTAGCTAAGCAGCAATGAAACAAGAGAAACTATGCCTTAAATCTGAGCAAGTTGCTATCCTCTCAGCTATTGCCAAAATACCTGTTTTGCTGTTCATCTCCAACTTTTCTGCCATGGGCACAGACAAGCAGTGCTGTAGGTTGGCTGAGAGTTCATTCAGTCTCCATCTCAGGAGGTGTTCAACATCCAGCTGTGCAAAGCCCTGAGAAGCCTTGTCTGACTTCAGAGCTGGCCCTGCTTTGAGCCGAAGACCAGAGCACAGAACCTCCTGAGGTTGCTCCCAGACTGACTTATCCTATTATCCTATGCAGTTTATGCTGGTTTCCAAGGCATCTGGGTTTTGTTTTTCTGGAGCAAATTCACTAGATGCCTTTCTCTTGCTGGCATCTTTCCTCCTCCCATCCAATATTTTACTTGGAATTATGACAACTGGCTACCAATTCAGCCAGTTTATCACCATTTACTGGTCCCATCATTAGTAACAGCAATTCACACCATATTTGAATGTGGAATTTAATACAGCTCTGAATAGGATTAAGTGAAAGAGATTAACTGTAATAGCAGAGGACCAGACCCAGGAGGCCCCTCTATTCTTTTATGTTGATTGGACTAGTCTAAAAATAATATAAAGCCATCTTCCATTGGCAATGAATTTATATGCTGTTTCTCTCTTGTTTTTTCTCTCAGAAATGTAGATTTATTTTGAACCAAAATTTTGCCAAACTCAGATGGAATAGCAAAAATTACCTTTGACCAATACCATCTTCTAGCTATGCCAATAATTTTCCAATTGTCACAAGAAAGGTATATTTTGCTTATTGGCTGTTTCACTGTGTTGTTTGTCTTACATGCTACACAGTTCACTTATGACCTAGATGAAATTCCTACACAGATTTTAACAACATGAATACTATTTTTATCACTTCTTTTATGTCTTTTACATTTGTGAAGTGCTGCATTCAAATGAAAGGATACATCCAGTATTGTTTAGATGGTTTCTTTTGGGCATGTAGCAGCTGGCCAAGTTCTGGAACCACTATGCCAACTTGATAATGTGAGACATGCTGCTCTCCTATCTGAATCAGATATACAAACCCACATGTATCCAACTGAAAGAAACCCTGCGTGTGCCAATGTGTAGGCATGAAAAGCTGCCCGCGGCCAATGTGGCTAGGGGACATGATGGTGCTTTAGACTCATGAAGACAATAGGTAAAAATTTCCTATTATGTTTCTTTTCCTTATCCTACTTTTCCCTTGCTTAACTTTTTAAGTGTTGTTCTTTCTAAATGTCTCAGAGCAAAGGGCTGTCTACACCTGAACCATAGTAGATAAGGCTGATGAGAAATGGATACAAGCTCATGATGCCTTCATAGCACAACTGCATTTGTTTCTCTGCATTGTGTTATAAGAAACATTTTACTGGCACTTCTGCCTCTGAATAGACTTGGAGGCTTATAAAATAACTCCAGATCAGATTATTCCATAACTTCATAAGCTTTTTCAGCTCAGTTTCTACTGTAATGCAGTGAGTTTCTTCCATTTTCACACATGTGGACCTAGTTACCATCACAGCCTCATTTCCTCATTACATGCTCACTGATGGAAAAGGAAGCAAGGAGTTGTAGAATAGGCCAAACAACCCCCTAAGGCTACAAAACTGGGAAGTGACCAGTATAACCTAGAGAAGAAAGATGTAAATGTCTTAAATGATCCAGTCACCTCCAGAGAGGAATATTCAGGTTCTTAGCTTTTATCAGCCAAGCTGTGCTGGAGCTTCATGAACATACAAGTACTTGAGAAGAAACTCAGGCACCACAGCAGGTCAGTGTTGGACTTTTCGACTGAGGCTCCCAGGAGCCTACTTGCAGTCCAGTCTGAGACTGCTGGTTTTGAAAAGTCTAGACATCATGAGAAATTACAGTTTCTTTCACATGTGAAATTTCAACAGCATGGGCACTACTTTTGGTTAAGGCTTGTGTTTTTCTACCTTTACAGTAGAAGCTAGGGTGTGCACGATTATATTTAGAATGTAAACTGCTAACTTCCAACAAAGCAGTGAATTACCGTGGTAATTGAAGACTATAATTTTTCACAACTATTTCCAAAACTGTTCATTATATTTATTTAATTCCTGGACAGTTACTTAAAATCCAGTGCAATTTCTTAGCTAGGAATATAAAAATGCCAGTGGTTTTTAACTGGAACACAACTATAAATTTTTTACATTACATAACTGTTACATTTTCAAAAAAGAGTTTAAGATTTCCTTTGCTGATAATTAAAGCACATAAGCCTGTAATCTACCTGCAAGTTTCAGTATTATTTTAATACATATATTCAAATGGAGATGAAAGACCACAGCAAAGAAGTAACACTAATTCAAGTATTAACAAAAATTATGGAGATACTATTGAAAAATATTTTTCAGTACGCACTAAGGTTAAACTGGACTTTGATACCAACTGCTAG
Organism: Hirundo rustica; assembly: GCF_015227805.2. NCBI lineage: Eukaryota > Metazoa > Chordata > Aves > Passeriformes > Hirundinidae > Hirundo > Hirundo rustica. The sequence continues at coordinate 104,624,750 of NC_053451.1, read as the reverse complement.
ATTTTTATTCTATAACAATTTTATGTCTAACTGTAGACTATTGTGAAAACAGGGAGAAGAAAAAGAAAAAGGGAGCCTTGTTATTTAAATATTGCCGTAGTTGGACTCCAGACATTTTTAAGAAGAAAATGTACCAACTCCATCTGTTGTAATGGTACAATGACATTCAAAATTTCAGACACCTACTTAAAATCTGTGCAATTGATATTTAAATTTTTCTCTACAATTTTGTTTATTTACAAATATCAATAACAAAAAAAATTTCACCAAACAGATATTCTTTAAATACTGTGATATTTACAATTTTAGGAAACTGTTAGTTTTTCAGAGGGGTAGTTCTGTTAGGTCTGTTTTTTGGTAAATCATCCTGCACTATTTAATGTTTTTTAGATGCCACTTTTATAATGAAGATTTTTTGCGATAAATTAATGGGTAGCTTGTGCACAAATTTAATAGGAAACTAATATGCACATGTTCTGCACTTTTAAAAATGCTAGTTATTGGGTACTACAATTAAAGGGTTTTATAAATACATGCATATTTGATTCAAGAATTTTCATCAAAAATGATGTTTTTTAAGTATTTTCACTTTTTACTTCCTTTCAGCCTTTCTGCAGAAAGGAACAGAAGTAAGGGAAAATCAACCACTTGAGTTAGGCTTAAAGTTTTCAAAATCATGAGGTTTTTTGTAAATTCTTCTCTGTATTGACAACACATACATTTATACAATTTGAATTCAGCCTTTAAAAAGCATTTTCCTGTATTTTTTCTGGACGGGCTTGTAGGAGGCAAGAAACACCTGGAAACACGCAAAAAATTAAGCAGAAGTTATTTTGCCTAAAAGTTACTGTCTCCTTTCCAATTTACATTATTAGTAAAAACTGACTTTTGCAAGAGGTCCATAAACAAATCTTCTTCGCTTGAAGTATTCTCAACAAGATCAGCCAACTGCCCCTTGCCTGGCCAGGCTGATGCTGCCCCACCAGCCCTGCTGAGAAACCCAGGGAGCTGAACTGGTACGGCCACCCTGGGAGGACTGGAGAGAGGAGCAGCTGAACCTGTAACCCTGCTCAAACCCCTTGTCCCTGCTGCCTCCCTGGCAGAGCAGAAAGGATAGTGCCTGGCTCTCCCTGGTGCTCACTGCAGCAAGTATTGCTGTTAATTACGTGATTAAGAGTCATCAGGCTGCATGTCAACCACGTGGATGGTTATACATTGCTAAAGAGGAAAAAAAAGTTTGTCAAAGTTGAACCAACTTAGTTCAATTTGCAGCACAACTCCAGTTGAGAGTTTTAATTTTATTTCTCCCTTATTAAAAGTAGAACTGGAACATTAAAGATAGGGCATGTGTACATATCTACACGTAAATTCGGCAAAATCCCGATGGTACAAAACCCTGATTTTTCTCCTCAACCCATTACTGGGCAACCTGTTTCAGCTGTATGAAATTCAAGCGGCACATTTTGCTAGTAAACTTACCTTATTTTCAAATGCAAATAAAATAACTAAGAAAACTCCTCTAATTAGTTAAACAATTTAAAATAATCTGGTTATCACAGCAAAGTGAGAAGCTGTTATTTTTCCATCCCTTTTCTTACAACAAGCAAGTCACTATGGATTGCTAAGAACACATGAACAAGGGAGCATACACTGGAAAAGGCAGAGGGATAATGGGAGGCAGGAAGGGAGAAGAAACAAGGACAATAATATAAGTTTATTTGTGTAGGTCACAGCCTATTGTATATAGTAGGGAGTTATGCAAGAAAAAGCAATCTTGCTTATTACCACAAACAGCCTGTAACCTTTTCTTCACATTGCAGTGCTGTTCCTAGGCTAAGGGAAAGTTGTATTGATCCAGTTAGCGGCAAATTATTATTAATCTAATGTTGAACTTCTTTTGACCCATGACTCTATCTCTCTCCTAAATAACCACACTATTTTCCTTCAACAAAAACAAAGCACAACACACCAAGAAAATTCCTACACAGAAAACATAAGGAACTTGAGAAACTACAATGATATGTCAGAGCTTTCATCTCGTGTCCCAAAAGTTCAGGACAATTTTAACTGCGTTGTTTCCTACCTACAGAAATAGATCACACTGCACACCTGCTTGCACATCAGATTAGCAACAGCTCAGTTTGCCTCAGCTTAATAAAAACATTAACACTCTGTGTTGGTTTCTTTTACAATACTGAGGAAGAAAAACAGAATGCAAGAACAACAACTTGTCTAGAAATGAACATAACACTGAAAACAATTTCTAGGATGGAAAAAAGAAAAAAAAAAAAACCCAACAAACCGAAGCAGTGTAGAAAATTTGCATATGGGGATTCAGAAACACCAGAAGAGGATACAAGAGATGTTTAGTCCACAGACAAAACAGAAATTAAGTTTTTGTTTTGCTATGCTACCAGCTATCACATAGGTTATGTTCAGTGGACACAAGCAAACCCTGTTCACATTTCAAGGCTGCAACTGAAATGAACCCTTGACCAGAGAGTTTTTGATTGCAATGGCAGGTCAGCAATACAAATAAAACTTGAAACCAGTGATTTTATGCAAGTTTAGTATCCTGACAGTCAGTAAAATGCTGCACTGCCACAATCTTGTGATCACTTTAGAATATAACAATTTGAATCTGCTGGCATTTTACAGAATAGCTTTTAGCAAATAACAACCAGGCACATCTACATTACCATGGCAATTTTTTTAACACCATCCACTTTGTTTACAGCACAAAAAATAATACCATTTCTGCTGTGGTAATTTAATTCAGCAGTTTAGCTTTTTGATCAAAGATTTTTCTTTTTTGTAGAGGCATACATAAATGCAGCAGAAGGAGTTGAAGTCAGCATAATTGTAAAAGGTGCTTTTCTGCAGAAAAGCTTCACTGCTCATGTCAGTGACTGCAAAATTCAAAAGGAAAGAGGCCTGAAATTGTAAGGGGAATTCATAATTAACTAGTGGGATGCATTGTAGTCCAAAATTATTTAACATTTATATCAATGGAGTCAAAAAAGAATGAAAACATTACTGAATAAAGGTAACACAGAATCAAAGACCAGTGAATGACACAACACCTGACTGCTGAGTGACCAGCATGGCTTTTACTCCAGGGAATTCAGTAAAAGAGAAAAGAAAATAGAAGAAAAAAAAAAGAAGAAATTAAACGTGCATGCTTTCTATTTCACAGAATTCACACATTAAAAATATAATTTCAGAACAAGGAGACCCCACACCAGACCCCAGATTCCTAGAGCTTCAATACTCCTTTGTTACGGACTTGGGAATCATGGGGGCCCAGTTTGAGGGTCCAGAGCACTTACTCTTACATATATCACACTTAGGGTTGCTTCAGAGACATGGATTATTCAGCAAGCCATCCCAAGAAGTCACATATTTCAACATGACCATATACAATGCTACCGTATTTAAGAACAATGAATGCAAGATAAAAACTTTCAGGTTGGGAATATCAGTCTTGCAGATAAGTGTTTTGAAATAACATCATTACAGAAGAAATAAAACTAAAACGAAGTAACAAACATACTCTCATTCCAAGGCTATGCTTAAAAGCTGTAATCAGTCCTTTAAGCGTTTAACCAGAGAAGCAGTGAACAGGAAAGGTCATGTAACCTTTCCATGCAGCTCGGAAATTTATGTGTTGTGCTGACATATATACTTTAGGAAGGATGCTTAAGACAGTTTAGGATTAGATATGAAGATCCGAAAGAATTATGAGAAGGAGGAAAGGATGTGAAAACACAATCTTTGAAGGAAAACCTAAGATGCTCATTTTGAACTCTTGCAAGCAAGAGGAATCTACAAAAATATATGATTACAACCTGTAAAATCCTTTACTGAGGGATAAATTTGGTAAGAAAAGATGTTTAAATCCAGAGGATAATGGTACACTTATAACTATGGTTGGACATTGAAGCTAGGTAAACACAGGTGAATACCCTTAACAACCTGAGCAATCAGGGATTGGAGCTACTTAACAAGCCTGATGGAGTGTTCTTTAGCAGTGGGACCTTATGCAAACAGCTGAGACACTACAGGTTCAAATCCAACTGAAGTCACCTGGTAGAAGCTACTCTTGACTTTAGGAAAATCTACTCGCTTTGGTAGACACACAGCATGGAGTCACAGATTGTCTCTTCCCCTGGTATTCTAGCATGATGGAAACAGACTTCTGGAAAAAAAACAAAAAACCCAAACCCAAACTAAACCAAACAAAAACCTCCAGCTCTTTCACTACTATCAGAGCAGTTCCTTTGCACTCAACTCATGTGTATCTGGAGGCTTGATTTCCAAATAATACGAAATCTTTGGGAAAAACTAGGTAGCTGCTAATTTTTTTAAAAAAAAAGTAATAGACAGCCACATTTTAGTGATCTTTAAGATGCAATTTGAGCATAAAGTACGTCTTCATAGTCTGAGTTATCTATAGCTTAATAAAATTTTACTGCAGACAGATAGGAGTTCTTTCCTCCATTCTTTGTCTGCTCACTGCACTATTTATTTAAGACTGGAAGAAAGGTTCAGCCCTATTTATTACAAAACCTTTGACTCTGCTATGTGGCGGAAGATGTATGCACCAGAATACCTGGGTGTCATCATCACTAAGCAGAAACTCTGGTACTGATGCAAAAAGTTTTAGCTTTCCTATTTCTTAGATTCAGTACTGCCTTAGTGCGTGACTCTGAACTTCAGATAAAGTGTTAGCAAGTTCTCTTCACAGTTTTGTCAGACAGAACAATCCTTTTCCAGCCCAAGAACCAAGGACACCATTGCAGCTTCAGGCCCAAAAAGCATAAATAACAATTAATTGAGCACAGCAATCTGAGAGGACAGGATTTCATAACATGAAGCTGTAACTGGACAATTAACCCCAATATGTAAACCGACCAAAACTTACAAAAGTGTGAAAACTCGTGCCCTGTCATCCCATCTTGGGAGTAGCCTTGGCCAGGCTCTTGTACTTGCCCAAGGTGCATCCTTTGAAGGCCTTCTTAATAAATATCTACTTTATTCCTTGAACTCTGTCTAGACTCTGTTCCAGATCAGCCTCTCTTAGGCAGCAGTACTGCATGATAGCAGCCAGATTCCAGAGACAGCATCAGCAATATTTAGCTGCAGAGGGCTGTAAATGCTTTGTGAAGGGCTCCTCTCCATTTCCCCTGGGACAAACCAATAGTCCAAGATTCCTTTTTCTGTCTACTTCATACATTTTTATCCATAGCCAGTCAGCAGATCAATACTGATTTGTATTCTAAAGAATGAATAACCTTTACTGATTTTTATAAAGGAGTAAGCTCCAACTAAACTTTCAAATAGATGCGGAAGATTTAATAAGATTATAGAGATTGATCCTTTAATGGCAATGATGCACAAAAAGGATTAGCTGATACTGGTTAAATTTGGGGTGGTAACACTTCAAGTGTTTTGTGGATGGATATCCAAAGTAAATGAAAAATGCTTGTTGTCAATTCTGTGCTGACTGTTGCTCATTAACTTCCAAACCAGAGCTTTGAGAATCTTCCAGTTCCTGTGTACAGCATTTATTTTTGTACAGAGTTTGGAAACTAGACTTGTTATGTGATAGAGGGAACCAAAGAAAAAAAAGAAAAAGATGGTACCTTAAAATAAAAGGTTTTGTCACTGCATAGTGTCAGGAATTTAACACGTACTGAGAAAGAAATGTCACTGGGAGATGAGCATTCTCTCGATATATGGCAAGTGCTGTGTTGTGAATGTCTTATTCCATCTAAAATATGCTGTGATATTCCAACTCCATTTTATGGACACACTTAAAAATGATCAAGTTACTGCAGTTTTCCTTTTGCATTCTGTTCAGCAGAACTGCTACCTTCACATTCACACTTGCATTCCTGAGGGCTGTATGTTAAAGAGAGTCACATGCATTAGAGCTCCTCTTACGTCAAAAGAAAAACAAACACAAGTTTTCCTGCAATGATAGGACCTTGCAAGTACCTGTAGTACAGGACTTGTCTGACAACACTTAGCATATTGCAGTGATAAGAGATGCTGGGAAGAAGGTTTCTAGCCAGTCAAGAAACTGCTGCTGCTTCTCTTTCCATCAGCAACAAGTAAGTCAAGGAAGAGACACCACACCACACTTCAAACATGCCATATTCTAATAAAGGAAAAAAAAAAACAACGCTGTCCATCCTGCATCCTAACAGCAAAATCAAGAATTCTAAAACATTTCTTTGAGACCTAGTTATTGTCTGAAGAATATATATCAGTGCAACAGCAGCACTCCAGAGAAGGTTTGAACACCACTATAAACACAAGACTTTCTCTTCTCACAAGCACAGAGCTATCAATGACTTTTGTTAATGTTATCTTTACTCACATGGTACAAAGCAGTTTCTGGTCCAGGTGTGCCCATGACTTCTTGCCTCAATGACTCCATTTGTAAACTAGGCAACAGCGAGTAATGACTTGGACTACTACTCTTGTCTCCTTTCTTTTTGGACTTCTTCCCAGTATCCTTTTTGCTATTCCTTTGAAACATGTAGTCTTCTTGACCAATTTTCTCATTGCTCATATAGCGAAGCAATGAATTTTCTGTTGAAAGAAAAGTAATGCAAAACGTCATTGTGAACTGTTGCATGCATGTAAATCCTGCTTCCAGAATATGCAATATTCTTGCTAAGATCTACTGTCAATTTTAACTCTTTAGGACTACTTCATTAACAAAACCCATATGCTTCTTTGGTTCAGATATATTAAGAAAGCAAACTTTTGGTAAGGAAAATACATGACTCTATCACTTTTCTGGCGTATTTTAAATAAAGGGAACAAAATATAAAAGAAGTTGCACATCAATAAATTTTGTCTCAGAGTTTTAAAAAAAATGAGCAATGATGGACTTACAATAATTTTTGGGGTTTTGCTATTTTTTTCCTAATGAGTACAAAGGTCAGCGGTACCACACTTTTCAAAGTAATTTGCTCTTAACATTCATTGCAGATCACTCACCATATCACATATAAGTTCCCTGAATGTATGTACATGTCCAACACGTACCAATTTGTAACCAAGACATCCTGACCCAGAAGCAATGTCTGTCAATTTAGGAAACCTCAGCAGATTTCTTTTTCAAAAAGTTGTCTGTCTTTCCTTGCATTAACGTGAACTTCTAATATCCACAACCTCCTGTGGCAAGAGGTTCTTTAGCCTGAGCATGAACTGCACCAGCTCATTTTCTTTTTATCCAGCTCCAACAAAGATAATTGATCTCTTGGCTCTTGTTTCAGATCAAACACTGACAAACCTATTTCCTTACTTCATTCCACACAAGCTTTTATAAACCTTTATTATGTCCTGTTTAAGTTCCCCAAACTGGTAATAGTCAGCTTGCTTAACTGACCCCAGTTTAGAAGTCAATTCATGCACCTGATTTAATTTTTGTTGTCTCCTAAACCTTCTTGAATTCAGCTGTATTTTTCTCAAGGTATTAAGAGACTGGAATTACACACACACAGCATGAGCATCAACTGATATGGCAGCATAAGAATACTTCTAAATTTGGTCTTGTATTATTTTCCTAATAATACCTACGTGTTTCCTTTTTTTATCCCTCATGAATATTTAGTTAGTATTTTTACAGAAATAGCTATCATTACTGTAACATCTTGTTCCTGGCTGATCACAGAGGTCATAATTTTATATGTGGAGTTATGCATCCAAGCCTTACAACCCAAAATTTTGAACAACTTATCCTCTTTGATTTTGAAGTAAATCCCATGCTGCTCTAGAATGTTTTCCAACCAACTTCCTCAATCCTAAAATAAACTCTGCAAATATTAAGCATACATAATGAAGAAAATACCAAAACAGGTTTGCAAACATATATATAGCCAAGCAAACAGCAAAATGATGTTGAAATACATAGCTTAAAGCAAGATAAAACCTATAATACCTTGTATAAGATGTGTGTTCAGATTACTTACCTCTCCTAGTATCTCTTTTCATTTTATTGGGGTCTTCATAATCTCCCACCCAGTTATATTCTACTGGCATAGAAATAGGCCTCAGCTTCCCTGGAAACAGTGGAAAAAATTGAGATCATGCAGCATAAGGCAGCATTAATCCAACATTCTTCAGAAGAAAGAACAAATTATGTGCTAAACTGCTATTCTACAGGGTTGTTTATGAAAGAGAATCCAGTGTTGCCTCTGAACAAGAGGTTAAGACAGGAGTTCTGTTTTCTTTAACAGAAAGACGCAGCTGAGTATTTAACAGATTTTTTTTAAAGTTTAGAAAACAAACATCTGACACTGACAAACACATTCAAATTACTTCAGTCTTCACTGAGCAGTATTTATTTATTATTCTGGAAGCCCCTGGCATACACATGGGGGAGCTGCTTTAAATCACATGTGAATTGTTGGCAACAGAAACTTGTGTATATCACTGAAGTACCTTCACAAATAGCATATTTGCTGGTGGGCTTACAAGATCCATCAGTGACTAAGTAAGAAAGGAAGTAGAAAACTTCTACATGTAATTTCATTTGTAGCATTTCATCCACAGAAAGCAAAGTACATTATCATTGCTAAATTCATTTTGACTTCAGATACCAAAGAAAAAAGAATAGCTGAAGACCTTCCTATCTTTTAAATTTTGATTGGAAGCTGTTGAATTGATTTTAAAAAATGCTGTAAACTCTGATTTCTGTCTAAGGATTGCACACATATAGTCAGAAATCAGTGTGCTGTGGAACTTAGTTGGGCCACTTAGAGTGGTTTGAATTCTTTGGCTAGTTAAATAGTGTATTGAAACAAAGCATAGGTAAATGATGTATTGAAACAAAACAGAGAAGCGTAACACATGGCATATTATCTGACTGAAAACAAAATGTTTTCTCAATAAGATCAGCCCTCACTTTTTAAAATCAATCTATGACTCACAAACTCAAAAAGTGAGTAAATAATTTTATTTTGAAAGTAGCAAAGCTGAAAGTAAAACTTCGAAAGTCTTGTAAATTATTTTAGTTTAAAATCCCTACATAAAAGTCTTACTCCACATTTTTGAGGTTTAATCCATGATACACTTAAAAAAAGAGATGTTTATAATGAAAACGAATATTCAAACACGTCCATGTCCCTGCTGAAGTACTGCGTCCATGGAAAACACACCAACACCATGCAGGCAGCAGAATGGTAAAAGTTTTTATCACCTTTTTAAATATTTGAAAAAAAAAGTTGTATATTCTGTACAGATCACAGGATCAGGTCACAAATACATCAGTACTCAGGAAAATCACAGATATTTTAAACTTTTCACTTATCATTCATTTTATTATTTAGAGACACATATTTAAGTCTGACTGAAGCTGGTGAGATTTAGTGCACACAAAGTAATTTCCTGAGTGGGGATGTATTCAGATCAAGTTTATCTGGTCACAAACAGCTCTCAATAGTTCCTTTTTCTAGAAATAAAACCTAATTTTCTTTGTGAGGCTGAACACACAGTATCTTATTAATAGGAACTGCACACTTAATAAAACAGAAAAGCTACAAAATTGATTGTTAAAATCTGATTGTTTTCAAGAGTAACAAATTTTCTGCAAAACCTTCAGCTGTTCAAAGTACATGCTTTTGTATCTGGCATTTAAACCACAATGATAAAATTTGTTTCCTTCTTCCAAATCAAGTTTCATTTGCTTGTTACCTCTCCTAACAACCTTATTTTTAACCCCTATGGATTCCCTAATCTCTTTTCAATGAGGAGGACACTCACGAAAATTTTTATCCTGCATGTGAACAGAAGCTTTCATAGGCCAATTAGCAGCAACTATGGAAGAGCTCGAAGCCAGTAAGAGCATGAAAGAGAAATACCTTTGTTAACATTGTCAAAAAATGTCAAAAGATTCCAATAAAGAAATTACAGAGGGCCTTATTAGCCTCTCATGAAGGAGGACTGAAAAAACGTTTGTAGAAAAATTGACACATCACAAAATTAATTGTAAGCACAGGTTGAAAATTATTTCTCTAGCCCTGGGAACTCTCTTTGACCTTCTTTAATGGGTGACCATAAGCAAGAAGAGTGTTATTGTCATTTTCCAGATTTCTGTATAACCATAAGGTCATGCCTACCCACAAATCTTATGTTAACAAATGCCATGTGGGAAACTTTAGAATTAAATGCTGAAATGGTAATATTTTTAGAAAATACACATGGAAATGAACTTGGAAGATGTGAATTCATTAAATAAAAGTGAGATCAAGAGTGAAAGACTGTAAAACAAACGTGTTAAATAATGACTGATTTTCAGTGGAGTCTTTGATCCATGTCTTTATGACCCTTTCTGCAAACAGAAAAAAAAGGCTAAAAAAGCTACCCTGTAACAAAATAATGGATTCAGCAGTCCTTGAAGAAGAGATGTGCTCTTCTTCACTCTCAACCACCAGTATTAAAATTTAATGTCTGAGGCAGTGAGTACACCTCTGTTAATGGAACTGACTGCAGCCACCAATTGTAATATTTGAAATACTGGAGTAATAAAATTGATATATCCATTTTGAAAACAGTTGTTTTGCACAGAATGGGCAGGGTTTGAAAACACTTGAAAACACTTTGAAATCAGAAGGACACTGAAGATTTTTCAGCAGGATGGTGTACTTGTGTAGAAAGGGTACATTTTGTGAAAATGCAACCTTTCATGTTGTGCAAGCACATTGCTCCAGGTCCTGAGGACACTTTACAGAGCTCAAGTTCAATTTATACCAAGGTTCTCAAGCTGGCTGGCTGGAGCTTGGCTGCATGACGTGCTATATCTATGCTGACTCATAAATTACATCTATTTTCTTCACAAAGGGATATGATGACAGGATTGCTGTAACAACTCTAACATACAGCTTGTGCTCACTTTAAAAACTGAAGTAATGTAGCAGGTAGGCTGATAAAATATTCAAGTGTGTGCTTAGCTAATACTATGGCAGTCAAAATACCTTTTTAAAACATGAGATTTCCTCTTCATTTTCTTTTATAGCCTAACAACTCTATATTTGTACAATTTTATACCTGGCAACAGAAAACCAGTTCTCTCAGTCCAAAGCTGAAACAAGTTACCATACTAGCTAAAGGAAGAGTTCCAACAGTTTCAAGGGTAAAATAAGCTGTAGGACAAGGGTTTGCGCATCAAAACTCTTACCAGAAATTGTTTGAATTCTCATCCTAAATAAGCCAAAAACCCAACATGTGGATGTAGCACGAATACACGTGCGTGTTTACATGCAAAATTCCTTCTTAAACAACCTATGATCTCAAATAAAGAGGAACAGCTGTATGTAGAAAGGCACCACTTGCAATATAGGAAGTTACAGGAGGTTAATACAGTATTACCAAGAAAAAGCCCACTGTCATCAGTCATACTTCAATTCTGGGACTAAAGAAAAATTAAAGAGTATTAGAGAGCAGTGCAACATGAAGGCAGCATGTCATCCCTTGGTAAATACAGAAGGGTTTGATTGTTACTATAGGTTTTATATAGGAAACAAACTACTATTTGTTTCCTATATACCTAGGAAAAATTTTCCAAAGCTGAATTCCAAAACTTATTCAAGTCTTGCCCCTATAATAGAGAAAAATTCTATTCTGTATTTTTTGTAAAAAAATAATGAGCTTCTGGTATATACTTTCTTTCAATGAAATGATACTGAAACATGGTCTGGGAAACTAAGCTAATAGCAAAAATTCAGAAAACCCGTCAATTTTAAACTGGACTTACCTATCATAGTAAGTATTTTTCTTTCCTATAACAGAATAAGCTCTCAGACTGAAATTGGACTAAAGTAGTATTGAATTCTCAGCAAAATCAATGGCAACCAGAAATATTTTCATGGTTAAAAACAAAAGCAGATGCATGAAAATCCTAAAATCAACAAATGGTGATTATCTTTATGAGATCAATGCTGTACCATATGTCGGTGTGCTCTCTCTCCTTCCAGGACCACTTGTTCTTCCTTTCTCATACTCATAGCAGTACAAAACTGCATCTTCTTCAACCACATTAAAGCGTTTCCGATATTCCTGGTCCAGAAATGAGTTTGGAGATTCAGATCCTGTATGAACCGGTTTGCCCACTATATGTCTGCCAACATCGTCACAGGGGAGATTTCCCTTTTCATCCCTTTAGTTAAAAAGAGAAGTTTTTGATATATTGAGATAAGACACTGATTTTTTTACACTGTGAATATTGCAATAAACATGGGCCTATGTCAATATTTCATGCACTGAAACAGATGAAATCCACCCCACATCAGGATCACACAGCATACACGCATATGTATGCATTTATATGCCAATCACCTCACACATTTCTGTTTGCTCAGTTCTTTACTGATTTATCCATCTAAATGATTTCTATTGAAAAGAATTACAGAAATAAAATTGATGTCCAGTTACTTTTTTCATTTTTCTTATTTTATCTGGAATCTACCTAGCACTGTGATTTAGGGCAGAGGAATAATCTTGGCCCTACGTTTTTATACTTGCATTTTTAAATACATTGGATACTTTTAAAACATGGCTACGTGGCAAGTATCAGCAAACTCAGTCTGGTTCCTTACACTTTATCCCAGATCAAGAAGAACCAGGCACAGAAGACATACAGACATCTGGCAGAGTTTTGCACAACCGTTTCAGGTCTAGAAATCGTACAGGTACATTCATGGAGTTTCACATACACTGTGCAGCATCTGCTTATCAGCTGCTACCCCAGCACAGTGTTCATTCTGCCCTTTGTGTCAGATCCCCAAGATCTTTTTGCTTTCCTGCACCCCTGCCCCACTCTTTGAAAATGGAAACTACTCAAAGACATCAAACAAGAGAGCAAGCTGTGCTGGGTTAGGAATCCTTTCTTGCACTAGATGAACCAGGACTTATCTAGTAAAATGTGCTGCTAGAACTGCCTGGAGATGGCTGCAAAAGACTTGATCAGACAGTCATTTCTGGGCAGCAAAATGCAGGTAGTCAAGAGAGAAGTAGGTATTCAAAGTAATCAAGAGACAAACTAGGCCATATGCTCTTGGCTAGAGAGCTTCAGCCCCTGTGAACTTCCACGTGAGTTCCAAGCTGGCCCAGCATGCTGACCCCTACTTCACCTGGCACCTTGAGACTCCATCTGAGGACCAAGCAAAGCCTCCTCCCGGGACCCAGGCAGCCATGAAGATGAGAAAAGGCCATCCTGCCTCAGTGTGACAGTGCAGCATCACAAACCCTCACTGATCACTGCACTCACTTTGGCAAGCTGCTTTCCCAGAGCAGAGATGGTGTTGGCTTAGTGAGGGAGGCTGGTGCAGCCCCAAGAGGGCTGTGGGCTCTCCTGCAGTACAGAGACACTTTCTGTGGTGACACAGCTGGGGACCCAGCAGGTGACACGATGGAGACTGACATAAACCAGTCAGATGCTAATCAATGCTGCAACCACCATCAGGGGCCGGCACAAGCAAGGCAGCACAGCCTGACCTAGAGGGATCTTCACTCCTCACTGCCAGCATGGAGTTAGGTACAGAGCCATCAGGCAAGCACCCTCGGTCACAGCCCTCTGGAGAGGAGGGCTCCAGCTCTCACCCCCAAAGGTACTTGATAAATATGAGCAGGCATTAATGTACAACCAGCACTCCTAGGCAACCAGAACGTGGAAAGTGTTGGTCCCTTTCTGTCATGCCATCCATGCAAGGCTATGGCAGCAGCTGTACTGTCTGTGGGTATCAACACCAAGGCTTTCGGTATTACGACTCGTGTCAAAATATCAAGTCTTTTCCTCTATTCCAGTAACAAAAGGAGGCCTGTTTATTTGCCTGAACTCCTTTGGAATGGCAACAACAAACTGAGAAACAGATGTTGAGCAGTTTGATAATACCCAAAATACACACATGATTTAATATAGTTAATTATGGACAAAAAACCTGATGAAATGTCCAACCAATTTGTTCAGAAACACTGCGCCCTATGTGACAGGTGAAATCAAGAATAGTCCATTTGGATTAAGCTGATAAAAAAATTCAAATGTACAAAGCTTAATCTCTCTACAAGATTACAGCTTGTACTAATATGTATTATAAGACTTAATCTGAATTGTTCCAAACTACTGCTTATCATCATGATTTAAGAGATGTTATTAAAAATAATCAAAATTTATTTGGAAGACCTTGATTTCTAGGCCAGAGTTCAGAAACTGAAGAGTAGTGAATGTTCAGCAAAAATACTTTAAAAATAAGGATGCACTTCTTATTAAAAAAAAAATGTTTGTGATGGTAAAAATAATCAGAATCAGTACAAAGGTACTAATTCTTTTAAGATAGTAGAGTTTCAGGAGCACTAGGTCTTTACCATATGAATACTGCATTCAAAGAGAACACACCTAAGATTATGTTGGGTTTTTCCTCCCAGCTTTTTTTGTGTTAATGGATTAGAATTAAATAATTGGTTCTTTTTCTGTAAATGTTCTGAAAACTCTGTCCTTAAAATATTTATATAAGCATAACAAAGAACTGTTATCAGGGAGGTAAAATATATATTTGATTCCTGTGCACAATTCAAGTGTCATGACTGAGAATGCTCTCATTCAATTAAAAGAAAAAAAAAACAGTTACAGTAAACTGGAGTATATGTAGTTCAACTGGGTTACACATGTCACATTTGATTTTTTTTTTCTCTGAGAAATAGAAACCAAGCCATATACAGATGAAGCAACGATAAGGAAGGAACACGGGACACAGCTTAAGGCTTCACAAAAGACTTCTGACATCCTCATGAAGTCAAAATCAAACTTCTGCCCTGGAAGGTTTTTCATATCTCTGAAGAGTAAGAATTTATCATCTCAACTTCTCCCCAGTAGGCAATTTAACTTACCATATACCTCACTCTTGGACAAGCCCCTGGAAAGTCCCATCAGTATCAGGTCATACATCTTATTAACTGGCTAGAGGAGTTGCTGATAAGAAAGTGTAAGAAAAACTCAGCTACAAGAAACTCAGGTACAAGAAAGAATATGCTGCCCTTATAACCCTTCCAAGAAAGGTAACTAAAAGAAATGCAAGAAGTAATTTTAAAATACATTAACTGAGCATATGATAACCTGTGTCAAAGATTATGGTAGCTTTAGGAATTCTGATTCCTCTTAAATACAATCCTAGACCTCTGGGTAGCCACTTTTTGTACTATTTGTAGGCCATAATTCCCTCAGAGTTTCAGGAACACAGTATCTGTGCACATTATGGAATTACATGGAATCATTTGTGTTGTGTAAAGGTAGGCTAGTGGATCTGCAGGATGTGCTGCCCCTCTGGCTCAGCAAGTCCAGAAACCTGGGAGAGATGAAAATGCCTGTTCCAGGTGGCAGGTCAGAGTAGCAGCTATATTGACAGGGAACAGCATGGTCACTGCACAGCCTAGCAGAGTGGCCACACTAAAAGACAAACCTGAAATTTGCTCTAATGCTATCTAATCAAATATATCTGAAAAAAAGATGGTACAGCAGAACTAAACAGTGCTGTTGCTGAAATGGAGAAGTTTCTTGCATTTACCTCAGACTCCCTTGCTGCATCATGATTACTGGGGACAACTGTGAGCTCCTTTCCTAGTTACAGATTCAGGGTTTCAGGTAACATTTGCTCTTCTGAATAAGGATGAGACTGTTGCAGTCAATTGGTTACCCCATATTTGAGAAAACAGGGTACTGAACCTTCTTTTCTAAAGGCTACTGTCCATTTTATTGATTCAAAACTTCAAAACTTTTGTGCATCTGATTCAACACATCTACCCTTACTAACCAGTCTACCTGCAAAATACAGCATTAATACAGGATTATCTGCAGAGCAGACTAATAAAGGTTGAACAGAATGGTCAGTTACTTCACAAACATTTTTTTTACTTTTTTACCTTGGAACATAAGGCTCTGTCGGAGGAGGGGGTATGTAGAGATCCTGAAGGGCAGAGCTGTCTCTTTTTGTAGGTGTGCTTATAGTGCTGGATGGAGTAGCAACACTGCTTGTAGGGCTTCTAGGAATAAGAGGCTGGTTCAAAAGAGAGAGAGAAAGGATCAGAATTATCCTTACATATTATACATATTTATTTGTAAAAGCTAAAACCAGAATATAGTTCAGAAAGCTGAAGAAATAGCAGTTGTAACATTTTGTGTGCTTTTAAACAGACTAAAAAAAACCACTCATGCTAAGAAGACAGATCTACAAATGGACATGTATTGTGCTTATAAAATTGACTTCTCTGATTACATCTTTTTCCCTTTAGCATAGCAAGTTCATTGCCAATGCTCGTAAAATTAGTGATCATTAAAGCTACTGGTGAAATCTTAACGAGTAAATAACATACAGAATCCAGTTAATTCCTTAATTAAACTAACATAAAAAAAAAGTCTACTGTTTACAGCAAAAGGTGCATAAGTAGGCATTAAATTGAATGTCAAGTCCTCCCATCTGCTCTACAGCTTAAGAATTAACAGTAAAAGCTTCAGTTTATGCCTGCAGATGCTGTTAAATCAGGTACTGCATCCTCAGAGCACACACGCTATGAGAGAATCAACTGGAGATTATTATTATTCTTCATTCCCCTGGGCACACTCCTCACAAAATAACATTTACTCACAGGTAAATAAACTGTACCCTCATTGCAAAATAATCATGCATTCTAGCTATCATTCCAGTCCAGATAGAATCCTTCCTCTTAATCTTGACATTTTTTCACAAGATTTTCTAAGTCTCTACGCAGATGCAGAAAAATTAAATGAGAAGAAAAGTTTGATTGTTTTAGTCTACTTAATAACGTCTGTCTAAAAACAAAAGTCTTGTGTGGATTGGTTTGTGTGATAGCTAAACTCAGGCAGAAGAAAAAGAAAGAGCAGAACAGCAAGTACAAGAGTATCTTCAGACACCCTAAAACAAATCTAATATTAAAATATACTGAGTTTTGCTTCAAAAGAGGGTTTGTTTCTTTTTTTTCTCCTCCATCTTTTTAGAAATTTACTCCTTGAAGAAAGAAGTGCTGGGATTGAAGAGAGTTCACTATATCTACAATTTCTGACCTTAGTAACTACTTGAAGACACAAACATTTCTCATTGTAGTGATGGCAGAGAAGCTCTAAATGTGGACTGAATGGGTGCATAGAAAGATCCTTCTCTGAGTACTATTACTAATACTTTATGACAGACCAAAAGGGTATTCCTGTGCAGAATAATCAGTTCTCATTTTCTAAATATTAATCTTGAGACACTGTAGCAGAAAACCCAAAAAGTTTAAAGCAGGAACATTGCCAGAATGTTGGCCTTTTGTCAGCTCCTGATAAGTGATACAAATCTATGCCTATCAAGCCCAGGCTCTACCACCGTGTTACTTTTTTACAATCTGGATGTAGAAACAATGAACATCACTTAGGAAACCTCATCCTTTAGCCAGTTACTGCCTTGTTTTAGGAACAGAGCTGCATTAGGTGCTACGTAGCTCTAAAATAATAAAATGCGTGCTTAAAATTTGCTTGTTAAAACTTTGCAAGTCCACCTTTAGAGCAGTAGCTGTAAACTGACACAAGTTTTCTGGTTTTGAAGGTTTAAGATCTGTCTCCTATAAACGGTTATACTGCTTAACTCTTTTATTGCTCATTAGAGTTAACCTGAGTATTCTACAGATAGGCCAAAGAAAGACTGCCAGTATTTACAGGAAGAAAGGGAGAAAGACACACACAAAAAACCAGACAGGTAAAAGACTTCACAACCACTAAAAACAAGACAAGTCTGCAAAAATAAGAATAAAATTGGTGGCAAAAACAGGTAAAGAAAAAAGCCCGAACAACTCAAAATATTAAAAAAAAACCCTAAAAAACCCTCCTCCCGCTTTCAGAGAAACAAAAATCTTATCTTTTAAATTTTCATCTGAGACGCTGTAGCCAAGGTATATTTTTTTAGAGTTATTTTTGAACCGCTCACTAATACAACCGTGTTTGTTCCTTTCTGATACCTTGCATTTCTATAACAAGAACACTTTGTGGCTTGCTGAGTAGCCTGTTGAATTAATTTTCATTGTAAGCCACGAGGATTTTGTGACCTAGATCCTGTTTATGCTCGTTAAGCCCAAGCTGTTTGCACACGGCTCATACCAGCAGAAGCACCAAGAGGAAGACAAACTGTATAAATGGGTTTGCTATTCTCCATTTATAGGAGGAAGACAAGCCTTTACCTCCATGAAAAGCGAGGTGAGAGGAAAGGGGGACTCAGAGACTGGAATGGTGGCAATCAGTATGAGCTTATGGTTTATGTTACATAAGGAAAAACATGCTCAAGCATAAGAGCATCTGGACTTCCAAGAGTTTGATGTGTCTCTGGTGATCCTGACAAGCTGCCCAAGGGCTAGAGGACAAAGGGAAAGAATTTTCCTTGTGTTACAGCCTAGAATACCTGGCTGCAACTATTTAAATTTTAATGATATTGCTCTGATTTCTGAAGTCTGAGGAATGTTTGGTGTAACACACAGCCATGACATACAAATCAGTTTGTCCTCCAGGTAGTTTGCTGGTTGATCCTGGAAATCAGTTTGGGTTTGTGCATCTTTGACAAATGCATATTTTGGTTCATCTTTTAGCACAGGAAGGTGGTTAAAACACTGAGTACAATAGGAAGAAATGCTATTCAGTCTAACACAGAAAGCCACAAGCTATCCAACTTACTGAAGGCCACTGGTTCCCTGTCAGACATTGTCAGATGTGAAGACACAGTGTAACTGTGGACACTCTGAATGACTGTGGTACCTCACAGGATGGCAAAGTGCATTCACCTTCCCAGGGCACCTGGAGCTCCCAAGGGGACATAAATCATAATCCAATCCAGGCGGAGCTACAATCCTGTAGGATTGTCCCAAAACATACTAGGATGTCTCATATATTTTCCATATTTCTTTTCCATTGCCAAACTCAACTCTCTGCTTATTTATACAGAAACGGAAAAGTCGCCCAACTAAAAAAAAAGGGAAATCCTAATTTAAAAATAGGTCACCCTTAAAAAAACCCCAGTATTTATCATGACTACACCAGTAAATTAGTAGCATAGTAAGAATTTTTACATGGTAAAAACATTTAAATGGTCTCTCCTGGTAGTAGCTCAACACACTGAGAGCCTTGCTTTAACTACCACCTTGTGCTGTAGAAGTTCAGCTTTCATTTTTATATACAGAATACAAAAGTCTTCAGACCCCTCTGGTTGAAAAGAAAGCCTTCAGACATGGCCTAGAGGTATGGCACAACAACATAGTATTTTGCATTGAAATTTTGACACCTCAACTGTTCAAGTCAATCTGGTCATGTGCAAATAACCAGCTCATGCAGCTCTCTATTTCAGTGGCAGCCACTCTGCGACCCACGTGCAGGCACATTGGATACAAAACCACATGCAACTCCAATCAAGTATTTCTCAACTGGATGCCTTGGAGATCAGTGTTATCATGGATTTCATTCTCTCCCAAGGAGCAGAGATTCTCCTGCTGCAGTTCCTTTTGGCAGGCTGGCCAGGGAAAGTAGGATTGCTGAAACAGCAATACAACTAAAACATTTCCAGGTCTAAAGACTTGGATACTTGGCCCATGGCAAAAGCCTGACAGAGAAAGTTTGGAAGTTACATATTAAAATTGGAACAACCTAAAAAATGCCCCACAAATGATCCTGCATCAATCTTAATCCACAATGATAGACACAAAATCTGTAATTCAATATATTTTGGAGTACTATTTCTCAAACATTTTGAATGCACCACCCTCCCTCAGGTTCATTAGTCTTTACAGAGCCTTCCCAAAACTGTTGCTTGGCTGCAGAACAGGGAACCAGACGTCTTTACTCACAGCAGCTTGGTTTCTCTAACACTGGGAGCAAGGAAATCCCTTTAAGTACTGACTGACAGCACCCAAGCCCCCTCTCTTCAGCAGCTGTTCTGTGCCTGGTTGGCTCTGCCCTGTGGTCCCCACCTCTCTCTTGCTAACACGACCCATTGCTGCTTTTTACACCCCTAGCCCTGAAGAAACTGAGAGGGTGTCCCAGTGAGTCAGCATATTATTTTTGAGTTTTCTGTCTAAACAATGAAAGTAATCAATATTTAATATATACTATCTAAAATTCTTTTTATTGTTTTTTTAAAACTCTTTGAACCTTTCATTGACTCCCATGGAAGCTGCAATATAAGTTTGAGAAACATTGCTCCAGAAAAAGACATACAGTTTTTTCAAAATATAAGCAAAACAAATACAATATTTTAAATTACAATATCTTTATACAGTATTTGCATCAATAAGCAGATTTTACTGCCAATATATTTTTCATATTGGATTAAAGTTACAACAATATATTGAACAAAATGTTTCCAATAAAATAAACTTTTTGTAAAAACAATGACATGAAATAATGAGATACCATAACTCAGTTAATTTTAACAGTGCTACAAAAAGAATGCCCAGTTCCCAACCAGTTAAAAAGCAAACATGTTAGTATTTTATTCAAATTTAATGATTAAAAAGTGTAAGATCATTAGTTCTAGTAATAAATGATGAAAACAGTAATACAGCATTGTGTCTAGATGAATGAAGGAGGCAATATAATCAAGTAAGAAAATATACTGAATAAAAATGATAAGTAGCATTTTCTTTCAAACAAAGGACTTGTTATTGTCGCCGTTGCTTCTTAAGAAAATGAAAAGCCGAATATGTAACAGTGGAAATATGATGCACATCTAATCCAAAACAAATTCTGTCAAAAAAACTAGATACTGAGCTGCTGGTGCTTTTAAAACAGTACAATTTAATTAAATACAAAACAGTACAGCAAACTATAAAGATACACAAAAGGTGACATTTAAAAAGGCTTGGTGAAGGAGGGGTCAGAAGGTTTCTTTCCAAGTCAACACACCAGATGTGGCTGGCAGCTGGACCTGCCCCGCCTCACTGCCATGAGAAAAAGCCTTCTCAGTGACACCAGCAGATGCATTCCAAATTAACTGAAACATGGCACATGTTGCTCTAGCACTCCTTTTCTGTATTGAAAAAAAACTTGATGAAGAGTCTTCCACTGTAATAAAGTCTGTTTTCTTTTTGAGTAATTAACAAAGCATTTTCCAGAAGGCAAAGGACTTTGCAGCTAGGCTCTTGCAAGTGTGCTGACATCGACTTACACAAAATTTCATATGCTCTGAGAATCTTCTCTATTGAACTTTTCACCCTTATTCAAATAGCACTCGAAGGGGCCTTCCTTTGAAACCTCCCCAAAATAACACCAAGTAGAAAGGAGAAATAAAACAGACAATCTAGAGCAGAGGAGATTTATTTCGGTTACGTTTTGAACCAGACAAAAATTTGGAGAGTTGAAAAATAAAGTCAGCTTCATGTCAAACAAGGAAAACAAAAAAAATTAAAGGTTAAAGTTAATTGGTTTGTTCACAATATTCAGCAGAAGTCAGAAATACAAACATTGCAAACTGCAATATCATTCTAGGTTCTCACACAATGAATCAGACTCAAAAAAGTAACTAAAAAGCAAATTTAGTAAGGTTTGTCTTGCAGTCATAACATCTTAATATTTATGTTCAATAGCATATTAATAAATATTACAATTTTGCAAAAGGCGACCACAAGGCCACAGCTGCCTAATTCAACTGTTGCAAAAGCAATAACAAAAAAAGGCAGAAAAATCCCTTGACTTCACAAATTTGGACATGATTCTAAAATGCATCATGGGAGAACCTTGATTATCAGTAAGAGGTTGGATACTGATGGATATTAAAACAGACAATCAACTCACTGAAAACACACAATAAAAAAACCCAACCAACCAAACAGCACTTTCTTTAATCAGGACACAAGAGGAAAAAAAAAAGGAGTTTTTTATTTCTGTACTGATTGACCTTAGAGCTGGAATTAATGCGCTTGTAAGTACAAACTCATTATGTAATGGTGCACAGTATAGCCAAAGGCTAATTGTATTATTTTTCTGTACATCAAGCCATTCAATTTCAGTTTCAGGACTATTACACCAGATGCATAATTCTTTGTCTTCCTTTCTCTCCCCTAACCTTTCATATTTATTCTAAGGATAAGAATATTAATGAAAAGAATAAATGTAAGTGTTTCTGCTAAAAAGGAAAAAAAAAAAACAACCTCACAAAGAATTAAGAATTAATCAGTAATTACACAGCTTGCATTTAACTCCTAATTCATGGCAAGTCTGCAACGTGAAGGCAGAGCTGTACAAAGGAAACAGCTGGAAATTCTAAGAAGCATTTATGCCAATTAAAAACCAGTTAATATCTGAATGATCTAAAAGCATTTTCCACACTTGGAGACTGTGAATATTTGGCTGGCATATACCTAATCTAGATCACTAACAGTGGGCAGAAAACTCTTAAACATTTCACTATCCGTTTATAATTTAACTTTTAGGACACCCTGTCACTCCACACAAACCAGCTCAATACACTGGTGGTACCTGCACACCGCGCTGCCTGAGCTGGGACACTCATTGAGCACTTTCCCAGCTCACAGGCTATTTATCATCTCTCCATTAAGTCTAGTTTGTCATGCAGCTGCAAATGGCAAACTTCACGTTCTTAATTACGGACTGAACAAGCTGAATGTAATTTACCAATAAAGCCTCCACTTTATTCACTTTAAGCTAAAATTGAGTTTCGAAGGTTCTCAATTTAAACATCACAATATAATTTTTAATGTAAATGAGTCTCTTAATTTAATACACTGAAATATTTACCTTCTACACCCATGGCATCAGCTGTTGAACATATTGATTGGTGGGATGCATACAAAAACTCAAGTCTGATTTTGTGTCATCCTCCTTACATCAGGGCAAACTTACACCTTCTAACCTCACTCATCACAATATGATTAGATTGTGATACCACATTCTTCCTGTGTTCCCTGTATTTGCAGAAACAAAAAGACCACAGCAGTCTTTTTGCTGATCCTATTTCCCATTTTATCAGAATTTCATCTCACTGCCATATTTCATCTCACTGCCATATCTCACTCCATAACCTTTTGAATATTTTGCACTTTAACAGAATTACGACTGAGTTACAATTTCCTTGTAGCTTGTGTCTGCTGAGTAATACACATAGTTCAATTAACTTAACTCTGGGATGACAGCACATTTATAACGTTCTCAAATATTTCAAGACATCGGGATATGGGAAAACAAGTTACCATAATCTCCCCTGCTTGCAAAGTTGATGTTAAATACTGCTTCCCTTTATGTTTTTTTGGTATTTGCTATCATTTTCCTCCCTCTCATCTCCCATTACATCCCAAGTTTTATTAAAGAATAGCCCCTTTATGTGAACCAGGAACGTAAGAAATTTCAGACCAGCCACAGCATCAAATTGCAATTGTTACGCTTTCAGGTTTTCTGAAGGCTTTTTGTCAGACAATTAGTTAAATAAACATAATTGCTTCATATTTTTACAGCTATAAAATTACACTGCACTCTGACTTCTTCTGATGCTTGTTATTGATAAAAGATACAGTACTAACTTCAAACTTAGGCTACATTTAAACTTTAACATCAGCTGACTTTAACATCTGTTCAACTCTGATCTGCAAAAGTCAACGACAGAAATTTCCACATTATGCAACTTCCGAAGTTTGCACTTCACCCTGGAGCTTTGTCCACACTCTGCCTACTTAAGAAAACTGTTGTTTCTCACACTAAAATTATAAATTACAACAGACACACATATGCCCACTGCACACATAAGCGCTGACTGAGGTTCTGGCCTTTTCCTGGTGTCATGTTTGATAAAATCAGAATAATATCATCATGATACCAGAATTATATCTGCAATGTTTAACAGCATCTCCATTTGTGTTCATATTAGCCTTGAAAATATTTAGATTTTTCATGCTAACAGCAAGAACCAACCCTCCCACCCCCAATAACTCCCATTGCTCCCCATCCCCCAAATGTGTGAGATTACAGAAAATCACTATCTAGGGTCTGTGTCATACAGTACAGATAACCTACATTCAAGCTACCTGTCCAGATTCCCTTTATCATCAAATGCAGAGAGAGAGGCATGTGCAGGGGCAAAGTCACCGTATCCTAAGGTAGAGCAGTCTAAAACAGGGCAAGATGAACGAATCAGTAATTACAAATGTATGTCTGCTGGCCAAAGGAAGTTTAAAAGAGAAACCTGAATAACATGTAGGTATTTACATAGCAGTTCTAAAAGTTAGATCAGTCGAGTAAGACCCATGTACCTGTAAGAAACATCTGATGTGGGGTCTGCAGTGCAATTATTCCGGTAATAAATAATAAAGTGAAGCAAAATGGAGCATAGCCCAATTCATCTAAAGAAATACCAAACTCACCCTAACTCAGGATTTAGACTGAAAGCATTTGACCCCATTTAAAGCAATGATGTGTACTTTACATTTGTATTTATGTTCTCACTAAAGCTATGGAGACAGTGCAGCCTTCAAGTATAGACATTCATACACTCATTTCATCCATCTAGATTTGCAATTTTATCTTCAGATACTAATTTCTGGTTGAAAGTTTTTGTCATACGTATATTCAGGTCTTTATATCTGAAAGGCCAAAATATCTCAATCATTTAAAAACTTAGTTTCAAAGACTATGATGCATTTCACCATTATAATATATATTTATATAGACACACACACATATGAAAGAAGTTCTTCAAGGCATTAGTTTTTTATATATCTCCTAACATTTCAAATGGCATAAGACCACAGATAATGGCAGTGGAATATCCATATCCCATTCTCCTTTTGCCCAAACTTTGCAGAAGTCTTTTCTCTTTCATATGTACTTAATTTTTAATTAGAATTTTTAGTGTGATAATAAAAATCTCCCAAAGAATGCAGTCTTTACGCAAACAAAATAAATTTCCAAACAGTATTCTGTCTGAACTGAATGGAAAAGTGGATTATTTGTTGGTTCCATCAGTTAGTTACATGCCTTCATCAGTCTGAACATGACTTTTATTTCCTAGAGTAATCCATCACAGTGACATTTTATCCTAGAGTTAAACATGAAAGCTTTAATGAAACCATTCCACAGCTTTCAGCATGTTGCAGACTTACTAAAATTAAGTGTCCAGCCAGATATCCTGTGCTATGCCTCTTTATATGCAAGCCTTCAATCTCAAGGACAACTTTGAGACAAGTACAGCTTTATTTACATAAAAGAAATTTTGATGGTCAAGTGGTTTATTGAATACAGTCACCTTATAAATTTTTCTATAACTCCATGAGTGCTCAAACTGAGAACTCAAACATTTTTCTCCCCTCTTTTTTAAGGTTATACTGTACTGACATCTTCACAAGAAATCAAACTAAAATTTATTAGTTTGTGAAGTATGTTTGTCTCAGTTAGAAAAAATTACGTGAGGCTACTTTTCTGCATTGTAGAACACTGGGATGATTACCTCTTAACTTTGAAAAGTTCTAACAGGTTTAATTTGAATTAAGCCTATGAGAACAAATCGCAAAGAAATAATTTCAGAAACAATTTTTCAAAGTATACAAGAGTAAATCTATATGCTGCTGAGGATGAAGCACAATAAAGCATCATTGAGATAATCTATAGTTAAAATGATGGTGTATGACTTATGATTAAGCTTCATTACCTGCAGAGCAAGGGGCTTCCATCTCATATTTTTCAGTAAAGCTGGTGCTGAGGTAAGCATGCTCTGAGGTCGCTTTTTCAAAGTTAAGATAACACCACTCGGATCCTCTCGTAGTGCATTCACCAAATTTTTCAACTGCCACCCCACCTGGTAACCAGTAAAATTATTACAATAAAATTGAGGTACATTATTCAATATGTAATGTTCCCTTTTTAAATAAGATTAGTAAATAACATAAAGGAATGTATATATACCATAAAGGAGATTAACTCTAGAAATGTCAAAACTTAATTACTGCATAAAAATCACATAAAGTAAAATAATTATTGTAATGCATTGAGATGTATATGTATAATTTCAGGTTTTAGAATTAATAAACTACTGTTACTTCACTGCAAATGCACAATTAAATTGCAAGGTGTTTTCAAACTTAGCTCTGGTACATAGACTAGAGATTAGAAAATTAAAAAGCCCCGGCTTTTGCATTGACAGTTCATTTCAAAACTGAGCATTTTGTACTTTGTGGTTATTATTCAAAGTCCACTAACCACGTGTAGTCATACACAACTACTCCTAGCAGATTATGCAAGCACAAAGCAGCTCAGGAAAACCTTACTCTTAACACTGTTATAAAAATGAAGTCAGACTCACAAAGCATTATTTAAAATAGTGCTTCTTTCATGATGATTTCAGAAGCAAACACAGTAAATCAATGACAGAAATGTAGTCCAGTCACTATGTATTAGCCCAAAATTAAATTTTCCTAATTTAATTACAGCATTTTGAAATATTCTAAAATTAAAACCTTGATTTAAATGGAAAGCAACAAGTTTGTATTTATAAATGCAAGATATAACTTTCTCAATAATTTATTTTGCATTTTTGGAAAAAGTACTTCAAATACTACAACATTTTAAGTTGTGGCAATGGTTTTTAGTCCAAATAAGGCCTGATTACAAGGTACCTACTGTGAAATGCTTTAGGATAGTAAAAGTACACTTTTTCAAGTTTGGCACCTAGACTACATACCTAGAATCATACACCCCTTCAAAATCTGTAGACTCAGAAAGTGATTATTTCTGTAAACCTTACACTTTTTCTACTTCTTTTTGCTCTGTCGCCCACCTGCACCCTGCTAAACAAGTAAAATTTCCTAATTTGTAAACGATCACAATTATGAATATTTTCCTTCTTTCACAATTTATAAAAGAACATGGACAAGAAGAAAATTACCCAGCTGATAAGAGGAAAAACAAAAATCTAGAACTTTGAAGTAATAAGGTTACTTTATATCATGTCAATACATTCGAAAACTCAAATCAGCAATGTGAACAAAGAGTACAGATGTTCTTTATCGTGGGTACAGTGTAACATGACACAAACATATGTTACCTATGCTTAAGCAATATAATCCCACGTAGGTTATTGCTACTTATTTTGTACCTTATTCCCTATTACACCAAACCTCACTTTGGTTAGCATCACTTATTTTAATAACTGCTTCTCCCACACAAGTGCTCCACTTGAGCCAACTAATTTTACCAACACCCCTGAATCACAAACATTGCTCAAATCCCATCACTCTCTTCAGCTCCTGTGAACCTACCTGTTCTGATTCCACCACAGCAAAGCCCATTATATCCAGGATGCACTTCTACAGTAAGATTATTGTATGCAAAGGAAAAGGGGACTGATAACATGCATCTTTATAGAATATTTTTCAGCTTTCACAGAAGAATTCCAAGCATGCTGAAATCCTTATTTTCAGTCCTATGTACTAGGCATATGGCTATTATACTTTGAATAAAATGAAACATTAAATTAACCAACTCCAGCTCAATCCCCACATCTAACTGAAGTTTCTATTGTGTTTCAACAGCATTTAAACAAAATATCTTCAAGCCCAAACTTTGCATGTAAAGACATAACAAATTCATTTTAAAATACCTTACTATTTACCATACTGTTTTCTTACTTTTAGAGACTTCCACCGCAGCTTAGAAGCAATATATTCCCCACAGTTAGATATTATCACTGTGGGCATATTCAAGGTTTCATTTGCTATCCAAAGAAGGGAATTACTGGCTTACAGTTCATGTAAGCTGTGTACCTAAGGTACTGCACATTGTAATTCCTTAAAGCAACAAGTGCAGAGGGATTTGTGGAGCAGAATCCTTCTGCTGAACAAAGCAGCACAGGGAGCCTTGAGGAGAACGTGATTTGACCTTAGTTATGGATGTCAGGATGTAAAATTCTTTCCATTTAAGTTAGTAGGACATTGCATGCGAAAACGGTACTTTAAAGCCATCTTTTTCTCACTGAAATAGCCAAAGGAATATAAATAAAATTGGGGCTTTTTGGTTATGCTAGCATTTAAAAAGTTATTTCAAATGCACTTTCATACTTTGCAGAGATAAACTGTCTCGTGCATTTGAAATATGCCTTACATTGCAATAAATGGGAGATTATCTAGTCTCTTTATAACAGTTAGGGGGATTAAAGAAAAAAAATCACTTCAAAGCACTAAATCTGATGTATTTAATTTAGAAGCTCATGAATAAAAACAATTTAACTTAATTTTTCACAGTGAAATTCTGAGTTTACTAAAAATTTCAAACCAAGTTCATCCTCTGCTTTTATCTAGTTCCCTGACTAAAGTGTTCTGACTGTTCAGACAGGCCTTGATGGCTTCTCACAATCTGAACAGAAAGTACTAAATTGGCCTAAGAGGAACAAGTCACGTAAGAGGCAGTCAAAGATCAATCGAAGGAAATTGATGTCCACACAGAAGGCCTGTTTTTCAGTCCCAACACAGTCCAGACCCTCTCAAAATTCATTTTGACACAGACAAAACAATTTTATTTCAGGCGGTCAGACTGGAAAGAAGAAAAAGCAGGGACTATATCTGAACTGAAAACTTTTTCAGAAATCCACTTCAGTGACATGTAACCTACCCTTTAAATGCAATTTGGTTTTATTCTCTCTAACATCTCCTTTCTCATTACCACAGTTATAAATTTGAAACTTCTAATCATCAAGATTTTTGGACAGAATTTTCAAAGTTCCTATCATATCCTTTATCCTGCCCACGTACAGCAAGGAAGGACAGTAACAAGAAAGTTTCGACACTGGTTTGAAAATTCAATATATATGTAAGAGGACTGTATTAGCAGACAACTTTACTTATAGTAAAATAACCTGCACAATTTATTTCGAAAACAGCACACTGTGCTGACCAGGTGGCCATTTTTAAGGGTCAAGAAAGCTGCTGTTGCTTGCTTTAAAATAAATTTACATTGTCAAACTAGTGCCACCTAGAAGCAGGAGAGGTGACTTTGATGGCAGCGTAAGCCCAGCGCTGCCTTTCACTGCCCACGCCTGAATCCCTGCTGCTGCCTGTGCAGCTCATGGCCAGTGCAGGGAGGGACCAGGGCAGGCATTGCCTACATCAGGCCACCTCCACACTTCTCATCCATTCACCACTACATGCCCAGAGTGTGGCCAGCCTGGGAAGCCTCACCAGAGTGCTCCAGAGTCGCTCAGGGTCACCCAGGTTGCTTCAGCAGGGCAAGATTGGCACATGGGAGCCCTGCACAGCCCGGACACACCCTGCTCAACTCCCTGCTAACCCAAATCTCCGGAAGCCTTAGCAAAGGGTGCTCTTAGAGGTCCCCACCCACCACTTGGGGAAAGAACATGCTTCTGAGCAAGCAGAGATACACTTTAAAAGTTCTCTATGTTTCTTCGGCTTTCAACAAGCACATCTGGATGACAATATTACAACAGCCTGAAATTAAACATTTATTTTGAATTCTTATTCGAAATTGTCAAAAATCTAACTTCTAAATAATTAAATGTTGCTCTTCTGTAGATACTTTTTTCCTCAGGTAAATCTATTGTCCCCCTTATGGCAAGCTTAGAAGACTGGAATAATCTTGCTTCTTCTGAAAGTAAGCATGACCATTCACTGAATCTTTTTTTCACAAAGCTGCACTCATGACAGTATTCCCATACTCCTGTGCTCATTCATGAGTACTGCTGCATGTTATGATCCAGAAAGGAGATCTGTAAAGCATTAACATGCAGGCAGCTCCATTAGGATTGGATGGCCCTATACCAACTATTTTTAGGATGCTATGAAATAACCTACAGTCTCAAAAATTTAGGATTTGCATTCCCAGAGAACAGCTACATCACTTAAAAGCAGTATCCAAAACCAATACACAGTGAAACTATATTATTGAGAGGGTGGAATAACAGCCAAATGGTAAACAGAACAGAGTTCATATTTTTACAGGCATAATTCTATTCTAAGAGTGACCAGAATCCCATGAAAGTTAATGTAAGCGTTCTGTATCCATGAAAAAGAAAAGGTTTTTTGGTATTTTTTTCCCCATTATTTTAATTATTTCCTGACTTGCAGAGTTTGAAAAGGTAAAAATAGTAGTATTTGTATACTTTTGAAGGAAAAATAACACCTTGCTGCTAAATATAAACTGCTAAGCCATTTCCTATTTTCTAACTATGTGAATATGCAAAATCCACTCTAGTGTCTAATTCTAAAAAGTTGGTGGACTGGGAAGATAACCAAAATTCTTTTTCTTTCAGTGTTGCCTGTAATTAGTTGCATGAACCCAGAGTACTTTGACTTATCAACATTTCAGGCTTCAAGCTTTTACCCATTTTTCAGCTAAAAATAACCTGAACAATTTCTAGGAGGGAAAGTGTATTCACCTTAAGAAATTAGGTTTTTTTAAGAAGTTCCATATCAAATACCATCTTGCATTTCATGAAAAAAAAAAAAAAAAAATAGTGCCTAAGGATAAAAACCCAAACACTGCACTTCAAATAGCTATCAAACAGCATGTTGTTAGGTAACACAGAATCTGACCAGAAATTTAACAGCATCATGCTGCTAAACTAACAGGCTGATTTCCATGAACACTGGCCAGAAACGAGGATGGTCAGCTGCTAGCCCCATGAAACAAATGTTAGTAGCAAGTATCTTCTTCCCTTCCCCAAGCTGCACATGCCTGAAAAGGCGAAAAATGAATGGAAAGCCACAGGTCTTCTGTCTCCAGAAAATATAACTGATGAGGAAACCACAAAAGGATGATGATAATAGCATCTACACCTGCATGGTTTTCTCCCAAAGAGGAGAGGTTATTAATATTATGACTGTATAGACTGCAATTCTAATTAAAGAGTATCTTGACTATATTATTTAAAGCAATGCAATTTTAATTCAATGTTCAAAGTCAGTTCTGTGCATCCTTAGAATGTCACTGATCACACTGCACTGTATCATTGCCAGAAGTCACAACACAGTTTGTATGTAAAGTGCATTGAAAAATCACGTATTTTACTTGAATACTTCCTGATATTTCACTAAAACTTTTGCTTACTACCACCAAACCATGAAATAAGTGATGTTTAAATTCATTTTTGGCTATGGACACTAAAGATCACAATTAAGAGACCTTCCCAAGAATTAACTAAGTTAGGATCCATATTGAGAGTTGAGTGCAGAAATCACTGCCTCTCATTAAGCTGCCCTAAACACATTTCCTTTTCAGAAACGTATCTGACCCAGAGCTTAACTTCTGCAAAGTACCATCACAATTCAACAAACCTCACAGTATTAATAACATGACTACAGAGCACCTCAGTATAGGAGGCAACCATCTATATTATCCATGGGGGAACTAAAACTTGCTTTATCCAGGAACAGAGAGCCAGTTCTGTACTGAAGCTTGGATACTGTTTAACAGCAATGCTTACCTTTAATTTTGTACTGATACAATCAACCTTCAACTCAGAGCTACCCCACTGTTTTGCTCTGGAGTCATTACTAGCACAACATCCTAGAACAAATAAATGAGCATATTTGTTGGAAGAGCAAAGACTCCAACTCTGTGGATTTCATTATATATTTTATAGACATAAAGGTCAGTTACTAAGTAGAATTTCTGAGGAAGAAGGGTCTCATTTCCCCATTTTAGGGTATGGCTCTAAAAAATGGGGTTGGTTCCAGTTCAGATTTGGTGTACCTCTGAAATTCAAAGCACTTTCTTTCACTTGGGTACCAGCAGTGACTGGCTGTCTGCAGTGTGGTAATTGTAAGGCCTCTGTCTCTTCAACTAGGAGCACAGATAACCAGAAAAGACAGCTACTGACAATTTGTAAGGTTTTCACTCAATCCTCCATCTACTTTCAGAAAATGGATCTCAGCATTATTTATTTTTAGAGGGACTAAACTCAGTCCTTCAATTACTACAAAGGTATCTCAAAGCACCAAGACAAGCATAACTTCCACGGGGGCAAAGTACTGTGCTGACGGGACGGTGAAAACACAAACCCCAATCATACAAGAGGCAAGAAACCATTAGGTCCTTGTACTGGGATGTGGAAATGAGCGTTCTGGTCCCAATTCCCAGAGACCACTTTTTTGTGTACTGTAAATGCAATACAAACTAACACACACTGCAGAGAACAGGGTCTGAGAGCCCCACTGTGACGAGCGGGCCCTACTCCTTTCTTCAGCAAGGAGACAGAAATTAAACTCTCAGGAACAAAGGCGCTGCCACCAGAATCCGTCCTTGGCCTCATTTTCAAGAGCTCCCAGGGAATATATGGAAAGCTCAGGTGTCAGGGCTTCATTTCAGCAGGGCTTCTGGCAAAGTATCTCCCCAGCCTAAGAAGATACACTTCAGCATCCTTGGGTGGCCTCGGGTGAGCGCTAATAAAACTCAAGTGCTGATAAATAAATAAGCAGGCACAGAGAGCTGGGGGCAGGAGCTGGAGGCTCAGGCAGGATTTAGGCAGACTGGGTCACACCCTGGTTCCTCACAGATTAAGCTACAGTATGATGTGGATGGCTTCCCCCTTCCTCAGCGGGGAGGAATAGCCAAGTTCTCCACACTTCAGGCAGCGTAAGGAATGTACTCCTCAGGAGTGATCCTGCAGTATTAACTCCCAGCCACATCTGCCTTACAAGAACTCATTTTTGTGGCCCTGTGCTTCATCTCACAATTGGAATTTGACTTATGTGCGTGTGCATTGCACAGTCTCGTATTTAAATTTCCCACACGCTTGTCCTGGAATTAAAATAATAAATATATATATA
This sequence comes from Hirundo rustica, assembly GCF_015227805.2. NCBI lineage: Eukaryota > Metazoa > Chordata > Aves > Passeriformes > Hirundinidae > Hirundo > Hirundo rustica. The sequence continues at coordinate 104,591,933 of NC_053451.1, read as the reverse complement.
AACATACATGCATACATATAGATTTTTTTATTGGATTTCATTAGATTAGATTTACATTATTAAAACTTAGTATTTTAGAATTATTCTAGTGAGCCAGTAATTCCAACAGTCTCTGACACCCCCCAGCTTTTCAGTGTATAAGTAAACTACTTGAGATCCCCAGCTACCCTGCAGCTAAACAGTGCTGTTATCCTTGAAGCAGATGTTTCTTGAGAGTGAAATCATATACTGAAAATAAATTAAGATGTGCACAAAGAAATTGTTGGGAAAAAAAAATCCTTAAGGTCACTAATGACAAAACAAACAGAAAAAAAAAAAAAAAATCCAAGTCCAAAATAAGCCTGTAAGTGAGCTGCAAACTTATGCAGCATCACTTAGCTAAAGGAATGACAAGGATACAGAGTTAAAAGGATTTTTCATAAAAAAGCAGTAATTATTTTGTCATGACAGAGCTTTTTTTTTTCCATTTTACTTCTATTAAAATAGTCAGCCACAGACTATGTACTCTGTTCAGGCCACTGAGTTGTTTTAATCCAGTACTGAGTTTTTCTTAAATAAAAATTTACGTATTCAAAGTACATCTATTCATAGAATTTCCCTTGCTTTAATTTTTCCTCCCATGCTACACAGCATGAATTTGCTTTTCTTACTGTTTTGGTCTATTTTTACAACAACTATCACTGTCTTACACTTTCTCACAGTTACCTCCTAATTTCATCAGAACAAAACAACAGATTATGCAACAGAAGATCAGCTGTATCATGAACACAGCTGCTACCCTGCACAAAGCACAGAAGTATTCAAAATTATTTCATCCTAACTCATATGTGGACCAGGCTGTGCACAACTGTTATGTCAGTTGTGTATAATATGCACATCATTGAAGACATCCCTCCTCAAGCTTTTGTCATCTTTTCTAGAGTGTACTTCAATTTTCAGCAGCCTCGGGTAAAAGGAAATTATAAGCAGCAGAGTAATACCTGCCTTCCTTTCCAAATACACATACCTGAACACACACTAACAGTAAGCCTTTTTAACCTTTTCTTATGAGACAAAAAGGGTAATATAATCTGTATTCTGTTCCACAGGCACCAAAAAAGTTAACAATAGAAAATTCTAATTCTACTTAGTATCTGCTACCTGGCATAAAAAAATATACTCTAATTTTGTGTTCTGAAATAACCATTTTAAATGCAGAATTTACTGCATTCTCACAATAGAGAACATATTGCTAAAATTTTAATATAAACTGCCTGCAAATACAAACTGTACCAAGATTTGTAGCCAGTAGCAACTACTGAGAATATGAAAATAATTTTTATCAGGAATATATGTAAAAAAAATTTGGGAGCATATGGTCTTTCAATATTTATGTTGAAAATATTAATCCCATTTACAGCACCACTTAGAGGATTTTTTTCCTATGGAAATGCTACCATATGAGGTGAAAAAAGTAAAAGAGAAAAAACCCTCTAAAAAATAAAACTATTAAAATACATAATTTTCCAGTGTGTTCTGTGCAGAAAGATGAATTTACCAATTAGGTCACAAAAATACTCCACGGAATACTGCAGCAATTTTTAGCAAACACATCCTCAGGTGTATACTCCCAAGTACAGCTTGTATAAAAAATAATAGACTTGGATGTAGACTCAGAAACTTGGCTATTACCAGTGGTGACACTATGAAGGCCCACCAGTGACACCCACAGAAAAAGTCAACTGGTGTCTGCAGAGGATTTCTTACTACAATTACACTGCTTTCAAAAGATGCTTTGGTCCTGAAAGTCAGCCCATGTGTGTATTCCCAAATGGCAGCTGTACAGAGCAGCCTATGTCCTCAATTACAACAGAACATTTTTCCCCCAAAGAAAAATAATTCAAGGATTCAAAATGAATGTTGTCTGCTGAATGTTGCTCCTGTATGTTCATATAATCACACAAGTAAAGTATCAGGGCTCAATAGCAGTATATTTGTCCATTCTGGGGTACAGCCAGGACAGAGTGAAAAAAATCTGGTTTTGTGTGAGCTGTAGGATGTGTCCTACCAAATGGCATTTGGTGAGCAAAACCACAATCAGCTGGCAGGGAATACCTCCAGAAATACATTGTATGGGTACTGAAGCCATGTCCCAGTCATATCAGATGATGAGCATCTCTTGTTGCACCAACTTTTTCTTGAAAGAACTTCCTGAAAGGACTCATATAGCAACATCAACCTTTCAGTACTTGACTGTTCACAGCTCTGTTAGTTCCACACCAATCCCACAGATGAGGTTTACCATGCCCAACACATATTCCACTGCACCAAACTGCAGCAGAGGGTAGAAATCAGGTGCTCTGGAGCACAGAACCAAGAGCACACTGGATGTGGGATGCCAGTGCCCAGGCTACAGGACCAAATGTGCCACTCACAAAGCCAGAGGCAGTAAGGAGCAGTTTCCATAACCATTTGTGATTTCTGAATGACACTGACAGTGCTTCCTTTCCGTTCTTCAGCACAGTCAGCCAGGTTTAATGCTTTCACCTAAGACAAGTGGGTTGATTTCAAATTAAAGTAGAAAAACTGACATAGTTTAGTTCTGTTATCAACGGGGAGGTAGGTAGCTGCTAAATGGCAGCAGCGGCTTTCCGCTGCAACTGAAATTCCACTGGAACGTGACACAGGTGTGCTTACATGTGAAAATTTATTAAGGAAAATTATTTAAAGTTTGGCAGAAATGTGAAGCAGCATGGGCTGGTCAAACGTTATACTGGTCTAACACAGATGTGACAATGACTTGTTAGCTGTTCTGTCCTACGAGAGACAGAAGTGCAACTGGATGCCCACACTGGCACACCACTCTATTTACATGAGAATGAGCTTGAGCTCATCAAAGTGGTGTGTGTTCCACACATCAACTCCAAACAACACCCAGGGATCAACTGGAAAGAGATTCCATGGACAAGTGCATACAGCATTTGTTCCCACAGGGAAAGGAAAGCTCATGTTCTCTCACACATTTCGTTTCTGCAATACCACACTTCCCTGACATATGCACTATAAAATAATGTATTTGTGGGTCACTGCACATCTGTGTAAAAAAGGGTAACATAAATAACACCATATGGTCTCAACACAAATTCCATGGTAAAGGGAAATTGACAGAAGTATTTTTTCTTTTGAAGAGATCATGACAATTTAGTTCCTTTCTCAGTACTACACAATACCTAGATATTGTAAAAACAGGATAGGGAATTATACTGAAATTTTGAGAGGGTAGTTGAAGGACAGACTATAATTGTTAAAAAGTATGGACCCTTTATCCTGGCAAACTACAGAGTTTACAGCACAGCTCTAGAGAACTAGGTTACTCTGATAAAGACTTCCATGAAAATTTCTGGATAGCCCTAAAAAGCTTTTAAATGTAAATCCCACCCACCTTTAAAACTAAATATTTGTATTAACATCTACTAAACTTTTATAAACAAAGAAAGCCCAAGGATTCAGAAAGGATTAAAAGCATGATTTGGGAGCTGTTCTTCTATCTCTTCCTCCATTAAAGCACATACATGACAACAGTAGAAGAAAACCGAACAAAAGGCTTATTTCTCTTGAATTTTTATGATCTTGTTGCACTGTTTTTTTGTTCAAGTCAAGCATCATAAGAAAATAAAAATACTGTTTTAAATAAAGATACCGTTAATGGAAGTTGTATAAGGTGTCAAACACCTTATGTTAAAAGCTTGGACTGACCCAGCTGTCCCCTCCCTTGTACTATTCCAGCCCACTTCCCCACTAAGCCTCTTTAAAAATACCGCCTTGTTAAAAGCCAAATTAACAAGGCCTTAAGTGAAATACCTGTGTTCACAAAAGCCTAGCTGGATCTGAAACAGTCCAGAAAAAAACAAATAAATAAATATTTGCAACATCATTTTTCTACTTAGAGGTGTTTTGTTTGGTTTCTCCCCAAAATAAGAAGCCAACCAAACTCTGTTTTGGATGCATAGACTCCAGAGCTTCACATGCACCCCAAGTTCAGTAGTTCCCATGAGCTGGAATTTACCATCTCCCAACAAATTCTAAGACATTCTGTGGAAGTTGAACTCTCCTCACTAATTGTACGGTAAAACTTCAAAATCTGTTCTTTCCGTTTCCTAAACAAAGATTTTAGTTAGGATGAGTACCTAGAAAGGCATCATACTCTTAAGTGTACACCCTTCCAATAAAGCAAGGCATGATCTTGTAACTATTGTGTTTCAGAAGAATTTTAGCAAAACCTCCTCTAAGTTTTTGCACTGTAAATATAAAGAGTTCCTGTAGGTCAATTATGTGGACTTGGTTTGGCACACTGTAGTTTCCACAGTAAGATATCTGTTGTATAAAAGCTAAGTGTTATCTACTACAAGATGCCAAAAGAAACAATTGCAACTTACAGGTGTTAAATACATTAAACCCATCAGCTTCTACATGCAACAGATTGACAGTTGACCATAGTCACCTATTTTTTCCCCATCATCAATATTTACATAAGTTCTGATGAGCTTTAGCTAAGAAAAACAAATTTTGGGAATCCAGTAGTCTTTCACGTCATATCAAATGCATTCAATCTGTAAGTCATATCATACTGGTATTCAAAGTATATGCAATGTGCCAAATAATGCCTCCAAAATAAAGAAACTGTTACACAAGAACAGACTGTTAATCAAGAATCCTATACCATCCTGAGTCTGCACATCCCTGTTTTGTGCTTGGAGTATTTTCTCCACAGTTTTATCACTGATGCAACCAGAAAGAGTATTGTGGAGAGTATTAATTCATTTAAGCACTTTCAGTTGGTTAAAAAGCAACTATCTTGAGCCAAAATAGGCTCTTGAATTATATATGGGCAGAAACATGAGTAATGCAGTACAGTGCAAATTCTGAAATATCCAAGTGAGAAAGGTGTTTTTGCTTGTTTATTTTCACAGGAAATATTTTAGACACACAGGCTTTTAGAGAAGATTAAGGATGGAATTTGCAAGGAGGTTTAGGAGAAGACATTGTCAAAATCTTTTGAATCTTAATAGAAGCGTCATAGAATCATAGAATCGTTTGGGTTGGAAGATCACCTAGCATCAAAGCCCCTGCCGTGGGCAGAGACATCTCCACAAAGCCCTGTCCAATCTGGCCTTGAACATTTCTAGGGATGGGGCATCTACAGCTTCCCCGGCTAACTTTTTCCAGTCCTTTACAAGCCTCCCAGTAAAGAATTTCTTCCCAACACCTAATCTAAACTTGCCCTCCTTCAGTTTAAAGCTATCCCCCTTGGGCTGTCAATAGAGGCCCACAGCTCTCTTGCAGCACCTTTAGTTACTGGAAGGTGCTACAAAATCTCCCCAAAGCCTTTTCTTCTCTAGGCTGAACAACTCCAATTCTCTCAGCCTGTTGTCATAGGACATGTGTTCCAGCCCTGGGATCATCTTTGTGATCTCCTCCGGACTTGGTTCAACAGGTCCATGACCTTCTCATGTTGGAGGGAGTTATGACACTTAGTTACAGAACTATTGAAGAATAGATCTGTCCTGTAAGGCAAAACTGACAAAGAAGATTCACATAACAATTTAACCTCAAGAAAACACTATTTAAAGGACAATTTTCTGAACATTAACTTTTCACTGACTTTAGGCTTAATCAATTTTTTTTTTTTTGATTTAGAAGATTCAAACAGTCCAAACATCCTGCCAGTAACAAGTGGAATAATCCTGTTACGCATCTATCGAATAGCAAACAATCAAAATAATCACTTGAAATTCTTTGATTTCACTGCCAAATGAAATACTACAAAGATTAAAAATCACTACAAGCAGAGGATGTCAATAGATAATTTAAAACTATATGACATCCAGTATTAGGACATGCATAATGAAAATCAATATAAATCACTTAACCATCCTCCTACTTTGTCATGCTGCTTATTTGAAAGCCAGTGGACTTTCTGAAAAAGCAGCCTTTTCATAGTTATTACAATGTGCTTCTTGTAAAAGTATTATCTAACGAGTTGGATTTTTAAACCAATTGTATGGAACTTCTCTTCATCATATTTGTACTCTTTGAAATATAAAGTACAAAAGACAGACTAACTTCAATTTGGCAAAAAAATACACTGAAATAACTGAAGATATTTTTTTTTTAAAAAGGCCTTCAACTCTAAAAGAAATTCAGGATTTTTTTTAACATTTTGAGTCTTCATTTACAAGACATAACAGCATAATAGCAGCTACATGTGAATAACACTTCCCTACAGCTTTAGAGTTAGATATTTAAAAAAATTAGTTACTTCTATGGTCAATACTAGTGATGTAAGTATGATGAGTTACATATAATATGGATGATAAGTTACAGAGAGCATGTTGCCCTCTATTTGCATCTGGTGAGCAGTTTATCAAGTGTGAAAAAAAATCAATAAACACTAAAAACAAAATGTAGCATCTTCAGAATTATTTATCTTCTAAGCAAGAGTCACTGTAAGGAATAATACCTCTTCCCAGAAAAACAGATTCCTAGGACTGGACAGTAAATTCCTCATGACAGGGGCTGGAGTACAAAAGGATTTACTTAGACTCTTGTCAAAATCTGCAGAATCTATAGAAAAAATGAAATATTTGGGTTTTATAAACTGAGGAGCGAACATAGTGTACTGCTGCAAAAGTAACATGGGAGGTACTATCACGTTTCTAAGAAAATCCTAGTTCAGTCCACAGCGACTTTCACTGTGGAAAATTAACACTAGAACACAAGAAAATTACCTGCATAACTGTATACAATATCAATGATGACAACTATTGTTGATACAACAAAGAAAAGCATAAGTAAATGTGTGGTTTAGTCAATTACTCTACATATTCACCATTTTAAACTAAGTTTGTCTTAGTTTAAAGACAAACTCTCTCTATGGTCCTTTTTCCTAGAAATACAATTACTTTTTTCTGTGCCTCTGAAAATATTTCACTTATACAAAAGCAAGGACACCCAAATCCTACATTAAATATTCCATCCAGGTAGGCAAGAAAGCTCATCGTGAGGCTAGCCAAAATGTTACTATTAGCATTAAGGTTAAGAATCTGATCTTTCCATCAAATAAACGCAGTATAGATGTACTAAGAAAACTAGAATAAATACCTAGCCAACTGGAAATTTTCAAGTTGACAAGGCAACTTTACAGCACCATCAGAAATTTTTTTGAAAACTAGCTAGCTAGTACTGAATGTTTAATAATGTGTTTGCTCAGATGTGGATACCTTTTAATAGCCAAAATAATAATGCTCTAAAATGATTTTCAAATTAAATTGATATCAAAAACTCCCTTAGTGAAGAAAAGCAAAGAAATTAGTCGTCAACTGTACATGAAAAGTAATCATGGAATACAACACTTATAAAGAAGCTGTATGGCCAAAATAGTATTAAAATTCACCCTGACCTGCTCAGATTTATCAAATTACATTGCATAGCTCAAAATATAGCTTCTCATCTGTTAAGTTCCACATACGCAGAGTATTTTTGATTTCAAACTTAACTAGAGGGTATAGTGAAATATTACTCTAATCTGTGCAGAGGAGCTGACATGATGTACAATGGCCTAAAGCTGGAAGTGGAGTCCCGTGTGGAATGACAAAACACAACTTTTAACAAATGCCTGCTGCACTAATACCATATATTGACTTTCAGTACTCTCAAGAAACTTCATACTTTGGAAAAAGAATAGCTGCTTTCCATACTGTAAGTCTGCCTTTTCCCTTACAAAGCCTTACCTTAGAAAAGGTAAATTAATTTTAACAGTTCACTAATCCTAAATAAAATAACTTGGCCCTAACAAGTATCTGTTCCCACAAAAGGCAATTTGCATGGTATTAATATTCTTGACTATCATATCAGAAAGGTTTGTTTAATTTTAAGTTTCCAAGTTTAAAATCTGTCTTTAAGTCAATCACCCTATGTACCCCTATGGGAATTTCACATGCTTGTCTTCTTAAAAACCACACTTTCTGGTGTGTTTGGAAAGTAGAAGGTTTTCCAGCTTCAAGGAAGCATCCTTGATCTTAAACCCACAAGGGTATAATGTATTTCCAACTCTGTGCATCCCTTCAACCCAAAATTTCCATTACACTTAAACCAACTGTTTATTAAGAGTGCATGGGCAAGCAGAAAACAGCCTAACTCATCTCCCAAGACAAAGATATCTAGCCTAACTTGATATCTCCTGTAATACTCAGATGATCAGGGTCTAGCAAGACTTCAGAACTATGTGGTTTCAAAAGAAAAAAGGAAAATTTAGATGTTAGAAGAAATAATGATTTATAAAAACACATTTTTCTACACAATTCTTCTCTACACATGCTAATGTGCCCCAACACGTCTATCTCCAATTGACACAGAACATAGTTATACATACCACAGTTTGGTGGTTAACTTGAATCACTTCATCCCCAGCATGGATTTTCTTGCACCGATCTGCAGGTGACTGAATTTAAAATAAAAGAGATGATCAAGAATACAGGTCTTACCAGTCATCATCTCTCTTTCAGCAGTATGATTGCTAAGCTATGGAAATCAGGTTAGACTGATAGACATTCTACTGTGAAATAAAGAATTAAAGAAATATGCAGTAAAACAGTTTGTTATTATTGGAGAAAAACAATATGCACTGTTCTACACAATAAAATCACATGTGAAGAGAAGTATGAATATAAATGATAACTGAGTCCTAATGATTTCTTTGGAATTTTATCCTGACAAAAGGAAGCTTAAATCTACCCAACATCTCTTAAATCTTGAAAGCCAATCTTTGGCTGACTTTTGAACCTATCAAGACTAACTGGCAATTCTTCATAAACAAATTTCATAAAATTGTCTTTTTATTCTACAATATTTCAATATGTTGCAGAGAGCTTTAGTAAATTACTGTTCTGAAAAGAGCACACAAGAAAAGAAGATTGGGTTAGGTACAACCTAGGAAGAGCAAGTTAGTTAATAGTAACTTTGGTTTTGGAACATTATTTGGATGAAAGAAATATAACCATTGTTAAAATCCTACAGTAATCACACTTTCAAAAAAGCAAAGTAGTTTTGTACTTTGCTTTTGACTCAGAAAAAGTCTCAGTGACAATAACAACAAATATATATATATATATAAACCACAACAAAAAATGCCCCTTCCATAAAGTGAAAGCCCCACAAACTTTCCCTTCTTCTCTCTTTACAGCAGACCAACTATTTTCTGAGGGGAATACCTCTAAGTTTAAAGGGAAATAAATTCCTTCAGTTTTTCAGAGTCACACTTTCATTTTTCTTACAATACTGTGGCTGCCAGAAGGCACTTAACTGACTCCACAGTAGAAGGTGAGACTGACAGTTTGAAAAAAGAACCCAGAGGAAACATGTTGCTCAGGAGCAAAAAAGATCTGCTACAAATTTTATGTTAATGAGTGAAATTAATTTAATTTTCAGTTGAGATAACAGGTCACCTAAAGAAAATGCTCCAGGCCTGAAATGTGGACTTTTTGCAATGACTTATGTACTACATCCCCATTCAAAACACATGTCCCACAGCTAAGCCGTGACTTTCTAGTTCAATTAAACATAATTCATGGCCTAAGTTAAGGAGAGTGTACAAATGAAAGATATCTGAGAAACATGAGAGGCTGAAAGAAGGGTCACTCATGACTCAGTCCTAGGAGACATTGAACAGAACATCCTAAATCAAACTGGGCTGGTAAGAATGTCATTTTACTAATATAAAGAACACCAGTCTTGACATGCTGGCACTATTTAAGCAATAAAAGTACTGGCCAAGTGACTTGGGAAAAAATTTTAACATTGGTGATTATGCCCTAACAATCTGTCTTCTGTCTGCCATTTCACAACACCACATTTACTCATTCATACCTCTACAATCTTTATAATCCTCCTATATAATACAGTTCTTTTAGCTCAGATGTAGTTATACCTAAAACTTTTAAAATGCAAAAGCAGGTGAATTCTGTGTCATTACCCTTGAACTCTTCAGGACTTTATTATGATACGTCCTTTGCTTTACAGTGTCTTCAGCATTTGCAACTTAAATCTTGACAAAACAGGTCAAGTTTGCCAACCCATTAAAACATGGTCTGAGAATCTTCAAACTGGAAAGGTCTGTGTTAAAAATGTCATTGCAATTATGCCTCACCACAAGGTGAGGTAAAAATCATTTATAAAGATATGTCAAGGCTGTGGTCTTATGAAGGGGTTGTAACTCCTGTTCCTCACTGCTTTTTCCTCTCCAGTAAAAAACAGACCTTGATGTAAAATAGTATCTTTTATCATGGCTATTTATGGAAAAGACAGGAGAATCAATAAGGTCTTTCTTTTTTAGATGTACAGGCTGATCATTAAGCAGAGGATCCACTCATGAAGTCCTACCAGGAGGAACAAAGTGTGCCACACCACAAATGTATCTTCATTAGCTGGTAATTCGTTCAACAGGGAGCTGAAGAGATGGAAGCACCTGTCACTGAGGCTCACACATCAATAACTAAAAGCTATTCAGAAACTGCTTAGATTTATTCTTTAGAATAGATTTAGTTTTGTCCTTTAGGATAAACGTTGTCTTTTTCCTGTTCCCCTGGTATACTCACACTATCTCAAAGTCCAATTTAGAGCCTCTGGAGAACAAGTGCTGCATGCCCACAGAGATTTTGGTACTATTTCTTCTGAAAATCTCTCTTCCCTATGATCTAAGGGCATCATGCAAAGCCAACCAGACCACAGTAAGGGGTGACACTGGGAGCATCCTCTTCAAAGCTACATTGCTGCTGGAGATGCACTGCATGCTATTACTTTAGAAAAATGTTCTTTTTTATTGGAAAATCAAAGGACAAAATGGTCTTATCTGAAGCACATGTTTGGTTTGTGAATTAAAAGAATCTCTCCAACATGGTCTAGATGGGCTACTCAACAAGAAACCTAAAATTTTGTTTGACCAAAACACCCTTTAGATTGTTACTTCCAAGCAAAAGACAGAAGACACAAACTGGAAAGCTCTAATGCTACAGGGCCACCAGAGAGAAGCCCTTACAGGGCAGTGACCTGTGAGGAACGCTGCTCTCTCTCTCTCAGTCTAAGCTTCAGAGCTCAGCTGCTTTGATCTGCATGGCAAACGTATTGGGGGAGATGACTCCTACGGCCAAACAGCAAGACCTAAACTCTAATGGGCTTTGCAGCTGGACATCAAACACCTCAAAGGCCAGACAGAAAAAGCAGAACTGTCATTACAGAACTACTTTCTTACATTAATGTGGAGAGGACTACCATGGTACTGTGTTTAATACAGACACATGTTCTTCTCCAGGATCTTTCAGACAATTCTGTTACTGCCTCACTTGGGAGAGAAGACTTGGAAATTCAAAGGACACAAAATTTTGTTCAAATGCAAGAGAATTTGGATTCTTGTTTCCTAGAAGTTAAACTGTACTGCAAAGAGGCAAACATGTTAAGGCCAGCAGGTCAGATCACATGTGCACCATCATGATCTTATTCTGGCCATGCTGCTTAGATCTTTCTCCTCCCATCTACCAAAATCAAAAGTGTGCATGTGTGTGTGTAAGAAAGCAGCTAGAAATTGTGATCTTAAAAGCAGGAGACACCCTTCTTTCTCTAAAGGACTGCTCATTTTCACAACTGCTTTAACACACAGCAGCTTTTCCCCTTGACAAAGAGTTCAGTTTCTTGGTCTGGCATGAGCACCTCCAGGGTGTCACAATGAGTGAAAGAGTCGGTAGCAGCACAAGAGTCATCATGACTGAAGCTTCCTGACATAGCTTTAAATTATATTCATGAATCACAAAAGATAGAGTTTTGAGGGAATGCATTAGGATTTTATTTTTATCTTTGCCTCTGGGAAATTAAATCCATTAGCAAGTTATGGAAAGAAATTGTTCCTTCTTTAATTTGAGAGATTCAACTATAAAAATTGCTCTCTTTATCTCATATATTTTCTAGATTAAGCTCAACTGTAATTCTGTTTTGTTTGTTTACTTTTACTAATTTCACTAATGATGTCTGTAGCTGTAGGCCTGACTCTCTAGAATTTTTATTTTCCTTGAAATTCCTTTTTTTTATTCCACGACAGGTGGCATTCACACAAATTGTACAACAGGTATTATCTATTGGTTATGACCCACACATGTTCTGCCCACAGCAAAAAACAGACAGGAAAAAGGCTACCAGATTGCAGTTGATATGAAAGGATGAAAATTATATTCCTATTTTATTGAGATGTTAACAGAATCTCACTGCAGATCAGATGGAGCAGCTGTAAATGTCATGTAGGTAGTTTGCACTTCCCACAGGATGAAACAGTAGCATGATAAAACAAACATTTCTGACAGCTTCATTTTAAGAAAATGCCATCAAAATCTTTGAAAGGAATTGCCTAAATCATTACGGAACAGTTCAGTGTTGTTTAGTGATTCTTCCACATTAACTGAAGATTATGGATAGAAGCCTTTTCACACACAATTATGATTTTGCTCAACTCCTAACAGACATCCAGTTCCCTAAATATAGTGTACAAGGGAAAGAGGTTGTATTTCAAAGGCTTTTGAAAAGTAGTCTGTTATGTTTTACTTGCTCTTTAATGCCTTTAACACTGGTAGTAAGTGTTCCCTTCCATAGGCATTACTCAGAAGTTCATGCAGAAATACATGGTTATTTGTCAATGTGAAGGGATATCCATTTCCATGCACTCACTTATTAAAAAATGAAGCTTGATAGATGGAAAATATAAAAGCTGTTTGTCTAACACTGCAGCAAACTTCAGCATAACAGTCTCAATATAATATAGACATTTATCTTTTATTCACAGAGCAAAGTAACTCCAAGACAGCTGCTTCCTGTCTTGATCAACTGGAGCATTTTAAGTGTCTTGCAAGAACAAATCAAGACTGATTCTCTTGGTCCTTAACTGGCAACAACTCTTTCAATTCTGAGGTAAACAAGCACAAGCATCTCTGCTGTCCAACATGCCATTGGTCCTTAACAGCCAACCAGCACAAGTTTGCAAGCAAAATGTAGTTTACAGCAAAGGGAAAGCATTAACCACAGGTAAGGTCAGAAAGGTTTCCAGGCCTGAACATACAGTATTAACAATACTTACATTTTCTGTTGTTCCAGTAATTACATGAAGACCATCATATGTTGACTTAATGTACATACCCTAAGAAAAAGACATCATGGGAAAGAATTTTTAAAGTGTTTCACAAACCATCACCATCCAAACAAAACTTGCATATCTCTTAAAGAATCTCCCTTTTCTTTTTGTTTTCTTTAAGATTTGTGGAATTTAACGCATGCCATGAGTAATTTATCTCTGCCTAAGAAGTGCTTTTTTATACACAAGAACAGCCCAAATTATTATAGCCCTAACTGGCAATAGAAAACTAAAATGTTTACCATAGTTAAGTCCATCAGTGCTCCACCATTTTTTTAATACACTTCTTCAACTACAAGTAGAACAATGCCTTACAAAAAGACCAAGATTTACAAATTGCCTTAGTATGATCAATATGCCCATTTTGCTTTGAAAACTACATTGAGTTTTAAAAGATCTGGAGTCTTCAGTAGGCAACGCTGCAAACACAACTTTCAAACTGCTAACCAGTGCTTGGAACAGTGCCTGCAAAATGGCTGTAACACCTTCTCATAGCCTCACTCATCCCAATGAACACTTCCTCTATAAAACTAAACGATAAAAAAGTCAACATCAACTTTGTTAGCTATCCCACTTCTTTTAAAAAAATACAAAAAAGGAGAGATAGCTTATGAACAGACAGAAGTTCCCGCATGAGTAGTTCAAGACAGTGTTTCGAATATGTCTTTTCACCAAGCCTCAATTCAAACATTTTAGCAGCATCCACCGTGACACTGAGAGAAGGAGAAATGAGAGATAATTGACATATACTGAGCACTCAACAATTTCTGAGGAATCTCCTTTCCCCTCAACCACTTTACAGAAAGCAGGTAAACACTGAGTGCCTGAGTAAACATCCTCTCCATAACCTACTTTTTCTCTTTTTAATCAGAGTGCCACAGAGAAGTCTGTTCCTAGCTGAGGAGCCCAGTGCACTCAGTGGTGACTAAGTATGGTAAAGAGGCAAAGAAGACAGATCAAGTTGGACTAATCTACATTGGGAACAGAACTGGCAGACTTTTGGGAGCAGATATGAGGAAGTACACCTGAATTAACAAAGTGGATAATATCCCCAGTAAAACAAGCCAGGGTCTTCCTGAGTTTCTCTGGATAGGGGCTCAAAAGTGAACGCCTATTTTATTCTGCACAATTACATACTGTTAATCACATCAAACCCAGTTATCATATTCAGCTGCCACAGCTCGAAGGCAAAAAATCCAGAACTTACTTATTACTACACAGTCAGAAACCCCCTGACATCATCCTTCAACTTTCAGCTCCTCTGTGTACCATCACCAATTTGTCCATTGATTGGTTCCATCACACATCTTTGGCTTAACTCAAATATAGAATGGCTTTTTCCATACATTCATCCTCACAACACCCCTGTGAGGTAGGGAAACACTAATAATATACACACATCTTAACACTAAGGTATCTTACAGGAAACATAGTGAGCCACACAAGAGGCTGAGATATGTTGGTATCTGCTCCCTGGTACACACAACTACCCTCAAAACATCACTAATCAGGGCCTCAGGTCCCCCATCTAAGTCACTGGGCCACACACCCTGCAATATGGCAAGAGCTAAAATCACAGTGACCATGGTGACAGGAACTTTGAGTCAGGTCCCCAAACATTGCAATTTCTGAAGAAAGACATCTTTATTTTCATTCACAGTGAGGTACTGCTTTCAACCTTAAACGTCAGGGTTTAACGGTTACATGGTGTTTAGTTTTGTGCAAAGCATTGTTCCAAGGGATAGTAAGTTCATCCAAGTGTGTTATCGTTCCAGAGGACAATTCACATCCAATCTAGTCTTTTTGATAAATTTAAAAGACTTTGAAAATGCAAATGAGGAGAAAGAACTTTTGCAGGACGTTCTTTAAAGGCTAGGATCAAGATTTTGCACACATTAAGAAAGAGAGGGAAGAAGAAAGCTGAAAAATATCCACCCTAGATTGCATTTATTTCACATGAACAAAATAAATGTTATATTAGTACCATGTCACATTTATTTTACAAGAGTCAACAAAATTCTTGATATAAAGGAGCTTTTCATTGAGGAGAGGTAACAGTTTGCTCAAAAATGAGCCCCTTTCATCCACGTTTCTCCACTCCTTGTTTTAAGTGAACAATATACGGGAAATGGTACAGAGAAGAGAACAGAACATTTCTGGCTTACAGCTGTTTGATCTGGAATGGAAATAAGAATACCACAGACATTTACAAGTTTTCCTCTCTCTGCCTCCTTGTAGCTGCACAATATCAGTAGTACTTTTAGCAATCAAGAATACACTTGCACTGAAAGAAACTGGTAGATACAGTCTTAGGTATTCAAATATAAGTTCTTAAGAGTTTACAAGAATCAGTTACACCAGAAAAAGGAAAGATAATTCAGTTTACATGACTAAAATCATCATAAACTAACCAACCTAGTAATCAGGAATAAATGTATGCCTAGATTAAAAAACAAGTAACTCATGCTAAATTACATGAGAGGTTGTCCTTATCAGTTATGGAGAGAGCTCTTATTTCAAAGCAACCATTACAATTTATCTTGGTGATTAAATTAAGGGTTAGAAAAGAGACCTTCTGTGCTTTTTCTCTCTCCCCCTTCTTTGTTTTTGTTTATATATTTTTTCAGTGATTAAAACAGAATGTGATATATTTCTCACATATTTTATGTATATAAATATATAACATATTTCTCAATATTTTAAGCAATGCTGGATGGAAAAGGGAAGAAGATACTAATTTCATTTTATCACACATGTAACAGAATTTTTACTTTCACTCCATTTTCATGGAGCTCTCCAAAGTTGCATGTGCCTCTTTAACCCCAAAGAGCTCTCAGAATGCTGTTCATTATTCTTTCCCAGCTCTTTCAGTATTTCAAACTAAAAAATTCAAAAGAAATATCAAGAATATTAGTACACTGGAATCCTAGAAAGGAAGTAAGCAATACACTTTAATCAGCTGCCACACCCTGCTGTATCTACAACTTGCATTTTATGCAATTTCTTACATTACAAGCTTCTTTTGTGTTTGCTTCAGCAGGCAAAAAGGAACCCTGAACAATCACTCTCATGTTCTGATCAATTTACATTTGCATTTCTGAACCCCTGAAATCATATCACAGCCACTTACCTGACTGGGATTAAAATAATTATATGCACAGGAAACAACCGAAATTCAAGATTAATCTTTGCCACAGTTCTCTGATATTCTGTTCTATATTAAAAATACAGTAGAAAGGGATTGTTGCAGAAAAACTACCCAAGAACTACTTGGTTTTCTGCTTTTTGTCTAAATACACTCACTGTTTTTAGTCAAGCAGCGACATTTTTAAGTCTGTTTCCTGGTAAAACATACTACCTAAGCTAGTCAGTTTTGTCTCTTTGTGTATCAGGAATGTAAAAAACATACACAATTAAATTCTGCTTACTGATACAGATGAAACAACTTGCAAGTCCTCAAAAAAAAAAAAAAAAGGATTACACATGGGACCACGTTGTTGATTGCAAAGTTGACCACATTAATCCATTTTAAGGCTTTTAAAAGAACTTTCTACCGTCACAACTCTTTTCATCCTTACTGCACTGCCACTGCAGGCAACATCTCTTCCCCCAGCAGCACTCACTGGAGAACACGTGAATGCCAGTCATAAGAAACAAGGCTTGAGGGAAAACAAAAAAGGAAAGAAAAACAAACAACAAAACCAATACCAAATCCCACCCGTAACATTGCTTTACTCAGTACACAAGAGGTTCTCCACATCACACCCTAAAAGCATTTTCGGCTTGACAGGTTTTTAGCTGCTTCAAAGGTTATTTAGTCATAGGTGTTAGATAGTTTTAATATCTATAAGACATGGTAACACATTTAGTTGTTTCTTCTGCATTCAGGTGTAAGTCTGAAAGTTTACATTTACCTCTGACAAATACTTACTTTTCCATATGAAAAGAGCAAACACAATGAAGGAACTATTTGTATTGATTAAAATATCCTGACCATGCCAATGTTCTTTAAGTTGTAAAAGCTTCAAGCATTTTCTTAATTCCATCATATATTTACCACGAGTTTAGAGAAACAGCATTGTTTTCCAACCTTTTAATTTCCTTCTCATCTCCTTTCCTTCTTCCCTCCCAGATTTACTTTAGCTTCTTATCTGTTGAATTTGAGATGGCAGATATTCTGTTCATGAAAAGTGACAAAATATCTTCCCAGTTAGCAGCCATCCTTGTCTTTTTCTTCTGCCTGAAGTCCTTCCATTCTTATAGAACATTTTCTTTAGTGATTGGTAAAGTCAGCACGGAACTGTCATGTGGGTCAAAACTCTACAGCAAAGTTGACAATAAACCATTATTTCACCTCCATCAATGCACAAATCCTGGAAGAAGGTCCAGAAATGATTGAGCTTCACATTTGTCCCAGCATTTCTTATGTGCAGAGAATATTTACAACTCCAAGCTCCACTATCAGTTCTTAAATTGACACCCTCAGCAGTCAGTGGGGCAGTACTGATGTGCATTCACTGTGTCCTAATTCAAACGTATTAGGTTAAGAAGCAAACAAACAAAACCCCAAGAACCCAAAAACATGTAAAGCACCAAGAACCACAACAAAGGTGGTCTGTTGGCACGACTGGCGCTGTTACAAAGGGAAGGGGATGATTTTCAGCATCCCTGGTGCCTGCTCTGGAGAGCTCACAATCTAGAGGAGACAGCACAATGCTGAGGCAACACAATAGTGGCATGCAGGCAAGGATGAGAGGGAAAAAAACATGACTGTGTCAAAATGGCATTGTATCCTTCTAAGGCTTGTATACTGTATGGTTGTTATTTTCCTTTTTTTTAAAAAATGCACACAATTATTTTTATGACAATGACATCAAAATCCTGCTAAATTCATTCACAAATAGATAAAAAGAAAAAGCCCAGCCTTGAAGAGTTTCCAGTTTAAACAGACAAGACAGACAGAGGGTATAAAACAGACACAGAGAGGGAAAGAGATTCTCTCATCAGCTACCCAGCAGGAACAGATCCACGAAACACATTCTTATTTACAAAAATACCATTCAACATTTTTCAGTCCCTGGGAGTTCATACCAACCTACACGAAGACTTAAATGAAGGAGAAAAAACGCAAAAAAAACCCAGTCACAAGACAGAAAGAAAAAAAAATCAAGTTCAGATAAAAATGGACAGCACTCACAAAAAGGTGATTAAGAGCAAGAGGAAGATTTTCTCATTGCAATAGAAGAAAGGGTTTCAAAAGTTTGACTGCAGTGAGGTGATGGAAGAGTTAAAATTACAGGGGAAAGAGAAGGAAAAGAGAAGGAGAGAATCCTTGAGAAGCTGAAATCCTGAAGGACAAGTTTAAAATGGATTCAGAGATAAAAAAGAAAGCCAGAAGAGGAAGGGAAAACAAACTGCAGACTAAAACAAAGGATGGGGCTGTATCGACTCATCCAAGTGTTTGGGGGTTTTCTCAAATTTTAATTGCAATTTTCCAAAAGAATGGAAAATTAATTTAGTGTACAATTGCTCTAAATAACTTGGCATACCCAACTTGGCCAAGAAAAACAAATCAACCCAAAACCCAGCAACAACCAATCCACAAACCAAAATATTCTCCAAAACTACAACATCCAGACAACTTCAAAAACCTGCTGCAAAGAGTAGAGCAGTCCTCTTTCAAGACTATTCAAGAATGTGGAATGAGAATAAGCTTGATCAGAAGTTGCAGAAGCTATTTCTTTAGACAAAGAATGTTTAACTGTATTCTAAATTCTCATTTTCCACCTCCAATAATTATGGGAACAGATATTATTAATGATGTAAAGCTATATATCTGGAATTGTTACCAGTGTTGGTTTTCACCATGCAGTGGATGTTGGGATACTTGAGTAAACAAGAGATCAATGGTCAGCTCTTGAACAACAAACACAGGATAGCTGTATTAAGAGCCTCTACAAGCACCAGATTAAAAATGCCAAATTCCTGCAGTAAAATTCAACGAGTTACTTATCAGTAGTGCTGTGAAGCCCTGGAATAACTTATAAAATAGCTTTATATCCCCGAGATACTATGAAACATTTTCCAGAATCTGACAGGTTTTGTGCATAAGCCCACGCAAACTTCTTGGTTGAGTTGATATTAGTAATTTAAGTCCCTTCAGACTTCAAGATCCTAGAACAATCTGAACCATTTTTCAGAACCTAGTATAAATGGCAAGAACGTCTTACTCACTTCTCCCTGCTCACTGAACTCTGTATACTTCAGTCAGCTTTAAAAAATACTTCCCTGTTGGCCCAGCTGCATAAGAAACCAAACTGGCATGAGGAATCAAACTCTTTTCAAACTTTCAAACACAAAAGGCTAAAATGTCCTATTCATTTTCCCATTCACGTCATATTCATTAATTTATTAAAAAAAATAAATAAATAAAATCACTTTCTCATCCTGGATGACGGGTTTGATTAACTGCGTACTTCTTACCAGCCCTTCACTTGGCTTGATGTTTGTAAGCTGGATCACTTCAAGATGGGCAGACTGCGAAACCAGCGGATCAGAAGAGAGTGAGATAATGTGGTCACAGACACCAGAAAGAGTTTTACACTAGGAAAGAAAAAAGGAAAGAAAATGTTTGAATAAGCATACCACTGCTAACTTTTCACATGTCAATATACAGTTTAAATCACCATATTTTTCAAGTACATACAAGGCAGAGGGGGAAAGGCCTGAGGCAGCAATACAACACAAAATACATTATCTCCTGATGACCCTGAACTAACAGCATCAGACCAGGGAGGAACAGGAGGCAAATGCTTTTGCATCTGAGCAGAGACAAAGAGGGGTTCCCATGCACTCTCACAGATAGATGCCCTGCTCAGGCACACAGGGTATGTGTGGTGAGCCCCAGCCCCCACCTTACCCACATCTTTTGCGAAGACAGTAAGTGCCTCAAGCCCACTAATTTCCACTGAACGTGCAGCTGTTCAGCACAGATGAACATCAGGCTCTTAATGATGACAGGTAACTCTCATTAACTCCGAAGTTTATTCTATATAATAAAACATGCTAATTGTCTTTGGACTGTGTTTCTCATGTTCTACAGCTGCCAAACATGATTTACTATTGCAGACACGAAGATTACAATAAATCACCACTTCACAATGGGATAACTCTTAAACCAGTTATTGCTGGCAGCCTCTGCAGCAATACAGAAAAAATTTCTGAAAAGGCTGAGACTGTGAAATTGGTACTGTTTTATCTCCTGATCTCTCACTCCCTGAACAACCTCTTCTCAGAAGCAGGAAAGCTGCGAGGCTTTCCTATCACTCTCTGCAAGAAAGTGATTTTTGAGAGTTCCAGTGCTTTCCAGGAAGTCCCCTATCAGCAACTGTTCAGGTTTCCAATGAATCTTTTGTCAGCAAATTCAGGGATTAGGACATTCTTCTGGTCCCAAAACAGTGGGAATCTCCAAAAGCAATTAAGAACCAGCTTAACTGCTCTGAAATTCAAAAGATGAAAGCTAACCCGTCTCCTCAAATGACTGAAACACAACTGCACACAACTGCTGCACCAATCAATCTTCCAAGATTCCAAGGTATAGTTCTTACAGTAAAAAAAATTGCAACAATGCTATGGAAAAGTAATGTAAATTTGGATATAACCCCCTACCAAATCACCATTATAATTCCAAATCGCAAACTACAAATATCTTACGTAAAAAGGAAAACTTTGAAAAGTGATTAAAAACAAAAAACAAAACAAAAAACACAAACACCCACCAAAAAAACCCCCAACCAAACAAACACCCCTCCCCAAAAACAGAACGACAACCCAAAACCCACAATAAGCAAAAACAATCAATGACAACGACATCTTAATCCTGTTAAGAGACCAATACACTTTTCTCCTCTTTAAAGTATTTACAAACAGTTGAAAGTTTAGGTTTGTATACAGACCGCTTATTTTGTTGAGCAATAATGTTTCAGGGTGAATAAGCAAATCAGAATCAAATGCAAAACACAACAAAATTTGTATTACCAACATGACCATCTTCCAGAGAAAATACTACTTTCAAGCATAGCCACACACACCACCTTCCTACTTTTTCATGATGCAGAATAATTACTGAACAAAGGACATCAAGAAATACATAAAACGAGGTTAAGAATGGTTTGTGCTTTTCCTGAAGTACAAAAAAGCGAAAATTAGGCCTTTATTGAAATTTGGGCTTCTTGAATGGCTTTTGGACACATGAAAATGGCTTTGAGCTGACATTTTTAAAAGGTAAAATTATATAAAATTACAAAATAAAAATGCAAGCTTAGATTTCTGTTTATTTGTGATTTTAAATACAGTGTTGGCATGTCATTTCTATTTCCATCTTGGAACTGCACTGACAATTATTGAAAATCTGCTCTAAAAATTACAGAGCACTCAGATATTTGTGCAAGCATATAAACATTATAAATTATTCTCTGCAATTGAAAATGGAGGTTTTTATATCTCTTTAGACTTGTATTCATCTACCTATTCTTCCTATTAATCTCCTCTAAACCCATTAAATATATGGAGTTCTTAGCAATTTCAGAGAAACTTCTGTTTATAGTGAATTACTTTTTTTCTCCAACTTCCAGAACTGTTGCATTGCGGAGAGATGCCAAAACACAGAGAAAAGGGGTGTTCCTACCACCTAAGACAAGGTGTAACATTTCATCAACACATCTCCTCATTAAAAAACATGTTGCCAGCTCCCTTGAGAGATGATGGGGAAAGGAGAGGAGCCGGGCAAGTCCAGCACGGCATGGAGCAGAAGCCTAAGCTGAGATGCATTAAAGAATCCCTTGGAGCAGGGTCTCTCCTGCTGCCTCCCCATGAGAGGGGTACAGACAGTCTACACAGTAATGCCCACAGGGATCAGAATTCCAGTACAGTTACATTGGTTACAATCCTAAAACAATGTGGTGTGAATAGTCCCCAAGAGGAGCTCTGGGATTACTGGTTACCAAAATCACCAAGTTGCTAGGATAAAAAAGTCTACCATATGCTTCAGTGCATTTCTAAAAGACTACAGTCTTTTGGGTCTCACAGCTTGCTTAGATATTCCCACTGCACCCCAACAGCACATTATCCCTATAAACTATTATACATTTAAATATTTTCATGAAATATTCCTTGGTTAAAGAGTTGAACTGTAAGTAGGATCAGGTATCTATCTGGCTTACATTAAGGACAAATTTTCATGAACTTTGAATTTGTCCAGAGAGCCAGGACAGCAAGAAGCACACATACAGCAGATATTCTCTGCCCACTGCAAAGGCAGGGTACGCAGACCCTCACTGGAAACATGTCCAAAGGCTGACACAGGCAAAATAATGCATTCTTCCTTTACTCTCAGGAATATCTCACTCACAGTTTGTGTTGATAATACGCTATTCAGCATAAATTGGCATACAAACCAAACAGTCTGTTACCAGGAGCATGCTTCCTCCCTCTCAGGCATCCATATAGAAAAAGATCTTGGACCTATCCGGGCCTTCCAAGGCAAAGACATTGCCACGTGGCAAAGCACTCAAACATTTTACTTTTTCTACTCATTTTGTTCCTAACAATTTATGAGCACATTATATCTCAGCAATATTATTCAGGATAATCTGTATCATAGACATCTGTTTTACTTCTGCTAAAATCAGATGATAGTCACCTCTTCTCTTTAATGGTGGTTACCTTTGGATGCCTTGTAAAACTACACTTCTGATTATGAAAACATTGTTAACGAGATCAGGATCCTTTACCCTGTGTAAGTGTTGATTGCCTGCTGCAATGCAGTATAAGTTACAGTAAGACACACAGGAAGCTGAGGATCCAATTGCTCCCACAAAAATCAGCAGGCATTAAAAATTCCCAGCCTTCAAGCAGCACTCAGCTCCCAGTCTGCAAGGTATCTACACACAGGGAAAGGATTTGTCCAGGCCAAAAAAAAAAGCAATTTACAAAAGATTAACTGAGAGAAACCAACAGATAATTACATTTTCTCCTTTTATCACATGGTCCCTGTTCTCACCATAAGCCTTAAAGGAATGATTTCAGTTCTC
This sequence comes from Hirundo rustica, assembly GCF_015227805.2. Classification (NCBI taxonomy): domain Eukaryota; kingdom Metazoa; phylum Chordata; class Aves; order Passeriformes; family Hirundinidae; genus Hirundo; species Hirundo rustica. The sequence goes on along the minus strand of NC_053451.1, from coordinate 104,568,638 downwards.
TTTTGCAGTAACTCATCACTGCACTTCTAATAAATTCTCCTCTCTGTTCAAGTGACACACTCGTAATTGCAGATTGAAGCTACACCACAGTCTTTATGTGCAAAGCTAAATGATTCAAAGGAGAACAAAAAATATCACCACACAGTACCTCGTTGTTTGGTAGGAATTCAAAGGGAAACATTATGTTTCCCTCAGCAGGCATATTCTTTATGCCTCAGAGCATGAAGAATGACAGATAATGCTTAGTTTCTACCTGTGTTTTTGGACTGTAAGGTACCAATTTCTAACAGCTTTTCCACAGTTGCTCCTTCTTTCAGTCAGGAGGATGGACACTTAAAGGTGACTGAATTAGATTTGCATCGGTTCCAGTTCTCAGTGGCTGCTTCAGTTTGTGCTGGGAAAACGTCTGCAGCACAGTGAAGTGCCCATGGACAGCTTCAGGGACCTTTCTTCAACCTGGCCATCCATTGTCTGTTCGACTCGGGCAGCTCCAGGGTCACCGAGCATTTCTCATCTAGCATTTCTCATCTAGCAAACACACTTAGGTTCGTCCCTGTCCTTCATTTTATCCAGGCTAGGGACCAGGTTTAAAACCTATCTTGCCAAGTATTTGCAATACTGAAACATCTGTCTTAACCACATTCCCAGGACCGAGGAGAAGAAAAGCACCAGCCTCCCTCATCAGCACCCTCACCTATGGCATGTGAGTGAGGAACAGGATACCAGTAAGACATAGGGACTTTCAAGACTAACAGTAAGAAAAAATGTCCACGTTAATGTTAAGCTCAGTCTGTTAGTTTAGTTAGTTACAGCTGTCCAAGATGAATGAAGTGTAATTAATTAAGCCAAACCAAGTAATTATTAAGCAATTAATTTTAGTCCAAAATGATTGTTACACTGTATAGAATTCAGCTGTAACTCCAGCAGGCTTAAAACCAAGTGGGCCTGAACACGCACTGGTGCATGTATGAAGTTTAAACAGTGAACTACATCTGCTTTTGGCTGCAGAAGCTCCTGTTAAACTGAAATTTGTTTAGTTCAATTTCCAAGGTATAGACTCTTGAAATGCAGAAGGTGGTTACTTTTTCTTTTTTTTTTTTTTAAGACTATAAAAATGATATTTTTGACAATATATTTTTAGTTCATTATACTTCTATAACAAATATTCAAATATAGTAGGCGGGAGCAAATTATCATCTGTGGTTTCAATAAGGCTCTTGGAAAAAAAGAACATTCTGATCTATTGCTTGTTTTCTCTTTTTCAACTTAGAAACTCTTTTTAAATTTAAATAGCTCATTTGCTTTTGAAAAAAAGTTCTAGCTATATTAGCTTCCCTCTGCAGATCAGTTCCTAGTTTTCCGACTCAAAAAACCTGTATTTTCTGTTTGCAGAAAATGCAGCCTAATTTTTAAAAAGTGAAACTCCTTAAGAAAAGTCTTTTTTTTCTTATGGAATTAAACTAAAAATGTTAAAAGAAAAATTATTAAAACTTTTCAGTTAAAACTTATTATTAATCTGACTGAAGCCTGGCTTCTACTTTCTATAATTAGTTCTTCTAGCTTTGCTCTCCCTTTAATACTCTACTGCTTCACACGGATTTATCTGAACTGAGTATTTCCATCAAATACAGCCTTGCACAGCTGGATGGAATCAATGAATTATTCTTCAAGTATTCTACAGCTCCAGTCAGAATTTTCTAACAATTAACATACAATTCCCCAAATAAGCAGATATAAACTGATAGCCTTTTAAGTAGAGCAGTTTTCCAAATACTTTATCATCTCAAGTTAAATTAATATAAAGATTCTAAATATGAACTAGCAAGAGAACACTAATTTTCAGTTTTGAAGCCAGCACCACACCTATGACTTATCCTTTCCAATTTAGGCTCAAACCTATTCTGAAATTATTATTTTCTAATGCCATCTACTTCTGTTGGTATTGTTTTCTAGTACTATTTCCTTTCTGTTTATATCAAGAAATTATTATTAATATTATTTAACTATTTATTACATCGCTTACTTAGTGAAAGCTACCCTGGAAAAATCATACTGAGAAATGAAGTGGCAGAAATATGAAGAGATACTCTATTCATGAATATTTCAGAATTTTAATGAGCAAAACCCAAGACATTACTCCTGTGTCGTTTTACATTTCTTATTCCACTGAAACCAAGTGTTTCTGTGAATGAAATCACAGAAAAAAACACCAAAGCTTTAAGAGATGTATTTGTCTTTAAAAAAAATTTTTCAACACTCCTACAATTCTGGGACAAAAAAATTATAGAAAAGACATTTTTCCCCAGACGCACTTTGAAATTCCATTTAGAAGAAATAAACAAGTTCAAGTAGGTTATTTCATCCTAAAACTTTGCAATTTTTCAATCAGACCTTTTTCCTTTAGATACATTTTATGTGTTTACTTGAATAACAGATTGGTTTACTGACTAACCTAACATCATAAGTGACAATCAAAATCTTTTTAAAGCATTTGAAACTCAAATTGCTCGGAGCAAACAAAAAATACTTCTTCCTTGAATATAAGCTGAAGCTGTAGAGTTCCCACAAAATACCACTTCTTAAAATGAAAAACCCTGAAAAGCTAACATGTGAATACATTAACTGACATTGAAACATGCTATCTGTGGACAAGGTGATTCAGCAATCTCCACATGCACACCCACACTGTCACTTCTGGAGGAAAGAGGCATTCGTTTGCTTTTCAAAAAAAATAGTGCTGTTAGAATATGAGCACATGAACTATTTTTTTGCCTTACCTAATTAAAGCAGACCAATCAGTCATTTATTTGAGGATCTTGCCTACTTCACTGTAGAGGAAGCCACGAAGGCTCAGCGAGGGGTTAACTTTGGAGGTTTCCTTGCATGCTCATCAATAGCAGAAGGATGGTCACACATCCTCTTGCTCCCCGAACTGGCACAAAGCAGGCTCGCTCTGGGGGAAACAGGGCAGCACCCCCACAGGAGACCTGTGCTTACAGAGCTCCAGCCCTTGAACCACAGCATGAGTCAAAAACCAAAACCCCTTCTCGTTCCATGGACAATGGAGATGTTCAACCCAGAACACCAAAATCTACTACTTTGATCCAACAGTCTGCTCCTAAGGTGGTAAATATCTTGGTGCCCTGACAAGTAAGAGCACACAATTGTCCTTTAAATTATATTTTTTCCATTTCTGTAGCTCTAGTTCTATTTTATTTATGTAAGAAGGCCCTCTTAAAATCTGACTTCAATCTTTAGCAAAAACAATACCTTGCAATAAGGATTTATTTTTGCTAATAGCATGAAATGTTAATTGATAATCATTTCCCTTCACTTTTTTGAGAAACTTGAGTCATGAAGAGAAGGTGGTACATGAAATTACATGGGACCAGCCCACAGGTTTGAATTCAACTTTTTGTCTAAGTCACCTCAGCAAACACACCTCTATGCTCGTACCTGATCATTCCAAGGCAGCTGCATAGAACGCTGGTCAAATGTAACTTCAGAGGGGAAATGGACCCTGAAAATGGACTTGGGACAGTGTGATCTTGGAATTTAAAAAGAGAGAATTTACTTTCTCTCCTACAATATCTGTGCACATGTCCTCTCAATCTTTCATAGGTTTCCCAATATTTCTTACTCAAGGTTCCTTCTATGCCTTTTCCACAATTTACCGCTATTCTTTCTGTATCAGAGAACCTTTTCTTTTACTGTTGGATTGCTCCCTTCAGATTGTCTAGTGGGCTAAACCCACACCACCTTCTTCTGTCTTCCAAGGAAAAGGGTTAGAGGAAATTGTGACTGCATTCAATTCCAATTCTATCATCAACTTTTTCACCTGCCCATGTAAAAAAACCACTACCTTTCAAACTGAAAATATGATCTCAAATGCCATTGTTTCATTATTTAGTCACAGCTTTACCTCTTTCACCAATTGCTTTGGTGCCTTGGTCAGCCTTTCCCCCATCAAATCCCACTGATCAGCTGATATGCAACATGGTCAGAAATTATCCAAGTTACATGTAACACACATAGTCACGTATAATCCATGCAGGGTCATTTTAACCCGTGGCTTCACTAAGACATTCTATGCCCTGTTTGTGCTCGTTTCCTTTCAAGCTTCCTCACAGGAGGTACACTTATATCTATGTCCACCTGTGACCACAAAGAAGTTACTGCAGCCTAAGAAATAAACCTACAAAAGTCTGAATGATGTAAGATAACTTTTGAAACCTGTCTCGATTTTGTGCACTCATATCTTAAATTAATCCCTCTCAGTTTCTTTAAAATTGTCTGTTGATGAATGCATAAAGTGATGCCTCCCCAGTACTAAACTCTGTCAGCTTCCTTTACAATCCTTTCTGCCAATTTGTAAAAGGTATATAGTGTATATAGAAGATTTCAGAACTCGCACCTCTTACAGCAGACAACAAGCATGCTTTGAAAACCAGGCCATATACACAGATTTCAAACTCACAGCACTTCAACTTTTGCCAAGATTATGTAATAAAAGTCTTCATTACTTAAATACTTGCAGAGGCCAACCTAGCATAGATGACAATGTCAGCCTCACTAAATTCACTAATTCTTTACGTCTCACACCTGAGAAAATGTCAGTGAAACTTAAAAATACAAGGAGACTTTTTATTCCACGTCACTGTGAAACCAAAGCATCAAAAGCTTACAGAATTCAGCCTGCCAAGTATCTCATATGGGTACACTATGAATAAAATAAATAACAAAAAAGAAGTATTTCAACATTTACTGGGAAGCTAACCTAAAGAAATGCAGTATTTTCTGATTTAAGCTCTGGTAATAAGAACAGTAAGATATCAAAACCAACCTGAATGTGAAATAAATTAAACTAATTCATTACTCACCCTTGAAGAGATTATCTTCTCTTCTAACTTTTAGAAACAAGCTGCGGGATAACTTAATACTCACTAAAGCTCAGCCACAACATGAGACACAATTTAATACCTAAAATTTGGGTGCAGCTCTCAGACAAGGTTTACTCAAGGTTTTTACTTTCTGTGCACCAGCCTTCCAAACTCCTCATATTTTCTGAAGCCCTGGCAACTTTCATCTGCTTTATTTACCATAAATAGCACTAAAGATTCTCAAAAGAGACTATTGTATTTATTCAGAGAATTCAAAAGGAAACATTGCATGAATTTTCCTATCATTAAGCTATCTCCAGGCTCCTATGAGGAATAAAGCTGTATAAATTAAGCTATATCACTACCACAAACATAAATAATTTCATAGAAGCAACCACCTCTCTCAAAAAACTGTCTTTTTAAAACATCACTCTTCTAATCATGATTTACAACTAACAGGTGGGCCTGAGCCAGACAAACACAAACCCTTTCAAAAGCTCTTGACCTACTCACAAGTAGCTCCATAAATCCACTCAGTCATACCCAGTCTATTTAGTTATCAAACTGGCACTGCACACAAAAAGCACAAAACACACAGCTCTAAAATTCTGTGTGGTCTGTACAAACTTTGTTATCAGAAATCCAAACAGTACTCACCACATGAAGGATTTTGTTCTCTGTTTCATATACTGTGCAATCCTAAAAAAGTAAAGCAGAAAAAGCAGGTTAAATTGGTCCAATCATTTTTCCTTCCTTGACTTGTCCTTAAAAGAATTCAACTGACTTGAAAAGTCCTTAGGATAAACAAAATATTTCAAAGACTTGGACAAAATGGAAAGAAAATGTGAAGCTACCACTGAAAGGAAATACTAGTAAATGTTTACATCTATTCACTAGTTCTAGTTGCTTCTTTCCTTGAGACAGACAACACTCTCTCCACTTGACATGCTTTTGACCACATGTACCACACAAGCGCCTTCCACCAGCCGTCCCTGAGCACGTACAGAAATGACCCTCTTCTAATGATATCACTGGAAAACAGATACCAGCAACAGTCTTAAGTGACTGAGATGAACAATCCTTGCTGAGCTGAACTGACACTTTTGCACCCTGCTGAAGAAAACCTTGGTGGAGGAGGAAGAGGAGTTGATTGTTTATAACACACCCTGAACAGGAGGGAGGAGAAACACAGCATACAAAGCACACAGGAAACCTGAGGCACACACAGCCTGCCGGGACTGCGGGTGCATTCTCGTTACCTCATGCAGCACGTGAGGCAGCTTCCATAAGCAAGACCAACAGATGGGGGCTGGGATTGCAGAAGCTTTTCTGACAGGCCAGAATCTCAGTGGATATAAGGACATGGAATTACCAAGGCAGAGAGCACATGAAAACAACCAATATTGGTGAAAGAACCACTCTTAAGTTCATTCAGGTGCTGTAGCTTTGTGGTAATTAATGCAAGCTCTGTTTAGAGCAGATGCTTTATATCCTATCCAAGAAACCACATGAAAAATGTGACTAAGTTTTCATGTTTCAAGTCTCACTTTAAAAATCAATTCATCCAGCTAGAAAACCAACTTTTTTATATGCAACTGTTTAAAAAAACAAAACAAAACAAAAACTTTTAATCCATGAAACACTTCAAGTGTTACTCAGGCAAGAAAAGCCAGTGAGTTCTTAAGCTTTACATAAAGGCACCTATGCAGAAGTAGCAGGTTGATCGGGGAGCATTTTCCTAATAACAGCTGTTGGCATTCAAGAAACATTTGCCAGTAAGTAGAGCCGGAAAGAAAATCTAACACATTTAATTATATGCAGACATCAATGAAGTATTTGCAATCTTAGTAGCAAAACACACATTTCATTGTTATATGTGGGAGGGCATGTAACATTTTCAATCTGGATACATCTATTTTCTGCATGGTTACTTATGAATCATTTTGCAAAAATAGCAGGAGGAGATTGCAACATTTACACTGGAGGAAAAAAAGTGTTTTTAAGCAGACATAATAATTTCATTGGTAATAGGAAGAGTTTACTATAAGTTTAAACATTCAGTTTAAAGAGGATACAGTTTGAGAAGTCTCACTGCTAAGGGAAGAAGGATTCTGGATCCTCAAATGCTGTAGGGTTTATTACAAACAAGAAAGCAGTGAATAACAGAGAAATACTGCTAAGTCCTTGAATTGAAACGTCCTCACGATCATGAAGGAAGCTAAAGAAATATGCTATTTTTTCTGACAAACCAAGACTATATGTGAAAAATTAAAATATTCTGAATCCACAAAAAAAAGCAAAAAAAGTGGAAAACTCAGGCATCCAGTCTATGAATAGATTCACCCTGAATTTTCCTCCTCAACACACAATTCCCTACAAATCCATGGTCTGGGTGGAGGAATTACTAAACAAGTTCATCACATAACAGCAGATTGTTGATACTACATCTTCACATTCAGACAAGAGAAAAATTAACAGTTCAGTAAAACATAGAAGACAGAAAGACTGGAGGACAGCAAATACCATGCCTAGGTACAAAAAACAATTCCAGAATACACTTTTTCCATAGATGAAGGACATCCAACTGAAAATAATTCAAGCACTCTGGGAAATGTGCACGAATGTCAAGAACCGTGACAGCATACCCCAGAGCAGCCCTGGAGTCTAGGACTCAAAGAAACCCAGGAAAAGGTCACCAAGCTGATCCCTGCAGCTTGTTTCCACTTCCTGCAGCCACCCCTGGAGATGAGGGCTGAGTCTGCTTCTGAACAAGCCCAGGAGCAACAGCCACATGCCATGTTCCCTCATGGGGAATGGTTTGCTGCCTTGTGCTTTATCTTTCAGCAAGGGCTGAGGATAACTGTGCCCACCTTCCACAAACACTCCTTGGGTGGAATGGTAGGCTGACTGCTTATTACTGGGGGCCTTTATAATTTATAGTTATTGCTTCTTCATACTCATTTCATTTCACCTAAAAGAGCTTAAAGCACTTCAGAATTATAAAAAGGTCTCTAACTATGCCATTAGAAATAAATTTTTATTCTTAGTAGCATACCACCCACACCCAGAGAATGTATTTTTCTTCCATACAAATCCTTATCTTACTTCTGAAAAATTTTCTTTAATGTCTGTTTAACCAGGGTATCAAAACATTGCAATTAAGGGAAGAAACAGATCATATGCAAGTTTAACATCAACTTTTTTTTTACTTCAGAAAAGCAAGAACACACACAAAAATCTTCAACCAAGCCTTACTCCTACACAACCTAAAAATTTGCTATTCACTTAGTTAAACCAATACTGTGATTATCCCTGAACTGAAAGGCACAGTTACAGCAAGGAGGACATATATTACTTCTACTTGTTTATTCTCTGAACTTTGCACATATATTCACTGCATACTGTAAGTATAGCTAGGCTACATGATGATCTAACCAACAAATTAAAACTTCAGCTGAAACACTGCAAGGTTATCTTCTAATTGTGTATTATTTTCTAAAACATTAATGACACAAATTGTTAAAAAGCAAAAAAAGAAGTTGTGTTAATTTACATTTCTGAAGATGTAGTCAAATACTGGCCATTACTAGTTCAAGGGAGAAAAATGGCAGAGTATCATCCACAAGAAAAAGGAGAGAAATAAAAGGGAAATATGATGGAAGAACTTTATGACTAATATCAGATCTTCATGGTCACTCTTTCCAGCTCTGACGCGTGCATAAAAACAGCAAAAGGGACCTTTGCCATCCAGCTGGAACTAGGCAAAAAAAAAAAAAAAAAAAAAAAAAAAAAAAAAAAAAAAAAAAAAAAAAAAAAGCTCCAAAACTGGAAGAAAAAAACCCAAAAAATAGCAAAGATAAAAGCACAAAGATCAAACCACACAAATCAAGGAGAGGGTTCTGCATTTTCAATCCCAATACAATTTCAAAACCTAATTTTAAGACTAGCAAGACCTACACTACACTGTAACTGAGAGGCACTGCTTATTTCTTCCAGAAGTTCTGACCTTCATAATCAAAACTTCATATGGTCTCTACGAAATAAAAGTTTTAAGTTGTATCTGCAGAGATCCTACTATAATGTCCTAAGGAATAATTGCTAAGGACGTTTCAATTAAACCCACAGAATCAGACAGCACTGACTGGTGACAGCACTGCAAAATGTACACATCCCACCCATCCCATCCCAAAAATTGCTGGAACAAATCAGACATGAGACAGCATATATAAAATACAAATATCTAGGGACTTTTTTTTTGTTTTCAAAATCAGTGTTTCTGATGCTTTATTCTTCCTTTTCCCCCCCTCCCCCTATCCTCAGTACTACCACCTTCTTTTTAAACAATTGTCTTAGTATCTCACAGAAGTGGGAAATGGGATCAGCTAATTACACTAGAACTTTTCTTGTTCTTTTTTTTCTTTGCACTCACATTGAATAAATCTCAACTCAAAATGTGAAGAGCTGAGATAAAGACAACCTGCCAACTCACCCTACTGCTCCCATGCCCCACAGATAAAATATGTTCGTGCAGTTCTCCAGAACTATAACTGTGGGGTAAATATTTTGCCGAAAACATTTCTATTTTTGCATCTATATGATCTGGTTTACAAGTCCAAGTTGGCAGTCTGTCAAATTACCTACTGCAATTACTTGTCAAACACTTCTCTCAGGATACTTGCAGGCTATAATCTTAAAATTTTCCATCATTATAACCACCACTACAACTATTATTATTATTCATGGTTTTGCCATGTATTACAGGCAGCTGATGCACTGCACTCTTCTTGGCAGTCTTAAGTTCCTGTCAACTCCATAACTTTACTTCAGAATAAAATTATGCTAGTTCAGAAAATGAAATATATACATAGAAATATTTAATGGATACACAAAGGGAGAAATGCAGAAATATATACATTAAATCTCAGAGTACCTAAGAGATGGCATGGACTCCTTTCATTGTATGCAATGCAGAATGCCTTAGTTGCCTATGAATATGTAGTCATCCTAATTTATTTTTCCTATAAGGAAAGACAAATTCCTAGGCAGAACTGATATAGAAGCAGACTACATGATTTTCAGGAAAAAACCCAAATGCCACAATTGCCAGGTAACATATTAACCCCAAAATGCCCTTTGTAAATTCATATGATAGTTGCATCGCCTAAAAAAGCAGGCTGTGTGATCAATTCAACTGGAATGAAGAGCAACAGCTTGCCATGAAATCATTAATTCCCTGGGTAGCTTTTACGATGCTTCTGGTGGAGCTTCTTCACTTATTTCTTCCTTTATTTTTCTCTGTAGTCCAACTGAATTTACAGGAAGCCAATATACATGTGTACATTTGTGAATATTGCACTGTTTTTTCCAATATGTTGCAGATAAAAATGTAGGTAATTATGTTAGGAACACCATTTTAAGAATGGTAGTAAAATTACCTGGAAAATGCATGGGAAATCCCACTCATCTTCCATGTCTAGTTTTAAGATGGCACCCGCTATATTTTACATACTACTTAAAAACATGTCTGATAGACTTCTTGCCACCACTGTTTTTCAAGTCATGCAAAATATGCTAAGCTATGCAACTCCAGTTTTCTATTTGTAACAAAAATAATGAATTGCATGATTGCTTAAAAGAGGGTTCAGATTCTTGTGAATTGCCAAACCTTTGGCATAAAAACTCTCTTGAGCAATGTACCCATTGGTTGGAATTAAGCCAAGCCATCCTTTAAATCCCTTTGCTTCTCAAATTGATTAAAACTGTAACTGAATACTTTAATAGCAAGTGTGTAAGTCAAATGGATGATCTGTCGGTCTTGCTACTTAGCAACAATAAAAAATAATTAACTTGAGAATGCCCAGATCATGACTTCCAGCCCCTTCAGTCTCAGTACTGCAAAATAAATTGTTCTGGTTCCAAGGCGCCCGTTCAAGTGTCACTAGGTCTGTCAATATTATGCCATTGGCTCTTGAAGGGCTCATTTGGTTTGAATTTGCCCAATTCAGCTATAGCAAGAAAGCCACAAGACAGGTGTGCTGGAGTCATCACCGACGGTTCACACAGACGTTCTCGACAATAATTATGACAAAGTCTAAAGCTTGTCCAACACATGTAGGTGGCAAAAGTTTTATAACATTTAGTGTACTTTTATTCATTATCATCCTTTATCACTTTTCGTGGACGAAGACACTGGTATATAGTTTCCAAACAGGAAATATAATTACTAAAAAGTACTTACAAAAGTAAGACAGGTTGAGTTCATTTAGCCTTTCACCAATTAGAAAATACAAGGAATATATATCTAATACGGCTGATGGCGGTAATAAAAAACGACAGCTTTGAAACAGTACACTTGAATGATATCCCAGAATGGTTTGGGCTGGAAGGGACTCTAAAGATGATCTAGCTCCTATACCACTGCCATGAGCAGGGATAGCACCCACTAGACCAGGTTGGTAAGAGCCCCATCCAGCCTGGACTTGAACACTGCCAGGGACGGGCCATCCATAACCCCTCTGGACAAACTGTGCCAGTGCCTCACCACCCTCACACTAAAGAATTTCTTAATATCTAATCTAAAACTGACTTCTTTCAGTTAAAGCCATTCCCCCTTATCCTATCACTACATGCCCTTGTGAAAAGTCCCTCTCCAGCTCTTTTGTAGCCCCCCTCAGGCACTGCAGGGTGCTATAAGGTCCCCCTGGAACATTCTCTTCTCCAGGCTGAAGAACCCCAACTCATTTGACCTGTCTTCATAGTAGATGCACTCCAGCACTCTGATCCATCTTTGTGATGTCCTCTGGAGTCATTTCAACAGATCCAAACCCTTCTTACATAGAGGCCCCAGAGCTGGATGCAGCACTGCAGGTGGGGTCTCACAAAAACAGAGTGGGGGAATCACCTCCCTCACCCTGCTTTTGAAGCAGCCCTGGATATGGTTGGCTGTGGCAAAATGCTGTGTTCTGCAGAGCATGATGATTAGGAAACTGATGGATATTATGGACCCCTGCTTGGACTGTGATTTACAGGTATGTCTGGGTAATTACTGGAATAATAGAATACAAACTGGCAGATATACAGCTCCGTTCAACCCCCTCCTCCAACCCCCCCAAGGACCAGGAACAAAAAAACTTAAATTCCCCAAAAGCCACAGAAGCTGGTAAGCAGGTAACATTCTCCTCTGGCAACATGCTAACAAATAAGAGCATGACACATTCAGTAGTTTCCTGATGTGCTTTAACACATATTTTAAGAGGTCTAGCGGGTCATTGGATACAAAAGGTACGGGCCTTGGGAAAACTGAGAATTACCAATGTTTGGAACAGTCAGAGGGGGAAAGGAAATACCTTTTTTCTGTCTCTCACCTAAACAAAATGCAAAAGCAAGCTCCTCTAAGCTATACAACACCCAGTGCTGGCACAGGTAACCCTTGGCTGCTGCCACACAAAATTAATTTTTAAAATTACACATACACTGTTAAAATCTACACTGTATTTCTAAATAACCATCCCAAAATATGCTATTTCCATGACTTTCTTTCCACTGCGCTGCTCAAAAGGTCTCCCATTATGGCTGTTTCAACTGCAACAGTCCCAGGGAGCTCTATCCTCAACTCTCCGCTTTTCTGCAACCTCCTCCCTATTGCTCAACAGCCTCCTAAAATCATGCTGCTTTAATTATCATCTCTGTACGGATGAGTCACAGATCTCTCAGCCCTTCTGTTCACATTCGCAGCTCAGAATCTCCTTCTGGATATTTGCCACCAGCCCTAACACAGGATGCTGAAGAGCTGAAATCACGTTTCTTCCCAATGCTCCCTATTCCCCCTTTCTTTCCCTATCTCTGTCAACAGCTCCACCACCTTATGTCCCACAAGCTCACAACCTGGGTGCCATTTTCAACTCCTCTTCGCTTCCCACACAAATCCTGTCGCTTTTATTCCCACTGTCATTCAGAAATACTTGCATTCCTTCTCACTTATACTACAGTTATTCAATTCTTGCAGCTTCTTGCCACTGGGTCTATAGCATCCTCATTCTATTATAATTAATTTCCTTCCCCTCCACACTGAAGCCAGAACTCATTTGAACCTGCAAAACCCACTCAGCCCTCCCCCACTGGAAACATGCATAAGAACTGAGAGAGATGGGAGAAAGCAAAATGGTGAGCAGGCATCATAGTAAGAGGAGAAGGAAAAAAATCTCTATTGGGAAAATACAGTGCAAGCTACAAAAGAAATGCTATAAAAAAGGACATTTCTTATGCAACCTACACACATGCTTTTAAGAAGTCTAGAGCCTTTCCCTGAAAATGCAATAAACTTGCAGTACTCCAAGTTCATAACCCTTATGTACAAACTAATAGCAATTACCCAGCTTACTGAGTACAAAGAATTGCTTCAATTTTATTTAAACAATCTGTGTGGAGTGGCACCTATCACCATAGTAACAGAATACTTAATGCAGAAATTTAATACAACTTACATAAATCACCCATAGACCAAGCAACTACTGGGAAAATTTGCTTGCTGGATTAAGAGAGATGCAATGGGTACACTAAGCTCTTTCATTCTATCTTTCCAAAGTAATTTTCCATTTCCAATTATTTCTCCCCTCTGTAAAAGACATCATGTTGCTCTCCTTAGGGATCTGGTCACATACTAATTCTTACTTTGCCTGTAGAAAGTTACACCTCTTCCTTGTTTCTAAAATGAGCCAGTACACCATTCAGTCAGAAACCACAGCCAGTATTTCACCACCAACTAAAATCACTGATACTTGCTCATATATCTGGCAGAATCCAAGTGCTTACATGGTCTAAGTCAGATTTCAGCTGCTCAGATGATTTCTCTACTTGGTGACATTCTCAGCAGATAAAAAAGATCCACTGAAACTATCAACAGATGAGAGATTGGAACTGATAAAAAAATTGTTCATCCAAAGGAAAAAAAAAAAAAAAAAAAAAAAAAAAGAAGTCAAAACACTTCCTACACCTCTAAATAAGCCTCATGCATTCAAAACTATTTTATTATTGGCATGAAAAATAGAGCTAGTAGCACAATGTATTGTGCAGTTCTTAAGTTTTCAATGTCACTTCCAAGACAATTTATAGGTAAACAACTTCTTAATTTTTCAGCTCTGCTTTTCCGCTAGTACTATCAGGGCAAATAATTCTGGTTTTTAAAATATAACTGCAGAAAATATTTCATGTTTTATATTTGTCTAAGTGGTTATTTTGCCGACAGAAAAAAATTAAATTAATTGAACTGAAAAAAAAGTAATATTTAGACAGATGGCATTCCAGGCTCAGCTACAACTTCAGTGTTTCATATTGGATCACCTGAAATGTATGTATTTGTAATGGATTTAAGTAAACAAGCACACACACATTCCTGAAATAAAGACAGACACTACACTTATTTATGCTTAAGGCTCTTAGTAGCTCCTGGTTAGTAAGAAACATGGTTTCTGTAACTCACTGTACTGAACTGGAATCTTGCTTCAGTGTACCTGGTTACAGAGACTGCCCTGCCTCTGGGAAGGGAGATCAGCTTCCAAAGTGAAAGAAATGCAGAGTCTCAGGCTTCACATCTACCGATATGACCAACACAATACATCACCATTAAGCATGAAATTTATCAATATAAAGAATTACACAGTCAGTGTGACACATCCTCTGTGTGTCCCTATTCAGATGGAGACTGTGATGTCACTCAGTGTGCATGGACACAGCGCCCACAGCAGTCTAATAAAAAAAGCTAAAGCTTCGGTTTAAAGGAAACATGAGATACAAAACCATATTTTCCTTCCTGTCTACACTTTATCTCAGTTTTCACCAAGTTTCTGCTACTTTCTGTACGTGGTTCGATGAGTGGGTTCCATAGTCCCTGACTCCTTCACTGTCACCTTGACTCACTCAAGCTCCATTTGTTGGAAAAGTTTAACAGCTGCATTGGTTTACCAACATATGCCCTGTCAGAAAGACTACCCTTTTTTCAAAAATAATTCTGCTTTGTGTTTCACTTTTCTCCCATGTTCAGAGACGGTCAATCATTAATCTGGAAGAAAAGCAAGCAAGCAAAAACAAGCCTAAAAATAACAAAACAAGCCAATACCAACTCATTTTTGCTTTCTGGTCACTATGTTTTTTACATAGTAAGCAACATTGAGTATTTTGGTGGGTTTTGGTTTTGCTTTTTTTTCCCTTCTATCCCCTAGGAAAAGAAATTACTTTCTCTGAGAATGGAAAAGAAAACAAATTCACTTTTACAGGGTGGCAGCTTCTTAAGCTACTTTGAAAATGTCACATCACAGACATATACAGCAGTACGCAGCTTTAGGAAGAAAACCCCATACCTCTTTACAGCATCTATCTCAATGACAACTAATGAGTCACCAAATTAGTTCTAGTAGAGGTTCATCCCAATAGACTATTATTGATGTTTTAGTCTTTCATCTATTCCATACCTAATTCCATTTCAAAAAGCACTTCAAAACTTACATCAAAAGAAAATATATATATACAAGTAAGCCATTTCAAGGGAAAAAAAAAAAAGAAAACCTGTATAATCAAATAGCAGAAACAAACTACCAGAATAAGAAAAAGGCATCAATGCTAAGAACCTTAGGAACTTTTTACATTACATTAAATTACATCTGAAATTTTCCATAAAAGTGTGTTTTAAGAGAAATAGGCTACTCTATTATGAAAAAGAGAAAAACATGGCTAAAGAGCATAAATTGAAACTACTTTGATATAGCTTCTTGTAAACAAACAATAGTTTTGTGCTTCCCACATTCCTTTAGTTTTGACTATACATACATTCTATGCATCACACATTGACTTTTAAAAGTGAGAACAACTGCACAGATCAATATGTATTCTGAAACACCACGATGGAGAGCTGCTTTGAAACTTATATAACAGAAAATCTTGCATAAGAGCAGCAATAAAAGGATACAAGGTGAGCCTGAATTCCTGCCAGCATTACTTAAAATGAGTTATAATACTCTCATATGAAGACCCTTTTGATTTCATATACATAGGCAGATATTGCCTGTGAATTGTTTCCAAGGGGAGCTATTTAGCTGTAACTTTCCCCCACATCTATCTAGCTACTTGTATACTTACCCCTTGAACATTTATCAAAAATGGGGTGTTTTGTATAAACAGTGTGCTATGCATATATATAAAAACTTAAAGAATCTAGCCTCCTCGTCATGAAATATTTTTATCTAAACACAGCAGGTTAACCAAGTTTTTTCTGCAAGCATTTGGTATTAAAGTTAGGGTGGAAAGAATAATGCTAAAAATGCAAATAAAAAACTTTAAAATTTAACATGCAACTGTCTCCAGCAAACGTGATGCTTTGAAAATCCCTACAATCTAGAGGCACAAAGCAGCTTTAATGACAATCCAATCAAAGCTTCACACCACTAAACTATTAAAACCATTTTATTAGCTAAAGATTCCTGAGGTAATTACCAATTTGGTACAACCTGAAATTCTAAAATTTTAAGACAATATTTAGTGAGTCATTAAAGTCCTTAATAATCAGGACTTAAAAATAAACATGAGGAATTGTGAAAGAAAAGATTATACGAGAGATAATTTGTAAGACTGGTACTCAAGATATTAATTATTCTTCTTCATTCATGAATTTGATATTGTCCTTAACAAATTAATAGAACCACTTTATACTACTGCATTTGGATTCTGAGTCAGAGCAGGGGAGCTAAGAAGGTAAATTTCCATTTTATCCTTTTAAGTGGAAAACAAGTCTGAACTTACATTTCTCAGTGAAACTTAACATTTGAAACATCCCTCTTTTGAGTTTACAGCCATGTGATTACAAAACCCACAGTGACATTAAAAAAAAGTGCATTGCCCAAGGAATAGTTTGTGATCCTTTTCAATATCTCTTATGCGAAAAACAGCCACGGCTAAAAGCCCAAGAGAAATATCCCCTGGGATGGGGAGTGCATCCAGTGGGCAAGGGATATATGGATGCTTTCTTTTTTGTATCTCAAAAGCCTTTAAATGGGAAAAAAGTTATAACCTCTCAGCTGAAGAAGTGCATAGAGCACTTCTGTGCGCTCTATAGCACAGCTTTTAGCTCAAAATCACAGGTGCCCATAAAGTCCAGACAGTGCATTTGTGTAGCATTATCGTGGTCTCTCTCTGCTATCTTCCATCCTAGCTGCCACCTCCCAAATTGCATCACCCAGGTTCTCACCCTGTGTCATCCAAAATCTGAAGTCACCTCCAAAAGTCGCTGTGAGACAGCTGGTACCAGAAGTCTGCTCTGTGACAACAACGCAAGACAGATCCATTCAGCCAAGTGACTACTCTCCATCTCCACCCCGGTTACACAGCATTGCTTCCACCACAGCTCTTCAGAGGTCTTCAGAGAATTAAAAGCAGTGAAGCTTTTCTAAAGGAGTATTTACAGGCCTACAGCTATGCTTCTACTGGAGCGTACTCCTGAGTAAATCTCACAAGACACTAAAGCCGCAAGATAAACATCAGGGGGTTTAAAACTAAATAAACACTGCAAATCATTGCGAAAGCTGATTAAGGAAAGTCAAAAACATGTGATGAGGGCTACTGATGATCACTATTCAAGAGTAATAAAAGAAACACTGTGCTCAGCAGCAAAGTTTTCTTCAACTGTCCGGTAACTTACAAAGTCAATATAAAATTAGACTTTTTAGATATTCCCAAGATTTCCAGGGTTTCGATTCTAAAGAAGAAAGCTTCTTAAGTGAAACCTTAATGAATTCCTGAGGAATAAGAGCACTGAGAACGGTAATAAAAGCTATCTACAGATTGCCTAAAAAAGCAAAAAATCTTCTGTTCCTTAACGTTATCAATGTAGCTACTGCTACCTTCCTAAAGCAAAATGAGCACACTCAAAAGGACCAGTTCTTGGCACCCTCTGAAGCTGAATAACCCAGCTACATAAGTCAACAGCAAGACTTTCATGAACACCATCCAGACATTCTCTCATGTTCTTCCTGATATGCATTTGTGACTGGAACAATTCTGTCGACACAAATCTAATCTAAATCTAATGCTCAGCCTTCACTTCCTACAAAGGGGCAGACATGTGTAGGAGAGAAGGAGAGTGCAAGGAAATGGTAGCAAAAAATTGTAATAGTCTCATACCTAAGCCAAAAATACCAAAGCCAAAATAAAGCAGCTGCATAGAAGCAGATGATTAATGCAGGCTACAGCAATAACTTGCAGGTTTGAGGGACCTGCTGTCACTGGCAAATATCCACTGCATACTGGCCTGTCAGGCCTTGGGCAATGTGCAACACACGTAGAAAACTTCATAGTTAAAACAAAGCATGTGTCTTCCCACATTTTATTCCAAAATCTGTCTCTAACTCCAACTTTTCTAATTTTTTTTTTAGGTTAAAACACAGAAACTCAATAGGTTTTCTTAGACTTCGCTCTTGTAAGAGCGATGCAATACTGTCATTTTGTTCCATTATCCATTTAGCTCTGATAATGAGGGGGACACAACCCAGCATCATTTAATTCTTTGAAGAAAGATGATATTACAAATAGCTTCAAAACGTGCAAAATAATTCAAGCAAGCCACCTTAAGTTTAGCGCTTTTTATTCTTCATCTTGACCAAAGAATCGTTTTTTGCTTTTGGTTAATAAATCTGAACGTTGACTGTGACTTAAACAATGCAACAAACAAACAAACAAACAAACAAACAAAAACTGATGAAACCCAGCTACTGAATTCTATTTTTAAATTTTACAAAAGTCTTGAAAAAGTTCCAAGATATTAAAAAATGTACAGACTGTATAAGTTTTATAAACGTTTAAGTACTATAAGAAGCTGTTCACTACTGTTAAAAAGAAAAACTGCAACATTGCTTTCTGTAGATTTTTCACAAAAAAAAAAATGGTAGTAAGGTACGATAAAATACTTTGCATACAAAAGAAAACAGAACTCTGAGACAGAAAAAATACCTGATGAGGTGATATTGAAAGATTTCATTTACAGCCATAAGAATGCACAATGAGGATTCTCAGTGTGTTCAGTAAGCATATAAAAAAACAACAGCTAAGACATTTTGAAACGCTACATGGGAATGCATTTGTTTTAAGTAGAGCTCAAACCACATGTGTTTGAGACTGCTAATGAAATTTTTCCTTATTGTTCTTCTGAATACAGCCCAATCCAATTTCAGTACATGCTTACATTTAGGCACATAAATGCTCCTTTTGACTTCAAAGTATGGATTCATGAGCTGCTTTCTGACTGCAGAAATATGTTGTTTTTGGAGAAAGTAAAAATGCTGTTCTCCAAAGGTATTAAATAACATTTACTCTCATTCACACTGAGAAACATACATAGAGAAATATCAACCTACACCATGGTGAATTAGCAGTATCAGGGATAGGGAGGAATTTGTAAGATGAATTGATATTGACTTAATTCCTGGGAAATACTGCTGTGTTTGCTACTTTACCCACGTTCTCATTAATAAGGGACACATGAAAATTGATCAGGTGGCTCTTTCCCTCATATAAAAACTATCTAAAGACAGTGATAGACAGCTACTGTGGAAAATGACCAGTCTGGAAAGCTGGGTCAGAAGTTTAGTTTTTCTTAGTTTGAAATGATGCTTGTGAAAACCAGAAATTCTCCTCAGTGCTCCTACCTAGCCCACTCTCTCACTTTTTCTCCACTCTACCTTCTCAAGTACAAACAATCCCTCAAACTTCTGCTTGGAAGCAAAGAGACTTTACAGTTCATCAGAACAAGAGACAAACATAGAGACAGACCTAACCCACACACAGAAGAGTGGGGAAAGTTCTCAGGTTTGCACACCCCGGTGAAGCTCATTAAGCAAGCGCTTCTCAGTAACCAGTTCTGGATTTCTTGAAGGTAAGATGTACAAAAATATAGTCAAAATATTCTAACCCCCCCCCCATGGGATTGTGTCAACAGTTGTCTAGATGATATAAACTTTATGAAAGAGTGGATTACTAAAGTCCAATATATACAGATCTTTTGAACCAGACAGGCAAATAAAATTAAAAGACAAAATATGAGAAATTAAATATGCAAATTATCAAGTAGATATCGCATTTTATACTATTATATTATAATAGAGAACTCAAGATGAATATTACTGCTGAGATATTTAGAGCCATATACACAGCAGAACACAAACTAGTTCAATAAAACCAGAAAACAGAATTTTTAAAAAGCATTTACTGAATACTAGTATTCCCTTATTTTGGTTGGACAATGATATAGCCAGTGTAAAACAAAATTGTGGGAAGAAGGTAATAGCCATTTACAGGTCAGGAATAATAAACTGCCAAGCAGACTGTCTCATACCTGTTGTACTATTGTTGTTAGTTCCAGACAGAGTTGTATGACATTATTTCTTGTTACTGAGTAATCTGTGACAGCAGCAAAAGGTGATCTAAAAATAAAAGAAAAAAAAAAACAAACAAAGAAAAAAGTTGAATAGCACTAGCATATATCCACTTGCAGTTTTTAAGTTCCTCTTTCAGAAACTTCATTCATAAAAGCATTATTTCTAACAGTTTACTTCTGGACTGCCTTTACTCCCTCAGAAGAAGCCCAGCTGGGCTTCTGCTTTGGTTTGGGAATACCCTTATAAAGACAGCCAGAGGCACTATTTCCTCCTGTGATCTGAACGGTGTGTGAATGAGATCAGAGAAGCTCTTGGCTGATTCACTGGGATTCTTGGAATTTGATCTAAAATCTGGTGGAAATAGAGGAACTTGGAATAAGTAGAATCTTTATCTAGAGGGGAAAAGGGCATTTAAATCCAGAGATGCATCAATGCTGAGAAGTGGCTGCAAAGCCTAAGCTGGAAGCACAATCCAACATGTCCACACACCATGCTACAGGCAAAGCTGCTTACTGAAATGAACAGCGCAATCCAACATTCACAGACCCTACCTACATGTGTCCTATACTTTAAAAACTTCACATTAGGAAGTTAAAATGCTTGCCTACCTGGAAGCTTGCTTGCTTTCTAGAGGCACTGCTAAAATGGATTTGGTTAGAGAAGCTGGCAGTCATCTGATTTGTGTACTACAAGCCTCTCAATCTATAAACTTATATATATGATCTATATTCAAGAAGTAGCCAAACACTAGGCAGGACTGTTATTTTCTCTTAGAGTCAAGAGCTTGACTTTTTATCAGTGTTGCAAAGGAGGATTTTATGGGCATTATTAGCATCACAAAGATGGCATTTGTGCCTAATATACCTGCTTCAAGCATTTAAAACAAACATTAAAAAAAAAGGTAGTGTGGTTGTCTTAAAATTAGGATGGGTGACTAATCCCTTCCCCAACTGGCTTCTTTCATCACTTCACACACAGCTGCATATACCTTGAAGTGTTTTACAGCATTGCTTGGTATTACGCCTTCCTTATTTAAGCCTAAAGACATTTCCAGTACAAAGAACTTTACTATAAGCAAGTCCAAGTGATAGCTGTAAATACTCTGGTTCTACTGGTACTAACAGGTTTCTAAATTACAGTAATCCTAAACACAGAATTACTGACATTTTAGTGCAGGCAGATTTGGAATTGTCCATTAATAACCCCATGTGAACTCCTCTATCTCTGACGGTTTCATCTCATGCTCTCTTTCTTCTCCAGGGCTCGCAATCCAGCCCTGATGGTTCATAAGACAGAATTAACTCTGAGGTGCATAATTAAGTCTAGCAGCTTTTATTTTATATAATACATCACACAATGACATACAATTTCTGCCTTTATTTTCTAGAGAGAAAACCAGTACGTTCTTTTAAAATGAAAGTACAGACATTGGAAGCTAAGGTAAGTTCCAAAAGGTGTTTTATGAAAGTTATTGGACATACACACTCACAATTCAGAGTCCAAGTTTTCTGCAGCATATGACAACCATACAGCAGGTATACACTAGAGCAGGCCAACCCAGAGACTATTTCTGAAGTTTAGGAGATATAGATATATATAGATACATATATCTATATATATAGATATATGTGAACATATTAAAGGATGAAAGGGAACTGAACTGCTTGGTTATGAACCATAACTGAGTTCAAGAAGTATTTGGACAATGCTTTCAGGCACATGGTGTCATTCTTGGGACACGCTGTGCAGGGCTGGGAGTTGGACTCAATGATCATGATGAGTCCCTTCTAACTCGGGGAATTCTGTGATTCTATGATAATTGCATTTAAAGAAGTACATTAGTCAAGGTATACAAAAACACTGATTTTTCCTTCCATTTTCCTTCCATAATTGTAACCATTGAGGTTCCGAAATCTACCTGAAACCTTGATTTAAAAAGGTAATGTTCATTTAGGAACTTACTTTTGTTGAAGATGAATGGAATCAAACCAGCAAATGGTATTATTTTACTTTAAGTATGGGTGTTAATACAATTTGATCCTGAAATTACACAACTGGAATCTATCTGACATTTCACAGCCTCCAGCATTTCTCTAAACAAAATCACACAGTAGGCTTTGGCTTCTAATACCACATCATCCTCCCTCATAGTTTTGTAATTTAGTTTGGTTTCACGGTTCATGAGGAAAATAATGGCATTTTTTACCATCATTACTCTTAGTGAAGATCATTAGAAATGCCCCAAATAAACTTCGTTGACTTTAAAGAACAGGCAAAGGGACTGAGACATTACTCATTTTAGTTACATTAAGTTATCACAGTGAAGGGTTATGGGCAACAGCATGTCAAGCAGGCAGCAAGGGTGTCAGCAGGAGGAAGAAGACTACTACAAATTACCAACTAAGATGCAAGATTTTGAGAAGTGCTTCACATCTTAGAAGACAAGGAGACAGGTCCATGTTTTATATAAACTGCTCCTGCAGAAAATCTAAGGGATCCTCCAATTGCCTTCTCTGCAGTTCTCTGTAGCTTTTAAACCAAGTCCCTTGCATCAATTTCTGCAGATGCCTCCCTGGGGTATTGCTGTAAACTGCAGTAAAACTGCAAATTCCTTTCCTCCTCCTTCCCAGTTCAGACCACATCCCTGGAGACAATCTGCATGCACAATTACACAGCCACTACCATATAAGCAGCTGGATAAAAGGTAAGGACCTCTCTAAATATTTGCCTCCAAAGGAAATGTATTTTAGTATTCTATCCCAAGTCTCAACTTCAGTAGGCAAAACCAGGAAGACTTGTGTAACAACATGCCAGCAGTTTCAAACAAAATAACAACAGAAACTTCAATGTAGGGTCACTGACTGGATTTCACATGAGACAGTATAAAATGCCAATCTGGCAAAAAAGTATCTTCACTGGTAATATACCCATTGTTTATAATTTTAATACAGCACAATATTATTGACTGTGAATAGATGTATAATACCAAATATAAGAAATTCCCTGTTTAATTAGACAACTTCTCTCTAAAAAAAAAAAAAATTTCTTGTCTTGGTAGAGCCATTTCTATCACCCTTCAATTTCTACGCTTTTCTTTCAAAGCCACATTTTTCACAGTCCCTTGGACCTTCAGGTCTGAAGTACCACATAGAGCTCCAGTGAAGAAAATTCCCTGAGAAAAAAAATTCTATTTGCAACACATATTCTGTGCAACTCGGTGCTTTTAAAGTTAAACAAGAACCAAAGAACTGCCTTGGACTGGGGCCATATGTTGCCCCACTTCCTGCTGTGACATTGATCTCAGTGTCTCACTGTCTCACCTCTCACAGTCATTTCCAAGATATTTCCAATACACATTTCCCTTTCTGTGGAACATCTTTTACTGTTTCTCTTGTAATTTGTTTGTTCTTCCTTCAAAATTGTGATTTTCTTTGCAACACCCACATGAAAACACCTTTGCAGCTCCACAGTACGCCTACCTGACCACATGCCCTTTCCACTCATTTCCTCTTCCAAACCTCTGCTGGTTTCCCCTTTTCATTATTTGTCTAAGCCTTCCACACCTCATATCTTAAGGAAAATAAATTTACACAATCAGATGAATGCTTTTGCAAACACGCGCAGGGTGTTTTCTGCCTTTAGTCTCACATTCTCTCCATCCTTCTCCTTTCCAACATTTGAAGCCATTAGCCATTTTCAAACCACTTTCACAAGTGAGTGGGTAGTCGGTTTCAAGGATAATTAAGTTCATAGACATTTTGTAATCATGAATATAGCTGGAAAAGTGGAAACCTCTAAATTTTTCCACTGTGCAAACCCTCATTGTGAACCTTTACCTCATGAGACACCAGGGCAAGATGAAGAGCTTCAGAACAGAACCTCACCCACAGGGAAAAAACATTAGTGCTTACTTTTTTGTGGTTTTTTTTTTAAACACTAAAGTCAATCAACTTCAGTGCCCCGATCTATAGGATGTAAGGTTTTCCTAAGGTAAGGCACAAAAAGCTACTGGTTCTTTTCACACTTTTTAAAATCAGTGACATAAATAATCAAACACCTCTGAAATGGGAATTTGTTTTTACCCAGGTAACATAGGCTGCAACACGCATGTGTGTACGCTTTTATGAATTGAGATCTAGTTAGCATTTTTAGCAGTATCAGCATCTTTCAGAATGAAAAAAAAATAAATTATATTATCAAACATTCATTAATGAAACCACCCTGAAGGACTGGTAGAAAAACCAGCCACATTAACACAGCACAGCTAATTCCATCACAGAATTAAGAAATAATACAATTCAACAGCTATTAATAGTCACAACTACTGATTACACATGAAGAAAAATCCTCCAAAAACAATTAAAAAATTTTGAAGGAGATGCTTACCCTCAG
The DNA here is from genome assembly GCF_015227805.2 of Hirundo rustica. Taxonomy (NCBI): domain Eukaryota; kingdom Metazoa; phylum Chordata; class Aves; order Passeriformes; family Hirundinidae; genus Hirundo; species Hirundo rustica. The sequence goes on along the minus strand of NC_053451.1, from coordinate 104,543,950 downwards.
TATTTCTACACTATCAACTTTTCTGTCCTCATACGCTTCAGCCTCCTCATCTGTCTTCCTCATATAATGTTAAGGGAAAATAAGACATAGAAATAACCATTTCTCTTTTAAAAGTTACAATTTGGACAAATACAGACTGCTGTTAAGTAAAAGCATAAAACAAACCAAAAATTAATCATATTTCACCTCTAGTTGCAGTACTGAGATATTTTATAACTATTTAGACAATGTGAGCGATTTAAAACCAATATCATACTTATTTTAGCATCCTAACAAGGGAAAACATCCTCAGAGCCTTTTGGTTAAACATAAAGTCCCAAATCTTTCAAAGAGAGAGGCAACCAAAGCAGTAATATAACTCAGTCTTCAAAGGCAACAACATACTAAGGTCAAATAAAATTCTGAATGCACAATAATGTTGTATGTACATTGTGCCTAAGCCATCTAAGATTCATGGTTTTAGGCTTTCATGAAACAAACATTTCATTTGTATTTCTAATAGAATGGCTTTATGTGGAATCAGGGAAGAATGCAGTAAAATTCAAACTGGATAAAGGAATTCTTTAAATGAGTGCTCTATTAAACCCCTACAGTTGTTCCAGGAGCACAATACAGTTAAGTACCATAGCATTCTGAGGCAGCACTTACTGACAGGTTTGGTATACTATTCAAACCGGCAAAAAGGGAAATGCATAGAGGAAACAAGATTCAAAGGTTTAAGACTAAAACCCAGTTGACAGATAGTGCAATACTGGGGTGGTGAGTAAAGACTAGCTAAAGTCCTCTGTTTCTCTTTGCTTGAGTTTTCATTTGTTTACTCCCACCATCTCCTGTGTAAAGCAGATTTACCCTGTCAGGACAAGTAATAACCAAGCACAGCTAACAGGACCGTATGAACTCTCTTATAAAGGAGACTCTAAACCAGTAACACTTTCTTTGTAAGTAATAAGGTATGGGCTCACAAACAATGCACCTCTTTACTTAAAACTACAAAATATTCACACCATAAACATCAAAAGGGCTCATTCACCAAAAACAATGAGGCAAAGAAACCCAGCTGAACACATTCTATCTATAATGGAAGGAAATGCATGCATGGAGTATGTCACCATGGTGAAAAGGAGGACATCCATTTTGGAGTGGGGAACGTGTTCTCCTACTACAATCCTTTCACACAATGCAGACTTAAAGAGTGTGCTAAACTGAACACCCACAATTGTTCAGTCATAAACCAAGAGCATTGCAGCATCATTGCAGGCTGCACTTCTCTGACACTTCCAAGCACCACCAAAAAAAGCCCATGGTGTAAGGCTTGGAGATCCTGTTCCGCTGTCAGCCACTGAAGCATTCAAACGTCCTTAACTTCAGGCACAGATTTTACCCTTATTTGATAGGATTTATGTACAGATATAACTGCTTCGCAGAATTGTAGCAATCTATGCTTCTACCAAAATAATTTGCCCACCTGAGGTTTAGAAGTTATAGGATTATACTCCACTGCTCTCTGAACGACCCTAAAAGCAGACCTGGACTTGCCAAAAAGGCCCTTTACTATGAAATTTTACATTTTGTTATTCCTGTCAGCAATTTTACCATATATTTTATATAACCAAAATTTCTATTTACAGTTAGCTTTTTGTTCACCTTTTTTTCATTTTGTTCATGTACTATGCGTCCAGACAGCAGTGGTAAGTTAATCAGACTGAGGCACATTTGTCAGCCTGCTACCTTTTCTCTGGCCACAGCACTGAAAGCCTTGAATACAGAAATCTATCTCGACAAAATCTCTTTGTTCCTCCTACTTAGACTGCAGTGTAATCTGCAGCAGCAGTTTAAGGTTTTTATTTCCAAAAAGGGATAGTGCTAGTGTGAAAAACAAGAGCTACAAAAGAGCTGCTGTGAAAGACATATTGAATCTCTGCCCACACAGATGGCTGAGTCAAACAGTACACTAAAAAATCCAGTGGTGCTTGACAAATCCTAATTCACGACCATTAAAATCTGTGACACAACAACAGACGCAAAATGTTGTAGTAGGTACCTCATGGAAAGTTGACTGTATTTTGTTAAATTAAGAGAAAAAATAAATACCACATTATCTTAGTGTCTCATTAATGAGGACTCAAGTAAAGCCCAAAACCAACCAAATCTTCCTCACTCCTATTCCCTAAGTCTGCACTTATAGTTTATACAGATATCAGTCCTACTGTTAAGATCCAAAATATTCTATTGATGCTTCATAAGATATATGGTATAAGGAGTCCTTGCTTCAGATAACATGGCCCCAACACTAGACTAGACAGGAAGAAGCCCAGAAGCACAGCTAAGAATTCTTTTCTTGCTTAGTGCAATCTGCAGGAAACACATATTTCCAGGGATTTTGGTTGGCAAAATCAACTGAAGTGTGGTGGAGGTGAATGAAGAGAACATACCAAACCAGGAAAAACACGGAAGATGACATCACCAGAAGTTTGTGCTGGCAGAGCAACAAGAGAAATGGGAAGAGACAGAGCTCATGAAGCTGCTATAAAATGTCACCTCAGTTCAGGTTTGCTAAGGATCCTTCCTCTTCCACAAACAACAGTACAGTTCTTCCCAGTTAAGACTACAGTAATGAGCTGTACCTGTTAAATCCAGCTGCCCCATAAAGAAAAACATATGATGTACAGTGGGACTTGAAGAGGAACAGTAAGGTTGAAATCCTTTTGCTCTTAGGGCTGTCTTCACTTTGCAGCAGCTTCTGACTCAACTAGGACACAAACTCAACATTCAAAGTTATGCCATCTTCCAAAGAAGATACAACCTTCTGTCTGCCTTTCAGGTGGTCTGCTAAGACCTGGGAGAAAATGTGTTTGATGAATCTAAGCACCGTTCACTCAGGACTCATTGCAATCTCAGTACTGCAACCAACAGGTATCAGCAAATTAGTAGAAAAGGAATGAGCTGGGAGTACAGTAAAAGAGCTGGCTGTGTCCTAACCAGAGAGAAAGATACTTATAAGCACTGGTAAATGCTCTAATCCTGGGGCTCAGAAGAATTTTCTGGGATCCCTATGATATCAATGCTTTCCAGTTTATGCTTGCATCTAGACAACAACTGGGAAATTTTCACTGGTGTCATTGAAGACACAAGTAACATGGTAAAATCCTAACAAAATTTTGTTAAAAATGGAAAAAAGTAGCTTTGGCTCTCAAAATCATTGAGGTATTCATGTTGCTTTTAGATCACGAAAGCCATGGATAAACAATATACACATAATTCAGTAATTGCAAAGGCAGTGAAAGCCAACACAGCCACATGTAAAGCAACCTTTTACAAAGTGTTTTTCAGGTGGATTGTAAATGTGTGCTCTAAGAATGAAACCTTAACCAAGATTAACAGAAATAAATATGCTTAATTCCAATTAAATGTGCAAATACTACTGGACATACTAGTGCACAGGAAAAAATACTTTTATGAGGTTGGAAACAGCTTTATGTGAGAAAATTGCAACACATTCATAGTGCAAACCCACAGTAGGGAATTTATAAAAGTAATTCTGATTTAATTACACTTTTTAAAATATTCCTCACCAGGATGGAGTGAATCAGCCCTATAAAAGGCAGAAGAATTTCCAGAAATCTGACACATCAGAGAAGGACATTAAAGAAAGGTGACATGTTACTATTCCAAAGAATACAACTTTCATGAATTACAGGAGTAAAGACTGAACAGAACGCCAGTCATTTGTCTGGAAATGTAGAGGACCTGGTTGACTGTAATTCCTGAGAAGTAACACAGGAAATATTTCAATGCCAAGTTACTGTGCACATCAGGTAAGTTGTTTGTTGCTACAGCCTGAAGTGTGGGTTTCCATCTGTCTAAACTGTGTTAAGCGTCAAGTAGAAACGCATCACCCTTTCACAGAAGACTCACTGTTTTTCAGGAAGGTACAGATCTTGTCAGGAAATTCACTTGGAACAATTTTAAGATTAGAGAGAAAGTATAAAACTAAAGGTTTGAAAGCTAAGAAGCCTCCTGAAAGAAGATACATTTTGTGGGCTGAGAAAATAACAGGAAGTTAAAATTAGACTCAAATGTATCAGTGTGATGACAGTTTCCTTACAGCATGTTATTGTCCAGTTATTTCATGCTCCTCAAAATCGTCAGACAACTTCTTTTGAAAACAGAATTATCTATTAAGTTTTCCAGCTCATAAATGAAACTAAATCAAAAGACTTTTAAAACCTGGCAATAAAAGCTACCCCAATTTTCAGTAAAACTCAATTTCTGACATACATCTGGAAGCAGGACTGCTCCAGGCGAAGACCTGGAACAAAGAGCGTCCTTGGATCAATCCTGCACAGTAGTACTGCAAGACTGCAGTGAAAGTAACTCAGCAAATCACAACTCTCACACTCCTTTAGACAATTGTGCTAGGCCTAATGAAGCCCTTTAAGACCTTAAGTGTCCCACAGACATCATAAACAGAGCACACATTACAGCAACAAGTGAGGCACAATCTGCATGGAGTCGTCACCATTCCCTATGTATAAAACCCACATCACTGCACGTCTGTGCAAGCTGGAGCTGCTGCTAGCTGTTCTCCCAGACATGACCTCAAAATCCACAGCACAGGGACAGCCTAGCAGGGCTGTTAGAATGGATGGACAACCCTAACAGCCACTTCATTTCATCCTAATGGTTTGCTCTCCACTCTAATAACCCAGAGATGGAACTGGTACTAGAAAACAACCAAAAAACTAAGATTTGGAGTCCGGATTTGATAGTAATAGGTGTGCATAATAAAATTAAATCCATGTTCCTTACTCTTATTTATCAATTTTTTAATCTTTCTATCTCCCCCTAGTGGTCCCAATATTTTCCTATACAAGAAGCAGAATCATAATTATCTTCAGATGTTCCCACTTCCTAAGAAAAATGCAGTTATTGGCCTACCTTCATCCTCATTTGGGGTCTTCACAAATAAGGAAGAACCAGACACTCATAAATCAGAAAAGTATTAAAATGTTGTAGAAAACATTTCTTAGAACCAGGTGTTTAGATCTTCAAAAGGACTTTCCTAGAAATCTGAATCCTTCTTTGGACACTCAAGACAGCCTTGCTGAGCAAGTGACAGCACCATAATTGCCCTCATTTTTAAATTCTTTGAATTCTTAGGTCTGATCAGCTGTCACTTCATTTCAGCTAAATGCAAAAGTATATGCAGCGCACAGCACTACAGTGACACGCTAGTCCTGAGATGCAGATGTTTTCTAGCATTAATAACTACCTTCTTTCTGAACTTCAATTATTAAATTCATATTAAGTTGCAAAGAAATATTTTTTCTTTAATGTATTAAATATGTATATATATATGAAATGTACTTTCGAATAACAGACTATTAAAAAAAGAACCCTAAAACCCATGAATCAAGCAAGCAAAACCCCAAAAGAACTTGAACTTACTAATGAACAGTCTTAAATCACGCTACAGTTCCAATGAGAAACCAAACAAGACTATTTCTAAATAGAAATACGTGGCAAAAACTGACCCATCTAGGCAAAAGAACACGTTTTTCTACTCTTCTTTCTGTTTTAAAACACAGTGTGATATTTTGCTCTTTGCCAATAACAATTTTGCAGGGAGAAAAAAATGAAGCCTACAGGTGTCCCAAGTACTAACAGGTTAGAGACAGAGCTAAAAATATACTACCAATTTTTCAAGTCTCAATCCCAAACTCCTTCCATGAGATTGCACTACTTCTCTACACACCTAATATAAAATATCTAAAGAGAAATTTAGGAGCCAACTTCAGGTACTCCAGATTTCAAACTTGGGGAAAGACTAGAGAGGGAGTATAAAAGTAGAAGCAATGGTAGCTGCAATCTCCTGAAGAAAACAAAGAGTTTGCAGTCCAGTTTAAGAAGTGGAAAAGATTCAGGCCTCACCTAAACCATTCATATGGAAAGCATTTATGGGAAAGAAGCCAGTTTTCCTCAGAAAAATGAAACACAAAACACACAGCAGTAAAATCAAATAATTGTTGGATTTGAAAAGTTACAAGATCATACTCTGAGCAAAACTTCAGCTGCTGGAAACAAGATACACCTTTAAATCAAGATAAGTCTTCTGTTTTCTCTGATTAAAATTCACTGTGATGCATTATACAAAGACATACAGATAGACTAATTACAGCCACTCTAGGAATTTCAATGATCATCTTAAATACCTGTGTATTACTCGTTATAATTAGAAAAAGTCACTACAAATGTAGCAAAGGTCCCACATACTTCCTAGGTAACAGAGGGAAAAGTGTAGAACAGTACCTCTAGAAAATCAGAGGTATTTCACTGCTCTTTAAAAAACCTGAAACACAACATACGTGTTTGTAAACACACACTCTGCAATTCTATATTGACAACCATGTAATGAAAAGTATGATCAGTTTTGTGAATTTGATAGAAACAAAGCAATGAATCTGATTTATGCAGGTTAAATTGCTGCTTTATATTAGTAAAAAAATACATATATAACCTAATGATGTCATCCTGTTGCTTTGCTGCATGTATGTGGAGGGTCACAGGGCATTTGGAGGTATTGTATTGAAAAGCTAATCTGAATTGCATGCTGACATAAAAAAAAAGAATTGGTACAAACATCCCCTCAGAACACGTGAATGAATTCTGCTTCCATTCAGTGTCTATGTTACATTTTGTAAAGAAGCTGGAGCTTGTTCAGGTGCATGATCTGGCTATCTGTGAGGTATTTGGGAGATTTTACCTGTCCAACCAAGCCAGAAGACTTTTAGCTGCTCCAATCAGATCCACTACTGATGTCAGAAAATCATTCGGTAATTTGCGACTGGTCCGTCCATCATAGTGACCACTCCTCCTTCTCCCAGTAATGAAGTTCTGCAGATTTTTGGCAGATGCGTTCAGTTTGTGAGACAGGGTTTTTAGATTTTCTGTTTCCAAACCATAGTTCTGCATAGGAAAAAAAAAAAAAGAAAAAAAAAAAAGAAGAAAAAAAAAGAAAGTTAGCTTTACAGATGAACAGGAAGAACCAAGAACAGCAAGACTGATCTTCTGCTTCAAAACTTAACCATTCCTAATAATTAAGGCAGAAATACACCCACTCAGTAGTTTTTAAATGTATAGAATGTTCTGTTTCTGAAGCACATAAAAAGAGAACAAAAGAAGAACAAAATTATGAGTGATCCTTTAGCTTGTTCTAAGTGTACTGAGAAAAACATCTCAAAGAAAAAAACCTAGTCTGGAAAATTGTTTTTCAAAGCAGTGCATCACTGTCAGTAGATCAAAGAATGGTGTAGGTCGGAAGAGACCTTCAAGATCACCTCGTTCTAACACCCCTGCCACATGCACAGACACCTTTCACTAGAGCAGGTTGCTCAGAGCTCCATCCAGCCCAGCCTTGAACAAAGGGTTCTCTCTGTAGACCTGATGATTAGGGATCAGTACCCCACGTCCGTACTCACAATAACTCCTGAGATACACCTGGCACCAGGGCTTGCAAACAGCAGAAGTATGGACATGGTGTGACACTAAATTGGTTTTGTTGGCTTCAGAGATGTAAGTTAATTAGCATACTTCTATTGTTTTTAGCAGTAAAGGACCATCACAATCACAGACCAGAGAACACAGCGCTGCCCTGCTCAACCTCTATTTCACTCATTTAAAATCAAGTTCTAAACTTTGTTTCTATTTAAGAGTCAATCTCTTAAATCATGTTCCTTAGCTGTGCAGTAGAGACAGAAATAACTATGCAGAAATACTAACAAATGATATTAACAAACAGGAGCTGGAAATCCTTGAAAAGTACAAATGTTACCAAAACAGCACTAAGAATGGCCTGATTTAGTGTTCAATTACAATCTAATATAGTAACATTAGCAATTTTTTTATTTCTATAAAATATTTGTTTTCCTCACACACACATAGAGTGTTAGAGTTATTACAAAAAGGACTTATTTGCCTTTGCAAAGGAATAAGCAATTGCACAAACTTGAGTTTAGTACTCCTCTAAGAGAATTAAGGAAGTTTGAAGGTTCTCACTTTAGCCACATCACAGGGTGATAGCATGGGGTGCTGACAACTCATTCAGTTGACAATGGAATGGGCTACTCATTACAGAGTATGGACCATTTCCTACCACAAATGATGAAATAGAATGCACAAAGCCCCTCAGATGCACACAGAAAAATCTACTTCCTAATGACACTCTGTGACCTCCCCAGCTCTTCTCCCATGCCCCTGGTTTGCTTCCCAAGCTGATCTGCCCACAAGGAGAGATAGGAGAAGAGATACACGCACCAATGCTAATTTAAGACTGCTGAAGCTTATTTACCTTAGTCTTCTTTCTATAGGAATTGGAGGGGGCAGGATGCGAGGTAGTGATTATTTACAGCAGTTGTCATGCTCCCAATCCAAACCACCTACTAAATGAATTTAATCCTCTTTTAGTACACAGGGACTGCAGGAACATTACACTGAAGCCATTCCCAGTGAGCCCCCAGCCCTCCCACAACATCCACTCCCATGCCAATAGGGGCTCATGACAGAAAGGAGAGACTACAGCACACGGCTCATCTGCCATCTCCCAGTCAGATGTGTGTGTTTGCAAACTGAACACACTTTGTGAGGGAGCCACTCAACCAACAACCATCCTTCTGCAGCAGAGAATGCACTTTGGAACTCAGCTTAAGTGGGCACTGACCACAGACTAAGGTTGTACTTTATAAACCATTACTGGAACTTCTGTGAACATCCCTATCTTGGGCAAAGAAGGCTTTTGCAGGCGTGTTCCTCAGCTACACAGATGCTGCTCCCTGCCACCACATTCAGTCCCAATTAGACAAACTCTATGTTTGGGCAGTGACTTTTCCACCATGTAAATATTCAAAAGCGATTATACAACGGATAGCGTTAGGTTATACATAAAAAATTACAAGATGAAAACAATTAATTTGGATTGAAAAGTAAAATGTACTTCATTATGCATGTAAAGGGCTCATAACTGATAACTTATTAGATCCGTCCAAAGTAAAGAGATAAACATCAGATAAAAATATATCTGTTTTTTTCTGCAGCTTTCTGTGGTTGGTCTGGCTGTGGGAGCACAATGAGGACTGAGGTGTGAGTAGGAGTAAGTTTGAAAAAGGTAACAGGTTTGTTCTTACTTCATCCTGCTTCTTGCGCATCTAATTCATCTTGGCAAAGTTAATGGGGGAAGAAACACGAAAGATACTCTGGATGAATGATAAATCACCAAAATGTCTTAAAGACCAGCCAAAGCAAAGGCCACCACAAGCAAGCCCCAACAACATGGCACTCACACCCCCAAAACGTGGGGGGTACAACCACAGGCCGCAGGCCAGCCATAGGCCTTCTCACAGGGCTGCCTTCTTTCTGACACACTGAAACACTGAACTTCTTAACCCAGCAGGCTGTTCCTAAGGAGCAGAGTCTGGTTATCCAAATGTCAAACTAAGGTGGGTGAGGCAGGGAGCGTGTGGGGAAGGAGCCCAGGCACCATCTTGTCACCCCAGCCACGCCCCACCCAGGCCCACAGCCGGGGGAGACCACGCTGAGGCCGAGGCTGATCCCAATGGTCCTCAACAACCCTGGGTTATTTCAACTCCCCCTCTTTTGCCATCTCCTCTTTGTCACCTTGTCTGTGCCTCATCTCCTCAGACAGGCAGGTGCTGGCTCCCAGCCTGCGCCGGCGTTCCACACCCGCCCCAGCGGGAGCCCTGGCAGGCAGTGTACAGACCTCCAGTACCACCAGAAAGTAAAGCACCAGAAGAAGAGTAAATCTGCAATATTGAACACTGCAGACCAAGCAAAACAAGTCTCAAAATTTTTTGTACAATAGGAAAACACGCTGCATTTATGTATATGCTCCTTTATAAAATCAGCCACAAAACCTCTTAATATCTAAGTGATGGTCACCTATAGCCACATTCTTTTTCAGATGCCTTTTTTCACCATCAGATATAAGGGAAGGAAGAGGGAGCATTAACATATTCAAAGCCTTTTTTCACACATTCATCAAATGTGTGTGTGTGCTCTTCAACAGAAAACACTGAGCCTAGACCACATGTAAATTCAGTCTCACAAGAGGATGGCACTGACTTTGGTAAAGCCTCTACCTGTACTATACAGATAAAGCCAGGGATGGAAAATAAGAGATAAATTTCAGGCAAAATGTATTTTGGAGCATCTGTGTTAATTGAAGTCTTTAAGCAGAAGGATCCTAAAGCAGCAGCCAAGCTAACAAAATCCTCACTTTGTTTATCACTAATATTTCTGGCCCATATTAAAAGCGACCAGAGCTGCGTGTTCTAGTAGTGGGAAAAAGCTTTCTTAAGTAAAAACTGCCAAGTTTAATCATACTTTATATTCAATAATATACTATTAGCAAAAGGGTTTCCTTAGAAATGCACTGCGTTTATTTTCAAGCACTGTAAGAAGATAATTGCAGGCAAAGGAGACAGTTCTTTGTTTTCCCCTAGTCTGCATTTAGCCAGCACGACCCAAGTTGCACCTTCATTAGCCAAAATACATTCAGTCACAGAAAGAACCACAAAGAAAGCTCTGCATGCTTGTAGAGATTACGAGAAGTGACCCAAGTCTAGGCATCCACTTCCTCAATGAGAGGCCACAGAGTATCTTCAGAGACACCCTGCCCCAACAGAAACAGCTCCAATGGAGTTTCTTCTGGCAATCATAAAACAAGAACTTGATGAAGCTGAACTACACAGAGTAATAGCTTGTCAGCAGGTGTTTGAACTAAAAGTGGTGGGAGCTATTAATAGACATCTTACCTGCTAATTACTTTTCTGTGGCTTCTCATGACAGTGTGAGTGAGGAACTGTAGCTCTTTTCTTCACGTAGTGACGAGCAGCAGCTCTAATCACCACTGATGAGTTTTGCTTGGTATTTCTGTGAGAACAGCCAGCCTGGTCCCTCTGCCAGCCCTTCCTTGCACCAGCACCCCAAGGGTAGGAAGACTACACGAACCAAAAGTGGAAGTAAAGCAAAATTTTCTCTAACTAGCTTGATCAATGTTCAGTAGTTGTGTTCCCTTCTTCCCTCAGTTAAAAACAAAACAATAATTTAGACCTCATTTCTTTCCTGTGTTAAATTCACTTGATTCTCGCTGGCAGGGAATTGCATCTGACACTATTAGCACAAGTTGAAAAGTAGAGTGTTCCTAACTCATACAGTGCTAACTATCTCTGCTGGCTTAGACAGACTCTCTAGAAGATGCCAGATATAAACTTTAGTTTAGGGTATTTTTATACTGCCCATTGCAAGTGCAAGGCCATCTCAGATATCTAAATAAGGCAAGCTCAGATCTAAACACAGTACAACATGCAACACAGACACAACCACAGTCCCATTAACAAATCCAGAAATCCCTTAGAACAACTGTCTCGATCACAACTTTTATGCAACCATGAATACCTCTATGTCTGTAAGCACAAATGCTGTATCAAGTTCAGTGACACTATTTAACACTTAGAAACACTCCCAAAACAGGGAAATGAGCATATGGCCTTTCTGCCTACCTTTCTAAATCACTCTGTCTTCTCTTCAGCCCAGAAAGCTGAAAACCCTGAGGAACAAAAGGCATGAAAACCATACTGCTGGAAACCATGTAGAGCAGAAGGCATGCAGAGACCAGTGTTAACTTCTACCAAAGAGACACAAGATTGGGAACTGAATACGCTACTGTAATACTGGTGCTTGTGGGCAAGAATAAAATAAAAGCAGTATCTTCACCAGACAGTGGAGCAGATAGCAGTGCTTACATTGATTAATTTCTGCTGCTCCTCTGCAGAAGGCAACCACGACTGTATAAACTAAGAAGGTGAAGGTTTATTTTAATTTGGTAAATATTTTTGTAACACACACAAACAATATATTTTAAAGAAGAAAGAAAATGGCAATCTCTTGAAAAAACAAATTTTAGAGTCTAGATAGCTGTACTGAGTAATAAATTATGTGTAAAGAAGTGCAACTTCTCATTGTAACTATCACAAGGATGAAATAATAAGTTTTCTCTCTAATGCAATAAAGAGTAATTTTCTACTTATTCACAGGATGAAGGCAGGAGTTTTAGGCAAGAACAGCACATGGCTGCTAAGAAATGGACTTAAAATCACCTCAAGTGAGTTTAATTCTTCTCCTCACTATCTTTCAGTGCTTTCATCTTCCCCACTTAATTCTTGAGTATCCTTTCTGTATGTATTATTTATTTGCTTTTAAACAAGCAACCTGGAAATAGAAAGTTCATAGGGTTCTCATTTCTTGAAAAGCCTGAGGAAGATTTTATATGAATTATCAAAACATCATACCATGGATACCACAGCACATGGCAGCCATTTCAAAACAACATCTGAAAATTTGTGGTGGACAAAAATTCACCATGAAAAGTCCCACCCTTCGCCTCCAAAGGTGGTTTTAAAAATAAACAAAAGGGATCTGAATCTCATTCTCCAAAACATTTGGCTGAACACATCCCACAAAGTATGAGGCAGATAGTTTACCAGCCCAAAGCTGCTAGCAACTGATATCACAGCTTGTCATATGGAAGGTGCCTTATGTAACTTTATACCTCATCAGATCTGCCTACAACATATATTTCTAACAGCCCTTCCTCCAGCGTCTTGAAATGCCAGCACTAAGGTTATCTCTCCTTCAAATAGCACTGACATATGGGGTAATTTGGAAGTGCACAACATATGATCCTAACACATCTGTTTCATAAACACAGAGTAAGGAGATAAGGACAGAAACCCCAGATAGCTCAAATGACACTTATCATTTACTGCAATTATTAAACACACACTGATTAAATGGCAAACGATTTCAGAGTGTGTCTGTCCCAAATGTTTAAAGACACTCAGGTGAATGATACTTCCAGCCTTGCAGAACCCAGGAAAGATTCACAGTCATCATCATTATCTCCTTTCTTGAAAAATGCCCTTCTTCTACATCCCAATCAAGCAACATCTCAAAAAACCAAGCCCTGGCCACACTTTGTAGCACTGACAGAGCAATTATATAAACTAATCTTCTTTTTCTTATTCAATCAACAGACTCTGGAAGACCAAACGCTTGTTACCTTTTTGGTTTTTATTTTCTCATGTAATTTTGTCGCTAGCCTGCCAAATACTCTTACTTCTCCATAATTTGAACTACCAGTACCATGCATTTCCAAAAGCCTTAAACAGCTAATCCGCAGTTTAAAATCACTTTATCAAAAAGAAAATAAGTATTGTTACGGACACACTACCTTTTAAAAACATTTTACATTTTAACACGTCTTTTTAGGCAGTCTGCTTTTAATTGGGTGTTTACAGTTTTATAAATGTCACTCCCAACCCAAGCCACACTATGACTCTATGAACCAAGGTATGCATTATGTATTTCATACTTGCCCAAACCTCCAAGCAGTCCAAAGAGAAAAAACCCCCCAAAACATAAAAAACCAAATAAAACACCAAAATTCAAAAGTATCTAGGATCCATAACTGATTCTTGAGGCTTGGTGGGAAGAGGATTCACCCTTTGCATACAGATGTATTTACTGCCTTTGGCACACCATGGGGTTTACTGCAGTTCTGTGTAAAAGATTTGCTAACACATTTTCAATTTGATCTATATGAGCTATCAGAAACTCTTTATCTCCTTAGCTTTACTGATCTGGTGATGGACTTCAGGATTTCCTGCACTGCAAACAGGTTAGCTCAGGCTGAGGACAGGGAGGCATATGATATTTGATATATGATAGATAGGCAAAACTTTAACTTGCAAAGGGCAATAGAGAAAAGGGTAAATTATTTTTCTGCTATGAGCATTCAGAATACTAACAGTAAATTTCACCTTCAGTACATATAAATCTCCATTCTGAAATGAAGTCTTCCTCATTTAGCACCATAATGATTAAGTCTAATAGTCACTGTTACTGACAAACAGTTTTAAGATCTGACTAGTGATAAGTGCAAAGGAAAGTATTTCTGTGTGAGAAATGGCAGGAAGATGAAATTAAGATAAAAGGCATAATTCTTAAGAGGAATCAAATCATTCATGGGTAAAGTAGGTCTATTTTTTACAATCATTTGCATATAAATGTTTTGTGTTAGTGGTAAATGATAAGCAATTTCATGCTGTTAGTGCACACCAATGTTTTCTCTGCCAAATAATAATGCTATTTCATCTGCTGCAATCTTCTAGCTTTACAGATTTCAATATAGTGTGCAATAAATTCCTGTGCAGCCATAGCAGATTTAACTAACTAGCATGAAACTAGTACTGAAACCAGTATGCTTTATAAAGCAAAATATTTGTTTTTTAACCAAACTCTATTCTACACAAATTAAGATTCCCTGAAGAATTACTTTGCAGATTCACAGGGACTTCCTAAGTTCTTTTGTTAATAAAAAACTTCAAAGCATCCAAAAATTATTTATGAAGCTTTTCAAATATTCTTATAACAACATAACTCCTACTTTAGGATCTCTGATTAAAAACTATTTCCAAAATCACATTAAACTAACTTAATCTTCAAGCAAACAAAATAAACATGATATTTAGGAGAAGGGGGGAAAAAAATCTCCATGTGGCATTTCATTTATCAAGTCATTGTGGTAAACTACATAATTTTCTTAAAGATGGAAGAAGCCACATTTGGCTATGCAGCCTTGTCTTCGTGTTCTCCAGGCAGCATGTAGTATTTTCTGGGAAAAAATGGTCATACCCAGTTTTGGTAAATGAAACTCCATCTTGTGACAAACACGATAGGAAAAGGATTTCCTTTCTTCAGGCCAGTTACATATAGCAGGATGCACTCCAAACCTGATGACCGGAACAGCGATCTGATGGCACCACCTAATTTGTTCTTTATCATGCATTTCTCTTTTCATAAGCACCATCTCCTTTTTTTCTCAATTTACTTTCTCCTGGCATTGTTCATTCACATTCAGTTTTTCAGGCAACCATCAAAGAAAGAAGGCTCATCACATTTTGGGCATAGATGAAATCTGCTACACTGTTGTTTGTTTAATGATTAAATGAAAGCAGTGTTAGACTAGCTTCACCCTCACACACATACTGAAAAGGATCATGTTGAAGCTAAGGGACTAATGGTAATTGCTAGAACTGATGAACAACTCTATCTTTTATTACCTGGTAATAGTGGAGAAACATGGCACTCAACTCAGTAGTTTATCCTGTACCTCTAGAGCTGGACAAAAAAACAGTTTTGTCAACTGTTTTGGGTGATTTTGTTAATATGAATAAAAATGTCCATCCACATCAAGTAAAAATCTACCTGCTGACACCACCAGTGCAACTGCATGTCCCAATTTAAACAGGAAGACAAGAACAGGAGATTTGTCTTGCTGGAAATAAAGTAATGCTGCCAGCATTTATCCATCATGGTGGCTTCTCAAGGTTACTCCCCTTGAAAAACATGCGACAAACTCTTATAGCAGCAACAAAATACCACCACAGACCTCACTACTTATTTCTTCTAAGCACAGAGAACATTTCCTTTATCATGCCCTCTCTGACATATGGATTTTGTAAAACACAACACTGCACCAAGGCATAATAATCTGTTGAACATGCTCCCACATTCACAGCCTGAAGGACAGAGGGAAGAGACAAACTACATTAGTTAGACTGCCTGCCTTCCCCCAAAGCACATTCAACTCCAGCAGTGGTATGCAGAACATACATCCCCACCACTACCAGCAAGCATGACCTGTAACAGCAGTAGCAGCTGCGCAAAAACTTTATTCCTCCCTCCCTGAAGCACCACAGGAAAAGAAAACCTGCGAATCTTACTCCCGAATGCTTGCTCTGCTGTCAAGAGCAGTATGGCAGGTTGCCAGCCAAGAGAGACTCTACTAAAGATGGACAGCACAGGCCACCATTCATCCTCTGATCAGCTGACAAACACTGGAAGATCCATTTGTTGCAAGTGCTGATGACAGGAGGCGAATAATGTGAGAGACCATAGCCAGCCACCCACGCACCTTCTGTCAAAGACCCATAAAGAGCATCCTTTAAACAGTGTTATCAATCGTAACTGGCTGCCAGCTATCACCATGGCAGTTTGTGTGTTTAGCAGAGCTCAACAGCCCCACTGGTGGGTGCCTTGCACTCTCCATGCCAGCCAGATATGCTTGTTCAGGCCTCTCACCCTTAGCCCCGTGAACTACAGGCACGCAATCCAAGCAGCTGCTTTGCTGTTTGCCATATCCACAGCTGCCAGGGAACTGCCAGCAGAAGTTTACCCCCCAAAAATACTGGGAAGGGGTGGCAGGAATAAAGCATGTCAACACTGCAGAAGCTTTCCTAAGTGACAGCAACCCTGTGCTGGCAAACTGACCTGTAGAGTTTGAACAGAGATGAACAAACAGCGGGACGGGTTCTGCACCCTCAGTTGTCCTCAACCCCAAGAACTGTCTAGGTAGTCACTCACTACCTCAGCAAGAAAGGGGGGAGAAGCAGAAGCAACAATCCTTTTGTTTTTTAATAATTACTTTTAAATCAATCAGGGTTTAAGCTTGCAAGGCATAATTACCTTAACTATTCATGGCCCATTATGCCATCCATCATCTCCATCCTCCAAAGAGATGTTAACTCATTTGGATCATATATTTGTAACTCATGCTAAGTTCTATCATGAAACTTCTGTCAAACTCCAGTGAAACAGATAGAAAAATCAGATAGTTACAAAAACCAACTTGCATAGCCACTATCTGAATTAGCAGTTATTCTATATTGGAGAGTCACAGGCTTAATGTTCTCCTAAACGATACAGCTAATATTAAAGTCAAATCAGAAGAAAATGTAAGCCCTACCCAGGATAGACACTCAGGGATGCAATAGAAAAAGAAAAGCCTGTAAGTAGAGGACCAGTCCAGCCAAATGGATTGCCTCTGAATTAAATTTTCTAAGAGATTTATCTGATTGGTGAGCAATAAATTCAAATTAAGTCCACTAAAATCAATATAACAATAACATTTTCTATCCCTGAGGAGCCATTGGGAGCCAATTGCGAGACTGCAAAAACCTCATCTTAAATTAGAAGCTGTGATCTGAACTCATGCCACTGTGTTTTAGCAATGCGCTCTAGAAATTTTCTTTAAGACAAACTCAGAAAAGCAGACAATACTATATGTGCAGCAAGAAACACGAAGGGAAAGACTGTCTGCATGCATATAAGATGCAGTGTTAGCCTTTGCTAGAAATTCCTTATTTTATATTCAACTTAGTTCCATACACTTTCGCCTAAGATAAAGGAGCTACAAAGACAAGTTGTGTTTGTTTGTCTGAAGATTATATCTGTAATTACATACTGAGGAAAAAAAGACATTTCAGCTAATAAACAAGGGGCTTTTTTCCGTAAAAGTAATTTATTTTTCAAAGAGCCACAATCTGTTTCTCTGTGTGACTGTGAAAGTCATTGGTGTACCCCCTTAGACTTTATCCTTCTCAGTTAACTATTTACTTTTTTGTTTTCTTTTGCACTGTCTGATAAGAAAAGTACTTTGTGAATAACTCTCTTTATGTCCCCTTCTATATCACTAGCATTTCTTTAAGACTACAACTTCCCTATTTAAAAAACAAATTGATGAGTTAACTTATTGCACTGACTCACATTGCAACGTTACTAGAAACAGTATTCTGTAGAAGATAATCTGTGTTTAAAATCAAATGTTTTCCTGTATGAAAAAGCTTTCTCCCTTTTTTAAAACTTTTTTCGGGTATATTTTTTCACTCTCTCTTTTTCACTGCACTTCACAATACCCCAAAATGCAACAACAGGGTATTCAGAAAAGCTGCTCCATATGGAGAACCAACAGGCCCTTCTGAAGAGCCTTTCAGCCTACTGTCTTTGATTGCCTCTCCCAGGATTCAGCTTTCTTAAAAGCTCCTTCTGAGGCTTGAAAAACAGTATGTACTAAAACCCACAAAACACCACCTTAGGCGGTGAAGTACATCTTAACAGAGCTATTCACAATCCTTTCTACAGTGGAGAATGCAGTGTGCCCCATCTATCACTAATCTTTACAGACAGACAATAGAAATTCATAAAGGAGGGTGAAGTCAGCGCCACACCCCTCACTGAGCAGATAATCCTAGTTATGCACAACATGACCTGACTGAAAAGATCATAACCAAAATCCTTCCATATGCTCCATCAAAAAATTTATATATAATTTATACATTAAGATAACGATTTCAGTATTAAATCCTTTCTACTGTGAAACACAAGCAGTTCTGTTTCATCAGGCTCAAAAAAATCATCTAAGATATAATTTGCATGAAAGGACCAGTGAAAAACAACATGGTTAATATCAAAACATTTTGTTTCTAAAGGGCAACCAACACTCAATTACTCCACTCACATATATAACTATTTTACATTCCAAACGAAACACGGTCTAGTTTCTTTGTGATTTCAGATGAACTTCCATTCTATAAAGTTATGCAAGCCCTAAATCTCTGATACCAGTTTATTCAACAAACATCATTCTAGCAATAGATTTCTCCCTTTATCTTGGCCCTGGTTTAAAATGCTGAAGTGTTCACACATTACAAATCAGGAGTTTCTTGAGCTGCTTAGATAAGTCTTTAGGACTTATAATTTGAGTACAGAAAGCGTGACTACGCAAATACTGTTCACCCCTCCCCATTTGCCCCAAGAAGTTTACCAGTGCACAGAGTAAGTCTACTGCTTCCAAGATAAGCTCCTGATGGCCAATTCGCGTGACTCCAAGATCTTCCAGCTCCTGATGAGTAATTCGTAATAGCTGGTCACCACTAATCTTCTCTCTCTCAAAGTTCTTTATATATTGCTGCAGGCAATCATCCAGACCTGCAACAAAAGGACAGAAGGAGGGAAGACAGAAGTTAGCAACATTTTGTACCTAGCAGGAAGTAAAACTGGCCAAAAATTAAACCAGCAGAGGATCCTTGTCCTCTCTTTAAGAGAAGTATTTTAACATTAAAAAAGTTTTTTTACCCAGAAACCTTAAGATTCGAAGAGCTACAGCAGCCACATGTTTGTTTTGGGTTTTTTTCACCTGTGGACAATACCAACCACTCCTTAACCCTGAAAAAAACCCTGAATTCTTGTACTTTACTGTGCTATGAATGTCAATCCAACAGCCCCTAATAACAAATATGTTAGGGATGCCTCCATCACATCTGGAAGGGGAGAGGAGAAAAGGGAACAATGGAACACGCAGTCAAACACGAAGTGGCAATGCCGCACCACAGCGTCTGTTCTGCTCTAAGGTCACTCACATATTGCTGAGGCACCTGAAAGTTCACCAGTAATGCCATCCTCTAAAACAAACTACAAAGAGCTCTAGAGAACAAGAAAGGCAGTAGTACTGCAAATGCAAAAATGGGGCCCCAACTGCAGCAGCAGATCCAGCTCAATGTACCACAAAGAGAACCTGTAAGGAGTGACAGTACACAAACGAGCATGAGAAGCCACTCAAATCAAGACCTGGCTACACTTCTCAGAACACAGTAAGCAGGGAGCAGAAACAGGCCCATTGTGCCAAAAAAAATTCTAGAAGGTCATGCAGCACATTTGCTCAGGATATGGCTGAATGCAGGGTTGTACAGGTCCTGCTTTGGGGGGCATCCATATTCTACCTTTTCAGTTTGTTTACGAGTCAACGACATGCAGCTGACCACACTTTCACCTGGAGCCAAGAGCACTGCAGAATGTGAGAGAATCCACCCCACATCTCTTGCCCATCAATCTTTGTCCAAGAGAGCCAGGCAGTACAGGGAAGCTCTGCAGCATGTCCACTCGTACCAAGAGATAAGTAAGACTCTTGGGTATTTGGTGGTCCATTTAATATTTCTGTCTGAATACGTTACGGTGGATCAACATGACTGCTACCAAGCAACAGGACTTGACAAAGCTCTGAATGCATTAATTTTGCTGATTCTTGAGAGATACAACCTTTCTGAAAAATGTCTTCAAACAATCCCTAATAGTGAAAAGACACCTGCTCATTAGACTGGAAGAAACCAAGAACATTCTTACTTGCTAATCAAAATGTCTGAAAAATCTGAAGATACATGGAAGATAAAAGATTGATCTGACTGCTGAGCCCCAGTTATCTTGTAAGAGCCCTGGTATACGACATAAAGCTTCTCTGAAACTGGTTGTGTTGCATTTTTGGTTCTCATTCATGCCTTTCAGGGTGTAGCCACACCTCAGAAGAGACTCACATGAGGAACATGTTGGTGCTGCAGGCAGAGATGCCCCAGTACCAGGCCAGCTTATTGTTCCTGGCTCAGTCTTTGGGCAAGAGTCACCCAAACTCTGTCCCTGATACAACAGCACAATATTCATAGGGCTTTAACCTCTAGGACTCACACTGAAACTAAACGACACACAAACACGCTGTAAAAGAAACGCTCCAGTATCAAGATACAGGAGAAAGTCCCAAATTCCAGCAGACTTCAACCATGTCCTTCCAGAGCCTGCTGCCTGATTTTCCGCCTCCAAAACAAAGCCACTTAAAGGTCTAGGTTAATCAAGCACTTGAAGCTATTGCCTTCATTTCATTGCCCTTTCTAATCAAATAGTTGCTCAAGCCATTCTTCAGGAAAGAAATCTTGAAAGGGCCAGAGAGGTCCCCTCCAAAGGCAGCTGCTCAGATCAGTTCAACTGGTCAGAGCATGGTGCTAACATTCACCAAAGTTGGGGGATTGATCCCTGTACAGATCAGTCTCTTAAGGGCCAGACTCGATGATCCTTGTGGGCTCCTCCCAACTCAAAATATTCTGTGATTCGGTGACAGGGTAAAACTTGAGCTGTCAGAGAAGAAGACCAGCCTGGCTGAACAGAGAGCTTTGACTGGAACTCAGGAAAAAAAGAGTTTATGAACTTTTGCAGAAGGGGCAGGAAACTCAGGAGGACTACTGGGATATCATGAGGTTATACAGGGAGAAAAATAGAAAGACCAAAGCCCAGCTACAACTTAATTGGGCCAGTGCCATACAAGAAAAACGTAAGTGTTTCTATAAATACGTTAGCAACCAAAGGAGAGCCACAGAGAATCTTCAGCCTTTATTGGATGTGGGGGAAAACACAGCGGTGAAGAACAAAGAAAAGACTAAGGTACCTAGTGCCTTCTTTGCCTCAGCCTTGAATAACAAGACCAGCTGCCCTCCCAGGACCCAGCCCCCCTGAGCTAGAAGACAGGGATGGGGAGCAGGATGAAGCCTCCATAATCCAAGAGGGAATGGTCAGTGACCAGTTACATTACTTAGACACACAAAAGTCTGTGGGGCTAGATGGGATCCAGCCAAGGGTACTGAGGGAGCTGGTGGAAGTGCTCAGTGAGCCACCTTTCACCAAATACCAGCACTCCTGGCTAACTGGAGAGGCCCCAGTTGCCTGCAGGTCAGCAATTGTGATGTCCACCTCCAAGAAGTGCTGCAAGGAGGATCTGGGCAACCACAGACCTTTCAGTCTGAACTCATAGCAGGAAAGGTCATGGAACAGCTCTTCTTGAATGCAATCACATGGCACATACAGGACAACTGGGAGATCAGACACAGCCAGCATGCACTTAGAAAAGGCAGGTTCTGCTTGACCAATCTGAGCTCCTTCTGTGACAAGGCTGACTTAGTAAGGAGGGAAAAGCTGTGATATTGTCTACATAGACATCAGTAGAGTCTTTGACATCATTTTCCACAGCATTTTCTTGGAAAAACTAGCTATCCATGGCTTGGATGGATGTGCTCTTGGCTGGGTATAAAAGTGCCTGGATGACTGGGCTCCAGGAGTGGTGGTGAATGGAGTTAATCCAGCTGGTCGCTGGTCACAAGTGATGTTTCTTGGGGTTCAGTGCTGAGGCCAGTCCTTTTAAAAATCTTTACTGATGACCTGCATGAGGGGCTCAGCATACTTCTGCTCTTCCTGAACTTAAAACCTACATTGTTTAAATAGACTGCTGAATGAGAATAATATCAAAATAATTAACATCATCAGGTATCAAAAAATGAATTACCAGTTAAGGCACTAGCAACACAAATCCAGAATAAGACATGACAGATGCACTTTAAATAAACAGTCACTGACAGATAATTCTATATAAAGGCAATAGTCTTACTACTCCTGCTACCTAAGTATTTTTGTCATTCAGATGTAATCTAGATGGATGCATGTAGTTCCTACAGGGTGAGAAAAAAGTTTAAGAGAACAGAAATATTACTGACAATTATTTGACTCACCAATTTAATAAAAACTACAGCTAGGAAACAACAAAATAATTTAATCATATACTGGATGACATTTTCAGAATAGCTTGCCACAAATACGTCTCCTTATTCCCTAAACATCCTTTAAAGTAATTTATTTCTGTCATTTTATTTCTAAATTAAAGAACAGCTCTTCTTTTTGTAAACAAAACTGTGCACAGATAATGATGATAATAATGATGACTATAATAATATTAATACAAAAAGGGCAGCATTCTTCTCCCACACCTTTTGCCCCTAAAGCCACAACACATCCAGAGAGTCATTGCTGCCTTCAAGTCAACAGGAGGGGAGCTGCAGGGAACAAGCATTCCTGGCTGATGATGCCATTAACTTGGGACAGGACAAGATGTACCAAAAAACATCAGGTGCCTGGAGAGGAAGCTAAATGAAAATAATACCTTCTTAAGAATACTGTCTTCTAATTCCCTGCGAGTCCAAAATCCACCCAAGCTCAATGTAGCTAGCAGTTTTTCTAGCTGCCAAGGGCTGCTCTGCTTCTTCTCCACTGTCATATGAGAGGGTATCACCCATACCACAGCAATTCCGACAAGTAATTTAGTTTGATGCACTACTCCCTGTTCCTGGCCATTCCTGGGTGAGATTAAAGTTGCATAGTATCCAGCAGTCTGGGGTGTTTCAAGAAGTAGCCTCAGTCCAAAAGCCTTGTTCATGATTATGTTCTGGAGGTGTAAGCCCCCAGAGTATATAAAAAACAGGTTCTGTGATGTCAGGACACAAGTGATAGTCTTATACTCAACAATTCTGCTCCTCACCCAAAATAACTGCAAGATTTTTCGGGTATATATAAAGGCACAGGTGTTTTAGTAGTAACAGAGGTAAAGTATGACACTTGTCCTCTTAAACTGTATGATGATAGTCCTCTTCCTTTTAAACCTACTCTTTAAAGGAAACTATATACTATATCCTTTTTTTTTTTTCCTTGAAATATTCTTGGTCCTGAGGTCCAGCAGTAACTCTGACTCGGATGATGTTAACTACTCAAGAAGGACTCCCCTGCCTCACATGCTTTCCACCTGAGCTTATCAACCATGGAGTCTGGCAATTATACACACATTACCTGGCCCATTTGATTGATACCTACAAGAGCATTTAAGATGTTAATACACTGCCCATCTTTGTTAGCTGGTGTACACCTGAGGTGTTATGTACACAGATGGATCATTCTGGGCTTGGACGACAAAGGAACAACCCTTTACATTAAGTATCAAGCAAGCTCTACCTCACCTGTGGGATTAAATATATAAAAACCAGCAAGAAAGAAAAAAAAACTTCTCAAAAAGAAACTATGCAGAAGACTCAATACTTTAAACATTAAAAAAAAAAAAATCTCTAGAAAAGTTTATTTTGCAAGTAGAACATACTGGAGCTAGTTTTTTTCCCCCAACTTTGTCATTGAGTTCTACCTTACATGGGCCTATTCAGAGTTCATCAAATCATTAACAATTTTTGACAGTTCACAGATGCAAATAAGACAGATTTCTACGTAATTAATTCCTTTTATTACAACAGCATCATAGAAACTGATCAAGAAAGGTTCAACTTCATTTTTTTACTCATATGATTATATGGAATAAGACTAGATTGCAAGATGCAGCATGACCCTCCAGAGAAATCTTCCATGCTCACAGTCTCCTAACTTCACAATCATTCTGAAGTATTGTCTTATTCTGATGAGTGTAACAGGTCATCTTTTGAAACAAGCTAACCAACAAACTGACCTGTAATTCAGTGCCACAACATGTTATGCACATCTCTGGTACCTGAAACTCAAATAAGTCTTTCCATAAAATATATTCTGATGTTCTGATCTTAGTCTGCTCCTCCTCTGCAAGCAGTACTGTCTTTTCTCCCACCTCTAAGAGACAAAAAAATATTAAAATAGGCTTTTTCCACGGCTAGATCTGAATTAAAAATCAGCTGCTCAGATACTGTTCTAAAACCAGAAGCAACTAGGGAGAATATTCTTCCCCAAATTGGCAGTAAAAGAATTTTTCTTCAAGGCTGGGAAACTACAGCAGAAATAACAGACCTTCTGTCCTTATCAGCCACCCTCTCAGTTTGAGTTTAGGAAAAGATGATGAACATTACAGGTTTAACAATCACACACAAAACTTTGACAAGGAAGTATATTTTTCTACTCCCCTGGTTATCAGAGTGAGGATGCAAACTGACAACTTCCCTGAGCAAGCCCTTGTTCTGTAAACACAGCACTTACTGAAAAGCAGTAACCTACAAATAATACATGGAATAATTTTGCATGAGAAAGAAAAGCACATAGGTTTATTAAAAAAAGAAACACAAAACTACAGATCATGGGCTTTCCTTTTTTCTTTAAATATAAGGCAAACAAATTTATCTTTCAAACTGAACAGAAGGACTACCTGAACTCCATCAGCTTTTATACCTTAACAAAGGCAAATTCAAGCAACGGACTGTAGCACAGAACTTACCAAGCCAGAAAAAGAAAAGTTACCTAGTATGTAATATAAACTGGGTGCGCATATATGTAGCACTATTCAATGCCTTTTCATATTGCAAACTATTATTTGCAATATTTTTACTTAAACTAGCACGATGGAAGTGACATCTCAAAAGCTGCAGTTGTTTTATCTCTGCTCATTATTAAAATATGCATTAAATTTAAGCTACATATTCTTAACGACTGACCACCTTTGAGGCTCACATCAGCCTACACACGTTTCAAACTTAAAAGTTTAGCCAAGTTCCTGATAAGCTAAAACATTTTGCTATGACATGTGCATTTGCACCTAGGCTTTATTAATCCAGGGCCGACAGGCTATTAGTGTATTCACTTTAATCGTACAAAAATACAAGCTTTAGTTATGCCAAAGAGCAAGGCAACCAAGCAGTAACCTACTCCCTCTCTTCCACCTCCACCAAGAGAGCTGTTCCCGGGCACAGACACTGCTGGCAGGCCACAGCAGACAATTATCCCCACCCGCATTTTCTCCCCAGAACCAGAGCACGAGAGGCAAGACCAGGAAAGGCCAGTTTCTCCCACAATCTGTACGTGGGGGACAGACATTTGGAAACTCTCCATCCTCCTCAGTCTTAATGTCACCACAGAAACCAGGGACGAGCCAAGCCAGCCGCTTCCCCACCTGAGAGGCAAAGAGAATTTTCCTCTGCCCACGGAAGGGATGCTCACAGAAGGGATGCTCACTGCTTCAGCGTCTTCAGCACGCTCTGGGCTTCGTATGTGACAAACAGATGTCACAGTTATTAGTGCCAGAAGATGGTGCAAAGAACAGAACGTTTTAAGTGTTGTGGATGGCAAATGCCTACTGTGAACATGATAGCTGCAAAAAATAATGCCCCATCCCAGAGGAGCACTGTAGGAAGGATGAACCACCAGAAGCAGCTTTCAGTACAGATTGAAAAAACATTATGATACATTTGCAACTGGAAAAAAAACCCCAAAAAACTAACACATTAATTGCAGGCAGATTAAGGAATGGGTATTGGATTAATGATAAAAAGAATTGCCAAGTGCCTAGATTACAGTAGTATTTCCCAAAGAGCTGGACAATTGTTTTCTGCACTGTTTATCTGTAATTTGAGGCGAAAGCCATCTGATTGCAAAGCATATCTATCCTTCCCTCTATAGGATTATTCTCTCTCACTCCCTTCTCCCCCTCTCTATAGCAGAATAAAATAAAATTCCAAAAGCATTAAAGAGAAGAAACATTAAAAATTACCAAGAACATCCAAATAATTATTCCTTCAAGCATAACACATATTCATAGAATATAGTATAAGATTAGATGTTTTCTATGTGCAGTTTAGTTTAGATGTATTTTAACTTGGAATTTTCAAATGTTCAGTCAAAACATTAGCTGAAAGGTACTGCTAACTAAAAACTGTTTCAGATAATGAAAGAGAAACACAATTAAAAACCCACTTTATATCCACTGGGTATATACTATTACATCCAGAAAAGCATGTTAAGTTTGTAAAATTAAGAACTCAGAAGAGAGACGTGAACATGAAAAGCAGCAACATTAATTCAAATTCAGCCTCTCGACTTCTTAAAGGTCCTTACGAGGAGAAGGACCTGTGGCTGGTCAATGGAAAGCCACAAGCAAAGAAGGAGATGGCATTACACTGGGCAAGGACCTGAAAGAGTGTATTTGTGATAGCAATGGATTGAAACAGAAGTCTGAGACAAAAGATGTGCTGTCTCAAGTTACTATGAATTCTGCAATTAAAATTTAAATCCCGATCAAGGAATCCAGCTTTGAAGGATCTGCTATTTCTATGCCTACAGATACACTCTTTGGGACTGAACTCTTATGACACCTGGATATATTAACTTTATGACGATGTTGACAATACATGGCAATTTTGCTCATCAGAAAATTGCAGAAATTTCAAGACTGTGTGGATCACTCATAGCTCATCAAAAGCTCTACTTTACAAAGAACTTCATGTTGACCAATTTTAAAAGTGTTTTATTGAAAAAAAAAAACTGAAGAAGGAGACAAGAAAAACCAAATAATTACAAGCATGACTTAAAGCTACATAAGACCAAACTGGGTACTGTGTCCAATAGGGCTTATTTTAATAAAATCAGTTAGCCTACTTATAATCAGTGCTTATTATGGCAAGCTAGACTTGTAAATGACAAGAATAATATCCACAGCATTCTGTTTAGCTGTTCATAAATGTAATCACGTGTATTCCTCTGTATACTTTTTGCTTCCATTATGCCCATCTGTATAGCAAAGCCAAATCTTTACACAACCACATACTAGTTTTGCAAAGTATTTAAAATCTTAGAACATGGATAACACTGCAACAACCAGTGCTGAGCTTTATTTCTATGAAATTCAAGGATTAGTATCTCTGATTATCAATATTGTTCTCAATGTAAGGGTTTATAATTATTATTATATTTAGGACTTTTATTATTGGATTACAACGAACACATTGTTCAACTACAGCTGTGGCTTTTACACATGAGAAATGCTGAAGTGTGTGAAAAGTTTGTATAGCTGATAATGGCAGAAATCTCTCTGACAGTGAAGCCAAACAACCCACAGCATCATTAAGTCTCAGGAATCCCTTAAATGAAGCAAAAAAATCAAAGGAACACATTCACTTGCTCCTGATAAAAAACAACACCCAATTACAGAGGCCTAGGACAGCCCCAGTGAGGATGAGATGAGAAAGAGTGCATTCACTTTCATAGGAAAATGTATAAAATGACAGCTTTTTAAGTTCAGGGTTAGAAGTTCAGCCCAACAGGAGAGGTATTTTGAGATAAATTGAAAATATCTGATCCAAACACAAGAAGTTTTCCAGAAAGTTGTCCAAGTATTATTAAGATTATAAGACTATAAAGTCTGAATTAAATACTCCCCTAATATTTCAAAGAGGAAATTACATTATTTTTTCTTGCTTAAGTCTATGCCCTTATGATTTTTGGAACAGCTTTGACAGCAGGAATGTACCATCAAAGCTTTGCAAAAAGCAAGAGGCAAGTGACATTGGCATTTTCTCGTAATAATATAATTTCATCATCCAGGCTTATGATTTTTAAGAATCCAGACAGTCTGTTCTTATTCACAGTCCCATAATGTTAGAGACTGAACAAAGTAACATACAAGGAGACATGGCCCTGACCCAAGAAGCTCAATATACTTCTCTTTTCCCAAGAAATTCATGCTGTCTAACTAATAAAGGCAAATCCCTCAACAGCTACTTTTATTTCTACTCTGTTTCACATTGCAGTTTTCATATTCTCACAATGATTCTCCTCATTCTTTACATGCACTCTTAGTTTGCAGGGTTCCTCAGGAAAGGGAAATCTCCTCGGTCGGGTACAATCAATGTTTAACTTCTTCCTAAAAGTGCCACGTTTCTGCTCCAATTATTACGAGTAAACTAGAATACATTGCAACTATCTCAGCATGTGGGGATTTTTTCAACCACCACTATAAAATTAGGGATCTAAATACCATTAACTAGCAGTTATTTGATTTGTGTTTCATTAAATGTTAAAATTTCAAATACTACCATTTTTCTCCTCTAAAATGACTCCTTGTACAACAGCTGTCCGCATCACAACCACTGTAGGGATTTGATGCTTCCTGAAAATTTGCTGCCACATATCCCACTACAATGAGTAACTTTATTACTAATTGGATCCCCCTAAAATACAAAGCAACATATGAATGAGCACAGAAAATGTTTTTCTCAGCAGCGTCCTTCTGACTTTAGTTTCTGAAGGCTAGAACAAAGTAACTTTATAAGATGAAAACACAGCTTTTTATCCCCAAACACACAATATTCTGGTACCAGCACACAGAGGCTGCACCACTGGTTTACACAGGAAAAACATCTGTCCATCTAATAACAGCATGTGGCTTTATTATGTCCCCAACACATCTCTCTAGCAAGCATGAGCACTAATGGCATTAAAATAGGCTGAAGTGAGGACTACCACTCAAGCACACCACCAAAATAGCAGTGCCAGAACTGCACATCTCTGAGCACAACTGCACTAATGTGCAGCATCTTCCCCCAAACAATTCTGTGCCTTGTAACAATGACAAACTATCAATTTCCTCAGTATTACTGTAAGCACTGAAATGCAACCACCATACTCCCTAAGGATGGCAAGCTTTGTCTAAATAGGTGCGGTATTGGTTATTTCGACAGTTTAGAAGGGGCTAAGTCTGAAACACTCCCTCAGGACTTAAGATATGAAAGTCTTAATTTTCCATAGCTTTGCACTGTCTCCCATGATTATTTGCAGCTGTGCTTCACACCATACAACTACAGAAAGTGCAAAGCCATCCAATGTGCAAGCACACACCAGGCAGGACAGGAGGGAAAGTTTCTTCAAACTCTGAGTGAACTCCCTCCCATTCATTTTTCCTTCTCGCAACGCCCATGCAATTCCCAGGCTTGAAGCTCTTTAAAATGAGTTTGCACAACTCAGCACAGTGTGAGACTTGGGATGGTTTTAGAGTTGTGGGCAGAAAAAGATGTGCATCCCCCTGCACATGACAAAGAAACATGTGTAATACAAACCACTGGTCAAATACTTTGATATGTGTAGGAGTGTCTTGAAGAAGAAAGGGAAAGCTATACTTCTAATATTCATCACTTCACGTACAATGTCCCAGTAACCATCCCACATCTCTGGAAAACATAAATGAATCATATATTAAAGGGAAAAAAACAACTATAGTATGTTAGATAGTCAGAAGATGTTTATGTAAGCCAAGCACACCCCTGACATTAGCCAAGTAAGTAAATAAGTACTGGTTGTTCTTTCAAGTGCTTCCCCATGTTTGCATTTTTACAGCATGCTCTGGAGCAGCCACCTGAAACACACTGTTGTTACTCGAAGAGCCCTCCTCTTCTTCCTCCCTCACACAGGCTAATATATGCTATTATGCAAAATAGTCAGACAACCCCTCCACAGTCTTTATTAGAGTTTTTCACCATGAAAACCAGCTTTGCTGCCAAGAATTTATTATGCCAGAAGGCATCCTTTTGGCACAAGCTGGAACACTCTGTCCCCAAAGTAGTACTACAACAGTTGTTAAAGCTTTCCTTTACCTCTGTACTTTTACACCGCCTCCCACCCACTGGAGAAATCTGCTAACAGTTCAAATAAGGCTTCAAGCTTTATCTGGTGCTGTCCTCACAGAGGGTCTGTGGTTTTGGTACAGCCCAGCAGCATGGTTAAAAGCAAATCAATTTATTTTGCAACAGCAGCAATTCTATAGTTTTGCTACACTTATATTAAATCTCTCTCTGGAGCAACAGGGGACAAGATGCTAGGTTTGGTTGGGTGTGCTTATACAATGACTTCATCCATGCTTCAAATTGCTCTTCCTCCTCTTACATTTGATTTTCCTTCTATGACCAGCAAAATCATCCAGCATTCACTGGCTTTATCTGCCTCCTCTCAGGAAGGATTTCAAAATTAACCGGGAACTGTAATGGCATCAACCATAATTGGACAGAATATGTTCAAATTACTTTACAAACAGTCCTGAAGTACAGCTTTATTACATTCTGATATGCACAGATATGTTAAGTAAAAACACTTGGGTTTTAAGCTTCCTGGCTAACACAATCTGCTTCAAACTATATCCAAAGTAGAGAGCTTTACCTAAGAGAATAGGCAAGGATAACTTTACATGCGGGCTCTTCCCAACTCTTCCTCTCATTCATTAATAGCGAAGAATACATTCCATCATGTAAAATACACAACACGGACTGCAAGCTTGTAAAGTGGAAGTGCAAGCCACACAACTGGAGCAAGCCACACAATTTAGCAATATACTTTTCAAAAATAATGTTGTCAGTTTTGGCGAGGTTGTAAATACACAAAATCTGTTGAAGTGATAAGCTAAACTACACTTTAGTTAGTTTCTCATTTTACATTACCACTTGCTTGTACAATTTATCCATATGAGCAAAAAGCTGTAACTAGGAATTAGACCCTTCAAAGACTGAATTAATCTACAGTGACTTATTAGTCTCTTTCAAGTCTTGTCAATGTTATATCCCCAAGAAAGAGAAATGAACACTCGCATGGAAAGTAACATGTGCACACACAAAAACAGTAATTTATTTTTAACTGTTAACTGCATAGCACTAAATTAATGGTATGAAATCCATTCTTAAACTTCCTTCCCAAAGATGGGATTAGGCACCTCATTAAATAATGGTATTACATACTAAATACATTTGTACAAAACACAGAGAACAGTATAAAAATTCTATGTATTTTGTCAGCACCTCATCCATACCTAATCAAAAGCCAAAAAAATAAAAAACAGTCAAAGAAAGACAAAAACAAAAAAGGTGAAAAAACCACCTGAATTTTCACTCTGCTGAGTTTTAATAGGGTTTTTTATATACATTAATTTTTCTAGTGTATGAGACATGCCTTATTCCATATTTATCTTTTAAAATATACTTCAAACTAAAGGTTGAACAGATATAATTTCAAGTACTTGTAAAATATGAATGAGTTAATAATTACTAGTTTGATAATAATTCTGGCTGACTTCGCATGTCTTCCTACTTGTTGCTAACACGTGAAATTACTGTCCCTGTTACCTGCCACAAACTCCTCTGGGCTCACTGAAAAATAACATTCTGAGTGAGACTTAAGAGTGGGGGTTTTTTGAAAAAGAGAGGATATCTCTATTTCCAAGTATGAAACATATGATCTGTGTTTCTCTAAGGTATGAAAGAAAATTTCACCATTTCCAAATCCCAACCATGTATCTATCAGCTGTATTCTGATCTTGCATTGCATCAGATGCATCCTAGAGCTTGTGTTTTACCTCATCCCCCCCATTAATAAACAGCAATACCTTAAAACTTTCAGTTCTTTTAGAGTGTCTTTCCTAACTTGAACTATTTCAGAAATAACAGAACTTTTAATAATAAAGCATGCATCAAGTTAAGCTCTGGTAGAGAAGAAATGACAGTTCTAATGCTTATCTATAAAGACGCAATTCTCCTCATGACAGGTTCTGCTCTGATGAAGTTCCCTTCAGAGCTGTTTCTCTGCATAATAGTCAGTTTCAGAACTGTAATAGGTAGACAAGTAGAAAATTGAAAGAATATCTGATGCTTTATATTAATAGATTACTATCAAAATTTCAACAAGTCATTGACATAGTTTTGAAAAGAAAGACATAGGGCATGCCGATTTTTGGGACAGTACATTTTAACAAGAAATGAACCCCAAACATTAGGGTGAAAACTGTGGGCAGAAGGACGCTGCAGACTTTTGACTGGAGTGGTTTTGCAAGGCACTGCTTCATCACCTCAGGCAGCCTTTCCTGCAGTCAATCATTAGGACCCATCCCTGAAGACCACTGCCAGTTGTCATGTTTTCAGCTGAAAACTGCAGCATTTTCATCTGTAGCCCGCTGCCATAAAAAAAGTACTACGGTTTCTGCACAGCAATGAGAAATTAGTTGGCAACACCTGAGCACCAGTGATGTGATCCTTAATAAATAAAAAACTGTAACACTCCTTTAAATATCTTGCCACAATATTGTGATCATAAGACTATGTGGCCAACTTGTGGTTACCATCAGGTAAGAAAATCTTAACCACACGCAAGATATTTGCAAGAGCCTTAAGTGCCATCTTCAGCAGATGGGTACAGAGATCTTCTCTGGATTCCTATTTGGAGAACTCATCTTACCACCGAGCTAGAGGCTGCATAAAGACCAGGTAAGCTCTACCTGTATCACTCATTTATTCCTTTCCCAGCACCATCACCAGCAAAAATTCTCCTCAGCACAAGTGACTCCCCCAGCTCAACCCACTCCCTCTCTTCTTTAGCTCCTCCTTGTAATCTTTGCACCTAAATAGGAATGGTAAAAACCTTTTATCCAAGCATCCGTTTCTCATCCTACTCTCTTCCTGCAGAGCTCCAAGGTCAGCATCTCCTGCAGCATGCAGCTTCCCTAAGTGGCAGGAGCTGTATAGCAGACTGACAAGAACCTCAAAGATTTAGCTGCTGCACGAGAGCTGCTGCTGACATTAGCAAAGCCATCCAGAAGGGCATTACTAGTTTCAGCTCCCTGATGTCACTTGGAAAATCCATGACTGGCAATGAAAGTATCAAAGACATCTTCCAAATTCCAAGTTGGCAATGTTGTGGTGCATTAGAAACAGCGAGAAAACTGTGTTTATTCTACATAAAAATTCCAACTATGAGCAGCCTGTAGGGATCCTCCCTCCTTGTCAGGAGAATTGCACCTCCACAATTTGCAGACAGAATTATATAAGCCAGTCTTTGGCAGGCAGAGCAGTGCTTTGACCTCCAAGCATTCAACAGGAGATGCTGTTAATGAAATAATTTTAACCCAAATCGTTGAGGGAGGGAGTGATTCGCTAACATGTGTCTCACAAAGTCTGAGCACCACATTACTGCTGGGACCCTCTTCTCTGATACAACTTGACACTTCAGTCATATGTTAAGCTCTGAAGCATCTGTTTCATAATAAACGGTTATATGCTTGCCAAGAACTGAAGCACTGTCTTTTTGGATGAGTACTACTAAGTTGCAAGCCATAATTTAATACTCATCTGACATTGATGGTGACCCAACATTTAATGGAGCTTAATGCTCTTCTGAAGCCACTGATTAAATTATTGCTCAGTAGTCCAGTTTCATAATCTACAATTTGCAAGGAAGCAAGACAGATACACAGGCACTGTCTCCTCTCACATCAGTGAATCAGTTTACTGGCAGGGAAAGGTTCCCTAATTGAAGTTAAAGGTAAGTACACTATAGTGCATCATTCGTCAGTCAGTACAGAATTTTGTTCAGATGCTTTAAGCCAATTATATTATTATGAAAAAGCGAAGCATGAAGTATTCCCAAGCACAAGGGGAAAATATGGGTAAAAGCCTTGACCCAGCATGTGCAATGACTTCATAACGTCCTGAGCACTGTCCAGGAAACTCATTCCTCTGGCCAACAGGAGTTCCTATTCATTTTCTCCCCACTAGGTTGTTTAACAGTTTGGTCACCGCTTAGGCACAGCTGTGCAAACAATCTTTCAGTGTTTGGCCTGATGCTATTGAATTCCATCCCAAAATGTCTCTCCTCTTCTTTCTGTGCACAGGATGAGGAAGGCTAGTTTGGACATAGAGGATTAGAGGCTTTCACAGCCCAACTTTAATCATTAGATCCTAAAATTTTTGCGTTTTGAAAGAATTTCACCAAGTAAATTAGCAAGCTTAAATGTATATCTAAGACAGCTGGTAGCATTTGCACTTTCTAAAGCCTCTCAAAGTCTATTCCCATCCTGAGGAAAAAAAAACAACACTCTGTGAATACCTAAACATTTTAAAACAGTTAAAAGCAATTAAACAAAAGCAATGAGAAAACAATGTTTTTAAAATGCCTTGGATGAAAACAACTAGAAGAACATTTATGAGGGTACAGTCATAAAAAACAACAAATGCTTTTTTTTTTAGCTTCCCAGAAAGTAAACCTTTCATCCCAGATAAAATAGATCTCCTTGCCAATACAAGAGTCGTTTTCCAAGACTATTCATTATTAAATTATTTTCACAGCTACTGGCAATCCAGAAACATATCACCTTCAATAAAAGAACTAAGGAACAACTATACTCAAATTGAATGGTAGATACTAGCACAAATGCAGTATTATAGCTGCAGAAATAAAAAAGTCAAAATCAGAAAATCCCCAGAGTAAACCTTCATACATATCATGGCTACACTGTAGTTCTCAAATATAGGCTTAATTTCTGAGACATCCATGATTTTACTTCAAGACAGTGAATACTCCAACCAAAACTAAAGCAGATCACACCAATATTTTATATAAGTGTGAGCTTGCACATCTTAGGTGATCAAGCTTTAGTTCTAGCAGAAATAGCTACTCGTGTTCTAATAATTTAACTGATATTACTGAAGGAATATATATATCAGACTAAGTATGTCCTTTACAGTCTCTCTCAGAAAATAATGTCATTACCTTAGAATATTGTGAAAATCTCAAAAGCATCAGCATTTAGAGATATTTTTAAAAAGCCTTCTCATTAAACACACTTTAGTAGTGTTAAATTACAGAATATATTCCAAAATTAATTCTGATATAGTTTTATACAGCCATAAGGCCTATTGACTTTTTCCTTCATTTTAGCTTTAATGTTAGGAAAGTAATTAAATTCTAACTTTTTATGAATTTGGTCTTCAAGAATTTTCCATGCTATAGAATGGAAAAACAGAATGTATTAGAATAGATATTAGAACAGAATACATATAGAATGTATTAGAAAAAAAATAAAATAATTCTGCAAGTGTTTTGAACCTTAGCAGCTGATCATCAAATTTCAAGGACTTCATCTCATCTCTTCAGAGAATCTCAAATCCTATCATACTGTGTACAAGAGAAAAGCTCTCCAGCCCAAATCCACACTGAAATCTCAAGAATCAGGGTCCCAGATGTCTCCTTGTGAGGTGTCTGTAACATCTTATGGTTTCTGATACCTTCAGATGCTTTGCCAAGGATAAATGCGTTTCCAGGATTCTACAACCTGTATAGTATATACAGTCCTTCTTCCCTTTGGTAAGGAAATTGCCTCTGTATTGTCAAGCCCACAAAAGTATTTTTAGTTCTACTAATAACTGACCTTTTCTTGTTTGCACCTTACTCTCCAATTTCACCATCCCCACTTCTTACCAAGGCTGCACTTCAGCTAGATCAGCAAAGAGGTTGTTTTTCCTATTTCTGTACAAAGGAAGCTAAGATCCAGAGAGAAGGAGATGATTTTCTCCTGTAAACCCAGTCCTCATGACTCAGCATCCCCTAAATGCCAACAGAAAAATATACCCCATTGGCAAGCAGGAAAAACATAAGAAAGGGTTATTTTCATGGACAAGTTTCACAGGAAACTTTACCATTCAGCATTTAAAGGAAAAACTGTCTATTTTTCCTGCATCTCAGCTCTTCCCAAGACCTTTGACTGCAGCAGTCATCACCTACAGTTCACTCACTCTTTCTCCATGGGTGGCTGAGGCAAAGAGAAAAAAAGAGCGTCTCAGCCCAGTCCCAGCTCATCAGTGCAAGCAGGAACACCCACAAGAGTCACGTCTCTCTCATCCCCGAATTCCCTAAACCCACTGCTCCTCCTCTCCTGTCCATGCCGTGCCCTGTGAATACCTTGAGTTCCCCACTGCATCAACTCCACCTGAGGAAGACGTCAGTGTGACCATGCCCTGCCTCTACCCAAACCCCACCTGATGCCTGCTCAGAGCTCCTCCATGCTGAACAGCATTCCACTCCCCTCGGAACCAGGGGAGAAGCCGTAGGAAGCCACAGCCTCATCTTCTCTTTCACTCAGCGTTTCAGCCGCCTCCCCCACTGCCCTTGGGGCAGGATGCCATAGGATGCCTTGCCACGCACCGCTAGGTACAGAGCTGGCTGCATGCTCCTAAAAAGCACAGCTGGCAGAAGTCATCACAGCAGCATGAGCTCATTGTGAAGACGTCTCCTGACACAGCTTGGGACAGGTCTTCGCTATTTAGAAAAGCAAAGGGAAGCACAGGGGTTGATTAGCAAAGTTTCATTGGTATTTACCATGGCATTCCCTTCACAGTTCCTCGGAACATATTAAAAATGGATGCTTGTTTTTATCTTTCACATATTCTGTACTTCTAGAGCACAAGTAGTTATATGAAAATTATTTTGATTAAATGCTGATTCTGTGCTAAGAAACAGATCTCAATTTCAGAAATAGGTGCTGTAATTATGGACCTCTGAAAGAACTAGATGTTTTATTTTACTGAAAATGTTAGAATATCAAGCTGAAAACATTATAAAAGACAATGCTTCAGTATTTTGAGGATTTCTGAGGCTTATAAATTTTCCTTTAATCTACAATTAAGAGCATTCCTTTTTAAACTTAGTCAGAAGTCTATTCCAAATAGCTTTTTTGAGAGCTAACTAGTACTAGGGAATAGAAAAGCAATTCAGTGAATGTGTCACTGCTACAGAAAATTGCTGCATCACGCTTATATTTGATTAAATAGCAGACTTTGGAATCTGAGAAATCAGCAGTTTCAATCACGACTAAAAGTTCCATCTTTGCACGACACACTAGAAATGCCCAAACATATAAAAGCAGTAAAAGGGGATCTTCTCAGCTTCTACATGATGTAGATTATTATGCTACTATTTCAAGAGTTTAAAAACATTATTTAAGGGAAAAGAAAACGTAGTTTCCTCAGGGCAGTCATCTCAATGACTGGAATTGCTGCATCCAAAGTAAAATTGCTTAAGTACAATTTTTTCACTTAATTACAATTTTTTTTTAAAGCATTCCACCAGTGACTACTGCTAACAAGAAAAAACACGGTGATTAAACGTTTCATGTCCTTTAATAGCTAATCTGAAGCGCTAATGAGTGTTCAAAC
The DNA here is from genome assembly GCF_015227805.2 of Hirundo rustica. Taxonomy (NCBI): domain Eukaryota; kingdom Metazoa; phylum Chordata; class Aves; order Passeriformes; family Hirundinidae; genus Hirundo; species Hirundo rustica. Next base: position 104,506,643 of record NC_053451.1, on the reverse strand, counting down.
ATAACAGAACTGTCAATTGTTACAGACCTTCTCACTACACAGCAGAGCAATGAATAAACTTGACTTTTGCTTGGCTTGAGTCAGAATCAGAACATCACAGACCTGGTGGCTCAAGCACTGGTGACGCAGAGTGATTCCTTTTAGGACTGTCTTCCGCCTGTCTTACCAGGTGTCTTGGCTCACACCTACCCGCTGGGAAGGCTCTCACTTCCCCCTGCTCCACACAGTCTAAGGGTAATCACCAAGTTCAGAACCTAACTCTTCATGAAACCACAATATCACCACCACCCTCCCCCTGCCTTCTACAGATCAACCAACCTGAAAGAATTCTCTTTGCTACCTGTGAGACTTTATCGCTCCCTTTCTTTGGACACAGGCCTGTCTCACATGCCTGGTAATTTTGCCCTGGTGAGCACATCAATAACCCAGGAACGTTGTAGGGAGGCTCAGCGTTGAGGCAAGAGATGCCTCCCTGGCCCACTGGTGGCTCAGCAGCAGAGCCACCTCCAGCAGTGACCCTGCCACCCTCACCTTGCTCCCTCATCGGCAGCTCAGTGTCCACACCAATAGGACCTGCTTTTAGTCCCTCTACCAGGAGTATGAAAGCATCTGCCCACCTCTTCCCTGTAATCCACCTTTGGCCTATGGTAAATGCCATACGCATTTGTCATCATATTTTACCATCAGGAAATAAAACAAGAAAATTGGTGTACCCTTTATGCAAGACATGTTGCATTGGTTACTTCTGGCTTTCTGTAATTTCCATGTCATGATGCTCTTCCTAACAGTCTTGATAGCTTAATATCATAATTTCTTTTACGCAAACTCAGAAACAGTTTAGACTCAAGCGATAAGATAATGTCATTTCAAATTTTCCTTGAGAAAGTCCATAAATACCCATTAAAATGTTCCTTTAAAAAACATCTCAAATACTGGTGCAAATAACAGCTTGAGCTTACCAGAATGTCAGCATTTACTATCATTATTAATAGTGAGCACTCCCGAGGACCTCAGTTGATATTTTGAGCATCTTTTAACACATGAACATACTGTACAGACTCACTAAATTATCTACTCTCTTTTACTTCTCTTTAGAGCACTTTTAAAAATCCTTGAAGTTGTATTATGGCCTGCCTTACGATTGGTGATTACTGGGCAGTGTGTACAGAAGCCCCACCTGCCCCTGGAACAAACAGGATGCAGATTCAGCCTATGGCCACTGCAACATCATGCAGCAGTATTTTATCACAGCTCTGATATTCTCATAAAGCTTCAAGGAACTTCTGAACTAGGTTTTGGTGGTACGTTTGTTTATTTTCCATCAACACAAATTTGTTCCCCCGTGTCTCGCTTATCAATGTAACAGTAATATGTGCTGTGCAAGATCAAACCAGACCTGTAAGTTATGCCAGGCAGGAATTTTATACTGAAGGGCTTCCTACTGCTTAAAATAACCAGGTAATCTTTATAAAACAAAAACTTCACAGTACCTTTTTCTCTGTCCATACATTGCCTCTCTCTTTTTATACATGACAAACTAAGTTATACAGGATCCACATTTTACTGAGCCCAAGACAAGAGGTACCCATTCAGTTGGTTTCTGGCACCAGCCTCTTCCAACATACTGGGTTATGAATTACAGTCTCTTCTCTCCTACATTCAGACAGAGTAATGGTGAACCAGATGGCAAAATGCGATGGCTTCTACTGCTCAGCCAGAAGAATGAGCCATTACCACTGGGTGACCAGATCTCTTCCTCCAAATAATCTACACAATTATTTACTTCACCTTGTCTGGTGCCATTCAGGCTGCAACATGCTCTTTACTCAGGGATGAAGAGAGGTGCTTACTTATGCCCTCCCTTACTTTTGGGCAGGTAGGGGTGGCTGGTCTTCATTTCTAAGACTCCTGTACTTACAAAACAAATCCTACTTGTTCAGTCAACAATAAACTGAATAGAAACCTCAGCTGTGAAATTTTAAGACAGTAATAATGACTTTTTTACTTTTCAGTGTGCTAAAGAATCTGCATCATCACGACCACCAAAGACTTTTTCAAGGGACTGCTTGACAGCAGGAACAAAAGTTAATGAGGTTGTTAATCCTCAATCCACCCCACAGCTTTTGGTAAAAGATAGGAGGAAAAGTATGGTTTGTTTAGGAGGTGGCTCTGTGTTAACAGCTGATGGAGCTTCCCCGGTGGGTGAAGCTCCTCAGACCTCCAGACTCAAATCAGGAGTGACAGGCAGCACAGCAGTCTTCGAGTCCCACCTGTGCATGCTCAGATTTGTGTGGAAGAAATGAGAGCTCTGCAATGAGGATGCCACAAAACTAACATACAAGGCCTCAAGTAATTTGAAAGACATCAGCCACCACTGAGTGCCTAAGAAAGAATAGACAATCCCACCTCTTCACTAAAAAAGAGCATTTTTCCTTTTAAAAAGGTTACTAGAAAAGGATTATGGCATTGTAACCATTTCTTTATTTACAATACATTCCCAAGCTTCATGCATCAAATTAAAGGTCACTCAACCTAGTCTCTACAATAAGGCAGAGGCATTCACACAGGCAGAACAAACTGTATCTTATGAAGCTAAACAAGACTGAGAATGTTTTCTGTGTTAATGATTAATAAAACTTTGTACTTGCTAGTGTTTAAAATGCCTTATTATTTCTAAGTTATACAAGTCCGAGACAGCAGCATCCTACAAAACTAATATCAACAAGAAATTAATCTGTCAAAGTGCAAACAATTTCTGCCTAACAAACAGGATACATGGCAAGTAATATAACAGTGGTTTTAATTAGCTGGGCACAAAAAGCTGTCACAAGACAAATTTCTTTCATTAAAAAAAGCAGACAGTCAGTTAGAAATGCTTCAGTGCACCGAAACTGAAGATGACATAAGACACTAAACCTTCTTCCTCCCCTGTAACAAGGAGGAGCCAGAGTAGCATCACCCTAGTAGCAGGCTGATGAGCAGCCTCTTCTGCAATACTGGTAACCCCCCAGAAATGCCAGCAATAAAGGAGGTCCAGCAGCACAGAAAAAAAAAAAAAAATCAGCAGCAAAAAGAACCAGTTTCTGTAATTTTGTTCAGACACTTAAAATAAGAGCTTCATGCAAAATTAACTGTAGGATATTCTAAGTTCCCCCAGTATTGAGTACCAATGTTTTGTGCATTGGCCAAAAATGGTAGCACGGTACCCACAGCATATTGGGTATACATTATTTTGTAATGTAAAAAAAAAAAAAGTGACTAAGAATATGTGTGTGGGCATAGCAGACCTTTTTTCTCCTCTCCGCTTAAGGGACTCTGCTTTCCACATCATACAACTGCATTCCAACATAAGGTCCCCTGCTTCAGGCTGGAGGTGCACCCCAAAGAAGGGATGTGCCAGCAGCTCCTTTTCCCAAAAGCACAAGGGGCAACATCAAAAACATCAGCAGAAAGCCCACTGCAAATATTATTAGCAGAAGATTTAAGTCTGTCCAGGCCCAAAGAGAGAGACTCAGGCACTTGGAGAGAGAAATTAGATGCCTGAATTTAATATCACAGGGCATGATTGCAGTAAGTTTTGTCTGATCAAATTAGGATGGAGACAGACACATCCTTGCCTCCAGATCCTGTTGCTGCCAATGCCACCCTGGGCACACCAGCCAGGATGCTCAAGGCATTTAAGAGCACAGGGAACCTTAAACTCCCAGCTCTTGCACACACAATTATTAAATGATTCTGGGTAAAATGAAGAACAAAATATAGACAGTCCTGGAAGCAAAGCTGGGAATCCAAGACACATCCTTGCAGCTAAATGGAGATGCACTGGACAGCAGTTTCCTATTTCTTAAAGTGATTTTGTGAACAGAGATTACAAGACTTTGCATGAATGCTGGATTGTTCCCCTACAATTCAAAACAAGCCATTGTTCTCGATGGGAAACTGGTTTCTGAAAAGACAGACATCCCTTCTTGCTTGTTTCATTAAACTGGTAAAAGAAAATTTAATTCAAATTAAGAAAACTCATATTCAAACAGATTCACTAGAGAAAAACAATTGATATTTATGTTCTGTTGCCATTTTGCACTCATTACAGGGGCTAATGTTTTGCAAGACGTCTTTTAAACCTTCTTAAGCATATTATTTACTATCTCCTGACAAGCATGACTTCACTTCATGAGCTGGCCCACATCCCATTGTGAGAATCTAATCTTTAATAACATATCCCAATTAAATATGCACATTTAATGCAAAAACCAACAGCTAAAATTCAGAACAAACCAAAAAACACTCATTTGAATAAACAAAGCAATTGGATTAGAGTGCACAGAGCAAACTCAAATATTAAGTCACATATGTCACAGCAAAAAGTCATTAAGGGAAAGGGAAAATAAGGGCAAAAAAATCCCCAAAAAAACAATCAGGCAGATAATTTTTTATACCTGACTACATCTGATCTCTCTGAATTCCTAGCTAGCTTACTCCCCATCTGTCATACAATACTAACTTTAAAAGAAGCACATTTAAGAACTCATCAAAAGTTCAAGTCAATTGTTCTTAGCATGCTTGATTCCACTCAAGAAGAGTGTGTTCTTCTACAGAAGCTACAAGGATTTATTCTTCTCAATACTCATGCCATAATTTCACCATTAAACTATTTATTATTTTGAGTAGGTCTATAGTGACAAAAAATCCTAAAATAGTGAGCATCAAACAAAATAGAAAAACAACAAAGAAAAGCAAATGAACAAAAATTTTAAAAATTACCTCTTGAGATTTAAATATCAAAATCACGCCAACCGAAAAGCTACTTCTGTCTATTAGCCAATTTCTGAATTACTGTAATCTGGAAGCCACTGTCTTTTTAGTGAGTACAGTCCTGACATTTGACATTACTGAGATACTTTGAACTCAAAAACTTTGAGTTCCAAGTTTGTGACTGCTGTAACACTTTCAAAGACTCTATGAAAAGAAAATTAGAAACATTTTTAATTTTATAAACAATTTTGCCATTGATGGAGCTAAAGCCCAATACACATTAATCTTTGCTTTCATAGGTCTCATTGTCATTTTTGAGGTTTGATTTAGTAAGATTTATCAAAACAATATTCTGCAGGAAAGTCCTCATAGTATTTGAGAGCCCCAAATAAGAGGATAAAGGCTTAGGGTCTACAATTTTAATTCTTAGGATAAATACAAGTCAATTACCTACACCACAATGCTGACCACAAACAAAGCGAGAAAATCTACTGAAATGACAGTATTACAATTTCTAGGTCTTTTTTAATCCTGCCTGACTTTATACATGCACGATGAAGAGTTACAAGATTTTCTCTTTGAATTTAAAATGTCACTATTCCCACCACAGATTACAATATCCTGTCAATTGAAAAACAAACGTTTTGTAAAGCAAAGGTCTTATTTTTTTTTTTTAATAACAGACTGGGTAGCAAAAGTTTGTATTCAGCTTTACCTTCTCCTGAACTAGAAAACAAACTTTAGTTACTTTGCAGGGTCTTAAAGGGACCTGTCACATATTGAAGTTCTATTTTCAATCATTCTATTACACAGAGCACTCATTCCTCTAAAGAGGAGTTTGCTCAGATCTGCAGAGGTGAAAAACATTCAGGACATACTATTCTGCAGACTCAAGCCTCTGTCCGACGGTCACAGCAGCCACAGATGCCCAAGTAGCCACCTACAGCACATCACTGCACCCCAGTTTGGAAGGCAAGGGTGGCAGGAACACCCATGAAACCCGACAGTCTGGTAAACAGGCAGCCACCAGAGGCAGGCATTAATTGCCCAGTCTGCTCAGGTTTACTCACTCATAGCTCATTAGCATGAGCTACCTCCAGTTCGCAGATAGTGCAGCAAAGCTAACAGTGAGCGCAGCAACAACAGAAAAGATGCAAGAGAGAAACTAGATGCCCAAATAAATAACAGAAAAGGGGTTTACCGACCAAGACAGATCAACCAAAATATCGGTGAGCTCCTTGTAAACTAACTTTGTAGAATTTAGTAACTGAAAAGAAACTACCTTTAGACTTCTGCAACAGATTTAATCTTTTGTTCATCTAGTAAATACTACCCAGTAAATGGGATTTTCACAGAAAAGTGATTTTTGTCTTGTTTTGGATTTTCCCAAGACCTTGCACCGGGTAAACTGTCAAGACCATTTTCAAATACTGACATTTCCATAAGGGAGATGGTGGCCAAGAAAATGGTGCCAGACTGTTTTCAATGGTGCCCAGCAAGGGGACAAGAAGCAATGCCCATAAACTAAGACTCAGGAAGTTCCACCTTAACATGAAGAAAAACTTCTTTACATTGACAGTGGCAGAGCACTGGAACAGGCTGCCCAAGGACGTTGTGTAAACTCCCGCTCTGGAGACATCCAAAACCCATCTGGACACATTCCCATGTCACCTGCTCCAGGTGACCCTGCCTTGGCAGGGTGGTTGGACAGGATTATCTCCAGAGGCCCCTTCCAACTCAAGTAATTCTGTGATATGGCTATCACTTCTACATTGCCACTACTCTTCAGCTGTCTTATTCAAGCCAAGGTAGTTATCAGGAATACCAAATCAAATTTATGAAAAAAAACCCACAACAACATAAAACGCATCCAAAAAAATCCTATCAAACCAACAAGAAAATACGGTAATCATAGGAAACACAGAAGCTTCATGATTACATATACAACATTATACTTTCTATAGTTGCAAGCAGTAGCTTCAACATAACTCATTAGGTATTCAAATGGTCTCTCAGTGATGAAGTTTCCTAAAGCACCGTAATTAAAACGGTCCTGTGAAGACTATGAACTATCCACTTACTTTCAAAAATTAGTTTACTTGCTCTTGAGCAGTCCTGTCATAGACCTCTCTTATTTTTCTAATGATAATCTGTCCTAGGTCCTTCAAATGTTCAGATTGACACTTAAATGGAATTTTTTTATGTTCTGTGAACACAATTTCAGGCTGAACCTCAGTCAAGTCCACATGCAGAGCATGACAAATCGTTCACACTACACTATGCTCTTGGACAAAATTATCAGGACTCCAGAAATAGGCTTTTGACCCCAGACTGTATTAAACAGCTAAGATCCAGACAGTTTAAAACATACAATGAAATAATAGCTGAAGCAACAAAAACTACATCTGCTTTTGAAGTCAAGTATCCAACAGGGAAATTACAGACCGCTGGTATTTTCAAGAGGACTTGTGGGGCACAATACTCAACACAATATCAAAATACATTAAAAGAAATTTAAGAAATATGATGCCTCCACATTCTAGGTTAAACTAGCATATACTTTTATTTGAGAATATTTGAAGACTGCAACATTTGAAATAATTGACATCACTTGAAAAGCAGTAAGGACCATTTTGTCATCCTACATTTACAGGAAATTTTGGAAACAAGTAAAAGTGGACTACCAAAATAAAAACACACTAACACATTTGGTTCGGTTCTTTCCATATTTCATAAAGTCCCATAATAAAGTCTTTTCATATTAGCTCTAATAAAATAAAGTCCCAAAAAGAGCCATTCTTCATCTCTGAAGAGAAATGGTGACAAAGGGCACATGTTTCTATCCATGATGATAAAGCAACAATAAACAAGACAGCCAGAAGTCAGCCAGTGCTGAACACTCAAGAAGGTACTCTTTGGATATCTCACAAAAAAGCTGCCAGTCGCACTTCACTCAAACTAAGCAGGAAGGAAATTGTTGCTTGTTTGGTGTTTAAAAGGTGTACACAAAGCAGGACAAGTGCAGGTTCACAACTGTTGAGTGTACACAACCTAAGCTGTTTTTTTTTAGAGAGCAACTTCTACTTTGTGTTCAACAGATCCCTCTACCAATAGTTCTTCAAACAGAAACATCTGAAACAAAACAAAGACAACAGCACTGCACCTTGTGAATCAAACTAGCAACTACACAAAAGTAACCAACAGAACTATAAAGCAATTAAAGAAAGGAAGGCAGGCACATGTCAGTAATGGATATCGAGGAAGGGAATCCAGTTACAAAGATTTTAATTATTAACATGGAATTGAATTAGTGTGCTGCTGCTAACTCTCCCACTACTATGAAGCAAGCCTTCAGCAACCACATCTGGTCAAGATTTCAGGTTGGCATCTCACTAAAATGACTAAGTTCTCTTGTCATTCCCATGAAGGGTTTCAGCACTGACTCAGAGGGAAGAATGCCATCTAGTGAATTACTCAGACAACACTGGCACATCCCACCTATATTTACCTGGCCTCAATACTCAGAGGAAGGATTTCTTCACCTTCTTACTGATGTGAAGATTATCAGCAGAGTTAGGAGAGAAAGAAGGACAAGAAAACAAGGAAAAATACCCATTCAAAACCAGGTCATTTATAGCTGGAGCTACTGGCAACTGGTGGATCTGGCTAAACTAAAAATAAATCCTACATTTTAACAAAACCAGTAATGTTATCAACTTCTTTACAGCATACAATCCTTCCCTGTGGGAAGAAAGGGCCCTTTAGAGGTGAGCCTACCAGCTGCTCAGCTCTAAACATGGGTATGCTCATCCTACCAAATATAAGAGGCCAAGGAGAGGTTCCAGTATTACCCACGCTCATGGACAACCTCAGCTGCCACCCCAACACTCCTCCAGACTATTTTGGCCAGCTCACACAGGAAGGTGTCATTCCACCAAGTGGCACAGGCATGGCCCCATCAGCAGTATCTGAAGCTCTGTGAAAATGGCTCGTGCAGCGCCGCCGGACACCCTCTGACCACCCACACCCCACACCTAGGAGTAAAATCCTGGCAGAGGAGTCACCACAGCATTCACAAAGCACAACTCAGCATCACCAAATACAGACGCTGTTCCACTTAAATCAATGGATGCTTGAGGCTGATGCGAGTCCTAAACCATTTATTTTAAAAGCTACTTGAACCTTCAGTTTTTAAAGGCTCAAATAATTCTCATCAACATTTTTCCCTCTTCTTCACACAACAGAAAAAAGGTATCAGTACAAAAGTACCGCACTTTGCATCTGACTATATTAAAATAATACTCTTCAGCTGAATATAGCTTAATTAAGGCTTACTCTGGTGCACTCCAATATTAATTAACAGTTTACTTGGAAATTCCCACCATATGGTACTGTAGCAGATGTTAATCATGTAAGGCCAAACACTTTGAAATTACTGTTCTAGCCACTTCATATGAGGTACCAAGTGCCCTAAATTTCTATTGAAAGGATAAGCTGGAAATGCCAAACATCCTACAAGATGACATCCACAGCTATTTTCTTCATGATAATATTATCATGGCAGATAAGTAGCACAAAATGGGGTAGATATTTAAGCCTCCAGAAGTATAGTGGCTTGCTATAGCCAGTGCTTGAGTCCTTTTGCATAAGAGAAATGCTTGCATTGAAAACCTCAGAGAAAAATTTATTTTGTCTCCCAGATATCTGCTGAACCCCACACACAGGGAGGGCAAAAATGTGTATATGAGTGGACGTGCATTAAGCATTCCAGATCTTAGCTGCCCCAGACCCATGGGTCTGTATCTTCCAGCCCTTCAACTGCAGGAAAGGAACATGATGAGGAGCAGCAGATGCTTGCTCTTGGACAGTCAGCTATTTTAAATTGAAAGGAACTGCATGTCTCATAACAAGAAATTGACAGTGCTCTGAGCAGGTTCATGTGGCAGTAGCTTTCTTATAATATGAGGCTATTGGGCTCCCAAAATTTTTCTTCTGAAAAAATACAACTCATCTCCATGTCCTTACTTCATCTTTTTAGAGAAAGCAAATGCATTTGAAAAGCTGGAGGAGATCAGTGAAAAAAATGTGGCCTTTCAGAATTTCCCAACACAGCGTTTCCAGATGGGATTCTTTAACAAGGTATTTGGGAATTCTTATTCTTCAGCATTTGTCTTGGTGATTATTCAACTTCTAAACTGAAGGTTTAAAGTATTCATTAAGTAAATTAAGCAGAAAGTGTGAAAGTACAATTTTGCTTTATTTGGATCTAAAAATCTAAAGCTGCTATCCTGATGAAGGTAAGTGCTTGCTACAGGTGATCCTCAGTGCAGTTATGATTTAATAAGGATATTGTAATTTCTTGGGAAAAAAAAAAGGAGTTACACAGAATGGAAGCCTTGAAGAATTAGTTCTTTCTCCTTGTTACATACCTTTCAATACGAGCCTATACAGGGAGAAATTTCTCAGGAAACAGCTTCTCCTTATTCCTCTGGAAAATGGTAACAAATAATACTATTTGACTCTGGGAAATACAGTACAATCAAAAGCTACAACAACTTAACTGAGATTGAATGGTTATCTATACTTCTGCAGATCAGACAGAAAGACTAGACCATTTGTGAATTTGGGCTTTAGAAGATAAAACTGCCTGGGTTATTGTTGTTGGAGTGCTTAAAGACAACTACTTGCAAAGATTCTAAAAATACATCTGTACATATATTTCAATCCTCTCATCTGAAAAGTGATCTGGTCTAAATTGCTGCCTTGCAAAATTCTTGACACCCATTAACCAGAAAAGGCATTTGTAAATTGCTTGGTTTAACACTTCATCATGCAAATGTATGTGAATAAGATCCAAACACAGAGCTTTACCGAACTGTTGCAAAAAACCACTTGAGAAAACATATTGTGAGGCCATATTTAAACTAACAGATGTTTCAGAAATAGAACAGTATGTTCAAACAAAATAAAGGTGTAAATGGGCAGTGCTTAAAGAGCTTCTCAACTAAGCACATCAATTTCAGCAGCAACTGAGATGACCTCATCTAGGAAAGCTCCCACCCAAAAAGTTCATAAATTTAGAAATTAATTCTGATGTTAGGCTTAAAATTTGGCTGCATGAATTATTTGCAGAGTGGCTGCTTATGTAACATTGCCTTGCTATGGCAACACCCGGCTGCTAGGCTTTGACACATCCCAGTTGCAATTGCAGTTTCATTTTCTGCTGATAAACAATGGCAGAAGAAAGAGGTTTTCTAATCACAAAGACGCTCTAAAACACATCAGTGTGATTGATGTGGCAACCACTGATACCGCTAAAACTCCCAATGTCAGAAGGGCAAGCAAAAAGTGAGAGATCCACAGGAAAAATAAACAAACTAGAGAGAGAGATCTTCCAGCGCTGCTTTCAATACAGTTTTAAAGTTGGGGTCCTTAAAGCTGAAGTTTGGAATAGTGCAGTTTGACTCTTGACTACCTTTCTTTGTACAAAATCCCCTCTCCAACAAGTCCCCCACCTTCTCTGACTAAAATTCTTGTTACTAGATAGAGTAACTATCTATAAATTATCTATAAATTAAGGAGTTCATCAAAATTAAACTCCAGCTATGGCATTATTTTGTATTTTTCTACGGCTTTTCTTGCTAGGCATTACAGTAAAAGTCATAAATCCATTTAATAGCATCACTTCAAAGCTAATGAAGTACTACACATACACTCCGATACAGTAAAATTTCAGTTTGCTTTGCATTGGAGAAAGAAAATAGTGCTTTAATGCTGACAAATTGTAAAATGCCTGATCTATTCCACATATGGCACTTAGCAATGACTATTAAGTTGATGACTATTCTGACGCTCATCAGTCACCTACACACACTTGACAAAGAATCAAAGTTTTAGAATCCAAGTGCTTTTCATACTCTCTTCCAGCTTTTTTTTTTTTTCCCTGAGACAACTATTTTAGAAATAACTATATTATTTCTAACAGTCACAACTTTTAAGGGCCCTGCCAAAATCAATGTGAAGGGAAGTGGTACAAGAAAGAACTTTTAACTTAATAGACCACTAGAAGAAAAAATAAAAAGGATGGACAAAACTGAAAGCCCTAAATAAGGCACATATATTTGTGGAAGCACATCTCCTCTTTACCATGGAATAGGTGCTCACATTCCTTTGAAGCACTGTAGTCCATCCTACACTCCAGAAAAAGCTCCTCCCTAAACTCAGTCCATGTCAGTCTTCAGAGAAAGAAAGCCACAGCCGAAAACGAGGTCAGTCTGATAGTGACCCTGAACGCAGGATTCATCCTTACTTTTTTTAAGGCCTAAACTGATTTGCTAGATCCCAGCACTGAGAGAGAATTTGTGACTTCACTGATGAGCTTCCCTGCTGCTAACTAATGGTTCAGGAACTGCAGCAGAACCTGGGCGCTGCCACAGCAGTCCTAGGGCTCTGCATATGCACGAACAGGAATAGGAGGATCCCCATGGCAATACTTTTTTTTAAAATCATCATTAAGTATTGGAGTATTTTGTGTCAGAGCATTTCCCACAAACTGTTGCATTTTCTTGATGAATAACACATAATTCCCACTACACCAAGTGGAGCACAGTTGCTGGCAGCCCATGATGACTCTGCAAACACACCACTGAAAATGGACATGAACTTCAGCACACAAAGAGCAGACAGAAACAGTTCTCAAACCCATGCAATATTCAATCAGATGGGGAACTTTTGCGCTCTGCTTTCACTTTGTTAGTGCGTTCATATTTCTGCTTCCTTCCCCCCAGTCCTTCTATTTACATCCTTCTAAAATCTGGAAGAGTAGACTTTATAGAGGTAAAAAACCCCTAATCCTTAGCATTAGAAGCCTTTAAAGGCAAGCCCATGCCTTAGATGTCAGCTCCTTGAGTACAACTACTGATACAACAGTTTAAGCTGTATGAGCCTCATATAAGCCCCATGAGCTGTCATTCAGCAAGCAAAAAATAAATATTTAAGCTTTGTTAGATAAAGTAGTATCGATTTTTTTAAGGTGACTGCCTTTTGGAACAGATTCTACCATTGAGAGATTGGTACTGAATTAAAATTAAAATCTTGTTAAAAGCAGCGAGCCCTAATTAAAATACAGCAATCATCCATAACCTCAGACCAAAGAAGTTAGATTAGACGACTCAGTTAAAAACACCCTAATGTTTGGTAAGTAACTGAGTGTCTTCAAGTGTTCTCAAGGCCTCAGAAATCTAAAATACATCTGGCATGTTTCCCTCCTGAGTGAGCGAAAGCCATGACGTTCCACGACGCTTGCCTATGTAATGTGTCAACATCCTGAGACACGGCAGTGGAATCCACACGTGTCCTCCAGAGGGGAGGCAGAGGAGGTGGCTGACACACTTTAATCTCACTGATCCATACAGGACCTAAAAAAGTACTAAATATATGAAAAGCACAATAATACATTGTTTGAATAAATTTAAATACTCATTTTATCCTCCATGTACAATATGCCATCCTGTGGGAGAGATGAGCTAATCCATCTACGCTTTTTCCAGCTCTATGACGGTTAACTCTTCTGGTTTCATTTTAAACCTTAGAAAACTCATATGCTGACATAGCCTCCCCTCACTTTCCCCCCTTCATTTTCAAAGTTTTAGCAGGTACTTTGGTCTACAACTTCTTATTGTACACATTTTCACAATCAAAAATTAGATAGTTACTTATTTGTATAACCAATTCCAGGTACAATTCTGTAGCTCAGCAGCATTGGCATTAGGCCATTACAGGGATCCACAGACAATGTATGTCACGGAATTAAAAACCAACAAGATACTGGAGAAACTGCACTTATTCCATGAATACCCAGTCTTGAACCTGTTCCCTAAATCCAGCCCAGAGCTTGCCACTTTTATCGAATCCCTTTGAGCTGAAATACTTCCCCATGTTCATTTCTCACATCTTATAATTTCAGGCCCGATGCTTTATCACTACTGTGAGCAAAATACCACTGAGGTAATGGTTCTTTTGCCTAAATAAAGAATTCCAGATGAGGCCTTTTACTGCAAATGTTCTGGTCATACCAACAAGACTATCACAAAAACACAGAGCAATAAAATCTAAAGTGTTTCATTTCCCCTTACTTTCAGATAACTGTAAACAATGGTGAACAGTAGGATTTTTCTTTTTCAGGAAAGATTTTGCTTTGAACATTGAAATCTGTTTGGAAGAATTCTCTTTACAGAGCTGCTCTGAGCAGGCATATGACATAGCAACCACTTCAAGGAGGAAGCTAAAACCAAGTTCAACATTTATAATTCTGTAAAATAACCCCCAGTAAGTCAGCAAAATATTCTCACATCTTCAAGTTTAATGTAATTTATGCAAGCCAGACTTGACTGCCGCTAATGCAGAGACCACTACTGCACTCCTCCTAAACTTCTCACGACAGACACATTCATGTTTTACCCATTAAACTGTCTTGGGCACCTCTTTAAACACAAATAAGGGATTTTGGGGAGTTTCAGAAACAGAATTTGCAGGAAACAACGCACTTAAAGCATCAGAAGAACATTTTTTCACATGGATTTCAATAGCAATGTTCGCAACACTACACATTCTAAGTAAGGAAAACAAAGTTGTTGCAGCAAAGACCACCTGCCCTTATCCACTACCATCCTTCCCCCAAACTCAGCAAGGTGTGACCCATCAGGCAAGAGCAAACCTGCCCCCAGCTACTGGTCATACTCGTTTCCAGGCTCAGCTTTTGAAAGCAGACTGCCTACCTAGGTGCTTTTCCTCCAAGAGCGCTAGTCACAGGCAGGTGCTTTATCTCCTTGCACCACCTAAGCGAAGGTTCACGTGCTACACACAATACAGAATGAAGAAATGGAAGCATGAAGCAACATATACGCGTTCACTCTGCAAAAATGAAAGTCCTCCAGAGAAACAATCTAACATCGAGGCCAAGAAAAACAGGTTAAACACTAAAAACCAGGCTTCGTATTGCAGAAAGTGAGCACGACTGCAATGACTTTTTTTTTTTTTTTGGTAAAGTTTACAAGATTATTTCTAAAAGATTTACAGCTCTGAGTGTTAGTCACAGGTTTCTAACTACAAACAAATCCAGCAGCACAATTTCTAATGGTACCATTTAGCCTGTTCTTTTCAAATTACTGATTTTATAACAGTGCAACACAAAAGCAGAGTATGCAATGCACTTCACCAGTCATTATGAAAAGTATTTGATGTATTACATTTTTAGGTGTGTTAAAAATGCATTATTGGCGAATTCATTATTTTTATGCATTCCCTAAATTATGGGGAAGGTATCTCAGACACTGATTTATTTTAAAGTAAAAATGTTGGATGCTAAATTGCTGTAAAAAACATTTTGAAGTTGAAAACGGTTTGCTCTTAATACTGATCATCTGTAGCTCCTTTGAGTTTTTTATTAATATTTACTAATTTCTCAGGATATGAAATATTACATCATTCTTTTTTATTATTCTATAGAGTGAGAATGCTTCCGAAGCTGCAAAACTATGTATGCTACTAAATACAATTATAACTTGCCAGCTATAAATGCCAGGATTGAATAACTGAAAACATATGTTATATGCCTGAAATTTTAAGGATGATGAAACTGTCACATTGGTAGCACACAGCATGTTATAAAGAACTCCCACAATGTAGCAGTTGTTCAAAACTTGTACCCGTCTGGTCATTCTATCTTTATAAAAAGATATATAACACTAGATGGTGATTTATTCAAAACACAGCTGCAGCCTAACTTAAAGGTAATACAAAAACCGCCCACACACACACACACACACAAAAACCACACAACAAAATACCTTTTCACATTACAGCATTAAAGCCATGTCAGAGCGGCATGCACACAGAATAAAAGAAAAGCGTTTCCAAAAGGTTCCAAATTTTATTCCCATCAGAGTTTACTCGAGAGGAGGACAGGTGAGCGAGCGGGAGTAGCGGAGCAGCGGAACAACCGCACTCAGCAGAGAGCCCAGCCTGTTCGTGCTCCCTTCAATCACGGATCTCGAAGTGCAGCCCCCGGGGAGAGGGACGGCGACCGCCCGACGCGCGGAGCCCCCGGCCCTGCCGCAGGAGGCCCTCGCCCGGCACGGCGGCTTCCCGGCAGCGGGGGGGGAGCCCCGGAATCCCCGAGGGCGCGGACCGACCCCCGGCCCCGCCGCCCGCGGAGCACCCCGGCCCCTCGCGGGGGAGGTCGCAGCCGTGTCCCCCCGTCCCCCAGCACGGGCGAGCGCCACGCGTTCGGCTGAACTTTTACTGCCGAGGCGTTCCGCGCCGCATCCCCCCGGAGCAGCCGGACGCTCTCCCCTCTCCCCGCGTCCCTCCGCTGCCGGGGAGCGGCTCCATCGCACACCGCGGTCGCCGCCCGAGAGCATCCCGGGCTCCCGCGGGCACAGCCTCGCCTCCACCCCCGGCCCTCTCCCCGGCTCTACGGGCAGCCGGGGATCGCCAGCCGCCGCCGCCGCCCCCGCTCTGAGCCCGGGGCACAGGGGCAGCGCGGCCCCCGGCCCCAGCGACGCGGCCCCGACGCCTCCCGCCTCCCTTCCCAACCCCAGCCAAAGCCTGGGGGCAGCCGGAGCTGCCGGGAGGCGGGATCCCGGCGCGGGGGAAGCCGCGGAGCTCCCCGCACCTGCGGGGCGGGGGCCGATGAGAAAGGGCACCGCGCAGTGCCGGCGCCGCTCCTCACCTTTCATCCAGTCGACGACCTGGCTCGGCGACCACTTGCTGACGGGTTCCATGATGAGGGCCATGGGCGGCTCGGGGGCGCGGGGCTCGGGCGGCCGCCGCTCTCCGGGCGAGGGGCGAGGCTGTGCGGGGCGGAAGGACCGCGCTGCCCGGAATCCCGCCGGCGGGAGGAGAGAGCCACTATATCCCCGCTTGCCTCCGCTCCGCTCGCTTGCTCGCCGCCTCTGTGCCTCTCTGGGGATTTCAGTTCATGTTGCCGGCTCGGCGGGGCGGGGGAGGAGGAGGAGGAGGAAGGGGGAGAAGGGGGCGGCACGCTCCGACGCCTCCCGCCCCCGCGAACCCGCGGCCAGCGGCGGCGGCTCCCGGCCCCGCCGAGAGGTCGGTCCCGGGCGGCGGCGAGCGAGGCACCGGCTCGACTCTGCGCGCTCGGGTGCCCGGCGGCTCCCGCGGCTTTCCGCGGCCGCGGCTGCCGCGCCGGTGTCTTTTTCTCCTGGCGGAAATGACGAGGCGGCTCCTGCTACCCGAAAATATCTCCAAGTGAAATGGGAAGCGACACCCGACGGCCGCCTGGGGCGGGTGGGGGGGAGCCGGGATGACTCGCAAGGTGCCGCCGCCGGCGAGAGGGGGGTCTGGGGCGGCGGCAGCGCCGAGCACCTGCTCCCGGCGGGCCGGGCAGCGGGGGAGCCTGCGGGGGAGCGCAGCCAGCGGCACCGAGCTGGCGCTTGGGGTTTGGGTTTGTTGGATTTTATTTCCCCCGAATTAAGCATGGCTGCGTGGGCGAGAAAAGTAATTTTTTTTTTTTTTTTTTGAGAGAGAGAGAGACAGTAAACCGGCAATGATGGACGGTGTCGCCGGGCGCCCTGAGAGAGCCGTGCCAGCTGCACCGATGGGGTGGCGGCGTTTGCCCGCGGCCCGGGGATGGCGAGGAGAGGAGAGGGAGCGGAGCTGCACCTTGCTGTTTGCCCACCTAACGCCGAGGGTGCGGCAGTGGGGCAAACTGGAGCGAAGTCAGCCCAGCAGAAGGGGGGCAGGACCCTGGCGGCTGCAGTATGGAGAGAGCACCGCGGGTGCTCGTCTGCCTTCCCTGATGTGCGGGTTGCACCACGAACGTAGGGAGGCTGCAGGTGTAAAAATCCACTATCCGTGCAGCGGGTCATCATTGCTGGAGCTGTTAATTTTCTCCTCATTCTGTCTCCCCAGGATGCATCATCCTGGAAGATATCCCCAAAAAGGCAATTCCCATAGGCCCTGTGGCACAGTGTCTTTTGGTAGGAACCCTTCCCAAGTGCAGGATTCCTCCTAGGATGGCTGTGGCACCCTTTTCTGGCACCCTTCCTAGAAGCCTCAGCTCTGAGCAGTTGGCATGTCCCTCTAGAGCTCCAGGCAGAGGGTAGTGCTAAGGGTTATTTTCCTGCTGGTAAGTTGGCCAATGTACGGCTTTGCCTTCATTTGCATTCACCCTGCTTCTCCTGCCAAGGCTGAGGCAAGGACCATCGAGATGTTCCCTCTGACAGTGTTGGCTACTGAATGCCGACTGCTGATACTGACATTTAATATCTGTATGTGAGGAAAAAAGAGGATCCCCTCAGCACTGAAGAGGTAATAGCGAAGGAATTGTATGCTTTGTGCTCTATGGGCAGTACCAGGAGCTTTTGCCCTTTGATACATGAGGCTGAAGTAGTAGTAGTGATGAGGAGCAGTAAAGCACCCTTCGGGTTGGTAGCTCCTCTCCCTGGAGACCCAGGAAGAGTTTCCCCACCAGGGTTAGGTAGACTTGGCTTTCACTTCAAAGGTTGTACGTACTTATCGTTGAGAATCTTCTTTTTACTGCAAACTGGGGCTTGCACACTGTAATTTTCCTCGAATTTAGCTCTAGACTCGTGTCTCCTGTGTCACATTCCTGCCAGCACACTGACGAGGCAGTTGCTTCTAAAGAGGTTGTGTTACTTAAAGCCACAGAAACAACAAACTCACTTGCAAACTAAGGCTGACTTTTTCTTTGTGAAAGGTGTGAAAGGTATGCAGGATCCTTATATACTGAGCTATTGTTGTTGAAAGAGCATGTCATAATTTTAATTAGAAACCAGTAGTCTGAAAGGTTTAAAAGTATAAATATGCAAGATCAGACTGAAGCCTGGCATGTAATTTATAACGTCATCATGTAATTCTCATTGGGCGGAAAAGTTCTTTGTAGGTGAGGATAGGGGAAGTAGGTTCTCAGTAAATATGTATGTAGTCCTATATAATTCATAATTATGCATGCCCTGGGATTCCTATAGCTTGCCAGTGTAATTTGTAGCTACTGCAAGTTTTTCAGTAAAGCATCTGTGACCCAGGACTGTCCCCATGGTCAGTATCTATTACTTTTAAAGCACCTTTATGTAGGTTTTATGAAATTATGGGGTGGTAAAAGGGAGTTCTCTCTTCCACTTCAGTAAACAGATGAAGTGCTTAGCATGGAATCTAATTACCTTTCTTGTTCTTCTCACAGAGCATGATCATATCATAAATACTGGGGAAATCCCACTGTTTTACTTAGATCTTGTTTCAGTTTCACTGCAGATTGTTGGCTTGGCTGTGGTAGGGAGGACTTGGTTCAGGAGTAATGATAAAATTATCCATCCGTGGTATTTAACTTGGTGACCTATTACAGCAATGAATTCTATAGTCAGGACATGTGCTACATAAAAGTATTTTTTTAATTTGCTCTAAATTTATTGCTGTCTGATTTTATTATTGTTCTCTCTTTCTAGGGTAAGAAGGAGAGCTGAATGACTTTTTATGCTGACCTTTTAAAACTAAAGTGTTTCAGCCAAAATTCCTTAATCAACGTCTTTTGGCTGTTTTCATCTTTCAGTTTAGTGGCCTTCATCTTGCTAACAAGCTTGTATGAGTCAGGCCTTTTACATAAAGCACATGGGACAGTCTCCTGCAGAGACACTGAACTACAAAATTATGTCTTAATTCAACTTTCAGAGTTACTCTGATCCATATAATACATAAAAATTACTATGCTTAAAAACATGCCTAAATGTACATGTTCTTGTTCGGAAAGCATTTATTAGGTAGTAAATGTAAAAGTAAGCATACAATAAAATTCAGTATTGAAAGAAATATAAAAAACAGGAATAAGTTTAAAATTGAGCTGTAAGTCTGAACTCAGAAATATAAAACTATGTATATGGTTTGGTATCTATCCTCTGAGCAGCCATGGATATGGATGGGCATCTTCAGCAGATGTCTGAGCCCACACACCTCTTGGATCAGCACCTCACACTGCAAGCTCACAGAAGATACTGCTTTTCTGTCATGGTACATTATCAAAAAAAAACCAACAAAACCCAACATCCCTAGAGCTCAGCTGGCAATCATAGCGGCTACAGCAATACAGATTGAAAAAAATACCCTTAAATAGTTCAAGTCTGTCTAATAAAGTATGTTTTGTGCATATTTAATCAATAGGACAACTGAAGTAGATCGCTGCTCATCCTAAACAATGGTGGCAGCTAGATCCAGGTTCTAACACTAGTTAGAATAGTACACTGAATAGTCATTTGTTTTATATATGCAAAGCCAGACTTTACAGTGGCTATCAGTGATGAGTTACAAGTACAACTGTGGGTCCTCAGAAATTTCATGGATGTTTTGCTAGGGTGTCTAGAAAACATGCAATATGCTCAGAAATGACAATTTTAAATCTTGCCCTGAAGTTAGGGAGACAAATTTAGCTCTCAAAAGATGTTGTTTCTGGTGCTGGATATTAAAGCTGTTTCTTAGGTGGGAGATGAAAACAAGTGGAGGCAAATTGACAGTTAACTAAAGCTAATGTCTAATAAAAACTGTTGGAGGAAAATAAAATAACAAAAACCCAAAAACAAACCCAAAACCAACAACAACAAAAAAAATCCCAAAAGCAAGCAAAGTGGGAAAAAAGCTAATACTTTATTTTCATTAACAAAGTTTGTCTTTTGATAGCAAATAAATTCCTGGTGTTTACAAATGACGCTTTATTTGATAAGAATGGAGCTTTTCCACTGGTACCAGCTCATGCTGCAAATATCTTCTTCGGATGCCATATCTGCATTCTGGAGAGTATTTTATTCCACAGCTTGCAGGAAGCTGTAAAGCAGGTTGTTGTTCTCCTTGTGGAGAGGGCTGCTGTCTGTCCTCTGCTCCCCAGAGCCTTTTTGCCTTCAGAGTGGTGCCTGCACTGGTGCCTCAGCAGGGCGAGGGTTGCTGCCCCTGCCAGGGCTGGCATCTTCCAAGGAGGAGGGGGGAAGATGTTTACGGGAGAGAAATAACAAATAGCTTTGGTTCCAGGGCCCACGGGAAAAGCAAAGGAGGAAGAGGAAGGTTCATGATCAGAGGCACAGTAAGGTAGTGAGCCTGTGAGAAGGGTAGACATGGGAGCAGAGGGGCTTAGTTGCAGTTGAAGACCCAAGCTGATTTAGACTGGGGTCTATATCTGAGCCGTTGTCCCTGGCAGTGGAGCATGGGGAGGTGGGAAGGCTTGGGAGTGGGAAGGAGGCCCATCCCAGGTGAGAAAAGCAGGTGGCTCTCTTGCCTGTGCCTCGGGGGTCTGCATGGCCCACTGCCCCCTGGCAACTGGCCACTGCTTGCTCCATGGGTAGCCTCTACCTATCACCAAAGGTGACAAAAAGACAATGAGCCTCCAATGACTTAGGGATCTTGCTGTTCCCTCATTTCTTGCCACTCATCTTCAACCTGCTTGAAAGCACAAGTCTTTTAAAGTGTTTCAAATACAAATATTCTGGCCCTAAAGTACATGCCTTACATCCTTGGTAGTTTTATTTGACATAAATGAGGGGGAGGGGATGTTGTTGGGCAATTGATACTATTTTGTATAATCAGAAATAGAAATCATAATCCCCCAAAGATGTTTAATAATTTAAAGCATTCAGAACTCAATTAAGGCTATTAAGAGATTATAAATTAGATTAAAGGTGGCTAAAGGGTAAAAATTCAAGGACTTCAAACACCTTTTGTAATACAAAGGCTCTTAAAAAAATGAAAAGGCTGAGAATTTCCCCAGGAAATTCCTATCGTTTTAATTAGGTTTCTTCATTTGAAATAAAAAAAGAAACCACAAAATTTGAGTCCCACTTCCTCTCTCAAGCGGTGGACTCAATTAATTGCCTGCTGAGACCTCCTCCTTTCCCAGGTTTGGGAGGACGTGCAAAGGTTTAATAGGTTTTGACTACCAGGAGGGACCACCCCAAACATCTGACGTGTTCTCCTCAATTGATGCGTGCCAGAGAAATTCTCCCAGCCTTTTCCATGGTGGTGGGAATTATCTTTCCTCTGATGGTGTTTTCTCTGCCCCAAACTGTATCCGTTTCTCATTTCCTTCCACATGGAGTCAAGTCGCTGGTTCCTTCTGTCACTGAAAAGAGGAGGAATCCCTAGAAATGTGGAAGGCTCTTGTCTTTCTGCATCTCATGGTTTCTCCCAGCTGGTGCTGCTTCCCAACAAAGGGAAAGATGAGAAAGAGCTATGATGCTATGAGGAAGGTGCAAGCCAGTGGTAGAGGGGCAACAGACATGTCCCTGCAGATGCAGAGGGTTTTTCAGGAGCACTGGCCACTGAGTTGGAGCTGTGTGGTGAGCTGCTATCGCAAAAGAACAGTTTTCTCCTCCTTTGTGAAAATAAATACACATAGGTTGTGCAATGTGGGCCTTCTCATTTTCTGTTTTTCAGGCACGGGCTCGTGGATCCTGTTTGTTCATCAGCTCGGCTAAGGCTCCACCTCTACCACTGCCACACCAATGCCCTGCCCCAAACAATAAGAAATCCAAGGGAAGTGTGCTTCTGTGCTAAAATCACATAGAAAAATATTATAAAAAGAAAACAGCAATTAATTATTAACATCAGGTTCCTACTCAGGTCCCCACATTATTAGCATCACAAATGTAAAATGGCTGCTGACAAGATTCAGCTTGGAAATCTCATTAGAAGGAAATGTCACAGTTTAATCCTGGTGATAAATGATATTTTATTGCCTTTTGAATGGTTAGCTGGTTTGGCTAAACGCAATGGGTGGCTCCCCTTGAGGTATATACTTCTACTGATGAATTCATATTTTCTGAAGAATAATAAATATGTGCTAATTTTTCTAAGCAATCCTGAAAATATTTAATGTTGCCAAAGAATGCAGTCATCTAAATGGCACACTGTAGTACAAAAGAAAAAGAATAACGATACGGTAATACAAAAAAGGCAAAATCATAATAAGGAGGGACATTTGTCAGTATACTCAGAAAAGCACAATCTGTCTCCCTGGTAATTTGGTGGAGTACAGAAAGTATTACATGCCGTATTACAAGTATTACATTTTATTTCTGACTTCAAGTATCGTTACCATATGTTCAAAGTCAGACATGACCTCTTAAATATAGCATGTTCTTTGTTCGTGCTGTGCGGGCTTCATCCTGCTTGGACAGGATTTTTTATTCTGAAAAAATTAAAGAGAATATAAATCTTCCAGTGCCAGAAGACTTCATATCAGCCAGCTTTTGTGGATTGATTGGACAGCAATAATCTGGTTCCTACTGACCAGGGAAACTTGACAGGTCTGCTTTATTTCTCATACCTAACAACTTTCTCTAAAAACTATTTGTATGGAAATAGTCCTGAATTTCAAGAAGTATTTATTGCTTTCAAATGCATTTTACAGGAAAAGGAAAAAAACACATATTTTCAAATATTCCTGGTGTGAAGCAGCTTATTGATGTTACAATTAAATATGCCCTGATGTGCCCTGATTAGGCTATGATTAGAAGTTATTTGAGATTTAATGAATGCAGCTTCATGTTTACAGATAAATAAAGTTATGACCTAAGGTCCTCTACTATGAGTTGTCCTTTCCAGACTCCAAATTCTTCCTGGAGGTCTGTTTGGACTGTACATAGACCTAAAGGTTCATCCATATCGTGGCGCATGGAAATCAAAGGGAATTTCAGGAGTCTGATGGTCAAATCAAGAGAATGCCTGCAGATCAATTTTTACCAGAGTGCATGTTAGTCATAAATACCACACAGTGTTCATATATCACATCATTACTATGGTTTGGACTTTTCTATACCATCACCATCTTATTGTTCTTTTTGTACTGCTGTTTACAGCCAGACCTGGTTAAAGCCCAAAAAGCCAAGAAGCAATGATAAGGTAAAGGACTATTGCTATTATCAAAGGGAAGGATAAGGAATATTTCTGCAAACTTTTCTAGTATTAAATAACTTTAATAATGAAGGAAAACTATCAGTATAGAGAGGAATGAGGGGTCAAGATGAAAAGGTGATATTATGAAAGGAATGATAGGGAATACACTACAGGAAGCAATACAATAATCAGAAGAAAATATTACAAGAAATTGCGAAAACCAAGAAGCATAAGAGGAAATAAAAGTATATGTAAGTGTGGATCAAGCTGTAGATACAGGTAGATACAGGTAGAATTAAGGGTAGGGAAGGTTAGAAAGAATGTGAGAAAGAGTGAAGTCAGAAGATATGGCAGAGTATTAAAACTGGGAAGAAATAAAAAAGAAAATGTGAATGTCATCAATGCTAAGAAGTCCAAAACATGGACAGATTTTAGAAAAAAAAACTATTTTTAAAAGGCAGGTAGATTGAACAGGGTGTATTTGAAATACCTATAGTGACTCAGTAGGAATTCAGCCAAGGATAAGTAATTAACACTAATTAACCAGAGAAGAAAGCAAGCTCCTCCCAGAGCATGCCCAAGTGCTCAACAAAAACTTTTTGTTGTTATTCTTCTTGTTCCTTGTTGTTCTAGAGCTAATGAATTGAGCTCTGCTGCATTAATAGTGCCTGTCTCATTCTCTAGCATTGGTCTCAGCTACTACAGGGCGGCTTATGTCCACAGCATTAAATAACCTCTCCCTGCAAAACCAAGTGGCTGCACATAGCCAGCATATTTTGAGTGGTTCCTGGCCATGTTAACACCCCAACAGAGCTTGGGACTTGTCTGGGAGGTGTTAGCTGTGCTGGGCAACATTTGAGCAGTTTGGCAGCACAAGCATTCTTATACCTGGAAACATTCCAGGATCTAGATAGATTTTTCTTCTTGGGAATTAGGGATGGAACTTGCATTCATACCACAAGCTCTGGCATTGTTTTCCATGTCTCAGTTCATGCTCTGCTCTGCTATGTCTTGGAAGCAGCATCCAGTAGGAGAAGCCTGGGCTGGACAGTCTCCCTCTGGTCTCACAATCCCTGTACTTTGGCAATAAAAGATCAAGGATATCCTGGAGGTGTCATAATTCCCAAAGGAGAACCGTGGGGTGCTCTGGAGGTGACCTGGGAAGGTAATCTAAGCTCTGTCTCAAAAACAGTTTGGAATCACCCGGAAGTATCACAACAGCTTACTTTCTCACAGCCAACCCCTGCATACCTGTGCTTGAAAAGGCAGTAGGATGAGGACAAATAGTCAGTAGCACACTACAGATTAAATCATTTCCTCTCATTTCTTAACTCCCTCTATCTTCAGAGCCTCATAGTCCCAACAGAAAGTCGGCCATCCTCCTACCCAGACAGTCTGATGTAAGTCACAGTGCTGCCCCAGTCCTGAGATCTCCAGAAGCTTTTGTTAATGCAATTGTCAAAGGATAAGCAGTGGGAAGACAGGATATAGGAGTGACAGATCGAAAACTTTGGCAGAGCTTTTGACTGCAGTTCGAATATTTGCTCAGAGAAAATGCACACCATGGTCTCATTTCAGACTTCTTTAACCACCCCAATTTAAAAAATTCTGTTAATCACAGTGACACCCAGGTATGACACCTATCTAATCTCATCTTCCAAGGCATTTCCATTGTGCTCTTCTCTGTAGTAATCTGAGTGTTTTAGAGAATTAGATGAGTCTACCGTATAACCTAATTAATATAGATTTTTGGTTCTCTTTTTGCACAACATGGGAAGGAGCAAAAGGCACATACTTCATCTAGCTTAATTACTATTATTAAAGTTATTGCAGTGGGAAAGCAATGACAGAGAGGACTCCTGCATTTTAGCCAGAGAGCATTGATAGCTGTGAGACTTCTGGTCTCTCAAAGTAGTGAATCCCAGAGAAAACTCTCCTTTGTGATGTTGAACACAGAGAACACTGCACTAGCATATCCAGGTTTGTTCAAGTAGCCTTTCAGCAGCAAATACGTAGCAGAGGTGCATATTAACATTTGCACTGCTGCAGCATGTATGGTTTCATACCCAAAATGGGACTGTATCCAGTTTAGGGCCTGCCCTGCATCTGTGCACAGGGTTTGTATCAGTTTGCATAATGCATTGTGCTGATGTGAATTCCTACTGTGCAAATGTGGCCATGTGGCTTTTTAGAAATAAGTCATCTTGCAAATAATCTGGAATGAGTCTGTTGGGACTGATGAAGGTCAGGTCAGAGTCTGCAGACATCACAATGATTTATTTGCCCACTTTCATTCTCATTGCAGGTCAGCTGCTGTCTCTTGAACCAGCCTGAATTTTACATTCTTCTCTCCAGAGCTGAGGTTACTTCTCAGCTGACTGGATTACATCTGTCCGCTTTGGAAGTCAACAATGTTCAGAACCAAGTCAGCATATGGCAGCCATGGACTGGGTCTCCTGCCATTACCAGATGAAAAATATTGTTCTATCAGTCTTGACTAATGGAAAACCAATAGAAATAGAAAAGCTCATGGTGATTCCACAGCTAAAAACCTTTCCAGAAGCCCTTATGTGAAATCAACATTTTGGGATCATGTTCAGTCTACCTCCATGGCCACCTGACCAGATCTGGTCATTTGGCACAGGTGACATGCTATGCCAACTGGTGACGTAGGGAGGGACAAAAGACTTTGTAGTCCTTGCTTGCCCACTAAACCCTCTTGGTTTATGTCTGCAGGTACTTGGACCCAGCCTGCAGCTGCAGCAAGGTAGCAGTTACACCCAGGTGTAAAACAGAAGAGAAGAGCTGCTTGTGTAATTTCACAGGCAAGGTCTATAGAGAAAGAAGTGCAACTGCTTCTTCAGCCTTCAGAGGTAATTTTAGGATGGTTTGAATGGCCACTATGGCCTAAATGACCATGATGTGTCTTTGTTTCTATGAGAGACTTTTGGCAGCCAGAATAAGTTATTTGCCAAGCAAGAACATGAACAACCAAAAGTGTGTCCTCTGTTAATAGTTCATATTAAAAGGAAAGGTACTCCCTGCTGGCAACACTAGCTATGAATCTAACACGAACTCAATGTGGCGTATTTGAAAAATTACCAGCTGCTCAATTTTTCCTTTCAGTCCAGGAGAGAGAAAGTAACAGCCCAATGGGGGAAAATGTTGAGAAGGTTTTACATCTGACACTTCCTCCTGCACTCTACAGAAAATTGCCATCACCAGTAATTACAGATTAAATTCTCCACAAATGGATAAAGCAACATGAATATATCCCAATTTCCATGGCACCTGTCTTATTATTAGAGCAAGAAATCTTTCTTATAGCTGCCAATAGTCATGGAGGAAGTCAATGGGTTACACAGTGATCCTTCCTGAAGAAGGAAATAGTATGGGAAAGTTAACACCTTGCTGGTTAATATGCATAATATGCAATATTTGAAGGATATAAAAGTCTTAGAAATTAATTTTATTTGGGGCACTTTATGTGGGCTCGCATACTGTACTGTGAATTCAATTACTATGCAAATGCGCTCCATAACTGTGGAAGAAATTTAGGGTATAGCTGGTGGCACCACTCTTGGTTTGAGATCATAGAAACTATTTTGACCAACTGATCCAATGTTACTGTGAGAAGCTAGAACTGATGTTGTCTTTTAACTTGATGTCATGGGTCGGCACAGTTTTTTAGTTATGGGGGAATGTTGAGTGTTTTTTCTTGATCAGGACCTTGGAATTGATTTAGAAAGGACAGGGACCTATCAGGAGGCTAGCTTGGGATATTGGCATCTGCTTTGACCACTGAGAATGTCAAATGCTTTTGGGGGCAGTACCCATATAAACCCTAATTCCCTACAGGTCTCTCTCCTGATTTTGGGTCAGTCACCAGGTAACATTGTGGGCAGCAGAGGAGGGCCTGGCCCAGGCCCTGCTGCCCTTGGGTGGCCGGGCCGGGCCTGGCCAGACCCCTGGGAGCCGCTGCCCACGTGGGGAGCAGTCTGGGCCGGCTGAGCCCCCATTCCCCCGGCTGAGCCCCCTTTCCCCCAGCTGAGCCCCCATTCCCCCGGCTGAGCCCCTTTCCCCCGGCTGAGCCCCTTTCCCCCAGCTGAGCCCCCTTTCCCCCAGCTGAGCCCCCTTTCCCCAGCTGAGCCCCTTTCCCCCGGATGAGCCCCTTTCCCCCAGCTGAGCCCCTTTCCCCCGGCTGAGCCTCATTTCCCCCGGCTGAGCCTCATTTCCCCCGGCTGAGCCTCATTTCTCCCAGCTGAGCCCCTTTCCCCCAGCTGAGCCTCATTTCCCCCAGCTGAGCCTCATTTCCCCCGGCTGAGCCCCCATTCCCCCGGCTGAGCCCCCTTTCCCCCGGCTGAGCCCCCTTTCCCCCGGCTGAACCCCCTTTCCCCCGGCTGAGCCCCCTTTCCCCCAGCTGAGCCTCATTTCCCCTGGCTGAGCCCCCTTTCCCCCGGCTGAGCCCCCCTTTCCCCCGGCTGAGCCCCCTTTCCCCCAGCTGAGCCTCATTTCCCCCGGCTGAGCCTCATTTCCCCCGGCTGAGCCCCCATTCCCCCGGCTGAGCCCCCTTTCCCCCAGCTGAGCCTCATTTTCCCCTGGCTGAGCCCCCTTTCCCCCGGCTGAACCCCCCTTTCCCCCGGCTGAGCCCCTTTCCCCCGGCTGAGCCCCTTTCCCCCAGCTGAGCCCCTTCCCCTGGCTGAGCCCCCTTTCCCCCCGGCTGAGCCCCTTTCCCCCGGCTGAGCCCCATTCCCCCGGCTGAGCCCCTTTCCCCCGGCTGAGCCCCATTCCCCCAGCTGAGCCCCCTTTCCCCGGCTGAGCCCCTTTCCCCCGGCTGAGCCCCTTTCCCCGGCTGAGCCCCCTTTCCCCCGGCTGAGCCCCCTTTCCCCCGGCTGAGCCCCCTTTCCCCCAGCTGAGCCCCTTTTCCCTGGCTGAGCCCCTTTCCCCGGCTGAGCCCCTTTCCCCCCGCTGAGCTCTCTTTCCCCCAGCTTGAGCCCCCATTCCCCCGGCTGAGCCCCTTTCCCCCAGCTGAGCCCCTTTCCCCCGGCTGAGCCCCTTTCCCCGGCTGATCCCCCTTTCCCCAGCTGAGCCCCTTTCCCCCGGCTGAGCCCCTTTCCCCCAGCTGAGCCCCTTTCCCCCGGCTGAGCCCCCTTTCCCCAGCTGAACCCCCATTCCCCCGGCTGAACCCCCATTCCCCCGGCTGAGCCCCTTTCCCCAGGCTGAGCCCCCTTTCCCCCACATGAGCCCCTTTCCCTGGCTGAGCCCCATTCCCCCGGCTGAGCCCCTTTCCCCGGCTGCTGGCAGGGCAGAGGGGCGGCTGCAGCTCGGCAGTGCTGGCCACGTGCCCGGGGCCGCAGCAGAGGGGGCCAGGCCATGGCCCAGCGTTAATAGCCACTGTCAGCAGAGAAAGAAAGCCTGCAGCTTTATAACAACTCTGAGCTGAGCTACCCTAAATGAGACCAAGGGGAGGAAAGGAGGACATCCACCAGCCTCCCCCATCAGCACGGCTTTGTGTCTCTACAGCCCTGCAGCCCAGGGCAGAGAGCACATGGCCACTGCAGGCCTGGGCAGATTTCACCCTTTCCTGGCAACATGAAGCTTCCAAGGCCTAACCTTACTTCCCTGAGAGAGAGAAGGAAGCGACAGAGTGTACGTAGAAAAGACGCCACATGAAGTCAGTGGATCAGAAATGTAAGAACTGATAGTATTATTGGACAGAGGGATCGAAGAAGCAGACATTTTTAACTGGACTTCTCTGGGGTAAACTATGGAGAAATGGACTGTTCCTTGTAACACCTTAATGTTGTTTGGGGTAATGCTGGTTCTAATCAAAATTGGGGACTGGTATGATTGAGATTTAAGTGAGAATCTCAAAGCCCTCGCTCCTGGGTTAAAAGGAGGTCTCAGCCTTTGAGACAAAGATGATTTTAGAGACAAAATGATTTTAAGTCCTTGGCTCCTGAGGTAAAAGGAGGTCTTTATTTCTTTTAAGATAGAGATGATTTTAGAGATAGAGGAAGAGAATCCTTGTTTTGTACTAGAAGATGCATTCTTAAACGGTACCCTAGATCTCTGAGAGGCCCATGAGTAACCAGGGGAAAAGCTGCTAATGGGTAGAACATCACAATCTGCAAAAACTCCAGGCAGTTACAGATTTGTGACACTGGGAGCCAGGAGACTGTTGTAGTCTTGTAGTGAGTGTCTCCATAAGACTCTAGAGACTCCTCTCCCAGAGTGATGAAAGATTATGTTTAAATGGTGAAACTGATTGAAAATCAAAAGTTGTGTCTCTCTGTGTTGTTTTGTAGAAAAGTCAACAGTTTGTAGGGGGAGTGGTTTTGGAGTTTCATTCTATTTTGTTTTAGTTTTTTCCCCAACATTCTTTTTCCATTCTTTTAGTGTGTGTTAATAAAACGATTTGTTTATTTTTAAGCTTAAGCCTGCTTTGTTTTTCTCCTAATCTTTCTCCCACAAAAAGAGAATAAACACTAAGACCACTACACTAAATTTAGTAACCAGTACTTGGCGAATGTGAAACCACTACACTTGGGGACAGATTTTCAAACAACATGCAATAAAATGTATTTTCTGGATCTACTTTTTTTTCAGCACAGTTGCATGTATAAGTTCAAGGCATTAGATATGATTAACTAATTCTGATCCTTGTAACCATTATCCTATTGTCCCTGACCTGGGCTAACCACTTCAACAGTTCCCTTTTGTTCATCCTACATCATACACATCACTTTTGTGGTGAAGAACTGGGGACAAAATTGATTTGAACTGGTGGAGAGTGTTGCTGAGTGCCTACTCTCTACAGTATGTGATACAGCTGCCAATTCAAAAGAGTGGGCAAATTTCCTCTGCATCAGCCCCCTGTCTTTCTTGTTTTCTAAGAGGTCCTTTTCTGCTGCACTGGTAATCTCTGACCACTAATGCAGGCTGGCTTCCAAAGCCTTTTGTATTAGCACTCATTCTAGTTGGTGCAATTTTCCACTGAGTTAAACCAAATTAACTCCAGAATAACTCAAAGCACCAAGCAAGTGAGTATTAAGTGTATGGAAGAGAATTCAGTGTATTGACTTCGATAGTCCTGCTTTCCCCTGAACACCCTGGCATGTGAGGAGAGAGCAGGAACCTTGTTGTTCATCACTGCCTGTTGAGTAGCTGGAGGTCCATTTTAGTCCCACCTTTGTGACAAACCTGTCACAGAGAAGAGCAATGGGATTTTTTAATGTTTTCAAAAGTTGCATCATATTTCAATTTTGTTATTTTGTCATCATGGTGTTTCTGCCCACAAAAAAAATGTGTAGTTCTAGGATATACTGTTCTGCTCTGTTAGTTACATTAGCTCTTTCTAAAGTAATAACTGCAACAGAAAAACATGTATCAGAACCATGGAAACACAGTCATATAACCACAGGACTGACTGCATGTTTTCTTATTTTGTTTTCAGAAAAAAGAAAGAGAACACTTACGGTGAGAAAACACTAGGGTTTTTCAAAAGTTAGTTTTCCCTGATATTAATCCACCATGTGCACTGCTCACAGTTTGAATAAATCTTAAAAATATCTCTAGCTGTCCTTTATATATGAAAAGTCAAGTGTGTTATAATTTGCAGTCAAGTGACTGCTTATACAAGCTCAAAGCATCAGAGAAAATTATGTCAGACTGTAAAACAGGATTGTGTACTTTTAAACTCAAAGTCACTTGTACACAAGAGTTAAAAATTGCATAAAATTAGCATTTTTCAATCATATATTCAATAGGTACTGAAAGAAAGTTAATCTTTTAACATGCTATGTTGGGAAGGATTGACCAGTAAATTAATATTCCTACACTCCAGAAGCATTTTTTCACTACTACATATCCAAATTTATGCACGTAATCTTTCGATGTGGCATTTGAATGCAATCAGCATGTAGTTAGTTTATGTTTCTGCCACAGGATAGAGCAGGCAGACTCATTTAACTGTTTCCAGTCTATATTGCTTCATGATATTCATATGGGTAATTCCATTTATTTACATTAACTCTCAAGAAGTGCATGGATGTCTTGAGCAAGCTGAGATTTTCTTTTCCTGTATGCACTCACGTGTGCATACTTGGGATTGGCCTTTTAAAAGCTTTTTCACTCTATTTGTCCTGGTGCTTGACAAAGCCATTTGTCACTGCTTTCATTTTTATATGCCATCTCTCATTCAGGGTTCTTAAGCAGTATGAGTATTAAAACAAGGAAACGTGTAATATTCATCTGAAATATTTATATTCCTCTTCTTGTGGAGGTTGAAAATCGGGCACACAAAGGCTAAGCAGCCTATGTGGCTTGTGCAGCTGGCAGTCTGAGAGTCCTGGCTCTCAGCCTTATAGCCTTATAGCCTTAAGGCTCATTTTCCCTTCTGGACATATCCAAAATAAATCCCATAACTCCCAGAGATGATCCCAAAAGACTGTCCCACAGCACTCCTGAGATTTTTATCTCACAATGTTTGGTACAGTGAAAAACAACAAAATACTGATGTCCACTGGAGGATGCCCTGACAGTGGTGTACAGAGAGGGAAGGGGAGAGGCTGCTCCCCCTGGCATGCCCAGTATATCAGTTACAGTATGCAAGTATACATTAAGTACCTAGGAGTATGTTTTCAAATAATCTGAAGTTTTTAAAGTTTTCCAGATCATCAGGAATGTAAAGAAATCTAAAAATACCAGAGTAAGATAGGCAACAATTCTGAACTCACTTTTAAAAAATATTTAGTATTAGCTAAATTTTTTTAACTCTTGATGCTTTGTCTCAGCTGCCTGCTCTTTTTTTACATATTTGCCTTTTCTCACAGGCTGTTGGTTACAGAGTGTTCCAAAAGTGTGTGCATGTTTTCTTGCATAACTTCCCTGCATATTTTCTTCGCCCAAGAAATTGAATTTGAGGTCACTCACAAAATCTTGACATAGTTTAAGATGTTTTATATGTTCATATTAAATAATCTAAACTTACTAGGAGGTGCAAGGTTTAGTATTAAAATCTAGGGTATCATTTAGCAAAAGGTAAATCACTCTGGGATTTTATTGACGTAATTCTTGTATTCTAAAATTCTTGATGTAATTCTAATGTTCTAGATTTTTCTCAATATAATTCTAGTGCTTCCAATAAAATCAGATTTTCTCATCTAAGATCTATTTTCACAGGAAACCTAGAGTCCAGTTACAGAGTTATGAAGATATATATAGCAACAGTATCCATGGAGCTTAGACTTCTTCATCCAAAGGAGGTAGGTTTGGATTTCTTCTCCTCTAGATTACACAGGAAGTGTAAAACTTGCTTTACAAACAATGTAAATAAGGAGCTGTCTATTAACCAGAGTCATAGAGAGGTATAGATTTTATCATTCACTTCTAAATTATTTTCTAAGCAGTCACTCATAGACACGCTGAAATCATTGCTGTACAATTGGGCTGCGCACATCCAAAACAGACAGGCATCCCTGGTGGTGACACTGAATATTGTCTCTAACCCTGCTGTTCAAACCTTCTCCAGCCACATACTCTCACACTGGGGCATCAGCTTCACAGCTCACCCTTCCCACTGCCTTCATCTCTCGAGTCCACTTGTCTGCAAATAGTCAGCAGTGCTGGTGCCTGGGGTCAGTCAGGCCTGGCAGTCAGTGATGGCCTGAGCTGAGCCACAGGGTGGATGCCTGCATAAACAGCTGCTAGTAATGGCCTGTGAACAGGCTGTTTCTGGGCAATTCAAATTAGCATCCATATAGGAAGAGGGAGGCAGCCTGGCTGTGGTCTTGGAAGTGGTTTGCATGGTGCCAGGGGCACTCCTGACACAGGTGAGGAGCCACATCTGATGTCAGTCTGCACCAAAATAGGTCAAGGCAGTACTGCCTTCATGCTCCAGAGAACAAGACCTGCAATGAGTGAATTATTTAGTGGTGATGCACATCTTCTGAATATTCTTGCCCTATTTAGGAGCACACAAATGAAATAGTTGTTGTGAGAATTTCTTGTCATCCTGTACATCAAACACATGCCA
Source organism: Hirundo rustica (assembly GCF_015227805.2). NCBI lineage: Eukaryota > Metazoa > Chordata > Aves > Passeriformes > Hirundinidae > Hirundo > Hirundo rustica. The sequence continues at coordinate 104,472,943 of NC_053451.1, read as the reverse complement.
GACAGTTTGGGCAAAAGACTGGTACCTCAGCCATGAATCAGCTTGTGTTTATTGCTGTTCTGGTTTTCTTGTTTTGTTTTTTCTTTTTACTACTCTTGTATTTTTAAGCAGGAAGAAATATGATGCAATGCTAAACATTAAAGTTAAATGGCGAAGGACATTTTACAGGTAAGGTGGAAAAGAAGAACTTGTAGCTTGTCTTCCTAAGAGATTTGGTAGAGGTGAGGACCAGAAAGCAGCATTCTTTCTAAGACTTGACAGCAACTTTAGTCTGCCATAGTCTTCTTGGATGTGCATTGCCATTCTTGCGTCTTTTTCATACAAGATAAAGAAGTGGGTCCAGTGCCCCTGGGACAAATTCAGATAAAGTGCATAGAAAGGGGTCAGATTTCTTTGAGGATTTTCCATTGGCCCCCTTTCTGTGTCCGTTTGGGAGTTTAACTTCTTAAAACACTTGCAGACGTGGGCGAGAGCACCCGTTGGAAGGGCCCCACATGGCTGAAGTGCAGCCAGTGTGGAGCATGCTGCTATGCCTGCTTACACCCTTCGTATAAAAGTAGGAACAATAACTTGTTTTAACAGCAAGTTTGGTGGGGAGACTTGGGAAAGTTGTGGATAATCAAGTGGTGAAGTTAACAGGCATAAGTTCAAGTGTGCTAGACTCCTGGGACATGTGTTTTCACTCAGAATAAAGAGGCTGGAGTTTGCGGCAATTTAAACAGAATTAAGCTGCAGAAAATGAAAGCAATTTTATTCCTCCATAAGAGCATCCATATGGCGTTTATCAACCTGCAGGTTGGGCATACTTACATTCCACCTTTATTTGATTAACTTTCCTGCATGCCTTCATAATAGCCATGGTCTATGATTTTTGTTAGTTCAGGAAGCCTAAACTATGCTATTTTACAAATACCACTCCTTGTTGTGAACTAATATGGAACACGTCGCTAACTGCAATTGCACTGAAATTGCTGTAATAGTTGCTTAATAAATACACAAGATTAAGTACTTCTACCTTAAAAAAAAAAAAAAAAAAAAGGACATACTATGCTAGGACTATCTCTCCAACCGAAATTAGTTTTTGTTTGTTGGTGAATAAGTAACCTTTTTTTCCCCCAAAGAGTAGTGGCTCCATCAGCTACATCTATCCTCTCAAATAACAATTCCCCACTTCATTTCCAGGTTCTGTCCTCTAATCATCCACATTAGTCCAATTCCAGTCTAATTTGCCATGAACCTTCTTGACTTCCCCAAAACAAGAAGTGTGCATACTTCTGAGGATGGATCCAGGGCATCCTCCAGGACAGCACTGAGGGACAGTTTTGGCCTCTGCCTCATACAGCATCTGTCAGCAGGCAGTGTGAGGTGTCGGTAGGGGTAGGTCCAACACATTATACACATTTTATATTTTCTTTGGACTAAATCTAACGTCAGGAATGCATTAGATGTGCTCCTATACACCAAATACCATGCTCTCCATACCTCTCTCTCTCTCTTCTCTTTAGAATTAGAGACCAGCTTCTGGTTTCATTTCTTCTGATTGAAGGTACATCTACAATCATGTTTCTGTCATAGCTGAAGTGAGTTTATCAATTGCCCCAATTTACTGTGCTTTGCCTCACATGGAAGTTGGGTCTTTGAACAATAACAGCAAAAAGGATTCTTTTACATCAGATACATCAGAAGACTCCAGTGGAACAACAAATGCCCTCCAGCTGCAGGTGAATTTACAGTCCAGGGACCAGACTAGAGATGTTTTGAGCTAATGAAACTCACAAATGCCTGTGTACACTTTCAGATAGAAACTTTGGATTTGGTACCAGATACTGTACTTTTTGAAATCCCCGCTACTGTCAAGTCATTCTGTAGTCATGACTGGAACCAAGAGGAATTGTGTTGCCCCAAGGTGCACATGTCACTTGGATTTCCAGTGTCTGCAATTGGTCACACTGTAGTCTGAGGGCTTTCCCTGATTACACTGGTTTTGAAGGGCAGCAACAGCAAGGAAATGCACTTCTGAGGAAGGCAAATGCAGCATTAAACCTGTGTGTTTGTATGTGTCTGTCTGTGTTTATATGTGCGTGTGTGAGAGCAGCCTGGTCTAGTGGAAGGTGTTCCTGCCTGTGGCAGGGGGGTTGGAACGAGATGGTCCTCCAAGGTCCCTTCCAACGCAACCATCCCGTGATTCTGTGCTGTATCTGTGTGCGTGTGCCTGCTGGGATCACCTGCTGCACCTGGGGAGCCGCGGCAGCCTGGCCCCTGTCAGTTGCTGCCCGCTCCTTGTGCACAAACACAGCCTGGAGATTTTTTCCTTCATTTCCTACTGCACCAGCCTTTCCTCTGGAGGGAGGATGATTTCCTCCTCCAAGGCTGATGCAGTTGGTATGGAGTGGGTAGGCTGTCAAAGGGGCAGCATCCTTCCCCTCAGGAGCAAATGTGTCATCCCTGAGATTTTCAATCTGGCAGGGAAGCAGTAGTCCCGAGGTTGCTCCAGAGCTCAGCTCCCCTTTCCTGAATGACTTCAAAAAATGAGCTTCCCAACCAGAGATCGTGTTTTCCCACTAGGCTAAGCTTAGTGTTGCATTTAAAAATGATTTTATGGCATTTAGCTTAGTGATGGATATCATCCTGTGTCTGATTCAAGAGACTTCATAGTAAATTTGTCAAAAATTAATGTTCTGCTAATAAAATGTTATTAGAACAACTGTTTGCAAAGGTTTGAGTCTCTTCTATGCTTATTTTAATACAGTTAATTGGGGGGTATTTAGAGTATGAAAGCATTCATATGTTCATTTATAAACAAAAAGGTTATTTAAAATGTAATTAAAATAATGTTTCAAAATTCTAATTGATCATAGGGATCTGTTTTCCACTGAATGGCTCAGATGCTTGAGTGGTTTGTTATACGTGTGAAATGGTTCTAACATAATATATACCTTGTCTAGAATTTGATTTCTTAAAATTTTCACAGAAAAATGTTTTAAAAAAATTGAAAAATTTCATAGAAAATTGGAAGTTTGTAATAAAAAATGATTCAGACCATGAATGAAAAACATAAAATTGAATTTCTGAAGTAATTCTCTGACTACAGTCTATAAATTTAAAACTTAATAGATACATAATACAAAATGTTCCAATTGACAGCAATCATCAATCTTGAGTCACACATAGCACGTGATACTGTTTTATGGCCCTCCAGTCAGGTACAGGCAAGAACTGATCAACACTGTGTGCCTCCACTACAGTCTCTGGGAGGGATGCATCTTGCTTAACCTTAATTAAGCAAACTTTAGACATTTCAGTCAGAGCTGGTCACCTTCAAAGCCCAGTTAAGAGAAGCAAGCATTTCTAGAGGATGCTTTGTCTTAAAGATCTTAGAGGAAGAGGAATTGCCCTCTGGAAATAACTGTGTCTCTCAACAGACTATAAAATGATCCAATCGTGAATAATTCAGACGCAGACATTTAATTTCTCAGAAAATCTAAGCTTGAGTAAGTGAAGGCCATATTCTATGTGCACAAACCCAGAGGCTAATGTGACAAAGCAACAAAAGCAATGCTGGACATATGTGTGCTTGTGCAGAAGTCAGAAGAGCACTTCATGAAGCAACATACTTTGGCATGAAGTCATCTAAACCCACTAGTTATCTCAAGGACAACAGGAGAACTTTCCTTAGGTGTATGAAGTGTACCCAGTTTGAAAAAGTCATCCATATTCCCTTCATTCTTGGTTTACATATTTACATCTTTACATTATGTAATTTGACTGAAATAGGCCAGCAACCTTCTTGATATATTTCATATGAGAACTAAAATACTATGTTTATGGTCAACATTATAAAGTGTCCTCATATATGTGTACTCAAATATACACATTTTAGCCTGAAGCTTAATTAAAAGTTACTCATGCAACCTAAAGGAAATTAATAAGATGAATCGGTATACATCCCTAATTGATTCTTTTCTGTTGTGGTAAATCTCTTCCAGGCATTCCAGTTAGTCATAACTCTAATAGTGTTGTGTTTTCTCAATAACAGGTGCGTGCAATGATGTGCCTATTGTTGGTTTTTTGGTTTTGTTTTTTGTTTTTGTGGGGTTTTTTTGATGTGTGGGGTTTTTGTTTTGTTGTGGTTTTGGTTTTTGCTATTTTTGCTTGTTTTTGTTGGTTGGGGGTTTTGTTCTTTGGGATAAGTTTTGTTTGGTTGGGGATTTTTTTCTTTTATATTTGTAACTAGCATCAGCTGATCTAATGCACCCACATTTGTCTCTGAACCACAGCTCCAGATTACTGTGTGTTACTATAATATTTTTATGGGCTGTGTCTGTGCTTTCACTTCCAGCTCTGCACGAGGCAAGGTAGTGATGTCCTAACAGTGCCCTCAAGCTTGGCTGTGATCCATTCTGATCTCCTTCCTCCTGAATTTCTTTGGGTGAAGAGTTTGCTTTTGGGTGAAAGTCCCTTGGGTGAAACCTCAAATATGAATGAGCAAGTGGCAAAATTCCCACTGATTTCAGATGGAGCAAGATTTTACCCTCAGAGTAACTGTTACGATGGTGCCAGACCTCAGGTTTTTCAAGGAAGCCACGTGCCCCAGAAACAGAGCCTGAAATGAGTGCTCTGCTTTTCCCACACAACCAAAAACCAAAACCAGCTTATGCCGCCTGAAAATCTGACCTTTTGATATCCTTTCATTTTGGCAAATGCCAATGAATCTTCAGTCAATGCTGTGTTAAGTCAAAAGCTTTGAGAGTGTTTAGTCTGTCATATTAAACCCCTAAGGAAGTGATTCTGTTTCAGTACTGCTAATAAGTAATATTTTTTATGTCTTAGATCTAGTGAAGCTACTTGTTATGCTCAGTCTCTTGTTTTATGGGTAAAACAGAAACAACTTACATATAAAGACAGAAATTTATTGTTAGTATAATTGAAACCTTGGGAGTCTAACCCAAAAGTCATTACTACTCCACATACAACTACTTCAGAAAGGAAAGGTTATTTCTATGCAGAAAAGGTTGCAACTGTGGTGGTAATAATACAGCTAAAGCTGTGACTCCTTAGTTTCTACCCTTTCTCTTGAAATTCTCTCTCATCTTCAGCCCCTTCAGGCCTGTGGGTGCCTGCTTTTGCTCAGGTATTGGAGTTGGCAGGATTATGGATTGTTGTTCATCACCAGGAGGATTTTGATGTTCATGTTGATAGTTTCCTTTTTCTCACTCTGGGATCTATTTGGGTGCATTTTGCATGTCATCTAACATGCTTTTGAATCTTTGCACTTTCTGTAATGGTCTGAATTCTGCATCAGATTTGAATTTGCTAAGGACAGAGCAGAGCCTTATACATATGCTAGATACTGTTTCTTTATTCTGCTTGCTGCCCTGGAATCAGTTTTGTCCAGCCTCAGGTCTGCATTTCTTTATCTGACAGTGGTGAGTTGTTAATAGCTCTGGGGTCTCCAGAGCCAAACCTGTGCCCCATCTCCTGTCACCCAGTGCTGGTACTCCCCAACACCACACATGGCATCTGCACATCCTGTCTCACCAAGGTGGAATTTCTCCTCCTGTATCACTCCTGTGCAGTCACAAAACTGCAGCAGTACCATACAGCCATGAACAAAACAAACCAAAATAGCCACAGGCACCTGGTCGGAAGGAAAACTGCAGTTACAGCTAAAGCAAGCTAAAATGAAGCTGAGGGCAGGTCAGATAGAGCAAGCTGGACAGGTTTCAGTGCTGAGGCTTGTCAAAACCATCACAAAACTCATGGCCAGACACTGGCCACAGTAATGCTGTGCTGCGGGTCTGTGTGGGCACACTGCTTGAGTCCTGCTGTTGAAGGAGGTTGCTAACTCCCTATACTGTATGAAGTGGATGGAAATGAATTCTGTGGAAGAAACCAATTTCCAGCACATCTTGGAAAGAAAAGGTTTTAGCACTACAAAGGCAAGGATAAAGTTCTTCAACGACCTCATAAATCTCAGGAGGGATGTGACATTTATATCAAATTTATGGAAAGGTGTTGAGGATATTTGTTGGAAGGATTTAATTTCTTTAAAGATAGGAGTTGAGACTGAAATATTCCCTCTAATATCTGTTTACTAATCTTTGAAAGTTCACATGCAGAAATCTTCTTCAAGGTACCTTTCTGCCTGGTGCACCACAGCTATTTATTTCTATATTCTAAATACTATAAATACAGGTGATGTTCAAAAGACAAACTCTGTTTTTGTGTGGCTTTTCTTTTCTCAGGCTTCTTTTGCTTGCATCTTCAGATTTCTCCCTGAAGAGTTACTTTGGTTATTTATGCTGCTCTGTTCACCAAGAATAAAGCTTTATTTTTACACCAATCTAAAATTGACTGAGCCGATAAAATACTTCACACAGATTTGTGTTTGTGGTGGAGGCAGTTCTTCATGCTTTTTAATGTGTGTCTAACAGAGGCATTTTATATTATTAAAAATCTCATTTAAGGAGTGGGGGCAGAGTAGTTTCTTTCTCTTCTGCGGATGCTCACCGGGAGCACTCAGAGTTCATCAGGTTAGTGGGGGCCGGGTCTATCAATTCATGATTGGGTTTGGGCTTTTTTCTTCCTCTGAAGCTGCAGCAGGAGAATAGGAAGGACTTTCCAGCATAAATGTTCCTGCACTCCCTTGGGGATGAGACCCTGCTCAAGGCCAGATGAAAACCCAACCACAAATCACTTCAGACCCAGGCCCCTGGGTATCTCTGACTTCAGGGCTTTGGTTTTGACCAGAAGCACGGGGTGCAGTGGCCGTCCCTTCAGGCAGGAGCCGTGTGCTGGGTGAACCTGAAGGGGTTTGAGCACGGGTGGGTGCCCCAGCTCGCAGCCCTGGCTGTGGAGCTGCTCTGCAGGGACAGACACAGGGACACAGGACACAGGACACAGGGACACAGGACACAGGACACAGGACACCATCCCCCTGCCTCACCCAGGAGCAGCTGTCCAGTGGTGGGAAGCCCCAGCTGGAACTGCAGGACCACAGTGCTGCTCCCGAGGGTTTGAATTGCGGCTTAATTTCATCTCGGGGCCCTGGAGCCTTCTGTGGATGCAATCACGAAATGTGGCAACTCAGTGAGTGTTATGTATGTGTGAAAGCTAAAATTGTTTAAAGTGTAAGCTGAAAGGTCTGACCTCTTAAAGAAGAATATTTCGAAAAGATTGCAGTATCAGCGTTCTGTGGGGAAATACCACTTCTAAAAAAGTATCAGGAGGATATTTTTATAATGCTTGATATTTTTATGTTGAAATAATGGCAAATCCTTATGTTTCCTTATTCTCCCCACCTCACCACCCCGGATGTAAATGGGAGTGAAATGTAGAACTCTTTGTATAAATAAAAACAACATTTTAAATCTTCAAATACATTGTTTTTCTATCACTATCAAGAGTATACTACAAAACCCTAAAATAGCAGCTAATTTCTCTTCTGGTGAGAAAATTACTTGTTTTCCAACGGGAAGTAAGGAAAACTCTTCCTCCTCCTCCACTTTTAATTTTGATCTTTTCACTTACTCCAGTGACACAGAGGACAAGTAGAGTGAGAAAAAGAAAAAAAAAAGAAATTTGTAGAATGAAACCCTGACTGTGCATTTTTGTTAATTTTGAAATTTTCCATAATATGATACATAGTATTTGAAATATTTTATTTCTTTGAGCTCTCAAGTTGTTATAGCTTCTACAAAACAAGCTGCTCAAAGTTTTTGTATTTAAGTGTTCATGCCAGAAAATTTACTTTTCTGGAAATGGCCAAACTTTAGAGTACCCACATTTCCCAATATTTCCAGATGAAACCATGCATATTGTTGCCACTTTTTGAATACTTGCCTTTTTGAAAACTATCCTAAACTAAATACCAGCAACATCTGAATGCATTTTTTAATGTCATATTGACTAAACCTGAGAACAAGCATTTCTATAGAAGAATGAGAGTCTGAGCCCATCTCATGAGAGCAAAGTGCTTAACATATTTTTGGTAGAAAGCAGAACACCCTTTTAGCAATTAAGTAGTGTTACTGTAGGAGCAGCCCTAAAATTTAAAATGTGGGGAAACATTTTCTTGAGTTGACATGTATGAGAGATGCATGAGGAAACTCATGTATCTATCAAGCCTCACTAGGTTTAGATGTTTGTCACATCTCCCACAGCTGTGTATTTTGTCTTTACATGTCTCCTTTCCAATCTGTTCCCACCATCCCCCCTCCTCTACCCATCAGATTTCAGATTCTCACAGATACTTTCTGGGAAAGTTAAGTTGCTGCTGGTTGCTACAAGGCACACTGCTACCCTGCCTATCCATCTAATGGTCAGGTTTGTCCACGTGGACAAAACATAAACTGATCTATGCATGGCAGGTCTGGGAAGTCTGTGCTTAGCCGTGTTATTTGTATGCTTGTGGAAGGGAAACATACTCAAAGTAAAAGAGTCTGGGTTTTTTCTTTAATGTTCTTTTGCTTCTTGTACTGCCTAATTTTCCATATACATTATTTACTTTGTTGTATTTTGAGAGAAAACAGTTCTCATAAAACTTTTAGATGAGCATTTTCTAACCTATTGCATTGAGCATTATTCTTGATTTCTTAAAAACTGTCATTCTTCATGTTACATACAGACAAACCATGTAGGCTTTGTTTGCCCTTTTCACCTATTAGAGGTTAACAGAATGATTAAGGAGATCACTGAAGTAAGTATTGGTGAAGAGGAAGGCCAAAAAGCACATCAGAGCCACTCAGGTCACTTGGTTTAATGATTGATGAAGAATATGATCCAAAAAATATTTTATTCTATGACGTAATTTGATTCTCATGCAAATGTATAATTACAGAAATGACCCAGATTATTTATACCAGAGAACATCTGTTCTGGTTTTCTGGAGGTGTTCAGTTTGGCATCTTACTACCAAAAGCAATTTATATCTGGTATATCAGATATATCTGATATTTATATCAGACCTGACCAGTCTGATAATTAGGCTGGACATTGTAAATGAAGTATTTTAATACTTTATTAAAAGTTTTTATCTCATGTTCCTTCCATATTCTACCTTAAATATTCACTCATACAGTTTTTGAAAGAGACTAAGGAATTAATTTATAATTTTTAATTAATTACCCCTTCTTGTTTATCTGTTATGCATATTTCAACACAGTGCATAATATCATAATATATAAATACAACAATGGAGCTCTGTTAATAAATATATGTATTTATATTATGGCTAAACTGGATTGCTGCTTCTGCACTTTGAGTATTTTTCCTCTATTTTAGACTTGCTATCATCAAGCTGCCTCTTATTGATTACTTCATTTTGGTTTTTATTTACTCAGTCACTTGGTTTGTGAAAACCTGGGAAATTGGAGAAAGATGTTAATAATATTTTGACATATTATTTGTACTTCCCCTTCAAACAAGGTCACTTTCTACTCTCTGTGGGCTATAGAAAACAGTAAAAATCCTGTTTACCAAAGATGCTGGCACTTGACACGGTCTTTGCCTTAAAAACACTGAAATATGATTGACTCTTACTAAAATAACATAACTTTTATTTATCCTACATTAAACAGCATGACCTTTTCAGTACCACTTTACATGCCACAGATTTGCTAAAAAAGACTCCATGGTATGATTAATGAACCGTTTCACTCAGGGCAATGAAATCTCCAAAGACAGTCAGTATCTGTCCCTCCCCAGATGCCCCTGAAGAGCCAGATGTGCCCCACTGTGATCACAACACGCAAAGCAACCACACAGAGACCAGGGATTTGCAGGGCAGAGTTGTTCCTCAGAGAGAGCCCAAGGCTGAGCCAAGGCCGAGAGATCCCGGCCTGTTTATTTCTTAGTTTTTATACATTTGTGGGTCTGGTTGTGGATTGGCTTCTGGGGTTGTCACCTCCCAGCCGAATGGCCAGACCAACTGTCAGTTACAATTGTTTTCGGGTTAGAAATATGCAAACAAAGGACAGGGAACGAAAAACAAAAGGTTTATGTTATCATGTGTTAGAAAAAGGGAAAACTGCTCCTAATATTGTACAGAAGCTAAAGAGACTGACTCCATCTTATGAACAATTAAAAGGCTTTAAAAAAACTAAAAAAAACCAGGGTGACACCCCACTGCTGGCAAACTTGGGGAAACATAATCCAGCGTTTCCATTTCTTTAGCTCGATGTGGTCCCTTCTGCAGAGCCTCCACATGAAATTTGCTTTAATGTGTTTCCTGGGAGAAGACAATCAGAGGAAACAGAAACCTCATGAGCAAACCATAGGCTGCTCATGAGGTTTGGGGGCAGCACACACAGGGATACCCTCAATTATGCACCTCCAAAAGGGGCAAAAGAAGCTCATTTAGGGCAGTCTCACCCAGGATGGGCTCTCCTGTGTGAGGCTGCAAATGGGTGATGGTGCAGTCCCAATTGCCTGGGTCTTCTCCCTGTCTCCTGCTTCTCAGCATGCTCCTGCAGATCCAGAGGCTGCTGCACAGCTGTGGCTATGGTTCTACAAATGTAACATCACATCCTAGGAGTGATTTGGGCCCAGAGGAAGGCAATGTTAAAGGCCTGTTTTCAGTAGAAGCAGGATTTCATCCCAAGCTTCTATCTTTCCAAAGATATCTTGCTATTGCACGGCCTTGTATTAAACTGTTCTGTCATGGAGTGATTCCAATTCTGAGATGTCCAATTTTCATCAGTTAAATGTACGAAGAACTTCAGGATTATTCGTGGTGAAAAGTTATGAATTCATGCTATTGCTCAGTACATGCCTGTCTAGATAGTTTTACTCTTTCCAAATCAATTCTCAATTCGCGTATCACAGAGGGGTTTCATTGCTAGGTAACACCTGTGTTCTCCCCTCATTGCTCCTATTGAGACTTGCATTTCATTTCCAAATTGCAGCTGCACTTTCTGTCAGTTTCAAATAACAATTTTCTCTCATTCCTCTCTGATTTAATTTGAACAATTTAATTTTGGTTAACCGCCCGTCTTCAGAACTTGAAAGACATGAATGTGCAACACCTGGCACAAAGCCATGTGTGGAAGTGCAGGACAGGGAGTGGTAGCAACTCTCCTGCAATGGGTTATGAGGTTATGGCCCCAGTCTGTAAAAACACTTACACATGCACTTGGTGTTAAGCATAAGAAATACTCACATATAGGACTTTGAGCACACATACCTGTACTGCCGGATGGCTGCCTCTGTTTCTTAAGAATAGACTGCATACTTTACATTCTGATACTTGTCCATCATGTAATGCACGGACACTTCCTCTTGGAACTTTTTTTTTTTTTTTTTTTTTTTTGGGGTGTGTGTGTGTGTGTGTGTGTGTGTGTGTGTGTAACCCAAGAAGCAATTAAGAACTTACAGAATCAGAGGATGGTTTGTGCTGGAAGGGACCTTAAAAAGTATCCAGTTCCAACTGCCCAGCCATGGGCAGGGATGCCTTCCACTAGACCATGTTGCTCAAAGCCACATCCACCTGGGCGTGAACACTTTCAGCAATGGGGCATCCACAACTATCCTCAAAGTAAATAATTTTTTTTTCCTCATATGTAATTTAAACCTCCTTCAGTAAGACATTCCCTCTTGTCCTATCCCTACATGTCCTTGTGAAAAGTCCCTCTCCAGCTTTCCTGTAAACCATTAGGTACTGGAAGGTGCTGTAGGGTTTCCTGGAGTCTTTTCCGCTCCAGGATGAAAACCACCAAGCCTTGCAGCCTTTCTTCGTAGGAGAGGTGCTCCAGCCGTCTGTTCATCTTTGTGTCTTTCTCTGGACTTGTTCCAGTAGGCTCGTGTCACTTCGTCCAGTAGGTTCTCATTTTGGGGACCCTGGAGCTAGATACCGTACTCCACTGTGGGGTGGGTCTCATGAGAGGAGAGGGGCATAATCCTCCCCTTGCCCTTCTGCTCATGCGGCTTTTTGGTGCAGCCCAAGACATGTTTGGCTTTCTGGGCTGCAAGTGCACTCAATTCCACTGTCCATGTCCCTAACAAAGATGTTAAACAAGTCCCAGTAGCTAGTGTTTCCCTGAGGAACATCACTGGTCTCCACTTGGATGTTGAACCATCGATCAAAAACTCTTTGTGTGGCCATCCAGCCAGTGCCTTGTCCACTGAATGGATGATCTGTCATATCCGTGTATCTCCAGTTTAGAAACAAGTACGTCATGCCAGGCAGTGTCAAGTGCTTTGCACAAATCCAGGTAGGTGTTGGCAGCCGCTCTTCCCTCATCCACCATCTCTGTAACTCCACCATAGAAGGCCACCAAATTTGTCAGGCACAGTTTGCTCTTAGTGAAGCCGTGTTGGCTTTCACCAAGCATCTCCTCATTTTTTGTGAGCCCTAGCAAAACTGCCAGGAGGATCAGCTTTATGAACTTGCCAGGAACAAAGGTAAGACTGACTAGACTGTAGTTACCTAGGTCTTCCTTTCTCTTCTTTTTAAAAATGGGGGTTATGTTTCCCCTTTTCCAATCAGTGGGAGTTTCACTGAACTTCCATGACTTCTCAAATATGATGGAAAGTGCCTTAGAAGCTCCATCCACTAGTTTTCCTCCCACCAGTTTTCCACCCACAGATGTCTCTCATCAGGTCCCGTGGATTCGTGCACCTTCATCTTCCTGTGATGGTCTCAAACTTGATCTCCTGTGCTGGGCAGTTTTTCATTCTCCCAATCCCTGCCTTTGCCTTCCATGACTCAAGTGGTGTGTCTGGAGAGCGTGCTGGTGAGGAATGAGGCAAAAAGTCATTAAGTACCTCAGTTCTCCCCGCAGGAGTATTTCCTTCCTGAGGGGGCCCATATTCTGTAGTCTTCCTTTTATCACTGATGTACCTGTCGAAGCTTCTCTTCTTACTCTTGACATCCCTGGCCAGATTTAATTCTATCAGGGCTTTAGCTTTCCTAACCTGATCCCTGGCTGCTTGGAGAATTTCTCTGTATTCCTCCCATGCTAACTGTCCTTGCTGCCATCCTCTGAAGGCTTTGTTTCTGTGTTTGAGTTTGTCCAGGAGTTCCTTGTTCATCATCACAGGCCCCCTGGAGTTTTTGCCTGTCTTCCTCTTTGTTGGGATGCATTGCTCCTGAGCTTGGAAGAGATGATCTTTGAACATCAGCCAGCTTCCTAGGGCTCCTCTTCCCTTCAGGGTTGGGACTTTATCAAGCAGAACCCTGAAGAGGCCAAAGTCTGCTCTCCTGGAGTCCAGGGCACTGAGCTGGCTGTGCACCCTCCTCACTGCCCTAAGGACCTCAAACTCCACCATTCCCTGGTCACTGCAGCCCAGGCTTCCCTTGAGCCTCACATTCCTCACCAGCCCCTCATTTGTGAGAGCAAGGTCCAGCACAGCACATGGGGAATGAAACCATTTTAAGGTCCTCTCCTCAACAGCTCCTCTGTCACTTGGAGTAGGAAGTTATCATTAGTGCATTCCAGGAACTTTCTGGACTGCCTATGCCCTGCTCTGTTGCGCTTCAAACAGATACTCATGTATCCCATGGGGACCAGGACTTGTCAATGTGAAGCTGCTCCTCCCTGTCTATTGTTGCAATTTGCTTCCCTGTCAATGAATGCTATGAAGAAAGAACACATTCGCTCAAACATCGCACAGAGATTATTTTCTGTTTCTAAAAAATCCATAGGTATAATGTTTAATAAACAAGCAAAACAAAACAAAACAAAACAAAAAAAGATTTCTGTAAAGAAAAAGGAATTGCACTTTCAAGTTTAATGTCCTAGAATGTTTTACAGGTGACCATGTATTATTTTTGTACTAGTCATGTAGTCGTATTGTTTTGTATTATACATTTATTATTTTTACAAAGAAAAAAAGATTGAGACTAGTTTGAAACAACAGTTTGATAATCTCTGTTCTTGTCTCAGGAAAATGTAGAAAACAAACTTCTTAATAAACATTTTTATTCTTTGCTAAAGCAGCAAGGAAACCTTTGCAGTATATGGCTTTTGCTAGTACATGCTGGTACAGAACATTTTATTCACCCACTCTTTAAAGAAAAGTAAAGCTCTGTGTGAAATAGTGGAAAATAATTTTCCTGAAAAATATGCAGGCATTTCTTTGAAGTATAAAGTGGGAGCTATGATGACAAGACAGAATTACATTTCCTTGATCAAACAGTTAACAACAGAGGAATCCAAAGGAGAGTATTCAAAAACAGTGGGAAGAAGATTAGTGGTGATTTGCAAAAGATTAACAGGACACATTTTTAGTAGTTCCATTTCTAATCTGGACAAAGGGAGCAGGTTTGAATTTTCAGATGTACATGTGCATTTCTGTGCAAATGTGTGTGTCACAGCTTGCTCAGGGAGTCTCTGGAGGAGGTATAGTCTCTTATTAGAATGTCCTTTTTGAAACACCTAGCGTGGAAAACAAAGAAAATCACAATTGAAGTGTTCCAGTCAGTAACACGCCTCTTTAGGGTCCCAGTCATCAAAACTGTGCTGTGCATGCATTTGTTTTTTATTTATTCTGACAAAAATAGTATATCCTCATGATTCTCTGTAAATAAAATGAGTATGATTTAGTTCATTGCAGAATATGGTATGCATCTAATGGGGCATATTATCAGTGTAACATCTCCAATGTATCAGGAAACCAAAGGACATGAACAAAACTACAGACATCACCAGTTCCACACAGGTACATTTATATCTCTTAGCAGGTGTAAGTTACATAAAGATCCATTCATGTAATTACGTGGCATATAGAAAATAGGCTGCCAGGCTATACCAGCATTTCTACAGTGTCTAACACTGTCTAATACTAACACTTTTCTATTACAAAATGTTGTTTTTCAGTTATCTTCTCTTGCAATCTTACTCTATTTCAACCAAGGATCCATTAGCTATGGGCTATATATAGGCTGTTGCTTCATGTGTGAATCAAGTTTATAAGATCTCAGCTGAATTTGAAGAAATTTAATAATTTTCTTTAGCACAGACCTTTCTATGTTTGCTTGCAGGGTTTTTTTAGTACTTCTAAAGACACAGAATGTGGATGGATGGTCTCTTAGGCTTCTCCTGTGGTCAGCGAGTAAATAATGGTACATTGGGAAATTACTCATTTTCTGGAAATAACATTTGAGACAGATGAAATACATTGCCCTCTGAATGTCTCTCCTTTTTTATTGAGTGCAGAGAGACAGATTTGGGCTGGGTATCTGGACAACACAGCCAGCCAGTGTTGGATGACGTGGATCCCATATCCCACCTCACAGGTAAGTCTTTAAGGTGCTCTGCAGCCAGAAGGTGCCAAGGCATCACCAGCTGAATCCTCCCCACAGCCTTGTGACTGGCCTTGATGCCCTGTCCTCTGCAGCCAGAGACAGAGGGGTGCCAGGGCTTTAGTGACTGCTGGCTCTTGGAGCAACAGCTCATGTTTTTATGTAATAGAAGCACTGATCCAGTGCTGTATAACTCTGAGTAATTAAGAACAACAGAAATAATTCAGGAATCAGTAAAAATGGAGCATTGGCTGTCTAGCTAGCTCTGATCAGCACAAATTTCAAGACATTTTAAATAGCCAGGTATTTGAAATGCCATGCAATTTGTGGTAAATGCAATTAGGTTAAGTTCCCTGGCCCAGTTTCAGTGTCAGTAATTGCTTTAACCTAACCAAGTTTCCCTAGCAGGGTGTAGTGTGTTCCGCCTCCTGCCTCATGTTGCTGTGGTGCAGAGGTGACAGCACTAAGTTGCCCCTGGACCTTTGTGCTATCCAGACCAGGGTCCCTTGCCCACCAGCCCACAGGCACAGCCAGACCAGCCTGCCTGGGGGTACATGGAGAGATCAGAGTGAGGACAGAGTGCAAAGGTCTGATGTCATCATGGGAAGTACATGTTCATTTATCCCAAGCACAAATACAAGCTGAGTGGCCTGGAAAAAGAGATGGGTTTTAGAGGAAATGTTACATGGAGGAAGATGTTAAGCTTTAGCTACATGTTCATATAATTCATATAGTTTCACAGCAGTGCCCTGTATACCCCTCTTTCATGGGTCACAGCTGCCTGCCTGGACTGTCTTGCTCCGCTCTGGTATGTACAGGCATAAGAGCAGGGTCTGTCTTTTAAATACCTTGGGTGTTTTAAATACCTTGGGTACCTGGGCCACTGTGTTTATCTGAACAACACTACATTAAATTGAGCTATTCTAGAATCTCATCAATATTTCATATAGGTTGTGGTGCACAGCATTTGCATTCCTCTATTAATGTATCCTTTTTGTGATGTTGACCTTCTTTCTTTAACTTTCTCTATTGCCTTATTAGGATCCTTCCTAGGCCAGGGTAGAAGTCAGTTTATAGGGTTAGGGACTCTGCATGCTCCGTATTTGAAATTTATCTCCTTGTATAACACGTAATTTATCATCTGAAATAGATCTACAGTATATTAATGAGCACACTGTGGATATGTGGATGATTATTTTGGTGTTCCTCAGCTTTAGAGTAGGATGACGTAAGGTCACTGTGCAAGAAAGGAGCACAACGTCTTGGTAGGAACTTCTCTAAAAGTGGTCAGACGAAATAGCTTAGAGCTGTGCAACATCCCTGCTTTGCACTCAGTTCCATGACAAGTTGTTTTCCAAGCTGGAGATCAAAAGGCAGCAGTGAACTGAAAGCTTTGCCCTGCAGAAAGTGGGGCAGGAGGAAGTCACCAGTGCCTGCATGTTGCCACAGGCTGATGCAAAGCCAGTGTGTAGCCGTCATGAACTAACCTGTTCTGGAAGCAGGGAAAGGAAAAGTTGCTCCTACTGCGGGGCCTCAGAAGGATAACAAACATAGTCGGGACTGTATGGATCTATGTGTTCTCTGTAATAAATTGGTTTCTAACCAACCAAACCATAATCAGACGTTTGAATAATTCAGTGTCACAACAGACACGGGTATGTGAAAGAGTAAGTGGACATTGCATGCAAAACACAGTGGAAAAATCATCCTTTTCCTTCAAAGAGGCTCGTGCAAAAGATCTAACTTCTACAGAGAGACTATGATGCATAGAGTAATCTTAAAATCTGGCATTTTGGTTTGAAGTGTAGTCAAATAGCATTGGAGAAATGTCAAGACTGTTTTGACACAAGTACTGGTTTAGCTGCTATTTCCTCCTTAGGTGGGCTGTGGGTGTTGGGCATCTTTGAGTATTGGTCATTGGCTCTCTATTAGACTTGCTAGGTTTTTACATCTATGACTAGAAGAAATTCTAGTCACATATACTGAAGCTTGTATTCTCAGATATTTTGCTCTTAACCCAAGATAGAAAATAAAATTATTGAAGATAAAAGTAGTTGAAAGTAAACTCAACTATGGCATATACTTGCTAAAACCCAAGCATTTTCCTATAGTGTGAGGTGGTAAAATCCAGTTGCTGTGATTTTCCAAATTTCTTGAGAAAAGCACTTAAGTTCATTGATGCTTTTATAAGATTTTCCGTAAGTTTAAATTAAAATAGAGTTGTCCAACACAGAAAAATAATGAACTGCTGCCTTTTGAAAACAAAAAATAACTGATAGAATAAATATTACTTCTATCACCAAAAATCTAGTTTACAGTTTGGTGAGGTACCACATCCGTTAGTTGAAATCCTGTAAAAGTTATTTGACTGCATTTGTACACAATGTCATTTGCAGCTGGAGACTACAGGGTGCTGGATAGTTCTTACCTTCTTTTCCTCTGGCTACATGGGCTGATAAGGAATCTTCTTGGGGAAGCTCTGTTGTGAGAGGCACAGGTAGGGCAGGGAGTTTCTCATTTATGCTATGCTTTCACAGAACATCTTGAACATCTTTCACAACATAAACCTGTAAACCTCACACATTTGGGAGAAAAATGGGTTTGTGATGATTGGGACACAACTTTTCACTGCTGCTGTCTATGGTTTCTTCCTGTATGATGGGGATGACCCTTGTCTTCTCTGAAGTACTACTGCTCCCTTTTTGTTGGCTGCTGATGATTGTTCCCTACTCCTAAAGAATATTTAAAAACAATAACCTGAAAGTATCAGTTTGTGAAAACTCATTGATGGATTATTGTTAAATATTAGCATAATAGGAAAGGAGCAAGAAAGAAAAATCCTTGATTCAGTTTTATCCTGTGCCACACAGACTCTGTCTGATATTGCTCCTAGCACCCTGTAAGGCTCAGAGAAAAATGTTTGAGCCATACCCTCTGGTACAGATCCTTTGAGGCAAAAAAGCCAGTGAAAAACTGCCATATTCAAAGTCCTAAAAATATTCATGGTATCCTGTCTCCTCATCAAAACCTACAGGAGCCCTTTAGGAAATGACAACATGCAGTAGCACTTAGAGATGATGGGGATGATATAGATGTGTGTGTATGTATAGTCTTTAAAAATCTGGTGACTATATAACTATTGATACTTGAAGGCACAGAGATATATAGATGTAGAAATATAGAGATGTAGAGAGCTCATCTGATGCCACTAAATGTATGAAAATGGGAAAAAGAGCACTTGGCTGAAGCTGAGCCCAGACAAGTTTCAGGTGATGCTGGTCTGAAAGAGATGTCTTTGTAGACCAAAGGTCTTCTCCAAGATTCTGCCAAGGACATCAAGCCCTCATTTGGACAACAGGTGCAATACCATGGGTTTCTGTCCGGTTCTCCGCAGTGAGTGATGAGGATAAGCAACTTTATTTTAAAGTGCCTTCTTGAATCTCCTCTTTGCTGGTAATCGTGACAAGCACATGGCCATGGCATTTGTCTCCTCCATGTTGGCACAAAGTAATTTCCTGAAGCCAGAGCCTCCCCACAGGCTGCCTCAAGGTGAGAGCCTGGCTGGCCACTCTCCTGTGGCTGCTGTGAGTTCCCCAGCCTGGCTCCAGCCTTGGCCAACATCGAGGAAGACGCCTTGGCTTCAGTTTTCAAATCAGCTAATGAATGTATCAATCCCCAGCTGTGCCAAAATTAGTGATCACAGCTCTGACCCTGGGGATGGCAGAGGTGAAAGGACAAGGGTGGCAATGTAGGAAAGGCCCAGCCTTGTGGACGAACATTTGCCACTGGAGCACCTCAGCACTGGGAGCTGTCCTCCAAGAGAAAGCCTCTGCTCCAGCTGTGGCGCTAATTAACAAAAAGTCCCATTTAGTCCTCATATCCTTTCACTTCTCTCAGAATAAAACTGAACAAAATCACCAAAGTAGCTCTCTTGGGCAGAGATTTGACTGTATAACAAGCATGAGACTACCTGAAGTCCACCAGGGAGTTTGCTATTGATTTTGGTGAATAGCTTTTGTATTTTATAGCAGTGGCAGAAGAAAGCCCTAAGAGAGGCGAAATTGAGAAATTAATGACTGCCCTTAAAGGACAATAAAGGGAAAAGGACCATTTTACATAGAATTGAATAAATGTAAGCTAAATAAAACCAGCTTTCCTTGGATCTGCCAGAAACACAGTTCATTTTCAATAGCCACAATCATGAATGTTAGCAGCAGCATCCTGGGGGACAACCCTCTGTGTTACACACACAGATCCACTCCACACTCCTCCAATGTATATTAGGGATATTAGGGAACACTGATCATGCTACCTGCAGCATTTCATTAAATTCATTCAGAAAATGTGTTGAGAAACCCACACTCTTTCCTAGGAAATTCTTAGGCTGGAAATGGAAGACAGTCCTAAAGGAGCAAGTCAGAGTGGTTGCTAGCGTGTCTGCTGTCTCCACCAGTGACACAATACTGACATCTGGAACCATCCCAGAGCCAACACTGAGATAAATATTCAGTGTTTCCATCCACTCCATTTCTTGTTCTGCTTTTACCAGGCTGTTTTTTTCCTAGTTGACCCTTTCCTGCTATATCAGACAGCTATCCTTGGAAGGACAAGAGAAAGAAAAGCACATAAAATACGAGACTGAAGCTGTGATACAGGACTTAGCACCAAGAATTGCCAAAATAAATCCTGCACTCAGCATAAGCCTTATCCTATAATACTTCAGTCCCATAATTTAAGACCTGATTTCTCTGCGTCAGGACAGTTATTTTAGCATTTCCCTTCAAAAATAGATTCTCAACCTCAAATTATTTGGAGTGGAATCACCCCACTGTAGGTGAACTGAGATGCCTTGAGAATTCAGGCAGTATAGACACAATCAATAAAATAAAAAGGTTTCTTCACCAAATTCTTCCCAGCAACCTTCACTTGATGGCAAAACCCAGGCAACTAGAAACAGCTAATAAAAGAGCAGTGTTAAGTCTGACATCTCACTGAGGACTGAAATTAGTGATAGATTCAGGGAAAAGTCAGGGCAACCTGGACTTGCAGGGACTTGTGCTTTTGCAGGGATTTGCAGTACTGTTTTTCCCAGCAGCTCCTGGGCTTGTCTCTATCACAGGCCACTTTGGGCTATTTTCACACTCTGGGCAGGGAAGGAACAGGGACCTCTCAGCTGCCAGCAAGGTGGCCATGGCTCAGGTGCTGGTGCTCTCACGGCATAAGAACCAAGGCTATCTGGCAATGCCATATTGCATGAGGTAAATAAGCTTCTTCAGCTCAATACCCACCTGCCAGAACCACAACCTACCTTATCTTGGGTGTCATTTGTTTCCTAGGGACATCCAGAGAGCCGGGAAGAACTTCTATCTTTTTCCCATTAGTACCACAATCCCACATTTTCAACCATTTGGAATAATTTGCCCTCATGCCATTAGATTTTTGTTTTCCATTAGTTTTGACCGGAAATATCAAAGCCCTGTCTGTAAAGAGGGCTTCATTTGCCTAACACTGAGAATTTGGGGATTAAAGCACTTCCAATTCAGACACGCCAAAAAGTAAGCTGGGGATGCTGTCTGCAACAAGGTGTTACATATGGCAGAATGTCCCTTCAGTTCCTGTGGTGCTCCCACGTGTGAGCCCAACCCTGCCCCATCCCTTAGCGTGGGTCTCTGCTCCACTCAGCTCTGCTGGGGAGGGGATGAATGGTTCAGGAGCCACTGAGCTGTCCTGCCATGCACCACCAGGACAATTGTCTCTGCTCATCTCAAGATGCTGACTGAGTTGGCAGCCCTTACTAAATCCCCTAGAAGAGCACTTGAAGATGGTCTGACAGAGAAATGTGGATACTTATGTCTCTCCTAATGGTGTTCTTAGAGAAAATACAACTCCTTCTATGGGGCAGGAGCCGTCAAAAACATTTGAAATCTACATATTTTTGAAAGAATACACAGAATCCCACACATCAGCTGGAGGGGTCTGAAAAAGTATATTTTTCTTTGTGTTATTCATAACAAGTGATAACATTGCCTGTATTGTTATGTCTTCTTAGTTTCAGTTGCTTGCTAGGTTTAATTCATCCTACCTGTCATATTGCTACAGTTTTTTGCTGGTTGTTAGTACTGTGGTAGTAGCTGCCACAGCACCTGATTTGTACATCAAAGGTTAACGTTCCTGTTGCAGTTCATTTTGCATTGCAGAAGTTTATTCAAGGAAGATGGTTCCCATGTCTTGATAGAGGAAATCAATGGTAAAAAAAAAAAAGAAAAAAAAAGTCAAATTACAGTTCTGAATATTAAGAATTAAAAGTAAAAGATGCATGAGAAGAACATTGTGGTAATTTCAATAAGCAGAGTGCTACTTCCTAAAGTGCACTTCTCACATAACAGCAAAAGGACTGTGTGGGTGAATTCTATCTCTATAGTGTGCCCAAGGTACAGCAACAATTTTATTTTCTAAGTATCCTGGATTGACTGGCATGGCTTTTTAAAACATACTTCAAATAGGGAGGGTTTCATTAACCCTTCAGAAGATATGAAATGTAGATACATAAAAGCCTATTTAAAACATAAGGAACAAGTATGACTCACTGGAAGTTTGTTTTATGTTCCTGAATGAAATACTTACACAGCCAATGGTTCTGTTATTTACAGATTGTGTCGCAATGTCATTTTCTCATTTTCATGAATGAAGAAACAGCATGATGTTTTCCTTTATCTTTTCTTCAGCAATATTGAATGTTGTCACAGGAGGGATGACTTACATCATTAAGCTTTCTGTGGTAATTAATTCACTGAGTTTCAGTGTTGCTGAAACTCTACACAGTGAAGACAGGCATGGTTGCACCAAATAGGCAAAATAAAAATATTAAGTGAATCTTACATTCTTCTTTGGTGTGAATATAAATGTATTGAGTGTGTGTGTTAAATTCTACAGCTCAGCTCATTGCTGCCTCTCTGTATATGGGCTTTTGCATCTATTATATAACAGACCAAAGCTATCCTCTCTCATCCTCTCGCACACAGAACCATGGTAAGCATCACATAAATGCCTGCATTTCACAATGGTGACATAACTTGTCCTTATACTCCCCATATGGATGTCAGAAAACACCATGCACGTAAATGACTACCATGTTTCCATAGAAACTAATGTACTTCAGGCAGAAAAATGAAATGAGACTTATAAAATTAATTGTTAAAAGCACAAAAGTTAAAAATAAATAAAATAAAATCTTCTTATGTTTTTGTCAAAATGCTCAGAAGGTGTTCAATCCAGTCTCTTATAAATCACCTTTTACAATCATTATTGGTCAATGTGTTGGCACTGTCTTGGAAAGCTGAACTGTTAGTTTAAATATTTTGCTTTGTTTTCTTAGCCTCCAGTAATGTGATCCTGACAGTGTTTTGCTTTCTGGCATCTTTGCAGATGAGCACAGTGCAGAGGTGCCTGTGAGATTCCCGTGTGCCCCACACGTGTCCTTTGAGAGCCTGACATATTTTTTTCCAGCGGGCTAAACTTCACGCTTCAGCTTATGGGTGGCTGGTTGTTAAACAGAAAAGCAGAATCAGCTGAGGAAGAGGCACTCCTACAGCCTTTTCTTTATGAATTTTATGGGAAATTTTTGAGAAGCAGGGCAGGCATCACCTCTCTACTCTCCAAGAGCAAATTCAGTGCCTGGAGTTGCAGCAGCTGAACTGACCAGGGATATTTCCTAGCTGAGCTCCGATGACCGTAGACCTGGGATGGCAGCAACCCTGCAGCCACATGGCACTGACAGTACATCCCATCTATTCCCATGTTCACCAACCCCTGTTTCAGCATGGGCTCACCCTGGGTCAGAAATATTTCACAGTGACAGAAGAGCAGCTCCCCCCTTTCCAGCACCAGGCTGCAGCTCCTTGGTAACTACAGGCTGGATGTCTCAGCTCCCAGCTGAGCTGAATTAGCACCGCTGGTGGGGCTGGTGCTGCCTCCTCTGAATTTGTAAAGCCTACAAAAGTGGATAAGTAGCTCTGAATGGATTAATATGGCAGGAAGAGAAATTTTTCTGTATTCATTTTCTTTGAGAGACAGGGAACAGTTTTGTTTAGCCTGGCATGTCATCAAAACAGGTTTTCCAGCTCTGCTTCGAGTCCGATACAGACATAAGACAGATGTTGCTATTCATTTTTCAGTAATTTTCCTATCCAGTTCTCTTGGTGTTCCCTCTATGACTCCTGCATAATTCAGGTTGCTTACAGTGGTTTGATGTTCTCTTTGAATTTCTTCTTGTTTGTTTGCTCTCCCCTTTACCAGTGACTAACATCACAATACTTTACTACCAGGCTGGGGACTGCTACACCCACGCATCAGCAGCACATTCCCAGGGCTTCTCTGCAGTCCCAGCCCTGGTGAGGAAGCCTTAAATCCTCTGGGTCTTCAGTGAGGCATGCTGGAATCTCCAAAGAGCAACATTCCTGACAAAACCTAAAGGAAGGTCTCAGTGTACTGTTATCAGTAAGGCTGTTTTTTTCCAGACCATGACCCATTAAGGATGAGGGGTTTGCATCATTTAATAAGAGATAACACTCTTTAGAAGTGTGTGTCTGAGCTGGTTTTGGAAGAAAAAGTAACTAATTGCATAGTTGTGCAGTGACGAAGTGTCTAAGAGGCTGGGCCAGTGGACAGTAGAAACTTTCATGAATTAATCATCTCTTTAAACTCCCTCACGTTCACCACAAGCAAAAACAGTTTTACCTGTCAGCTGGCAAGTGCGGCTCACTTTCTAACACAGCACAACCCCAAAAATCACAGCTGTCACCCTCTCTTGGTGGGCTCAGCAGTGAGACACTTGACAGAGAGAATTATTGCCTCGTTTTGTCAATGGTCATTTCAGGTGAGGACTGAAACGCATGAATTCATAGGAAAAAGCCAACAGCCAGTTACATGAGAGCTGGATCCATCCATCAAGGATGTAGGCACTGAAGCATGTAATCTTAGAAGCTCTGGTGTCTCCAGTGTCTTCTGAACCCTGTTTCAGGTGCCAAGATTCCCAGCACCTCAGTAGCAAGCCCTCTGGATGCACGTACCCTGGTCTGCTCCGTGAAGGCAGCTGAGGTGCCCCAGAGGAATTCCTGCTTTCAGACTAAGGGCAGAATTACAGCACCAGCCCTGATGTGTCTTACCCCTCCCATCAAGCCAATCAAAGGCATAAAAAAAAATCCAAAAATGTCATCTCCAAGTCAATCTGCACATTGACACAAATAATTTGTTGTCTTAACTTTACATCCTTAATCTCTAACCATGGTAGAAAGAACTCATATTTGAGTTTCTTTCTTCTTTATTAGCTGATTTTCACAGGTGTCCTCTTGTAGATAGACAAAAAGGCTTCAGAAAACACTGGGTGTTGATTCATACAATCATAGAATTGTTGAGTTTGGAAGGGACTTTAAAGATCATCTGCTTAGGGGTTGGAACTATACAATCTTTTAGACCCCTTTCAACCTGAACCGTTCTGTGATTCTATGTTTCTATAACCTACACTAAAAACTGTCCTAATATTCACTGCTGAAAAATCCCCATATGCAAAAAAATATACACATATTTAAAAAACCCCAACCAAAACAAAAGAGAGAAGAGGCAGGATTAACAGCTAGGACAGAACAGAGATCTTTCAAGAGGAGCATCTGTGCTCAATGAATGTCTGATCTGTCAGCAGAGCTGACAAGGTAAAATGCTTGCCCTGTATTTAATTAAATTTCACAGCTCCTAATAAAAACATAAAAGCATACAAAGGTGTGTTTCAGTAGCAGAACTCACAATTTTATTACAATGTACTATTACTGCAGCAGAAGAACACCTTATATTATCCTCAAATAGCATCCAGCTGGAAAATAGGTGGATTGGGCA
Organism: Hirundo rustica; assembly: GCF_015227805.2. Lineage (NCBI taxonomy): Eukaryota > Metazoa > Chordata > Aves > Passeriformes > Hirundinidae > Hirundo > Hirundo rustica. Next base: position 104,447,814 of record NC_053451.1, on the reverse strand, counting down.
CTACCTTTTGGCAAACAGACTAATGCTGCCATTTTACTTGCAGTGCATGGTTAGAAGCCCTCAACAATATTCTGTTCTACTGCAGAGGTTGCAGAGCTGAGCTCTTGGAGATGAGAAATTTCATGCATTTTTCTGCTGGTTTGGAGAAAGGCCTTGATGGCTCTGCTCATGCTGAGTAGCAGCACAGAGCTGCACGTGGTCTCAGCAAGGATAATATGCCAGCTTGCGTGGTAAGGTATCTCATCGCAGCCTCATCCCGTGACAAGGCACAGCACTGCCTGCAGAGGGTAATGAACCTGCTTTCACAGACAACAGTGGTTGTCTGCTGGTGATTCATACTGTAAAACCTGCCTTGCTGTTGCTGAGGTCTTAGTCCTAGTTCCCTGCCTGTGTACAGTCATAATTATGTCTCTCCACTGCATTCAACGAACTTGTTAACAGCTGTCTACATCCTTCAGCTGGGATTAACTCCCCTTATGTGATTTCCCTGTAAGCATGTCTTTTTCTCTGCTCTCTTGGCTGCCTTACTCATGTCCATCTGCTAACATGGCAGGATGCTGCTTCCAGATCCTTGCTCCTGCAGAGGTGCTGGGAGAAGTATGGGTTATGCAAGTACCCTGTTTAACACTGCCTCAGAAGTGAAAAGGTCTCCCCCTGTGTCATCTCCAAGGAATTTGCAACCTGTCTCTCTTAATGCTTTGTTCATACTGCAAAACCATTGTGCTACATGTTCCTACAACAGCCAGTGTTGTCTGGGCCAGATGGGCTTTGCTCAGCTGGAAAAGGTCTGAGGTGATTCGGATCTAAACAGCCTGGAGATCCCACATCAAGGGAGTAAGGATGTAGAAGTTCAAGTGTTTCCTCTCCCCAATATATACTAAGCCCTTGCTTCCATATCCCCGTGCCTGCTGAAAAATCAGAAGAGTAGCTTTGAAGTGGTTCCTGTTTTGCAAATTTATGTCTGTGTCAATATACCATCAATTTGTCTTAATTTCCAACGCTGCAAGATGAATGTGAATTACATTTGACAGATTTTTCCAGGAAGCTGACTTTTTCAAACTAAAGAGTAGGCAGTTCATAAACATAATAATATACTTACTAGCAGAAAAGAAGGAAAAAATAAATGAGGTCAAAAGATCTTCTGGTGACGAATATCTTGTTACTCATTGAACCATAAAAATCACTTGAGCTGGACAAGAGCTTGCATTCCTTCTATGTAAATATCATGTTGGGGAAAGCTGGTAATACTTTTTGACCAAACTGAACAGCAGAATCTGAAGTCTGCTTAAGAAAGCAAACATCAGTTGTACAACCTGCCGTGAAACTATCAATATGTTACAGTGCTTGCTGTCATGAAGGTAAACATTCACACATGTGAAGCTTCATTAAAGGGGCTCTTCAAAGTACAAAGCATAGGCTAAAAAAGAAAGGTTTTTGCACAGAAAGATCATAATATACTAGTGCATTCAGTCAAATGTACAAGATCTAGAAAATGTACCCCTTTTTGTTCACCAAAACCAGAATATTTCAATGGAAGAATATCTGCAATTCAGTTGCCAAAAGTCCAACAGTTCATGCTAAAAGTCTTTGACACGGCTTGCAATAAATGAGACTGTTTGCTACATGAACAGCAAATTGGGTTGTTTGAAGCTGTTTGAAGGAAGCAAAAATAAAAAACATCTGCATAGGGAAGAAACTTGAGTGTTGCATTCTCTGTTTCTTTAGTAGAGCTCGCATGCATGGTTACGTAGAAATTCCCTCTCATTTCTCAGTTCAGAATATGAAGAACTATTTGAAATCCCTCCCCACCTCCCTGTGCCATGCAGAAATGGTGTGTTCAGAGCCCCTGAAGTTGATCAATAATGATACAGAAGGACACAAAGCAACCAGCTCAGTGGTTAAGATTCATTCCTTGTGAGTAGAGCCAGGCTGACACTGGATACTTCTAGAGCTTGTTCAGTTGGTGTTAGCAGGTCTTCCCTTTGTTATCTGTGTTATCTACAGCACAGCTATGCCTGGAGAGAGAGCACAGCATGCAGCCCTGGAGCCCTCAGCACAGGAAAGACAGGGACCTGTTGGAGCAGGTCCAGAGGAGGGCCACAAAGGTGCCCAGAGGGCTGGAGCACCGTGAGCACAGGGAGTTGAGAGAGTTGTAGTTGTTCAGCCTGAAAAAGAGACTTTCTAGCAGCCTCCCAGGACTTGGTAAGAAAGATGGGGATAGAGTTTTTAGCCAGGCAGGGGGTATGTGGTTTTAAACTAAAAGAGGACAGATTCAAACTAGGTATTAGGAAGAAATTTTTACTGTAAGGATGGCCAGGTACTGGAAGACCTTGCACAGAGAGGATGTGGTACCCTGTCACTGGAGGTGTTCAAAGTCACCTTGGATGGGGCTTCGGGCAACCTGATCTAACTGAAGATGTTCCTGCTCACTGCAGGGAGCTTGAGCTAGTTGCCCTTTAAAGGTCCCTTCCAACCCAAACTATTCCATGATTTTATGAAATAAATCAATCCCAACGAAAAACCCCAAACACTGCTATCTCTGTTATGACACCTTTTCACCACTGCTGAGTCTCAGAGTGGCCATGTTCAGGAAAGTATGTTGAATGGGAAGCAGAGTCACTGCCCTGCCTAAGGAAAGGAGAAAGTGCAGTGAAATGGAGCTGGAAAGAGAAGAGGTGAGCATAGATGAGGGTTAGCAGAAAGAGGGAACCTGTCAGTGTAAATGTTCCTGGGAATGCCTGGAATCTTGATTGCTGGTGAGTAAATCTCAACAGAGCTGACAGCTGCGGGGAAGCTTGGAGAGTTGGTCTAAGGTATAAAATGAGACATAAGAAAGGAGAGTTTTTCAAATTGTAATCTCTATGCTGCTGTCTTATCATCAGTTCTGACACAAATATCATCGAGGAAAGATTTATAGTGTGCACTCATTTTAGTTATTTTTATAATTGGATGCTAAATATATACAGAGCTCATCTTTCAGATATTTGAAGTCCTTCCAAATCAGGTAGCAGCTCCTTTGGAACTAAAAGTTTCAGTGGCCTGAACAAACATGCATCCCTCCCTGCTTAATGCTGGACTTGAAGTACTTCAGCCTTGGTCCACAGTTGAACTGGTCCTGGAAAAACTGCAGGTGCTAACTTCATTTCCTTGGGGTAGTTTATTTGGCTCTTTACATTCAGGCTTAAGATGAAGTTCAAAGTTGTATCCGCATCATGGGACTTAGCATCTGTTACAGGCAGAAGATAGGTTTGGTCACAACCTGCCTGGCCCAGACTGCAATCAGCCATGACATCAGCTGCCCCCACTGTCCAGATCAGCATCATATTGGACTGGGTGGAGCCCTGAACTGGGCTGAGCATTCTGTCACTCAGGAATCCAAATGCCCGTCCCCAGGAAGCAAGAGCCCATCCACATCAGGGGGTGCTGCCCTGCATGAGGAGAAATAATGTCATGGCAAACTGTGAAATGCACAGACTGAAGCAAACCTTGTGAATAATAGAAAAAGACAACAAAAGAGAGGGGGAAAAGATAAAGAACTAGGCCTTGTTAACAAGACTAATGAGATCACACTGTGCTCTCCTGGGGGAGAAGCAAGGGGAATGGCAGAGAGAACCAGTACAGACAAGACAGTGGATCTGAGTGGAAATAAAGGGCCATGCCATTGGTGAGCATCTGAAAAGATCAGCAGAAAGCCTTGGCCTCACTGTGCCTTTGAAAGAACTTGTGTTTAAGAGCTCAGTCCAAAAAGGTGCGGTGCTCTGGAGCCAACCTTTTGTGGCACCCTTCCATGGGTCCTCCCCCTTGCAATAAACTGCTTTTTACTAACTCAGCTTTGTTTGATCAGCAAGGGAGAGCTGGAGCTCAGCAGTGCCTTTTGTCCTGCAGTGCTGTGTAGGTACACCTGCTCCAAGGGGAGTGTTTTAGAAATTCAGCAGATAATGAATGCCCCATGTAGTCACCCAATCAGCACTAAGACCAGCAAGGATTCCAGGACTGAGGGGTTGCTATTGCAAGCAGATGTGTCACCTAAGTGAAAGCTCCTTGGATCAGATGGTCATATTGTCTCCATGGGAAAATCATGATTGCTTTGAAAAAATGTGGATTAAGAGAGGAGATGGAAAATAATCACCCTTCTCTCATTATCTGTGATATTTCTTTCATCTTTTCCCCCATTAGCTTACTGAATCATTTCAAATGTGCCCTTGTTTCTTTGCCCCTGGCTCTTCATTTTCTGTCTCCAAATCATCTTCCAGGCATTTAAAAGCTTTCCCTCCTCCTCTCTTATTTTATCATCAATTAGATTTTTTTTTTTTTTTTTTTTTCTGTGAGAAATCTGAGTCCTAGAGACCCAGCAGGAGTCATCTGGCACAACTTTATTGGTGGGAATGGAGCTCTCCCAATTTTTTCCAGACAAGGAACTGGCTCAAAGCTTTTAGAAGTGCTTGCCTTGCTGATGCTGCCCCTTTACAGGGCTCTTGTTATGCAAACTGATATCTTCAGATGCTGGTTTATGCAGGAGGTACTGACAACCCAAAGAGGCAAGGCATGAAGGTGATAAAGCTGTAGGTGTCTGCATGCAGGTTTCTGGTCAAGGAGGATCAGGAGATAGAACTTCCTAGATCTCATCCTACTGATTTTTAATCTGCCCCAAAATGCTCTCTGGTGCCAGTGAGGGGTCTGCTTTCTGCCTTCAGCTGCAAGCTGGAGTGCAATCCCACTGCACTCATGGCTGTGCAGTGGGTGAAAACTCCTGACCCACATATTAATCATCTGAATCAATGCATGAAGTCATTGTCAGAGACAAATTATCTACAAGGAGCAATGCAAATTTATGGAATAAATTCTGCCTATTTTTCTGTTTGCTCCTTGTCCTCCACTACCTCCTCGTAGTCCTCTAGAAGATGAGAGGTTTCTCAAATGTATTAATTTTGGAGATTTCTTTCCTTGGAGATCAGCTAAAGAAATATCTTTGGGAATATGCACAATTTGTTATTCATAAGTCACGCTCTGTTGCTTAGTCATGTCCCTGCTTCTCTGTTCCCGGATGGAAGCATTATGTAACATCTGTGCTCCACACAAGGGTGGCAGAGGGACAGGCTCCACATGTGCATGTACAGCTATGCATATATACTTATATATCTGTGTGTATTATCAAATACTTATAGACATAAACCAGTCTAAATCATATAATTCCTGCTTTCAGCAGTATGTTTCTCAAATCTGTGGGAAGCTATTGCAGACCAGAAGGTCTGAAAATGTAAGCCTGCACAAGGTAGTCCCAACCACTCTGGTATTATTTTTATTCTGTTGGCAGTGTAAGAAAACATAATGTATCTGTTGAGTCCAGCGTTGGGGATCAGTATGTGGTACAAGAAACAGCAAACCCCTGCCTTGCAAGAGATTTGTGGCCTCCCACTCAATCCACAGCTTCAGCCAGGGCAACCCAAAGACTTCTGCCACCCATAGCAGTAGGCTAGAGTCAAATGAGACTCAAAGTCTATCTAGAAGTCACTGTAATTTTAAGGAGGCCGTGGCAGGTACCTCGACAGAACAGATAGAGACCCAGAAAATACACAGCACCTGGCTACAGCTCACAGGCCAAATTGTAGAATTGCTTTCCTTTTTAAAATAAAAGGATTGTTACTGCCCACATGTCCTTATACGTCAGCCATGTCCAGGCCCTGCTGCTTATCCAGGCCACATTGCTTACCCAGATAATTAAGTCAGATCATGGTTGATTAAGAAGGCAGAATTCCTTCACTTTTCTACGGCTGAGTGCGTACACCCTGGTGAGAACACCACAATTTCCCATGCACAAGGTGAAAAATAAATACACTTAAAAAAAAGAAACCGAGAATAGAAATAAATAAGCTGGAAAATTAAGCTTCTGTTTTGTAAATCAGATCCTATGGCTTTTGCCACAGCTGCTTATATACATGCAGCAACGCAGTGCCCCCTACACCTCAGCGCACAATTATTTCGGAATTAGCTGGGCACAAGTGACACCAAAGCAACATCATCATTTGCCAGAGCACCTGGTTTCCCCCGCAGAGGTTTCAGATCCAAAAGCTGAGATCTGACAGGTTTTTCATGGTGTGATTGCAGACATGTAAATTGGAGGCAGCCAATTTAATTTTGCTCACAAGCTTTAAGAAATGTAAATCTGGGTCTCTGAAATATTCTAATTACTTATCCCCTGATGGATCTTTGTGGCTTGAATAACACTAAAATTGCATGACATTCCACCCTCAGAAAATACATAATTCATATCTGCAATCCGGCATCTGTATAAGCCCTGTTCAACTTCAGGGAGAGCATTAATTTCAGAATGAGGGAATCCCTTGTTTCTTTATAGGGGTAAAAATGTAAATTTCCCAAAATGTGAATTTATATCAACTGCAATCTCCGCGTTGCTCACCCACGAGGAAGCAAAGACTGTGCTGGTGCTGTGTGCTGCGCTAACCCGGTGGTTCATGTCCCAAAATGTGTTCTGCTTGGTCATGTTGGCACCTCAGACCGATTGCGTCACCTTCGCTGTCACCAAAACCACCAGGGTAGCACCGAGACAGGTGACTGCAGCAGGGAGGCAGCTCCTTAGGCATTTGCTGGGTGGGTGACTTGGGCACCAGTGGGAGTGGAGAGCAGAGATGGCATTTTACAGTGGTTGAGCAAAGAGACATTCCCCTGGGCACATTTTGATCAGCACGAATGAAAAGATCTCTGTTACAAAACCAATTGCTTTGGTTTCGTAACAATTAGCTCCCAGGTTAGAAGCAGAGATAATTCTGGGGCCTGCAACACAGATAGCATTTTCTGGCAGACAAAAATCCGGAGTTTTCCATAAACGCACAAAAGGAATCGGGGAATTAGGCAGAATGCTCTAATAATGGGTGTGAAGTGTGCACGAGTTGCAGACGTGATAGAAGTATATTTGTTCATATCACTTCGGTGCAGCACCCTCACTTCAACTTTGTATTTATTGTGCTCCTTTGAAATGTGGCTGCTTTGTAAGTATAATTCAGAGCGGGTGCCCTGCACTTTGCAAACATGGGGATGCTGCCATGGCAACAGCAGGGGAACGCAGGGAAGCAGCTCTCCCTGATTGATGTAATTACATAGCGAGCATGTATAATGCCTTTAAATACAGTTTACTTTTGCATGAAGGAGGCATATAATGGATATTATAAGTTCTGTGTGTGTATTCCAGAAATGTTCTGCATGTGCTGCGAGTTCACTTTTAGGAGATTGCTCACGTCAGGAGGGAGCCACCACTGCGTGGCAATAAGGTTGGGAATGAGGCATCAGGGATTTGGCTTCTGCCAGGCTCAGAGTGAGGTTGTCCCCTACCTGGTTGATTTCTATTATATTTCAGGGTTGTATTTCAAAGCCAGGTTCTGTAAAATACAGTTGATTTTACTGCTTTAGGGTTAGAAGATTCAAGTTCTTACGCATGGGTTCAACTTTATTGAAGTTTGGAGCCCTTCTCAGGTTAAAAAGAGAATTTTCAGGTAAATAAAATTCCCCGTTGTGTCAAGCCTCAGGAAAATTGGTGCGCACGGGCAGCTTCACTGAGTTACTAATTGCCACAAGCATTAATCCCGTCCCTGCATTCCTCAAACATTAACCCTCTATGCCCTCTTCTTTCCAGGGAAGCATTTTCCAGTGGAGGGAACAAAGGGCTGAAACCTGAGCTCCCAGGGATGTAACTCAGTAAGGCAGGTGGTGACCAGCCACCTCCATCCCTGTGTTTAAATGCATTGTCAGTGCCATTTCAGACAGCTCAGCCAGAAGCCTTCAATAAATGGTGAGATATTAAATTTGAAGAATTAGAGATTTTTAGGAAAGTTAAGATAGTAAGTTGCTGAAATAGCTGAAGTAGATAGGTAAGCTTTGTTCACAGTTAACAGAAGCCGGATCTTACATAAGATATCCCGGATTTAGTAACTTATTGCTTGTCAGCTTTATGTTTGTGTAGCTGTGCTTGTAATGAAAAACAAAATGTGGTAAATAGGCCATAAGATAACTGCAGATTTCCTGCTTAAAGGACCCACTGAACACAGGAAACTATAAGTTCTACCAAGGATTCATTTGTCACAAATGTATTGAAAAGGTAGAAAGGTCAGGACGAGGAAGACTCAACTTACTTCCTCATTTTGGGTGACCCCTTCCCAGAATAGACCCCTGACTCATTTTAGGACACAAACTACACATGCTTAATAGCCTTTTTGCCAATTAGCATACGAAGCGAGGAATGGGAGGTGATGGGGGTATGAATATGTATTTGTATTTTGGGTATTCAAAATTGTGAATTTCACAGTGTGTATTAGGAAAATATCCCGTGTGCTGCCCGGCCGTAATAAACACACACTTTCTAGCTTTAAACTGTTAGAGAGTTTTTGTCCGTCACAGTTGGGTATCGATACTAGATCAATACCCATATTTCTTTAATAAGTCAATGGAAAGGGAGTTTTATGGGAAGGCAAAGAATAATTTTTCTTTCCAGGGCATTCCTTGGACAAGAAAATACATGTGACAAGGTAGGGATTATAGGAAGCTAAGCAATGTATAGCTAACACCAGAGGAAAAATGGAAGGAATCTTTAGGGCCAAGGATCCTATCACGAGGCCAAGAGGCAGGAAAGCCTGGCCCAACTCTTGCCAATTATCAGTCTCACAAGAGATATGAGCCCCGTTTTGGAGCCTGAGATCATCAGGGTAAAGCCACCGGTGCTGTGAAACCCTGCACATGTATGTAGCACGAGATTTTTGGAAACTGAACAGCAGCTTACAAATCATAGGCGATATCTTCACAGATGAAAAGAGAAAAACCCTCTAGAATTGGAAATCTTGGGATCCACAGAACAGTTTTCTGTGGAATGAGAAAATGACATCAGGTTGAGGTACAGTAGCCCAGAAGAGGGTTCCCCCATGGCTTGTGTGATGTATTACAAAAGACCATTATTACAAGAGACTGTTACTGCATTTGCAATAACACAGCTTTCTCTGGTAGCGCTAAGACGTTGCAAATCACTCTTTTTGGTAACCACGTTTTTGTTTTAAATATTGTCATTTAAAAGCTGTCAATACAAGCTATTTTTTATTACAATGTTAGACTACCTTTACTAAAACTAAAGAGCCAGAACTTTTGCAGACATGATTTGAAAGAAAACAATGAATTTGTGGTGACTTCCACCAGCTGAAGACTTGAGACCTAAAGCATGCAGGGTGATACTCAGCTAATCACTTTTAACATCCCCCTCACATTTTGCTGTCTTAATGGTCTTAGCGCAGAAATTCATATGTGCTGTTCTCCTTTTAAATTGTGATTAAATTCTCTTACACTAATTTTTTCTTACTTTGTCTCACACTGGACAAAGAATAAAAATTTAAAAAAAAAAAAAAAATCCACTTACAGTCCAGTTATTTCAATGAGACAAGAAATAGAAAATTAAATACTAAAAATGGTTCTGAAGCTTTAATTTTTAATTTTTAAAAAATGTAAACATTTGAACTAAAACTTGTTTACTGAACCAGCTTGCCTCTTTTTAATGCTGTCATTTACCTGCACTTTTTCCATTTATTCATTATTAACACTCTTAAATGGACAGTTCAGTGCAGCCTCCCATTCAGAATTTTTTTGCATGTACAAATGTGATAGCAAAACCCAAGAAATAACAAGGAGTTTTCTTCTGTGAAAGCCCATCAGTGTTTTTGATTGCTAAATACTATTGCATCTAATGTCTTGAAACAGGAGGACTTTCCTAAAACCTGGAGAAAAGACTGACTTGTGATCTTGCATCCCTTACAATGACTCAGAGCCAGACTCCTGACTAAGAGAATTTCATTGTTCATTCCACAGAATATTTCTAAATTCCAAATTAGTAAAAGCATTATTCTGTACTCTCAGGCTAGCACACGAATATGCATTTTTTATTACATTCTCATCATTTCCTTTATAAACCAGGAAATGAAAGATTAAAGAATTCAGTGTAAGGGGAGCTGAAACTATTGCTGCAATCAATTTTAGCCATATGTTCATTTTTATGTCTTTAACCCCCATTTCCCCCTTTTCATTCTCCCTCTTCCATTCTCTGTTCTAATCTATTCCATGTTTGCATCCTGAAACTGCATAAACACCCTCTGGAGCACAGTATATTTTTTGCTAACTTGTTTTTCACTGGAAGGTTTAGAGCAATGGAAGACTAAACTCTTACTGCAGTCTCCAGTTATTAAAGTACTATAATTATGAAGAATACCTGAATCTGTTTTATCAAGAATTGCCATCATCTTTGTTCACTTGTAAATCACACTTTAGCACCTAGAGGAAACATTATGTCTTTTTCTCTTTTCCCTTCCCTTCCCTTCCCTTCCCTTCCCTTCCCTTCCCTTCCCTTCCCTTCCCTTCCCTTCCCTTTCCATAAAGTGTCCATTTACATGGTTTATAATTCAGTTTTCTCATTTTTAACACTTGCATGCACATGAACAATAATCCAGTGGATGTCTCCCCCTTTTGCTCCTCCTGGTAAAGGAGTTCTCCAGTTGTTAATCCAGTGCATCACAGGAACCATCAGAATTTTGATTTTGATTCTCATAGTAACTGGATAGTGAGACAAGAGTAAGGCAAGTATAGGACACTGGATTTTGAAAGAAGCTTTTAAAGTGACACTTTCTCACCTTTAAAAGCCCCAAAGAAATGAGTATACAACAAATACCTACCATTTACCTGGCAGGACACAGCAGGTAACAGGGGTCAGGGCCACGTGAGAGCATGTATTTTGCTTTGAAGGTTATACACACAGTTACAATTCTTCATGGCTCACTGTGGAAAGTATTTGACCTATTATTAAACACCAAGTCAATGAAAATATTAAAAACCTTACTTTTTTCCTCTTTGAATATAATTTTTAATAAGGTTTGTTTGCATGTGGAGTTAAAAGTTGATCTTAAAACTATACAGTAAAATTATAAATTCTCTCTCCAAGGGCTGTTTTTATGATTCAATCTGTATGATTCAATCAGCTCTGAGAAGGAAGAGTTCAACTTACGATAAACCTCTCAGAGCTTGAATTTAAAGACCCCACACAATGAAACAAGACCAAAATAGACTCCGTGTTTTGATTATTGGCTCCCACACTTTGGAGCTGGTTAAAAAAGCAGCTTTTGACTTACAAACACGTGTTCTCTACCAGCCAAAAAGCCAGGGGTAGGTCATGCTTAAATTGCTGGGCTTCAGTGCCACAGTGCCCTTTCCACACACCATCCCTCCTGGGCAGTGCCACTCCCGGGGCACACCGGCGTGTGAGGGGCAGGCTGGGCTGTAGCAAACCCCTCTCAGCTTGGGATGTGTCCAGGATAAAATCAGCACACACACCGAAGAACACAAGAATAAGAAGAGACTGTGAGAATTTTTACCGTAGGATGAGATCCTGCCCACAAAAAGGAACCTCTAGGTCATAGGATGGCCTTGGCTGAAAAGTAGCATCCTACAGACTGTTCATGCTTTTTCTGAGCATCAGCAAAATTCTGAGGCTGATGCACTGAAACCAATAGCAACCTCACCACTGATTGCAGTGGAGAAAGTTGAACTTCAGACTTTCGCCCTCTTTTCTTACCACTTTTTTGAATATTTCCCCGCACAAAATCTAAAATTTCAAGGATGTGTTGAACACATAACTTATCAGTATAATTCAATCTACTAGAGCAGTGGATGTCATTACACAATAGAAAAAGAAACTTAAATTTATTTAACATATCAATAAAGATATATTAATTTTGCCTTCATTACTTTCAGTGCAAAGGAACACATGCTCCCATTCTGAGATTTCTTTGCTGGACCTTGATCCTCTGTTTTCCAAGTGTTTGTGTGCTAGAAATTACTTGTCCATGCTTTGTTGACACAGACTTATCAGACAAAAGCACAATATTTCAGGGTACAAGGAAAGCTTTCCAGCATGCTCCACTGGGCAGAATAAATATCAGCCCTTCTTGAAACCCATCTGCATCCTGTGTTCAAGGATGCATCCTGCATCCTTCAGCATATTCTTAACCAGAAAAGAGCAATCATGAGGAGGCCAGCTTTCCTCCATGAAGCAAATGAACTGTTGAATAAAAAGGTTGATGTTGGTGAGTATGCTGCTGCTAGAACTGTCTGATTTATTAATCTGAAACAAATGACCTCATGAACATGTCACTGAAAAGATGTGTTCATGTGAAGACTTAGATTTGCATGAATTTATTTTCTGTGTGGAATTGATTAGTTAAGTGAATTAGTTTGAGGGTTCTTGTTTGCATCTGCTCATGTTAAATATTTATTTATTTTCTAATTAAGAGAAGGAAATCCTTTAATCAGTAGTTTTATAAACAACATACACTTCACATCCATAATTGTGAATTTCATGTCAGTGGCACAGATGAGTCTGGGGACAGATGGGTCTCAGGAGACCATTTATCTTGTGAACTTTCTCAGCTTGCCCTTGGCCCAGTCCTTGATGCATGACAGGGCTCTGTAGTTAAGGATGGGAAATCAGGGTAATGTTAAACTGAAGAATGTCGTGTCATGTGGAGCCACCTGAGCTACCACCATGGGAGTATTTAGGGTTCAGGCTAACACACATACATAGGCAGAAGGGCATATTCTGTGGACACAGCCTGGAAGCATAGGTACATATAAACATATTCAGGAGATATCTAGGTATTTGCTAAGGAGAAAACCTAACAAGATACATCTTTTTCTTTGGCATCATCAAAGTAGGGCAAAAGAACAATTACATTGGTGAGCTTGTCTGTGCTGGGGTGGTTAATTTTCTTCACAGTAGCTGGTAAGGGACTGTGTTTTGGATTTGTGATGGAAAGAGTGTTATAACGCCCAAATATTTTAGCTATGGCCAAGCAGTGCTTACACGGCCTCAAGGCCTTTTCTGCTACTCACCCCACCCCACAGTGAGCAGGCTGGGAGTGCACAAGGTGTTGGGAGGGGACACAGTCAGGGCAGCTGACCCCATGTCACCACAGGGGTACCCCACACCGTAAGATGCCACGTTCAGCACGTGAGCTGGGAGAAGAAGGAAGGGGGACATTCGGAGTTATGGCACTTGCCTTCAGGAGCAGCTGTTACACAGGATGGAGGCCGTTTTTGGGAGTGGCTGAACACCTGCTTGCTGATGGCAAGTGCTGAGTTACTTTCTCGTTTCAGTTTGCTTATGTGAGCAGCTTTTGTTTTACCCATTAAACTCTATCTCACCCCACGAGTTTTCTCAGTTTTACCTTTTTGATTCTCCCCCCCGTCTCACTGGAGAGGGCAAATGACTGACTGTGAGTTAACTCCAGTGGCTCAGATGCCAGCTGGGGTTAAACCACAGGAGTTTTTAAAACCTGTTTGTACTGTAACTTCCAAGGAGCAGGGTGTTTTGGAAGTACTGTCCCATAAATACAAGGCCTGGCTGTCCAAAGCAAAGACAGGGTTGCGCAATGGGCACGGACGGATGTTGGTGGTCAGGGCGCTGTCCCTCTGAGCTCCACCCTTTTTGCTCAACTTCAGTTCTGTAAAATACAAAAAGCTACATTGCACCAAGTCACTTATGGCAAAGTTCTGCATCTCATTGTGCAGTTGTGGAGGTTTTGTGGGGGTTTTTTCATTTTTTTCTCGAAATGATCCCATTTTGTTTGGAATGCCAAAGATAGTTGTTGTAGTGGATTTGTCTAACTTCCTGTCAAATCAGTGTTTAGTCTCCGAAATGTCTTTTGTTGGCAAGTCACAGAAAGTTTCATAGCATAGTTCACTGTAGAGATTTAGCTAATCTGATTTAGCATGAAGTGCTTGCCAAATTTGCAAGCCATTGGGCTTCTTGTTAGACGGTGGGTTCCAAAACCTTTTTTTACTTTTGAGAGGCTTAGACTCTTAACAGGATAAGAAGTTTGTCTTCTCCTGCATTCTGCCTATTGCCTACCATGGAAAAAAATGGAAGGGGCCTAATCTCTATTTATTCAGAAGCTTTCAAAGCTAAAATTCATTTAGGAAATGGACTTCAGGGATGATATGGGTGACAGTTTCCAGAACTTAACTCTGATATCAGTATAAACATGTTAATGAAGTCAGCCTACTTCTTTTGTTCAAAAAAATTCAACCGAAAATCAATAAAATAGTCTTCCTATTTCTTCACTAGAGAAAAAAAGAAGTTAAATTAGGGCATACTGGCAGCAGTGTGAAGAAAGGGGGTTCCCTGTCTTGATTTGACACTTATTTATTAGTTTTGTTGAGTGACAGATGTGGGACAAATAGAAGAATCTAGCTGCATACAAAAATAAATAAAGGGTATTAGAGTAACATATTTATGCATGTGCACTAAGCTTTGACGCTTTGTTCTGACAGTCAGCATTTAGCAAAACCCCCAGTGCATATTTAAGTGGAAATATAAAATAGGTGGTTTTGCAACAAAACCTTTGCAGCTGGCATGTTTTATAACAGGTAGAAATTGGAGATACCTGCATCTAGATTTTCACAATTATAACTGATACTGCACTTCCTCTAACTTAATGAGAAATTATTCATATTTTTGTACAGAGCCCTTAATTAGGTTCTTCTGCATGGATGTGTAAGAAAGCTTGATAAGTGAGAACCTTTGGGTGCATAACTGAGATGCCTTTATTCAGAAAAGAGTGTTGCAGCTTACTGCACTGCTTAAAGTGAAAGTGTGTTTATCTTATGAATTATTTGTTTCACAGAGGCAGTTAAAGGATTACTTGAACGAGTCTCACTTGTGGGGCAGAAATGGAACAGCAACTTAAAAGAGGGCGGTTCATGTCTTCAAGAGCTGTTACAATAAAATCAGACGAGGCCCAGATAGTGTGGAAAGAGGGAGGAATAGGATCCCAGCAACTTGATATGTGTCAGTCTCCCTATGAGCTCCTCAGGCCCTGATCCAGAGAAACACCACACCATCCCTGGCCCTTGGTCTGGAATTCCATACACCAAGATTAAACCTGTCCCACAAAACACCCTAATGGTGCTACCTGCCTACTGATGAGAGGACTGGAGAAACCCCTGGGATGGTACACAAAAGAAGCTGCTCGAAACCTGTAATTCCTTTTACAGACATGCAGTCCTTAGTCATCTGATCCATAATAGTCTGAACTCTTTTCTTTAAAAGTTCCAGAGAATAATTTCTGAATATGAAAAATCCATCTGGTCGCAGCCTTAATTTCACTGGAGCACAAAAGTGGGCTTAACAGTGATTACACACTTAACTTTTAATTTCGATATCCAAGTGTGTCTTATGCCTCTTAAATTGATTTTCCCATCTACTTATGATGCTATTTCCTATGTCTGACTTTGTAGCTACTCTGGTCATTTGCTCTGTCAAACTTCATTCTCCTGGTTTTGCCCACTCTGGTTTGAGCATAGAGGGATTTCTCATCGTATTTGGATGAATCTCAGCTCCAGGTACCCTTATGGGGCTCTGTGTCAGTGGAAATTTTCCAGGAATGTATAGAAGAGCTAGGTCTTCAGATTTTGTGCTGATCTGTTCTGACTGTATTTTCTTGTGATTAGGATCATATGTGATTGATTTTAAGGGACACTGCACCAAGCATCTTTTAGGAGAACAGTTATACTAACAGGCAATTCTCTTTTAACCATCTGTATTTCTCTCCGGACAAAAAATTTTAATGAAGTCACTTATTTTTCTGTCTCAGTAACAGCCAAATGAAATTTTATCTTTCTATTCTTCTGGTTGCTTTCTAACTTACATGGGAGGAGAAGGAGAACATCTCTCTCTCCCTTCTCTTAATGTCAAGAGGGCTTTTGAGAGGAAGTAGAAAAAGAAAAAACTAAACAACAACTAAAAACATGAACTCAGTAACGGAGAAACATCAAATTGTTCAATTGACAGAAGGAAAGCTCAGAGGAAGAGGAAAATGTGGATGGCTGTATTGATATGGCTGTAAATGTGCAGTCCTAGAAACCAAAAAATCTTCTTATGTGCAAAGGTTGATAAAATGAAAATAAATTATCCTTGCACCAAAACATTTCTTTCAATCTTTATTTCCTTGCTTTTGCCTTTGATGTTGTCTGTATTTTAATAGTAATTTGCCTAGGGTTTTGCTTTATTTCCTGGGTTCAATCCAAATCCTGTTGGGCACACTTAAAGAATATCACCATTCTGCAGCCAGTTGTATCTGATCCAGAGCCTGAAATGGTTATTCATGCTTTTGTTACCTCAAGATTAGACTATTCAAACTCCTTGCTGGTTGGTTTCCCTGATAATGCCTTCTATGAACTCCAACTGTTAGAAAATGTGTTTGCTGAAGTGATCCACTGACTGCAAAGTCAGTGCAATGACTATTAACTGCATCATTAATTAAATTTAAATTATTCCATGAATCTGCAAAAAGCATGAATAGCGTCAGCATACCATGTCCCTAAAAATTTGATTTTGTCACTACAGGTACAGACTGGGTTTTACCTGCTTCAGCAAGGAAGAATTGTCTCTGTCATGTTCAGTGGGACAGTATGGGCTAAGGTCAGTGACAAGAAATGCAGCGGAGCTGGCCTATAACCAGGTATATCTGTCAGATGGCACACAGGTAGCTTTCATGAATTATAGAGAGCATTAATTTTAATAGTGTTTCATACTCACTCCAGCTGTTGTATGTCCACAGGAGGCCTTAACTACTTGTACTGTAGCTACGGTACAACAGAATGAATTCTTCTTTTCAGCGTTCAGTTTAGGTTTCATTAGCATCTTAACTAGCACAATATGGAACAAACCAGCATGGATTTTAACAGAGATGCTTTTTAAATTTAATAACAACAAACATAAGAATCTGTAGAGAAAAGCTCCTTGAATTCACAGAGCTTCTAGCTTTTCACCTCTGCGTGTGTGCTTATGAGAAACAGGGAGGCAGGGGAAGAAAAAAAGTGCTGAAACACAGACTCAAAATTGCAGACTGGAAACTTAAATGCCATCAAGGCCTAAGCCAGTTAAAAATACAAGCCTACATTCTGACCTGATCAAATACCTAGTGAATTGGATGCTGTAGATATGATTATTCATTAAAAAAATAATTTTAAAAAAATCCACTTTTATTTAACACCCTGTGTAATGGTTGCAGGATATTCTGACACTGCCCCGCTTCTGACTGTTGACCCTCCACCACACCACAACATCCATTCTCCCCCTGTCCCCAGTGCCATGAAGCAGCTGATAGTGTTTACTGACATACTGCACAGCAGCTCTACCTTTCATGGGCAGAAATCTGCCCTCTCCACTCACTGAAAGAGGAGCTGCAATTTGCCCTTTGATTTGTTACCCAAGTGCGAACAGCTGCACGAGTAACCCTTTTTTTTAATGCATAACAAACAAAAGGAGCATAAAACTTTCAGACAGGTCTTTTGCACATTGCCTGTGGTGCTATGCTTTCCCAGACTACAACATAATCAGAGAGAGCCTCTCAATACAGAAAGAATAGTGGGAAAGCATCCCTTGCAGCAAGAATCAGCAATGCCACCCTTTATGCTAATTAAGTGGTTTTGAATTGTGTACCCAGCTGTGTTGCACTGAATTGTGCAAATGGGGGATAAAATCAAACCCATTTTCAACTTTTACTTCTTCAGCGTTTATTTGTATTGTATTGCCAGGGTATAAATGCTTTCACGTGATGTGCTTTATGCACAAGTATGAAATATTAAAGAGGGCTGAATAATTTCATTGGAACCACACAGAGTCCACTACTCTTTCCATAGTGAATGCTCCAGAGTAGAAGTCTGAATGAGTAACAAAGATTTATAATGTGCCCCAGAGGTCAAAACACTCTAGCTTTGACAGAACAATGAAGGGATCAAATTCCAATGGAGACTGGCCTCCCCTGAGCTCTCCTGGCCTCTGGTCACCCTGGCCATACAATGCAAGGGATTATTCACAAAAATACCTCAGTCATTCTCAAGGGGTTTTGTGGTTTACAGAGAAAAAAGCCTAGACCCCAACCATGTGGGAGTACACTTGTTAAATCAACTCTTCCATTTTCACTCAGAACCAGGTGGATAGCAAAACAATCTCTATTCTTCCCATTATTGTGGCCATTAACAGAAAAAAAAAAAAAAAAAAAAAAAAAAAAAAAAAAAAAAAAAAAAAAAAAAAGAGACCAAACAGGCAGCTGGACATCCTGTAAAATGTGCATTTAAATGTCAGAAATTACTCTAAGGAGAAATGCTGAATTAGGATGTCATAAATGACTGTGCTGAGAAAGTACTGCTGAAGATGGGATATGGGTCTGGTTGTAAAAGCAACTTCCAGCACTGTCAGTAACGAGTGGGACTTGTGACTAGTAGAAGGTCTGGAGACCCAAAACTAGATCCAGACTGGGCAACTTCTTGGACAAAAATGTTCATTATTCCATTTCCTCTTGATGGTTTTTTCTGTCATGACTGAAATGTACCTTAGCATGTGACCTGTCATACACTGTCTTCCTGCCAAAGTCTAATGTTACAAAAAATAAAACAGGAAGAAATAGTTTTACCAGAAATTATAGGAATTTCTCACTTGAGATTTAATTTTAACTAGGGAAAGGGAAAGATTACCTCCTCTGTGAATCAGTAAAATAGGGCACTAGTACCAGCATCTTTATAACAGTTTGGATCAAACTTCTTTTTTCTGTTTTTTTTCAAGAAGGACCTTAAATTACTCTGGCAAAGACTAATGGCTGAGCAGCCTTATCCTTTCCAGTTGGGACAATAAAATCTCATTTTGTATTCAGCTATGTCAAAAGGCTGCTGGAAAAAAAAAAATGAGTGTTTCATACTTACCCATTCACATCATCTGCAAAGGGCTGTGTTCAAAGTTTTCCAAGCTAACAGAAGCCAGCTAAAGTTCAAATTGTTTTGCTAGTAATCCAGTGCTGAAGGTGGAGAGATTAGTTTAGTCATAAAAAAAGGCAACTGATACAGTCCAAATCCTGTGCTGAACATAAACACAAGATGTGTGACCTCAGTAGGCAAAAACTAGTGTGTGGTAAGCAAGGTCTTATCAGTAAACAAAGTAAGGAAACAAAAATCTTGTCCAAATACTGATCCTGTGACTTGTCAGGAAAAAAAGAAAAGAAAAGAAAAGAAAAGAAAAGAAAAGAAAAGAAAAGAAAAGAAAAGAAAAGAAAAGAAAAGAAAAGAAAAGAAAAGAAAAGAAAAGAAAAGAAAAGAAAAGAAAAGAAAGAAAGAAAGAAAGAAAGAAAGAAAGAAAGAAAGAAAGAAAAAAAACCCCAACAAAAAACCAGCAACAACAAAAAAACAGAGCTAACTAAACCTTAATGTTTAGTAACCTCTGATCCTATAGAAATATGTACACCATTTAAACAGCAGGAACATGACCATTCATGAGGATTTGATATTTCATCCTTGGTCAACTACATCATATTTGTGTAAATTAACAGAGAGATTACATTCTGAAGCTATTGGCAGTTAAGCTGCTTAATTTTGTCTTGTTCAGAAACCAGAGCATTATGCCTGATTTCTTGTGTAGTAAATCAGCAGAAAGGATGCTGTCATCAACACAATCTGAATTCCCAAGAAAAGTAGCCATGCTCAAGCTAATGTCATCTGCAAATGCAGCTTTGCCCCTTAGCCATCAACCAGAAAGGATAGTGTTGAAAAATTGGTAATGAGGTGCAGTGTGACTGCAGAAACAAGAGGAAACCACGCTGTGAGCCCTCCTTCAACTCAAATAAAATTTCCTGTCCCAGTGAAGAGTTTTCTGCCAATACCAGCCTCCCTGGGATACTGGCAGTCACTGGAGGCAGCCAGCGCTCGGTGGGTGCACTGCATGAGAGGACTGATGGAAGACAATGCAGAGCATTGTGCACAGTTTATTAAATCTTGCCAATCTCCTCGAATAAAAGTTAGCTCAAGGCAAAGGTCTGGCTGACAGCTGAACATGAGTCAAAAGTCCCACTAGGAATCTTGGTCTTTGTCACGGAGAGTGTTACAAATTCACTGAGAGAAACTTGCTCCTCTTAAGCAAAAATCTTTGGGAATTTTGTACATAGTACAACTTGCTTGCTTAAAACCTGGTGTCTGGCTGTACATTGACTAAATGAATCTGAAACCTAAGATATTAGCTCTCCTACATATTTACTGTGTATATACAGATTTTGGAAGCATGAGTATTTCTAGCTTTTAATTTGACCCATACTTTAATTTAATGTAGGCACAAATCTAATGAGATGAAATGGAGTTTGCAAATTGCACTTACAGCAGAACGTTTATTTTAGGGCTGTTTAGGTACCTTGAAAGTATAATTTCAGCTGTCATATAACTCACATGCAATGACACCAAGGAAAGACAAAGTAGAGAGAAGAGTCAGATACTGCTTATGAATTCCTGAGGGAAAAAAAATGAAAAGTGAGGAGTCTATAAAATAAAACAAATAGCACATAGATCAAGGAAGGGATTTAAAATCATTTAGGTATTGACTAAAAGAACTGCAATATTGAGTTTAGGGAGAGAGAATGTTTTAAAGATGAGCATAGGCCCTTTCTGAACCACCTTCTTGAGCTGCCAACAGAGTCAGGACACATACATTAGAAATTAAGTCAGGGAAATCATGCTGAAAATAAGTGAATGGAACAAGTAAGTGAGAGCTAAATTCACTTAATGAATAAGTGAAAATGGGTAAGTGTAAACGAGACGCACAATCGAGTTACTGAGGTAGGTTACTGGGTTAGTGATCTTGAGTTAAGGCTGTTATGTAACAGTGCCCTTAATTCCCTCTGACAATATGCACTGGGTAAGTCAGAAAGTGAACATACTAGAAAATGCTTTCGGCTGTGCAGAAAACAGAAAATGCTGCTGTTGGAACCATACCCCATTTTACCATAGAGAAGTGTTCTGCTGCTCTGTGTGGTATCTTTAAAGGAGATTTAAACACAGATTTTACTTCTCCAACCATTCCCTAATATCCTTTACTATTCTCAATAATGAAATAAAATGCTTCATGCAGGGTTTGTTGGTTTTTTGTTTGTTTTTTCTTTTTAAAAGTGATTTGAGGACTGCAGACATTTCAAAAGAGGTAGAGAAAACAGTGGGATCTTCTCTTAATCCAGAGTATTAATATTTGGCAAAGATGAGTCTGCTTTTCTTGGCAGCATTAGTTTTGAGGAAACTGGAAGCAATTTAAGAGAACAGTATGGAAACCTCTCATTAAACTTCATGGTAATGTAAAAGGAAAGTCAAACTGACTTTAACAAACTTCCTGGAAAAGCTCTTTTTTTAATACCTAGACACTTTAGGTATGTTCAGGCACATGTGCAAGACAAAAGTCCTAAAAAAATGCCAAAACATGTAATCAGTTGTCAGGGGCAACCAAAGGAATGCCCTGGACTCCAACAATCACTTAGGCTGGAAAAGACCTCTCAGGTAACCATTGGTTAAATCAGAATTTAACCATTAACCCAGCACTTCCAAGTCCACCACAAAACCATGTTCATGAGTTCATCTACATGTCTTTTAAATACCTTCAGGAATGGAGACTCAACTACTTCCCTAAGCACACTGTTACAATGCTTGACAATCCTTTTTGTGAAGGAAGTTTTTCCTAATGTCCAATCTGAACCTTCTCTGGTGCAACTTCAGGCCATTTCTTCTCATCCTGTCTCTTATCTGGGAGAAGATACCAATCCCCACCTTGCAACAGCCTCCTTTCAGGAAGTTGTAGAGTGAAAAGGTCTCCCCTGAGTCCCCTTTCATCCAGCATAGACAACCCAGCTCCTCAGCTGCTCCTCACCAGAACTGTGCTCCAGACCCTTCCCCAGCTCTGTTGTCTTTCTCTGGACTCATTCCAGCTCCTCAGTGTCTTTCTTGTAGTGAGGTGCACCAAACTGGACGCAGGATTTGAGATGTGGCCTCACCAGTGCTGAGTACAGGAGGACAATCACTGCCTTGCTCCTGCTGGCCACACTGTCACTGACACAGGCCAGGATGCCATTGCCTTTCTTGGCCACCTGGGCACAGCTGGCTCATGCTCAGCTGCTGTTGACCAACACTCCCAGGTCCTTTTCTGCAGGGCAGTTTTCAGACGCTATTCCCCGTGCCTTGACAGTACCCTGGGGTTGTCGTGTCCCAGGTACAGGACCTGGCACTTGGCTTTGTTGGACCTCACAGAGTTGGCCTCAGTCTGTTCACGCAGCCTGTCCAGACCCTGCTGTAAGCCTTCCTACCCTTTAGCAGATTGACACTCTCATCCGAGCTGGGGCTTTCTGTAAACTGGCTGAGGGTGGCCTCGATCTCCTCACCCAGATTGTTGATAGAGATATTAAATGGGACTCATCCCACTGAGTCCTGAGGAACAGTGCCAGCTCAGTTTCAGCCCATTCCTCAGCAATCTCTGCGCCCAGCCCTCCATCCAGCTTTTTGCCCAGCCAAGATCCTACCCATCCAAGCAAAGAACAGCCAGTTTCTCCAGGAGAATGCTGTCCCACAGGGAAATTATGTCAAAGGCTTTAATATAGTCCAGGTGTTGTAATGCAGCCCCAGCCCCAAGTAGGCATTTCTGTATAAGGAAAAGAGTTTCAGATTACCTTAAACATATAAGGAAACCAAACTAGAAAGTTCTGTGCTCTTTTCATCAGGCACAGGAGCAGGGATTGGGTTTTGAGAGTATACCTCAAAGCCTGCTGCCAATTTCTTTGGGCAAAGGTGCCAAACAGCCCACCTAGGTCATCAGGCACTAAAGGCACTACACAAAAGAACTCAAGGGCTTTTTTGGACTGCTCTACCAGTGTCAGAATGCTCTCTACATTGTGTTCGACTTCTATTTCTTTGTTTGTTTATGTTTATTATTTTCGTCTCTTATTAAAACCTTTTATTTTACAAAGCATGTCCAGAGAAGTTGTCTCGCTACGTGACTTAGGCCATTTCTCTGAACAGGGCTGGAGCCTTGGAGGTACTGGAAACCCCAGTATCTAGGTAAAAAAAAAAAACAAAACCTTCAGTACCAGAATATCCTAAGCTCATTCCCCTGGTAATATGCAGTCATCACTGTGGGGATCATTTCTCTTGATCACCATCATGTTTATGTACAGTCAAAGGTCTCTGTTATATGGGAGGTGCTATTTATTAAGGAGTTGGGAGAACTGGGTCTGCAACAGCAGTACATTGGGTCAGCAACAAACTTTCAGATGGAAACTTGTGTCAAACATCTCTGGCTGCAACTGCAGTGGTCGAGTACAGAAGTCTTGCTATATGTGTGCCTTGTCTGCTTAGCAGAAAAATAAAATTTTGGGGGAAGTTTAGAATACAAACTCTATGGTGCTAGGTATGTCTGATTTTTCAGCTCTTACCTGGTCTGTAAAGGGGAGCATGCATGTATATTAAAGACTTTCTCTGAAAGGTCATTAGTTTTTCTTGTTTGAGGCACGACAGCTAAGCCTGACTCAGAGCCTTGCACTAGATGTCATGGCTTTAATGCCTAGGACCTCGGGAAAGGAATTTTTTTGATAGATTGCTGCAGGTTTTGCATCCATAAATCCACTGATATACAATCAGCTTCAGGGTGGAATTTTTTTGACTCATGATGCATGCTGGGCAGTACAGAAAAAGAGTCCCAAGGAAAATCAGTCATCATTGAGAAGAATGCAATGCAAAGAAAGGTGAGTTCTTGGATTATATTGTTGTGGTTTTGGTGCTTTTTGCTGGGGGGAACATGGCCATAGCAAGAGTACAAAAGTCGTTTCAAGTAGTCAGTACTCGTACAAGTAAGACCACCCGTGATGAATCTATGGACTCTGCTGTGTTGGAAGAGTTTGCCTTCATGCTGTATAATTTTTAAGTTTAGTTTCAATCAGGCTGTAGGGGATATGATTAAGTTTACATCAATATAGTCACAGCATTGGCATCAGCCTTGGCGTTGGCACAAAACAAGCATTTTGTTTCAGTAAAGAATCATCTTGCTTTGCTTCATTTTCTGCATTAATTTACTGCTCAGTTCTGCTGCCTTTGGAGCCAATCGGAAAATCACATGCTGGCCTCTGTGGAAACAAGATTTTATCTTCTATTTCTAGCATACAAACCACATTAAGGTGTTCCTGACACTACACAGGAATGAAATAATTCTGAAGGTTTTATTGGTTTGTCTGAAAATTAAACTGCTTTGTCCCAACACAGTCTTCTAATTATAGAAATTTAAATGCCCATACTTAAAGGCAAATAACAATACCTGAAACTGTCCAAAGAATTATTTCTAATGTGCTTCTTGATTTTAACCTTGTTGTTGAATTTTGAAAATAATTTTTTTCATTTATTGATGTCAAAATATTTGCCAAGCTACTCATTACTATTTTTATTATGAAAGAAGAAGGATAAGAATTCAATGCCATGTAAAAAAAAAAAAAAGAAAAAAATAAATTACCACTTCGAGGAGTCAATTTTATACCATCTCATTTCTCAGTTCCAAAACTGAGAACAGCCTCATGGTTACAGTCCTGGGCCAAGAGTTAAAATCTTCCTTTAACTTTGATAAACAGTTCTTATGAAAGTTTGATAATTCCATATAATGATTCCACTTTTTCTGCATTAGAACGTTAAAAAATAAGGGTTTTTTTAATCCTACCAAACTCTTTCAAATTTTTACTTGCCAGTTATCTGATCATAACACAGCAAGGGCCCGATTTTTGTTGAAAATTAGTAAACATTATTGTTTGAATCTTAAACAAAACTAATTTTGGTGGTTTTATTGTTCTGTGTCTTACATAATTCTCTCTTTCCCAGAGAGCATTAAAGACCTCATACAGCATTTCCAGCTGCTGACATTTGCTTAAATAAGGCAGTAATTTGCTCCTTATACAACAGCTATGAACCATACTTTCCAGAGCACATAAAGGAATATCCATTTTTCATCTGATCTGGACAATTGGGGAAAATGGCAGAAGCACCAAGGCTTGATGAAAAATCACTGAAAGACAATCCAAGGCTAAAGTAACGTAATGTCTTTTTTGGTGGGTTCACTGCCATCATCAAAGATTTTCATATACCATTCTGGTTTAATGATTCATAGCATCATTTGCAGTAACACCCGGGTAGCTTTACTCTCACTGTACATTTTTCTTCCTTTAAATGCCCAAAACTGCCTGACAGGCTTGGTCCCCAAGGAGTTCAAATGCTGCGTGGTTATCTTGGTTTGAAAGACAGGTATCTGCAAGGGAGGGGCAGTGCCTCCCTAGGAATGGAGAATTCAAATCCCTTCCCTCCAAATTATCATAATTTAGAAAATTAAAGGGGCTTTCAGGCAGAGGTATGGGGATAGGAATAACAGTTCTTTACTAGTAAGTACAACAAGGCAAACAAACAACAACTCCAGCATTAATAATAAACAGAACCAGGAACCTCGAGGGGTTTTATTTCACAAAGCCTGGGGCAGTCTGATCCCTTGGGACCCCAACAGCACCAAGGTGGAACAGTGGAAACTCCCGGGCTGGTGGCTGAGATTCATCAGGAGCTGTGCAGTGGTAGCTGGAATGGCAGGGATGTCCTGGCCGGGCAGGGCCGTGCGGGGCCCCAGAGCAGAAATAAACCTCGAAGCAGCGCCGAAGAAACGGCGGTGGTGGAGCAGGGCTGGCCCGGCAGGGCAGGAGCAGGCGAGATCAGAATTCCTGGGCACATGAGGAGACGGTGATAGATTTCTCAGGATTGGACTTGGTGACAGTGAGCTCCTCCGCAGCAAGCAGCAGCCTGGCCGTCCTCTCTCCGATGCTGAGAGAAAGAGGGAGAAGCTGACCCCAGCCCTGTCCTTTACCTGCCCCAAAAGTCATTTCCCTATCTGAAAGAAACTCCCAGAGACCCAAAGAAGTGTATCCAGGTGCTACAACTCCTCTCCTTTGGCCCCTTTGTTCTGCTTGAGTACCTACAAGTACCCAGTAGTTTCCTAGCAACTTATGGGAAAAATTCTGTAAGTGAAAAAGAAACAATTCTAACCCCTGACAGTGGTTTAAAGTGCACTTTCCAGATCCAGCTCCCCAGTTCTATCCAGAAAAGCAGTAAAGGTTCATACAGGTGAAACATCTCTTAAGTTCAAGTAGGTAAAGTTCAAACACGCTTCCATGCCTTTAGTCTGCTCTCACTGAAGCTACAGGACTAGCAAAAGATTTTCAACATGCAAGCAGTCTTGCAGAGTACCAGATACAGAGAACCAACTTATAAAGTATATTTTATGGTCCTCTATGCTTTTTAGGATGACAGTATATCTATATATCACCAATCTCCACGCCTAATATCTATAATCACTATCCCAAAGCAAGCATTAATTGTACATTCAGCCAACCCACCTTGCCTTGCCTTGCTTTTTGTTCTTCTCTTTTTCCTTCTTTCTAGGAAGCTGTTGTGGGACTGAACTCCCAAATATGTGATCCACACATCCTCACACATAGGAAAATGTGATCCAGACAGTGCTATTAATAGGCAATCACAAGAATCATTTTGATTCATTTTTAACAAAAGGAGGGACAAGAGTTACTGTGAGGTAAGTACGAAGTTCATTAAAACCAACAGGAGTTTTTCACCTAATACCAATCTCTGGATCAAAATCCATGTGCTTTAGTCACTATGGAGCACAAAATCTAGAAGTCAAGGTATTCTGTCAGATGCTGTTAGTTTTGCTATTCTCTATTGATGGTATGATAATCAAAAGAACTCTTGGAAGTGCTTTTTAATGCCTATAAAACATAAAGTGAAATTTGAAAATCACTTATTGTAAATTTACATTTAAATTGTGAGAATTTTTTAGCTAATATTTGAGTTTAAGCTACCCAATCTTCTACTTATGGTATTTATCATTACATGGTCAATTTTTTTTCCTTAAGATTTTTAACCAAAAAGCCTGGATAATTCCCTGTTTGGCTCCTTGGAGTTTCAAGATGCTTCTTGCTCCAGAAGTCATTCTATGACTCATCATGTCAATGTATAGCTTACTGATTAGTCAATGTATAACTTACTGATTAATGACCATAGAGTTGACAAAGATCTAATTACTTGGAAAATGTTTGTACCTTTTTAATTTTTTTTTCCTTTCAAGCATGAGAATATTATCAGAATGATTTTCTTTACAGGATTTATTATTTTAGTTAGTATTAAATAACCTCAACTCTTCTGGATAAAACATTCCTAGATGTAGAGCCCCTTAGCCAAAAATTTGCAGTTCATAGCTGAATATGTTTACTAGTGGGCTATGTTTTCTGTTCTGCTTGGAACAATTGATGCTATTTGTATGTACAAACAGCTCTTTTTTTGACATTGCTCAGCTCAGATTTTAGTTTGATACTTCAGAGCACCAAGTTGATATGTTTAAATAAAGATAAGGACAACATGAAGTGTGTCTGGCATACCAATCCTCTTCAAGCTGCTCTGCAGAGAAAGTTCCTTTGAATATATAAGATGCAGTTAAAAGTAAAATTATTGCTTGAAAGTTATGCATTAAGTCCTACTTTTAAAATGGCTGCACTCCCCACTGAATGCTCTGCTGCTTATCTAACAAGTCTGAAAGGGTTTTCAGAGCTGGATACTAGGTTTGCAGGATCATCCCCATCCCATCTGATTTGCATTATGTACCCATCACTTCATTCAGTGCTATGACTATTTACACATAATTCTTGTTTAAAAAAATTGATACCCGACAGTATTTTCATAGAAGAAGAAAGAACTGTAGCTTTACTTATCCTCCCCCAAATTACTGACATTGAGGCTTTTCTTGTCATCTCTGAAGTACAAATACTTTGAAGACACAGAGCGAATAAGACATTTCATACCTCTGTGGCCACTGGAGGGTTAGATTAGAGCATTTCTGATGTACAAACACTCCATATGATAAATCTGAGGGTGAGTGAAGACTCTTGCTTTGTCAAATGTTGCAAATCTTGACAGCTGAGCTGGTTAAATTAAAAAAGAATACTTTCTTAAAAAATATTTTTAAGTTCTTTCTTGTTTCCAATTTGAACAGGAAAAAAATATATGATTCTAACTAGTTTGTTTCCTTTGGAAAAAAATCACACCTTCAAAAATTGAGGCTAAAAGCTCTATCAAAGGAAGAATTATTCTCCATTGCCAAGTATTTGAACAAGATTATTAGTGTCTTGTGGTACCAATTAATTGTTGATAGAAACCCAAAAGGTCTCATATACCCTTTATGGAAAGGAGGAAAGGAAGATTTTATAATGGAGATACTCAAGTTCGCCACAAGATACCATGGGGCAAGCATTCTGTGGAGTGTGTGGTGCCACTGGACATCAGCAACATATAGGGTCACAAAATACACGTTCTCAACAAGATACATACAAAAGCCATCATTCAAAACAGTTTAGGTTTTTCAGGATGGATCAAAACCCTTGGTAATAATAACAAACTAATTTTACATGTTCCAATTTCCAAGGAGCAAGCAATTCTGAAAACAACCTTTTGGTTTCTCTCGTTGTACTCAGGTTGCCAGGCTCTGGCAGGCTGTATATATGCACATGTATTATACATATTATGCATATGGTTGCATATGTATATAGAGACATACACGTACGTGTGTCTGTCCCTCTGGCCAGGCTTGTTTCAGAAACAGAACATTCCTTTGTGCCTTCTGTGTACAGGAATCCTGTGATGCAGCATGGCAAAGGGTCACCAATCCAGTTACAAAATTCCCACCATTTGTCTGAAGACCTTCTGGGACCTGTGGAGATCAAGGTAGGCTGCTGTTTAAATAGTCTTCATCTCCTTTTCCATCTCAAGTGGTTCATATTGTTTTATTTCATGTTTATTTCATGTTGTCATAGTTCTTACTTCTTTGTGTCCCAACAGTATTTGGCTCTTCACAAGGGCAAGGATCTCCTTGATTATTCTGTTTATGTTTGCTTTATCCCTCCTTTTTCTGCCTTTTGTATGGAGATTTTCAAAGATTTTCATTGAAAGCCTCACAAATTTACTTGCATGACACAGATAAATTCTTCAAGAGGACCTCTGGTATCCCAGAAATGTTGCAGAGGCTTTGATCAACTGATAGCAGCGTACACCACATATCACCCCTCCCAACAATGTCAGCTATTTCCAACATGTTTTGTCTTGCATAACTCCACTGTGAAATCTTAATAATTCTTTTTATTTAGAGAAATGAAGAAAGATCTTGGGCAAGTAATAAAAATTTGAAATGGAACATCTTTCTTACAGACAGAATTGATTCTTTGTCCTCTAAAATAGTCAATAACTTCCATAAGACTCATATATTATGTTTTTAGAGGAGATAAGGAGTTACAGTGGTGATTCACAAATGCTACCATGTATTCCAGCAGTAACTAAAAGTTATCTGACAGTTTTGAAGAACTGGAGGGTATACTTATCTTTGAGAAATACTCCTAAATCTAATTCTTTTCAAAATTACTATTATTTAGTACCACATATAACAGTTCTCTATAGATAAACATGAGACTTCTTACAGACTGGACATATTACCACAGATCCTAGACTTCCAATGTCTATTAGATTTTGCAATAATGGTTATCTCTGAGCATATAAAATGTAAAATCCACAGAATCATAATTCCCACACAGAATTTGTTCACCCTTCTCCCTCACAGATCCACAAACAGCATGCACATTCCCTCCCATCCTCATCTTGCTAAATGCACACATGCCTTACACACCTTCCTACAGAATTGTCTTTCCAAAGAAGAGACATGTTTTCTCTGTGATAACTTCATTCAAGTGTTTTCCTGTGGTAGGGTGCTTACAATTTGACACAAACTGTTTGACTCCCATTTTTGTAGCATTTATTTGTAAATGTATGAAAGATGGATATCTATTCATTACAGTGCATTGTTTTGCTGATTTTCTGGTAAGTTTTTGTTTGTTTATATGAGGCAAGAGTTTCTTCTGTCATACTCCACACAGTGTTTTGTGTGTAACCTGTTTGTGTGCCTTAAACCTTCCTAAGCCCAGCTAGTGAGAAACACCACAGCCCTTATTAAAAGACTGAGAACATGTCTAAACAATGCAAATGAACCAGAAGATTGTACATCCTTAAGTCCTTTAATAAAGTCCCAAGGTAGAGGAAACTGACCTCTGAAATTTATCTCTACATTACAGCTTTTCCTTCCAATCCAGCGGATACTTGACCTTCTAAATTAAATCTGATAAATCTAAATCCTTTTTTCTTAAGGGGAAAGAAAAGCAAACCAACATAATGGCTTTTTTTCTCCATTTTATGCACAAAGATAGAAAAGCAAACCAACATAATAGCTTTTTTTCTTCATTTTATGCACAAAGATAGTGAATTCCTACCTGTATGACTAGCAGAAATCCTTGATGTTTTTTATGCTAGCAGCCCAAGGACAAGGAGACCACTAATGGTGGGTTTTTTCCATATTTGAGTATGCTCACAGATGTTTTCAGCTACAGATTATTTCTACTATCAAAGAGAGGAGTAAATCAAATTGAGTTCACATTTATGACACACTTTTTCCTATGGGGTTCTGTGCACTTTTCCTTTGAAGTATTCTCTAGTCTTCTGATAGATTTTTTACTACATTTTGGCGTGATGAGGGATCTGACAGTACACTGAGTGTTTGGGGATTTAAAACCTGACCCAAAGCCCACAGAATTCTGCAGGAGTCTTTCTTCTGCATTCTGTAGGGTCTAAATCTGTTCCTTAAAAAAACTTTCCTGAAGAAACCTGGGATTTGTACACTCCCTGCTTGCTTGTGGGTATATTTGGTTCTTTTTCCTTTCATTTCTCTCTTGCTTCCACCTCTGCCAATTACTTTGTGCAGAACTTCAGAAATTGTTTAAAATCATGGGTGAAAAATACTGTTTCCACTCTACTTGTTGTTTGTACTTGTACAGCGTATCTAACAGCTGTCCTGGGAAGATCAGTAAGTTCTGATATTTTTCAAAGCTTTCTCTAACCCTTTCCTTTATTGGAAAGGGTTAGAGAAAGCTTGGAAAAAATGTCCTCTGTGGCAGATGTGCCTGTAAGGCTTTGAGAAGGGAACCCATGCTGCACAAACTTGTCAAATCCCATTGGAGGAATCAGTGATGGTGAAAGAGGTATAATATTTTCAAGATACACCCGTGTATTTTAAAGAGCTTTTGGCAAGGCTCCTCAACATGGGTTCTTAAGAAGATAACTTGACATTCATTAATAACTGATTAGAGTTTAGAGAAAGAGGAATAGGGCTAGTGGCCAGCCTTACAGTGGGCAAAGTCACAGGTGCATTGCTATGGTGATATGCAGTAGGATCAGTGCTTTGCATCTCATCCTAGGAGATCCAAAAGCACAGGCAGCTGGTGAATAGACAAATGTTTGCTGGTGTTATAAAAATAGGCAGGATAATAAAAGCTAGAGTTAGTTGGGAAGAATTATAGCAAGACTGCATTGGCAAGCAATAAAATGGTTAGTAAAATCCTTCGTAGATGGATGTGATGTACCTGAGAAAAATATGAACTCTAAATGATCACTAACAAGTCCAGAGAGACAAGAGGGAATCATCACAGTCAGCTTGATGAAAACATCAGTTTGATAGGCAGCAGGGGTCAAAATCAAAACAGAATGTTAGGGGGAAATGAATCAAAGGAAAAAGCTAGAAATTATGTCCCAGTGCACCTTTAGTGGGACCCATATCTTCAAAGATGTGTAGTTTGCATCCTCCTATCTATAACCATGTATAGTAGGAGTGGTGTTCACATTTCACAAGGGCTGGATAACACTACTTCCTGAGCAGGATGTCATTCTGTGGCTTTACTACAATGAAAATTTTCCCCCAGGCAGTCAGAGTTGATGACAGGCAAACAAACAAAAAACCCTACAAAACAAAAGACTCTTCCATTTGAAAGAGAGATTTATATGGAGGAAGAGGCTGTAATAACTGCATGCATATCTCTGTGAATTAAATGGTGAAAAGTAAAGAGTTATGAAGTATTTCTCACAGAACAAGCACTGAAATCATCAGGCAACAGCTTTAAAACAGATCAAAATATTTTTCACATGCACACGCTCCCCAAATCGCATAATTAAACTCCAGAAACTGTCCCTCACAATATCCTCCTAGGCAAACTCAGGAAGTGTGGACTGGATGAGTGGACAGTGAGGTGGATTGAGAACTGCCTGAATGGGTGATCCCGGAGGATCATGAACAGTGGCACAGTAGAGGCCTGTCACTGGTATCCACCAGGGTTCAGGCTGGGGCCCTGTGTTCTTTGATGGTCATCAGTGAGTTGCAGGAAGGGGCAGAGGCCTCCTCAGCGAGGTCACTGATGCTCAGAGCTGGGAGCGTGGCCGATACCCCCGAGAGCTGTGCACCCTTCAGAGGGGCCTTGACAGGCTGCAGGGACGGGCAGAGGAACGGCCTGAGATCCAGCCCAGGCAAATGCAGGGTCCTGCAGCGGGGAAGGACAAGGCCAGGCACCAGCACGGGCTGGGGCCGACCGGCTGGGGCAGCTCTGCAGAGAAGGGCCTGGGGCTCCTGGTGCACAATGAGCTGTCCATGAGCCAGCAGTGCCCTGGGGCCGAGAGGGCCAGTGGGATCCTGGGGTGCACTAGGGAGAGCGTTGCCAGCAGGGCAGGGAGGTGATCCTGCCCCTCTGCTCAGCCCCAGGGAGACGGGTCTGGAGTGCTGTGCCCAGTTCTGGGCTCCTCAGGACAAGAGACACGTAGCAAGTCCAGTGCAGGGCAACAAGGATGATTAGAGGACTGGAGCATCACCCTTACAATGAAAGGCTGAGGGAGCTGGGTCTGTTCAGCCTTGAAAAGAGACAACTGAGAGGGGATTCCATCCCTGTCTACAAGTATCTGAAAGAAGGATGTCAAGAAGATGGATCCAGGCTCTTCAGAATTGCCAAGCAATAGGACAAGAGGCAGATGCTGATGCACAGGGAGTTCCACCTGACCATGGGAAAGAATTTCTTCCCTGTGCAGTGACTGTGCACTGGCACAGACTGCCCAGAGAGGCTGTGGATTGTCCCTCACTGGAGATATTCCAGAACTGTCTGGACATAATCCTGTGTCATATGCTCTGGGATGACCCTGCTCAAGCAGAGAGATTGGACCAGATGATCCACTGTGTTCCCTTCCAACCTGACCCATTCTGGGATTCCCACAGGATCACAGAGGTGTCAAAACAAAGAATATCCATCACTGAATATTGAGAGCACTGGCTTGAATTCATCCTGTAGTGTTAAAATCCTGAAGACACTAATTACATGAATCACTGTCTAGTTTTCATTCTCATGCATTTCTCCCTCATAATAGATGCTCAGTCAGTAGGAAAACCTTATGCAAAAGCTTTAAAAACTTGTATTTTTTTACAAAACCTTGATAGTCCTTAGGTGTGCTTTTCTATATAGACAGCCACACCCTGCATCCAGGTTGGCTATGAGGCTGTTTCCAAGACCTTGCACATGTGAGCTTTTTATATAGAAAAAATGTTTTTGGAATCCTGGACCATGAACTCCATGCTCCCAGCTATCAAAAAACCCCCTCACCATTATGTTCAGATAACTGAATCCATCTGAAAGACACCAAAGTTGTATCACAGTATAAAGGAACTTCACTGTGATGTTAACACAAAAAAACCACCTGCTTTACGGAGAACTGTTGAGGGAGTCCAAGGGCCTCACAGGCTTACAAAACTGGACCCTGCTCGGGACTCATGGCCCCAGGCAGTTTTCTTTTTCGTTACTTGGTTTGAGGAAAGAAGATAGATATTGTGTTCTAGGAGAAATGTTGCTTAACAACTTTAAAGATAAGTAGAGTATTATTCCTGTTTCAAAAATAATTCTGCTACATCACGCATCACAAGAATGGAAAATATGTGGAGCAACTGCAGTAAAGCCAGAAACAAAACAGATGTATTGCGCTTTCTATTGTTTCTAAATGCACAACATGCCTACACACTAGCCAAATCATTGAGAAATAAGCTATGCACTAGCTGGTATCTCACGGGTGAATTTCATCAGGAATCTAACATTCTCAAAGAAAAAAAATCACCTTTATCCAACCTACCAAGTGAAGAAAAAACATGTAGTTAACAGCGTACTTAAATAATTTCCCTATTCTGCTTCCTCACCTCCCAGATTCTGACTATTAGTAATTTCTGGTGAATGGAATGTTGCAGAAGGCTTGTAGACTACTCTTAGCTTCACAACTGTTAATGGGTTATGCCCAGTAATATATTAGTTTTTTCATTATACTGTATGATTGAACATCCTGGCCAGATCAAACTGCTAGTGTGTGACCAGAGACACAGAATAAGAGCAAGGTGGAGTTGTTGGTGCATGAATTGTCTTGAAGACAGGGAGCTGAGTTTGTTGTGCTAGAGAAGTAGAACCCCGGATTTTATGAAGTGTTTGAAAACTTTCCTTTTCTAGCAAAGCCTTTTATAGAATACCACAATTAAGGGGGAAACAAAGCAGCAGCTCTTGTATTAGTATAGGCTGGGATGAGATTGGAATTTTGTCATTGTCATACCACATTCACATAAGGTAGTCACAAATGGCATGTGCATGCAGAACCATAACTGTGTGAAGAGCAATGTAGAGCCATTCTTGATTATTTTAGGGCAAAAGTTACAGACAAAATGTTTGATGTCATATAAAAAAATCAATACTTTTTCCAAGAGAGAAGGATAATGGGAACAGAATGAGGTCAGATTAACGGATGTGAGCAAGAAAATGTAAAGGACTTCCCTTGAGCCAGAGGGGACTGAAAAATTAAAATGACATTCATGGTGATTGTTTCTGTCATGAGGTTTTTCCCAAATCATATAAATTGCACATATGGTATCCAGACTTCCCATCACCTATCTGTTGTATAGCTCAGTCTTTCCACATAAAATAAGCAATCCATACACTTCTAGAAACATTTGCAACTCACTGAGGTATCCTCCACTGAACTCTACAAGGCAAAACATGAGACTCAGGCACTCCATCACTACAGTAGCAGTAAAACAATGATTTGATCTTCTCTTTTACCTCACATTTTAACCTTCAAAGCAGGACGAACTCATTTCTCCACCAGTCCCACTTAGTAGCCCTCCCTTCACCAGAGCTAAAGAGCAATGCAATGTTATATCACACACACACAGACACACAAAACAAAGGTAAACTACTGCTTCCTGCCATTAAACATTCAGTAAAGATAACTAATTAGTCCATATAACCAAAATGGGGCCTCAGTGTAATATGAATAATATCGTGAGCAAACTCCTAGTTGCAGAGATAGAAGATGGACTAATGCCATGGACTTTAGAGGAGTCAGGACTTTATCTGCATTCTTAAAAGACTCATATGTTTATATGAGCTGAGGTTTTTGTAGCTTTGATTTGCAGCAAATAAATCTTTTTTAATGACTCCATGTATACACCTTGAGACAACAAGAAGAAATTTGATTTTAAGAAACAAAATGTTTATATTTACCTTCTATATTGTTCTTCTCTCATTTATTCCCCATCCCTGCAAGTACCAAGTAACAAGTACCTCCACACAAGTATTCCCAAATCTAACTATTTATTACTAGGGTTTTTTAAAAGAATTTAATAAAATGGAAATGCAGTGGAAAAGCCCTGACTTGTATAATTTCTTAACAATCATTTAGGGCCTGCACCACATCCCTAATTTCATATGTCCTTTGAAATGAGAATACTTAAAAAAATAGAAACTGATATTGAGTATTAAGGGAAGTACAATACTCCAAATTTGCCACTTCAACCTGACATCAAAGGAATTGCATTTTCAATTAAGAAGATAGGCCAGAGATTTCTCCTCTGCAGTAGGAGAGCCTGAAGCTGTCTGAACAGATGAGTGAGGCTGGGTCACTCCACTGAACTTTGTTTCTTGGCCAGTGACTGTCTCCTTACAGAAACAGAGATGGGACTGTGCAGAGTGGGGCCTCAATGGACAAACAACCCCCAGATCAGAATGGGAAGAAAGAAATTGGCCATTTTTCTGCATCTGGCCCAAAGATATGAGAAAAAGTAAAACCTACCATCCAGTTTAAAGCCCTTTTTAAAGAGACCTCATACTTCTTTGGAAATAATTAGGGTTGTGAATTTCAAGAAAAGGATTGGTTTTGATATACTTGGAGAATACTCCTAATTTTCATCAGTAACTAAATGGTATCAACAATGAGTTTTACAATACTCTGTCCATATATTATTTCCTTGCTTTCTGACTTTTATAATAGACAACAAATTCTGAGTTTCTTAGTCATTTTACTTCCTCTGTTCATAAAAAGACAAGCAAGAGAAAGCCTTTTAAGATATTTATTTCCTTCCCTCCTTTTGCCTAAAATGCCTTTTCACTTTCAATTTAATTCCTGGGGAATGCCTGCTCTAGTGCAGAAAGACTATAGTTTTGGTTACAGTACCACATGGTCCTCAGAATTCAAAAATCATTCTTGCAAATTTAATTTGAATTAAATTAATAGATGAGAAAGATTTTTACATGACACTTTCATGACTAACTTGGTAGGTCATTACAGAATCTGATTACAAGGAAAACAATGTCCTTAAAAGGAACACTCAAGTAGTGTTTCCAGCTCCTTGATTTATCCTTCTTCTCTTGTTCTTAAATATAAAGGCTGGTGGAAAAAGCTTATTAAAATTTATTTTTTATTAAAAGTAAATAAATTATGCTCCTAGTTCTTATAGTAGGAAAACAAGACTTCTGAACAAAGTCAAGTGCAATGCTCTTTCCCTGTATCCCAGACAAAAGTCAGGTGAAATATGAGTTTGAAGATGTAAACTCAACATGCATTTACTCTGAAACACAGTATTGTCAATTACCTTTTGGAGTATTTCACAACTCCTAATTTTGGCAATTTCTTTTAGCCCAGGTTGGACTTTCGTGATGAACTAGTACTCGGTCTCAATCCAATACTTGACTGCAACCAGAAAGGAAAGGTAAATGCAGTAATAAAGCAATTTATCTGCCTTTTCCTCAATTTGCTCTGTTAGTTTGTCATAATTTCTATTTCTATAACCAGTATGTAACTTGGTGTCGCTAGGGTAGTTTTCCCATCTGTGGTCCAGTGGCTGATAATACTCTATGTAACAGGGGAAAAACCAAACCAACGCACTTGCAGATGTGCTTAAAATTTATCTATCCTTCACCAGCAGCACATGAAAAGTGACCTCATTTTTTACTATAAACTTTTTTCCAGTCTATGAGTGAATATATAATATTTTGGCACCCTTCCCATGTCCTATTAAATGACAAGGCTTTCTCCTAGCAAGGAAGCCCTTCAGACAGAGCAGGCTGAAAAATACCTGTCTAGAGGCAAATCAGATTATAAACTCCCGGGTGGCAGATGACTTACAAATACAATAATAAGTATAAAAACTTTATTATCCAAATTCAAACACCTGTTTTCCTCACCATTTAATATCTTCCAACATGATGGCGTGTCCATGATTCCTCTTCTCTCACAGATACAGCTGATAAATTGTTCTACTGTTCCATCATTTCTAGAGACTATTAAGGAAATCAAAGCAAAAGCTTCACAGTTCATCCAACCCTTAAACTGCAGCACTTACAGTGGAAAGGATGGGCATGAGGATCGATATGCTTTTCTCTTGTGCAAGCATTTCAACCCATGGTGAAAATAAGCTTCTTTGGAGATTTTATGTAGCCATTTTCATCAATATGTGACAACTCCAGAATGAAAGCCAAGAACTGACCAAGCTGAAGCTTGTAGAGTGTGGCACCGTTAATCTACTAGTGCAACTACGCTACACCTTGCCATTTTGCAAATCGTGAGTTGAGTCACAATAAAATTGAATGAGGTATGACTATTCAGGTCGTGATGTCTAATGCTGCCTACTTGCCTCTTGCTGATCTTGAAAAAAATTGTGATTTTTTTTAATGGTCATGGAAAAGCCTCATATGTCGTCAAACATCTTTCCTCTAAAAGTCCTAAAAGCCAAGTATCTACAGAGCATCCAATTAAGGAAATTTGTACTTTATGTTAAAAAGCAGTTTTACTTGTTTTGGTTCTTCATTCTGTCACTCCTGTGCCTGTGAAGATACATAAATGTATATTAAAATGAGAAAAGTAAAACATGCTGTACTCTCTCCCTTGATTGAAGAAATGTTCTGATTCCCATTTCAGCCAAGAATATGTAATGTGATCTCTTCAAGGGAAACTTAGGAGCCATTCATTAGCAGAGACAGTCTATAACCCTGTGACGTGTGCCTTTTCTCAGAAACACTTTGCCAGATGATTTTGTGAACTCTGTTCTCTCAACTGCAAGGAATAATTAACAGTTCATTGAGATGTGAAAGAAATATGGCATAAACTACCCCTGTCACAAGTCATGCATCAGTATACGGTGGCCATGGTGACACCAATGCCTCAGTCTCATTTTGTGGTGGGATGTAGACATGTATACACCTGAACCTCTTTGGAGGTCAGAAAGAAAGCTCCAGCTTCAGTTTGGAAAGGAGAAAAGCATTGAAGCCTGAATCTGGGATGTTTTGAAAGATTTCAGCTAATGCTCCCGAGAGACGCTGGGAACTGCTGTAAATAGAAAACCAACCTGCCTGTTGCAGTGGGTGACGCATACAGACTCTCCTCTGGGGCAGCAGCAGCGGGGCACCTGGAAGAAACCAGCTTTTGCAGGGCAGCTTAGAGCACTGTGGGCTTCTTTGTTCTTCTTCCACTCAAGACCAAGCTGCTGTCAGTCAGTGACACAAGAAATCTCTTAACAATGGGCATCAGGAATGTCTGTAGTCCTCAGCCCTGCTGTGGAAAGGTTATCTATTGATCACTGTCAACTGATAAAAGAGTGTGGAGAAAATGAAGTCTAAAAGGGACATTTTGTTTTAACAACTAATTTATGAGGTAGTTCTTGCTTTTGCAATAAAGTAAAGATTAAAAGCACTAACTGAATTAAATTCTCAGATCCTGAAATGTTTTTCTGAGTTCTTCTGTGTTTGTGAGAAGATGGATTCTTATATTCTCAGTCACTTGGACAGTATGTTTTCACAGGCACAGGAAGTGTGTGGATACAAGCTGAGGGAAATGGATTAACTATTCCCAGATCTGGTACTTGAAACTTAATTTATTTAGTTTGGATGCTGCAGCATGTAATTACTTGCTTTTAAGATGGGACACAATGTCCACTATGAAAGCATCAGAGAAAAGTTAGAGATGCTTCTATTGGTTAAACAGCTTAAAAATGCATTTGGGATATATTAATGAAGTCAGAACACTCCAGTATTTGCAAAATAACTTTTTTTTTGCCTTGTTTATCTTTTGTAAATGCAGCAAAAGCATATTATGATCACAAATTAACGGGTACCTGTGCAAGGTTTAAGTAAAGTAATTTTCTTTTGCCAAGTGCATTCTTATTTGCAAATACTGGACTAATGAACAGCTTTATTATAGGGCAGTGAAGTCATTGAATGGATTAATCATGCACTTGCTTCCATTTCAAGATGGATTAAGTTTGAGCTGTACTGGAAGCATTATTGAAATTCATGAAATACATCCTGTAACAATGTGAAAGGCTTGAGGAGCAGTTGCAGAAGCCTGTTAGTCCAAGGAAGTTATAAGCTAGACGCTGGAAAGTTTTAAGTCTTGGCGATTCAGTAGCAACCCTCTTGAAGGCTTGAACCTTAGAAATGTCACTGTTCTTAGGGTGGCAGACTATGGGAACTGCATGGAGGCTGTATACAAAGCAGTATGTATTGACAGAAAATGGTAAGTACTGCTTCAAAATGTCCTCTTTTTTGGTTTGTTTTTATTTTTATTTTTGTTTGCTTGCTTGTTTTGTTTTCAGTGGATTGCCAATTTAACTTTAAACACACCTTGATAGAAACGACAATACAAAGAAAAAAAGACTTGTTTATTGGGGGAGGAAAGAGGAGACACTTTTCAGGCTTTTAAAGTCAGTGCTGGGATTTCTAGGTGGTTACTGTTCTGGTGCAGACATAAAGCAACTGAAAGAATGGTCACCCTGGTGACAGCCAGAACAGCTTTAGTTCTCTTAAGTCCTCCAGAAAAATAGACAGTTCAGAAAGGCTGGTTTTGTTAACAGCAGCCAGCAGCTGTGTTTTGTTAATAATAATTATATATAATAATATCATGCAGCTGTGTGCTATATGCCAGGTGGTTTCCACTTCTGCACACTATGCTTGGAAGACTTTTAAAATTTTGAGTATTTTTGCTGACAGAGGTTTATGGTTACTCTGCGAAATCGCTGCCCACTTCAATGGTTACTCACTATTTCCAAGAGTAAATCCCTTCCTGTAGTCTA
Organism: Hirundo rustica; assembly: GCF_015227805.2. Taxonomy (NCBI): domain Eukaryota; kingdom Metazoa; phylum Chordata; class Aves; order Passeriformes; family Hirundinidae; genus Hirundo; species Hirundo rustica. Next base: position 104,407,559 of record NC_053451.1, on the reverse strand, counting down.
CTAGGCACTGAGCGTTGCCATATGCAGAGAACAACTTCACTGTTTTTTCACAGAGCCACTTTCTGCCCTTCAGATATTTTACTAGGAAAGATAACATTTTTTAAAGGTATTTGTAGTGTACATGTGTTTCTTAGAGAATATATTCCTTCAGTGAACTTTAGTTACATGTTTTATCTTCTTTTTAGTAGCTGTAGTAAGTCACTGTATTATCTGAGTATTCCTTGGCACTTTTAGTCCACAGTCAAATTCTCTGAGTAGTTAAGTTTCACTAATTACTAGTAGCTAAAAAGCAACACTTCCAATGTCATTGGATTATAAATGACATAATATACACATTGATTTTATTTATATGATTATCCCTTTGAAGTCCCGCTTTGTGCAGTGTTTCTGCAGCACAGACTTGTAGTCAGACAATTGAAGAGCCACTTGCCCTTCCTGTCTCATTCCTGGCCCAAATTCAAAGATATGATATTCACCATAGGGCTGTGAAAAGAGATCCTGTGACTGACAAGGATGTTGCAGTGAATTTCTCCATCTCCTGACACGTTTTATTTGATTAAAATTAATGAAAAAGCCCCACCTGAAAAATCATTAAATACGAAAACCAAACAAGGCCAAAACCCAAAGGAAAGCCGTTTTCAATGTGAAAACCCACCAAGAATTAAGATCAATATATTAGGATACAATTTATAATATCTAGATATGCAAGGATTTGCCACACATTGAAATCTATGGTGGCAGGAATGTTCTTCTTTCCCTGTGTCCCCACCAACAGTAGTAAGAAAAAATGAGGATTTTCTTTTAATCTAGAAGTGTTCTTAGGCACAGCAGGCTTGGGGAGTACGTAACTTGTAATTTGCATCTTTAGGCAAGTGGTAATTTATACTATTAACCAAACTGTAATTGTTATGGGAGAAAACACATTAAAAAAAAGGCCAGACAATAGTGACTATTCAGAGTCAGAAGTTATGAAATTAAAATAGGGTTGGTCTCACATTGCATACTCCCATCATTAAAGGCAGCTGGAATGACAGTGCTGACAGCTTTGGTATGAAAGATTTTCCTTTTAACACAGATTCAGTGCTCTGACAAATGCACTGTGTCTGTGGGGTAAAAGCCTCTGTTGAATATCAAAGATATGCTTCGGGATAGACCAGGGTTCTATAACTTCCTAGGCTTTCGGTTGCTGATCTGTGTAGGACATGTCCAAGGGCTCTGTAACTGGTGTAAATCCACTTTTTCCTTTGACTGTGGGAGTGCACTGATTCAAATAAGCAGGAGAAGAAAATGGGGGCCATAACACTGATGGGGTCAAAAAGTTTTGTCTAAACAATGACAGCCTTGGAAATCCATCCCCTAGAGCAGACAAGATGAAGAATTCTACAGTTCGCTTTCCTGGTCTCCTCTCTGGTCTTTGCAGACATAAGATTTCATCTATCCTCTGTCACTTTGTTCAAAAAGCTGCATTTGATCCAGGAATGCTGTTACGCAGCTGTTGTTTTAGCTGGTAAAGAAACCAAGATAAATTTCTGAAGGAACATTCTGGACATAAAACTTCAGGAAGCATTAGATCCACTCTGGATCCAAAGAAATTACCTTCTATAGTCACGCTTTTGATAATTTCCTAGTTTTCAGCACTGGCACATAAACACTTCTTATTAAACTAATGTACCACATGGCTTAAATGTTCCCAAAAAGCCCATGTCAGAAATGCAACTTGTAGAATTTTTATAGACAATACGATTTTTTCAAAACAACCCGTATTTAAATATTTTATCATTGCAGTACTCTTTGAAATTGTCCTGGTTTGGGACAAATTTGGGAGAAAACCCCTGTATAGGATCCCTCCAAGGAAGCAAACCTACGTGGCCCCTCCCTCCAACCGGTCCGGAAAAAAACCCAAAACTCTCTTTGGAGAAAAGTGGAAAAAACTATTTTACTAAACAAATGAAGTGCATACAAGTATAAAGAATGAACAGTATGAAACAATGAAACCTCTCCTTCTGAAGTGAGATGGCAAATTGAGAAAGACCTTGCCGTGGGTGTAGCTCGGCTCTCTCTCAGCGTCTCCTCAGTCCCAGTCCCTCTGGCGCTGCTAGAAAATGCCGAGGTCCAGGCCCCGGTGGGCCGCAGGTGCAGCCCCCAGTGCTCCCCTGGGTTTTCAGTCCAGAGCAGGTTTAAACAGTTCTGAGAAAAAGGAAAAAAAACAGTCTAGGGAAATTCTCTGCCCTAGCTAGCTGAAACTAACTAAAAGCAAAAAAAAGATCTCTGTCCTGCAGTCTCTCCAAGCCTCCGCCGAACACCCTGTCCGCAGAAGAATGTGGAGGAGTCGGGCAGTTTTCTCAAAACAAACTCCGCGCTTCTCCTTGCTCTTAGAACCAGTCTTAAAGGCACAGGACTCAATGTACAGCACAAACAGAACAGACGACTGGGGATACAAGCATCATAAAGTTACCCTAGGACAGAAATCTATCATGTCTGTATTTACTTTCTCTCTTATTTTTAGCCACAAAATTTATTTCATCTCTTTTTTCCATTAATGGCATAAGTCAGGAAAAAAAAAAAAGTTTTGTGCAAGGTTTATGCAAACTCCTGTCAGGTATGATGAATTTAGCAACAACAAATATTTTTCCCTTTTAAAAAAGGAGAAGGTTTTAAGGGAAGTGGTTGTCAAAATACCTCAGCTCTTTCCCATATGAAACTTTAAAATACAGTTTCCCTCACTGAAGTGCAGGACTGTCACTTATAGTCTCCACTGTGAAAATAAGAACAGCTTGCCTGCACTTGAGCATAAACTATACCAATCTCAAAAAGTGTGTGCACGTGTGTCTGCTTCTTTCCATACCTGAGAACTTTTATGCAGAAATATACTCTCTCCACCAAAACTGGAGAAAGGCTTTTCCCTTTGGAATTTGCAGCTTGGGTAAAAGCAACCTTTTGAGCCAAGAAATTCAGCATTTTTTAATTGTTATTTGTTGTTCTTTAGAATAAAGAACAACAACTAAAAAAAAAAAAAAAAAAAAAAGGCACAACACAGCAGCATGTCATCATGATTAACAGTCAGAACACCACATTACTCTTTCTCCTCCCTTTCATGCTTTCCCCTCACCCATCCCCTCCACACCCCCAGCACTAACAGGTCTCCCCTCAGGCTTGCTGACTTCTCAGAGACCCATGTGCCATCTGCCAGGATGCTCACTCTGTGTCAAACCTTTTCTAGAAAATAGCAACTTTCTCCTTCTCCTCTTCCTCCCTGCCCACCCATGAATCCGGACTTTGGCAATGGTCAGGCTATGCTGTTAAGAACTACAACATATCCTGTAACTCCACCCAGAGTGCTGTTCCTGTCATCCAAGACACGTCTCTTAGGAAAGATGGAATTACTGTTGGAATTATCAAGAGTTTATGTGGGCAAAGGAGCAATGCATGTCAATTCAGCTCAGGCTTGTTGTGATTCCTATCTCATTAGCTGCCCATTAACTTCTCCTTTGTCATTCCTTCTGCAAAGCATGTCTCCCCTTCCACTGACTGTCCTTGTTTGTGAATATATTTGCTCAGACACATTAGCATTCCTGTTGCAAAAACAAATTTCATTTTATAACATTCTGGAAGTACCATTTAAATCTCTGATCTCATCGCTGCCGCATTTTGAGGCCACGGCAGTCCTCTGCAGCAGTGTTTGACTTACTACCTTCTGAGAATTTAATTATCACACTTTTACCACTACCCTTGCTTGAGATGACTGGAATAATCAAAGCATGAATAACTTGAGTATTTTTTACCTGTCTCACTGCCCATGGAGGATTTCATGGCACCATCCTGTACCTCCGGTAATGGCAGTTACACAACAAGGAATGATCTTGGTGGGTTGGGGGGAAAAAATGTCACTGTGATTGGAATTGAGACCCACCCACTTTCTTGCATGGAACTGCAAAACCCCTTTGGAGAAAGAAAAATTGGAAGAATTGTAAGGTGACTTTCTCATTTTCAGGTCAAGTTGCCTTTCTCCGCATCCACGTTATCTTAGCTTGCATCTCTAAAATGTGTGTTCAACCCTGTAAAACACCTATCACATTTATCAATAAAACATCAATAATACAACATGGGTAAGGGTTATCTGGCCCTTGAGTAAATGTTCAACAAAAATCATGGGAAAGATATTTTATTTGCATTATTTTCACAAGGGGATATTGCAAGACAAGGCCTTGGTATTTTTTCTTTCTCTTTCTCTGACGGACATTACATACTTTATACACATCCTGTAATAGTCAATGCACCAGTGCTCAGAAAATAAAAGCTCACAATAGGGAGAAGTTTGGCAATGAAGCTTTTGAAAGAGCAATGTGTTTTTGTACTGATACACAAAATAAAAAAAAAGAAGAGCAAAAGAAGAGCAGGGCTTCAAGGCAAAAGGGAGATAGAGTGTTTATGACCTAGTTACTGCTAGGTACCTTTCTCTTCTGCTAAGTGCATTGATTTCTTGGTCACACTGTTGTCGTGTAAATAGGGCAGCTGAAGATAGACTTTTCCTCTTCTCAGGTGCAAGCAGGTTTTCACAAAATCAAGAAGAAAGAAAATGCAGTTCACATCTAGGCAGCCTACGAGCTTGCCTGTTTATTTGGATTTTCCCTGCTTTCCTTAAAAGAAGCTCTTGTACGCCTCTAAGTTTACTAGGATACAGGGACACAAAATTCAGGGCAGTAATTTCCATGGATTGAAGCTTTCTTTTATGCATTGATGTCAGCTTTTTAAAAGCATATAAATGTGGGAGCCCTAGTATTTCTCATGTCTGGAAGGCAAAAGGGTCTTAGCTACTGTTGACACTTTCATGTACAGTGCAGCAACCTGAAGAAAGATGGATCCTTTATGAAATTCAGCTTTATCAAAGCAGACAGCTGTCAGCTTCTTACCCACAGCACACATGAGGAGCCACAACCCAGCCCCCTCACGCTGCACCAGGGATTATCCCAGTGCTGCTGGCTGCCCTTGATCCTTCCCTCCCACGAAGCAGAAACATGAGGGGCAGCTGGCAAAGACCCCTCTGCTGTTCCTTCAGGCACAGGCAGCCTTTCCAGGGTGGGGACTGTGCCCCATCCCTGCCTTGTGGGTCCTTTGGCAACCTCAACCCCACTACTCAGAGGCCCTTGCAGTTTAGAGGGGTGCAGAGGTCCATCAGCACCCTCAGGGTGGGGCTCAGCCTCCTGCCCACCCTGGGGATCGCCACAGGCAAGAGCACGTTTGTTGTGGCTCTTGTGGTTGTTGTGGCCAAGGCAGTGATGGCCCTGCCAGCACCCCAGGAGGTGTCCTGGACCCCTGTCCTCCCAAGCACAGTGAAGATTCTTGGGCCCAAATCACAGCTGGAGAGCTGCTGGCTCCTCACCACCAGCACAGAGGCAGAGCCTTGATGTGTCTTGCTGAGTCAAGTGTGGCCATAAACCTGTGAGTGATCAAGGACTAGGCTGTCTCGTGGAAATGCAATGGCACCACAGTGGTTCATGGTAAAATAAATGGCCATGGCAAATGGCAAAGGCTGGACCTCAGACTGCCCCTCCCTAAGTGGAAGTCAGGCAGGAAGTCATGGACATCACTTATCCCAAAAGCCGTTTCTCTCCTGTCTGGACTAAAGGAACCTGAGTTTTGGTATATTAAAAAAAAAAAAAAAAAAAAAAAGTGTTGCTCTAAATTTTCTGGGTTTTTTGTTTGTTTCTTTGTTTCTTTGTTTTCCCCACCTTCATTTTTCTACCTATAACCTCCCCTATCACTCAGTGATCCCTCCACAGTGAGACTGAAATAAATAGCTTTCCAAAATATTGTCTGAAAGTTGTCACACTATTGACAAACCAGACTTCCCCTAGAACTGACTGGTGCCCGCTTGTCTTCCCCATGAGCACCAAGGACCAGCAGGCATAATTCAAACAGCACAACCACAGTGTGCACTGGGCACTGGCTTGATAAAACAAGAGAGCCATGAGACAGCAGTTTCACTCCTCCTGTGCTTTGCTGCTCCTGCTCATGATATTTAAAGAGCATTATGGGATTCTGTGCACTTAATAACTGCTCCCTCAGAAGGAAGTGGTTGCTGAATACAAATAAGAAGTTATGTGATTAGGTGTCATGCATTCTGATACATTTTATTACCTTTTTTTTTTTTTTTTTTTTTTTTTAGGATAAAGGAGAATTCAAGCAGAGAGGAAAAGCTTTCTCTGCAAACACAAACAGGCTTATTGCCAAGCTCATATCTTACCAGCCTTCAGTACAATGCTTGTCCCTCAAGATTTGTATGTGATTTTTAAGTCTCAAAGTTATACTTCATAAGTGTGGTAATATTTGAGGAAGCCTTCCACAATCATCTCAAATTATCTCACGTTGAAAAGGCAGATGCCTAAGCACATTCTGGCTACTCAGATGTTGGTAACACTTAATTTCTGTTTACAGCTGGGAGTAGAAAGCTGTCACTCTTTACCTCCTTAGCCTGTTCCATAACCTGATAGCCTCCCTCCACCCAAACTCTTTGCTCCCTCTGTTTCTCCTATACCCTAATCATGCTCCTTATCACATTCCACCTCTTCTTTAACACTTGCATGGAGGCTTTTCTTACTTTGCCCATATCATCTCCTTTCCATCCTGCTGAGTTTCCAGTAGACTCCATCTCATGTCCCACTTTTTTGTCTTTCTCCATCTCTGCTCTGCACTCTCAGGACCCACTACCACTCTCCCAACCTTGTTCACCATTCTGACTAACCCCTACCCTTATCCACACCTTCCCTCCTGCCCCAGCTGCCTCTCTGCTGCTACCCCCACTCCCCCATTGCCTCACTGCCTTCCACTTCTCTTCTGACTGATGTATGGTTTGAGGAAAACATTATTAGGGCAGTGTAATGAGTGAAAAAGCAAGCATATATTTCTGCTGCAGAGGATCTGCCCGTGTAGCACACATAATACATCTCAGGCGTGGGTGCTTCATATCCATCAGTACATCTGCAGTCTGAAATTAGAAATCTGAAATCTTAATTGTATACTCAGTAATGGGACCAAAATGTTGCCATGGTGAAATAACAGGAGGAAGGATCAATGATAAGACATTGAAAAAATGAGATTTCACCACGGCATAACGTCCCACATGAAAAAAAGCTCTCTACCCCTGTACTGTAGTGTCTACCTATACTGTCTCTCATTTTGACCAGAATAAAGGAGATTTTGTTCCCATGTCATCAAATTTGCTTCAGCTCTTGGGTCTGAGGTCATCCAGAACAGGAGCTTCTGCAGTGTTTTTCACCAGTCTGCAGAGCTTTGTGCCCTGTGATGATGCGTTTTATCCCCACTCCACGCTCAGCACTCCTCCTGACAGCGTGCTGGTGACAGGCACAGTGCTGACAGCTACCATAGGGACTGGCAGCTGAATCCAGCCCAATTTGCTCTTCTTGTCTGCTGGGACTGGGACTGAAGGTAGCGGGCTGAAATTACAGAAAGGAAAGGGGGTATTGTTCCTCAAGAAAGACTCTACAACATTAGAGTTGGTGAAGCAGAGCAGCTGATTGCTGGCAGCTCCCAAAGAGACCCCAGCACAGGAGGGTTTTGGGAAGAGGTCAGATTAACACCTCTCAGGGCACATTTTGATGGAGATGCTGCCCAGACCCAGGGTGACCTACCACACCCTGACAGGGCTATTTTCTGTGAATCTGCTTGAGGGTTTTCCTGTGGCCATTTCTGTGGCTCACGAACTGTCAAGGAGTTTCTTTCTACTTACCTTTACTTAACTCTTCATCCCCCTTTAAAAGCTCATGAGTTGTAATATGACTATGCACATTTTCAGAAGTGCTTCGTTTTAATGACAAAATATTTATTTATAAATCTTAAAGCTCACTTAGTTTAATGTCTATATTCTTTCTATTTAACATCTAATCAAGAAGCTCGGCATTTTCTGTTATCCCTTCCACAAAGCAGGATTTTGCATGGAATCTCAGAAATGCATTAATTTCACTATAACTTCTTTAAATTTTTTATGCTCTTGTCAGCTTATCTGTCTGATAGCTTAATTATTCTTTCAATCTTCTCAACACGCTGCAACAGAGTACAGCTTCTGATTATTTCCTGACCTTTTCTTTTGTTCTTTTTTTCTAATTCCTTCCAGTTAGATTGGGAAGTTTGGGGTTTTTTTCTGAATCTTGCTTCACATGTGAATGGGCATTGCCAGTTATTTTTTTCCTTGGCCATCTCAGGCAATATTTTCATAGGAATATTGGAAAGTACGGTCGAGAAAACAGTGGTTTAAGATGGATGCAAGACTAATTCAAAAACCCTTCAGAAAGCGTGGATGTTTCACTGTCAATATGGGAGGGCATTTCCAGTGGGGTCAATCCTAAATATGAGTCTATGAAACATTTTTGGTGATGATCTGGATGATAAAATACACTGTATGCTTATAAAAAGGTGAGCATGCTAGCAGGGGCTGTGGGCGCCTCAAAGGACAGGATCAGAATTCAAAATGATCTTGATAAATTGAAGGACCTGAAATCAATAAGATGAAATTCAATAAAGACAAGTGCAAAGTGATACACTTAGCAAGGAGAAATCAAACACACAAATACGAAATGAGGAATAACTGGTGAAGCAGCAACTCTGCCAGAAAAGGTCCTGGGGGCATTGTATATCGTGAGCTGAATATAAATTAGGAACATGATCCTGCCTTGAAAATGGCTAATGACATTCCCAGATGTATTAATATATAAGTTATTACAGGAAGTAGTTGTTTTCATTTGCTTATTTACTTGATACTGATTAGGTCAGTAACGAACCACTGAGTTCTGCTCTGAACAGTAAGTCTAGTAAAAGAGCAAAATGGCAGAGAAGAAAGAAACAATAAAAACTAGAGAACTGCAGAATGGAATCTATAAAGCAAGACTGAAAAAAATTCTATTGTTTCTAGTGAGAACAAAGACCACTTTTAAATATATTAAAAACCCTTTGCAGAAGCCACAATAAAATGAATTGTTTTGCCAATTGAAGGAGACAGGAAAAGTTGCTGTTGGCTTAATTTTGCAGAAACAGAGAATCAGACTCGATATAAACAGAAATGAAGGGACAATAGTTCAGCACTATATTGTAAAATATCCTCATTTGGGTAAGTGGTATTGTTTGAAGCTTTTAGGACTGATCGGAGGATTAACTTCTAGCGCTGGCCTAGGTGTACCTATCACAGTAGGAAAATTAATTGAATAACATATCTTTTGTTCTTTAACACAATATGAGGCAGCACTACAGAACTCCACTTTCAATTCTTGCTTTAGTAGTTGTCTCTCTCAGCTATTAATTTCAACAAAAACCCTGAAGATGGGGGATGTGTGAAAGTGCCCTTTTTGGAATTGCATTGATAAGATGCTGACACAAGGGTCAATTACTTTCTGAGCACACATTGCAGTACCAGACAAACACAGAATAAAGCCCTAATTCCTAACCCACTGGATCTACAATTTGAGAGACCAAACAAATGCAGGTCCATAGAGGTGCAGAAGGATTTCAGGAGACAATATTAATGAGCATTGCAATGGTACAAGAACAGGACTAGTGTACTTGTCAATTTTTGTAGGTTTTGCAGCCAAGGAAGATGTTGAAGTAGGATCTGAAGGCAAAAGTACTTTTGCAGGGTAGACCTTTTCAAGCAGTAGAATGGGAAAAAAAAAAAAAATAAATTCTATAAAGTGTGAAAGCTGATGAGAGGTTCGTATTCAGGCCAAAGGGCCAAAGAAGAGTGTTTGCTTGTACAGAAGATGGGAAGTGAAAGATCACAGAAGGAGACCCTGAGAAGAAAGCAGATGTTGGTACTCTGGAGGGTTAATGAGGATTTACAAAGACAAGGCTGCTATTGTTAATATGGCAGGTTGGGAAAATTGGATTTAAAAAATTATTCTGAATGGATAAGATTTAGAAACACTGCTTTAGCTTGAGATGTGAGGTGACAGCTTAGACCCTGGACAAGAATTTCATTTGCATGGATGGATAAGAAAGGCTGTATCTTCAACAAACTGTGTAGAAGAGTCTTGCATAGTCTTGATGTGATAACTGAGAGAGAGTTCAGGTAACACCCAAGTAACAAGAATAATTGACAGGCAGGATAATACAATTGTCAAAAGCAAGTGAGAGAGAGGAATGGAGAGGAGTCAGGAAGAGAGATAAGAAATTTTCTCTCAAAACATATTGTGCTTGGATTGGCAGTGGAAAATCCCAAACTGGATGCCAGGAAGACAGGTCAGATCTGGGACAGAGACTCACGCTTCTGCATCACATGCCCTAAACTCTCTTTCTGCCCATTCATACAACCAAGGCAACTCTTCGTCTGCAGGAACATTTCTGGAGAGAATGACACAGACAGAAAGTGCAGAGGGATGTCCTACATGGGACCTGGAGGGAACATAAAACAATTCCCTGGAGACTAGAGATAAATTGCAGTAGACATGGGAGAGGACAGATTCAAAGGATCCAAATGGAATCAAGAAATATGACACAAGGTATCCGACACATTAAGTTTGCTACAACTCAGTACCGTGTTCTAGCAGGTACAAGTAGGTGACAGCCCTCTTCCCAGAAACTCTAGCCCTAACCTGCTGGGACTATGATTTTTTTTACCATCCAAACAGAGTAAGTGTTTTCTTCTCAGAGCTGGGGGAGGTTTTATAAATCTTTCAAGTGGCCATCTGTTACCAAATGCTATAGTTTTTGCACATCTTACTTAGGTCTGTACACAGCCTCTCTCATATTTAACTAGTGCATAAACTCTGTAATGCATTTCTGGTGCTCCTCAACTCATGACAAATGATGTTTGCCTGGAGGTGCCAGCTCCTGTGCCCTCCAGGACAACTCACTAGAGAGAAACACTGCCCAGCACTGAGCCCACTGCTCTGCTGCAGCTGCTGGGTGGGCTCTGGGGCAAGCAAAGCCCCCGTGCTGGAGTCTCAACAGGGCGTTCTGCTACCACCTGAGCTATGGCCACTCTGCTCAGGGGTCAGTGCACCTTGGCTCTACGGAGTTCTGTGTGACCATGTGGGAACGACAAGAAGACACTCAAAATATCCTTATCTAAGCAGGAAGCTGCTGATAAAGCAAACACTGGTTGTGACAAAAGCCCCAAAGACAACATGGTGAAGTTAAACACAGGTTGCTTAGGTTATGTGACTTTTTTTTAGCTGCCTTTACTGTTTTCAGAGTGCTACTCAATATTTCCTGAGGAAAAGACTAATATTTATTGTCTGAAGTGTTATGAAATTATCCTGATCTTATGGCTGGAGCAATAAAGATATACAGTGGCTAACATTTACCCTCTCAGAGAGATCTGGAATTCTTCTGTAAAATAATCATTCACTTTCTACATAATTAATAGACCACCACTACTCCTAGTATTTTTTAACTTTTTTAACTAGAAAATCTCCTTTTTTTAAAATTTCTCTTAGCAATCTCAGATGTCTCTTGTTATGAGTAATGAAAAATTAAACAGTGTGACTGTAGCAAGAGGACATTTAGAGCAGGAAGATGAGCTGAGTCATGGGGAGTGCGTGGCCTTTTTCCTCTGTCGTGCTTTCCTCAAGGCCTCCCAGCATCACCAGCCCTGGCTCCACTCCATGGAGAAGAACTCAGCACAGTGACAGCTACACAGATAAAGTCTCACAAAGTCTCTCCTTTTTATGTTGGGAAAGTGCTTCTACTTTTACAGTTCTCTATATGCTTATTTTCTTTTTTTTTTTTTTTTTAATGATCTTACAATCTATACTAAAATGCTGCTATGAATTTTATAAATTGATGTCCAAGTCATGAAATGAGATGACTACTGGAAAGAGAAAGACCTGCCTGTTCCAGTTTGAGAGTCTCTTTTCTAGGCATAATTTTCTCTATTTCATTACTTATCATTTGAAGATTATAAAATATCTTGACCCTTCTGTAGTGTGCCTTGTTACACTGAATTTAAGAATTGAGATTATGAATACAGAATAAGGAGAAAGAAAAAGACTCAATCTCAGTTCCAGTGGACAAGCTTTATTTCCTCTCCCTACTTGCTGCTTTTATACACCAGCCTAGCTCCAGTGACAGTGGAGATTTATATCTGCAGCCATGGCAGAAGAATTGGCCCAGGCACTGAAGCAGATGAATGCTTCAGAAACAATGGACAAATAGTTCAAAACCTCACCACCATCTTTTCTCCATAGCTAATCCACAGAGGGTTTGAACTCCCTTCGAGAACAAACAGCATGGAAATATACCCGATATATATTCAAGAAATATCAGCCAATATTTGCAACTTCTCAGAAGTTTCTGAGTAAACTGAAAAAAAAAAAAAAAAGCTTCATGTTCTCAGCCCTGGAAAAATATCACCAGAGCTTTAAGCACAGAATAAGCCTCACTTCCTCCTTATGTTTTAGGCTAGAACTAATTTAATAGCCTTCTATCAGTGTATGTCTCAGGGGGCACTGTGCACAAGCCTGTCCTTTTTCTATGTCCGCTGCATCCCTGCATAGCAAACAAAGGCAGACCCGCTCTGTATCACCAAATCCTCCTTGTCATATGGGGACTTCCACCTCTAAAACATTTAGGCTTACTGAGGTGCCTGTTCTTGCTGCACTTTTCTCATTTCTCACTGTGTTTAAACCTCAGGTGTAAACAGGCTTAAACTACATTAAAAAAAAAGATGAAAAGCAGAAGGATCCAAAGCTATCACTGTAGGACCAGAGCCTCATTAAAAATAACTGGCCTTTGAGACATTTTACATTTGAGGCCAGAAAATACATTTATACTGGTTCTGGAGTCTGTGAAAAAAAAAATGTTGAGGTGAAGTTATACTTTCTTTTCCTGTTAGTCAGATTTCCAGGACTTACAGTTACAATCTGCAATAGCCCATTTTTTATCATGATACAACATTCTCAAGACCATTTAAAAAAACCTTTATTTTTATATACAAGAATTTATAAGACTTTTAGTGTTACTCATTTTTAAGTAAATACATGATTCTATATGACAAGCATTATTGGAAAAAGAAATCAGTAAGATGTTAAATGCTAAGTCAATGCTGACTCTGCAAAGAAAGTTAAAATACTAAAAATAAAAATGAGAATAAGAAAAATTAATCACTGAAAATCAGAATGCTGTTGTGGAGGATGCTGCATGTACAAAACCATAGCTGCATATTGTTCATATAAAAGGGAGATGGAGCTTGCAGTGAGACATGTAGATATACCCTAGATAACACCAATGGTATTCTCCAATGAACTCTTTATCTTACTGTAATGTCTAACCACCATCAAATTGCATAAACATCAACAATTCATATAAAAAGGAGAATTTTGGATCTTTCTTATTATTAGTAAAGGAGATTGCCATCATCTTTTTCATTAGATGGAGCACAGATTTTACATGTATATTTTTAGCAATTTTTTCTCTCTTCATAAATGCACAATTCTTAAAGTGTTAAGATCCAGCCAGAATCTGTTCCTAAACCCACTAAGTAAGAAAATAAGCACAGGAGAAATCAGAGAACCTAGGTTGTTACCCTAGCACATTTCCAGCCTGCTCCTAGCCTCCTGTTTCCATGGCTCTCTGAAGCTGCAAGAGCTACTGCAGTGTGTTGGATCTCCTGAGTGTCTTCAGATAGATAGAAATGAAGTAATAATATTTTCCTATTTAAAACAGGCTAAAAATGTGGTTAGAACTTGAGGAGAATGGGTATCTCTGTTTCATAAATTCACACTTTCCTGGCCTTGACCTCAGAAACATGGAAGAAAACCACAAGGCCAGCTTTTCTGGTTCAGATCCAGGGGAGAACATGGATATAGCTTGTAGGATTCTATGTAGTGACAGATTCAATATGCAAACCCTTAATTTACCATATGGATTTACTGTTACTTCTAACCAAAATCTAGACCTGATGGATGCACACCTAGCCTCTTCTTCATATCTAGGGCTACAGCTTCAAAATATGAAAGGAGATTAATGGACAGAAATGGAAAACCCCAAAGTTCCCCCAGGAAATAGAGTAACTTCAGGCATTTGGAAAGAAAGGAAAACAAACCTTCATTTTGGTGGGGCAGCAAGGATAAAACAGCCAATTAACTTTCCTGCTGGGGGCAACACACCTGAACTTCTGACTCCTCACCTCAGGGACTTGATCTCCATGCTCAAAAGTCACCCAGGGACTGGCAAGGACTGCTCTTGCTCTCTCTCCTGCCACTTTCGGCTCTGGCCTTACATCTCTGGGCTGCCTCCCGGTGTGGGAAGGACCACAGCCACTTTGCTGAGGCTCTACCCTCCCCACACCTCCCTGAGCCAGGAATCAGGCAGCACTTGTGGCAGTACCACAACAAAAAAAGCACCTTATGCAGCCTGGGGGAGCTGAGCTGTCTCAAACAGACCATCATGCTTAATGTGACCTGACCAGGGAAAGCTCTCTGTGATTTGGTCAGAATAACAAATGGTGAGCTATCCAAGGTGAGCAAGCAAGGAAATGTAAGTGAAGAACAAAACAAGCCACCTTTTTAGCAGTATGACTTACTTTGGGCCTTCTACCACTTGGCACCTATTCCAGATGTTTTTTCAGAAATATTTCGTTATTGTTTGCAAACAGTCAGAAGATAATTGTCAGACTCATGGAAGTGTTTATTCCTCATAACAGAAATATCTGCCCTGTGAGTATTTACCTCTGAGTTATCTGGCTGGAATTCTTTATGGTCCATGGAGAGTGACAGGCATGCTGCAGGTCTCACCCCTCTTATCCAAAGGTAGGGGGTCTGAAATGCATTGGCTGAACCTTGAAGGAGAATTGCCCATTTTTTCCACTGACTCTAATGGGAGACATACACAGTGAGGTCAGGTTGGTGGCCTACAACGTAGACATCTCTGTACACATCAATCCTCCATCAAGAAAAACGCTGACTTTTTCTGTTATAACAAATTTGATTGCTCTATCCCATCTCTCTCTTGACAAACAAAACACCTTGTCAAAGGAAAGGTTAAGCTAGAAGGTAAAAGCACAGGTGGAAATTACTTTGTTGTAAGGATTAATTTGACTGTAAGATAGTGGTATAAAATTACTACCTGCAGCATAGTGCTAAACACAGTATTTTTCATACATTTCGGAAATATTCTACTGATTTTGCTGAAGACTACTAGATTTTGGCTAGCTTTTCCATTTCATAGTTGCGACTCCTTGATTTTTTACACTCTACAATTGCTCAGATATTAATGCAACCTTAGTGGCAAGTGTTCAGTAGCCGAGATGAGATGCCAAAGGTTAGTAATGACTTCTGAACAAACACTGCTGAAGCGACAGCGTGTACTTGAAAAGGCACAATTTCTCCCAGCAGTTCAATATTGTATTTTAACTTTGTATGCAGAGAACCTGTGGGTGCCTTTTTATTTTTCAACAGCATGCAACAGAGAAGTGTCATTTTGCACACTCTTGGGGGAGAGTTACTTCAACCTCATTGACTTTTTGCTGCATGGAAGATATTTACCCGGAAATATGACAGTAGAGGGTCAAATTGCTTTTGATAAAAGAATCCAATTACTTGAGATCTTTTACAGGATGGAGACATTGCATTGTGGCAGTAGCTCCCCTCTATTGTTAAGGATAAAATGATGCTGTACTGAACAGTACCATAAAATCTTCTTAGCTCTTACTTTTTGGTTGTTGAATTTGTAGGGCAAGAGAGGAGGGCTGTTCACCAAAGGAGTAGGAAAAAGAACGTTATTCAAAATTGGTCTGTTTTGCTGTATATGGATCAGGTTCCAGTCAGATGAACTGAGATGTTCAGGTGAACTGAACATTCATCCAATCTGATGAATGAAAACTACACAAGTCCTGAATTTCTTTTGAAAGAATTGAGTCCATATTGAGTGTTGTCTTGACATTTAAAAGCTAAGCTGGAAGGTTGAGTCTGTGATACCCTTACTGTAATTCATTCTGCTTTTATAAATCCATATGAGGGCATATCAGGTACTACATGTCCATGGGGGGGGGGGGGGGGGGGGGGGGGGGAGAAGGATTGAAAAGTTTCACAGACAAATCAAATATCAAATTGTCAATTCCAGATATATGGTGACACAATTCATCAATCAATTTGCTTGTAAACACAATCAATTTGCTTGTAAACAAGGAGGAAATAGCAAGGAGATAAACAACAATCAACATGGGTTTGTGAGGAACCGATTACAAACCAGCTTCTCTTCCATGGTAGTAGGACAGGTTTTGTGGTTGGAAGGAAAACAAACAGGATTTACATTTTGATTTGCACTGCTCTTTTGACACTATCAAATTATACTTTTGTAACCAAGCTCAGGAAACTTCAATGCAAACACAACCAGCATCAAAACTGACAGGAAAACAACAATGTAGAAATAGCTGCTGGCAGTCATCTCAAACCAGAGGGTGTTCAGAGAGGGGCTCGGTCCTGCCTGGAGTGTGCACGGAATTCGTGTGCAGGAGGAGGGACTAAAACCCCCTGGTTATGCACTCGGGGAGCTCCGAGGAGCTGATGAGCAGAAACAGAGACCTGTGTATGGGATGGTGCAGCACAGGAGCATCAGGAATAGGGTACATCAAAAAACACAACTTTCACCAGCTCCCCTGAGACTCCAACACTTCTGCTTAGCAGCGGCCACAATCTGTCTCTCTCCAAGGTGTCTTGTTCAGAAGTATGACTGACTCTGCAGGTTCATTTGTGTCCTCTGAAAGCAAAATCCTGGAAACCACCAGTTTTATAGTTACAATAGGGTTCCTACACCCCCTTCCTCTTTTCCTACACCAGATCTGAAAACACTTGGGTTTTTAATTCATACCTACAATGTAGACTTAACTGTTCATTCTCGTGCTGTGGATATTTTCTCTCCCTAAACCACTTCCATAGTTTATTTCATGCCATAGTAAAACTTAGAAATGGATAACAACTGAAGATCAAGCACTTTCACAGTCCTAATCTGAAATTTATGAGTATTTGGAAGACACTGTAAAGTTCAGTGGAGAAAGCTGTCTCCTTCCTGGAAATCATTTCTAACAACAGTGTTGTTATCAGCAGTTTTGCTGCAAACAATCAGAACTGCTTTCAAGTTTTAAGCAATGAACAATCACCTCTTTCTTAAAATTTTCTAGTGTTTTTTTAATTGGGAAGAGACATACAGCTACTAATGGCCTCTTTTTTATGTTGTTCATGCATCGCTAGTAAAAATTTATGTTGCTTCCAAATATTTTAAGTTTGTGTAGAAATACAAAAATTCTGTATTTTGTGAAAATGAGAAGGTATCAGAATTATTTTTCCTCATAAATATGAAAAGTAGAGTTTTCATGAACAGCAGTGGAAAAAAGAAATGAGATTTCAATGCAAGAGCGGAAGATTGAATGTAGGTCTCTGATAAACCTGCTTGAAACATCCACTGGATATTATCAGGATATCAGCTGTTTTCAGAGGAAATTCTATTCTCAAACTATAAAAAAATTTCATACCAGATTCATATTTGTAAAGGTTTTAATTTCAGCAAACCAGAACATTTTTGCATGCTTCAAAAGGTAATGATCACAAACTAAAATGCAAGAAGTTCCACATCAACACGAGGAGGAATTTCTCTCCACTGAGGGTGGCAGAGCACTGGAAAGCTGCTCAGGGAGGTCATGGAGTCTCTCTGGAGACCCTCAAAGCCAACCTGACTCACCTGTGTCACTTGCTCCAGGTGACCCTGCCTTGCCAGGGGGTTGGACTAGAGATGATCTCCAGAGGTCCATTCCAGCCCTATTATGTGATTCTGTGATTTTTAAGAAAAGAACTTGAACAGCATCCCTAAGCCTTTCTAAGGTTGGGACACCTACACTTAACAGTTGTTAATTTATAGCACATTCTATTTTGAAAATAGTCTGCAGTATGCATATTGCATGTCCCTGTTTTGGTTTTTTTATGCCAATTATAATTCACATTACAATAATGTAGATTACATTCTGTTTGGTCCTCAATTGCAATTTTCCTTCCTAATTATAACTTCATTATGAATCCATATAGTACACACAATTTTCTTTCCCCCATAAATGCCATTATTCAGAGTTCATTTTAGAACCATACTCTTTTTGATCACCAGATGGAATTATTCTGGGCTAAACTGACTCCTGATCTAACTCCATTGACCTCTTTGTTGTTTGTTGACCTCTTTGTTGTTACTCAAGAAGCGTCCATGAGGCCCTTTCTTGTTTTATCAGCTATTTGCACGACTGTAAAAATTATAAACATAAATACAATTAGATTTTTCCTTATAGTAATGCAGGCTTCTCCTTCAGCTTTCTATTGCATGAATTCCCATGGGCTGCTCCCCCTGTGTTGGTAATCCAAACTATGAGCCAGGAATCCTCCAGCTGCTCATCCCGAGAGCTGACGATGACACGAGCAGATGTGTGTCTTTTTTGGGGCTCTTTGTAACCTGATGAGTTTCCTTCCTCTCATTCCATAAGGAGCAGACAGCACACTTTAATTGCTTTATACCCTTCAGAATTTGCTCTCCCAGGGTGTGTGAAGGTCAGTGCAGAAGACAGCCAGCACTAATACAGAGCGCAGTATCTTCATGAGGGGAATTCTTCTGGTCAGAGCGCTGCTCCCATCCGAGGGGCAGCAAGGTTTTTGTGCATCTCCCTAGTTCACAATGCACTGGATCCTAATGAACATCTCACTGCACAGCGGGTCGTGCCGTGTGTCTGCTTGGGTCAAGGACAGCCCTCGACCCTACGAGTGTGAACATGGCTCACGTGGCAGGGAGATGGGAGAGCTGTTTATTCATTGTCACTGCCTCAGGGGATATTTACAACAAGGTCTCGGCTTTTTTGTGGGCACAGTGCTGTGCCACACTCCAGATGAACTGAGTCCTTTGGTAAAAGCATTCAGGAATCAAAACAGAGCTGTCCAAAACGGGTTTAGTGGCTTTTGAGGGATCCTTTTTATAGTCAAAACAAGCTAAGTTCACCAAAATTTAAGTGTTTTGTAGGACCGCTATAAATTCTAAAAATTTCCCACTGCTATTTTTTTGGCATAAATATAGATATGTGGTGACTATGCAAATGCTTGGAGCTAGGGCATAGCTGTGTGAGAGAAACAGTAAATAAGTGACAATTTGAAATTCTCTGCTTTATTTTAAATAAGGTCAAATTCAGTTGCAGATCTACACTTCCAGGCATATACCTGCATTATCATAAAAGCGTAGAGAACATTTTGTGCATCTTCATCTGTGTCTTTTTAATTGAAAGATGGATACAAGTGAAACCAATAAAAAATGAAAGTGGTATTTTATTAGTTAGCCTTTGATATTGAATAAGATAAAGTCATCATCTCTTTCAATATTAATATGATGTCTGAGCTCACAGTCTGTTACCAGGAGTGTGCTTGGAAGGTGTTGTAAAACAGGATGCTCTTTTCTTACTTTCTCGAGATTGTAGACACTTTTTGTAAAACAGATTAACATTGTACAGCCTTTTTTTTTGTTCACTTTTCTGCAAAGGGTTTTACCTGCTCCAGAAATATAAAATGCATTTGTTTTGATCAAAATATGATGGTATATTATATTCTTCAAGAAGGAGATGACTCCCAACCATGCCACATGCAGGTGAAATGAAACTTCAGTTCTGCACAAACTCTTTGCAAGGGGCAGGCGAGGGCTTTGTTGCTGTAAGGGCTGAGGGCATTCTTCCAGGTTGTTTGTTAACATAGAACACAGACACACAAGTGTCTTTTCATGTTCTTTAATATAGTTTTCTATAATCCTCTACTGAGTACTCATAAGTCATCTCATTTAACCTGGAGCTCCTTTTCTTGGACTTGAATCAACATGTCAGCCTGCCCCCAAAATCTCTGAGCTTAATGGCCATGAAACCAACTTCTGTTTCGGCACCTGTCACTCTCCTGCACACAACCTTTCCACTGTGATGACAATATCACCTCATTCCTGACTGAACACCTCTCTCATTCTGCCAGAAATCCATGCATTTCCTAACCTTGTTCTTTTCTTTTCCTGATGAAGTTCTGGCTGTTTTCCATGAACAGAAATGCTCAGGGCCCTCTCAGTCAGCTCCCACCTTGATTACTGCACTTTTCCCTTCTGCAGTTCCCTAGACACTAACGTCCCCACCCCATACAGACCACTTCCTCCAAAACCAGTTTGACTGTTTCCATCTCACACATCTCTGTCCTCAAGTTTCAAGAACATCTTTGCACCAAATTTTAACTGTTTTCCCTTGTGTCTACACATCTTTGTCTAACTGTGGCTGACGTAAGAATTTGAGCCCTCCTAGAAATAGCCATCTCTAGGTAATTGATTACAGTTAGATTGGGATTCTACTTAGGTTAAAAGCATAGTCATGTTACATTTATTCATAAGTATCACCCAGGTAATGCAGCTTACAGACTTCATAAGGGGTTGTGTCCAGCTGCATCTGTTCCTGTGTTCATGTAGTTTTACACTACTGCTGCCTTTCTCAGTCAAGTATGTCTTGACAGAGCCATTTATCCATCTGAGTGATTCAAGCAGATATGGGCCAAGAAAGAACTTTAAATAGTGCATTATAGTGCAGGATGAGTAATAGAACAGAATTTATGCTTCATTCGTCAGTCACATTTCTGGAAATCCAGTCTGTTCCAGAAAGTTAGACATGAATCCAGCTGCAGCAGGTGGAGCTTCAATTTACGTGCCAGCAACTGGGGTATCAAGAAGGATTTGGGAGGTGTAAATGCCGTCATAGAAAAGTGTCACATAAGTTCTTCTGCATTGCTAACAAATGTTCACCTTTTGCTCAAAGTGATTTCACTGAATTGCCGTGAGGGAGAAACTAAATCAAACTTTCCCCCAAGGAATAATGATTCAATGTGCTTCATAAAACAAAGTGTAAAGCCTGAAATAAAAATATTAGACAATATACTCTCTTCCTGTGAGATACATAAAATACTCCTCAAAGAAATACTCTCATCTATGCATTTATCTATTTCTTCTGGAGAAGGTGTTTCCCTCTTTTAGGACCTGCTATGCAGATTTGTTGTGTAATCAAGCCAGCTTTCTTCCAAGTCCTTTTTAAAATTTTCTGTGGCAATTTTTGGCTAGCCATGCACTCTTGGGGTTACAAGAATATCTTTTGTATTTTGTAAAGGAAATGAGAATTATGTTATATTTATGAAGAGAGAGTGAGAGGAAGGAAGGAAGGAAGGAAGGAAGGAAGGAAGGAAGCAAGCAAGCAAGCAAGCAAGCAAGCAAGCAAGCAAGCAAGCAAGGAAGAAAGCAAGGAAGAAAGCAAGAAAGCAAGAAAGCAAGAAAGCAAGAAAGAAAGAAAGAAAGAAAGAAAGATTTTATGCATTAGACTGATGGTGAAAATAGATGCAGATTGTTTAATGAAAACATTTCTTTTTGCAAGACAATCAAGTCAAGGGACAACACCTCCTTGAAGACCATAGGCCTTCTATCAAGCAAGAATTTAATTTTCAGCAGTTTGTGACACCCACCACCCAAGCAAATATGCATATGTATGTTTTGATGTTTTCTGATCCCTGCCTTCTTTTTTACTTAAGCCTCATCTTCACATAAAACAATTACAAAATTTTGCATGGTTATGGAAATATGAAGAGCAAAAGCTGATGACCAAAGATCTCTTTCTGTGCAAGTGTCCCTTTTAATTAGAAGCAGAGCATGATATATATATATATTTGTATGAAAAATACTTACATAATTGGTATGAGCTGACATATTCCTGCTATGAATAGTAGTCACTGGTCATCACTTTTGGTGTAGCTTGAGTGCTAGTTTAAAATTCTGCAACCCTAAAGATATGGAGAGAGACAAGCTTTTAAATATATTTTTTTGAAATAAGATATGTTAGCTAAAAGCCACTGTGTTGTTGAGATGTAAAAGCATTATTGCCTCCTGTAGAGTTTTGTTTTCATGCAGTAGAACAGCCTAGCAGAGGTGTTGCAATAAGAGGGGCCCACAGCATTTGGCGTTCTCATACCAGCTCCACTACTAGACAGCTGAGAAAGTCACTCCTACTGCTCACGTGGTATTGACATTTAGCTATCTTCTGAAATGAGCTGAAGTAATTAAAGGCCTCCTTTTTTTTTTTTTTTTTTTTTCCCTTGGACAAAATTGAACTTCTTATATACATGAAGGATGTCTATCAAAACTGTGAATATCACCATACAGTCTGGATTTTGATTAATATGTTATAAACAAACAATCATCAGTAATTCAAGCACTCTAACAAAGTGCTGCACATATGTTTTTCCTAAGAGAAGTTGGCAGTTGACAGTACCTGGGATGGAAGAGTAGAAAAGGGAGGACCTCCATCATGAACACTACAAGAGGAGAACCAGCAGATTTTTTTTTCTTGGTTGCACACATTTTCACAACAGCAGAATTTCACTGGTTACTGGATTTCATCTTTTCCAATCCAATTCCCAAACCACAGCTTATTCAGGGTATGCTTGCAGCAATTCTTTTGTTTTACATAAACTTGTGACTATTGTTATACAAGTTTTAGAATTTCTCTGCTATTCTCTTACTTGAGGGTAATTTTAGCAAGAGTTTTGTACTAGAGTAGTTTAGCCAACATAAAACAGAGAGAGTTTCTGATTAATATCTACAATTTCTCTCTACTTAGGCTCTCAAATCCCTTGCTTTGCATTTATCTTCTGTATCAACAGCTGCACTTAGTAGACAGTTATGCTTTCCTCATCAATCAGGTATGGACACGCAAATTTGCCACTTCTGTGTTCCCCTTAGGAGACTAATTTATAAACATGAAATAATATTCCCATAATCTGTAACTGTTTCCAAAAGGTATCTTTTTCCACATATAACTAATACCACAGCTTTCAAGCACCTATCAGAATATGAAAACAGGGCAAAAAACCATTTCACACGTACTTTGCATCTCCAGTCCATCATTCCCTCTCCATCTTGTGCTACCCATCCAACTGCCCAAATGGGGACATTCAATATATGACTTAAATAGATTTTAAATTGAAAATAATTTTCATGAGGAAGGGAACATGCTGTATTTCTTAGCATAAGCCAGGCACAAAAATTTGGATTGGAATACTTGATGCAATCTCTCTATAGATGTTCCTACCAAAAAAAATGGTTGCATAAGGACAACAACTTCTAATGTGCTTCCTTCAAGTATTTATCTTTAGTTGTAGATGCCATTTTTTTTAAGGACATATTCCACATAACCCAAATTTGGCTACTATATTTCCTTCAATGAAAGAACGTGGTTTTACATAAAAATTGTGTCACAAAATCACGGAATCTCTGAATCACAGGGTGGTTGAGGTTACAAGGAAGCACTGAAGATCATCTCATCCAATCCCCATGCTCAAGCAGGACCACCTACAACCAGTTTCCCAAAACCATGGCCATGAACATCTGCAAAGATGGAGACCCAAACCCCCCCGGACACCCTGTGCCAGGGCTCAGGCCTGCTCACAGTGGCAGTGTTTCTGATGTGCAGACAGAACCTCCTGTGTTTCAGTGTGTACCCACTGGCTCTGTCCTGCCCGGGGACACCACAGAAAACAGCCTGGCTCCATCTTCTTTGCACTCTCCCTGCAGGCACTTACCCATGGAGATGAGACCCTCCCTGAGCCTCCTCTGTGCCAAACTCAGCTCTCAGCCCTTTGCTGTCGAAGAGATGCACCATTATCATCTTTGTGTCCCTTCATGAGATACTGTCCAGTATATCCATTTCTCCTTCTCCCTGGGAAGCCCAGTGCTGGGACTCAGCACTCCAGGTGTGGCTCCTCCAGCACTGAGCAGAGCTGAAGGAACCCCTCCCTCAACTGCAGGCAGCACGTGGTGAACACAGCACCAGCCACTGCTGCTGGCCACAAGGCCTCAAAGACATGTTTGCTTGGTGACATCTTTTTGAGCCTTCATCAAATCTGGTACCATGGTTTCCTATTCATACACTCTTTTCCTCTTGAGTGCTGTTGACTGTGATTTTGCACACAGAAGTGATTTAGCAATCCATTATGAGTTTTGTGAGCAAAAAACACAAGCACATGTGCATGAGATGTAGCTTTGAGCTGCCTTCATACAATACAGAATAAGGTCTGAGTCATCCATTCAAAGAAAAAATTATATTAACTGTGGCTCAAATTTTAAGGACACTGTCATTTTATAAAACTGTATTTGGCCTTAAGAAACAAACACAGAGCAACACTCTAACTAAAAATAAAATCGTATTAAGAGGAAAAATACTTATTCTAGCCAAAAGAATAAAATCCAGGGCTTTTTTGTTTTCCATTTTTCCATTTACAAAGTATGGGAAAGCAGAGTTTGTAATAATCAGGTTTATAGACATTAAACTAGTTGGATTTTTTTTCCCCTTTTGTGCAGCTCTTAGTGCAAGATGACTCCTCATCCACAACCAGAAATCTTACTTGTACAGCTTACATGTACCTCTGGACTCTCAAATGGGAAATGACAGGGTCCTGCATGTACTGCATGACCATTAATAATTATGATTCACTGAGGTAACCAATCAACATAGAGTGAAAATTGACCTTGGGGCATAATACATGTGGTGTTACCAGTGGAAACAGGAAAATATCAAGACTTCTCTAAAAGGCAGAGCTCTACTCTACGAGTCCATATTCAATTCTGTCCAGTAGAGCCACAGAAAAAGTTGCAGATACCTAACACTGCTAGTATGTTCAGGAGTATGGAAAATCAGGACAATATGACAGAAAGACTTCATTTATTTTTGGTAGAAAAATGACAGTGGAGAGGGCATGTAACTGGTGTTTATAAATAAGTATAAGAGGACACAAGGGCCTTGCAGGAATGAAAATAACCTTTAAAAGAAACACACACAAAAATAATAGAGAATAACTTTTGAAGACTGGCAAAAGAACAAATCACTGGAAATCAGCATTAGGATTCTAATGACAAAGGTACTGGAGCAATATTCCAGTGACAGCAGAAGAACTACTCCTGTTTCTGCATGTAATCTCTCAAGTGCATGAAAGGGTCAAAATAGTTCTCCATAAGAGCAAATGATCCAGGAAGTCTCTTGCAGGTCAGTAATAGCATGGCTGCAGCTCAATTCCAGAACTGCCCTGGATGAGGAACTGCATACAGGCTGAAATAGCCCAAGAAGTGCTAGATCAGATATATCTGTGGCAATACAGTTTCCTCCTAAGCTGGTTGCAGTTCCATTCTTAGCATGAACAGATTTTTTATTTCTGGGCTGCAAGTGTTTCAACTAGCTGGATAGCTGCTAACTATCTCTAAGTGCCAGCAGCACCTCAGCTTAACCAGAGTGAGCACACGGGCGTCAGTACTAGCAGCCAGTAATTCCAGCCAATTCCCACCGCCTTGCCTCGGAGACGAGCAGCTGCCAACAAAATGGGGGAAGAGGCACGAGCCAAAACTGGGTTACATTTCCAAAGTGCTTGCAAAGTGCCACTCTGGGAAGATGAATTGAAACAAGATGCTACCTTATTGTCACCACTTCAATGCTCAATGCCCACCTGACGCCCTGAGCAAAGCAGAGGGAAAAATCGGCTTTCTTCCCTCCTCAACAGCGTATTTGTGTTTCAGCACTGCTAACAGCACTGATCCTGACACTGCTTAAATCAAGGTGAGCAAGAAATGAAGAACTTCTTTTCTGTGCTCAGTTCCCTTACAAGCTAGTTTCCAAACACTCCAATTAAAGATACAGCAATAAACAGTGACCTATATGACAAATATGCTGTGCCCATACTTTTCTCCTCTTATTTGTAAGCACTTTGTAAACGTAGTAATTTTTTTGAGGTTTTTTTATATTCTTCACACCCTGCACAATGGCTGATTTCACTGTCAAGCTACCTCTAGGCTGGCATATATCTGTGTATGATTTAACCACAGATTTATTGATCACTGTCTTTATCATTTATTTCCCTTGAATGTATATCATCTTACACAGAGCTCTACTATTACCCCTGATATGAGCATATCTGAGAGGGGTCACTTTAAAGACTAATTCAGAATATCACATAATACTTCATCTGATGGCACGGAACTGATTTACAGTTTTGCAGAAAAGTTTCCTGTTCTATAGCATGGTTAATAGCTGTGGTCCATAAAGAGTGCAATCAGGACATCAAGTTTTACGTCTGGCTGCCTTTTATTGATGGGTTTCTTCTCTACTACATGTGCCCTTTTACTGAATTATCTCTCCATTTCTAGTGTGTTAATTCACCCCATATCTCTTGTTACAGTTGCTACTGGATCTTTCATGTGTTTAATAAAGGGTGGTGTAATTTTTCCAAATTTCCCTTATTTCCATAAATGTGAAAATCTTAAATATGTATTTTCTGCATATTAAACTAAAGTAAATAAATGAGATTTGACAAGATGGAGATGACTGTCTTAAGCCATGCCATCTGGGAACAGTGGGATTTGTTTACAGTTTCATTTCTCACTCCAAATCCTATGGTGTCCCAGCATGTAAAGACCTGTTAAGGAACAGTGCCATCAGCTAAACCATGTTGGATACCCTTGAGTGGCCAGCAGAACAGGACAGAGGGCTGTGTTGAAAAAACTACAGTTGGTTTACAAGCCCTCAGAGAGCCCAGAACTCAAACTGCCACAAATTGCATTGATTCTGTGTCCTTTCAATGTGGCAGCAATGTCAAATGTACCGTGGCATAATTTTTGTTTCAGAATTAAAAACTTCAGAAAATCTCAAAACTACTGGCAGTCCTGCAGTGGAAAAGGGCTCAGGTTTCATTTCTGTTTAGAGTATTCTTTGTAAAGGAAGAAGAGATTATGCATAAGAAGGAAAAGCACCCAGGAGAAAAAGCAGACACAATGACACATGAAGAAGAGGTCAAGCCCTGGTGGTTCCTGTTGCTGGACAAACCATTTGATTTCTTTGTGTACAGCAGAGGTGCTAATATCTCCTGGAGTGGAGGTAGCTTTTCAAAGGAGGTGTTCTCTTTTTCTTCTCATATACATGAAACTTAGCAACAAAGGGCCCTGACCTTGGTGGAGGCACCTACACACTTCTAGATGGAGGTAGTATTTGCATGGAATTTGCTTTGAAAGGAAATCATATCCTTATAGTTTTATACCTGTCATTCTGCTCTTTTTTGAGCAATACTAAAGCCCTGAATTTTCTTTGAGTCCTTGAAAAGCCTCTCATTTAGTTATTTAATTTATATAATGCTTATGATCTTGGCAGTTGGACACTTTGCAGGAAAGAAAGAATTTAACATTACATAAGCCACCCACAACAGGTAACAGAAGCTAAATTACTGCTGTTGATGCTATTGAAAACCTTGACAGTCAAATTAACAAAACAAAAAAAACAAATCCATCAAAAACTAAACACAGCACAACAAATTTGCTTTATACACTCCAAGCCACAAAACTTGGTTGGGTCCAAATGGCAAACTGGAAAATACTACTGGAAAAAGGCCTGCACTTATCTTGCTTGCTTCTAGGACCAGGCTGTCTGGTGGAGATCCTTCGTGGCTAGGCAGCAGAGGTAACAGATACAGACCTGCCTCACAGTTTTCTTGGCTATTTGCTGTTACACAATGTAAGCATTCTCCTTCTCTGTAATGCAGTGTTGGTACCACTCACTCACAGAAGGGGATAAGGGTCAGTGCCCCCAGAAAAATGCACACAAGTCACAGGGAGTCGTGAACCTGCGCTAAGTCAGGCTGCTGTTTCCCTCACCACTGGCAAGATGTGTGTCCTCTCTAATCAGTTTTACATGGACCATGTGGCTCTATAGTTCCTGAGTGCTGGCTTTACATAATTAGAAAAGAATAAGGATGTTCAGCTTTCTTGTGCGTGCAGAGAACAGTATGTTAACTGATTTAACAAGGCTTGCATTCAGAACCCTTTAGGAAAATAAAATCTTGCTTTGAGAGGCAATGTGATCCTACAAATTAACACTGGGATGAGAATCAATACATTCAACAGACTGTTACTGAAATGTCATGAGTACCTGGCCTACATTGGGAAAATCATGAGCCTCAGCAAGATGCAACCTACCACCCCACCTCAAACACTTCCCCCTCCCAATTAGTCAGCCATGAGGACTGGCCTGATCTTCAGAGGTGTTGAGCACCTGCAGCTCATTCTGACTTCTGCATCTAAAAAACAAATTCTGTGGGAGGTGTGAATGACTATTATCTCTGAAAACCAAGCTATTTGGGTAAAAATTTTCTGGGTTTTTTTTTTAGGTTCTGGCTGCATTATGCCTTGGTTTTCCCATTTCAGAGATAATAACAGTTTTACCAGCTTCATACAAGCATAATGTTACTTAGGAAAACGCTAAATAGATGTTGGATGCGATTATGTTCTCATTCCTTCTATAATGAACATGTTTCTGACAGCTGCTGGTTCCAGAAGGCACTGGGTGAGTTTGGCTTCTCAGGCTGTTCTGGGGCAGAGATTCCCAGCCTGGAACCAGGTGCCACTGGCAGAGCCACACTGTGGCCCAAGGACTGTGGAGCACTACCGCAGGCAAAGACCTGCCCATGAAACATTTAAATTGCTATGCACACAAAACCAAACAACACAGGCAGGGATCACCAGTAATTCCATAAATAATTCAGTTTGGGAGGCCAGTCTGCATGACAGCCATGGAGCCGAAATGTAAGAGCATCATGGATACAGAGATATAACAATATTTTTGTGTGTGAGTATTGCAGAAGTAGTATAACCATGATGGTCTAAGAGCAGAACTATACCAAAATCTGTGGGGAAAAGTGAAATGTTTCATTAGACTAGTGTGTTAAAGCTGGAATCAACAAAGAAGTGATTGGACACAGCCCCCCTTCAGGTCTGAAATAGAAACAGCAGTTGCGGAAGATGAAATTAACCCATCAGGCTGTTTAGGAGAAGAGAAAAAAAAAAAAAAAAAAAAAGTGGTGGAACCTTTGGAGAGAAAAAGCTTATTCAATCCTCTGGACAACAGTGAAAAATATATTTGTCCCGCTTCAAGATGAGAGTGATTGGGTTGGAGTGGAATATGTTAAATGAGAACGGGTTTCAAAAGAAATTTTAATTTCTTAGTACTTGTAAGAGTGATGATTTCTAGCACCCGTTCTCCTGTTTTGGTGTTTTATTGTGTCTCTGTGGATAACACCAAAACTCTCAGGGAAGTCCCGCACTGGAAGATGGAAGCTTCTGTCCTTCATTGACTACATGATGCACTCATCCTGGTGCATCACGGTTGTTGAGTCTTGTCCATTGTGTCTGGAATGGAATGTGGCACAGCGGATGGGCTGCAGAAATGCCTTGTAAAGGATCCAAGGATGATTGTGGTTGTGAGATGTCTTGTCAAACTCAGTGTTTGCTGTTCAAATACAGTGGTACCTGCTGAGTATTTGTTCCTGAGGCTGAAGTTAGTGAGGGTGCAGCTATATGAAAGGAAGGAGTTCTGCTTCTGACATTTCTTTTGCGGTAGGACCTTGTCAGTTTCATGATTTATTATACAGGTCCCAAATTATGCTGGTAACAATAGTGCTTGACACTATTTTCAGTTCTTTTAACTCACAGATGCCAACCACTTGCCCAAGGATTACTTCTGTCCAGGAACGGACTTCTAAATAATTAAGGTGATCTCCGTGAGTGATATTTTTGCAGCAAATGAGGTAAGGTTTCAAAAGCTGAGCAGTGGCTGATTTTCTTCAGACAAGCATATGTATCCATGAGTGTCTTACCACAACTGGTAAATTGCAGTTTGATACTGATCATTATCTAAGGTGATTTCAGTGGAGTTATATTCAAGAGAGTTTGATGGAGGGACAGCTGTTATTGAATTAAATAAAAATCAATTATGAGATCCATATTTTCAGTGAAAATGATAAAGTCTTCATAGAAGAGATAGAGTACAGCCTTAGTGATAAAAAGATTTGGATCTCTTTTTTTTTTTCCTTTACATTATCCCCTTTTTTTTTTTTTTTTTTTTTTTTGTAGATCATGATGAAGTCAAAATGTAATAAAGTAATTTTTATGCTTATACTGTGCCCGTTTTTTGAAGAAAATTGACAGAAATGAACCTGCATGGGGTGAGAATGGATTAGATGACATTTGTTTCACATGGGCTGGAGCACTGAAAGTTGATACCCATCCTGGGGCCATATTGAGGACAAAGCAGGATGCTGTCAAGGAGTGGAACATGGTGGACAGGCTGGGAACATTCCTGGTGGACATGACAGTACTATAGAGAGCAGGAAGTTATGGTCATTAACTGGTCTACTAGAGAAAAAAATGTGATTTTCTGTACAGTCTCCTTGACTTCATTAGTCATAGCATTACCTAATTGCATGTTTGCACTACTTGTGATTTAGGACAGACTTTCTGAGACAGGAAAAAATTGTAATGCTAGCTGGTTTGTTAATCCTCTTCTGGCTTTTTTCCATAAGTAGTTGATAGAGCAGTCAGAGATGAGATTTTGTCTTGAGACTTCAATATGTTTCCTTGTCTTCTTGAAATTGACAGATGAGCATTGATACTAGACTTAATTTCTATCTTGTTACAAAAATAAGAACAAAAAAGTCAACAAAGTAACTTTAATTCCCCATACACCAGCATTTTATGTGGTTGCTCCTCTATGGAGACATTTTGGCTCTTGGAGCAGACAATTCACCTTTGGTTAGCAGAGTTTTCATTGACTGAAGATGTTTAAATGGTTCTTTACCAGGTAGAGGCTGGGGCAGCTGCTGTTGTATTGGTTCTTGTGGTCAGTACCTGTCATGGTTATTTTTATAGCATTTTGGAGTCATGCAAACTGATTAGGGAAACTTCAGAAGAGCTTCATTTTAGCCTGCTTCTTGCTTTAATTCATAATTTTAGTGTGGTTAGATAAAGGAAATATTCTTCCAGGTTTTTCTAGCATCCTGAGACATAAGTCCTACTGTGTAGTTGGCATGGTGATTCTTGGTCAAATGGTTACTGATGGGTATGACCTCTATAAGGCTGCTGTGCTCCTGGAATAACCTCATGAAGTAGATGAAAATTTTCTGAAATTTTCCCTCCCTCTGCTAAGACACTGTCTCCATTTCACAGCCACAAGCTGCCTTTTCTTTCTGGTAATCTAACTTGTTAACATAAAGAAATTAAGTTCAGAGTAACTGTTCTCTATGTACATTTATCTTTGAAGATTGTGATTTTCATTTCAGACCTGCACAAGGCTCTGCATTCCTGAAAGATAACAATTTTCTCCATCCACTATAATTGGGCCAAAAAAAAAAAAAAAAAAAAAAAAAAAAAAAAAAAAAAAAAAAAAAGGAAAGAAAAAGAAAAAAGAGGAAAAAAAAGAAAACTCTTTCGGCAAACTGTTTTGCCATAAGTCACCACCCCTGCTTGAAGTGCAATGGCACGATTCCAGGATCTCAGCTGAGGCAGAAGGTCAAAACAATTATAAACAATTAAAACCATCTTAATCCCCATTAAATGGTGCTGAATCACTTAGGTACGTCCAGAGTAGATCAAAGCCGTAGCAAGGAGACAAACTGGTAGAGGGAAGCCCTGTGGGAACACACAGAGGATGCTGGTCTTTCCAAAGTCTCCATGCAGAGGGTGGACAGTCACCTTAAAAATGGGAGTGATTTTGCTTTTAAACAGGTATGAATTACGAGCAGTGATTTTGCCCTGACACAAAAGGAAACTAGGAGCAAGAGCTTCGCGTAGTCAGGTCCCAGGTTATGCCAGCATGTGGGAACACACATAGCTGGAGTCTGAGTCAGAAAAGAGCTAAGACCTGGGAACAAGAGGTGGAGAAAACTATTTATAAGGTTGGATAGCCGAGGGATGCTTTTCACGTGTCAGCCATTACAACACCTATGAAGAAGGCATTTAAATTGTTCTGAGAGTTTAATAGTATTTTTAAAAGAAACTGATGTGTTTATTCATTACAAAAACATCCAGAATTCCATTACTAAGGAGGAAACAAAACACTAGTGCCTTGGTAGTATTGCTGCCTTAATGTGCCATCCCACAAGCCAGGGAAAAATCTTCTGAAACCCTCAAGGGTGAATTGTTTATCAATTGCACAACCCCCTTTTTAACTTTCCTTGGAGTACTTCATAACTAGATACTGGCAGACAAAAGATGTAAAGAGTATCTGGCCTGTTGCTTTAGTAAGGAGAACAAATTTTACAGCCCCAAAATCTATGATTGCCTGAAAGAAATGAGAATGTAATGCCTTTGAAATGGTTAGCCAAGGAAGTCAGGAGAACCATTGTTTCAAATTGATCTTTAGCCTGTAGTTCTGCCATGGGTAAGTATAAAAAAAACTTTTATTCTTCCTATGGCTATCATAAAAACAAATTATTTTTTGTGTTGTCCAAGCTTTGTTTCAAATAAAGTAATAAAGGAAGAACTGATGGGGCTGAGGAAGATCTTGCGTGTCTTTCTTTTCCAAGATCCCAGATGAATCATAATCACACATGTCTGAGTAATCAATTTCACTAGTACATTTCTCAAACTCCTCAGCTCTAACTACGACAATGCAGTTAGAGATTGATGTCTTTAAAAAAAGAAAAGAACCTAATTTACCCATCTCCTTTACACCCTGTTAGGAGTAATAAAGTGCCTTTTAAGCAAGGTAGCAGTCGATAACCTTCTAGCACTGGAGTGACCCCTGCAAAGCAGACACGAGGCCATGGGGATGAGTCATGTTCTGTCTCCACCATATGGTTTTGTAATAATTCTGTAATTAGGGAATGCTATCAAAAATTACATGTTACATTGTAATTGAAGACAGAACTACAGCATAAATATATGCATATGTATGTGTTTATAGATGGGTGGACAGCACACCTACGTGCACATAAGATACCTAATTCTGCTGGAGAAGGCCACCTTAGTAGTGGCATTTCATCCCTTTGGAGTGTTCTGCTTTGCCACTGTCACAGTTTTGCTTTTATCGTATTTGTTTAGTGTGAGGGACACTGCTAGGTTGCAGATCTGGATGACCTGAGCCATCGGTGGCGTCAGAGGACAGCACGGAGATGACAGCCAGGAAATTGCACTTTGCTGCTGACTCCAGCACCACCTTCTACTGTGACCTTCTACTGTGACTTTGGGTCACATCACCACTCTCCTGGTGAATCTGCCTCAAAAATAGGGGTGGCACATATTGGGTCTGTTTGAGCTTGTACCAACCAGCTGTTCCACTTTGACCATGGACGAAGCCACTCTTCTTCCAGCGTGTTCCGTGTCCTCCAATGATCTGGGGAGAGATGTCCAGGCATGACTGGTGAATAACACAGTCTGAAATTAGAAAACAGAAAATGAGGCTGTAAGACACACGGTTCTGAATTAGAATTTAGAGTACTTAGTTTGTTTCCGTAAATGAGTAAGTCTAGAAAATACCAGAAAGTTCTACATTAGACTGAACATATCGAAGTATACTCCCTGTGTTTATTGGTTTCTGTGGTTTGGTGGAAGTTATCCATAACTGCTGAGGAAAGTTAATGGCTTTACTTAACATCTTCTGCAAGACAGAGAATTATTCATGGGAGCCAAGCTAATGTGGGCAATAAGCAGACCTGATTCTTTCTGACTGGCACTTGTGCTCTCCTGAATTCATCATCAGTCACTTAACCATGTGATGTGTTACTTTCTCAAGTAAAACACTGAAGTCATATTAAATGTATCAAGCAGAAAGCTGATTAAATGCTTACTAGTACCAAACTGACATTTACTATAGCAACAAATGATTTTACACATCACTATCTTCGGGTCAGGAGAATTTCAAAGGCATATAGTTATTAACCAATCTATTTTATTCTTTTCCTGTTTCTCTTGTGAGTAAATTTACTATTGTGACAACTAACAACACTGATGTTTTCTATTTTATGCTGCAAGAATTTTGGTATAACTGTCCTTATTTAAAAAAAAAAAAAAAAAAAAAAAAATCATTCCCTAAACGGCTTTAACTTCTTCCTTTTCCTCCTGTATATAACAGGTAAAATTAAAACACCCCTCTATGTCCAACCTTTTCTGTTGTGTTACTGACTAGTCACAACCTCTTCAAAGATGATATTCTGTCAAGCCAGAAGGATTTTAATGGTCCCCATGAATTCTCTTGGCGACTTCAATCTTGCCTTGGGAAAAAACAAAAAAAACAAAAAAACAAACATTTGACTGATG
This sequence comes from Hirundo rustica, assembly GCF_015227805.2. NCBI lineage: Eukaryota > Metazoa > Chordata > Aves > Passeriformes > Hirundinidae > Hirundo > Hirundo rustica. Next base: position 104,373,413 of record NC_053451.1, on the reverse strand, counting down.
AACTCTTAAGCCAAAAGACATAACTAGATAACCAGTGGCATTTGAACCAATTTCTTTTTTAATAGCAGTTATGTCTTCCTTTTACTCCTGAACAGGTCTGGAGAGATATTACCAAGTTAGCACATGAAAAGGAAGAGGAAGAGAAAGCAGAAAGAGAAGAAGAAGGAGAGGAGAAAAGAATGGAGTGCATGTTTGCATGTGAGCATCTACAATCCGGTCTTTATAGGTCTCTCTCTGTCTAAACTGCCTGTACCAGAACAGTCTAGAGTAGACTGAACTACATGATAGGTAGCAGAATTCATTTCTGATATTGTCTTCCACAACAATTTTTGTCAGGTAATCCCTTTCATAACAAGAACAGAGTTTTCAGAAAAGAAAGGGACTGATTTTATCAGTTAGGAAGTCCTCTTATTTACTACTCCAGCAAAAAGACATTTTGCACAATGTTTTTTCCATTCAATTTTTAAATGGGAAAAAAAGCATTTTTTAATAGAACTCTATACTGTGTGTGTTCAAAGCCCACAAAAGTCAGGGTACATTTGCAACTGTTTAATATGGTTCTGCATGAGGATTATTTTTAAAGTACTGAATATGATCTAAAATTTTGCCTTCTGTACACTTTTTCTATAACAGATATACAAAGGATATTTATGATGCAGCCATTGTATTCTCCACACAAATAAAGAGAAAATAAAAAAAATTAAAAATCAGAATAAAAAACTATTTCAGAAATAGAGATTTCATGTTAGATACGCAATATAACACTCTCATTATCACCATTATTCATCAGGATGACTCACACCAACAACTGATGTCTGTTTATTTGAAATCTTTTTCCATTTATTGTTCTCTACAGAATCAGAGGTGATAAGGTGACAGAATATCTGTTTTCTTTTATATATTGATTAAAAAAGGAAAACAGAATCTCCCTTGTTTCCATGAGCAAGTAAGCACAAAATGTTCATCTGTGTTTCTTTGTTTCTCGTGCATTAAAGAATCTGCATAGGGTTGTGAGCAGTCAGCATTTACCCAAGCACACTGACACATGGGTGTTTCCATTTTCTGGGTATGCTCAACAGAAGGTTAGGCACCTATTATCAAAGGAGAAATTTGACCAGACCATACCAGGGGTAGACTTTGCTTGGTTGTACTTCACAGTTTGCTTCCATACGTTGGGATGGTCTGTGCTTGTTTATTTCTCACTTCACATTACAACAATTCAAGATTAATTCAACTAATAGCATTGTCTCAGAAGAGAAAAACAAGCTATGGTTTGTTCATCCTTTTAGTCATATGTGCTCTGTGATTTCATTTAAATTTAAACAGTCACCTTATGCATCTGACTCCTTGCCATAGATCAGGAATATTCATATAGAACTGGAATCTTGCATGCACACCCACTCTGTTAAGGGAGGTCTTCACTTGATGTGGTAAGGGAGGTCTGGTTCAGGTGCAAGAGATTATTTTTCTGTTATTTCCTCTAGATAGAAGCTCAAAGGTAAAATCCCAGCTTCCTACATATATTTTGAACATTTTGAACCTTTTACCTAGAAATTACACCTGTTCTCTGCATGTGATGGGTTTAATTTTTTTTTTTTATTTTACTAATGTATTGTCAATCTGGCAATCCAATTCATCTTGTAAGAAGCTGGCATTTTATTATGACTTTTCCATGGTAATGAGAAAGAGGTAAAGCATCCAAGATGTTTTTGTTTAGTTAGTATCTGAGTGACTAACTATTACAAAGAAACAGAAGTGCCAATCTAGCACAGATTGTTCCAGCTTCAACACAGCTGCTTTTCAGAAGTCCAGTAGTTCACTTCCCTCATGAACTGCAGAGAGAACAAAAATTTAAGTCTCTGGACAGTACCCTGTGAGCTGAACACTGAAAAAAAAAAAAAAAAAACAAACCTCTACTAGCATGCACTGGCTAAATACTTTATGGGATCTAGCTCTTGGACTGTTGATTTACATTCAGAATGGAAAAAAAATTGGTAGAGAGAAACATGGTGATGAAAGATGGTTAAATTAATTTTGTGGTATTTTTGATTCCTGTTGACCAGAAGTGCAAACAGGGCACTTGTGATTCAGGGCAGCCTGTTATGCTGAACTAAACCATACATCTGAGCCCTAAGTGAGGATTAAAGCAGACAGCCATCAAAATCGGTGAGTTACACCTGAGTTAGTCATTGCTTAGTCCAGTCATCAGACAGACATGATAGAAAAAGTAAGACTGAAAACTGGTGTCTCACTATTTAAGTATTAAAAGTATTTGGTGCTTATTTTCAGAACCAGTTTAAAATCTCTCTGTGGGGCAGGGTAATTATCTTTTTTTAACAGAATATTCTACTTTTGAAATCAAATTGTTCCATACTTAGAAGTCATAGCCTGAAAGGCATCAACACCCCATCATCCAGACAGCTGTTTTCTGTGGTTGCCAATCGCCCTGTTCTTCCCCATCTCCCACCCTGAGTATAGATGAAACCTCAAGAGAAACATTCAAATGAGGCACAGCTCTTGGGTGGTGGCTCAGCCTCTCAGGAGTCTTTCAGAGAAAGCAGAACCAGCAATTCAGTAGTCTTGGAGGACAGAGTTTAGGCTCAATTTAGGCTCAATCAGCTTTGGAGTTCTATTCTCCTGATACCACTATACGTTTTCATATACATATGCTACTGTATACACACACACTTTTTTTTTGCACGCTCTACAATAATAAAAATATGTTACTCCTCCATGGAAATGCAAAGATAAAATATGAAAGGGAAGATTGTTTGAAGGATTTGAATTCTTTAACACAGTTCTCAGTTTTGTAGAAGTTAGAAATGAAACTCTGCAAACAGATGATAAATTCACAGCAACACTCAGTGTTTCAAGACAGCAGGTATATATAAATGCAGCAAAACTGAAAATACTGGTATGAATTGCATTTATATTGCAAATCTTGGGTGCTCACACTTTATGAGACAGTTTGCTGAGTTTAAAGGCAAGACCCATATCCTTCCTCTCATTTTCAGTGATGCAATTTGAGCCTACTCCACCTGGGAGGAGCCCTCTTCTGGTTATTATTACCTACCAACTCAGTATATGAAGTCTCCCTTTCAGTACCTTCAGGAGAACATTAATTTAGGAAATCTGTGCCTGAGTTTTTAGCATTTTCTAAAATAACAGCTATTATAGGTCTTCTCAACACATAACACTAAAAATTTTTAGTCATTGTGGATTTCTAAAGAATGGTAATCTTGCATTCATCAGCATCTTAAACCACATTTCACACGTGGTGTAAAAACAAATGTAACATTTTTATCTTTTCAAACTGAGGAGAACAATTTGGTACAGCTTGATCAGAAGATCATAGGTTTATCCTCTCAGTAAAGTACAGCACAAAGTTACTTGCTAACTTTCTAATGAAATTGAAGTCTATCAAAAAACTCAAGTCTATCTGAGGCCTGTTTTTCACATAAACTTATTCATTCAGATGGTCAGCTTGAAATCACACACCTTTACAACATCAGTTTTACTGAAACCACTTTCCCCATGTTTCCCCAACTTCATTTATTCAGAGAGTGATTTCAGTAGGAACCTGAGCAAAAGGACTGAGAATTCATAGCAATTTATATTTATGAGTCACTATGTAAGTGTTCATAGTACAGCAGTTCAGAAAATTCTGTTGTGGTAATTTAGCCCCTTATAGCCATCTGGTTTTTATTTGATTACTGTAATGAGCTACAGCTACCTTGGACCACTACCTACAACAATATCATGTCTAAATTTAGTTATTTGATCTAATGGTTATTTATCTATCTTTATGAGTACTATATTCTTGGAAGATTTCTGAGATAAATTTCCTTTCAGATCTATAGCTGGTGGTGGGTGTTTTGGGAAAGGGAGATTCCAGCATGAGAAAGCAACAACAGAACAAGTGTAATATATTTGAGAATTGAATTGATCTAATTATATGTTTTCTCAAGTCAACAGAGGACGAAGGAGTAAGTCATTGCTGCTTAAGATGTGTGGCACATCAGTTACCTAGTTTATGGGCAACTTAGTGAAGCAGAAGACACACTATAGATTCACTGTTATTCTCTCTTCCATTCCTTCACTTCTATCCTCCTTGCTCTGGGCTAGTTACAACTAACAGAATGGATATTTTTTCCCTAAATCTGGCATGGTATTATGAATACATGACTCCATCCTTAAACATGCAGATAAAAAGAAATGCGTATACTTTTGTGAAAAGCCTCTCCACGTAAAATGCTTCCTTTTCTTTGAGTTGCCTCTGAGTGCCTCCAGCACTGATTAATCTGATTACTCATAGCAGTTTGACATTACATTTTCTGTGGAACACTTCCCTAATAATTGAGAGCAAGACTTGCCCCTGTGTAACAAGAAGACAATCTGAATGGCACAACCTTGTACTTGTGAGGATGGACCGAACCCCATTCTGAGGCCCTGCTTGAATTCTCAAACCTGGCAACTAGAACTTGAAGGAAAAAGAGGCAAAAATAGGCATCCTTTCTATTAAAAAAAAAAAAAAAAAAAAAAAAAAAAAAAAAAAAAAAAAACCACACTTTTCCCCTACTCATATCAACAGCAGAGCAAAGCATCTTCCAGTATGATTTGAGTAAAAAATGCATACCCGTCACATGTTGGTCCTTTTCCTTTCAAGGCAGACAATAAAATTCAAATTACACTACACTTCATCAGTTTTTTATTTACTTCCCAGGGAAGATACTTCAGCCATTTCTGAAGGAAACATGGGGACAGTGTTGCTGTACTGGGGTATTCTGTGATGGGCTTTTTTGTTGACATTTGCCCCACAGTTTTGAAGGAGATATCTCAGCTTTGGTAAAGGAGCGCAGCTAACAACAGCCAATCAGTTGATTCCCTAGCTGACATCTCTTCTTCCTCCAAACCTCCATATGCAATTAGATCTCATCACGGGGCTAGTTTGAATTCTGCCTTTTAGCCACTGGCATGTTTTATGGCTCAGGTACATCTGCTGTGCAGCTGGACTGTGACCCACGCTCACACTGAACCTGACTTATTGGCAGGCTGAGACTGATGCCCATTACTATCAGCTGCATGTGCCTCAATTAAAGTCATCATCTGCAAAGTGCCGCTTTCCTGAGAAGCATTTTCACATTGTTACAACTGTGTTTATCAGCACCCTGCGTTGCTGCAGAGACCTTCTGGATCTTGATCTTTCCCCAGCTGATCTCTGTCATTGCTAGAGATGATTTGAAACTATGGTATGGAAGAAAAAAGCTTAATAGAAGTGAAGCCTCACTGTGAAGTGACATATTTCAATAAAACAGTATCTGTAGCAGTTTCCCCTAATTACAAAACTGCTTTATCATAACAATTTTATTTTTACTGGCAGTCTATCTTTTGTAAGTATAGTATATATAGGATATACTTTATATGTTTGTTGAATTTAATTCAAATAATGAAATACACATCTCCTCATCTGACAAATTACCAAATATAATGGGTATTGCTTCCAAAATTTATTCTGAGATTCAAATTTTTAATAATATCATGTTGACAAGAATAATCTAAAATAGATCCTTTCCCAATTTTAGATGTAGTGTGAGAACTAAAGAAAAAAATTCACATCTATATGTCAACGTTAGTAAACATTTCTCTCAGCTAATACTTCAAGGTTTCTTGTGCTGAAGTTCAAATAGAGTTCTGACTGCCTTCAAAAAGTCTGGACTCACCAGAAATAAGATATATATCCAGCCTAGATCTCCTCAATTCCTAATGGAAATACATTAATTTGTCCAGCATGATTTTTGTCTGTACCTTTTTCTATGTGCTGTTCAATAAAGTCTGAAGGTTATAACAATTAAAATGTTCTTAAAGGGTTGAAAGCTTGGCTTCTCATCTTTTCAAACGTACCAATAGCTACACAACATAAACAGAGAAACAAAGAATAGAAAAGAAAAACCTTTTTTATTAAGCAATATGGGGAAGATCTACTTGTTATTTGCAAACATGAAAATTCCCCTTTCACATGGCTTTCTGTTATAACATGATGATGGACATAAGAACTCGCATTGAATAAAACCAGGATTATTCGGTGTGACATGTTTTTTGCATAGCAATTCTGATTAATCTTCTGTCTTTAACTGCCTCGGATTGTCTCCTCTGAGTAACTGATATTTTTCAGAGCCTTTATTACCATGGCTGCAAAGGAATCACCATTATATTAGTTTGCAATATGAGAGAAATAATAACTTCTGAGTTTCAGACATACTATTCCAAAACAAAATTGGAATTTCCTCTTTTTTTCAGATGGTGTCTTTCAACAGCATGCAAGTTATGATGAAGCACTGTCCTTACCTGCCCCTTCTCCTCTGTCCTCATATTCTCTATCTGAGAGGTGTTTCAGCCTCTGTAACTTCCAGAATCACCTTAAATCACCCAAATTTTTAAATTCTGTTTCCAAGAAACATGCAGGCCTTCAGTTAATCTATTATTTAAACATTTAAAACCACAAGACTTTTCAACAATGGAACAACTTCACCTGAGGGCAAAGTTTCAAGCTTAAGGTATTTCCCTTTCAGATAGTGATATGTTTTTTTACAGAGGCACGAGGAAAAAAAAAAAAAAAAAAAATCTTGTTTGGCTAGAGTGCCAGAAAAAAGATTTTGAGATACATGACTCATACCCATTGCAACAGAAGCTCTAAATGTCGTAAGTGCTGAAAGTACAAATCCTTGAATCGTGCGCAACCTGAAGAACCACTCAAAATGGAAGCACAGGAGGGAGATCTTAGCTTCTTGAGAAAGTTGATGGAGATAAAAATTGGTGTTTCACTGATTATGAAAAATATGATCTTGAAAAGCTACATCAGCAAAAGAGGAGCTGTGGTAAGTCTTTAGAGTGTGTGACTGATCCTGAAACATCTGACTGAATGGGCTGTAGCTTCACCTGAAATGCAGTGACATGATCAGTGCACCACATGCCATCAGAAACTGTTGAGCGGCACTGGATTTTACTTTTAAAATATTTCAAAAATATTTAGTCAAAACAGATTGACAAATTTTTGCTCTCGAGATACATTTCGCAGAGAATATGATTTAATATTTAAACTACTTTAAACCCCCAAAACCATTTGTTTATTCTAATGGAAAAAAGTCTGAAAAGCCTCAGTGTTCATGTTTTATAATAACACTGTTGATCATTTAACAGCTGAAACACTGAAGGTGAATTGGTTACTTCTTTTTTTCCAACTTAATGTTTGCCTCCTTTTGGAAAGTATGAGAATAAGAGTGGAGGTGAAGCATTTAAGGCGCTTCAGTCCTTTGTAGAATATTTTTTATCTATTAGCTTGAAAAATACTGCCCTAAAGGCTGAGACAGGTGACAAAACCCGACACAGGCTGGCATGAAAACCTGACCTGTGCATTCTGTAGCTCATTTTCTGCTCTTAGCAGCAGTGGTGGCTGTGAGCAGGTATGGTCACCCTGCAGGAACCTTTCAGGGTTAGACTGACTCATCGCCCTGCTCGGCACGACTGCTGGTGGTCAATACGTTGGAGCAACTCACCTCCGGGTGCTAACAAAAGCCAGACAGAAAGACAGAAAGACAGAAAGACAGACAGACAGACAGACAGAAAGAAAGAAAGAAAGAAAGAAAGAAAGAAAGAAAGAAAGAAAGAAAGAAAGAAAGAAAGAAAGAAAGAAAGAAAGGGTGAGAACGTTTCTGACAAAACTGCTGTCCATATTTGTGCTGCATTATTAAACAATTAATGCTTTTGTGTGCAGCAGAAATGAATGGGAAATATTTTCCCATATACATTTTGCCATCTAGCAGTGTCACTAGAGAAATTAAAAGAAACCGCTGTTCATAGAGTCTTATGGTTAAAAATCATAAATTGATCAGATTTTTGCCTCCAGTGAAAAAAATAAATTAAAAAACCAAACCCTGCTGCCCAAGATTCTATAAGCAAAGCCAAAAAACTTACATTGTTTTGAGCTGAAAAAGAGTTTGGCAACTGTTCAAAATGCAAAATATTTTGTTTCAATTCCCACCCAAAATAAAAATCCAATGGTTGCCTATATGCAAAATATTTTTAACTCCTTGATGTAGCTGGTTCCGTCCCCGCACCGGGCAGGCGCTGACCTCCAGCTAGCTCAGGTCTGCACAGCTACAAAATGTTCCCAGTTCGGATAGGCACTCAGGCTATTTTTACCTGCTGGTTCGGCTTCTCAGCAGCAGCTGGACCAAGTAGTGTCTTGACAGCAGCGGCAGTAGAAGAAAAGGCTGGCTCTCAGCTTAGCAGGTTAAAAGGTGTTTATTCAGGCCCAGCTGCGGGAAGTCCGCAGCCGGTCCAAACCTCAGGCCAGAGAGGCCAGGGAGCGGGAGAGAGAGAATCTCCCTCCTCCACCTTATAAGCGGGGGAGGGGTTCCAGGGGGGTTATAACAAGACAACAAATCAGGGGATTCAGGGGGTAACAAGGTGTGCCCACCCCCAAGCCTTGGACCACTAAAATCCAGAGCCAAAGGAATTCCCCCCAGGGGACCTAGCACCTGAAGCCCTCTCCCTGAGATTTCGCAACCTGGGAGGGATCCCAAAGTGATAGACAAGCTGCCCTAGAGCTGGGGGGAGGGGGGGGGGCAGAGGGGATGGACAAGGATAGGTGGGGGTTGGGATGATTGACACAAAACACCTTATTATACAGAAAACACTAAAGGGTTACAGAATTGGGGATACAGTGAAATGAACCATAACATAAACTTCTTATAAAAACCTAATAAAACAATTCTCGCACCACCACACCTTGACAAGGTGGTCTACGTTTAGCTGAATGCACAGTGACTTAGCTGTGTATCCCCAATTCAGCATTTTAATCTTAATGACTTCCATGGGGACAAATATGCATCCAGCTCCATAGATTGCAGACGATTCCGCATGACTTCAGGTCAAGATTCATGTCAATAAGGCCTAAATACACAAGTCTTCTTTGGAGTAATTTAAAAGAAGATCTTGAAGGAGCTAGACAGTGGCAAATCTGAATCTTTCAGCAAAGATTAAGCCTTCTTACAGAAAAGGTGAGGAACAGAAGAGGTTGGACAAGCAGCCCTGAATCCCTGTGGCATGTGTTGCTAAATGCTCTTTGAGGGTGATTTAGTGCAGTCTTACTAAAACACTGCAGAATGTTTGCATTTTTATTGACTATTTTGTTTTAATGTACAGTAATTTCAACCACGTTCTAATCTCTCAACTTCATCATATATTTGCGAGCACTCTCTGTTCAAGTGGCTCCATTATGGACCTGAAGTCTTGTTGACAGGCCCTTGAAATCCTTTTAATTATCAAGTTCCCATCAAACATTCCTTACATTCACAACAGTTAATATAATCAACACATTGAACCTAATTTTCCTTCAATTCAATGTAGAAATAAAAATCTACTTGTGCAAATGGCACAGATCTTTCTGCTTCAGATCATAACACTATGTCATTTTGCCACGGAAGACAAAATGAAGTGTAATTGTGGCATGCAGTGTTCAGAGTTAGGCCAGTATGCTTAGTAGTGGGCATCAGAGTGGGGCAAAAATCAGTTTTAAACACTAGACCAAGAGCAGTTTTCCTGATATTTAACATGGCTCAAAGTCCAGCCTTAGGGGCAGCACTAGCAGCATTGCATCCCACTGCCCACTTGAGCAGTCAGCTCTCCAAACACCCTGTGAAGAGAGAGCCCATTCACCAGTCCGTGATTTTCTCCCACCAGAAGAAAGCTAAGTAAGTAGCGGCAAGCAGATGAGAGGAGTAAGAGAGAAGAAACTGGTCACTTCCCAGCCCTTCCCAGTCAGTGGTGCTGGTTACTTCAGCTACACTGGCACAGGCAGTCAGGAAAGCTCCCAGGGTACGAGAGCTCATTCACTGTGCTCTGAACCTCTGTGTCACACTGCCTTCTGCCCTGGCCTCACACCCTTTTGCACATGCTGCAGCTGAGGTGAGATAACGTGGCACAGGCTTGTGCCTGGGCTGGCATCCAGCAGAGGGATGCCACAGAGCCCCAGGATGTGTATTCCCAGTAATGAAAAGCCTGGACACAGCTCGTGCCATTGCTAGTGCTGCTCCTCCTTTCACCCGGCAGAGCTGGCTTAGCCTGTGCTGACGTTATATTTACAAATGCTGGATGCACCTTGGAAACAGTCTCTGGATATTTATGATGTGGCCATCACTACCATACCAGGAATAGTCATAAAATTCTGCAGAACTTGAAGAACTGCTTATTCAAGAGTGAGAAATAGTTTGATTTTTCCTGATTCAATAAGGCATTCTCATTCCAGGGAACAACAATGAGCGTAATAGGAATTCCATTGCAGTAATCTTTAATAGGGAAAAGATACCATAATCCAGCATTAGAAGACTTTATAAAGGCCTGTATGGCATTTTTCACACTCAAAATCTTCAACCTAATAGAATGCACCTTTTTGAAAAGTATACTTTAGCTTAACTTTCTGCTACCTGACCTGACAAAAGACTGCATGGATGTGCTCTGCAGCTTGTGCTCTTTGAGAGTTCACACAGCTGAATGACTGGTTATTACGGTCCCTTTCCCAAAAATTATTAATCTACTCTCAACACTTCATAACACATAAGTTGCTTGAGTTCAAAAAGAGAATTCTAATATTTCACTGGAGTTTAATGTGATAAAGTTAAAAAAGCTACAGTGCAAAAATTTTTATTCAGCGGACTATCCTGGATAAAAAGCTAATATAACCCTCAACCTGTGAATATTGGGCAAAAATTGGCAATTTTGTTTATGTGTTTGATGTGACAAATTGAAAATGCCAAGAAGAGGTGCCACTTATTCTGGAAAACTGTTTCTGGGAAGTAAAAGAATGCAAATGGAAAAGCTTGGGGGACTTACAAACAGCCATGCCATGTGGCTCTGTCTCTCAAGCTCTTACACCCACACACACTTTTGATACACATAATTGCATTTTCCAAAAGACTAGTGATTTTCAGCATTTGATTTCAAATGCATGCCAATGGGGTTTTGCCTTTAAGTATAAGTGGATTTTTTTGTTTTGAGGCAGAGAAGTCACGGAGTTTTATGTTTCTGCATGTAACACCCATACAGTTTTAGATTTTGTCATAAGGCCAAGCATTTAACAAATGTGGGGGTTTAGTAATCCAGGAGAGAAGTCTGTCGGTCTTTTAACTATGCAGTTATTTCTAGTGGGGCTCCTGATGGACCACTGTTACTGTAATATCTCAATGCACCTAATCAGAAATAACTACATATTTTTCAAGGCCTAATTCTTCCTTTCCTGTTACTGAGAAGGATATATATATATTTAATAGGAAGGTAGGTTTTTTTTAATTTCTAATGAGTGTCTGTGAGAGGGAAGAATATTATAAAAATGTCCTTTGTTTTAATCACTTCTATGTTCAATTACATTTTCTATGAGAAATTGTAGGTTAGATCTATATACTCAGTAAGAGTCTACAGAACAGAGCATCCTCAGGACAAATCATCTTCCATACATATGCTTCCTTCCTGCTGATCCACAAAACATTTGCAACACCTTTAAAGTCAGAGAAATCAAATAACAAGAAAATTATTGTAGAACATATGTAGTTAAAAGGCCTTTCTTTTTAAAAATGTTGTATCTGTTTGCATGGGTCTCCACAAAGCTTTTCCTAAGGGATTTTCATTTGGGACTTTTGCAGGTTATAGGACCACCTGGATTTTCCTTTTAGCTGAAGCTCATAAAAGAAATTTCTGCTTTGGTGCAGCTGTAGCTTTTGCCATTCAATTGGGATTAAAATCTGCAATAGATATGATACACCAAGCCACAGAGAAGCCCAAAGAATACCCTGGAAGGTCTGCAGCACACTTACTTTACCCTCACCAAGTATTCAAGAACACCCAGTGGAAAACTTGGCTTTTTACCATGTCCCTAAGGTGTATGCAGAGCACACTCAAAATGCATCTTTTTATAACTCATGTATGGCATACTAATCTCAAATATTTGCCAGACTAAGTCTTAAAATGAGAAAGGCTTTACTTCACCCTTTCCCTACCAAAAAAATTATAGCCCCTCATTAGGAAATATATTAGAAAGTGTATTTATGGAAGCTGTGAGTTTGCCAGACAATTCCACATTATCTTCAGTAATATTCCAATATCTTCTGGTAAGTTCAGGTTTCATACTTCCCTTCACATGAAGTTCAATTAGCTTCACTGAGATAAATAGCTGTTAATATGAAATATATTGTGTTCATTACACCCCATATGTGAAAATACACAGACTAGAGTTAAATTTGATTCTAAGTTATTTAATTCCAAATCTAAATACCTACATGCAAAACAATATTCAAAATATATGCTACAAATATTTAGCTTCTGAAAATCACCACAATAGTCAAATATCAAATTAGGAGTAAGATATTGCTATGGCAACAGGACACTTTTCCTTAGTTAATGCTGGGTGCCTCTCAGTAAAACTCATTAGCCTTGATGGACTTCTTGGCTAATAGAGTTACACAGCAGCTGGTACTCAGGGTAATTTGTTTAGAGCTGGTTTGGGTAACTGCACCATACATACTCTTTCTATGTAAACTTATCAGACAAGGAACGCTTCAATTCAATTTATGAGTAAAACTCATAGTTGTGCGTCCAATATGTCAGATTATCCCATTAGGAAAGATAATTTCTTTTCCATTGAGAAAGGTTTAAAGTTCTTCAAAGATGAAGGGAATATTTTAAAATCAGTTTGTACTATCAGTTTTGGAGAGGCTTTGGATGATGCCATCACTGGACTTTTTTTTACTTTCCATTGTTATACATCTTTTCAGTAAATTATGCAACGTGGATGTAATATGTTACAACTCTTACATGGAAAGATTTGATTTTGCGTGCTGAAAATGACTGGCAGAGAGGCAGGGAGAAAAATACAGGGATATGTAACCATCTCAGTAGTCTAATTTATACTTGGGATGACATTCAGAAATCTCTAGGAGATTGAGAATATTAGCTAGAGCTGGGCAGAACACATTTCTCATGTTGCTCTACTGGCTCTGCTCCCATAAATCCATGTCATGTCAGCATTAAGCATTTCTGCAGGAGATGAATATTTTTTCTGGCTATGTATTTAGGAGAAAAAGGGACACTTAGGGTGATAGCAGGTAGTTACAATTGTGTTGATTGCGTATACAGTAGGATCAAGAATTCTGAAACTTAGACATTAGAGGCTTAATGCTATTCCCTCCATTTCCTACTAGATAGGATGGTTTTGCAAAGTTCAGCCAAATAAGAGGTTTTAGCAAGGCAATGTTGTGTGTAAGAACTAACATCAGAGGCTCGGTCCTTAAGCTCAGATGAGACCCTGATGTAACTAAGTTATCCCGCTTATATCCTTAGTACTGGGCTAGGCTAGACTGGCCCTTACTATAAAATATAGTACATTAAAGCTTCTCCTGATTTATGCCTATGCTGATCTCCAATGGTTTTCCTGGAGGCAGCATTCCTCCAGATAAGTCTCTTTTTTAAGTCCAGGTCAAGAAAGGGAGAGAGAAGGCAAGGACCAAATGGAAATATTAAGCATTGTCAAGCAGATAACAAACAAAATGCAGTGGAGAATAAAACTATCATGTTCAATTTCTGTGTGGAAGGTGCTGATTTTTTTTTTTTTTCCCTCTCATCCCTTTTCTCTTCTTTAGTCTTTCTTGTTAGTGTTAAGTTTATAGGCAAGTATGAAAAGCAATACAGACATAAATACAGAAGAGAGTGGCATGAAATCTAGATGGCCTGTAATGAGCAGTGCTACTTACACCCAAGGGACAATAATGAATCCAATCTGATTTACCATCTTCATTAAGGATCTGGATGGTGAAGCAGTGAGTGAGTACAGTCAGCAAGTCAGCCGATTACCCGAAACTGGGAAGGGTGGGTGATCCACTGTGTTGTGCTGCCATGCTGGGGGACCTCAACATCCAAGAGAAATGGGCTGAGAAGAGAGTCATGAAGTTCAGTCAGGGGAAAAGCAAATTCCTGCTCCTGTGCAGGAACAGCCCTCATGCTGGGCATGGCCCACCTGGAAAGCAGATTGGCAGAAAAGGACCTGGGATGTCCTGGTGGAGACCAAGGAGAACATAAGCAATGAGCCTTGCTGCAAAAAAGGCTAATGGTGCCTTGGGTATCATTAGGCAAAGTTAAGGGAGGTGATCCTTCCCCTCTATTCATCACAGGTGAGGCCACACCTGAAGTGCCATCAAGAATCCAAACCAGAAAGTCTTTGAAAGGAGAGAAGCCAAATATTTGCTAAGTTTAAGTCAGTAGGATTACCTTGAATCTTCCTACCCATTAAGCTCCCTTCTCAAAACTATTCCTTTCTGCAAAAGCTATGAGGATTAAAAAACTGTATTCATTCCCTTTTAGAGCCTACAAACAATTGATGTAAGAATTAAGAGAGATAGTTTCTTTTCCATATACTGCTGTATCGCATGACCTTGAAAGACTAGGTTGATGTGTTTCCCTGTTTCTTTATTCACCTAAATTAGTCAGGATAATACTCCTGACTGTATTGTAGTGGGGATTTATTCATAAAAATACTGTATGGACTCTGTCCTTACATGTCTTCCAAAACAAGACACTTTACTGGCACAGTGTAAATATGTTCATGTACACTAGTCTTACTGCTTGTATCAACCATGTCCTGTTTCTTCAGTTATCCCAAATAACTGGATGTGGAAACATTTGAAGCACATGTGGACACAATTTTGGGGCTCCTTCCTGCCCCTCTAGAGTGAAGAAAGTGAAGAGCAGTGGTGAATACGGTCTTGAAGACTTATTGCGATACTACAAATTTGGAGAAGAGAATTACTTTAGCTGCTGTGGTCTGTGTGAGATGCCTTTTAGACCTCTGAAACAGAATTTTGCCCTGACTCAATACTGTATGTCCTGGTTTGGGACAAATTTGGGAGAAAACCCCTGTATAGGATTCCTCTAAGGAAGCAAACCCACGCTTCTCCTTGCTCTTAGAACCAGTCTTAAAGGCACAGGACTTAATATACAGCACAAACAGAACAGACGACTGGGGATACAGGCATCATAAAGTTACGCTAGGACACTGTAATATGTAATTGTAGTGTCCTGCAATTGCTGCTGGTGTCCTGTATCATAGTTACTTGGCTGCAAACAGGTCTCTGTTTAGAATTAATCAGGCACTTATTTGTCTGCTGTAGCTCCAAGAGACTCATTTCTGGTCATATAATAGGGAATTTGCTGCGAGGTTGCTAGCTCTCCCTTTCTCTTTTTCCCTGGAAACACCTTGGCTGTCTCCAGCATAATTTATCAGACTTTTTCCATGAACCTCATTCATAATTTCAGAGCAAAGCAGATTTTCTAAATGCTTCTTAGATATCTGTCTTTGCAACTGCTACATTTTGCCTTTTTACCATATGAGAAATTCATCTTTTTCCTTGAGTGGAGCATGTAGAACTTTCCCTCCTACAGCACCTTCTGGTTTCACTCTCTCATACATGGTGACTTTCCAGTCTGACAACAAGAAAGCAGAGAAAAAAGTCATTATTCAGCATCTCCAGATCTCTAGATGTAAGAAGAGCACTCCTGTGAACTCAGTACACTGTATGGCTGAATCTGACCCATGCTTCTTAAACCATAAGTCATCTGTTCTTGAGCCATCTGGATTTGCTTTGAATCCTGATAGGCAGATAGTGTTTCTGAAAGGAAGCATGTGTTAAAACAGAGAAAAATAAATGTCAACAGTGAGGAACTTTAAATAGAGAGAATAAATCTAAGACACTGGAGACTGCAAACTTTCTCCTTTTTCTGGATAATGAGGAATTTCTATAATTTTTCAGAGACAGGTCTCTTCACAATTAAAAAAACTGAAGCACCTTACACAAAGTGTTTCTCTTAAAAATTTCCAATAACAGCCATTTTTCAGCACAACAGTATGACCATCTATCTTTATTACAGCAAAAACTGACAAAGCAAACATACATCAGCGGCCTTCTGACCTTTTTACCATGTCACTAACAAGGAAGTGAATTGATGTCAGTCTTTCTGTGAATTGAATGTTTTTTCCCTTTTTAAGTAAAAACAGGCTTGATTTTTATCCTGCAGGAATATACACACCAGTTAATCAAGCCCCAAACAGCACCCAAACCTCAAAACCTCTGAGATTTGTGACCTTTTAAATGTGAACACTGTGTCTGAACAAAAGGTGCATCTTTTAACACAGTCTTCTTGTGGGGTTATTTTAGACGCTATAAGACCCCAATTGTGCTTGGCCACCAGGACACTGCAGCAAATTGAAAAAGATGCTCAGGTTTATTTCACAGTAGTCTTTGATTCAATAAAAAAAAAAAGAACTTACCAAGCACTGTCGGTGAAAAAAAAATGCTCCATTTGCATCTAGATATACCAATAAATTATATTATGCAGACGGCATCCGAAGCGATGGCAAGAAAAAGGGCTGTAAACTTCAAACCTGTAACCTGCAAATAGCCAGATATTTGTCTCTCACATCCAGCCACTGCAGGTCAATGCTTCTTTGAAATATCTCAGTGTCCCTTTGACAAGGAGTGCCTCATGAGCCATGCATCATAAACAACTAAGTGGGTGCAAAGAGAAGGTGGTACAACTTTAAAGTGGGAACTTTATGTTTTTCAAACAGACCCTTCTGTTTCATAAATCAGACATCTGGAATTACAGAAATAGTTAAAAGGTAGGATTTGGATTGTAAACCAAGGATCTACTAAGTTGCAGTGTCCTGGTTTGGCTTTCCCAGAATCTGTCTTTGTCCTCATGCCATATAATGTTTTTATTGATGACTCAGTATGAAAGTGTTACTGATAAAGCTTGTGGGTGTACAGATACCAGAGGAATTTCAAATGAAGCAGGGAATACATCATGTACAAGAAGATGGAAAAAAAAAAAAAAAAAAAAAAAAAAAAGTTGAAGGCAAAATCTGTGCAATTTAAAATGGTTTAATGCAGAAACAGGACAAGAAGCCAGATGTCATCCTTATAGAAGAGCAAACAGTCTTAGAAAATGATAATTCTGAAATCAATTTTCAAATTATAGTTTGCAGAATAATCTGTTGAATATGAGCTACAGTAAAATTTTATAGCCAAGAGACAGACTGGGGAAATTCCATCATCTGCAAAATTGGCACTAGGATACAGTCCGGTGACAGTATCCACATTTTGACAAAGAATCAGTCTAGAATCATAAGAAATATAAGGGGATTGGAAAACAAATCCTAAAATGAATGACTCAAAGACCTGAATTGATTAAGCTTATCAATAAAGGGGTAAGACCTGAGCTGAATTAATTCAAAGCATCTATAAGGGAAAACAAGTCGATGATAGAGGGATATCCAACCAACTGGAAGCTGAGACTCCAGTCATTCAGGCAAAAGTACCAGATCCATATTATTCCCACCTTTATTCCAGTTGGGGTAACTTTTTTCAAAAGATGCAGTCTAGTATTTGAACAAATTCACCCAGTAAAGTCCCACATTCTTCTTCTAAAGGAGGTCAGAGCTGATCATGGTGTTCCTCTCTGACAATAGATTACAAATGCTACAGGAAAAATTAAGCATCTTATGAAAAATATGCAGGCAAAGTTCTGCCCTATTCCACTGAAAGAGCGAACTCCCAATGAGCAGATAGAATATGATTTGTACATTACAATGGGGTTTATCTTTCCTATCTTAATTGGCAGAAGATAGCCTAAAATAGTTGGCTCCTCTAGTTTTCTCTATTGTCACTGGAAATAAGTGTCCCCAGAAGACTACTAAACCAAGACTTCTCTTTCCTTGATTATAGAGTAAGCATAGACAACCAGATAACTACTTTTAAACAGATTAATTCAAGAGGAAAAATGGTCCCACCATAAAGGCAAAGGAACAATCAGTCATACATGAATGATTTTTATTTCCTGATAAATTTAATTTTACAAAACTGCATTGCATTAAATCGTTCATAAAGGTCAAATCATCCATGAACTACAAATTCAAAAATCATTCATAAAGGCCTAGGAACTGAATAAGTTAAGGAATATTTTTAATGGACCAAGAATCTGGGGGCTGGACTAAATGATCTACCAAGGTCCCTTCCAACCCTAACAATTCAATTACTCTGTGACCATTTGCCATTAAATATGCAATTTTTTAATCTTTTCTTTACTTTAGCTTAATGTTATCAAACCCTGCTGAAGCAATGTCCACAGGACTGTAATACAACACAAAATTTCATTAGAAAAAGAAGTGTTTAAAGACACCATTAGACCAGTTCAATCACAAGAAAAATAGCAACATTTAATGTTACTGCAACAATCTTCGCTCATGTCCTGTAATTTCACCTACAAAAGAGGTTTTACAATCTTTCAGCCCATGGGTCAAGCCTTTGAGTAAGATAAAGTGGCAAAGTTTTGCTGAAATCACTGCTATTTCATGCAAGGTCATGGGATGATGAATACAATTATAAGACAGCTAATAAATAGAGTTTCAAGTGCATATTCATTTTAAGTATTTATATAATTATATTTTGAACTAAAATGCTTTCTCAAATCAAAACTCCATTAAATATGTATGACGCTAATTCAGTATAAATTGTCAGTAGGGTACTTCCATGTATTTTCATTTTCGGTAGTGCTGAGTAAAGGCCAAAGCCCCAAATCTGAAGAAATTTTGACTCAGACTGAATACTGAATTACATTTATAGAACATGAATTAAATGGCCATGGGCTAGAAGCCAGACTTGCAGGAGTTTCAGCTGTAAAGCAGAGGCTAATACGAATTATCAGCTATAATACATGTCATTAATAGTGCAGGAACTATTTTGAGCAATACACAAGCTGACACAGAGCCAGATCTGGCCTTGTCTTTACTCATACTGCTGTTCCAAATACCTGCTGCTCCCATGGCATCCTATAAAAATAGTTTGTAAATCTCTGCTTTAAACTACTTAGGCTGTATCTGTTACAAGCAGACAGGGTGTGGTAACAAAGTGCTCTCCTCCCTCATGGACAAGCATGCCTAGTCCAGAAGTGGTCTTTAATCAGGGATACCCCAGCTGCACTGGAATGCTCCCTGATGCTCAGAGCCCCAAAAGGCCACTAAAACGAATGGGGAGAGCTGAAGCTCCCCACAAGACATTTCCATGCTCCACAGATTTCCTTCTGCAGGAGAGGCCATCAGGGAGCTCCATCTGATGATTTTCCTTCTGACTTGCACCAGCAGAGCAGTTCAAATCAGCCATAAAGTAGCTTTTGGCACCAGATCCAATCAGTCAGCCCTTTGACAGAGTTCAGATCTGAACCCCAGTTACATTGCCCAGCCTCATTTCTATCTTCAAAATCATGTTCTAGTTAAATGAGCCCTTTCCACAAACTTAAGAAGGGAAGAGTAATTTAGAAGAGTGGAAAGTATTATTTTAAGGTTGATTAATTGAGTAGGCACCATGCTGAACACTTCTTCCAGAGGCAAGGGATGCACTGTGTTACCAAATGATTATTTAATGACTCATAATCCCTGTGCATGAGATGTCACTCCTGAGGAATTAGTTTTAAATGGCGTAGTGGTGTCTACTCAAGATGTGGAGCTAGATGTCAAATCACTGTAATAGCTACATTTTTACATCAGCCAACATCAAATTTCAGCAGCTTGTGGCTGGAATCACTAATGCATATACCCACTGCTGGAATGATTCGTGACTGCAGAGTAAGAAAAATTATTTACAAAAAGGTTTTGGTGCCAAATGGTATATTTCAATATCTTAAACTTTGAACCAAAATATTTATATTCCTGCTTTAGAATATCCAATTCAATTTAGCACTTGCCAACTGTGTTGGCAAGCTGCCCTCCTGTAATTGTTATCCAGCTGCTACCTACATGCAGAGCACATGCAGCACCTCACAGCAGAATATTGTTCACAGATTTAGCAAAAACATGAACAAATGGAAGAGATCCAGAGACAGAAAATGTTGTATGCCTCATTTGCAGGATTCATCATTTCATGTGCCTTCTTTTCTGTACAAG
Source organism: Hirundo rustica (assembly GCF_015227805.2). Lineage (NCBI taxonomy): Eukaryota > Metazoa > Chordata > Aves > Passeriformes > Hirundinidae > Hirundo > Hirundo rustica. Next base: position 104,353,375 of record NC_053451.1, on the reverse strand, counting down.
ACCATTTCATAGAAACTTTTATAGGGAAAAAAAATTAAAAAATAATAGAAGTGTTCCTTCTAAGAGAAGCAGCTATTGAATTCTTTTGTTGATATTTAATAAACAAGAATTGTGGGACATTAACAATGGCTCCATATGGTCTTTATAAAATACACCGCATTTTCCTGATTTAGAATACTTGAGAACAAATGAATGGATGTTCTGGGTCAGACTGGAAGTCCGGCTAGACTCAGCAGCATCTTTCTGACAAATTCTGAGTTCTCAGCAAATGTGTTCAACTGAACTTAACCATGGGTTTAAAGTAAACACTGCTAAACAGAGATGGTGCAAGAGACTGCATTAGGGCCTGCTTCTGAGATTATAAATATGTAGCATATCATTATACTGCCACAGAAAGACAAAATAATAATGGAATAATATAGAGAAGTTTCAGTATCTGCCCTGTATAGATTTAGTAATCTTGATCCGAAGTGGCAGTCAATGGACAAGGGAAAGAGCATCAAAAATACATTCATCAGTTTCCTAATTTCATCCCACAGTTTCTTTAAGTAAAATATTGTACATGCCTTTCATGTGGAACATTGCCATGGCATGGGGCTCTCACTGTCTCCTTTTTAATTGGATTTATCATTTGTACCGTGAAGGTTAATGGCTGTATTACTGCATTATCATCCATACAGGCAGGTGGAGAGCTGCCCAAAGCCATGAACAATCCAAAGAGGAGCTTCATGAGCACCAGTGAGCTCTGCCTTGCTCCTAATGGTGTATGTCAGGGTGGGAAGCAGTGGCTCTCAGGGCTTCCATCCTAGAATTTGTGTCAAATATGGATGCCTGCTACATCTGAGCACCTAGAGAAGTGGCAGGATCTTTCAAAACTCTGAGCTGCCTTAATTCCTGCTGACTTCACTGACAACTGAAGATATTGGCTGAAACAGAATTAACAAGACACAAGACCACAGGCACATGCTGCAGTATGTTCAGATAACTGGAGGAGATCAGACAGCTCTTTTACAGCAGCTAATTAGAGAGGTAATTTTGGATAAACGTGTGATGTGTTCATCACTCAGCATTTAATGAACTATGTGAGAGGTAGATTTTCAGTGGTTTGTAACCAACTGCTTTAAAGACATATTCTCAGTTGTTCAGATTAAAGAACCAAATATAAAGGAGGTATTTAGGCAGAATGATGTGCAGTGTCTTCACTCATTCTTTCAGGATATCAAATCCAGGAGGAGTGAATTGTGAAGAAACAAACTGGACATCTAAGTATATTCCAGTGAGTGGGGAAAAAAAATAGCTAAAAATTAAAATTAAACCATGATTCAGACATAAATCCAAACAGGAATTCTATAAAAACCTCTCCATCTCTTGGTAGAGAATAGATGTTTGTTTGTAGATATGACATGCTTATGTGAGAGTCCGATGATAGCTGGAAACAATGGTGTAAGCTGAAGTGCTTTAGATGCCCATTTCAGGAGATTCCCAAAAGTGGTGGGGACTCTCTTTTCCTGCTGGGTAGTGACCTACTGGTTGAACCTCTCACCTGGTATACATGAGACAGAAGTCCAGCTGGTCTTTGGTTAAGGGCATTCAAATGCACAGCTCCTGTAGAGTAAATCCAGACAGAAACCAACTTTGAAAGCTTCTTTGAAGATGTGAATCCAAGAATGCAAGATTCATCAAACCAGGAGACCAAGAGTGAGTCTAACTCCTCAGCTGAGTGTATCGTGAGCAGCAAGGACCGTAACCTGTAGTAGTGCAAGAGATGTTTTATTAAGTTATTAAGTTATTTTTGTAAGATTTATAAGTTATTTTTGTAATGGTTCATTCCACTGTACCCCCCTGTGTTCTGTAATGGTTTCCCCCCTCTCTCCTCTGGGTCGCCCTGTCTGTCACTTCAAGACCCTTCCCTGGATTCTGGAAAGATCCAGGAGAGGCGTTGAGTGATAGGCTGGTGCCTGGGGAATCCCCTCCTCCCCTCCTGTGATTTGTTAATGGTTCAGAAGTTGACACCCCATGTTACGCCCCTGTGTTCCCTGGCTGGCTGACCCGTTATCACCACCCCTGGATCCTCCCTCGTTTATAAGCTGCCGCCAGGCTTTGATCTCGGCTCTCTCTGGGCAGCAGTGGTCTGAGGCGGAGCTCCTTGCCTGACTCCCCTTAATAAACTACCTTCTACCCTGCCTAAAGAGAGTCGACGCTTTTTCCGTCGCCGCAGTCGTGATGCCAACAGGTCCATCCACCAGTGTGGGGAACCAAGAACCCACCGGGAGGAGGTTACTCGCCCTGCCTGTAACCCCGACCGATCCATGCTGCCGCAGTGCAGAACTGAGCTAGCCTGTGGTCAACACTGCGACAATAACCCACACCTCCCACTCCCTGGGTGGTCATGCTCTGAAATTAGCAGGCCTAAACTCCACCTTAATTGTTCGGAAATGCTTTTTCTTTTTACTTCACCCTATGTTCCCATACATCCAGCCAGAAACCAGGAGTACAAATTATTCTGTTTGGGAAAGTAGGGATAAATAAAAATGAAAGAAAACTAGAATTACTCCATTAAGCAGTATTTAACCTGCTTTTAGTGTTTTTGTTAAATTTGTTAAAAGAAAATACCACTCCTCAGTATATTGAAACTATTTCTTAGTGAAATGACTGCTGTATGAGCTACATCCTGAATTCTTCAGTGCAGTTCAACATCTGACACTGACATGAAAGACGATCCACTTTTTCCTGCTAAATGTTAGTCAGTTGGAGTCAGTATCCTGGTCATTCTTATAGGGTACAGCTCTCTATCTCATTGGTTTAGAAAGACAGAAAACCTACCGCTCACCATTGGAGAAAGAATCCAGCTGGCATCATTATCCCAAATATCCAGTATGCGTTTTTTTGCTTCCTAACTGCTCACAAAAAGGATTCTCAGAATAAAAGCTTGGCTGACCAACCAGCAGGTTTCACAGCTGACATCTGAATATTAACAAAATGCCTTTAAAACAAAGTATCACAAATGTAGCACTTCCTTTAAGCCTTTAGATGAAAGATAGGCCTCATAATAACAATTGCTCTTTATTGGTGAACTTGCATGTACTTTTAGGATGTTGATATAAACATCATTTTAACTGGAAGGAGCTAAAGGGAAAAAATAGACTGCAGAAATAATAATAATAATAATAATTATTATTATTATTATTATTACAACAACAACAACAGTAATTTACAACTGGATTGTGCATAGTGTTTTCCATCCATAAATCACAAATGCATTAGATATTATTAAAGCCATTTCAGAGATGAAAGAAAGAAGAGAGATGTCTTGCCTGAGGTGACCAAACAAGTTAAAGCATTCAATCACTTTTGCTGGCATCTATGATTGTGTCTTGCATAGCAGCATGTGAGTCACTAAATGCGCTCCAAATGATCAGTCTCTGAACATTCCATGGGCATGAAATCCTGGAAAGAAGCAACAGGTATCCAGGGAAAGGGTGTCTGTGTGAGAGAAAATGGAGACAGAAAATAAAGAGGCATTATTTTTTATTCAGCAGGCACTACAACATGGAGGAAGAGACAAACAGCTGAGAATCCAAGCATAAATTTTCCCAGATGAAAAAATAGGAAAAAGGAGAAAAAAAGCTAGAAAAGAGTTTAAGCCCCCACAGATTTCAGAAGAAGTGAAAAGAGAAAGATGAAGAGCAACAGTGGGAGAAATGAAAGAACTTTCATTGTGGGAAAAAGCAGGACCATTAACACAAGCAGGACTAGAGCCATTCACAGGCACAAAGATGAAAGGAAGCTGATGGAAAATCTTTGCCAGCTACAGGTTCAGGGAGCCACCTGGGAGCCATCCTAGAGCTGTTCTAACATACTGACAAGCCCTGTCCTGCTCGGCAGCACAGTCTCTCAGGGTTCAGCAGTACCTGGGTTTGCTCTGTTGTTTGCTGATGGGGGTAGTCACTGGGGAGCAAAGGCACTCAGTGGGATTCCTAGTCCAAAGATGGCTGGGAGGACTTCTCAGAAGGTAGGTGGTGCTGGAAACAGATTCCTTCATGGGGAAAGGAAAATTTTCAGCTTGTATTTTACTTGCCAGTTAAAGGGCTGACAAAGTTAAGTGGCAGGTGGCACACAGACCTGGGAATGCAACTCTTAAACTGACAAAGTATTCAAAAACTATAGACAAGGTTAAAATCTCTCCCAAGCAGGAAGAAGTAGTAATTTCCAAGGAGGATGCCTGTGGATGAGTAGAATGAAATTGATTTTTCCTTGGATGATAACAAGTTTCACCTGTCTGGCAGAGGTCAGCAACTGCAGCAACAAACATTAATTAAGATAGTAGAACATTTTCAAATTTCAGTAACTCCAAAATGGCTGAAGTTTAAAAAACTAAAACTGTCCCATACTCATGCACTTCCAACAGAAGATATTTCCAGGCTTCTTCAGAATAGTAAATAAACCAATCTGAGCTATAGATAACAGTAAAATACAATTTGGTGAATACCAAGCATGACATTTTTGTGAAGCAACTGTGCTATTTGTGTGGCTCTAAGAGCACAGAAGAGAATAAAGTCACTGACAGAAACTTTCACAGTGATTTTGTAAAATGCCCTCATAACAAAATTCTAGGCACATACATGCACTTCATACAGTGTGACACTTATAATACTCCCTTTTTGTTTCTATGTACTTTTCCCCTTTACATTTTTTTTCTTAAATAACATGAAAATTCAATGTCAGAATTTTCTGAAGTTCAAGAGCAAGATTGCTCTAAATATTCAAAAGTTAGAGCATTTGACTCATCCCCATAAGCATATGTGCACGAGTCCAAAAAACTCAAAAGCCTCCGAGAAGGTTTCATTTTACATCTACTGAGTCACCAGGAGTTTAAGATTTTAATCTACATGAATGTGATTCTGAAGCTGAGCTTTACTAAAAATGCAGAATTTCATTGCTCCCACAGAAATCAATGAAAGTTTTATCAGTAATAAATAATAATATGTAAGTACTTGCTAAAACATGGGAAAAAAATTATGGTTGGAAGTACCTGCCAGATACTTTCATGAAACTGTCAATCACAAAGGAATGATAATCTAAGTACTTCTTGGAACAGACCAAATGAAAGGTCATAAATAATTCATCTGTAGCATCCTACATAATATTTTGAGTACTTGAGGCAGCATTTCACCATAAATGTATACCAGGGCATGAACTAAATGCTTTGCAAGCCTAATAAAAAATAATTAAATAGAACTGTCTTTATTGCAATTTGGGCCACTCTATTTATATTAATTCCTGTCTGTGAAGAAGCTCAAAATTACAGTCTTTTATGATTTTAGATGAGCCTGGAAAAATCTTTTCTTCATGGTAATCAACTTCTTTCAAAGTTGGATCTGTTCCAGAAAGCTCTCAATAGACAAACCTGAGAGCCTGTGCTCATCCCAAAAATGAGGATCCAGACACTGTCCCCAGGCATTGTCAGCATTCTAAAGGCAACTTCTGCTGCTTCATTCAGTCCTGTTCATTCAGTAGATTACTTAGGACAGAGGTCCCTATTTCACATATTTCTCATATATTCATTGGCCTCTTCTTGTTTCTGGGACTGGATACAAGAGTCACATTATTCTTAAAGACAAGAATTACTTACTGATGTGTACTACCCTTGCTGGCAGGAAAGAAATCTTAGAATTACACAAGAAAGTTAAGCAGAGGATATTTTTCTTGTTTTCAGTCTTCTAGGGAGGTCTGATCCGCCCTCTGATTTTAATTTAGCACAAAATGTGTTTTGAAATGTCTTGAAGTCACTTATGGCAGAGGCAGTGCACAACTGGAAGCACAAATTTCTATCTCAACAGATGGATTGGTATAGAAGTGATCTCTGTAGTCTTGTGATGTTGACTGTCAAATCAACAGATCAAGAACATCTGTTATTGCCTGCACTGTGAATTCCTCAGATTGAAAGGTGGTACCTGAGCAGGATTTGTCTCTAATTTGCTTAAGAGATTTTTCCGGATTGGTTGATGCTCATCAACTCCCTTGCCATGGGCAGTAACTGTTTCCTTAAGGTCTCTCCTGCCAGATCGCATGGGAGATCTGAATACTTGATACACAAATCTGCTGGGGGCTGCTTACGTTCTGTGTGTACTTAATTTGAGGATTCATTACTATCTGTCATTATTTTTCAACCATTAGCTTATTTAGTGCCACCATTTTTCAAGGAAACATTAGCATAATAAAATACTACTTCACACATTGAGGATAATTGTCCTCTATCTATTAGCTCATTCTTCAATTTGTTCCAGGATTATTCCTTCAGGTTGTTTTGCTGTAATGCTCACTAGCATCAATCAAACAGCAGTCAGCTGCAAAACTTCTCACAGCCCCTGAAATGATTTAGAACCACTCAGTTGCTCACAATAGCATCCTTTACATGTGTTGCTCTGTCATCCTTTTCTTGTCATCCTCAGCACTCACAGCTTCTGCTAATTAGAATGCAAGACTTATTTCTTTATGTGCCTGTACCAGCCTCGCAGGATATCAAACTTCCTGGTGTTTTGCAACACAAGTGGATTGTTGAAAGGTAAGCCAGTGTCAAAAATAAACCTGCCCTATATATATTTATAAACACTGGTCATTTCGTGTCAATGCACTCTAATCCATCCCAAGGGATCTATAAACAAGAACACAAGTTACCTCTGCCTTCAGAGGTGGGTTGCAACATTAAATTGGAGGATTACTCTGAAGTGCTGAGGAGGGTGTTCTACAGGGATAATAGCCAGAGCTCTGGACAAAGGAAGACTGATTTCCAGTCAAAGCTGGAATCTCTTGCCAAAGATCATGGTAACCCAGGATACATCTGATCCCAACTACTTGCCACTACTATAATTTTTCTCTTTTCAGTATGACCTGGACACATCATACCTGTTTAAGGGTTTTGTGGTGTGACACAAACCTGTTGTAAGATTTTCTCCATGAGAAAGTCAAGCCGATTCTTGGAGAAGGTGAATGGGAACAAAAACATTAACCCTCTCTGGGTTAATGACCAGTCTGTTATTGAACCTCCTGAGAATTGTTGTTTCTCCCATGTACTGCCCAGAGTAAATAAAACTATCTTTCCCCCAAACCCATCAGATAGGCTGGGGCACTACAGGATCCCTTGGATACAGTGGAGCGCTTGGTACGATCTAAAGTTCTTGTTGGGTTTCCTGGCGTGACCTAGATCTGTTGCACGATCTTCTCTGGGAGAAGTCAAGCCAGCCCTCAGAGAGGTTATAGGGGAAAAAGACACTGACCCCCAGTGGGTGACTGAAGGGTATTACTGCTGAGGGAGAGTCAGTGGGGGCTCTCCCCTCAAGAGGAAATCATAATCATAATTTTTCTCCTCCCAGTATGGCCTTCCCTCATAACAATTGGCATGACCCACAAGCAGAGACAGATGAAATTACAATCTGACAAGAGAACGTAAAATGAAATCTGGAAAAGAGAAGGCAATTTGTCCAATTTTGGGTGCTACCCTTAAAGGACGGCAAAGAGAGCCACTGGCTACTCAGAAATCCAAGAATGAATACACATATAAACACTGATAATTCACTCTTATCTGCCCAGAGGATCTATTAACAAGGAACCTGAGGTACCCTCATCTACCCTCATCTACAGGGTCAGGTTGTAAATCCTTATTTGTGGTAAATTTGCACAGAGAAAAGTTGATGTATGACAAAGATCCAAGGCTACAGTCCTAGAAAGAAGAATAAGCACACACAAATTATTTGTTTCATGAAATTATGCAATTTAAATATGATAGAACTGCCTTTTGTGTGTGTCTGCTTGTCTGTGTATATGTTTCTGTGTGTGGGTGTATTTAACTTGGTATCTCCCTAATGCGACAGTAAATTAATGTATCTGTTTATGATAGCAAATGAATGTTTTGCCGCTGAAGACATTCTCTACATGTCCCTTGCCCTCTCCCCTTAGTCTGATTCAGAGAGCCTTCACATCCTTTTTCAGCTGAAATGGTTATCTCAGACGACTGTACAAATGGACTTGAACAAGTGTAAAATGGCTTGAACTGGTTTCTTGAACAGATAAATTGGATGGCACCTACACTGTAGCTCTAGAAGAAACAAACTTAAAGAAACTACATTTTCCCATCAAATTTCTCTGAAGAAGAATACTTTGATGTTAAGCAAGAAAGCTGCACTGACTGGAAATACACAAAATATTTGCACCAGCCTCTAAAAAAAGACAAAATGCTTTTCCTTTGCTTGTTTAATTAAAAATTAAAGTTTCCAAATACCTCCACATTACTTCAAATCACTGGAAATCAGTTCCAGGCCAAAAAAAGTAGGAGAAATAGCATCTAAATCCCAGATGGTATTGCAGGCTTAGACACAGAAGTAGAACAACTCATCTTTTTCCCACAAAGTGTGATCTTCAACTGTTTTAGTAACTAAGGACTATGACTAAGCCCATGAAGCTCACAGCCAACCCATTCATCACTATTGTGCCTGTAAATAATTTTTCATCAAACAAAATTAAATCTTTCTACACATAATCAATTCACTTAACTTCATTAGTATTGCTTGTCTAATAATTTATAAAGTAACAAGGCATTGAGAAATGTGTAAGCAATAAATTAAACCATCGTATGTCATCTGACTGTTAAATGAAGGTATTCTCATCACTGGAACATATAAAAAGTACATCTAGTTAAAAGATGTAAAGTTAAAGTCTTAGTTTAATCTCATATCTATGGACTGTATATAAATCCTTTGACTATTTTCTTTCTATAATTCTAATAACTTTCCTGTACATCTGACATTATACTATTTTTTATACTATTGATAAATATCCCACTGTAGATTATCTATTTGAATAAGCTTCCTTTGTAACTACAAATTCCTCATGTTGGAATTTTAGTTGACAAGCATTAACACCCATTAAAGGAGACAAAGCAAAAGTGCTTCCTTCATGGATATTCCAATTCAACCACTCATGACTAAAATTTGATTACTATTTAGAAGAAAATATGTGTATATTTTAATCCTGTTTTCCCCACTTTGGCTGTCTTTCCTTTTTTGATTGTTTGGGATAAGTGATAAGTGATATCTTGGATGTCCTCAATTAACTAGGAATTTTGCTAATCATATAGTGGATCCAACACAGTATCTTTTCATGAATGTGGATATAATCAAAAATGTTGTAAGCAAAATGAACAAATTTAATTTTACCCTGGATTGCATATCTTTTTTCTTTATTATATATTTTAGCATTTAATGGATATTAGTGCCTAGTTGTTGTTGTTATAGCTAAAAATCATCTGCATTTGCTGTGTTAGTAATAGCACTTATTTTTTAGACCCTGTTGACAAAAAATAGAACAAAGTCAGTTTTTAAAGGCAGAAAATTAAAAACCGATGCTATTTCGAGACGGAAAGAGGGATAAAAAGAAAAGGGGTGGCATAATGGCAGGGAAATGGGAAGAAGGCCTCATTCACATAAGTTGTCATATGAACAGAACAGAATAAAACTGTGGAGGCAATTTCTCTTAAAATGAAAGCTGAGTAGAATGTAACTATCTTAAGAAAATAAGATATACCATGGTTGCATTTGTACAGTCGCAGAAAAGCATCTGGCTTCTTCCTAGAAATGTAGGCAGCCTTCAGAAACTCCTTCAGACATATGGGCTTTGCCTATGCTGTGTAATGCCTCCCAAAGCACCTTGGTGACTGACCCCTTGTATTTTCTCCGCTGTCCCCTACCCCAGAAGTCACCCAGGTATGTCCAAGAGCAGTAGAAGGAGATTCAGAACCATTATAGATTTTCTTGGCCCTCTAGCAACCCTTCTACTCTGCACCTGAGCTTCCTGCTCTTTGAGCAGCCACTGTTTGCTGCCCTGTTCCTCAAGTACAGCTGGTGGGTCACAGTCATGCCTCTGCTTTACCCTGCTAAGTAACACAGCTTGTCTTTTGAAACACCTCATGCAGGAATACAGCTCTTTGATTAATAGAATCATAGAATGTTAAGGTTGGAAGAGACCTTAAAGATCATCTCATCCCAACCCCACGAGATGGGCAGGGACACCTCTCACTAGATCAGGTTGCTCGAGGCCTTATACAGCATGGCCTGAAAACACTGACAAGTTTGGCGCATGCACAACATCCCTGGGCAACCTGTTCCAGTATCTCACCAACCTCACAGTAAAGAATGTCTTCCTAATACCTAACCTAAATTTCCCCTCTTCCAGTTTGTACCCTTTACTCCCTGTCCCATCACTACACATCTTGATGAGGGGTCCCCCTCCAGCTTCCTGGTAGGCCCCCTTCAGATACTGGAAGGTTGCTATGGTGTCTCCACATAACTCTCTCTTCTCTAGGCTGAACAGCCCCAAAGTTCTCAGCCTGTCTTCATAGGAAAGGTGCTCCACTCCCCTTATCAACTTTGTGGTCCTCCTCTGGACTTGCTCCAGCAGTTCCATGTCCTTCTTATGTTGGGGAAACCTGAACTGCACACAACGCTGCAGGTGGGGTCACACAAGAGCAGCATAGAGAAGAAAAATCACCTTCTTCACCCTGCTGCCCACATTCCTTTTGATGTAGTCCAGGATTTATTTGCTTTCTGGGCTGAGAGTGCACACTGTCAGCTCATGTCGAGTTTTTCATCAACCATCATCCCTGAGTCTTTCTCTGCAGAACTGCTCTTAATCATTTCTTCACTCAGCCCTTAGGTGTACCTGGGATTGCTGCAACCCAGGTATAGGACCTTGCAGTTCACTTCACTGAACATCACGAGGTTTGCATGGGCCCACTTCTCAAGCCTGCCCAGGTCCCTCTGGATGGCATCCCTTCCATCCAGAGTGTCAGCTGCACCACGTAGCTTGGTGTCATCACCAGTTTTGCTGAGGGTGCACTCAATCCCACTGCCTACATCACCAACAAAAAGAGTATCAGCCCAGTGAGACCCCTAAGGAACACCACTCATCGCTGGCTCTATCACACATCTGCTGAAGCTCATCCTGTTATCAGCGGACAAGGGGAAGTCATGCACCATCTTCACACAGATCCATGAAAGCCCTATTGTAGAACCAATTTTGGAAATGTCAACAGCTATATCTGGGCAAAGAAGAGCAGGAGGTCCACAGAAGAACCCTAAGAGTCAAGGCAAGGACAGAAAAACTAAAGGATATTTCCAGTAAGAACAAACACCTCAGGTACTTCTCTTGACAGATATTTGATGTGAAGGGTTATTGATGCAGAACACTGCTTTGACTCCCTAGAGTCCCTAAAGATTAAGAGACTAAAAACCTCATGCAAACAAGAAATGTCTTTGTCAAGGAAGCAGACATCCTTCCTTAGCTAGGTAAAACTGAGCCGATTCGGTGATCAAAGGGAAGTAGTTCAATAATTGCTGACATACTGTTAAAAAAATGCAGTTTACATAATACAGTTGTACCTGAGACACTGTGCAGGTGTAACCCCTGAAAAAGCGTGTAACCCCACTGAAAAAGCAGAAATCCAATACCTCCTCTTCATTTGTGTTTGCCTTAATATACCTACAAAGCATTCAAAATTTTCTCCTGCAGCTGAAAACATTCTATAAAAGACCATGTCTTTTATCTATTTTTAAGATCATTTCTAGCCAGCTTAAATTCTCAGAAAGGAAGTATCCTTAAATTTCAGGTTTGCAACAACCTCTGACTCAGTCTTTTTACACAACTACAATATGGGTAAGAAAGAATTACTAGCTTTTTGCTGATGATGATTTCTATTCTACATTTTATCTTAAAAGCACACACAAGTATGAACTGGTTCTGAAAGTTCTGCTAACAAATATTTCCTTTACAATGCAGCTCTTCCAGGTAGACCTTTCCTTTCTGATATCTGAATAGCACTTCTTTGATAGCAACCTTAGCCTCATTCAGTACAGGAGCATTGCTTGTTAGTTGGTTTGGTTGGTTGACTATCATTATTTTCTACTCCAGAACTGTGGTGGCAAAAAATATCTTGCCATTTGAGACTTATTTTCTTTGACTCCCAGTTTGAAAACAAATGTTTGGAAACAATTTTGGATTTTAATAGTGTCTTGGTTACTTATGTATATCTCATCATTCACCATAACCCAGAGTAAATGGTTAGTAAACTTCTATGCCAATTAGACACCTACAAAACTATGGGCCCAGAGGGGGTGCACCTGAGAATAACAAGGGAGCCGGCAAAAGAGCTTGCCAAGCCACTTTCAATCATTTACCAGCAGTCCTGGTAAACCAGAGAATTCCCAAGTGACTGGAAATTAGGAGATGTGATGCCTGCCTATGAGAAGGGTTGGAAGGGTGATCCCAGTAACTGCAGGTCTGTCGTCCTCACCTCAGTAATGGGGAAGGTCATGGAGCAGATCATCCTGAGTGTCATCACACAGCACATACAGGACAACCAGAGGATCAGGCCCAGCCAACAGAGATTCACAAAAGGCAGGTGCTGCTTGACCAACCTGGTCTCCTTCCACAACAAAGAGACCCACTGAGTGAATGAGGGAAAAGCTGAGAATCTATCTAGACTTTGTCTATCTAGACTTCAGTAAAGCTTTTGACAGTCTCCCACAGTGTTCTCCAGGAGCGACTGCCTGTTCACAGCTGGGATGGGTGCACTCTCACTGTGCAAAAACCTGGCTGCATGGCTGAACTCAGGGAGTGGTGGTGAATGGAGCTTCATCCTGCTGGTTCCCCAGGGAGTGGTGCTGGGGAACACCAAACCTTGTTTAATATTTGTATCATTGATTTGGATGAGGTGATCAAAGGTACCCTCAGTAAGTTCATAGACAACACCCTGCTGGGTGAGAATATTGATCTGCTGGAGAGTAAGAAGGTTCTTCAGTGGGATCTAGATAGACTGGACTGATGGGCTGCGGACAACTGCAAGAAGTTTAGTAAGTTCATGGGGCTGTTGTGAACAATTATTCACAATATTGAATATTGTGAATAATTGTTCACAACAACCCTATGCAGTGCTATAGCGTGGGGGAAGAGAGGTTTGAGAGCTTCCATCAGAGACTAGACAGGGTAATCTGGTTTGAGACATCTTGGGCTGTTTGGAATGTGTGGTAGGGTGTGGGTCAGACCTTGCTCTGGTGAGGTAATGCCCTGCTCCCCAGAACCCCCCAGTCCCACAGTGTCTCAGTCATGGCCCACTAGAGGCAGTCCCCCAGTGTCAACTAACTCAGCCCCTGAGTGGCCAAGTGACTGAAGTCCAACCTGGGAGGAAAGCCCAGAATGGGCCAAAGGTTTAAGAAGCCTGACCACAAGGCAAGCACCTTCATACTGTAGTTTTACATCACTGGAACTCAGGAGTTGTTAGCTATATGTCTGATTTTCTATATCTTTCCCATCCTTCTGTTTTTCTTCCTTTCTTTTTCTTCTAATTATTTTTCCATAGAACATAATATCAAATGTGTTTAAAAGTTTTCTATGATCAGTGGGCTAAGTCTATGCTGTGATAAGTGTTGTTATGTTGTACTGAGTTATTTGCCAGAGTTCCCCTATTTTCTTTAGTTTGCCAGTAAATTTTGTGTGAATTTTTACCTCTTGAGGACATCTGGTTGGTATTCATACTCCACTTTTGCGTCTATCTACAGCAAGAGGACCTTGTTTTAGCCCCGTAAGTGACTGGGGTGTGATAGCTGCCCAGCAGAAAGGGGCTTGGGGTACTGGTCAACAGACAGAGGAACATCAGGCAGGTGGTTAAGAAGGCCAGTGGCAACCTGGCCTGTATCAAGAACAGTGTGGCCAGCAGGACGGGGGTAGCTCTTGTCCTTTTGTACTTGGTGCTGGTGAGGCCACACCTTGAATCCCATGCCCATTTCTGGGCCACTCACTACAAGAAAGGCATTGAGTTGCTGGAGTGTCCAGAGAAAGGTAATAGACCTGGGGAAGGGTCTGGTGCACAAGTCTTGAGAGTGGCTGGGAGAGCTGGGGTTGTTTAGTACGGAGGAAAGAAATTTCAGGGGAACCTCATTGCTCTCTGCAATCACCTGAAAGGAGGTTGTAGCCAGGTGGGGGTTGGTCTGGTCCATACCTCATTAAGGAAATGGCCTTAAATTGCACATGGGGAGGTTCAAATTAGATATTGGGAAAGAATTTCCAGGGAGGTGGTGTACTCAGCATCTCTGGAAGGGTTCAAGAGGCATCTGGATGTGGCCCTTGGGGATATGGTTTAGGGGTGATTTAGGTGGTGCTGGGTTGACGGTAGATGATCTTGAAGGTCTCTTCCAAACTTGATCATTCTGTGAACCTATGTGTTGCTGCAGGATAATATTCTCATCAAGTTCAGTTATGAGGTCTTTTTGGTTCACTTTTAGACGAATGCAACTGCAACACAAAATCAATTAGGCTTGCCAGGTTTCATGCTGAAACTAAAATGAATATATTGAGAGGTGAAGATGAAACTTTACAGCTATTCACAAGCAGAGCTATCAGAGAACTTAGACAAATCTAGTCTTACCATCAGCAAGCTTGCTCATAATTTTTACACTGGAATATTTTTTAAAGATACAACAAAAGGTGTCTAAAGAATCCCACCTTGCCAATATTTAACTCCTACTTACAAAGGAAAAAAAACTGCCGGAGTCAAACAGGGGTGTAATCTCTAACCACCCCCCCATGTGTGGAGATGAGTCTGCAGCTCAAAGATCCTTGAGGGTTTAGGAATTTTATCTAAAAGACTAGTGAGGAGTTATTTAAAGTTAGTTCCCATTTGTAATGAAACAAAATGTTCCTGTTCCCAGGAATTTATAATTGCCTGTTATTGTCTGGAATTTGCTCAGATAATATGATGAATGGTGGCGACATGGAACCATAAGCAAATCTAGTAGGGCCAAAACACCAAGCTGCAAATAGAAGCATAAATGCCATCATTACAGAAGGAGTTTATTCTTTGAAAATGTACCTTACCCAGAGATGCATTTGATAAATATTTTAGAAGTAAGTTGATCAGTCTGCATTTGTCATCAGCTACTGGAGAAATTAGTTGTCTTTCATCTATTGTTTCTAACGTAATCCACAACCCAGGAAAAAACCCCTATGCACATGGCTGCTGTGTGGACCACTAATCTAGCTGTGAATTATTACAAATACTCTCTTCATGGATAATGAAGAATATATTTAGTCTTTGAATTCCTCAGATGAATATAAAAACCAGTGTAGCTGTACTAATATTTACATCCACCTGGGTATGTGTTAAGGACATAAAATCTGCACTGCCACCACCGCACGGAGAATATCTGCTACTATGGTAATTCAAATAATAAATTAAAATATGCTTTATTGTTAAATCTCTATTAAAATTGCATCTTCTAATAATAACTTTTTAAATACAAAAAGGTGTTTTAGAAAGCAATGCAAGTTCTAAGATGTTGCAGTAAAATATTAGGTGCTGTTTCCTGGGTACCTTAAATCTTCATGCCTCAGTGGAGATGCCTCATGCTCATGTCACGAAAGTGCACAGGATTCTCACCCCACTAAGGTTTAGATAACAGCTGAGGATCTGTCTTTCTTATCCCCCTTTAAAATAATACAGAGTGGAGTCATTTCTGTTTTAACTGCCTGTGATGATGATTAAGGAGGAGAAATACTGGCCTCAGATAAGCAGCCAGTCTGACATTACCTTCAGACATCTCTGAAGTCCAGACACTGAGACTGCCTTTTGCTCCAACTCCAGTGGCACCTCCATGCAATGCTTCCAGTTAAACTGAGGTTCCTAGAAGAGAAGGCCCTGCAGCCTCCTTGCATTGCATTAATGAAGTCCATCAGTTTAGGGAAAGCAAAAAAACTTATGCTTGCTTGTTCCTAACCTCACTTTACCTTCAGGGAGTACAAACTCACCCTGTTCAAATTCACTTGCACAGTACTCACTGAGGCGGCACAGTGCTGGGACAGTGCCACACGTCTCCACACATTTTTACATGCATATGGAGGAGACGAATCCATCCTGCACTGAGATTTTGAGGAAGTTCACACAAAACAGAATGTCCCCAAGGTTTAACATCTCAGACTTTTTGCAACTGGAATCTATGCCTAACACAGAGGTATTTTAAAAAGCCTGATGATTACTTTGATTTATATTCTACTTGACATCTAACCACAACTTCCTGTACATAACGTCATATAAGCAAATTCTTCACTCAGCAAAGTCCAGCAGGGGAGTATGTAATTAGATCTCAGCTGAAATTAAGATAAGTAAGCCACCTTTGATACACAATGGCTTCATGATTTAACTAATTCCATTTATAAAAAGAAAAAACACACAAACCCAAAACAAATTAAGAAACAAGTCCCACCAGGTTATTTTGCAGTAAAATACACTTGAAAATAAACCCATGAAAACATCATCTTGTACTACACACATGAGCATAATATATTTTGGCTTATCATTGACATAGACTTCATTTTCTGCACACAGGTGTTTTAATGTTTTTAATTGCATCTCCTATTCCTAAATGTGGAATTCTACATAATCCTGGAAGGAGGTATTTTCCAACAGTAGATATCAAGATATTATCTTCATATTTTTAGAATCTTCAACATTTCCATTCAGCATCCCCTGTGCCATGTACCCAGGACCAAGCATACCCTATTTTTGGTCATTTCTGCTGTAAGACAGCAGCCACCTTGATATCCTTTACAACTGGAGGAGTCTCTGTGTCATCTGTCTCTGTGTCATCTCTCTGTCTCTGTGTCAGATGCCCTATGGCGTGGTGTTTGGCCTTGATGGTGACTGGGCAGACCATGCACTGCTGTCAGGAGATGCAGGATCAGTTCTGCCCCACTCCAGCATCACAGACCATTACATCACCCTCTTCATTTTGGCTTAGCTTGCTATCCTCAGGAGGCTGCATGGGTTTGTATGTAGGAGAAAAGGAGAGAATGTACAGAAAGTCTTGATGAATTTCCCTGCTATTTCTGGAAGGCAGCACTGAGAAACTGTGATCTTCCCCACGCAGAAATAGGTCCCGGTTCCCTACTGGCAGCTTGAACATGTTTCAGCTGAAACCCCATGAAGAGCGGTTGCTATGAAGAACCACTA
This sequence comes from Hirundo rustica, assembly GCF_015227805.2. NCBI lineage: Eukaryota > Metazoa > Chordata > Aves > Passeriformes > Hirundinidae > Hirundo > Hirundo rustica. Next base: position 104,336,322 of record NC_053451.1, on the reverse strand, counting down.
AATAATACCTAGCTTGTCGTTTATAATTATATTTATCAGAAATGTAACAAAAAGGGTATTTCATAACACAGTATCTAACAAGATGGCTTGTGCAATATCAGCATGCTGGGTCCAGGCTCCCTGTCAAAGCTTTATTCAGATGTTACACTGTCTTGACTAATCATTCCTAATCCTATCATCAGCTGCCATCATGTCAAGATATGTCAGCCTTAAAAATGAAGAGATATGTTAAGGAAATGATGCCTTGCAAGGAGTAATGCTGAATTTGGATTTAGTAGGAAGATAATGACTTATTCTTTGTTGAAGACCCATCTTACGCAACTGGTTCTAGTTGCTAAACACATCCTTCATTTCTTACAGCTACTATCACAGGGATTTCATTCCTTTTTAAGGTGTTTTACCTGAGATGCTTCACTGAACTTGTGCTTCAAGATAAAAAACAATCCAACAAACATGAGGGAACTGATTGTAAATAAAACACAAGACTGCATGTGAAAGCGAACTCTTCTTGGCTTATATTGGATCAGAACAACCTTAGCTAAACTTGGCCTACAACTGACTTGCAGCGTAAGGATTGGCATGCTAGGGCTAGGGTGATTGTTATTGGTGCTGAGTGTCATGGTACTCACAGATTCAATGAGTTCAGTTCTGAAAAGAGGGACTCTTTCAAATAATTGGTGCAAGCTGATTGTCATCTGTAAAGACAGTTCTCGCAGGGAACCGTGAGAAGTTTGTTTCCATTCTGCTTTGGATAGGTACTGCTGAAAACAATTAATTTGAAAGTACAGCTAAACAAATACTAACAAAAGAATCCGGAGGGTGAAATTACGGAGCCAACCCTTCCCACCTTGCCAGAATCCGCACTACAATCACACCAAAGAGAAAGGACTTTTCTTTTCTGTAAAAAAATCCATCACATGAAGATGAAGAACTAGAATAGTGATTGTAATTTTGCTTGAAGATCTTGAATCTACAGATGCTGAGAATGATCAAACACCTATGTCAATTATACTGTCCTGTTCCCATTACCATAGAGAGCTAGGTACACCTGGGTTAATAATTAGTCTCATAATATTTTCTCTGCTTTTTAATGAAAAACTCCAAACCATCTTTTACTCAATTTCCACATTTCATTTATCAAAACAGCTAAAAATTAGTCCAATTCTTCTATGAGCCCATTAAAGAAAAAATGGTATGTGGTATTTTGCCTTTCCTACATTGCCATTTTATCTATCCATTAGGTGATTAATTCCACAAGACTAAAGAAAAGCATTGTCCAAGAAATCCTCTAAACTTCTGTGTACCTCTGTGCAAAAAGAAGCAGATGGTTGTGTCCTAGCTGCCAGCTCTCCAGCATTGCAATAGGTGAATCACCTTCAGTCCCAGAGTTGCTTAAGCGCATTAATACGTGATCGTCTGTGCTAATAAATCTTGTCTCTTGTGTTAGTCAGCATAATGGTCTGACATCTCCCAACTGCGTGATTCTGCCAGGGATCCCAGCAGAAAATAACCTCTCATCAGATGCTTCATAATTCACAGGGACGTGTATGAATATTAAAGGAGATGCGGAAAAGGTTTAGCCAGTTTGTTCTTTGGAATTGCTATTTTCTTATTCAAAACCTTAAAAGGACACAAAAATGCAAAAGTACAACCTTTCCATTTCAACCTCCTGTTTTTAATTTTAAAGAGAAACTTAGGCCCTGTCCTAGTTTTCACTGAACTAGTTCACATAAAGTTGGGACTGAGTAAACACATAAATTTCCTTATGTAGGTATAGAGTATTTTAATCTAGAGGCAGATGAGGAATGGATAGCGTAAGGAACGGATCTCAGGTAGGTAGAAAACATCAGAGTGGTTATTTAGAAACACTTATATTGAAAAAGGGGACCAAGAGGTGGAAGATATTTATACCATATAAATGCATGGAAAATGGAAAAAAAGTGCAGCTGGTTTTTTTTTCCCTAATAGTAGGCCATCATTACTTAAATTCCCTTAATATGGCTTTCCTGACAGATTTAAGATGCTCTCTGACTTGAATGTTAATAGTTCACACAACTGTCTGGTAACATTCAGAGCTGCAACAAGAAAACCTTTGCAATATTTTCTATAATATGCCTCTATATATATTCTCTCAGCTGCTTTATGTCTGACAATTAATCACCAGCTTTAATTGTTACCAAACCCAGGACGCACTACAAGATTGATGGAAGCCATGGTAAAAAATTCAATTAGATACCCTATAATTTTTTCAAAGACAATTTGCTCACTGTAACTTGCTTGGACTCATGGGGTATTTTGGTAAAGATCTTTTTCTGCATGCATCACAAATCTGATTATCTCCTTCTCTGCCCTTTGCACAGACAGTCTCTCTTGCCAGTCCCAACCATATGGAAATCATGAGTCAGCCCTAAGCCATTGAATTATAAGTTTGGACAGAAGTAAGAAACTGCAGCTGTTTAAAAGAGTAAGTAGAGATTATTATCTTGTTTCTGAGATCTCTTTTATAATGTCTTATCTGGTTAACAACTAGATAAAACAAATATTTTCTTTACCGTCTTGGGTCGGAATTTGAGGGAAAAAAAATAAAGAAGTTATATAATGCTGTCAAAGCTGTGAAGAAGTAAGGATACTGAGACCTGCAAGATCCATAGGCTCACACCAACAGCTGTCAGATGGGGGAAGTACAAAAAGAAAAATTTATACCGCATCCCTGTCATTATATTGTTGAGCCTAAACGTTATCAAAAGGAACCTCCTTAATCACCCTGAAACGGGTTGCAGTGCAGCTGAATGCAGACAGGAATAAATAACAATAATAACAGCAACAACAAAGCTAAACAGGCTGTAAAGCCCCATAATTGGATTCATCAATCTGAATCTGTTAGCAGGTTAGCACTCGGGCCGACGCAGCCTGACCTGGAGTGATTGTCGATGCTGCACCAGCTGTAAGACTCCAGCGGGCGAGCAGCAAGGGGGGGAAAAAATAAATAAATCAACGAGGCTCTGGGGAGCACTTTAGGAATCACCCCTTCAGCTTGCCATAGCCTGCAGCATCTCAGCGGTAGAGACAGCAAGCTAATCCTGACACTGCAGCAAGCGGGCAAACAGCACCCCGGCTGCTGGAACGGGAAATATTTCACACACAGCAGCGAGCTGATAACAGCTGATGTCAAACAAGCTTTTGTTTGACATCAGCAGCCTCCCTGCAGCCGCACCCTGCACAGCAAGGTGACAGCAGACCCCGGCAGTGATCTGAGGCGCCGCAGTTCACAGGGCCAGGCCCGAGCCTGAGGAGACAGAGGCCCCCTCACAACCTCCGCTGCCATCCTGATCCCTGAGAGACATCAGCAGTAATAAAGTTTGCCTTCGAAAGGGCTGGCATTGTGTGGGCCCTTGTTCTGCAGCGCAATTATATCTTGCTCTATTTGTCTTTATGTTGTTCTTACCTGAATTAATTTTAGGGGATATAATAAACCTCGTTTCTGTTAAATGAATCATCAGGGCATAACCTTTCTGCAAGTTTTACTGCTCTCTAATAGCACCATCTGACACAAATTAGCACATTAATCTCTACAAATAACAACAACAACAACAACAACATAATAATAATAATAGCATTTTCATGGCTTTATTAGCATACAGTTAGCTAGCAGCATGGACAATATTCATGCTGCATTTTTGGCATTCTGTGGCTCAACAGTGCAAGGTCTCCTTTTGGTTGGCCAATAGCCTTTGAGTTTGGGTGATCACTGAAACATGACACTGAAACATCGTATCTATGTAATTACAAGGAAGTGAAAATTAGTCCAGCTCTCAAATTTCTCAGCTTAGACCTGTTTCTTCCTGTTATGGCTCAAGAATTTTTCAAAGGCCTAGGCTTGAACCGCCCCTGAGAGCATCTCTGTACAGGTCTCTGAGCACCTCTGGATGGTTTCACTCACTCTCTTAACAGCCATAATACTGGAAAACAAACCCCAGTTTCTGTCCAATCAGTATGGTCTGAACAGTGTACGTGCCATGCCTTCAGAAAATTGCTTAAATTTCCAATAAAACTTTTGTGATATGTAGGAGAGAAGTTGGCTTTGTAAACATTTTGCTACATTTCTGCTAATGCCCCTAGCTTGTGAAGACAGTTTTCAACCTAGTACAACATCAGGAAAAGGTAAAATCCCAATTTCCTCCTCATCCCTGAATAGACTATTGAAATCTATTTAATATTTCTTTTTAATCTGATCAGAATATGTTTTATAGATCAGAATAAGCTTTCCAAGCCTTGGGACTAATTAATTTTACCCATACTTCCATTGTAAAACCACCACAAATGCTTAAGAATTTTGCAATAGTTAATTGCAGAAGCTTCTCCAGAGAATATAATGGACACTTTTTCACCCATTTCATGTCTCAAAACCAAATGCAAAGTTAGCTTTTAGCATTTACTAACAGTACTAAATGACATTTCCAAATAGTGATAGTATTCGTAGTGAGTTCCACAATACCTTGGTATTTTCCTATGCTCAGATTTTGATCTACCACTGTCATATATATATATATATTTTTATATATATCCATATCCTACACAATCCGCATAAAGTTACTTCCAGAGGCACCACTTTCACTTGGAAAGCTCACAAATTTTATTGCATTGAAGTTCTCAGTTACCTCCACGATAGTGTTTTTGTTAATCGGCTACTGTTACTCAGTTTTGCTTTTGCCTTTGTTTATACTTGGAAATTCTTAATACAACAAACTTTAGCCCAAGTATCTTAAACTTCAGAGACAGAGACAATACAAAATTCATATCAATCATGACTTTGGGAATCATGCAAAACACGCATCTGATGAATAAAAGAGAAAGAGAGAAGATAGGAAGTATAAGGCATTTTCTGAAAGTAGCCTTCTCAGTAGCAGGAGAACAAATATTCACCTTGCTCTCAGAGAATAAACATTTCAAAGTATCAGAGACAAAGGCTACACACTATTTTTATGTTATATCTTATATACATTATTTATAATAAAGGTATTGTTTAAAAGAAGGGACAGAAAATGCCAAAACTCCTCAACTATTACCATCACCAACTCAACCTTGACATAATTGTAAGAGGCCTCAGACTGAAAATTTTCTTCAACTTAGGCGTTTAGTCTACACTGAACAATGCTGGCAGAACTAGTATCTGCTGCTGAACCAATCAATACTGCAGAAAACGGGATGACAAACACTACTCTACGTCATCAGTGTCAACCTTTGGAAAGTTCTTAGGAAATATTTTACTTCAAAACTAAGCTACAGTTTCTGACTAGGGCTGCATTTGTCTCAGGCTCACTAATATGTTAGATAGGTACCTGTAGATGTTTCCCCACAGATATAACTCAGATGAAAATGCTGCCTGCAACAGTAAAAGAATCTCTACACTAAATTGACTGGAAAGATGATGTGCCTTTCCAGATGAGCAATCTGCCAGTATGCCAAGGATGATGTGATCACAAACTGTTGTGAGTAACAGTGGAGGTCATTTTGACACATAGGGAGAAGACCCATCCTTAGACTCCATGGAGATATTTTGACACATACATAACTTAAAAAGGAAAGTATTTTGTACACTGAAAGCTGGTCTATTTGCTTTTATAAGTGAATTTGCAGAGGGCCTGATTTTAGGAATGCTCAGCAGTACCAAGAGTTTTACCCAAAAATTAAATACAGATGGTGTGCAGTCAGTTTTGTTCTGTGAAACATTTCTGTGTATACATAAAAAATTGTTTATTTTCCAAACATCTTTATGCGTTTCACAGGCAGAGATTTCTGACCTCTTGGTCTACAACAAGCATAAGAATGTCTAATCATTATCCTAACTCAATCCCACAACTCTGGGTTTCGGTACATGAAGAGGCGAAGAAGAAAGCAGGAGACCTTTTCTCTGCGGACATTCATAGAACACGCCATGAGTTCTCTGTGTTAAGGAGATGCTCAGAGGAAATATTTTCAAAAAAAGGAGACTCCTAAGACCATGGTTTCCTATAAAAAATTGTGACTGTCTAACAGGCTTTGAAACAGTGCCTTTGTTTTGTACAGGCCCAATTCTTCCAAACAGTCCTAGATCCTGCGATGCTACATCACTCAAAATGATGGTCCTTAAATTTGCATGTCTCCTCTCTAGGTGCAACTATCAGACCTGTGTGTTAAGTATCAAATGTATTTGGCAATGCCAACTCGTGTATGCAAAGATGAGTTTGTAAAGGGCCACCAAGTCAGATAGAGCTCTGAGCAGGAGCTGTGTAGATCATCCCCTAAAAGTAAGCTCCCCAAACAGATTTTTAACCATTATCAACCCAAAACCACTATCTCAGAGTGCAAACTCAGGTTTACCATCCAGTCTTTCCCTCTGTGGGGTATCTCTGCTGATAGGACTGATTCCAGCAAATCCAGTGACTCTCTGAAGTGCCTCAAGCACTGCACAGTCCCTCGGTCCCCAGCAAACTTAATTTCTGTTCTTTCTGCAATCTGACTATTCATTATATCTCTCCACTGCACTGGCCTCCCTGCAGAAGCCCAGCCCTGGACTCTGGCCCCCTTGGCTGCTAGCCCTGTTCCTTCCTTCCCTGACCAACTCCTATATCCCCCTCACTGCTTTCCAGGTGGTTCTGTAGAAAGCTAATTATTTTTAGTCATTAAAAATTTTCATGAAAAAGTATGAAGAAATAAATTGAGTGCACTGTGTATTAAAAATCCATATTCCACACAGAGTCACACACAGAGAATATTTTCCCTTCAAAGGAGTCCAGGAAAGATAAGGAAAACATGTCTGGTTTCAATCAGACATTCACTCTCCATTTGGAGTCCACAGATCCACCAGAAAACAGCTGGGGGTAGCAGATCAAAAAGAGAAAACTACTTGCCAAAGATTACTAATGCCTGATGACAAGATGATGTTATCATGGTTTCCTTCATCATAGAATGCCTTATAAACTGGCTCTGTTCTTCTGTGGGCAACAGTCAAGCTCAGTGTCCTTATCTCACCACACAGAGCAGTTAGAAAAAACACATTCCTGTATTAAAGCCATGACTTGGGGTTGGTGTAAGATACAGTAATAGAAATCAGTTAGATTCTTCTGCCAAATAATAAAAATAAGTTAAATATTTCCATCAAATTACCCTGTCTTACTTAGGAAGACTTTTGTTAAATATGTAGCAACTGTAATTGCTCAGGAGGTATGAGCAGACTCACCTTTTTTTTTCTTTCCCCCTGCCTCCCCCAGCTTTATTGTCATAATAACCTCAAGCTCATTTAAAGAACCTTATGAGTATTATTTAGAAAAATAAGAACTTTACACTGAGCTATTCATCACAAAAAAAAAAAAAAAAAAAAAAAAGTTTGTATTTATTTATCTGACATTTACATGTGCCTTGTTTTCTCTGCTAACCACGAAGCTGTCAATCTATTATTTATGGAAACAAGAGACCAGAAATAAGTGTACATGGTTTCAGACAAGTCTACTGACCTATGCAAACACTCATTTCCTCCCTCATTCTGCTTAAAGCCTCTCTACCTTGGAAAAATGGATGATTATTGCACTGAATAACACCTAATGATGTAAAATCATGATATTCCAAAGGCTGGGAAATTAATACTTTGGCTCTAATACAGATAGAGTACTAATGTGGATATTAAACCACTATATTTCATGCAAAGTATCAGTATTTCATCTTGGAGCTGTCAGCCTTTCTAAGAAGACCATAATACTTAAGTGACACCAAATTTCAATTAACCTTTTTATTTATTTATATATATATATATTTGCAACCCAGAAATCGCAGAGGGTTTCTGAATTTCCTTGGCTCTCAGTAGAGCTGAGAGAATAGTTTTCAACAGACAGCTCTTCCATGCATTCCCATTTCTTTTTTTAATTGCAGATATACCTGTAGGTGAAGTGTGTGGTTTCTTCCTACACATGCCTTTAACATAAGCTACTGATTAGTCAACAACACTTCTACAAATCATATTGACTGCTGGGTGTTGTCTGTGAGATTGCTCTATTTTGGGCCACAAATGAAGTGAGGCTGGGTCCAGCATCCCCTGTGTGTGGCACACGACTTCATAGCCTGGATCTCAGCTTGGGTAAGATATATCCTGTTCCCAAGCAGGATTGTGCAGATCTGTTGTGTCCCATTCAGGCATGAAGCAAGCAGGAATGGCTCTCTTAGGGCAGGGAGTCTGAGTTACAAAGTCAGAGTTTTGAGACATGACTCCTAAGACCAACCAACTAGGATCCAAAATGTGTTATCTTATGCTTAACTGTGTCAGGGCCATGAGCGGAAACATGAACATGTAGAGCCTGTTTAGACAAGAGTGTGAGAACACCTTGAAAGCTCTTTTCCTTCCTGGCCACATGATGAAACAACCAAGAGGGAAAAGAAACCTTTTTCCTATGAAAAGCTTTCTAGGCCCTCTATTTGAACTGGCCTAGAATTAACTTCCAAGCCTTTCAGCTATCTCTCAAAAAAGGAGAAAAAAGTCTGACTTTCCTCCTCTGCATCCTGGAAGATAAACCTAACAGAAACAAACCAACAAACCAATATAAGCAGTAAGAACACAAGCAAGCTGAACAGACCCCATCCACCCTGCCCCTGATAAGGGCCTGTGCAAAATGCTTCAGCAAGAAGTAGACCAGACAAGTTTCCTCCAGCTACCTTCTCCCAGCTCAGTGTGCAGCTATAAGGCAGATTGATTCAATATAAGCAAAAACACCACTGTGCTCCCCAACAATATGGCCCTCCCCACACCTTCATCGAGGCATTGGCATGGACCAGCAAAAGGAGACAACAGAACAGTAACCCTACAACTAAGAGACTAATGTGCATTATTTCAGAGACCTGAAACAGCCTCAGGTGTGTTCCAATGCCAGTACAAGAGGGTTGTGGGCCAGGGACATCTGGCTTGGATGGGGCAGGAGCACAGCAGTGCCAGTCAGTAAAGTGACACTGCTGTGGCATTGTGGCCACAGCTTTCAACCGACATCTCCATATACTGGTTTTGCAATCATTATTTGGACCCTTATATATTTTGAGGCCCCATTAATAGCAGTGAGGCCCAAAACTAATTCTGCCCTGAATGAAAAGGTACATGTCTGAAATCTGCTGCCCAATGATAGCTGTCCTCTCAACCCTCTCCCTTGCCTGAAGGATATCAGAGACCTCTCCTTGTACAGGATCTGCTCTATACAGCAACAATCCTTACCACATTACATAAATAACAGACAGTGTATATATATATGTGTGTGTGTGTGTGTGTGTATATATATATGTATATGTCAAAAGAGAGATCTATAGTGTTTTTGTAATTATATAATGTTTCTTCAGAGGTTGCTGTGACTCTTTTCGGTGCTCCTTTTCAGGAGGCCCACCCTCAGGAACGCCAGCTGTCGGGTTCTCCTTTGCAGGAGTTTAAATTCCCCGGCATTCAGGTGGCTTTAGAGTCCTGGCCCTCTGCAAAGCTCTGTGCCAAATGCAGGAAAAGACCGAGTCTTCAAGGTTACATGCTTCGTTTATTATTTCTTATCTTACAATTTTCTCAGTGTCCAAAAGATGTTTGCCGCTGCTCGGACACCTGACGACTCCTCCTGTCTCTGGGCTGTCCTTATCTTTTATACTAATTGCTACGTATTCTCTATTCACTATTTCTTACCAATGTCTATCACTATTACTAAAAAGGTCATCTTTACTCTGACGCAATCCTCAGTAACTACTTTGTGCCAACGTCACTGCAGAAATGGAGTGAGGGAACAAGAAGGAAGAAGAAGGAGACAACGCCCCAAATTCTCCATCTTGCCCCATTCACTTCAATGCCAAAAATCCCAAACCCACTGTTTTTTCACCCTGTGATATACTAAACTACTATTTTTCACACTCTTGTGGCCTGTAAACCCTCTTGCAGTGCAAGAAGCCTTTCCCATGGACTAAAATCAAAGCCAGTGTCTCTCTGAGCTCTGGGCTCTGGGCCAGGGTCCCAGACCCCCCTGCCCAAGTCCCTGACCCTCCAGGGCAACCAAAGGAATGCCCTGGACTCCAACAATATAACTTTTTTTAGAAATGCAAGCAATGATGCTCAGACCTCCACAAATGTACACATGATGCAGATGAACTATGCTTATTCGTATTATCATAAAAGGCAAAATAATAAACAACGTCTTTTTTTTTTCCCCTAATGGTCTTTCCTAATGTTCTGTCTGGGTTTTCTTGAGCAGTGCTGAGCACTGAACCAATGTTTTTAGAGAACAATCCCCAGTGACTCTGGACTTTGTCTTGCATGGTAATGTGGTGCTGATCTCACTGTGGGTTTATAGACACAATAGGTTTTCCTCAGTGCTTTACTTATATTAGTAGATACAGAATATGAACATGTTATGTTGTCATGTGTATATTCAAATACAGATATGAGTATACATATATGTATATTATACCACTTCAATTATACCATGTATAATTTTTATTAGTATATTTTAAAGTGATTAACTCAGCACAGATGCCTAAGGAATTCCATTACCTTCCTCCCTTCTGAAATAAGACTCTCTCCCTACTTTTTATTTCCTACCTTTTAAACATGTTATTAACATGCAGAGGACCTCTTCCCCATCCTGCCGCAACTTAAGTTCTTTCAGAGAATTCAGCAAAGGACTTTGTAAAAAAGTTTTTTTGGCAGAATATCAACGATCACTTTCTCAGTGTATTCAGTAATGATCAAAAAATCCACATAGATTTGAAAGATACTAATCCCTTCACAAGATCTGTGTCAGTTCTCCCTCTTTATACAGTTCTCACCCTTTTGTCTATTAGTCCTAGGATGTCTTCCAATAGTTCACATAACACCGAATTTATAGATTGTCTGAATTCCCTATCCTACTTTAATCCTTTTTAAAAGTTACATTTATATTTGCCATTTCACTCTCATCTAGTACCACTACTGATTTAATCAATAGACTCCATAGCATAGCTGAAGGCTTTCATTTTCATATTTATGTTCCCTCAGGGATCCCAAATAAATAGCACCTGGTTGTGGCAATTTGTCTGCATTCACTCTATCTGTGTCTTCTAAACCTTATTCTTTTGACACTTTTATTTGAGAAAGTTCTGTTTCAAACTCTGATGCCTGTAATACAAAGCCCTCTGGTATCGTCTTCTTGGTGGTGATGCTCACTGAAAAGAATTGGTTTAATTTCTCTTCATTTTTACCCTGTGAGAACTGCTTTTAAACAATGACCATCGATTGGCCTCACAGTCTTTCTGGCAGGCTTTCTAATATGTTTGAAAAATAACTATATTTTTAATTTTTATTTCTTTAGAAAATTGTTGCCCAAGGTATTTTTTTTTCCTACCTTAATTATTTTACATTTAACTTACATTCTTTTTCCATTTGAAAGTGATGTTCATTTCAGCCTCTTAACTCCTAGTAGTCCCTCCTTCCTCTGATGTTTAACTTTGAAGACTTGTTTGGAGTTCTTTTCCAAGTTTTCTTTTTCCATACATAGAATACATTTATTCTGACATTCCAGTATATTATATTTAAGCAACCACCATGTTATGCCACTTTTTTTTTTTCTTTTGGCAGCTCCTTTTCATTTATTTGAAGTAGTTTCTTGATTTTTATGTACTTCTGCATTATTACAGGGAAAGGGCTACATCTGAGCCTATTGTGATAGCTACTGTAATGCAGCTATTTAGCAGTAATGTTCAGACTCAGTCCCAGATCAGGATAATTCAAGACTTGGTTCTCCTGACATTGCTCCAGTGACTGCCTTAAGAAGCAGGCATTTTCAGGGCCTAAAAGCTATTCTCTGCAGAACATATCCTTACATTCAGCCTTCCCCCTGGAGCTACACAGGTGAAACTTTTCTCTCAGTGTGATCTCTGCTATCTCCATGAGGATGTTTTTGTTGCTGTCAAAAAATCGAGCAAAATTCAGAGGATAATTTAAAAGTGTAGAGACTTTAGCTTAATTCTCAATGGACATAGCTTGTTTACTTTACTTGATTATATGTAGTCTAGAGCCAGGACTAAAACCTGCATCTTCCAACCTTTTTGCTTTAATCAGCATGTTTCTGCTCACATTCATTTCTGTCCCTAACAATTTGACTTTTAAGATCAGTACACAGCTGAATAATCAGCAGTAGGAATTTCATGTTCAGCTGAAGGGATTCTCAGCCAGAAAATGAGACTCCAAGAGACAGCTTTACCAGTCTTGTGGCTACTCCCCCAGCAACACCTCTGAAGCATTCTGTGTCAATAGAATCTTTGCAAAACAGTGAAGGAGGCCAAACTTTAACAGTACGGACTTCAGTCATCATCTCAGTGCTGGTTTGAGGTTCAGGGTGATGGACCATTGTGGTCAGACATCTGACATGATGCTTTACAGCGTCAAGCTTAGCCCTTTCTTTTGTCCGCAGCACAGCAAGGAAGTGTCTGAAGTGTCTGACCTCACCCTGTGCTGCTTTTCTGCCTCACCCTCTCTGCTGTGTCACTGGGCTCCTCTGAGGAAGGGAGGGAGGGGGGGGAAGGAAGGAAGGAAGGAAGGAAGGAAGGAAGGAAGGAAGGAAGGAAGGAAGGAAGGAAGGAAGGAAGGAAGGAAGGAAGGAAGGAAGGAAGGAAGCGACGGCAAGGAAGGTTATAGGAAGGGATGGAAGGAAGGATATGGAAGGAAGGAAGGAAGGAAGGAAGGAAGGAAAGGAAGGAAGGAAGGAAGGAAGGAATGATGGATAGGAAGGAGGAAGGAAGGAAGGAAGGAAGGAAAGGGACGGAAGGAAGGAAGGAAGGAAGGAAGGAAGGAAGGAAGGAAGGAAGGAAGGAAGGAAGGGAATGGAAGGAAGGAAGGAAGGAAGGAAGGAAGGAAGGAAGGAAGGAAGGAAGGAAGGAAGGAAGGAAGGAAGGAAGGAAGGAAGGAAGGAAGGAAGGAAGGAAGGAAGGAAGGAAGGAAGGAAGGAAGGAAGGAAGGAAGGAAGGAAGGAAGGAAGGAAGGAAGGAAGGAAGGAAGGAAGGAAGGAAGGAAGGAAGGAAGGAAGGAAGGAAGGAAGGAAGGAAGGAAGGAAGGAAGGAAGGAAGGAAGGAAGGAAGGAAGGAAGGAAGGAAGGAAGGAAGGAAGGAAGGAAGGAAGGAAGGAAGGAATTTGCTTTGTCAGACATTAGAAGAAGTAGAAAGTGGAGAGTCTGTCTTCACTGTAAGAGTTAGCTTGTGAATTTGTCGCTGCAGGATAGCACACAGAGAGCTGAGCCCATGAAAGGCACTACCACTGGCTGCATCTGGCACAAAGATTTCTAAAGGGGATTGCACACAACTTTATCTGCTGCAATAAACTGAGCCACAATTTTTTCTTTTCCAAGAAGGAATCAGGGAAGAAATTGACTGTCTTACTGTATCAGGAAGAGGGGAACCAACAGCAAACCAACACATGACTTGCTGCACCAACATAGATACAGTCCTCATCCACACAATCTAATCAGCTACACTAACTCTAGACAAGATCAGTTTGGGTGATTCAGATTAATAGTTCAATCCAGAAGTACTAGCACATATTAAAGTTAAGGCATTTTCCTTTGGTACAGAATTTGAGCTATAAATGGAGCTACATCATAGAGAAAATAAGCCCTGGGCTATTTTCCTATGGAACAATGAAAAATGTGAAAAACAACTTCAAATAATAGTTATTTTATTCTAGCACCTGCATAGCCGTGCTATGCAGTGAATGTTGCTGATTAATTAATGAAGTCCATCTGATGATGTCTCTCTGTGAAGAGCATACAATCTGTATTTCAAACTACTTTTGAAAATTTAATCATCAGAAAGTAGAATTTGCTCATTAGTTAGTAATAATATATTAAGTTCCTCTGTCTGTCCCCAAATCAAATAGATAAAGCCTAATTAATAAAAGGCATGCCACAGAATATGTGTAGTCCCACTGGTGGCATAAAATGTAGTAAGGGAAGCTATAAATCCTGGATGTTAAATGTGCGGCAGTCTGTTAATGGAGCACTGGAATAAATTGCCCAGAGAGGCTATAGAGTCCCTCACTGGATGTTCAAGGACAGTCTGGAGAGAATCCTGTGCCATGTGCTCTGGGATGGCCCTGCTTGAGCAGGGAGGCTGCACAACATAACCTTCCAATCTTCCCCATTCTGTGATTCTCTGACAGCCCTTCACTAACACAGATACTTTATTTAAAAGAACTGAAATTATTTCAAAATACTTCTGCATCCTAACTCCAACATGAAATTTCTCTGTGATAGGTTTTTTCTAGAGCAATACAGCACTTAAGCCTTTTTAAAGAGATACCTTCTCATCCTACAACCAGTTAGGGTGATTTTTATTGGTAATAGAAAAATCTCATGAAAACTACAGTAGGTTTAGCTGGAATCATCACTCTAACATAGCAGTCACCATCTACCTGGCAAATGTGCATTTCCAGGAAGAGATCATGGAATTTAGCTACAACTGCAATAAGCATCATCATCACAGTGTCCTGAAGGAGAGAACAGAAGTGCTTCTCTCTCTCTCCTGGAGGTGATGCCTGTGTCCTTCACTTTCAATGGAGAAGGAAATCAAGTCTGCCCTATACAGGTGGCCATATGCAAGCAGGCCACTGCCTTCTCAGTGACTTGCTCCTAGGAAACACAGCCTTGGCAGCCCTCAATTAAGGACTGTCCTGTCACAGAATGTAGGGGATTCTGCTTTGCTGTGCCTCTAGAAGGCTGAAGCCTCACCAAGATTCAAGTAAATGAAGGTGAATTAAAATCTATAAAGGTGCTTTATATAATTAATTTGGCATGTCATGAAAGACATTTTTATATATTTGCCTAAAATTCCTCAACATAATTCCAGTGAGTGGCACAAAAAGAGCATTACTTCTGATATTTCTACTTTTGTAGTATACATACTTATACATTTGAAAGCAACCCAATTTAATTTCACTTTGCAGCAGTTTACACTTGGCAACCTTTCAGGGCAGCATAATAAATTCAGACCACCATAAGAATGATATCCAAATTCTGATAGGAACCAATAGCATTTATGTGAGTAGTTACAGTATATAAACCAGTTAACTAAATGACAATTGTTTATTGTTCTATTTTGTTATTTGAATACTGATTTTTATAGAATGTAAGGAGGCTACAGATACATGTACTAAGCTTACTAATTTCACAGACCAATATCATATATGTTAGTTTGAAGAAAACAGTTCTTACATTTTCCTTTTTGCATTCATTCCATGTCTTGTTCCTCTTCACAAAACGCAGCATATACATTTCTTCATTTGCGCTCTTTACACATTTCTGTCAGGCATAGCTCTCACTGACAGTGGAATACCTTTCCTTCCCAGTCACAATATGGGATTTTTAATCATAACTGATTCTCATTTTCATTCTTCTCCCCTGATGCTAAACACATTTGCCTTAATTTGCATATTGAAATCAACGTCATACTCAACCATTAGGAGTTTACTCAACTCATAATAGTTGACATGGGTATTTCCTTGTCTCTTGGCTGCTGTGTAACCAGAATGATCTTATAAACTTCCCATTTGGGCCTCACAGCATTTCCCCTTCCTGCAGAGCAATTTAAGACATTGCATTCCAGGAAAACAGGTTCCAAAAAGATTGATTTCCAAAGGAAGACAGAATGTGCATCTCAAACACATCTACAGGAGGAGGTGGATGTCAGTCAAGCCATGACAGAGCTCTCCCTGACTCCCACACATTCCTGTGTCTTTGCATTCCAAGGTGAAAGCCAGCTGCTTGCTGACTAATCTTCTCCCAGAGTTCAGTAATGAGTACTCATTCCTGATTCTCCATAATAATAATTTTTAACAAACATGTTTCTCCCCCACCCCTTGGCTCTGAATGTCAAAATAAATTTACTGAACCCAGCAGGAATATGATCAAGTCCAGAAGAAGTTTTAAATTCAGAGGTTTGAAAAATCTTCAGCCACATGCTCACTTCACTAGTG
Organism: Hirundo rustica; assembly: GCF_015227805.2. Taxonomy (NCBI): domain Eukaryota; kingdom Metazoa; phylum Chordata; class Aves; order Passeriformes; family Hirundinidae; genus Hirundo; species Hirundo rustica. Next base: position 104,320,340 of record NC_053451.1, on the reverse strand, counting down.
CTTCATTAAAATTTCTCCTTTTGGAAATGCACATTGGTTTTGAAACACCTCTATTTTGGCCAATTCTGTTAGCATTATCTCCCATTTTATTGTGAAAATTCATGTCTGACATTTTTTACTCTTCATTGTTAAATATTTGTCATTTTTTAATTTGCATGAGCTTCTGTACTTACATCAAAAATTATTTCTAAAATCTTTCGGAAAACATTTTAAAAAGTGTCAATACTCAAAATTATGACAGAGCCGCCAATTTTGACCTCTTTAGTGATTGGCCCTTATATACTGTCAGACAAGGAGCATACAACTTCAACCTCACTCTCAGAACTGCCTACATAAAAATATTTTCAAGATTCACACACATTTTCTACTAAGGTGAATTGATTTAAAATACAGGATAGAGATGATATCTGCAGGTATTAATTGGCCAACACTTCCATCTCTTTGGAACTGCTACTTACAATTCCTACATTTTCTAACAGACTGGTGCTTACTAACCAAGTACCTTTTCTCTCAATACCCAGTGTTCAAAATAATTAATCCTGTATTTTGTGATTTTGCTGTTTAAATCTCAAATGGTGTCTCTTTTTCACTTCCTAGTTGATTAACAGGGTGATTACATTCCAAGTAATGCTACCTATCTCCTATCAAATCTTTTGTTGTCCCTACTTTTGCAGATTCTCTGGGCTGGGAAATCTGTTATTTTAAGCTGCCCTTATAACAAGACTACTGCACACACCTCCCTGACCCCTTTCTGAGTTCATCACTGTTAGAGGGCCGAACACAGAAGGCACCAATGTGCAATACTGCAAATGCAAAGACTTTGTACTCACAAGACTGGGTTGCGTGAGAACAAGTTCCGCTTGCCAGGATGAGTTCTGTGGCTTGACTTGATCCCCCTGTAACTGCTGCTTCCAGCAAATGAGTTTTCCTCTGTCACTTCTGTTGTAGCACAGTCTACTCCTACTCTCTTGCCTGCCTATTAAAAACACAAAGGGAAAAAATAAGGGCTTTTACCAAAACAAAAAAGCAAAAAAAAGAAACCAAACCAAATAAGCCACCTAACAAAGAAAAAAAAAAAAAAAAAAAAAACATGTCTTTTAATAAAATTGCTTTCAAAAGCATTTACTCCAACCACCCCATCTTATCTAGCATGGCCTATTGTCAGTGTTCATACTGTTACTGGTCTAATTTATATAGTAAATTTTATAGGGCAGAAATTTTTCTTCCTATTACCTATGTCTGCTATCCTGTCAGCTAGTTTGCCCTTGGCTTCTACAAACACCTGAAGTGATGGGGATAAAAGCCTGTTGTACTATCATGTGTCTCCAAATTCTATATGAGGTGCTTTGTTTTGGGGTTTTCTTGACACAGTACAAGCTCCCAAGCAAAAGGAGAGACCTGGCCAGTTACCATATGTCTGTGGAGAATGCTTCATGCCATGTAATGGGATATCACCATTTTGAGACTTTCTTCGTGTAATCAGATAGTTTTGCAAGGCATCAGCCAAAGTGATGCCACTGCAAGAGCTGACAGAGTGAGTGTAAGTCCTTGCAGACCCACAAAGACAAAACCGTTTTTCAGCATTTTTAAAATCTCAGTGATCACAAAGATAGTTATACAATGCTTTTGTAAAAATAAGAACTGAATAAAAAATACAACTGATATTTAAAATAACAAAGCAAAACAGCAGAGAAATTGTTTTACCTCACATGCAGCAAGGGCCACATGCTCACCAGTGGGGATTTACATTATTTCTTCCACTGTAACAGTGCTGACTGTTGTGCTGGGGATTTGCTGCGAGCAGGCAGCCTCATCAGAGTTTTATCAAGCAGCTGTGGGATCCTGCCTAATTGCGCAGAGGACACAGATATTGAAGATTCCAAAAGGTTCTTAAATCCCAGTTTCCCCAAACTGACTGTGAGGATCGCCGCCCCTATCTCAGGGGTCACAGCTCCATCTCCCTGTGGCACACAGTGGAGCTTGCCTTGACATCATTCCTGCTGGCCTCAGCATTTTGATGTACACCTGACTTTTTATGAGCCTGGAAGGTAAGAAAGACAGGAAAACAGCTTTAAACAAATTCTCTTTCAATTCTGTGTGAAGGTGTCGAGAGTTTGCCTTACAATGAAAACTTCTGCAAATAGCATGTGGGAGAGGATTAGGTGGTTCTGGGTTGGGGTGGGTTTTTTTGGTTTGGTTTGTTTGGTTGGTTGGTTAGTTTGGTTTGGTTTTTTAAATCTTTCTGGTTATTTCTGAGGTAAATAATAAATCAATACTTCTCTTGGAACTGAAAATACTTTTTCAGTCAGTTCTATTTTTAAATTCTTAGATGACTTTCAAAGATGGGGTTTATCTCCTTGTGGCAGTAATTTGCTTATGGAAACTACCTGAAATCAAGAGAGTCCACCCCACCAGCCACTTCTCTGACCCTGGAAAATTAATGTACCAGAACACATGAAAGTAGAAAACATAGCAGAGCAATACTTTTTTCCTGCTAGCTCTGTGCTTGCTAAAGCACTTGAAGTAAAACATCTATTAATCTTTAAAAACATTGAATTTAATTACCCTGACTAATGTTAGCTTGTACCAAATGTTACAGATATGTTTTCCTTCATAAAGTACAAAATGTTCTTCTAATTTTAAATTTGTGTAACTAAATTCCAGTCCTCTGAGAAATTTTCTACCTAATTTTGACTGTCAATTGGCACAAAAGCAGCTTCTCTGCAGTGATCCAATCAACTTCTTCACCCAGACAAATTTATGAAATGCAGTAGTTTGATTTTCCTTTTGAAAGGCCATCAGAGTAAGTTGTATGGGTTTCCATGAGATCACTACAGTTTTTATTGGAAACTCCACAAATGTTCTCTCTTGCGTTAACAGTCTGGGATCTGACTTGCTTTAAGTTGTCAGGGAATCCATATTTGCTGGGGAAGGGCTGCAGAACACAATGCTTGTACTCTGACAAGGTGTTGCAGGGTTGGGTTGTAGGCAACTTCAGCTCTCAGGCAGGATAACAGGTTGTAAAAAGTAAAAATAAATCATCATTGGTCCTGCATTGCCTCCAACAGATCTCCAGAAAGCCAGACAGGCTGCTGCCTCTGCCACCAAGGATTCAGCAGTAAATACTGAGTGAAAACTGAAGAGGTACTTTTTGCAAAGACATCATCATTCAGAAGCAACAGTCCCCATTCTGACCCTTCCTATTCTTCTGTTAGCCATGGCAAAATGAAGCCAGTCTCAGGAATTCTCTTCCCCCAAGTCCCCTTTTATCATAGGTTAGCACAATTTTGTTTTCCAGATACAGAGAAATGTAAAATGGTTTTTCTCTGCCCTAACTGTGGCGTAGGTTGGGGGGGGGAGGACAAGGACCTATCAAAAGCAGGCTGGGATATTGGCAGCTAAGTTGACCAATGAGAACTGTCAGTGCGACTTTGGAAGGAACATTTAAAACTGATCTGCTGAGACTGCCCACGCTCTTGGTTCAGTGGTTTGCCATGAGGTAACCTCATAATCGGGCCGGCCTCGGGCCGGGCCTCGCTGCCCTTTGGGCGGCCGGGCCGGGCCTGGCCGGGGGTCTGAGGGCCGCTGCCCGCACAGGGAGAGCCGGGGCCGGCTGAGCCCTTTCCCTCGCTGCGGGCAGGGGAGAGGGGCGGCTGCAGCTCGGCAGCGCGGGGCCGTGTGCTCACACCACGGCAGAAGGGGCCAAAACATGGCCCAGCTTAATCACCGCTGGCAGCGGAGAAAGCAAGCCGGCAGCTCCATAACAACTCTGAGCTGGACTGCCTCAGATGAGACCGAGGGGTGGAAAAAGAGACATTTGCCGGTTTCTTCTACCAGCTCGGCGCGTGCACGTGGCTTTGCAAGCCCGGGCAAAAAAATTAACCCTTTATTAGCAATACAGAACTTTTAAAGCACAATTCTTCCTTGAGAGAAAGAAGAAAGAAGAAAACAGAAGGTACATAGAACAGATACTGCATGAAGTCAGTTAGATGAGAAGTGAAAGAACTAATAATATTGGAATAGGATTGAAGAAGTGAACATTTTTAACCAGACTCTTCTAAGGTAAATTATGAAGAAATGAACTGTTCTTTGCAGCATTCTTAGTATTATTTTTGGGTTGAATGCTATTCTAATCAAAATTAAGGACTAGTGTAATAGAGATTTATTGGGGAACTTTGAAAACCCCCGCTCCTGGGTCGAAAAAGGAGGTCTCAGCCTTTTGAGACAAAGATAATTTTAGATAAGGAGAAGTATTCGAAAATAATACCCCAAATACACTGAGAAGCTCTGCAGATAAAACATCACAGTCTGTGAAAACTCCGGGTGGCAGCAGATGTGTAACAGCACTGGACTATTTTGTCTTGTAAGCAAACATCTTCATAAAAGATCTTAGAAGGACTTTTTTCCTAAGATAATGTGTAGTTATGTCTAAGTAGTGAAACTGACTGAAAATCCTAAGTTGTGTCTTTCTATGTTGTTTAATAAGAAAGTTATAGTTTGTAAGAGGAAAGAAGCGTGTTTTTAAAGTTTTATTCTGTTTTAGTTTTTTTTCTTCTATTCTTTTAGTGTGTGTTAATAAAACCATTTTTTTGTTCATTTTTAAGCTTAAGCCTGCTTTGTTTATTTTTCTCCTAATCCCTCCCTCCCACAAAAATATTAACACTAAAACCCCTACATTAATTAGTGTTTCTGCCCAGTTTTATTAAATTAAAACCATTACACCTTTGCACAGAGGTGCAGATTAGGCTGGACTGCAAAGCAAAAACAGCTCTTTCCTGACAGAAAAAGAACAAAATTAACAGAATAAAATACGATTTTGTTTGCACAGCTAAGCACAAATATGTGCATCACTAAACTTTTTTTGAAGCAGAGATGTAGGCACGGTGGAAGGGATGAAGATTATTTTTGCTTTGTATAATCTTGGCCCTATGGTACCAAGTCCAGCTGGGATTCTGAGGCTGTCCTATAGAGGGCCGACACATTTTCTCCTCAAAGAACATGAAAGTTCTTTTAATCCAGTCATGAGATATGTAATGCAAAATGTTAATGAAGTCCCTGGTTCATTAAACTTATCTTTGATCCAGTCTGAGTTATGATTATTCTGTAAAAACAAACCACAAAACCAAAACAAAGTTAAATATTGCTCTTAGCTTACTCTCCATTCTAAGTGATCCGTACTACTCATTGGAAAGAAAATCCACATTGCCAAATGCATTGGTCTGGCATGGCCTGGCTTTGGGTAGCAGGGGTATGCCACAAAGATACCTCCTGTGAGAAGCTGCTGGAAGCTTCCACCATGTCCAGCGGACCCAATACCTGATGGCTCTGAAGACAGACATGCTGCTGGCCAAAACTGAGCTGATGAGAGAGGCTGGCAATGCCTTGTGATGACATATTTAAGAACAAAATCAAAGTCATGGGGTTTTGCTTCTAGTCAGAGAAGAAGAGTAGGTGAGAACATGTGAGGGGAACAACAGGGAGACACTAAGGCAGAAGGAGGGGCAGGAGGTGCTCTAGGCACCAGAGCTGAGATCCCTCTGCAGGCTGCGGTGAGACCATGGTGAAGCAGCTGTGCACCCACAGCCCATGGGGATCTATGGGGATGCGGAGATCCACCCCACATCCTGCAGGGATCCACAGGGGATGCAGAGATCCACCCACAGCCTGTGGGGATACATGAAGGATGCAGAGATCCACCCACAGCCCATGGGGATCCACAGGGGATGCAGAGATCCATCCACATTTCATGGGGATCCACAGGGATGCAGAGATCCACCTACAGCCCATGGGGAGGTGCCCATGCCAGAGCAGGTGGATGCCTGGATGAGGCTGTGATCCCGTGGAATATCCAGTGGAGACAGAGGGCCCTGCTCCCAGGCTGGAGCAGCCTGTCCTTGGAGCACTGCACCCCATGGGAAGAGAGATCCACATCACAGCAGTTTTGGGAGAGCCGTGTGCCTGTGGGAGGGACCCACACTGCAGCAGGTGCAGTTTGGATGCTGCTCGTGGGAGTGGACCCACACCAGGGAACTTCACAGAGAGCTGTGTCCTGTGGGAGGGACCCACGGCCCCACAGGGGAAGGACTCCTCTCCTGGAGCAGTGGAAGAAAATCTTGGTGATGAACTGACCAAACCCCCAAGACCTGGCTCCCTCCACTGGAAGGAGGGAGGGAGAAGGTGTTTTGAGGGCTTATTTTGCTTCTCATTATCCTCCTCTGATTCTGCTAGAAATAAATATTGCTTTGCAACTTTGAGCCTGTTTTGCTAAATTTGAGCCTGTTTTTCCCTTGAAATATTTCTCCTGGTCCTTGTCTCACTCATGAAGCCTTTGTTAACTTTTTTTTTCCTTCTCCTTCCTCTGCCCAGCTGTGGCAAGGGAGGGTGAGTGTGCAACTCTGGTGCGGGCCTGGCATTGAGCCAGTGTCAAACCACACCACCAAGAAAAGTCTAAAATTCTTTATAGAGTATCTCCTGGGCAATTACCTGTTTGCCAAGGTACATCCATTAACTTTGTTTTTCTTTTTTTCAGGAATAACCTTCTTTGCCTGCATAGTGAAGTAATTTTATAGTATTTCTATCTTCCATTTCACATTTGTTCCTTGCTAATGGATTCAATGGACCATTCTTAACTGCAGCCTAAAATTGTTGATTATGGCTCACACACTCAAAGTAATACTAAACTCTGGATCAGCACTAATAAATTCAGACATATAAACAGCTTGAAAAAGAGCCACAAAAAAAGGGAGAAAATTTCAGTTTTCAGAAATGCATGGTAATCTGCCAAGAACTATTATAGGTACAAATGAACACAAGAGAAAATAAAAACAGTTATAAATGGCAGAAAATCCTAAGATTCAAATTTACTCATGTAAAATGCATGACAGCCACAAAGAGAGAAGGAAAGCGCTCGTTAGAAAGGAGAGGAATCATTTCATATATGAATGAGAAATCTTTGTTCAAGGAGCAACTCCTCATCACATCAACATGCTCCTAGGATGTTTCCGTGAACACGCAGAAGAACAAGGTGCAGAGAACAGCAACACCACTCAAGGCAGAAAAGGCATCTGCACAAGAAAGCAGTATATAGACCAGAAGTCTTCAGATTGGAAGAACAAAATCAGAGAAGGATGAAATAAAGGTCTACAAAGTCATAATTTAGAAACTAGGAGCATCAAATAAAATGTTCGGAGATCAAAGAAAAACGAGGTAGCTTTTTGAATGATAGGTGTTTTAACTTCAGAACTAATTGTGCCTGGTATTGTCTACAGGAAATTTTGCATAAATTGAAGAAAATTTTAGATGTTTTCTGATGAAAAAAAAAAGCACAAAAGGTTACTACGCATGAAAAGACACTCTATCCCAAGAGGTCCCTAAGCCATGGGTGTCTGGAAGTTCAGCAGACATACCGAGGGGAAATATGTTTGGGGTTTTTTTCTTTCTCTGTTTTTTATTGGTTGCTGTTAAAGACAGAGTACTTGCCGAGGTGGAACTCATGTCTGAATCCCTCAAATTACTTCATACACTTCATGCTTCAAAAAACTAAACACTTATCTTCTTGCCTGTTGTTCAGACCTTATTTTCTCATCTCTTATTTTGTACAAGTTTTATCACTGCATAACTGTCAAAATACTGGATTAACATCACTTCCACATTATAATGATAAAAAGTGCATAGTCAGTATTGTGTTTTATGAAAAGGAGGATTTAGTTGCAGAACTCAATAGCTAGCTTTAAAAATTTAAATCCACTGGTAGAAAAAGTAAAATCTCAGGATTTCTAAAAATACACTTAGCTTTTTTGGTGGATTAGCAACTGAAGGATTTTTACACAAAAATACAAATTTCAGGGACTAATTAGTGTACACGAAAGAGAGAAGATGGTAAGCACCACCTACAGCTAAGAGACAGGCAGACAAGAGTCAGAAATGTTACACCATTACCACAGCCACAGCAAGGATTTCAAGGGCCTCAAGGACATTGCCCCAGCACACAGCAAGAAACTGCATCCAAAAAAGGGCTTCACATCCCTAGTTCTGTGAGCAAGGCCAGACAGATACATGGCAGTGTCACAACAGGAAGCCAGCTGCATGGGTATGATAACATGTGATTAGTGTATTTTTTGCAACACCCAGGGTCCCTGAGCAGCTCCTTTGCAGTATTCAAGCAGATGACCAAAGCCGGGCTTGGAGGAAAATATGTGACATTATATGGTGTTATATGACGTTATATATGGCTTTCATGTGGGAAATGTCATACATCAGTCATACTTCATATACTACACATGGCAATGCCTTCACTGGCTGCCACTGGGGGTCCTTTCAAACTGGAGGATGAAGCCTCTGCCGAACGTAATTTTTTGGAGCCACATCTGTACACACGTGAGCAGAAAGTTCCATCAGTACAATGTCTCTGGCAAGATACTGCCAAGAGACTGTGATGCCTGATCAAATAAGTGAGGGGGAAAATAATGTTAAACAAAACTTCTGACCTGACACAAAGACTTGCTAGCTCATGACAGTCCAGTTCTCTTCTGGAAGTACTAGAGAGTGGGAGGGAAGGATAAAAATATTAAACTAAATGGAATACTCTGAAATAATGGCAGAATTAGAGAAAAGCTGAAATCTAGCACTTACTAAAGTTAGAAGACTGAATAATAACAACATAAATATGAGAAAATATTAAAAATTAAGCGCAAATTGGGCATTAAAGATATTCAAGACAAGAGAAGAATGAAGCTGATCCATCACTCTTTCCCGACCCAAACGACAGCACAAAATTAACATACCAGACATCTTAAAATTTTTAGATTCTCACTGTTACATTTTCACTTTTTTCTTTTCACATTTACATGGAAATATATTTCAGTATAAAGACGTGGTTAAATGACCAGACTAACTTGCTTCCCATTATCATTTCTCACTGTTGCCATCAATCAGTCGCAGATAATCCATTACCAGCTTCTGAGATGAAATGTAGTCTCAATGCTGCCAGGCACACACCGTGCTATGGAACACCGATTAGACCTTAAAATGTACATTAGAAAAGTCCAGCATAATTTTCAGAAGAAACTATCAGTCTCTAATGCATGAAAGGACCCAGTCAGTAACTTCTGAGTTACATTTTGATGACAGCATTTTCTGCCTCTACAGGAAGTTCCCATTTATTTTGATAATTTTGCTAAGAGCCTTTTGCAAACTGCCTAAACCTTACTGAGATTTTACTTCCTATTAGCTGCCACAAGCTAGCCAAAATCTTTTTCTCCCTGGTGAAAATGAGGTTGGGGAGTCACATTCACATTTTTCATCAAGACCTTAGTGATAAGCAAATACGCCATAATGTCCGACACGGTTTCAAGTGGGGGCTTTTCCCAAACCTCCGGCATTCCTAGGCTGCCACCAGGCTGTGGGACCAGAGCGAGCCTTGCCTGAGCTCCCTCGTGCCCTTCCTCCTGTGCCAGGTGGCTGCTCCTGGTGCTGTGCCCAGGGACCCGCGGGGTGTGTGCATGCACAGCCACACACCTCACACACACAGGCACTGGAAGAGCCAAGAGCAACACACACCCAGCTTGCAATAAATATGTGGGCAGTGCCTGGAACAGCCTTTGCCGACAGGAGAATAAGCTGAATGCAGCCGACAACTGGTTTATTCGATTATTCAATTAACTAAATAAAAACTACCCTACATTGTGATATGGATTACCCCAGAGACAGTGAACCAAAAAACATTCATGACACCTGGTTGTTTGCCAACCCACCTGACCTCTCTCCCACTTTCTGTAAAAATTTCTTTCGTCCTTAAGTTTAGGCTTCAAAATACAGACTTCTTCACAACATGTTTCTTATTTTTCAAACAAAACACTGGAAACTGAAAGAAAAACCCAAGAAAGCTTTTAAAGAATTCAGAAACATTCTGTAGTGCTGTCTTTATTCTTTAAGTGGCTACACTGAACAAAAATAATATGCTTTAAATTACTGCATGAATGAAAGACGTGTCTCCACTTACAAAAATAAAAAGCAGCTGCAATACTTTTGGCTTTTAAGGTTGGGGAAATCAGAAACTTTGGATTTCTAAAGAAAACAACCTCTCTGTTCCTTATTGGGCACAATCATACAAAATTATGCCCTCAGCACAGGGCCAATTTAAAATGAGAGCTCACTGTAATTTATTAATACAATCTGCCAAGCTGTTAAGTTGGGATACAATGTCCCAAATAAATAGAAGTTGGTTATAGTATGACCATGATCCTTTTCTCATAACAATGTCCCACAACATGTAAGATGGCAGCAGGGCCTTGTACTACTATTCAATTAGTTTTGTCAACAAGAGGCAATTCTTCGAAAGAGGAATTGCTGGTGGTCAGTTGAAGTTGTCATGAAGGTGCTTTGCATCATTGGGCTGGTCATTGTAGAGGGACTATTAAGCAAACCCAGCCCTCAAAGGCTAATAGGGTTTTTAATTGCTGCAGGACATAAACCTGCTCTGGGATGACAGCAAACCTGTCCTGTCCAAGTGTGACTTCCCCAGATGAGCTGAGAGGGCTCTGGCCCCCTCCCTACAGCACCGTTTAAAGAGAAGGATGCAAAGGCTGTCATTGCCCATAGCTGCCACCCTTCCTCCCCACTGCAGCTGGCCACATACACCCAGCTGCTGCTATTAATGCAATCTCAATTATTGCTACCAGTTGCTATTTAAGTCTCAAATCCAAGGGTGAAGTCTAATGCAGGCAAGAATGAACAATCTTACAACCTACTGTAAGCAAATAAGGAATCCCTGAACCAATTTTTCTTCTTTGTGGGATGGGGGAGGTTGGGGGGGGCGGGGGGCAGGGGTTGTAGTTTAACATACCAAAGTATCTATGTTCCCATTTCTTCTATAGGAAAGAATTTGAGTAGCATGACATGGAACAGGCAGGGAACTTGAGGTATGTCATGCAAATTTATGCAGAGCTGACTTAAAAGAATAGAAGCAGATTTTCTATAAATATGCATGCCAATTGCACCATATGATTCCATTTTTATTTCTCTTTCTGTGTCACTCTCCCTTCAGTTTGCTTATCATTTCACACAAGCACATATGGGGGACCGCACCTTTCACTTGCACAAACCAAACAAAACAAACCAGCTATTTTTAAGACTCCATCGGCAACTATTCATTCAAAGCTGTTCAGAGCACTCATCTGGGGTTGCTAGGTGACAAACTAAGTATTCAACCTCTCTCCTTATTAGCAAAAGAATTTAGCAAGTGTAAGAGATGTAACTGATTTAAGCACTGTCCACACAAATTGTGTCAAGTCTGCAGGAACTCGGGTTGTCGACTTGCTCATACTTCTGTGAAACTTTATCTTCCCCAGCTGCAGGGAAGTACAAGTGTCAATTAGACAGAAGCTCCATCACACTCCTGAAAATGTTTTTTCATTATCCTGATCTGGAGTCTAAATATTTGCTTGTAAGTGACACCACTTAAATGAGACATGTCAGTTTATAACTCAATGTTGCAAATGCTTTTTCCTTTTTTTTTTTCTTTTGTCAAATTCATTGTTGTTGCCAATACCTTGATCACGAAATATGAATGAACGTGAATGACTTTAAGACTGGTAACTTGCAGGAAGGCAGCAGTGCTGTTTGTCATAGATCTCTATGTAAAACAGTCCTATCATTGCTAGATACCTCTTTTAAGAGTGCACTGCTATACAGCAGATCTTACTGGACATACATCTGCCTAAAACTTTGTGATAAAGTCCTGCACATTCCACAGCCTCATGGTACACACACGGCTTGGTGTTTAATGTCCTAGAATATCTTGATAGCTAGAAAATGGTCACAGAGTTCACACAGTGAACTCCTCAGCATTGACCCAGTCACCTGAGCCCATCACCTTTCCTTGTTCAGTGAAATGTGGAAGATTTGTACAAGATGTTGTACAAATTTGTTAACTTTCTTTTTTTCAAAGATGCACCAAGATGTTGTACAAGGTGCAGTGCTGTATTCATGTACCTTTCTTCTGCGCCTGTGTGGCGCTAAATCCTTACAGAAAAACCGAAGAACGTGATGTGCAGTCCATGGTTCTATATACAGACAAACTGGATTCACTCACACCACAGCTATCTGTTGCTGGGATGAAAAGAGCTTGAAAAAGGACAAGCCACATACTGCCCAAGCCATTGCTTTGCATGTAAGGGCCCTACAAATCCCACACAAAGTAAAGGACAGATTTGGTGTGGTTGTCTCCAAATGACTGCAGGCTAGATGTTGTAGGTGCACCAGGTGGGAGGGGAGAAAGTCTGTCCTTAGACTGCAAGCAATGGTTGCCTCAACTTTTGGTGTTAACTGGCATATTCAGGACAGTGGGAAAGGAGGGGGTGTTGGCCTTCTTCCCATTTACTAAGGCTTAAGTGTATGACTGGCTTGTAATTAAGTGTGTGCTTCCATGCACACTAGGGGTACATTTAGAAGCATTCTTCAAGTGTGGATATTGGAAAGTGACTCATTAGAAACAACATAAAAAATTAAAATCTGAATATTGATCAACCTTTTCTATCACCTCACTGCCTTCCTAAAAGTAGGTTTTTAAAACCTTGTATATATAGTTATTCTAAGGATCGTGCTTCCACCCACTCCAAATAGATTTACTTGAGGTCTTTTACAAGCTCTGGTTCAATAAATATATGCATAAAATTATTCCCCTTCTCTGCTCTGGTCATCTTATCTGCAGATTTCTGTGACAGCACTCCATTTCTTTGCTAAAGTCATGTCATCCAGCATTCCAAATCATTATTTGAGTCTTCTAAAATTAAACTGTGTTAAGTTAGGTTTGTCTTGGTTTGATTTGGTTTGGTTTCCTCTTCTGAAACCTCCCAGATTCCATGTCTCCTAATAAAGAATATTACTCATCTCAGTGCACAGCCTGGCTGAATCAGAAAACTCAGCACAGAAAACCAAGCAAGCAAGATGTCAAAATTCTCAGGGTGAAAGAAAAACAGCAGCACCAACCATTGATTTTCAGGTGCCACATCTTCCCGCTCACTGACATATTCTGATTAAAGGTTTACAAGTATAAACCCAGAATTACTTCATTGACTCTGGTGGAATAACTTCAAATTTACACAGCTGAAATCAAGATTTCAGTCGAGCTCCCATTTTGTAGAAGATAGCTCTATCTAGAGCTTAGCTCAGGTGAATAGATGTATTTGATCTATAGATAGAAGTAGAATTTATGAGCACAAAACTAAAAAACAAACCAGAATAACCACAGGAAGTAAAACACTTTGGAGCCTGTATCCACTCTTGTACAGTTCTATTTCACACCATCAGGGATGAATTCGTCCCTTTTTGTTGGCTGCAGTAACTCCTTGTGTTATTTTACATTGCTACATTTCTTTTTGTTTTTGCTCATGCCAACAAGACCATGAGTAGGCGTCATATAAGATAAATCTCACTAATTTTAAAAAAGAAAAGCTAGTGAACAGGAGGTGATAAATGCTGTGCTGCCTACTCAGGTTCTGTCACATAAGATGTCACTTCTTTATTTTAATTATATTTTCTGCCAACTCACAAAAGCCAGCGATTTCTACTGCATGTGATCCTACCTTTTGCTATGAAATTTTTCTGCATAGCCAATTGCAAAAAACATCTACTTGTTTCTGTCCCAATTTTTTTCCATATTAATTTTATGGCTGCTTCCTGATGTTCTATAGAAATTGTCTCTTCAGGAAATGTTAAAACATAAATAACAGCTTGTTCATTGCAAAATGACTCAGACTGCACGCGGAATCAATTCTTTTTTCAAGCGTTAGTAAAATACATAGGGAGCCTAAAAGATCATCTGCATTTTAGATACAGCTTTGCTACTGCATGCTCACAGCTAGCTAGTTTTGATAAAAAATTCTACTTGATTAAAAAAATTGAAAGCTAAGACTGTGGTATCTAGAATGTACCAACAGTAAATCTTTATTTGTTGGCATGGCAGGTAAGAATTCTTGTCATCCTAGACGGTGAATTAAACTCAGCTTCGAGCAACATTATTATTATTATTATTATTATTATTATTATTATTATTATTATTATTATTATTACTATTATTATTATTATTATTCTAGACTGGAAATCAAAGCAGGAATGAGAGAATGGATTTTGGGACAGCATCTAATCTAACAAGGAAAAGAAAAAGAAAAAACAGCACAGGAACGTCAGACAGCTCAATCACATACTTGGGGTGCCATCAGACAGCTGGATTATCCTAAAGACAACTTCAGATCCAAGGCTGGGTAGTTCAACTAAATCAAAACAGGTCAGATCACAGCCTGAATGCTAAACTACATTTTTAAAGTAATCAGTGTTGTGGTTTTTGTACTACAACTGTCCAGCCAGATTGATCGTATTTCTGGTCATGTATGAACCTTGAACAAAGGAAGAACATAGCTGCCTTTTCATTTGACCGTTTATATTTCATTAATCACAGTGTCCTTATTATTTAAAAAATTAGACTGAATTAGAGATTGAACATAAAATTGAATTACATCTCAAGAAAAAATGTAGATTCCCTAATAGTTTATCCTTGTCAAATGAAATAACCAGCAATTCAATGATCTCTGTGATGGGCCTTCAAGGGACTCTTCGCTCAAGGATAAATTAAGTTCTCCACTCTTTAGTGCTTGGAGCACTTCTCTGTAGAAATACTGATCAATTCAAACTCCAGCTCTGCATTTCAAGGAAGCTTAGGGTCTTCAAAACCATAACCTGACTCAGTTTCCTGGATCCATCTCTGCTAGATCTAGCAGAGCACTATGGGTACACTTGCACAGACAAATATAACTTAGGTAAATATTGCTAAGAAACCTCAGCATTTTTTTCTGGACACGTCAAGCCTCTGTATGGGGGGTGAGGGGGAAGCATCTGCTTTACCTGACTACAGAGCCAGTCCTTTCTCCTTCCTATAGGAAAAATAATGTAATGGCACATCACTTACCTCACAGGATTCCTTAATTAATGATTGATTAAATTTAGAACATTTTTATGTCCTTCTTTACATTTGTACATTTTGAATTTATCACCCATACATCACCCATATTTTCTGTGTAAAATCCGTATTTGTTTACAGTACAGTATGTAAGCCTTAGGCAATATTTTTCACAAATGATTTGTATTTCTCTGAAGAAAACTTCCTTTTACTATGAATTTATGCAAAGTTTTTTCTAAGTATAAATAAATCTTCCTGGCCTGTAAGTTCTCTGTGTGAGACAAACATTAGGCCTATTGAGCTATTTCACAGATATACCTCATCACCAGAGGGGATCTGGTTTCTTTGTCCCCCAAGAATCTTGTGTTTGGGAACATGGAGAGCTCTAGTTTTCCTCATCTCTTTTCGGATTTGGAGGCCCTCTCTCCCCTCTTTGGCTCACTGTGTGGCAAGCAGGGCCTTGTGGGGGAATTTTCCTGACTTTACACTCACAGTCCTGGGCTCACAGTTCTGCACTACAGTGAACAAGATGGTGATGGGTTAATGGTTGGGGATTATGACCTTAAAGGCCTTTTTCCACCCTAATAGATTCTATGATTCTATTATTCTTCTCTATAAATGACCTTCATGCAGTTCACAGTGCCACAATAGTCTGCATTCCCTGTGCATCACAGGGAGAACTCTGTATGCGCATCTTATCCAACACACAACCCCCCGCTTCTAGTTCTCTGTAGGGGTTCCTCCTGAAGCAATACCATGGATGACAGGTTTGCTATCAGAGAGCTTTGAGTACCCTTCATCACTTTGAGAGGTTTATACACACTTTAACTGTACATAACTCTCACCTGCAGTAAGTGCTCATTGAATGAACACGTCAGCATTGTGTGCAATGTGAATATAGTATTTATTTAGGGATCTGTAGAAGCTTCAGGAAGTCACTATGAAGCTGAATCATATTTAATTTTATGTGCTAGGAAACCGGCACAATGCTTGGGATGAACCAAGAGTTCCAAGGTGTGGGAGACTGCACTCGGTTGTGAAACTCCCCTCTCCCTGCAGGGAAGGTCTGATGGGCACTACTGGCTTAGCTGTGCTGATGTGAGAGGCAGCTGAGGAGGCATCATCAACCATCAGGGACCCCTGAAACGCCCCCAGACCCATTCCTGAAGCCTTCCACCAGAGGACTGCATGTGATCCAAAGCTGTTGAAGCAGATCCAGGGTGTGTTGTAAGAGACAATGTAAAACTTCCCCCCCACACAGGGAAGGTACGTGGGTGTTCTTTCCACCCAGCCTCAGTGTATTTTAACCCATCAGACTTTGTGTTTTGGGGACTTCTTGAGGGGATAGATCAAGACAGATCAAGATCATCACTTCAACCAGCAACAACAATCAAATCTCATTGCAGATCAATGGGTGGTGATTATGCATCTTTCTACTCTTATCCTTTATTTTTCTTTCTTTTCCTTATACATTTTCTCAAGTAATATTTTTAAGCTTTCATATTGATATATTACTATAGATAATACAAACCAAAAAAATGGTTATATACCTGTTTTCCATTGCAACCAAACTGTCCTAAAATAGACCCTGCACAAATATATTTTTATATATATATACACATACTTAGAAACTTCAATCATTAGGTGTTGTTTCACTCTAATCTGCCCCAAGGGATCCATGAATAAGAACTTGGGTCACTCACCTTCACGGGGGCAGGTCATAACGCATGGTATGTCAGAAAGTCTTCATGAAGTGCAGATTTCTTCTTTACTCCCATTTATTTAGTACATGACTCTGAAATGGCTCACTCCCTTCAAAAACATTTGTAGGGCATAAAACCCAACTCTCTATACTTTCTAGAAATCTTCATGGGAGAAAATCCTTTTATGATAAAATCTTGCATATGGCCAGAATAGTATAAGCTACATGAAGATTTATCAAGTCTGAGTGTTGGCCTGCAACTTCCCAGATTGGCTTAATAATAGTGAGACAACTTCTCTGGAGATGTTTTGTAAAACAAAAGGTTTTAATAATGAAAAAAAAATAAACAACATAGAACAAACAAATATAAGTAGAACACTGAGCAGAGAACACTCTTACACTGGCTAAGGCAGTTCAAACAAGCACTTGAGCTCCTTTGTGCCGTATTTTTTATACTTGATTGTCTAGGTGGGCACCTTGCCCAATGAAATTGGCAACAGGCTTTGAGGTACTGTCGCGGTGCTGTTCCTCGCGCTGATGAGCGCGGCCACGGGCTAGCTCAGTCTCGTGCACCGCGGCAACGTGTGAGGTCGGGGTGGCAAGCCGGGCGAGCCACCTCCTCCCTGTGGGGCCTTGGTTCCCCTCTCAGCGACGGTCAGCAGATGGCAAATGCAACCCACGGCAGCTAATCAAAAGGCGGACTCCTCTGGGCTCAGTTAAACAGGATTTTATTCAGGGGGAGAGGCAGCAAGGGGCTCAGCACTCTCTGACCCACCGCCCAGAAGAGACCCTGGGGGCAGGTGTGCATGAGCTTTTAAAGTGGGGTGGAAACAGGGGTGGCGACAACCGGTCAGCCAGTCACAGGAATCGGGGGGTTAACCGGGGGTGTGAACCATGGAACTGGGGACTAATCACAAAATGAGGGGAGGGGGTCTCCCGGGCCCCAGCCTATCACTCGGCACCCTTCCCGGAGGATTCTAGAAGCCAGGGAAGGGTCTCTGAGTGACAGGCAGGCGACCACGAGGAGGGGGGGGCAGGGATTGACAGCGACAGGTGCAGGGAAGGGATGAATAACAGAAAACGTCGGGTTTTACAATAGACAAAACAACCGATGCAGAAGGGAAAACCAATGCAGAACACAGGGGTATACAGTGAACGAAACCATTATAAAAATAACTTTAAAATATTACAAAAATAACTTAATAAAAACAATTCTCACACCACCACAAGGTACATTTCGAAAGCCCAATCAGTGCTCCTGTGCTGGCACTGGACCAACCACAGTGAGAGTATCACAGAAGATTCTAGTCCATTTTCCTTTTAAGTTCAAAGGTAAACTGAAACTCTTTTGATAGAAACACCTCCTTGGGTGTGGGAGTGCATTACTACGCTTTTATACAGAAGTATTAATTTCTTTTCAACTTGAAAAGCCTGACTTCTAGGAAACAGCACTGCTGCAAGTCAGATCCTGGTTGATTTGCTGCTCTCAGTAGCTCAGCTTGATAGCTTAGGCACCTTCTGCCTTATTTGATGCACAAGAACTACAGCCCAGTAGGCTACAAAGAACCAAAATGGCTCCTTTTACCTTAGTAGCTCAAGGAATTTAGCAAATGATGAATGAGCATCTCAGTCATCTCACCAAGGACATCTGGGGACAAGGTGGGAAAGGAGAGCCGACAGCTAGCTGGTAGGTTAGGTAGTATTGCTGCTCTCTAGAGGGAAACCTGTTCTACTCATTAATTGAAGCCTTTGGCTCCTTGTCTACATGCATGGCATCATACACAGGATTTGAACAGTTCCACTACTGGGTTGATGTTACTTTCTCCTTTTTTTTTTTTTTCTTTCCCCTCTCTAAGTTTGCAATCGAACAAAATTACCACAGTCATAGGTGGTGAGAAAGTTGGTCAGAAAAGGGAAAATATTGAATGTTTAAATCCTGGAACAACCATGCCCTTTCTCTCCAATGACAAAGCCACCAAACTTAAAAGAGGCAAAGGAAAGATCTGACCCAGCACCCAAACCAAAATGTCATTGCTGCCAAGTATGTAACTGCATGCATCCTATAACCAGATCTTGTCCCAAGCAGAGCTGTGATGAGACTGATGATCTCTCGATTCACTTTTTGCAAAATCCATCTAGCATAGACAAAGCCTAGCAGGTGTAGAGCATGTGAAATTAATTTCTGGCTCACCAGTTGTCAGGAAGACTATAAGCTACAAAATGTGCACCTTGGTAAATGACACCTGTAGCTGGTCTTTTATCCTAGCTCTTTCGGTTTAAGAGTCCTATGTTTTAATAAGGACTCTAATTGGACAAGTGAAAAAAATGCTCACATAAAATATTCCCCTGCCTTTGTATAGCAAGCCTGTTGTCCCTCGTCAGTGCTACCTGCTTGTCTCGTTTGTCTGAAAATGTGCTTCCATTTGCTCCTCTAAAATTAGAGGAGCAAATGGAAGCAGGGTTCTGCTGAATGGTTACATTTTGAGGGCAGAATAGAAAAGACAGTAAAGTCCCTAGCACAAGAACTGCTCTGAAGCCAGCACTGCCATATGGTGGAAAATTATGTTGGGTGGGGGTGATTTTTTTTTTTTTTTTTTTTTTTTTGGGGGGGGGGTTTGTGGATTTTTTTGTGTGTGTTGTTTTGGGGATCTTTTTGCATTCTGAATAAGAAAAAGTATATCAAAATGTTAACACTGCACTAGAAAGATGTAAATTTGTAATAAACCCATTTGATTTCAAAGAAATTGAGCCTTTTTTTTTTTTTTTTGAGAGAGAGAGATAGAAATATTTTTGTGATTTCATTCACTCTGCTCTGTAAAATAAAATTTTTACCACACAAGTCTTTAAATGAGTTTGCAATAATGCAGCAAGATTGAGAGAGGACCGGAATATTGAATAAGAACATTGAATATGGTGATATGCTAATTGGTGTTCATTACAGAAATGAGTCATTCTTCAGTGATGTGGCAACTGCTGCTTGGTTTACTTCTTAACAGGTGGTACAGGAGCCAGTGGAATACAAGTTTGAAACTCATAATTCATGGCTGGCAATTTTTTATTAACTTTTTAATATTCCAACTATTAACTATTTAATAATTCCAAAAAAATGCAACAGGTAAGGCGTTTTAATTTTAGTTGAAATTACCAAGGCAATCAACACACTCCACTGAACACTCTGAGTCTACAAGAGTCTTTTTCTTCCTACAGAAATTATGTACAATCTATTACATGTTGTATCTATCTTAGTCAAGTCAAATTCATGTTTAGTCAAGTCAAATTTCATGTTTAAAGTGTAAGGAATAATGGATTTAGTCAAATCCCACAGAATTTCTCTAGAATTTATTGTTATAAAATTACACCCTTTGTCTGTACCAGGATATCTCAAAAAGACACTACCTGCAAATGAGTCAAATACTTACCCTTTTTGAAGATCATGAGCAGGACTTGAACTGTTTCTTGGGGCAGATTTACCAGCAGGTCTGGAAGATCTAGTTATGGAAAAAAAAAATCATATGACTAGGAAAGTATATAGATATTTGGACATATATTCCTACCAGACATAGGTATGAATACCAACATCAACAAAGTCATTAAATACTCACTTGAACATCATTCACATTGTTCACCACTACACTGTTCTCATCCCTCTGTCTGTTCTTTCTACTTTCTTGTCTGTTTAATGTCATTATAAACTGATGACTTGTAGTACATACCTGTAAGTTTTTTCCAAGACTGCTTCTTGTGTTTCTTTCTACTTCTGATTTATGTATTTGCTAATGAATTCTCATACTGATAAAAGTTAAACAGACTCAAATTTACTGTATGGGGTCAGACTCTCTTGGATGTAATTTCATTTCTCAGCCCAAACAAAAGTACTGTTCCTAATAAAAATACTATAGAATATTGTTTAAAAGAAGTCACTATGAGTGCAATTTTTTCTATACCATTTTTATGATCCAACTACCAGTGTAGAACTTGGTATGGGGTTTGTTAAGTTATCTAAATGTAAGAAAACAACAAGAAACTTCCACTGAACTTGCTGGTAGCTAGGAGAATGTCACTAAAAGCAGCCCAAGTCTTATTTCAAATATTTTCCAAGACAATTTAGACCTAATTCTTCAAATGATCCATCCAGGATTTCTCAGTTTCTTTTCTGTCTGCCACTTCTAAAGATTCTTTAGCAAGAAAATTTTCAAAAATAACATTTTCTTTTTGTGATGAGAGTCTTCCTTTAAAAAGAAACATCTGTCAGTAATTTTGCAGTGCAATTGGGACTTGGGAACAATGGTCCTATGGCTGCTCCTTCCTGCTGCTCGCTGAGTGACTTTACACAAGTCTCAGCATGTCTCTGTTACCTTAGCTACCCCTTTTTGTCCTCCCCTGCTAAACTGTGCTGTCATTGTGGCAGGGACTGTGACATACAACCCATTTTTATGGTCCCTCATACAATGAGAATTTGATCACAGCTGGGGTCTAGAGACACAGCGTAGCAACACAACAAAAGAGCCCTTGAGTACAGGGGAGGAGCAGCAGGGCAAACTGCCCTCACATTCTTGGATAACTTATTATCCTTTCCACAACAAATACAATAGAAATTGACCTAAAGAGGTGTCAGAATATCTTTATCTCAATTCCAACCAGTACTTTCTAAGCACAGGTCTCTGTCTGATGTACTAAGGAATTTCTGGCTTCACCTGTAATGAGAGGAAATTAAGGAAGAGCAAGCTCTGAATTTGCATGAAAGCATTTCCTCCAGATCACTATTCCAGCTATGACAAGGAGGAATATCTGAAAACCAATCCTTAGGGATGTTTTTTGGACACCTTAATGGTTGGGCTCAAATACCTCTGAGGTCCTTTCAAGCCATAGCAATTCTAAGACTCTACATTGTTATAATCTACTCAAAACCCGGGCAGGAATGAGTAAATAAAATTTAATTTGAACCCGATAAAAATTACAAAACAAAGGGGGGAAACAGGGCTGGGAGTTTGATGGGACTCCTTCTGCCCACCAGAGGCTTGACTTACAAAATAGCATCTCTGCCTTTTATACCCTGAGAGTGTATCAGCATCATTAATATTGATGGGCAGTCCTTTTCCTTCTGGCCCCTCCCACAGTCAGTACCTTTGCCCATATATGTAACACTTGGCTCCTCCCAGGGCCTGTCAATCAGTCCTTCCATGCCTTTCATTGGTGGAGCCCTTCTCGTATCCTGATTGGTGGTGCCATCTTACCATGCGGGGCCTCTCAGCAGCAAGTGTGCACTGCTCCCTGCTGCTTCTTACAAAGGCAAATGCACTCTCTTCCACACATGTTTTTACAGCCCTGTGAGCCAGAGATGTCCTGCGGTAACCAAAAAAGGGGAGGGGAGTATTGAAGGGAGAACAGAAAAGGCTTCAAAACTATACAGTAACAACAAAAGTACATCAAGGAACTGTAGCCCCAACAAAACTCCTCCTCACTATACTCAACAACTCTTCCTCATTTGCATGAGCCAATCATCATACCTTATTCATGGCATACATTAATATTTCACACACCTTGCCAAAGTCAGTTGATAGTGTCATTGCAAGCTGGAACAGAGCTACTGGCAAATGTTAGTGGGGCCCCTTGCATGGGATTTCAGCTGTTTGAGTGATCTCAAGAAGAGCAGGAAGATGTACAAAAAATATGCATGCAATGAGTTGGCAGCAAAGCAGAAGGAACCTAAAGCAATGCTGACATCATCAGTAGCAGCAAGGGAGAAAATTCCCATGATTATGTTTTTTTAGGAAATACAAGATAATATTATGTACCTGTAGATCATGTGAAACCTTACAAGATACAGGTGTTTTAGAGCATATGTGATCCTGTGTATGGAACAGACAATTCTAGCTCACAGCGTACCTGAAATATCATGAATGCAAAGCTTTTTCCCTCTAACTTGTATTTAAATTATGGTTTAAACTCACTGGAAGATGTTCAGTTTACACAGATTTCAAGATCAATTTCAACTGAAGTGAGAGGACTGATGTGACCAGTAGAACCCACAGGTATAACACCACTGATAATATGTCCTTCTATATTATTTGAGTTGTCTTTTGACATGTTTAGCTAATTTATGTACTGAATGTCACATATATGAGGCAAGTGAACCCTCTTTTAAAATTATTGTGCTCCAGTACATTAAAAAAAAAAAAAAAAAAAAAAGTTGAAGAGCTTTGTAATGAAGCAGATATGGAAATAATCGCTTTTCCTTGTCACTCTTTCCATTATTAGAAAAGCTTCAAGTCCCTTTTTTTTTCTGCAAATGAGTCACCTAAGCCGTTTCTAAGTGCTGTAAAGTATCAGGAGAACAGCACCACCACAACAGACGCGCTACAAAAAACAGTTAACCAGCTTTTCTGATGTGAACCCAAGATCCATGTGCAGTGAAGTACATGTGCTTCAGCATTTCTATTTCCGCACAAAACTACAGCAGTTTTGCACCCACGAGTATTTTAGCTTCATGAACCACAGGAAGCTTACTTTTACAATTATAGATTCACATGTGAATGCATTTTCCACCAAAGCCAGAATCTATTTTGTTATAATTTGACTGCATAAACCACAATAATAGTTTTCTGAGCTAAAAGTAAAGGCTTTTCTCAGAAATCCACAGTTGTTTTTCAAATTTTCCTGCATTATACACAGATATGTAGTATAAAGTAAGTGTTTAAAAGCATGCATCAGTGTTTCACATATCAGTGATATAAAGAGATAAGTATTTGCTTAAGAAACTCATACTATAACTTTCGTAGCTGAAAGTATCATCTAAACCTAAAAAAATATAAATTAGTTTACCTAGAGATAAGGCTCCTAATTTCATTGGCCATATATATGGAAAAAGAGCCCAGCAACCCTGATAGTCACTAAATTTCAGGCCTTGCTTGTGACACACTGAGCACATGCAACATCATTTCACACCTTTAGGTAATTGCAGTGCACTCAAAATATTTTTAAAACACTTCCGTATGTATAACTGTTGGTAAACATATTTTTATTGAGAGGTGCCCCTTAAATTGAAAAGTAACAGCAACTTGTTTTCATTTAATTGACAGCAAGATATCAGTGGCTTTAGATACACAGTGGAAGCTCTCCAATAATAAGACCTTTTAAAATAAGCTTTAGCAATCTGGAAAGAACAAGCTGAATCTGTCAGCGTGCAAGCCTGTACTGCTCCAACTGTATGCAGTCCTATCTTAATATTCGGCTAGAATTCAGATTGCAAAGAAGGGATGTACATCCCATCTGTGAAAGAAAAAGCCTCCAAGACCTGGCCTTTCTTCTTTTCCTCATGGTGGAAGGGAAGAAACTCCTCTGTGTGTCCTGGGCCTTGCATGCAGCCCAGCAGAGGTATTGCTGCCTGCATTCCTTCATGAGAGGGTGTGGGGTTGGAAGACCATTTCCTCCTGAAGGCATGCACACCAGGTCCTCCCCACAAGGATGTTTCTCTGCACATGGATACATATGCTCTCTGCAGCCTAATTCTCTCTCTCTCTCTCAACATGGTGCTTAAATAAGCAAATCTAACCTTGAGAGCTCCCTTTAAATAAAACAAATACACACTTTTGTGCTGGAGCACATAATTTTAATGGGTTTTTTTACGTCGGAGAATTCAACACCAAAGAACGGGGCTTTCACCTCTTGCACATCTCTTTCTCTCACTCAAATAAAATGTACACCCATTACCACAAAGAAGGGAAGAGGCAGATGAGAGAGAGAGAGAGAGAGAGAGAGCAAACAGTACCTGCTCCTCCCAGAGATGGTTCTGACTCTTCGTCAGGCAAGGAATCCTTTTCTCTCACACAGCTTGGAGATGTTACCTGCCCACAATCCTATTGCACCTTGGATCAAAGCCACCAAGGACATAAGTTTCTCCTTCTCTGGCCACCTCCTCCATACAACCCTCTTGCCCAGGTTTCCAGGAGAGACAAGGACCCAGCTCACCCAGTCCAGCTGCAGATGTGGACAGCATAAGCCCCAGCACTGCTCCTATCATGTCCACTCACCCAGCACAGCCTGCTGCTCTCCTCTGAGCCATGGTGGGCTCCCTTTTCCAACACAACTTGGGTTCAAGGTTATCTGTTCTAAGCTGGCCAGTGAATCTAAACTGTATAAGCTAAAAACCAGTTAGAACATCTGGTTTGACTCCCAGGGACTAGCTACAAGGAGGGACAGTTACAGTCTTATGCGCAACATGTAAAACCACAAGAATTATACCTTATAACCTAAAAAGAGGTACTGGAAGAGATCTGAAAGGGAACAGATATATCCATAGGTAGCAATCACAGAATATTCTAATTTTGCATTTTTGACAATTTAAAAAAGTTTGGCAGTTCCTTGCTGAAATCAGAATAAACTAATTCAAATGTAATGGGAGCAATGACAGGAAGTTAATATATTGGATTTTCTGGTTTGGAAGTGCAACATTTGAATATATCATCTAAAATATCTCTCATGAATTTGAGTAACGATGCAACAAACAGCTAAAAAACAAAGCTTAACTTAGTCACCAATCCACATGTTTTCAATAGCCAGGAAAAGGGTTCTCTAAATTAGTCTTTTGTGTACATCTCAATGAAAGTTAGACACCCATGTGCCAGTATGCATGTAAGAGGAGGTGACAGCAGTAAAGATAACATCAAATCAGCAATATTGTTTACCTTCATAAACCTTACGAGTTCTGTCACATTAATACCAGGTGGAATAGGACTAAGCCAGGCTCTGGCTGAATAGTCCTGGGAGTCCTGGATGTATCAGGAAGAAGAACTACCGGGGACATGGATTTTAGCTGACTCAAAACATTCACTCATGCATCCCCTACAATCATTCTGATTTCTTCTTTCTTTGAAAATGGGAAGACTTACAGGACATGTTTTCACAATAATGTTCAATCTTATAAGCTGGTGGTGAGTTGGCTTTACTCAGATACAATATCCTAATGAGATTCCTTCCTAAAATGTTAACATCAGAAGGAGGGGTTGGAAAGCAGAGTCAGCAGCATGATTTCAGGTGAGCACACATATAAACAGTTTTAAAAAAACTTATAAAAAATTAAAAAACAGCTTTATCACCCCAGAGCAATATTACATACATACAAGCATTGCTTTAAATGCCGTCTGTCACTACTTACTGTCTCACACACTGCTAATGCTATCCAATACCTTGCATCTGAAATAAATTGGTATTTTTCCATTTCAAGATGCTAAGAAAGGAAACTCCATTCTTATACCATGTTGTTATAGAAATAAATTTTTCTAACAGTGCCCATTCCACACTCCAGATCCCACTGCTGTTCCAAACAATAGAATAAAAATTATAATAAAACACACAGAAGTTTACTGTTCAACAGCCACCTCATTATCGGGTGTTTTGTTTTAATCATTTCCATCAGGCTATGATGAGAAAGCACTAAGCACTAGAGTTGTAAAATATCCCTGAATTGTTTCTCTACCAGTAACAAAAGGTTTGCTATCAATCCAATTTTTTCATGGATTGCTAATTTACAAGCTGGTTTAATAGAAAGAACAGAATGTAACACACAGTGGTGGCAGTACCTTGTTTATCCATGACTGCACTGCTGCAATCGAGAGGTGTATTATGGTGTTGTTTGGGTTCATGGTAACAATTCTGTCTCTCAGAGGTGATAAAAGGTTATTTACAATCTGATGAGAACTCTGTACTAAAGCATGTGATGGTCAGATCTGGAAAGCTGCTTTAAGTTCAAATGCCAGCAAGGAAACAGTCTGGTAACAACGCAAGATGGGGAAATGACTCGTGGCATGTGGACAGTAAAGCTGGGAGAACAGGAACTATAGTCTGAACAGATCTTTAACAACAGTATCAAGGAAAGGGTCTCAGGGTCACACAAAACAAAAATTAAGAAATGAGATTGAAGACAGCAGAAACAGTACAGCATGGGACACCATATAATTGTAAGATCTTCTAGACAAAGTCCTGCTCTCCTTCCAAAAAAAGGGGTTTTTCTCTGTTTCCCTGAACTTTTATATGGTGGAACAGTGATTTTGCCAATTCAAATCTCATCTCATCCACTCCCTTATTCTCTTGATGCAGGATGAATCTATCAGATACAGAGAAAATGTGCCCAATGAGGAAACAGAGCCAGGTCACCTCCACTACTACTAGGATGTCACAGGATCATCAGAATTTTCCTGAACTGACATTTTATCTGGAGAACACATTCTTGCCATTATCTGTGCAAGTGCTCATTGGCCTGGGAATAATAATGCAGATACAAAGGAAGTTGTGCATGTATTCCCACTAATTCACATCAGTAGGAATGAGTTCACATTGCAGTATTAATTCTGCTTTTAGTAAAGGGGAAGCTCCTGAATCCTGACCCTGAAAAGGAAGGATCCCATGTAAGGTAAATAGTTATTTGCAGGAAACTCACATTTACTTACCAATACTAAATAAATATGCTTTCTTTCACTATCCTATGTGATTCTTTTCCATTAGAATTAAGGAAACACGTAAGTAGAACTTTTATTATACTCAAGGATCAGTAGTTGGTATCTTTATCTAAGCTTAAAGAAAAAAAGTATTTCATAGCATCTGGACAAAAAATTGAAATGCTTCTAAAAAGCCAAGATCTGCTGCTGTTCTACTACTGAATGTATTCATGCTCCTTAAAATAGATATGACACTCGGTCTTGGTTGGTGTCCACATCTTCCAGTCATTAGATACTGCTATGAGAAGTCTGCATTTGTAGACATAGGGAATATTAAATGCCTTTCCTAAGAAATTTGTAATTTTGTTACATTTTTGATTCAGATCTCAAGACTTATAAGATCCAGGCATGCTCAAGATCATGAATATAGTAGCTTGAAAATAATTATCAAGACTGGTAAATTGTGATAAGTGATGAATTCTGTGTTTTAGGAAAAAGAATAATTGCATGAAGAATGGTATATCAAAAGAGAGAAAGAATCAAAATAGAGAATGTGAGTCCTCTCACTGATTTCAATACAATTTGTATCAAGGTATGAGCTTCAGTTTTAATGGTCATCTTTACCTACATTGAAGCCTACCTTCCTCCAACAATAGTTTTACTGTATTTGGTAGAATTACCACAGATGTATTTCATGTTCTGAAAATTGGCTGCTGTTTGTCTCCCCTAAATCCAGATCTTCTGTCATCTTATTAGCTTTATTTTTAAGTTTGAAGGTGAACTCAAAAGGCTCCTTCCAGCTTATCATGTCAGTAAGAGGAAGGAACACATGCTATGCCAGAATGTAAGTTATATTGGCTTTGAACTCTAAATGTATACCTATCATGAGTTTTATCAGATAGCCTTCTAGTAATCAATTGCCTTTGCTTAATATCATTTGACCTTTCTTTGCTTATTTCCAGTGTATTTGTTTATTTAAGATGGTCTTAGAAAGAGTTGCCTTTACAGTGCAAATGAAAAATTTACTCTGTCTTGGGTTCTAGATATTACCATATACTTCGGTCACTGTACTGATTAGAGGTTAATTTTTTTAGGGATTTAAATGCAACAGACTCACAGTTCATTGGATGAAACAGTTTATCAATGACCAAGAAAACACAGCATTAATTTCTAATATTTTATTTAAAATTAAAAGAGAATGGAAAAAAATGTTAATATGTATTTCAGGTGCAATATATTGAAGGTTTGACAACATCACGGCATGCTAGCACAAAACATTTGGCAGAGCCAATAAAACTGAGTGTAGGAATCTCACTACATTAAAATTTCAAATTTCATATTTTTGAGTTATGTATTTAAAAAGTTGAAAAAACTTATGGAGCTGGACCAAAACTTTATAGTCACAGCATACAGAAAATCCTCTTTACTGACAAACATCTGCCAGGGCACATCCTGAGCTCTGCACAAAGCACACAGACACAGTTTGTCCATCTGCTATTCCAATACATGTGGGGGCTGGTTAATCTCACCAAATACAAAAAGGCTGTGATGTAGCATCCACATTGTTTAAATTTCTCTAGGTGCTGCCAGGGCCTTCATCCCAGTAGTTTTCTGTGACCACAGCATGGTTTCCCAACCAATCAAACTAGAGGAGCAGACCCAGCTCTTCTGGATTTTGATATTAACATACAAAAGCAACAGGACTTCATTATCACAGATGGTTTGTTTGCTGTTAGTTCAGATGCTGAACCTCTTCCTTTGAACTGAATAGAATCCTACTATCATCGCGAGAAGAAGTTAAGTACGCAATAAAGAAGAAACAGGCCAGTATGGTCTGGACCATTTGCTGGTCCTGTTGGTTGTTAGGAAAAGGAAAAGAAGAGTTTGTAGATGAGAAGGCATCAAAAGATGCAAAATAACCTGCTGGTTGATGCTGCATTATGGCTTTAGAGTTAGCTATCATGGCTGATTGATGCTATTATCAACAATTAGCTTTTTAGAACTTGGCAAAACCCTAAAAAAAAAAGAAAAAATTAATCAAACAACATGCTTTGTCTAATGATAGGAAGCCAGATGGAAAAGAGCTATGATAACAAGCGTCTCATAATTTCATTATAAAGAACAAACCCTCTGTTGAATGCTTGTGCTCCTTAGTCGAATGGTCTCTCATGAGTCAAACAGGCTCAGCAACAGCAACTGAATGTCATCAAACTTTTCTGTCCCCTTTTCTGTCTGTAGACAGATCATTTTTCAAAGTGTCCTAAAATAAATCTTTTATTTGATTTGTTCTTGGCAGTAATTTGGGCTGATGATAAACAAGCCTCCACTAAGTGTATTTAAAGACAGAAAAAAAATGTTTGCATACTGACAGTTATGCTTAAGCAGGATGAAGGAACAAAGCAATAAAAACACAACTACACTATTTCTTTCTTACAAATGAGTTCCAAACAGTTTCTTTATATGAAGAAGCTTGTCGATATTCTATACAGAAACTACTAGGTGAGTCAAATTTTACTTTTTTATGAAAGCCTCATCAAGAAATTTGTTTTATTCCAGAAGAAGCTGTTCTTGAACTGAATACATCCAACTTGAGAAGAAACACCACAAACCTATTTTTTCCTTGACACCTCATTGTACTCACACCCATAATGGCAATAATCAGCACTCTGCCTTCACATTCCACCTGGAAAGAATTCATGTATCTGCTGCTCTGTGGAGTTATTAATGGCAAAAGAAACATGGATGACTAAACAGCCTTTAAGAGACCTTAAATACACAAGAACCACCTGCAGTAGAAGGAAAAAAAGTAATGGACCATATGAAGAAATTCAGTTTAACTATAGGCTTGTTTGAAATCACTAGTGTCAAGTGTTCATAAACATAGATTTATACTGAAATATTTGACTATGAACTTGTTAAGTCTCTAAAAAGAAGGGAAGTGACACTACATATGGCAAATGGAAATCTAAATGCAGAATAACCTTGTCTTCACTAGCTAAAGAAAAACAAACACTATTTTTTTTCACCTGAGCAAACAGCAATGAGAACAAGACAGGGAAGTTTTATGATGAAGTAAATAAAACAAAGGGTATCCCCTAGCAGAACACAAGTTGTGAGTTATATTTTTCCCTGTCCACAGGAATTTGGAAAAGTTGAAGGAACAGTCAGGTGAGATTCAGTGAGCACACTACTGCCCCTTTCAGACCAATAGCAGATAGAGTTTATAATATAGATTTTTTATATAATTCATACCATATTTTATTTTAGTCTCATTTGTCATGATCAAGAAACCTACAAAGTTTAGTCAACTTTGCCTTCTAGCCTATCACAAATAAAGTCTAGCTGAGATCTTATGTCATTCCAGGAATCATGATAATACAGCTTAGCTTACAGTCCACTCATAGATATTGGCAAAATCTTAATGGAAAGGAAAAAATTTGCACTGACTTTCACTTCACAGTTATATGAAGTCCATCTGTATTTTACAACATGACTGCTAAAAATATTGTAGGAGTTTCATTCCCAGATTAATCTAGGACAGGCAAGCAAGGCCTTTGATTATTCAACAAATGGCCAAGCTTTGATGAAAATGTATAACTAGAAAGCGGAAACATTTTCTGCAAAATTCAGAGGATGATATTCAGTTGATAAATAGATAGGGACCTTTTCTACCTATCACCACAGCTGTCAGTTTTAACACAAATGAAGCCGAAAAATTACCAAGAGCATCAAAGAAGTCACATGTGGTAAAAGAAGTCATGCTTATCTCTTTGTCAGCAGACATTTTTTACAGAGGGCCTATTCTTCAGCAACTACCCTGCACTTCCACCTTTGCTCTGGGATCTAAGTTCACACAAAGCAGAAAGCTCACTGACACTTCTTTTGTATCTCTTCTTTGAATACAATACTTTACATCCTCTGTGCTTGAAAACAAGATTCAGGTAGGTTGGATGGTTTATAGAAATACAAAATTTAAGTCGCAATCTGGCCTTAAAATACCATGTGCTGGCTTGAAGGCAAAACCAGCAAGAGTCTCCAAGTCAGAAAAAACAATTTAATAGGAGAGGAAAAAAAACAAGGTAAAATAAAATAAAACACTTCCAATAGTACAAAAGATCACTGACAGAGTCAGAATACAACCTGACACCGTGGTGGTAGCAGTCCAGATGAAGCGGTCTTGTTGAAGCAGTGTTCTTGCAGAAAAGGTCTGGTAGCTCTTGTCCTCTGGGAATCCAGTGGGTAAGGCTGCCTGTGCTGTCCCAAGGCCCAGATTATATCCAGGTGGGAATGCTTGGCTCCTCCCCCTGGGGGGAGCATCTCACAATGGGCTGATACCATTTTATCAGTCATGCAATGGGTCCTTGATTGCCCATTAAACAGAGATAGCTCCTGGAGGGAGTTACCTATGAGTCATGCAGCAGGGCATTGATGGGCCGTGAACAGAAGATAGTCTGGAGGGAGGGGGCAAGGGAAACACTGCCCAGCCCAGCTTCAACAGCTCATGTAGATGGTGATAGAATACATACTTTGGGCACATCTTACATTGTAACCCAGGACATACCATTAAATAGTCTGTGAAGCAGAGCTCCTTTATATAAGACATTTAAAATTGAATGAGACTTATCAGTGGAGACTGTATTATGGAACAAACTTGTGTCCTGATCAGATTGGGAGGAAAGACAAAAAAAATAATATCCCAGTTAGCAAGAACACACAATGTTTTGCAGTGACAAATAAATTTGGCATTTCATGAACAAAAGTAAGAAATTCACAAGGGAATGGCAGAGAGGCAAAGATTCCAATAGTAGAGAGAAGTCAGTGGCTGTCATGCAAATTGCATGAATGGCACATAATACTCCAGTGAATTACAGTGTGATGTGTTTTGTTTTGGCTCAGCATATTTCATGTGCCCTTCCTGAAAACAAAAAACCGCACTGCTCAACCACTGGAAGCCAATGAACACAGGCAAGAGTTGAATCCTGTCATCTGTGCAGAGATACAGTACAACATGACAAGCATCCACAAGCAATGAATTTGTAATGCAAAACCAAATCATAATTCAAGGCCTGCCCCAGCATATTTCAGGTTAGAACTTGAAATATGTCAGAAAGACAGTGGTTTAAAACTTTTCAATGCAGAAAAGAAAATATTTTGAAATAGGGTCATAAGGATAGACAAGGCTGAGATGAAGTGCTGCTCAGCTCTAAGAAGCACCTTTCACCTTAGTGTCAGAGATTTAATAGGCGTCAAGGATGGAAAGGAATCTATGAATGAAAAGAGAAAGAATGAATAAAGATTAGTTGTGATATTTCTCTCAGGTTAAGGCCTTATTCAAAAACAAAGTAGTGTGGTGTTTTGCGAACAAAACATTCTGGGCTGAAAGGAAAAATAATGTCTGTGATTTGCTGTGCAAGCATCATGGACAACTCTGAGGTCTCTTTTGATCTACAAAGAGCTCATCTCAAGTGAAATAGCTTTCAAACAAAATCTACAAAATGTAAAAACCAGTTCCATAATTGCCCTTCCTATCCATATGAAAACACTATTGTAAAGAAAGGCATAAAGCACAAAATAAAGAGTTCTTCAGCATTTGTAAAACCATTAACATTTGTACTGAACAAAAATTAGTAGAAGAAAAAATAAGTGTCATGGAAACATACAAAAGACTAGAAACAAGTCCTTCCAATTTCCAACTAAACAGAATGGTTACTGTGGTATCTCAAACTGAAAGTGAAGTCTCATAAAAAGTGTATTGTCTGGAGTGATTACTGTTTTTTTAAGTATCCCATATTTAGTTCAGATGATA
This sequence comes from Hirundo rustica, assembly GCF_015227805.2. Lineage (NCBI taxonomy): Eukaryota > Metazoa > Chordata > Aves > Passeriformes > Hirundinidae > Hirundo > Hirundo rustica. Next base: position 104,287,446 of record NC_053451.1, on the reverse strand, counting down.
TTTCATAATATTCATTATATATTATCACATATAATTATATATATATCCATAACAATTCTGTAAAGAAGTCTTGAAGTGAGATACCAGAAAATGTCCATTGCTTACAGATAAACACATAGGCCTACAATGAAGCTCTGATCTCTAAACTTTTTTTTTTCATTTTTTTTTCTTTTTTTTTTTCCCCCCAAAGAAAACATTCCAAGAATATTGGGTGTTTCTCTTGTGAATCCTGATTCAAGATCTTTCTGACTATGCCAGTTTGCTGCAAATAAGCAATTCATACCACTTAAAAAACTAGTGTGAAAGATACCAGCAAAATTGAACATTGGAATGTGATGTTATAAAACTGTGACTTACCAACATTTGATGGTAAGGTTCATTCTGTTATGGCACTGCACAAAGGATACAACAATTCAAAACTTCTGAGGCAGAACCAAACTAACCAAAATAAAGTTCAAAATTACTAAGACAAAATCTTAGTGCACTTCAGTACAAAGCTATGCATGATGGCAGTCACCTTACAAAAGAGTGTCTAGGTTCCAAGGAGCAACCTCGAGAGGCTTCCCAGCTCAAGAGGAGCTCACTGCCATGCAGCCGGGTTGCTTAGCAGGGAGAGCTCAAGGGTGGCTCCTTTAGGCTGTCATAGTTACGGGAATAAAGTGGTACACTCATAGTCAAATTATATGCCATGGGAACTCCTTGTACCCATGACTTTCTTTGCCCCTTGATAAATGAAAAGCCAACACTCTGTTCATGTGTAAATCGCATGGTTGGTGTCCCACCCTCATGTGCACTGATGCTCACTGGGCCATTCTGCCTCTTTGTGGGTTTTGAGAGAACAGATTGGAACACAAGAAATTGTTGGCCCATTTAGGGCTCAGGCTTCTACCTCCTTTGGAGAATGAACCAAACCACCACTAGTTTGGCTTAGGAGTCAAGTGCACCTGTCACAATTTCCAAGCTTATTCTTCCAATACATTCCAGACCAGGTACAAACCTTATCCAGCTGAAGTCAGTTCTATTATTAAATTCAGTCACGCAAGGACTCAAACAAAATTATATGGGAAAGAACGTTTACTAATTTTTTATTTTATTTCTTGACTATTCAACCTGCCATCTGAAGTAAGTTATTCTTAATATTCAATAAAAAGGAAAATTCTTTAAGACTTATTTCAGCACCATTCTTTTGACAATGGAAGAAGTGATAAAGAGAGCAGTTACCCCTCACAGAGACTGGAGTGCCACAGAGTGTAAAGTACTAAAAAACTGGGAGTATTTGTGTGTGGGCAGGCAAGAGTGGGTTACGCTAAGGACGCTCAGTGTTGAATGCCCATAAAACTAATCTGTTGTGTAAAAAAAGCAGTTGATTTTTCACAAACATTTTTTCTAGTAGATTATGAAAATGCCTTTTTCCCCAGAAATAAGTCTAAAAAGTTAAGTATACCTGCATTTGAGCATGGGGAATTATACTATATCTGTTGAAAACAATTGTCATAACTACATTCAGAAAGAATAATATCCTGTCAACTGCTGTAAGAGGATGCTCTGATGGCTCCAGAGTTATTGTCAAATATGTAATTATTGAACCAATGTGTATTTTAATATATTTATATTAATAACTTCCTACAACTTCCTAACAAACCTTTTTACCCACGGGTAGCAGAATGCTGTGTCTGCACTAGGTAAGATCACCTTACCTTCCCTTTGACCCAACTCACTGTTTCATTATCTGTAGAGGGCAATGACAGAGGGTCAGACCTGCTCTACTGGTGTGAGAATGCTCTCCCTTCTTTCCTGATTTTCCTTTCACCATCCTCCTTTCTCCTTAATGCCTCTCTCCTTTTTCTTGTTTTCTAAAGGTTCATTGATCTTAAGGAAGATCCAAAAGAGTAAATGGTGAAACACTGTTGTATTACTTTTATTTATTATATACTTTCTCTGATCCCAGAGAGCTTGCAATACAGCAGAGCTATGAAGGACTCACCTCAAGGAGGACCATCTGTCCCAAAGCAGTGAGTCTGTTGCCTCCTCCTCCTCCTGCCTAGAGCAGGAGGTTGAAACCAAGCAGGAAACAACCTGGAAAAGCCACAAACCTGAGGGGGAATGGGGAACCGTGAAGGTGCTCCTACATCATATGCCTGGCCATGAGAACTCCAGCCCTCTCAGTGGCCCTGGTAAAACTGTATCCACAAGGTGACAGGAATAGCAGCATACACAGTTGTTCAGCAAATGGAACCAAGAAACCAAAATAGCAATGCAAGGCAGCTGGGGAGGTTGTCTCCTTCGAAAAACAAGACTCATTCTGAAGGGTATTTTTGGGTGGTAAAGAATGTTTTCGCCAACAGATTTCTGGCAGCCTTTAAAACAAGACTGTGTAAGTAGGGCATGGGCTGAAGCATTCTTGTGTCCCAGTAACTCTCAACAGCTATAAGAGGCCCCTGGGCAATGGGCAGCTGGATCTAACATACAACAGATTGAGCCTTCGGAGGAATCTGTCTAAACTACCATTATCTGTTCATCCATTAGCCTATTATTATCCCCACAGAGGCACATACTTTTTTTTTCCTTTGGAATTATTCCTGTTTATGCCATCCTTTGCCCATGCTTTTTTGGTTGGTTTCTTTTTGTTTGTTTGTTTTTTGGTTTTGTGGGGGGCTTTTTTGTTGTTTTGTTTTGTTTGTTTGTTTGTTTTTGTAGGGGTTTTGGGTGTGGGGTTTTTTGTGTTTGTTTTTTTGTTTGTTTGTTTGTGGGTTTTTTGTTTGTTTTTTAATGATTAAAAGCTTTATTAAATCAGTACTACTTAAAAAAATACTGAAAAAACTTCCCTGAAAGACGTCATTTAAGCATAAGCATGAAGTATACCACAACTGAAAATTGGAACAGCAAAGAGTCAAGAAGCTAAGGAACCACTATTAAAAAACTGTCTGGACTTCCAAAAATGGTTAGACCTCATTGTCTTTCCCATACCCACTTTTTCCCTTCTCCATTTAATGATTGCAAAGTTACACTACAGAGGTCAACAAAGTTCCTGTTATAATCTTTTTTTTTGTAAGACTACAAATAGCACAGCTACATAAAGGAACCCCAAACCAATTGTAATACCCTGATGTGGAACTGCTTCACCTTTCCACTGGCAGTGTTGTACTTGACTAAAAGGGAAGAGCAGAAAGAAATACATTGAAACACACCTCTTTGTTTTAGCATGTATTTTCCCAATATATGTGCCTCTTGTTGGCTCCCTCCTTGTACTTTGATTTTAAGTTCTCCATGGCAGGACTCATTTTCATTCCCTGCCTAGAAAAATGTGGTACGCTCTATGATGGTTCTAGTTCAGGAGCTATGATGTAGGATTTTTAGGACTTAGGACTGGTCATCACAATCGTAATCATGCTTAGAACTGTTATTTATTGGCAGATGCTTCTTCCTCCATGTTGTTCGATATAAAGCCTTCACTGCAGTGTCATGAAATTTCTGGCATTGCATAACAGGGCACCTCTTCTGGGTAAGAGGCATAAGGAAGATGAAAGAGAAAGGAGATTCATTTTCTAGTAGGTAGATGTTAACCCACAGAGATTCTATTCCCACCTATATGACTGCATAGGACTGCCGGGAAATGTTAGTTTCTAGTCTCAGCCTAGTCTGGGGCTCAAACTTGGCATTTCCAAAGGGAAATCTTGACATGGACAGATGGGAAGAGAGGTAAAACAGAGCCAAGAGTCCAGAGAGAGGGGAGCTGCCAGTCAGGAAACAAAACCTTGGTTTAACTACATAAAAAGAATTCTGTAATATTTCCATCTGTCTTCCTCCCTGTTTTGTAATTTTTCCACATTAATCATTTTACCCAATATGGGGCAACACTGTACTTCAGAGCTGAAGTCTGGTTTTCAGTGATCCACTGAAAAACCAAAGAAGAGAGCCAGGGATGTTGGTGACTTGGGCATTGCTTAGCAACAGTGGAAAGATCACAGTTTAATTCAGTTGCTTTTCCCTGAAAAATAAACAAACAAACAAAGAACTGGGGGGGGGTGGGGGGGGGGGGGGAAGTGGAACAAACACCCACACCACAGAAAGTCCACTTCTGGTGTTTACCTCTTCACTCTGCTCTGTTCCTTCTAATTTCATGTATTGTGTTTTGCTCCCAGGCTTGTACTGAAGCGAGCTTACTAGACCTCTTGAAGCTGCAATCTAGTGCTGGTTTGTTCCAGCTAGGGGCCACTGTCTGAAGATTATGCATAAAATTTTGTAGCACAGACTATCAGCGTATTTAAGGCAATTTGAACTGGAGGGGAAAATTCTCATATCTTAAGACCATCTAGCCATTGTATGCTGGTCAGAAGAAAATCCAGACATGCTTAGTGCTATGGAAAGCAACCTAGTTGGACCTAGAAAAAAATCTGCCAAAAGAATGTCGGTGCAATCCTTTCTACCTCCTCCTTTTTACCAGTACAGATACAGCTACTGACACATTTGTTAAGCTCCTGCTGTCAGTTGTCATCTGTAGGAACGTCCCACTCCAGTGACAGAGGGAGCTTAAGGAGACCAGTCTCCTAACCTAATCATCTGAATGAATTGGCTGAAGAGGAACATTGTGAATACTTCCTCTGTGTGACTAAACTCGTGGCATTTATTCCAGTTAAAATGAACATGAAAAATCCAGATGGGATTTTGCACTGGAATGCAACCAGGACATTATCCACAAGAACAGTTGAAAAAGGCATGAGGAAGATTTACAGTATCTTTTCTTTATGTTGGACATCATTAACTGTAAACTTCATGCAGCATTTTCCACTGTAGGATCTAAAAGTGTTTAAGAAATAAACCTTTGGGCAATTGGTGTCTGAAGAGAGTATTATTGTATCTAGTGCATGGCAAGCCAAAGATCACAAAGCACATTTCAGGCTACACTGAGAGTGATTTCCTCATGATTTCCAAAGCATACTGTTTTGATATGACGACCATTTTAGCTCTGATGAGCAAAACCAACGTGAAATGTGAAATATAAAATAAGATTTTTCTCTCTAAAAAAAATTCACATGTAAATGAAGAGCTTTTAACACACAGTCTTTAGAAGGAAAAGCAAACTTCCTGAAAAATTCAAATATTTAAAGGATCATATCTTGGCTCAACCAAGGTTATGTTAGGAGCATATGTCTAGCAAATTTCAACAGTCATTTTGGCAGTTCTGAAAATATTTCTGAAGAAGAGATTATTTTCCATTTTTTTTTCCAGAAAGCCTCTACACCATATGGAATGGCAGTAATTCAGTTAATAGTAGTAATTAGACAAAGATGTGTTTAGTTTAAGATGGACCCAGAAAAAGAAACAAAACAACACTTAGTTCTCTGAATGTAACAGAATATATAACTTATATTTTACTGTAGGGAAATCTCTCAGCACAGTGACTTCACAAATGTCACTTTTAGACCAAATCATTATGGTCACTTATCTCAGGAGTTTCTGGGAGCAGAGTAAGAAAGGTTAAGCAGAGGCAAGGCACTGAAGGAAAATTAAGGCAAAATGGAATCATGAGAACATGATATGTTGGAAAGACCCAAATCTTGCAGACAATTATCAGAACCAGAAGAAGGTAGAGTTTTACAGAGCTTAATGGAAAGACAGGAATAAAGCTCTGAAACAAAAAAAAAGCAAAAGGAAAAGGGGCATTTCAGAAGAGTGCAAGTTCTCTGAAACAGATGGTCCCTTCAAAGAGAAAGAAGAGCAGATGTTATTGATGTTTTGTCTGAATGATCACTATTACTAAATTCTTCACCAAAACTAGGATTGATGGGAAAAATTGCATCATCATCATCAAGGAAAGGAATGCGTCATTACTAGAGCACCCTCTCATGTCTAGACATGCACTTGGGCAGCCAGAGCCAAATACAAATTTGGAACTCAGATGGAATTCAGAAAAGTCAAAATAAGTGAAGCGGAACCAACCATACGAAAGCAGAAGGTTCAAGGTGCTGCTGGACAGAACTGATTCCTGCATCAACGTCATTGCAAGAGTGGAGCTGTGAGGATGCAGAAAGTGACAAATTAGAACACTTCTCTCTAAGCAGATTTTTTTATGTTTCTGATGTTACGTTTCCAGTGAGAACAGTAAGTTTTAAGCACATAGTTGGGATTCACTGTAAGGAGTTTTCAAGAAAATGAAACATTTTAGTCTGCTTCATTTCAGACTGTGAAACAGACAGTGAAATTTTTATTCTGTCAAGGCCTAGACACTGAGAATTCCCTCCTTCTTTATTTCATTTTCCAGGAGCCTTCTCTCCTCAGATTATTCCTTTCCTGTTGGAGTCCAGGGCATTCCTTTGGCTGCCCTGGAGGGTCAGAGACCTGGACAGGGGGGTCTGGGACCCTGGTCCAGGGCCCAGAGGGACATTGGCTTTGATCTCAGTCCATGGGAAAGGCTTCCTGCACTGCGGGAAGGATTGCAAGCCACAAGAGTGTGAAAGATAGTAGTTTAGCTTATCACAGGGTGAGAAAACAGTAGGTTTGGGTTTTTAGTATTGAAGTGAATGGGGGCAAGATGCAGGATTTGGGGCGTTGTCTCCTGCTTCTTCTTTCTTCTTCCCTCACTCCATTTTCTGCAGTGACAGTGGCACAAAGTAGTTTAAGGAGATTAAGTCAAAGTAAGGATGACCTGTTTAGTATAAGTGATAGGTATTGGCAAATAATGATAAATAAAGAATACGTAGCAATTAGTATAAAAGATAGCAACAGCCCAGTCTGGGAGGAGTCGAGGAGTCACCAGATGCCCGAGCAACTGCACAGACCTTTGTTGGGCACTGAGAAATTTGTAAGATAAGAAACAATAAACGAAGCATGCAACCTTGAAAAATCAGAACCTGACAACTCTGTCTCTTTCTCACGTTTGGCTCAGAGCTTTGCAGAGGGCGAAAAGACTCTAAAACCACCTGAATCTTGGAGCAGAAAAAAACCCGAGACTTTCCAAAGGCACAACTACTCCAAAGGCTTTAGTGACTTGATTCAGCACTGAATTAGCTACTATTGAGAGTTCAACACGAAGTGTTCTTGAAATGACAAACACAAGTGGGACTGTCAGAAACTGTCGTGCCTGGAACTCCTCTTTTTAAGCTTAAGAAGTTTCACTATCCCAAAGGAATTGCTGAGTGAACTCCCTGACGTCCGTCCCTTACTCTCCTTCTGGCCATGTGAAGCATATGCAGACTTTTGGTCCATTCAATTCCTTAAGAGGAAGAGCCATATTAGTAGAACCAACTCTCTTTTTTCTGTTTTGACTTAGTCACAACTATGAGCACAGCAAAGCACATGCCCTGTAATTTCACAATTCTGCAACAAGTCTCTTGTCTCTTTAGTGAGGATTCAATTGTTTAAAGCAGAAAGTATATTTTGTTCTTCCAGAAAATCAATTAGTTGGTCCCTGAAAACAACACACTTCTCATATTATTCTTCTGTTAATTAAGGATAAATTCAGTATGACTCCAAAAGGTACACAAAGTTTCCACCCATTTTAGAATTTTTTCACTACCTGTGTTCATTTTTTGTTAACTTGAATCCTGCTCATAGAGGGCAAGAATTGCCAGGGCCCTTGGGAAATAACAACTACAGGCACTGGCTGGATTTTTTTAGGCTATAACAGGATTCAGTTCTTTATTCCAGAGCCTGATCTCCAGAATGTGTCACCCACAGCAGCTCTCTTTACTTGCCAAACATCTTCGCTGCAAGACGGGACATCACCTTGTGACCAAGCATTATTCAGACCTTCCCTCCAAATTCCCACTAGTCTGTAGCAGAAGGATCTGCAAAGAACAACAAAGCAGTAGCCCTGTTAAGAAAGACCTCTCTACTGAACCTCAAGGCATGTCACATAACTGGTCTTCACGCCATCATCTTGGCAGAGGAAACCAGACTTCAAGTGCCTGGTAAGAGTAGGTGAGTATAGCAGAGGGACACACACCTTTGAGCATGTTGTTAGCAGTCATAGCCCTGTATCAATTGAACTTGTATTATTTAAGAGACAAATTTCTATTTTTACAGCTATTGCTTGCAACAGGCTGAAAAGCAGAATAAACATGGGTTTAAAAAACCCTCTCAGACTTTGCTTCTGGTAGGGTTGGATCATCAACACTTGCCTCTCTGGGATCAAATTGCTCCCAATTTCCCAGTCTTGTGGGATATTTTGAGGACTGTTACGTCCTCTTGCTTGAAAACATCATAAACAGAGTAAGTGATTAAAAATACTTTCAGAAGTGTCTTAACCCAGATAAACACAGTGGGAGCTTCGCAATGGCCTTCAAATAAGGGAGGGATCTCATTAATCTAATTTTCTTTTCATTTATTTAGATGGGGTGTGGAAGAGGAAATTAGTGGTCAGTTTATATATTTTGAATTATCAAAACATGATAAATCTTGGCATGTGTCCCGAGTAGAATGAGACACGTGAAGATTTATCAAGTCTCTGAGGGTGTCCAGCACTTCTCAGAATAGCTTAAAATAATAGCAAGACAACTTCTCTGGACATGCTTTGTAAAATAAAAGGCTTTAATAAAAGAAGAAAATAATAAACATAAACAAAGAAATGCAAGTCAAACACAGTGTAGAGAGCATTCTGACACTGGCAGAGCAGTCCAAAACATCCCTTGATCTCTTTTGTGTAGTGCCTTTAGTACCTGATGGTCTAGGTGGGCTGTTTGGCACCTTTGCCCAATGAAATTGGCAGCAGGCTTTGAGGTGCACTCTCAAAGCCCAGTCCCTGCTCCTGTGCTGGCACTGAGCCAATACTGATGAAAAGGGCACAGAACTTTCTAGTTTGGTTTCCTTATATGTTTAAGGTAACCTGAAACTTTTTCCCTTTTATAGAAATGCCTGCTCAGGAGTGGGGGGTGCATTCCCACAAAAATATATGAAGTTGTCTGTGTCTGCTATAGGGAATACTGGCTCTTGTAGTCTGCTTATAGGGAGGCTTTTTCTCCTTGAAATTAAAGATGGGATCAGAGAAAAATGCAGCCTCTCAGTAAAATATAGGTGCTTCCTGGGTGGTTTCCTCCGTTGTGTTATTTTAGCATCAAGACAGAAATTACGTTAAACTTTTGCACATTTCTTCAGAACCTTTATTTTAGATATAAGTGGTTGGTATAAAATTTCATTTGGATGATATACACACAGTAAGAAATAGCAGCCCAAGCAAAGAAGTTTGAGAAAGGGAAGTGCAACAATGGTTTGAAAACAAGTTATGCATCCTCCCAGTTGATCTTCCATCCTTTCCACAAAAATGTAGCACTTCCATGACTGTGCAAATAAGGGGGAAGGGGGAAGGGGGAAGGGGGAAGGGGGAAGGGGGAAGGGGGAAGGGGGAAGGGGAAGGGGGAAGGGGGAAGGGGGAAGGGGAAGGGGAAGGGGAAAGGGGGAAGGGGAAGGGGAGGGAAGGGAAGGGAAGGGAAGGGAAGGGAAGGGAAGGGAAGGGAAGGGAAGGGAAGGGAAGGAAGGGAAGGGAAGGGAAGGGAAGGGAAGGGAAGGGAAGGGAAGGGAAGGGAAGGGAAGGGAAGGGAAGGGAAGGGAAGGGAAGGGAAGGGAAGGGAAGGGAAGGGAAGGGAAGGGAAGGGAAGGGAAGGGAAGGGAAGGGAAGGGAAGGGAAGGGAAGGGAAGGGAAGGGAAGGGAAGGGAAGGGAAGGGAAGGGAAGGGAAGGGAAGGGAAGGGAAGGGAAGGGAAGGGAAGGGAAGGGAAGGGAAGGGAAGGGAAGGGAAGGGAAGGGAAGGGAAGGGAAGGGAAGATTACATGCTGGGCTTTTCAGATGTTAAAAAGAATGGTGATGTCCATTCACGCTGATTTTCAGTGAGAGATGGCTCCCTGTCTTTCTTACACTCTTCTGGAAGTCCAATCTGAAAAAAATAAATTCCCAAACATTACCTAATGGTGTCTTTACCTAAGACGTCTTTAATTCTGTAAGGGCAGGGTAAGAGGTTCACTCCTCTTCATCTGTCCCCAGTTGTGTCTTGCTGAGACTTTGCATATTAATGTTCACCAGACCATTTAACTTGTATTTTGAGAAGGCGGCATGAAAAATAGCAGTATAGCTATTTCAAAACATTTTCTTAATGTTCTAATATTAAAGAATTTTAAGTTTTTTATGCCTGGAAAGACCTTTTTCTGTTCTGTTAAACTGAGCCTTCCTCTGTTTTCTGCTGTCTAATAGCAGCACTGTCTAAGAGCTAACTAAACAGCTCTTCCAAAAAAAGTTGGTTTTTAAGTTTCTTCGTATGACTGTAAATTAAATTCTTCAGATACATCTACGCTTCTCAGAATTCACAGCCACAGTAAGTGTTTTAATCCTGATAGCAGAGTAGTCAGCTACAAGAACTCTTGAAAACAAATGGGCATGCTAGACAACAAATAAAATAAGATTTTCCTCTGATGTGTACAATCCTCTCATCTCTGTTCTTATATGGGAAGTATTAAGATTTTTTCAGCTTGAGACACCAGACCTAAAGAGCTGACATAACTAGAGCTCTGGAAACTCTGCCTGAAAAGTCACAAAGGAATGAAAGGTAAAATCAAGTTTTAAACTGGATGAGAAAAGTCTGGGTAAGGACAGAAATCTAGAGATTTAAAAAAAGATATAATATGGCACACTGCCTGAACAACAAACTGATTTACCATAATGCTGACAGAAGTACATGCATTAAAGCAGTTTGACTTTATAAAGTAACTGGTATTAAGATGACCTGACTTATACTATGAAATGGCATAAATTGAAAATAAAAGCTTTAATCTTCCCACACAGATCGCTTAAACTTCATACATAAAAAAAGGTGGGGACAAACAAATCTAACAGATAAACTATCAGCTGAGAAATCTGATGACTCATGCAGGAGCTAGCTACATAGATCTTCATTAGGAAAGAGGAAAAAATTACATGGTGGTTTTGGGGGGTTTTTTATGGTGGGGGTTTTTTTTGTTTGTTTGTTTTTTTTTTTTTTTTGGTTTTTGTTGGTTTTTTTTTTTAGGAGGGGTGGGGGTTTTTTTTGTTTGGTTGGTTGGTTGGGGTTTTTTTGGCTTTTAAAATTTTATTTAAATGAGAGGAAAAAGGCGTGCAAGGACAGGACTTTGCTTATGAGTTTCAGCTTGATAATATATACTGGAAAAGCTTTCAAGGATGAAGCAGAAATAGTCCCAAGTGTCAGAGTACTGAGTAGGAGGCAAGTGGCAATTTAGAGCTAAAATAACCCATTTTTAGACACAGTAGGCATCTTTCATTGGGGTTCCAAAAAAGAGCTATTGTTAAATACTGACTCTTAGTGAGTTCACAGAAGTCTTGCTCTTTATCTGAAATACAGCATTTGAAGGCCACACTGTAGGTCACTAAGTCTCCCTGACTTACACAACGTTGATTTAAATTATTGGGACTTCTAGTTTTCTGAGAAGAGACAAAGAACACAGGCGGGTTTTAGTTCTACAACTGAAAAATAAGTATTTCAGAAAGTCAAAACTGAAATTACGGCCAAAACTGCTGTGGTTTTCCTCCTGAATTTTTACAGGTGCTGTTAACATCCCATCTTAAGTATAGGAATATTTACTTGAGTCTCTAGAGTGGCCAGAACCAGATCATTTTGCATTTCTACAAGATCTGAAGGGAAGTTCCAGAATTTCACCTTTTATCACAGTTAATGTCAGACACAAGGCACATTTTTGGTCAGTAAGACCTGTTCTTCCTACCGATCAGGAAAGCTGGGTAAGCAGACAGAAAGGAAGTGGTGCTGTTCCAACATTTATTAAACAACAGAATTGGCCATCATGATTCAAGGTCAGACAGTAAAATTGGCTGATTAAGGTGTCTTGGCATTCTGGTGTTACACCATTGGATGTCTAAGACTAAGGTTCCTGCACAATTCTTGCCTTGTTAAAAATTACAAAGTAATGATCATTACTTTTTATCCTGATTGGGAAGGGGTGAGAATAAGTAAATAAATAAATAAACTTATTAAGAACGTGAGAGACAGCTTGGGACTGAGCCCCTACCTCAGAGCTCTGTCCCTTGCAAGCCAGGTTATTAATACCCGCTGGTATCCATCAAACATCAGCAACACTCCTCTCAGAACCACTGACGTCCTCTTTCCCCTTCCTCAGTGCCTCTCCTTGCGACTTGCTCCAGAACCTTACACCATATTGGTTAGAACCTTTTTCCATATCAATATATTCAGGGTCACTTTTGCAACCATTGTGCCAAACCATCCTCTAGATTAAATCTTCTATTATCTTTGGCACTATGACCTTGCCAGCTGCAGCCATAAGTAGAACCATCCTGCAGGAAATCTCAGTTGCCATCCCATAACTCACCAACCTCAGCAAGAGAGCAGTAGGTACCACTCCAGCACCTGCTTTGTGGGCTTTCTATTTCAGGCATTTGGTGGTGCCTCCCCTGAGTGTCACTAGGGCAGTACAATTTTTCCAAGCTGTGCAACGTTTGGTGTTCTCCTTTCAAACACTAAGGACTTTGGGGTTGGCTTGCTTAGGTCCTTTTTCAGTAGGTACAAAAATAGGATGCTGTCATGCCCTTGGACCCATCACCTCCTCCAATTCGCATACATTTTGTGCTATCTCCTTGTTCCAAACTGACATTTCATCCTGCACAACAGAAGACAGAATAATACAGTCAAAGTAGGGTAAAAGGAAGTTTGGCACAAAATATTATGGGATTTATTACACTGAAATTATGCAGCATAAGTTTCTCAGTTTAAGGCATGGAATTTGATAACTTTAATTGATTATGAAATGATAGAATAGCTTGCACAGTACACTAAAAGTTTTACATATGAACTAAAAAGTGATTCAAATAGTAATAAATTGTATTTATTTTACAAAAACAACAGTGCTTTCCCAGGATTAGGAGCCCACAAGCAAGTTTACAGGGATGGGCCAGCTGTCTTCAAGCATGTAATAGCAGTAAAGAGCTTAAAAGGCGGAAAACAAAGCTCATACGAAGAGGTAGATGTTCTGCTGAGGTCCTGTGCCCTGCAGAATCTTTTCCTGTCACTCATCTTTCCCATCATCCATCCATGGTCATATCTATCCCTCCAGCTATGACTGGTGAACGCAGTATTTCTGGTCACCCATGACTTTGTCATTGCCAGCATCTTGAAAAAATGCTTCCTCAAGACCTCCCCTTCCAGACTTTTAACTAATAAGATTGTACAGATGAGACCCACTGAATCTCTCCTAAAGAGGATACAGGAAAAAGGGAGGGAGAAAAAAAAAAAAAAAAAAAAAAAAAAAAAAAAAAAAAAAAAAAAAAGAAGAGAGAGAGAGAGAGAGAGAGAAGAGAAAAAAGCCCGTAAGTGTGGTTTCACAAGGCTCAGATCCTCCATACTGCCATCAGGCTGTGCAGGACCTTTCTAACAGCTCCTGCCTACTCCTGGTCCATCAGGGAGGGAATGGAAAGCCTGAACAAACTGGGACTTTTTGCCAGGTGTATAAAACATGAGCTGTATTGACCTAATTTTAACATCATAAAAGATACACAGCAGTTATTAGGTGCTCAAATACTCTGATTTGGACTAAGCTTTCTTATCATCTGTATGGCAAGTGCCTTAGTTGTGTGCTAAATGTAAGCAGAAGTCATTAAGCCATGTCTGTGCTCTCACTTCCTCATAACCTCTATCTAAAGATGTAAACAATAACATGACAACAATAACTCCAGACTGGCTGTATTATTAATGGCATGGATGGGGATGAAGGGGAAAGTTTTCATACATTTGAATTTTAGGAATAAAAAATAAATTATTTTATCCTCAAAAACTGCTATTATTATAATACCTGGAAGCTCCAAGCACAGGTCAAGATTGTTTTGTGCAGGCCACCATAAAGTTTCTTTAAAACATTACTCTAAAAGAAGTCATGTTTCTTCTTTTCTACTCTATCTTTCTGCTATTGATCATGGACAGTATCAGGATACTACAGACAATGAAAAAATTGCCTAATCCACCACAGAAAATCTCATATTTTAGTCTCAAAGAGTTGATTACTTTACATTTAGAGGAAAAGTTCTCTGCCTTTAAAAATTTTTAATGTATAAACAACAAACAGAAATTCCATTTACTGTTTTAAAATTAAAAGCACTAAGCTGCTTAGACTGCTTATACTTTTCCAGGATCTGCACTAGTGTGCCCAAATATCACTGTGTTCTGGATTTAATGTGTGACATATTTTGCAATTAGCAGCAGTAACCCACGTGATACAGCAACAGAAGACATATTCAAGTTAATGCCAAGAGAGAAGGTGCAAAGAGAGAGCAATACAGCAAAAAGCTTTGCAAGTAACCTATTCAACAGGCAAATTTCCATAATTCTGCCAATGAACTTGGAGGCTAGATCTTTCTTTTTCATGTGAGCAACCTTTGCACTAGCGATACAGTAAACCTACTTCAGTTTTCTCTTGACACAGATGACTAATCACAGGGAAAAATCTAAAAACTACCTGAGGGAGGTAAATAAGGTTAGTTTAGTTTACTAGACAAGCACAGGGAAACAGACAAGCAGAAAAAGCTAAAGGAGAATTAATGGCAGGAGAAATGCAAGCCATTCAGAAAAGCCTGCTGTTTTACTGAGGGCAGTGCCAGAGCCTTGGGGATTCCTGGTATTGAGCACAGACGATGCAAACTGTAAATGTAAGTCAACTTCGCTTCCCCACTAATCACACACCCCATTAGAATCAGCTAGGGGGAAAAGCCCTGGAAGCAAATTAGATTGAGGCAGGCAGCAATTTTCTGTGGTCCTTCCTGCACTATTGGCATTAATTCTACTCTCCTTCAAAGGAATGGCTACCCTTCCACCAAATCAGAAGTTCCCAAAATGATAGTTCAATGCTGCAGGAGGTGACAGCTCAGTGGAGAATGATAAGAGAACTAAGGACAGCCAGAAATGGCTCACAAAGTGTTGCTATTCCTGCTCTAACCTGCCACTCTGTATTTATATTTGCATGGTCCTTAACACAAAAATAGAACCTCTAAAAATGTTTCCAAGTAGTGCCTTTCCATATTATAAACTGTGCAGAGATATTTTTCACTATGCAGCTATTCCTCATCTCTCACAGGTAGGCTTCAAAATACATTTTCCTTCTGGGGGGATATATGATACAAGCCATTTGCAACAGAACAGCATGGAGTTGAACAGTTTCTCAGCCTCCTTTAACCTGAGAAATCACTGCCCATTTTGTGCCCCCACAACTCACTGCGTTGTTGCAATTGTTCCTTTATAACTAAGCAAAAATTAGAGCAAAACATGAGTGTTCATTCATTCCTTTTTAATTTTTATCACTACTTTGAAAAGAAATGAACTTTTATGTGAAGAAAATAAAGCAATTCTAGTAATTTCTTGGACCACAGTCTATGTCTCAAGGAGCTTCTTTGGATCATGGGGTAGGAAGCATTGCTGGAGCAAAGCCTTACAACTATTTCTAAACCAGCAAGACAGCCTGGTGGAAGCACCATCCCCACAAAGGCTTGGTGTTTCTTTCTGACCACAGCTAGACTGCTGCTGCTACTCTATCTTAATTACAGCTATCTTGGCTGTCTCTCCAGTGCAAACTCGCTGACAGAAGCCATTAACACTGTTTCTTCCCACTAACACCAGTGGGAGATGCTCAGTCATAAAGTCAGATCAGGTAAAGGTCAGAGCATGCAAGCCTTCCAGCATTCTAGACAAAAGGAAAATGTTATGCTTGAGCTGGAACTGCTGCCTGTAAAAATCAACCATCTATTACCTCAGAGACTGTCTCTGCCCATCTTCTTCAACTACACAAAAGCATTTACATATTTATTGAGAGAGAACTTTCTTCATCAATACACCTGTTCAGCCTGGCATCAATAACTCTGTCTGAAGTCCTAAGTAACAATTTGTCATCTCCACTAACACACATGCTCAGTTCAGATGACATACCCTCTTTAATCATGTCCTAAGCACAGCTCTACTCTATCCATTTATTTGAAAACTAAATATATTTGGCACAGTCTTCACTCATTCCCTCATAAAACTGAGACAAGGAATGAAAACCCATTGTAAGTAAGGATAAAGCAAAACCTTTGTAAAAGTTTTCTCTATGATGCTTAATACTTAAGAACTTTGGATCATCTTTGGATGAAAGAAACATAGCTGGTTCATATTTTTGTTTCACAAAAAGTGGGGACACAAAGTATATTCTCCCCAAGAAATTTTCTCAAAAAAAAAAAAAAAAAACTCACTGTTTAGTTAAATATTTTTCATGTGTAATTTAGTGGCAAGATGTCCCTCTTAGGATTCTTCACCAGAGTCCCTAAAAAGCAGCTCTTGTCTTCATTACCACAGCCACCTGCCTCCTCCCCATCTTTGGCTCTTGACACTTTCTCCAGCCACTTATAACCCCTATTACCAACATCCATCAGTTAAATGAGGGTCCAAGAAAGGGAAAAGGCAACCCATGACTCTAAGAAAGTAGAAGAGAACCAGAAGAGTCAAAAAGAAAGACACTGCCCTTACTAAGTAATGAAGTCTGTAGAAAGACAGGGGAGGAGTGAGGCAAAGCAGAACAGAAGACAGAGCTATATCCTCATCATCCGAGCCTCTCACTGCACTTCTGGAAACAAATACTTAAAATCTGTTAAAGCCAGCAATGTTAAATAGCAAACAGTTTTGGCAGTCAGTTTCATCACCACCTGCAACACACATTGCCGTAAGTGTATGGGATCTTCAGCCCCTGCATTCTCCTGCCACATGAACAGCTCCCAGAGCTAGAGGGCTGGGAAACTCCAGTTATTCAGTTCTTCGAGATCCAGGCAGATCCAACAGGAACCCCGGAGTGATCCAGAATTCCCTTCTAAATTCACCAGAAGGTCATTAAACTGGAGTTGCTCTGAAACACATTCTTTGTTGCAAAGGAAGAATTTTTATACTTGACCAACTTCTCCAGCTGTAGTAATTTTCCTACATGTCTGTTCTTAGACAAACATCAGAAGCAGTGAGCAACACATGCTGTATTTCATGCTCATTTCAATTCTCTACCACTTCTCTCAAGAGGTACTTTAAAACAGGTAAAGCAGATGACCTGTCCTGAAGTTGCCTGAATGACCTTTTCCATTGTATTAGCTTAAATAGGCTAGAGCAAATTAGCAAAAAAAGCAGCTGTCCATTTTTTTGCTCCCTTTAGTGGGGATCAGCTGGGGGTGTTGCTTTCTGTATTGTAACTTTGGCTTTAAAGATTATTTAGCTATATGAGAATTTTTTTTGGCAGTAGTTTTTATGACAATTTTTATTTTAGACATTATTAAAGATTAAGGCAATACAATTACTGTTTAATAACTATAGTTAGTACTAGTAGCACATCTGTTTGGTTTGAAAAAGTTGTCTCTGCTTCAGAAAGGCTAGACATCTATTTTATAAACATCTTTGACACCACATAAAACATCCTGTTACTAAAAAAAGAACCATAAAGTTGTGTGATCAGTTTAGCAGTCTCCCAGTTCATTCCTCATGGCTACTAGGGAGAATATTTGAAACCTGAACAAAATATGCAGGATGTAAAACACTTAAACAATAAGAAAACTAGGCAATATTTGTCATTTACAATTGCTTTGATTTTTCCAGTTCATCAGAGACACTAGTGAAGAGGAAGTTTCCCACTTTAATGATTTTCCTACTGTGAATGCAATAAGGACTTTCTGTTTTTAAGGCATTGGTGAGACAGTTTAGGAATCCTCTGGGGTTTTGATGCCAGATCCTTCTCTGACATAAAGAGTACTAATGGCTGCAATCACCTTGCCTCTAGCAGCATCGATGGTTTTAAAATACCAGTCTCTGGGTTTTTAAGGCTCACTCAGTTTCTATTTGCAAGGGAGCAACTTATTAACAGGGATAGGGGCCTCGGGAGTGGATTGATCTTCCCCAGGACTGAAACATTCTTTGCAGTACATTTTACTTCAAATTCATATTAGGAAAAACAATTACTGACACTCACATGCTAGAAGTCATTAATTTCCTGTCCCCTCTGGCTGAAACCTTACATCACACAAGATTGCATATCACCACACCACTAGCAAGGTAGAAGAGTATTTTATTTACTTAGTCACTAGAAAATAAAATTTGCATGCAGTTTCAGTGAGGACTGCATCTATTTCCCTTTTCCCCTTCTGTTCAAAAACTAATGTGTTGCTGTTGGACATGAAAGGAGATGAAAGACTTCAAGTATTTCAGAAGGCAAAGAGTATAGAAGGCTTTATTGTCTAATTCTTACCACCTTTTATAAGGTGTTCCAATAGAGACTTAACATGATTGAACAGGAACGACACCTCTCTGATCTCATTGGTGAAACTAGAGAAACAGCAAAACCCACCTGGAGAAAGATTGTTTTGGGAAAGGGCAGTTGTTTTGCCAAGATTGTTTTGAGAAGAGGCTTTCTCGAGAACTTTTCCCTTGGGAAACAGTTAGCACTGCTAGCAGGTTAAAATCTCTTCAGACTCAGAAATATCAGGCCCACACTAATTAGTGAAGAATTCTTTCTAATTCTCATGTATGATGGGATCTTTCCCAGTATCTAGACTTTGTGCATGACTTTGAGTCCTCAAATCCCTGAAACACTCAAAGGACAGAGCACTTGCTCAGGCCCTACTGACGGACTCTGTGGCCTCAGATCATTCTATCAGACTCTATGACGAGAGTTCAGCTGCCCAAATGCCTTTTATATTCACTGAAAGAGACAGGCAGCTCCAAAAGGGTAGTTCACATGAGCTCCTCAAACCTGCCTGTTTCTCACATCAGTGACAAAGGGAGCCAAAGGAATGTATTGCTATGTTCTGTACCACTGAGATCGTCTGTATTAACAGGCAAAGGTCCGCTTCCCAGTTTTTAGGGGCCAGTCATATGCCTTGGTTGTCTCATGGTGGGAGTAGGGCTGGCAGCACATTGGCCCAGTTCTATTCTTTATCTCATGCTTTGTTTTCCAATTTCTTTGTCTCACACAAAGGAAGATCAGGCAAAAAAGTGGGAGGGAGTGTGGCACCATGCTACATTCCAAGATGTTCACAGCAAAATCCTTGGGGAGAACTTGCCTCACTAAAAGAAATGCCTCTGGTACCATCCAAGCAACAGATGCAGTTTCATGCAGCCTTCTTTCTTTCCATTTTTCTGTTGTGGCATAATGTATTCTTCTTCCAAACAGTTTAATTCTGTTCTGAAAAAGAGAGATTGGACTGGCTTTATTCACCTCTTTGAAGATAAAAGCACTCCAGGTTTCATCAAGGGTAGAAGATAGCTCTGGATCTACATCCTGAAACTTCATTGAAATGCACAACACAAACTGTGAATGGAATCTTGCATGGTCACAGCTGTGACATCTCCAGGGGACAATTCCAAGTTCCCCTCCAGAGAGCTTAGTGAGGTGTGGTCACTGTCATAGGAGTCAGCACAGTATTAACTCCCAGCCTCCCCTTCTTGGGAACCCGCAGCCAACAGTCCCTCTCATTGTGGCAGAACCAGGGCTGGCTCAGGTCAGTGTGAGTTCAGGTGTGTTCATGAACTGTGTACACAGTGAAGGCTACAGTGCACACAGTTCCTAGGCAGAACAACCTTTATTCTCTTTGTTTAAAGAGAATGCAAAACCAGCTGGCTCCTTGAAGCAGACTGTTTTATCTCTGTTCCAGTTTGAGGCAAACAAACCAGAGTATTACTCATACTCATTATGAGTGCTGAGATGCTCTTAACAAAATGAGCTCTATGTCCGGTTGTGTCCCCGCTCCGGGTGGGAGCTGACCCCCAGCTAGCTCGGGTCAACACAGACACAAAGTTTCCAGTTCGTTTTGGCTTCTCGGGTCGGCAGCTGGACCCAAAGGTGACAGTCAACAGCAGCAGAAGAGAAAAGGCTGGCTCTCAGCTTAGCAGGTTAAAGGATGTTTATTAGCAGAGATCTCCAAGCTCCGAGGCGAGCGGCTCGGAGCTACCAGGCTGAGAACCCCGCGGCTGAGAGAGTTTGCTCCTCCCTCCCACCCCCTATAAGCGGGGGAGGGTCCCAGGGAGGATACAAAAAAGACCACAAATCAGGGGTTTCAGGGGGTAACAAGGTGTGCCCACCCCCAAGCTTCAGACCACTAAAATCCAGAGCCAAAGGAATTTCCCTCAGGCTACCTATCACCTGAAGCTCTCTCACGGAGATTTCACAATCCGGGAGGGACCCCGGGAGTGATTGACAAGCTGCCCCAGAGAGGGGGGTTGGGGCAGAGGGGATGTTACATGTCATGTGAGGTATGGGATGATTGACACAAAACACCTTATTATACAGACAACACAAAAGGGATACAGAATTGGGGATACAGTGAAACGAACCATAACATAAACTTCTTACAAAAATCTAATAAAACAGTTCTGCACCACTACATAGCTCCTTAAAAATGTATTAAAAGTAGTGGGGAAAATGCCCCGGAAAATGATTAAAGATCATGTTAACTTCCTATAGGCAGAGGTTTAGGAACACTAAACTGATTTTTTTCAAGGATGGAATTCTTTCCAAGACACTCTGAGGACTGTTCTGGAAAATGGTTTTCAAGACAACACAGTTAAGTTTAAATGAAGTTCAATTAAACTAAATGGGACTTGCATAGATAATGATCTGCAGACACTATTCCAGGGGACTTCAAAGTTAATTTCTAGACTTCACCCATAAGGAAAGAAAGAATCTATATTGACAGCGTGTCTGCAAATGACACAGAGGGGAAAATGATAGGCACTTTGAAGAAATTTTTTATCCCAAATTCAAAAATTTGTTTTTCAGTTAACAGGACTGGGCCAGGGGAAGCAGCACAAGGCATGCAGACCACGCAGACTGGTCAGGGGCAAGGTTATGCAATGAACCTACACTCTATCTGGCATTTTCATCAAACATCTGTTTTTTGAGGTCTTTGCACCTTTTTACCCTCCATTCTCATTTTAAATCCTTGTTCTCTTTCAATACCGTATTTTAATGGGTATGAAAAGCTGTATAATTTATAAATCCTATGGTGGCAAAAGCACAAACATAACTCTATTTTAAAATACATCCACATAAAACACTTCTCAAAGGTAAAGCCCAACTTGTACATCAAATAAATGAGTCAATATTCTGCTGCAGAGCCTTTATAATTACTTTTTTTCCTGTGCTGTAATAGGGCCATATTGTGCTTTATGGTCATCATTAATTATTAAAATAGTTTTCTGCACTAGTGTGCATCCATGCATATCACCTGCTATATGGGTCTTTTCAGGTCATTCTTTCCCATTGACCTGTGTCTGTCTCATGGTTGTCTGTCTAAGCCCTCCAGGATTCCCCTGGGCTTGCCAGCAAATGCTCTACAATGTTTTCCTGGCTCGTTGTTCAGTCTTTCTGCAAAGTCCTTGAATCTTTCACAATCAAAACCAACCTATCTACACTTTATAAAGAAATGCCAGGGAGTTTCAGCCATGTTTATGAATGGAAACATCTGTGCTTTCCTCCAGTTATACAAGCACAGCTACTGGCAAAGAATTTTAATTTAAAACAAGACTTCAAGATACACACATGCCTTGTCACCAGTGGGACTCCACTCAAACCAGTTCGTGGCAGTGCTCTACATACAGGTGTTTTTAAGCACGTTTTAGCTGGCTACCACAAGTGTTGCTGAGTCGCCTGAGGCCCATAATTTTTGAGCTCTCAGCATCCAAGACATACAGAAATCAAAGTTGTAATCTCTCCCAAGATGAGCAGTCCCACATTTTCAGTGCTACCAAAATATAAATTCACTTTCCCAATTATAGTGGAAGTTAATTTGGTGTGTGATTTTGTTCAAGGAATTTTTATAATAATTTTTTTAATATAAACTCACATCTTTTCATCTCATTTTATGTAACTGTTATAGAATTACCTTTCTATTTTATTTTTCTCTTTTAAGTACTTCTTCTTTTCAGCTGCTCTCTGGCCTCCTCTTGTCTACAGTGAGAGGAACAGCCTCCATTTTTTAAGGTCTGGAAGTTTTTTTGATAAGCCGGCTGCTTCTTATTCCTATTAACTTGGCTATGATTCTTCATAACAACAAGTCCAAGAGATCTTCGGCATTTTGGTCGGGCTAGTAACATCAAGGTTTCTATATAGAAATTGTAGGCACACATATGAAACATTTTAATTTGTATTTATGATTTTCTCAGTGCTTGACACTACCTGTCTTTAAGAAATAAACTCATGTAAGAGAATTTCTGAAGATTCTGAAATAATTTTAAAAATAGATATTTTTATAAGGTACTAATTTTATTATTTCAGGTTATTAATGTCAGGGTCATTTGTCTGTGTAGGAGCCTAAATTTCCTTTATTGTATTTGCGCACCTCACTCCAGCTAAACAAAAAAAAACCTCCTGATAAACCATGAATTAGGGAGGGAGTTACTTCTTTGGCAGACGACATCCCTTGAACACACTCATTTAGTACTAACCCCCATCCACATGTCCTTATCCATTTCTGACTCAACAGATTTTTATCCCAAAGGAAGAATTCCTGAAAAAATAATAAGCTAGAAAAAGCAGGGCTCATTTTAGAACTGCAGTTTTATTAGCCATCTCCACAGTTCTGCAATTATCATGTCCCCAATTCCCCACTGGGGTGAAACATAAGAAGCACATAAGAGTACCTAGCAGCAGGACAGAACAGGTCAGGACAGAGAGTGGGGAACAATTACTACAAGGCAAACTAAAGTAGTTAATTTCAAACCAGCAGTTGGTACAGTCTCAGCGTGTGAAAAGATAAGAAAATGGATAGGTTTTCCACCTGCAAACTTGCTGGTCATATCAGAGAGATGATATTCTGAGAAATGTTCCTATTTGTTATCCATCATTACTGAGTGAGTGGGACAGTGACACCAAAAAGCTAGAGCTTTTGATTTCTCTGGCTACAGAAACTCTGCAGTACTGTAAGTGCCCAAAGCTGATTTATGCACAGACTGTACTTTGATGAATACTTTGCACTGGGAAACAGTACACTAAAAAAAACCTTAAAATTCTTCTTTTCCAAAAAACAGGTTTCTGATAAAACCTGCAAATTTCTTCTAGTAATTCCCAGAGAATTAGAGGGTATGACACCAGTACAGAGTGATCACAAAGCTAAAACATTGTTATACTAATATAGGCTACATTCCCATTGTATCCCCAGGGCTCTCATAATCTTCAGTCTTCTCATCACAGCACTGTCTCTAGAAAAATGGGAAGAATGGTAACCCTTGTGCACACATGTACAACTTCAACCCAACAAGTCAAGGTCACACTTTTCTTAAACTGGTTATCAGTTTTGAATTCCTTGAGGTTTTTTGTTTACCCACTTGAGAGAAGCAAAAATATTCCATATTTGAGAGTGGTAAGCACCATTCCCATGCAAGCTGGTATAGCCCAGCTCATGACTGGTGTAAGTAAAATTGTCCACAACAGAAGCAGTCTCCTACAGCTCAGGCAAGACACCTACCCACCACATTCTCATTGCCTTCCACCTTTCTTTGTGATTTCCTTGGAGTGGCTACCGTGTCTAAAACTGAAGAATACACCTCAATTTACAGGTAAATGAAAGCATGGATTCTGGAGCATGTGTGTGTATGTATGTATGTATGTGTGTATGTATGTATGTATGTATGTATATAGCAGTAAATCACTTGGACAGTTTCCATAGTCCTACTTCTCACCCTTCCTTTCAATCATTTTTACTACCATTTTACTAGCACAAATCAAATCAAAATCACATTGAAATTACGGCTGGTTGCCTTAGATTTTCTCTGTGTATAATTTATATAAATTCCAAATATACCAACCTACGAGAGCATGACAGGAATTTATTCATAAAATTAGTCAGAGAAAGAGCATCACTTGTTTTCTTTCTTATAAAATGACACCAGCTGTATATGCTAACCCCCCAATATAAAATAATTTCTTCAGACAATTAAAGGCCATGTATTACTTACTTTACACAGTTAATATACTGCCCTTGCACATTTGGATTAATTTTTTTTTTAGCAAGAGGTTAAGGAAAAAAAAATCTTTTTTTCAGTTGGTATTACTTTTTTTAAGATGCCTAATTTGCTATGAGTTTTCCATTCTTCATATCAAATTAATATTGATGAGCTATACAAGAGGTGCCCAAAGCCAGGCAGCTTTATTGAAAATACAGCTTTTTGGAGATGAACTGTCACCTAGACTGGGTGTTGAGGAACTTGAAACTTCTAGAAGATGATATTTAGAAATTCAGGGTTCCCTCCTGATCTGTGTGTCATCCATGAAACCACTTTAATGTAATCTCCAGGAACTGACAATGGGAAACACCATTCCCACCTAAAAGCCATACCACAGAACTATGCGGAAATGTGCACTTGTAATAATTTGAGTTAAAATGAAAAAAAAAAATTACAAACATAATTTCTCTGACTTGTCATACCATTGATGAATGCTGATGCTTTGAATTATGTCAAACATGCTTTTCAGCTTTTAGGTGAGAAATCACAAAGACCGAAGTTTCAACAATCACCATCTAACCTCTGCTGGCACAAAGTATGTTTTCAAAAGTTTGGCTACAAACTTCAGGTATTTTACAAATAAAGATAATTCGTTCTGGCTTCACTAACACCACCTTCACCATATATTTCCTTCTATAGGTGTTACTAAGGCAGCAACATGGCAATCTG
The DNA here is from genome assembly GCF_015227805.2 of Hirundo rustica. Lineage (NCBI taxonomy): Eukaryota > Metazoa > Chordata > Aves > Passeriformes > Hirundinidae > Hirundo > Hirundo rustica. The sequence continues at coordinate 104,262,780 of NC_053451.1, read as the reverse complement.
TGCTAACAGTCCCCACTCTCTGAAACCACCTTCAGATAGATTTCTCAAAGGTCACAGATAACTAGTGTGAAATTGTTATTTGCCTCTCTCTGGCTGCCACAAACAACTGTGCCATATAATCTCAGCTGTAAATTAACCAAGCTCCATCTTAAGACAGGGCAAGGCACTGCTACCCTTGGCATCAGTGGCACCTGTTCCTCCACTCTTTAAAAGGAACTTGGAAAGTACAGAAGGATTTTAAGTGTGCAGCTGTGTAGCCCACTTATGCTGGACTAAGATACATGTTGCATTACTTAGAGAGAAGGCATTTGGCTTTTGAAGGCTAGAGATGAAAATATGTATGTCTGGTGTGGGAGATTGTTAAAATAGGTCTGGTTTCCCATTGAGGTTTTTCTCCTTTTCTTTTTTTTGGTGTTATAGTAGAAGGAATTTATCTCCTTCTCCTTGTTCTGCATCACCCTGACCATTAGATCTTATCCAAATTTAGTAGGAGAGCCCAAAGCTACAGAATTATTTGCATCAGCCTGGCATGTCTAAGAAAGATTCTTTGAAACAAGGTTATTGAAGAGATGTTTGATATGTTTGCTATCAAAGCTGCACACTTAAACATGGTGAGAAAGTACAACATTCTCCTTTCTTTCCCTGCAATTTTCCACTCCTCTAGGTTGTCAATTGCACTCACATTACCAATTTAATTAATCGTTGTAGTTCACTGTGTGAGTAGCTTTTTTACAGTAGATCAACCTGTTAATGAAAAAAAGTTAAGGCATTTGGAGAGGTATTGTGCTTTTAGAGAAGAATAGGATGGATTTCCAAGACATAATAGGAGGTTTCTGAAAAACAGCTTGTAAGAAAATACTTGTGGTTGTCTATAAAAGGTATGTTTGCAGCTCACAGATAAGGTCAGCAACTTTGGACTCTGGTGGTTGATGTCCAACAGCAGAAATACTTATTTTTAACACAAATTACCTCATCATATAGAACACAGACATAATAAACATTTTAAAATAGGGTAAAGCAAATTGTTTTAAAAAATGTAGAAGAGTGGAGTACATTGCACCCACGATTCTTCTTCTTACTTTAAAATCTGTGACTATATGAAGTTTATTCAGATCTTCAGAAAAGGGATGTGAACTGATTAGATAAAAAGTCTTGTTTATAAAACTACAAGATATTTGAAAGAAAGTCCTCTTTTTTTTCCTTTTTTTTTTTTTTTTTTTTTTTTTTTGCAAGACAAATAACCTCACTCTCTTCCCATCCAGTGTTGTTAAAATGAAAAATGCACTTGACTAAATCACTTCAGATGTCATATGAAGGGAAAACTGACTATGTCTTCATGCTTCTATAGAAGTCAGATCATTTTATATTTAAATGTAACTCTACTTGCATTAAAAATAAATACTATGCTTCTCTAAATCATGACATTCAATCTCTTGACACAGAAAACCTATTGGAGAAAATATTTGCCTTTTCAAAAATGTATTTTTGAAGCTCAAAATATTCTTTTAAATTCATCAAATGTAAATGTACTAAAATGTTAAACATTACCTACTAAAGATTCCCACCATTTTAATCTGACAGTCACGATGTTACATAAGTTATATAAATGTTGGTACCAACTAGCAAGTATAAATCTAAAAGCTAATACTGAAATTGAATGAAATACAATCATCCTTGAAAAGGAACCACAAATTAATAAACTTGATCATGTATGGAGAAGACAACTGATAGGGCACTAATAAGTACAGGAATCTGGAACAAATGCTTGCTACTGGATGCCACCGCTTCACTTATTGTGGCAGTGCAAGAATTGTTTTATTAAGTTTTTATATGAAGTTTTATGTTATGGTTCAGTTCACTGTGTCCCCAGTTTTGTAACAGTCCATCCCCTTTGAGTTGTTTCATGTCAATCATCCCACTCCCCACCTATCCTTGTCAAACCCCTCTCCCCCCTGCTCTGGGGCATCCTGTCTGTCACTTCAGGACCCCTCCCCAGCCTGGGAAATTCCCAGGGAGGCACCAGTTGATAGGCTGGTGCCCGGGGGAATTCCTTTTCCCTTTTTGTCAGTGGTCAGAGGCTTAGAAGTGGACACCCCCTGTTACACCCCGAATTCCCTGATTTGCTATCCTGTTGTGACCTCCCCTGAACCCTCCCCCGCTTATAAGATTGGGGAGGGAAATTCAAACTCTCTCTGGCCAGCAGTTTGGACGAGCTGCAGGCTCCCGCAGCTCGGCCTGAATAAACCATCTTTAAACCTGCTTAGCCAAGAACCATCCTTTTATCTACCATTGCAGTCACAACACTGTTTGGACCAGCCGCTGCTGAGAAGCCGAGCCCAGCAGGTAAAGATAGCCTGCTTGCAAACCCGGACTGAAAACGCTTTGGCCGCTGTGCAGATCTGGGCCAGCAGGGGCCCGCGTCCGCCCGGCATGGAAAGGCACAGCCACAACTTATCCCACTGGAAGTCCACTGTCATCCCTCCATCTAACACAGCTTTTTAGTTCAGAACAGTAAAATAGTTTCAACTTCACTTTTTAAATTTCACTTTGAAACACCATGGTCTATTGGAACACTAGTGGAAAGCAGTTCAGATCTAAGGATATTAAATGAATTTTCATTACGGAAGAGGGTTATTTTTTAGAAATGTTTTTGCCATTAAGACAATCACTCTCCCTTCTATAGCCTTTTACTGCATATTCAAGTGGATTTTTAGGACTTCATTTACCCATGGCAAACAAACTTTTGGTGCCAGACACTGCTCTGTCAGTCCCAAATGATGAACAGTAGAGATCTGGGGAAGAACCAGATGTGTTTGTGTTTCAAGTAAATGAATATGTGCTTTGTAGTTCACAGGCTACATATTTTGTTTGCATTCCCCAGCCTAAATATCAAGCCAGGTCTATCAGTAATCATAGCAATTATCGAGTAACTGCTTAAAAAAATGTTTAAGTAGAACACTAGAATATGAACAAGTCTTGTCCCAGGGCTTTTGTTAGATGAGAAACTGATGAAACCAAGGGTCACCATTGAGCAAGACCTCCAGTGACCTAAATGTCTCCTAATCTCAACTGTCAGTTCTACAAAACAAAAACCATCGACTGTCACAAATGGAAGAATACAGAACAGTGAGCTGTGCTGAGACTTTTGGCTGAAATGCAAGATGGATGATTTCTCCTAAGAGGTGGAGCAGGATACGAGGTAGAAAGCTTTCAAAGGAAAGTGGAAGGACAGGGTGAGACTCTACTTTTCTTTCCTGCAAAGCCCCATGGTCAGCTCCTTTGCAACAAAAAGTATGGTCAATAACTACTTACCTTTTACTAGCTTTGTGCTGAAACCATCCTACAGCAGTCAGCTCTGATTCCTGAAAATGAAAAGTAAAATTGCCTTTGTACTTTCTCCCATCTGCTGGGGGGTTTTTGGGCTTTGGTTGGTAGGTTGGTTGATTTTAAATTTTTGCAGTAAGTATTTTTTCTATTTATTTTCCTGGGCTTTGGCTGAATTTGTTGTATTCCTAATTTTAAAACCATTGCTGGTTTCACTACAGCATGCTTACTAATAGATTTATTTTTTGCATTTTTGCAGTACACTGCTTTTTATACACCAACTAAGCACAGCAGTTGTATAATACCACATTCAACATACACAACACAAAGTATGATGGTTTTGTTCTATCTTGCTATCTGGCAGATATTCTTACAGGCATTTTCCTATAGACTGTGGACAGCATCAATATGGATGGAATGAAAGTTAATATATATTGGTTTACGTGGAAAAGTTTTGGTAGTGGGGGAGCTGCAGAAGTGACTTCTGTGAGAAGAAACCAGAAGTTGCTCTGATGTCAAACAGAATCATTTCCAGCTGGCTCCAAGAAAAACCAAAGCTGAGACAATCAGAGATATTGGTAGCAGCTCTGTACTAACATATTTAAGAAAAGGTATGAAAGCTGCACAACTACAGCTGAGAAAGGGAAGTGAGAATATGTGAGAGAAACAGCTCTGCAGACACCAAGGTCACTGAAGAAGAAGTGGCAGGAGATGTTCCAGGTACCTGTGCAGAGATTCCCCTGCAGCCCATGGTGAACACCATGGTGTAGCAGGCTGTTCACTCCTACAGAAGGGAGCCCATGGAGGTCAACAGGAGAGCAGATATCCACCTGCAGCCCCTGGAGGACACACACCAGAGCAGGTGGATGCACCTGAAACAGGCTGTGACCCCATGGAGGACTCATGCTGGAGCAGGTTTGTGATCCATGGATCCATGATCCATCCCCAAGTCCTGGACAGGACTTGTGATCCATGCTGGAGCAGTCTGTTCCTGAAGGGCTGCACCCTATGGAAAAGATCCACACAGGAGAAGTTCATTAAGGACAATGTACCATGGAAGGGATTTCACACTGAAGCAAGGGAAGGAGGAAGGCAAAGAAAAAGTGTTATTATCTGATTGAAAACTCCATTTCCTGTTTCTCTGAGCTGCTCAGTGCTGAGGAGGTAGAGAAGTCAGGAGTAAAGAGGAAGGGAGGAAGGGAGGGAGGGAGGGAGGGAGGGAGGGAAGGGAGGAGGGAAGGAAGGAAGGAAGGAAGGAAGGAAGGAAGGAAGGAAGGAAGGAAGGACTAGGAAGGAGGAAGGAACAGGAAGGAAGAGGAAGGAAGGAAGTAAGGAAGGAAGGAAGGAAGGAAAGGAGGAAGGAAGGAAGGAAGGAAGGAAGGAAGGAAGGAAGGAAGGAAGAGGAAGGAAGGAAGGAAGGAAGGAAGGAAGGAAGGAAGGAAGGAAGGAAGGAAGGAAGGTAAGGAAGGAAGGAAGGAAGGAAGGAAGGAAGGAAGGAAGGAAGGAAGGAAGGAGGAAGGAAGGAGGAAGGAAGGAAGGAAGGAAGGAAGGAAGGAAGGAAGGAAGGAAGGAAGGAAGGAAGGAAGGAAGGAAGGAAGGAAGGAAGGAAGGGAGGGAGGGAGGGAGGGAAAAATGTGTTGAGGGGTTATTTTATTTGTCACTATCCCACTCTGTTACTAGTTGTCAATAAAATATAAATTTCATTTACCTGAGTTGAGGTTTTTATTTCTGTGATGGCAGTTGTTGAGTGAGCTCCACAATGTAATAGCATTTTCTCTTTTCTGCCCCTGTCCTACTGAGGATGATGCTTTTGTTGTATTTCACTATCTGGCAGATATTCTTACATGTATTTTCCTATAGACTGTGGACAACATCAATATGGATAGAATGAAAATTCACATATATTGGTTTACATGGAAAAGTTTTGGTAAAGGAGGGAGCTACAGAAGTTGGCAATTGCTAGAGCAACTTGGTGTATAGCAACCTGCCACATAAGGTTAACCACAAGAATAAAAAATATAGTTCTCAAGAGTGTTCCTCTGTCCTGGGTTGTTCAGATAGATGCCTGGCACAGACATATGACTGAGTGGCAGATATACAAGATAACAGCCAGAGCGAATTAATGGCTCTTTGAAAATGAATTTCTTAACTATTTGTGCTGTTCTTTGGGGTAGTTGAAGAAAACCACAGGTATGTTGTGTGTATCCTATTTCTTGTTATGTAAAATGAAGCAGAGGGAAAACTTTATGTTCAGCACTACATAGAGCAGTTCAAGAGCATTTCAACCCATTGATTAAAAAAAATAAGGGAAATGCAGCATGACGTTTTCCATTTTGCTGAAACAGATATACCTGACATGAAATCTCAAACAATCTTCCAACCTCCTTCAAATATACCCCATGCAAAGGAGTTTGTTTTGTTGTTGTTTTTTTTTTTTTTTTTTTCCTCTGAATGACATTTTAAGGACTGGCTGCCAAGCCCATTTGTCCCTTCATTTGCAGTTAACTTGTGTTTACATGAGGTTTAAACAGGCTGCTCAGTTTTCTAGTAGAGAACAGCTCGTTTCCTTTCTTCAGTGAGTTTCCTTTCTGAGAACATGCTGCACACCCACAATCAGAGTGTTGGAGTCCAGGGCATTCCTTTGGTTGCCCTGGAGGGTCAGAGACCTGGGCAGGGGGTTGCCCAGAGCTCAGAGAGACACTGGCTTTGATTTCAGTCCATGGGAGAGGCTTCTTGCACTGCAGGAAGCATTGCAGGCCACAAGAGTGTGAAAAATAGTAGTTTAGTATATCACAGGGTGAGAAAACAGTGGGTTTGGGATTTTTGGCATTGAAGTGAATGGGGCAACATGGAGATTTTGGGGCGTTGTCTCCTTCTTCTTCCTTCTTGTTCCCTCACTCCATTTCTGCAGTGACGTTGGCACAAAGTAGTTAGTGAGGATTGGGTCAGAGTAGAGATGACCTTTTTAGTATTAGTGATAGGCATTGGCAAGAAATAGTAAATAAGAAATACGTAGCAATTAGTATAAAAGATAAGGACAACCCAGCTCGGGGGGAGACATGAAAAGTCCAAGCCATGGCAAACATCTTGTTGGACTGAGAAAATTGTAAGATAAGAAACAATAAACGAAGTATGCAACCTTGAAAAATCTAAACCTGAAGACTCTGTCTCTTCCTTCGGTTTGGCACAGAGCTTTGCAGAGGGCAAAAAAGACTCTAAAACCACCTGAATGTCGGGGAATTTAAACTCCCACAAAAGGAGCCCCCGACAACTGCCGTCCCCGGGTGAGCAGAAACATCAGAGGAGCTGCAACCCTCACACAAAATTATGGGTAATCAATATTTCTTAAAAATACCAAAAATGAATACTCAATACAACTCAAAAAGTTATATCTAGCATAATTCAATTAGGCCTCTTACAACAGAAGCATAAGAAGTCAGAAGGCAGTTTTGGGCTATGATCTTGCATAACATTTGTAAAGTTTTGTCAACTGCCTAATTAATCCCATCACTACATTTGCAAGCAACAGCTCCACTACATGTTATCTGAAAAAAATGTCTCAGGTCCTAAAAAGCTATTTAACAGAAACAGCCACTTATTTAGTTCTCTCAGCCACAAGAGAAGGAGAGCACAACCCTCCAAAAACTCTCTTGGTTCATACTGCTGCATAATTTTAGTTTTTATAACTTTGTCTTTAAAATCTTCTAATATAACAAAATTAAGATTTTTTTTTTAAATGGGAAAAAAAAAGGCAGACTAATTTTTTGTTTCCACTATCACAAGATCTGAGCTATAGCTTTCTAAAGAAAACACAGGAGCAATAAAATCAGGTATTATCATATTCAAAAGACACTCTAATTCACATAGAAGAAAGAAAATAGCAACAGCTGAAATATGTCCTTTAGAATAACAACTAAAATTAATCTTTGCCATAAGACTTTGTAATAGATCCTCATTGTCTTCAGTAAAATATGCTGTTATCTTAGTATATGAAATACCTAATAATTGTAAATTACTAGATTTTCACAATGCATTTACTTGGAGCAGATTTATTAATAATCTATTCTGTATATGGGACAACTCACTGACAGTATTTCAGAAAACTATCCAGATCTATTATTTTCTGTCCTAACAATTTCTTCTTTTATATTTCCCTTTCATTTCCCCCTCCCCCATTTATCTCTTGGCTATAATACAATAATGGACAAGGCAGAGTTTTATTTCATGAAGATTGTGTATGTCAGGTTTCAACACAGAGGGAATTCCTACAGGCAAACTATCTGCATAGTCAAGCTTTTCATCTCCAGCATGCAAAAAGAGAGATGGTATTCTTCACTATTGAGGTGAGTCCAGGATGGCCTCTTTCTGGAATTGGAAAACTGTTTACCCAAATCCACCTTTCAAAGTGCAATAAAAAGTCAAATAAAATGAGGAAACAGTTCTAGGTAAGATGGGCCAAAACTGAACTTGTCTGCATTGCCACTTACACTTTGGTTGGAAGAGGTATAAATTAATGATGACTAATAAATTTGGATTTATATTCTTTATCAAAACCTAATCAGTAGAGGAACTGAGTATCTTCAGGTCCTTCAAGCTTGAAATGAAGATGAATGATTCACTGTTCTCTGTATTCATAAAGAGCAGCTGCACTAGTGTTCTAGCAAATTTTCAGAAAATAAAACAACTCTAATAAAATTCTGGGTTTTTATAATACCACCTTTTTTCCATGGCAATTGGATGAGACTAAAAATCACAGACACTGAGGAACAAGTAATCCATAGCTCATGTGATCAGAATTTGAACAAAAATTTAAAATACTAAATATATCTTTAATCGTGTTTCTCAAACCAACAAAGCTAACATGAAGAAAAAAAAAAAAAAAAAAAAAAAAAAGTGCTAACATTGCACAGTATTTCAGGTAACAATAAAGTTTTTCTAGCCCTATAATAGTTTCATTTAGTCATTTTTCCCCCATTCATTTTCTGGAGTTTAGAGATTATACCTTCTATCTCCAAATGAAAACTATCATCCTTCATTAAACATAAGCTGACGCTTTGTTCTGATGAGGATCATTGAGATCTGTCAGTTCTCCCTTGACAGACTCTTTTGAGAAATAATTTTGTTTACTTTTGTTTTGTTTTTAAAGACATCATTGAATTCAACCACTATTTAATGACAAAGATGCACATTAAAAATCTGGTCTAGTTTTAGGATAAAAGCTCTCTGTTAATCCTTCAAGACTTGGTATCTTGGACGGCAGGAGCAGAGCCAAAAAAAAAGAATGGTGCAATCCCACACAGAGCATCCCTGTGGTGTGGAGGAGAGGCAATACACCGTACAGCAGTGTGATGGGAAATTAATCAGTTTTTAGCTATGAAGCTTACAGATATTGCCATGTAGTTTGTCTATGAACTGTATGTATCCTGTACAGCACACGAAGTTCAGGGTGCCCTTCTTGGACACAAATTACAGCCATAGAAATGTTTCCTCCTTTTGAAAGCACATAAACTTCAGCTAAATAAATGTGAGAAACCTCAAGTGGATTTCAGTTCTACTTTGTGAGGTGAACTGATATCTTGTGCAGTGTAACTGGGTCAAGTTAACCAAATACTTTAAACCCGTAACATGGACATAAATCCAGTATCGGACATAAAACTACCTATTGGCACACTAGTAGACGTACTGGGCATGTTAAGGTGGGAGTTCACAGAGACAGCACTGATGTGACCAGGATTAATTGTTTCTATCTGAAGGAATAATCTAATATTCTTTGGTCCTATGGAGAGAGGAATTTCTGGAACACAATTCACTTCTTCCCAAGATAGATTCATAATACATGACATGAACCCTGCCCTCAAACTACCTGCTCATTTGAACTGACTGCAGAGAGCCCAGAGTGATCTAGCTGAAGGCAAAGTTTAATGTTATAGATGTCTAAGGTTAAGTTAAATGAATCCACACCACTTGATGTCTGAAAGATAATCTGAGACATGAACTTGTCTTTGTTTATTTATAAAGATACAAAGTCAAAGAAGAAATTCAAACACAACACTCAGGAGAATTTAATCCACCTTAATGAACTCTGAATACATTCCATTTTTGGTAGTACTTAGGATATTAAATAAGAATAATTTAGTAGAAAATATGTGCATGAGTCACTTTTTGTGGCAATATCACAGAATCCCAGAAAATGCTGAATTGGCAGGGACTCATTAGGATCATCCAGTCCAACACTTAGCTCTGCACAAGACATCCCCAAAAATCACACCATGTGCCTGACAAGCATTGTCCAAACCCTTCTTGAACTCTGTCAGACTTGGTGCTTTGGCCATTTCCCTGGGGAGCCTGTCCTGGTGCCCAAACATGGGTGAAGAACCTTTTAGTAATATCCAAACTAAACCTTCCCTGACATAACTTCAGGCCATTCCCCTCAGGCCAAGTCCTGTCACTGGGCACCACAGAAGGCTGATGTCAGTAGAGAAGATCTGTTCCAACACTATTTGAAAAGATGCCATTCTACAAAACATTTTTTAAAAACTTTCTGACACACATCTTAGCCTAACCTGAGGGCCTTCACCCCAGAAGATCCTGTTCTCAGAGAAATTGCAAACTCCTGCAGAGAGTGTGAACATCTGTGTCACCCACGATCACTGTGACTGCCAGCAATGTCAATAGACACTCCTGTTGAATGAAGGGTAGTACCTACGGCTCTGACTCACAGAGCTACCATTTCAACTTTACCTTTAGCAATACTGTGATGCTGTTCATTTTTTTATTTTCAGTAAGGAACACAGCACAGAAAAGACCTCCTATGGGAGCTAGGAACCTTCAACCAAGCTCTCTTGTTACCAGGATTTCTAATGCACAAGCCCTTCAGGGAAGATCTGACTATACCTGCTGATTCATTCTGACAGATGCTATCAATTCACTGCACTTTTTCAAGGGAGGTTGCAGGAGTAGCTTTAGGCAAGCAGGAGTCATAAAGAGTCCTATGTTCAGTGGAGCCAGGATAAGTTGCTCTCTCTTAAGTGATTTTCTTGAATACTCCCCTCACATAGATCCCTATTGTTGCCTATATACGTATGTGTACATCCACCTCACCAGACCATCTTAAGAGGTGTTACTGTGCTCTTTGTGTGATCCAGGCAGCCCATCCCAGCATGTGCTGCAGAGGGTCAATCATCCTCCTTGATAATAGGTCAAGTGTTAAGTAAACATAACAATATCACTTCTGTCCAAAGGCTGCAACACAGGCAGTGTCTCTCCAGAAACAGAGAAGACTGTAAGGAAAGCCAAGGGGAAGGTTTTTAAGAAGAAAACTGGGATATAGCTATTAGATTTTAGAAAAAAAGCTGCAGCATTCTAGAATACTAAGAATAGAAAGCCTTTTTCCTAAGAGCGACACAAAAAGAGAATGCAAGTCCTCTGTTGATGGTAGCCACAATTTAATTACTGCATCCCCATGCCTTGTGGATTAAGCACATAAAAATAAGCACAAATATATCACTCCGGTTAGTGGTGTGTAAGGAGTTTTAACCACCACTTCTAATTTGCTTTGCATTTCCTCATGGTATTAATTTCCTCCTTCTTTCCTTGACTGTGAAAGGGATATGTCTACTCATAGTCAGGACTGACCCAGAGGTCCTGCTCAATCCCCTGATTTGCAGACAATAGCATTGCAAAAAAAAAAAAAAAAAAAAACACCCTTACCACAGTTTCATGTGCTTTAAAAATACACTGGATTCCCAATAGCTGGGCACAATGTGAATAAAACTGGTGTGCTGAAAGGATTATAACATATGGAGGAAGGCTAAACTGAATTCTTCAAGCTAGGTTAGTCAAAGCTTAGTCCAAAACATCAATTCCTAAACTACAGAAACAGACTGTAACAGTCAAGACACAACCCTGCTGTGACAGTCAAGAAGTGCAGACTGTCCCAGATAGGTACCACTTGTCTCTATCTCTTAGAGACAGCTCTACAGCAGCATTCCAGCTGTGGCAACACAAGGCACAACCTGCCTCTCCTGGCACCTATCCTCTTCTAAGCTAGTCAGACAGCTACCAGTGCCTGAGCCATCTTGTTCAAAATTAGCACAACTCTGTTTTTACTAGATTCCTACTCACAGCTCTGCCTGTAGGATTAATGCTTTGTAACACCAAAAGAGAGGAGGAATCCTGTGACATTTAAACAATGAGCAAAACCGTGAAGAATACCTAGTAAGTAATAATCCTACACCAGCTGGGGAGATGCTCTCAGGTACATATTACGATGTGACATCATTTTTTATGGCCGAAATATTTTTATGCCTGACTCAACAAGTAATTCTGTGACACCCTCTTTCACAACTGAATTAACCATTACATGAGTACTCTGTGAAATATGAAAACATATTTTAAATAATTTTTAATACTTACAAAACTACTGAAAGAGTGGTGCTTCTAACCCAAATATATTATTCTGTAACACAGCCCTGGATTTGCACAGCAGAATGTCAAAGCTTTTTCATTGCTAATATGACATGTAATATATTTTAACTAAATGATCTACCTATACATATTACAAATTATTAGTTGTCAATTAGATACACTAGCAATACAGATAATTATATGTAACAAACCTGTACTTTGACTTGCATTTACAGATTAATTAGCCCTTCTGGAAAGTTTCTAGAAACTGAGTATTCAAAGTAGCAGTAACAAAGTAGTTTTGATCTAGTTCCTTCTCACCCTTCTTTTATCCTGTAACTTTTATTCTCCACACATCTATGTTCCGCCTTAATGGGGAGTATTTATCCTCTCAGAAACACATGCATTTTTCCTCGTGGAGAGTTCTGTAAATAATTTCTTTTGCATCTTAAAAATACAGCAAAATACAAATTTTTTTTCTCATTTCCATGAACTTATTTTTTCAAGATAACAATTCATCCTGTTCCAAGGGCCTAGATTGTAAAGAGCAGAACTCTTTGTTGGTCTTGTTCAAAATGGGTTGCTTTATAGGCATATGGAAGTGTCATTAGGAAAGGGGTTTGAACTCAGTGCCGACCAAGACAGAGCAACTAGTGAAATGTAAGAAACATTCCTCCATTATACAATCCTATCTTCAAACCAAAATGCAAAATCAGAATTCTGTTCCCACACAGCACTTTGAGGGCTTTGGTTATGCACTAATTACAACATGCATTGAACGAAAAACAAAACACAAAACCTTAAAAGTCATTAAGAATGAGTTCTTGCCCTCTGGACAGCTCTGTGTCAAAGATCAGCTTTTTTTCTAGGAGGCCAGTGAAAAAGGACAGAATTTTTACCCAAGACTGAGTCCATACAAGAATGGTTTTTGGTCTGTTTTCATAAATTCTAGAAAAAGGCTTTTAGAGGTGCAGAGATGAGCAGAAGGAATCATCTGAAATCCTAAATGAAGGAGTTTCTAATTACTTCTGCTGATGAAGATCCTAACACTCAGTTATGTCTCAAAACCTGCAACAACACAGATGAAACAGGAACTGGGAGTTTTACAATATGTGGACATTAATTGGTGTCTGTAGTGTCTTTTTTTTTTTTTTTTTTTTTTTTTTTTTTTTTTTTTTTTTTTACACTGTGTAAGGTTGTGGGACCAACTGCAATTTTAAAAAACAAGAAAACCATTTACTAAGGAAGCAGATCTTACAAATTGTATCCTTCATACCAATGGTGTGGACTTCACCAACTGCATTTGGTTTTTAAGTTTATGAATGAAGTTGTCTTAATAAAGTAAGGTTTCTATATTTAATTTGGCATGACCTATTTACTTAAGGGACTATTCACCCAGTATTAGAATGAAACATAACCCTATCTATAGCTTACCCTCTTTCATCCATTAGCCATGAAAGGCATTGCAACTATGTATTGTTCTAGTTGCTTTATTAACAGAGATAGAGAGTTAGAGAGTTATATAGTAAGATAAAAGATAGCAACTCATACACATCTAAGTCACATATGAGAGAGGGTTTTACCCTCAGAGCACTTTTCTAGCTGAGAAATATAGAAATTCAACAAAGCATTTGTTTTGTGCTCCTTTCTATAATGAATGCCTTTCTTCTGCTGTGAAATGCTTTTCAGAAGGATAGTACAAAACAAACTGAATTGCACAATTTGAATTAAATAACATGCTTGTAAAAAAAATGTGTCTTCTGTACAGTAAAGGCAGCCCTAGCACAGGTTTGCACAGAGAAAAAAATTTATTTCTTATAATTCATTCTTATTTTACTGTGTTTAGCCAGTACTCCATGGAGGCAAGCCAATGATTTTCCCAAACAGAAACTGCAAAAGAAATCATAGCACTGAAAATCAAACTTTCTGTTAAAATATCAGTGTTTGCTAAGTGTTTGTGCAGCTTTTGCTATGCCTTCTAGAGGGCTGATAAGAGAGAAAACTTAAAAAAAGATAAGTTGGAATCCACTATGCTTCATATATAACTCCTCTAGGAATGCAGCTGGCTGTTCAAGAACACACTATGACAGAAAGAGTGAGCACAAATTCCAGCTTAAATTCACTCTTGGGCTTTTGCTGTCATGAGCAGCAGCATCACCATTTGCTTGCTACGCTGTGCACCATATCAATACAGGGTAAGGAAAAGAGCCCCATGAAGCTTCCTCTTCTAACTTAAAAGTGTCCTTTTCATGTCATTTCCCAGAAGACATTTTCTCCTCTGTTTTCAGAGCAGGATTATGGAACACTCCTGATTTAAAGCATGTCCTGCATACAGCTGGAGTTCAACAAGATTACAGACAAGAGCTATCCAACAGTACTCAAAAATCAAGATGTGCCAGAGCATCGAGGAGAACACCCTCTCTCCTTTCCTTCATCACTCACTGACACCTAGCACTCCAGACTCTGAGGAGGAGAAAGAAATACAAGACTTTAGTCCAAATAATAGTGAGCTTTAAAACACAGTCAACACAGCAACATCTCTATGTCAAAAGCTACTATACATTTGATACAATGTTAGATTACCTTACATGATATTAAATGGGGATTTTGTGATCCCTTATCTAATATAACAAAATTTCCATTTAAGGCCGTGCCAGAACAAACTATGGCTCCCTGCTACATTTGTCACCCTTCCCAACATAATTCAGTTATCAATTATTCTTCCTTTAGACTCCAAACCTCTAACTAGCAAGCCCCCAGGCGAGCAACCAGCACAATAGATAAGTGGATTTTATAAAATTATTCATTATTTCCCTTACTTTAATTTAAAAACTTGTTAATAACCTGTTACTAATCAGAACAGAAATGTCTACACCACTAGCTAAAAACAGGAAAAATGCATTCCTTTGCAAGTTCATCACTTCATATTACTTTTGTACCACATTTTTGTCTCCTGTATTCTAATTTGAGAATTTCTGTCTGCCCATTGTGGCCACAGCACATACAAGGCAATTTTTAACTTTTTTTTTTTTTTTTTTTTTTTTTTTTTTTTTTTTTTTTTTTTTTTTTTTTTGCAAGGTACTGTAAATATATATGTTCCAAGAATCTTAAACTGAAAAAAAGAATTAGGCATGTAATTTTATACAATTAAATAACAACTGCTCTCCCATGAGTCTGCCCTTTCTTGGTGCACAGTTTGATACAACATAAATACAGCATTTCCTGGCTACTGCTAGAGTTCGCTTGAAATTCAGGGGCTTTGGGTTTAACACCTTTGTGGCACTTTTAGTATAGCATTTCTGCTGTAATATTCAATTATTTTCTATAGCTAAAAATATTTTTTGAAATAAGTAAGAAATAATAAGTTTTAAAACAGAAAATCTCTCTGATTATCATCAGAGATGAGCTATAAACTGCTATAATCTTTGAGACGTCTCATACAAAATATTACTTATATAGTGGAAAGCACAAGCTGACTTAAATGCAATAGAAACCATAAAGTTGTCCTCTAATTCATAGGGGTAAGTCAGAGGCATTAATGCATGCTCATGAGAGAAGTTTGAAAATCTTGCATAAATATTCCTGAGAAGAAATGACCATGTTTTCAGCCATAGGCCCTTGCTTTCACCCTCTGCTATGATTCACAACTGTGCATAACAGCTGAGAGTGCTGGTCAGACCTTTGGTTACAATCTTTAAGACTGGTCTTGATCATCTTAAAAATATATTTCAACCTGATGATTCTATGAAATTGTTTAAAAGACAGTCATAGAAATGCCAGTATGTCCATTCCAAGTCTTGGGATGTTCCTAAGAGCAGGCTGGATCTTAAAAACATAGCCAGACACCAAGATACTAACTTCGACATATATAACAAAATGAATAGTTAGGAAAATAAAAGTGAGAAAAGTATTGTAATACTACACTTATGGTTTCTCCAACCAATATCAGAAGTCTGCTTCTTTTCCAAACCTGTTGATTTCAAGAAAGATTCAGGTGGGTCAAAAAAGAGCAAAGCTTTTGCAAAATCAGGCCATGAGATATTTTATGACTTTGAATGGAATCCTGACATTGTGTAAATTTGTGTTTGCTGAGAAGTTGCTGGCAGCATGACTTACTGGGAAATGGGAAAGCTGGGACTCCAGGGCCTGGACAGAAAAGGTTTATTACTTATGGAAAAGACAAGTTGAGTATACACCGAACAAGAATTGACAGGTATACTCTTAACTTCAGTAAAGGGTATTGAATAACTCTACCTTGGCTACTTTAATTCATTTACTTAAAATTTCCCCTGGCACCTGCCCTGGTCTCTAATCATCTCACATCCTGAAATTCACATTTTAAATCTTCAATAATTCAACTGTTAAATTAGTCAGCCAATCAATTATTCAGCTATTGATTTGCCACACAAGGAAAATAAAACTTTAATGGATGGACAGTTAAATTTTCACAAACAGAGGAACTTGCGTTGCTGATTACAACTTAGATTTGATCTCTGCCCAGGCACAATTCCTGGGGGGCAAAGGTAGGGGGAAGTCTATTCTTTTTTCCCCTTTGCAGTTCTTAGATTATCTCTGCTATAGCTCCAGGAAATTAGAAATATCTGAAAGATTCTCTCTCTCTGTCAGCATGAGTAACATTACAGGTGATGCTTATCTACCTCACTAGCTTCTTGCTTAGGCAATGATTATGATTGAAATGATGCTTTGGTCCGGAGATAATTAAACACTCCTCTAAAAGCTATAAGGAAAAATTTAAACCCCTGTCACATTGTTTTGCTCCTTGCTTTTCCTATTCTAGATGTAATTTCTTCATAAGGGAGCCTTCCAAATGTTCTCTCATTCCTCTCATAAGCTACCTCTTTCTGATTTACAACATTCTTTTCTTTTTAAGCTCTTTATTTCTGATCTACATCTTTCTTTTTAAGCCTGCTCCCAAACAGTTCCTCTTCCTCTCTTCCTCAGCGATCACTACGCTAAAAGTCCACCTCTTTCGATCTCCTTTCACAAGGACAATGCTGTAGGTTTGTACAGGGACTGTGCTTGCATGGAAACCATTCCTACAATTCGTCACTGGTGTCCCAAAGCACTGAAACAATATTAAATGACTTGGCCAGCTAAGGTCATCCCAGGACACAGAACTTACCCAGTGCCACCAGTCAGACACTGACAGAGCAGCACAGCATTAAATGGCATTTTTAAAATCAAACCTGTTTTCTACTCTCATGGCCTCTAGACAAGGAAGGAAGGAAGGAAGGAAGGAAGGAAGGAAGGAAGGAAGGAAGGAAGGAAGGAAGGAAGGAAGGAAGGAAGGAAGGAAGGAAGGAAGGAAGGAAGGAAGGAAGGAAGGAAGGAAGGAAGGAAGGAAGGAAGGAAGGAAGGAAGGAAGGAAGGAAGGAAGGAAGGAAGGAAGGAAGGAAGGAAGGAAGGAAGGAAGGAAGGAAGGAAGGAAGGAAGGAAGAATACTTTCCAGAAATGAAGACAGATATTTTCAAACATTTTCTGGTGAACAACAGGTATCTCAAGATTTGATACTTTTATGAGAATAGGAATAGCAAAGAAAAGTGAGTGGAAAGTGAGTCACCAGTGGGTCTCAACCAGCAGTATCCCTGCACTGGTCACCTCAGTATAAAGTAATCCAAGAGGGGCAAGATGCCTGGGTTTCCTCCAAGAGCCCTTAGCAGGGTTATATGGTTCTTACCACATTTACCAGTGCCCATCAGTCAAGTCCACAAAATTTGATTAGTGGTTCTGTTCTAGGCTGATGAAAGTTCCAAGACCTTCTTTAGGGAAAGGAGAGGAGGAGAGAGTTCATGCAACACATGTGATGTGTAGTACACAAGCACATACACCTGTAAGCAGTTTTAGCTTCCCCATAAGGAGCTTTTCCCAATTCCAGTTACAGGAAACAGACCAGCCATTGCTTTGCAAGATTTTAGCAAAGTGCTACTTACTCAACAATACCCACATGCTATCAAATGTATCCATCTTGAGAATAAGCTTTCAATGCAGTGAAACATTTCTAATCAATAATTTGTAGCTTTTGATCATGTTAAATTGCAACACAGCGCCTTCCCCTACATTAAGAATCCAAACGATGGCACTTAAGCCAAAAGAAAAAAGCACACCTTGTCTAATTTTTGGTTTAATGTGTACCAAATTTATGCAAGGCTTTGCAGATTTTTTTTTCTAGTGAAGCACAAGTATACAAATAGTAACTTCATCAGATTATTGGGAAATATTCATTGAAGAGGAAAAAAATCAGTAACTTCTCTGCCAATAGAACTCAAATCACAAAATTGTCAAAGATAGCTTATTAGTTACTTTAAATAGGGATTGAATAATTGACATACCCTGAGGAATAATTACAGGGTATATTAAGATGACAAGACTTAAAATTTGTAAAGCTTAAAGTATGGCTTAAGCAAGCCATAAAGTGCCAAAGACACATTGAATGAGTCCCAATTTCCTTTGCAGCTATTCCCATCCCACATTTTTCCTCCCTGTTATCTGTGTACAAACAACAACAAAGTACCTTCTATCTAAATCAACCTGAATGTTTTGGCCTCTGGATAACTCTGACAGTAAAATGCAGCTACAAAGGATCCAAAGAATAGTGCAACAGCAGTGTTTTCTGGAGTAATATGACTGCAGTTTCTTTGATTTATTTGACTTGAAAGAAGGTGGTGCATCTTTTCAGAGCTATGGGGGTTTTCTTTCCTCTGGCATTCTCTATTTTATTGTGTCCAAAGATCCATGTTTCAGCTTATGCTGGAAGCTGTGGCCTCAGTCCAATAATTGGTTGCTGTATTGGGTTTTCGTGGCCAAGTTTTGATAGCAGTGTGACTGCAGGGGTGGCTTCTATGAGAATCTGCTGGAAGTTCCTCCAAGTCCTACAGACCCAATCCAAGCCGGCTCCAAGACAGACCCACTGCTGGCCAAGGTTGAGCCCATCAGTGAGAGTGGCAACACCTCCAGGATAACTGTGTGAAGAAGGGAAAAAAGTCACTGCACAGGAGCAACTGCAGTCCCAGAAGACAGGAGTGAGAACACAAGAGTGACAGTCCTGCAGACATCAAGGTCAGTGCAGAAGGAGGGGCAGGAGGGGCTCCAGATGCCAGAGATGAGATTGTCCCGCACTCTGTGGTGAAGACTGTGGTGAGGAAGGCTGTGCCCCTGCAGCCCATGGAGGTCCACACTGCAGCCAATATGAGCCTGCCTTGTGTGGAAGGCCCCATGCTGCAGAAAGTGGATGTCCAAAGGAGGCTGTGACTTCATAGGTATTCCATGCTGGAGCAGAGTCCTGGCAGAACCTATGGCCCATGGAGAGAAAAGCCCACACTGCAGCAGGTTTGCTGGCAGGACCTGTTACTCCATGGGGAATCAACAGTGAAGGAACCTGCTCCTGAAGAACTGCCCCCATGGAAGGGATCTATGCTGAAGCAGTTTGTAAAGAGTTATAGCCTGTGTGAAGGACTCCCCTAAGATAGTTCATGGAGGACTGTCTCCTATTGAAGAAACCCCATGATGGAGCAGGAGAAGAATGAGGAGTTCTTCCTCTGAGGAGGAAGGAACAGCAGAGACATGTGATGAAATGACCAAGTCCCAATTCCCCAGCCCCCTAAGTCACTGCAGAGAAGGAGGTAGAGAAATCAAGAGTAAAGTTGAGCACAAGGAAAAAGGAGGGGTGGAGGGAAAGTGGTTTTAAGATTTGCTTTTATTTTCTCATTAACTAACTCTGATTTTATTGATAATAAATTCAACTAATTAATTTTCCCGAGTTGAATCTGTTTTGCCCATCACAGCTGGTAACTGATCTCTCCCCATCCTTATCTCAACTCACAAATTTTTCATTATAATTCCTCTCCTCTGTCCAGTTGAGGAGGGGAGTGACAGGGCAGTTTCAGTGAACACCTGGTATTCAGACAGTTGTATGAATCAGTTCAATAATTAACTCTCCCTGAAGTGAAAAGTCTTGTTTAGATGCTACTTTCCCTTTGAGATAGAAAACAGAAATCCTAACTGCAGACCTATCTAAGTAACTACTGGAAAAACAAATTTTATGTGATGCAAAATTTGCTTCTTTTTTTCCTCTTTGCTTTTCGCAGCTTTTTCTACTTTCATTATCCTTTAGGTTTGCATTAAAAACTAAATACTCCAGCCAAAATTGCCGTCAGCTCTAAATACTGTAGTGCACTACTGTACTCAGAGTACACAATATAACTCAGGAACTACTGGAAATACTAGACAATTTCATCTCTATAATTTCCAAGTGGGGGTTACACATAACTTTATTTTTTGGCCTTATACTTTAGAGATCTATTTAGCCTTGAAATATATCAATCTGAAAATAAAGCAAGGTTTTTTTCCCCAGAAATTCAACAGACTGACTCTATCATAACCAGACTCTGACTGTACTGTTAATAATAAAAATTTTTCATACTATGAGATACAACTGTAGTTTTACAATACTGTTATTAGTTGCAGGGTAGAAAATAATTCAATCAAAAGACAATATGATTAGATTATTTTTCCCACCACTGAAAAAAAAATATTTTCTATACAGATTTCTATATACAGAGCTTTCTACAAATGGTGATTTCGGTATTTTTACAGAATCTTTTGTTAAAAGAGGGGGATCCCTGAGCTGCTTTGATTAATATACATCATAAAAGAGGCTGGGTGGAGAGTGCTTTGAGTCAAAAAGGCCCTCCTTAATTCATGTCTGCTCCTGCAAAGTTTAAAACAAGAAATTTCTTTCCTCAAGCCTCCAAATGAACCAGACTTCAGAGAGATTATTCCCTCCTGGGAAGCTGCTACGAAACCCAGGCGTTAAGAGTACATCTATATCTGTTGAATTCAAAAACCAGTGTTCTACATGTTATCTTTGAAGTTTATCTAAAGGCCCAATGGATATAAACATAAGCAATCCTTATAATGTCTCTCCCCAAAATTCTACCATACCTACCCCAGGCAACACTTTTCACACAGGGACTCTCAAAATACTTTATTCATAGACATGCAAACTGTAAGAAGTATACACTGACAAGCAAAGAAATAGATTAGCCCTGCAGACTTTGTGGGGAATAAAAAAGGCTGCTTTCTTTGGATGAAGACTTAAGCCACTGCTTCCTCGATGAGTTTAATATCTTCCTCCCATAGTAGGTTTATTTTTTGTTTTAATTCTTTCCTGTGGCACAGTCTGAAGTGCCTTCTCCTGTGTGCTTGGCAGCCATTCTTTCACTGTCCGGCTGTTTTCTCTTGCTGTTAACCCTGGGATGCCTTTGCTATCAATGGATAAAATTTACAAGCACATTTCAAGCAAGATTACAGGCAGTCCTCCTGCTCAACAAGAACAGTATGGAATTATGATTTCCAGAGGACTGTCTTCCACAAACAGTGTATGCTGTTTCTCATTTCCTCTTGGCAAGAATGGTATAGCCAATCTCTGTTAATTGCTTCCCATAGACAAACTTCTAAATTATAATTTGCACCAAAAAAAAAAAAAAAAAAAAAAAAAAAAAAAAAAAAAAAAAAAAAAAAAAAAAATTTAGGATGCTGATTATTTTAGGTAAACCTTCTCAGTTTAAACTATCCATTGGGAAATAATCTGACACACAGCATAGCAACACTTGATTCATCACTATATGAGGCCGGACAGAGGTAAAAAGTGCTCAGAAAAATTTGCTGTTAGACCAACTTTGAAAATTACACCTAGAGCTATCCTTCAAACACGGTTCATTTTTTAACCTAGAAGTGAGTATGTTAAATGTGCTGACAAAGCTCAGAGCTGTCCAATGTCCACAATACAAATGCAGAGAGACCTTTCTCAAGTACTTATTTCAGCAATATCCAGCTTGGTCTGAAGCTAAAAAATTCAGACTCAGAATAAACAGAGTTAATGTGTCAGACATTAAAGGACAACAGAAGAAGCTGATAAACCAGTCCATATTAAATGTCAAGACTACCTTATTAAATACTTATTATATTATACTCCTAGTTATTCAATAAGTAGCATCTAGTGGACTAGGCACCTGAAAAAAAGTCAGGATATTTAAGACCTATTGGTCTGGCTATAACTGTTAGATGATACCTGAAGAGTTTAGCATTCTCATGCTTCCTTACCCTCTACCTTTGTCCTCCAAACTTTGTAGAGTCTTTTCAGTGCAAGGCTGTGTTTAGAAACATCACATTTTCACAAGCATATCCCACAAGCTACCTGTGAAAAACGAAAAATTTACCAGCATGGATTGTGAGTGTCTATAATTGATATAAAGGTTATCCAAGAGATCAGTCCTCCTCCTATCTTCCCCTTCCTAAGTCCCCATAGCCTTATTCCTCTTCCCAAGACAGATTCCCTCTGACTCCCATCACCTCAGGGATGCATTTCCAAGCACTACTTCTTTTGTAAAGGGGCAAACTGAACACATGAAAATAAGTATGATTAACCAAATACTTGTCTTACACAATTACACTTCTCTTTTCATGAAGACACAAAACATGGAACATGTGGAGCCAGCAGGTTTTCCATATTAAGCACAGGAACATATGAAATGTGAGCCAAGTGATTAGTGCTTCTTAACACACGGGGAGACAGGTTATCCCAGCACTGCATTCCTGCACAGGGACTGTACACTGCAACATACTTGCCAGGGCTGCTCCAGCTTAAAACAGTGGTGACACATCACTGACCTCCAGCTGCTTTATAAATGACATATATGTATCTTCCCTACTTGCCACCTAATTCCTTGAACACAAAGGCAGGAATAAACTCAGTCCAGCCTCTTCTAACCACTGATCTGAACACAAATGTCAAGACCTGGGCAATGCATGAACTGGGGTAGTTTTCCCTAAACAAACATACACGGAGTATTAGGCCCAAATTAAACATTAAATTTAGATTATATTGGTTGGATTGGACTTTTTATTTAGCAGGGAACAAAGAGAGGCTTGAGACCTCCTTTTTGACAGGCAGGTCTTTTTTTAAGACTGCTCTTCATGAGGAGGTGGGTTGCTACATACCAGTGACTTTTATGCATTTGACTTTGATAATAGGAAAAAAAATTGCAGATCATTTAACACTTGGAAATCCCATAAATTTGATAATATTTATTAATTACTTGACTAAATGTATTTTCAAAACACTTTGTCCTCCAAACTCTGGCAGATGTTTGCTGCATTATGAGACATGGGGCTTACAAAACACAGGGCTTTAAAATACACCTTATACAATGATGTCACCGAGACACAATGATAGTCAAAAATTTCACAGAATTAAAAATTGCAAAAGCCCAAATCTCCTAATTCCTTAGCAATAAAATTTTATATTGATTAACAGTGACTGAGGACAATAAGGGTCTGGTCTAAATCCCATTAGACAATAGAGGAACATTGGAAATTACAATTGTGAAATTACAAGCAAGCCTTTAATTACTTCTATATATAGATTCTTACGTTGTAAGCCAGTGGATATAATGAAATGCCATGTTTAGTGACTTCAGCTCCATTTGACAGCCATATACTTGGAAAGCACCTGTATCTTGCTTTTTTTTTTTTTTTTTTTCCTTTATGGCCTCATTCAAATGCAGCAATCACTAAGCATTTGAAAGTACGAACCAAAAACTACACATTAAACAAAATTATCTAAACAGAAACAACCCTCAGTCTAAAAGATCTATGGTTAATACCATCTAAAGCGCTCCAAACACTCATTTTATTAATTCATTTAACAAAAGTGTCACTGCAATACAGAGTGGGCTACCTCTGATTCATTCTAGTCATACGAAAGTCACGCACTTTGTTCTCACATATGGTTAGCAGCCTACAATAATTGTTCCAACCCTCAGTGATTATTTTTTTACTTTATTTGGCATACAGATACATAAATCTATTAGACCAATTCCAGACCACCAATTCTGGAATGTTCCAAACCACATGGCTGATGATTTGAGGCAGGATGTGACCAAACCAGCACTACAAACATTAACAAAACTGACAATTAAGGAAACAGTCACCTGGAAGGGGAACATCATTTTGTCTTGCCTTCTCCTGATTTACATTCCTGTTACTGTGCAATTATATTCAAACACCAGCATAACAAGAACCCATCCTGCAATGTATTTCCAGAAAAGGAATTTGTGCTGTTTCATGTTTCTTCACTGCCTGGTGCAACTAGTATCTTTTATTGGTTTTTATGTACCACACTGAAAATAATTTTTACTAAAAATAGTAATTACTCACAGTATTGGAGAATAAAAGCTAAATGTGAACTAGCAATATAAGAATGATAAAGACAATGACCTGGTTAACTGTGTATCAATTAGTGCACTATCATCACAGGCAAAGCAGTAAAGAGAATGTTTCAGAATACAGCCACAATATAATGATAATCACTGTTTTATGGAAAATAGGTGTTAAATGTTGATGGGACTATGTATTTGGTTAATTTGTGTTTCATTTCAGTTAATGGCAAGTATGTTAATAAAACTTCTTGAAAAAAACATTGTGATAAACAATTTAGTTTTGTCACATAATAAAGGAATAAACTACACAGATTGAGGATTGGTTGATGGATGGATCTCAACAATAACTATAAATGTCAGACTGCTCTGCTGTGACCATTTTCTTGCCAAGACTGGAAGGGATTACTTCTAAACTGACCATGAGCCCTCATGTAAATCCATGTGTTCATGAATAACCCAGAAGAAGAAACCAACATTTGCAGATGACGGAAGGGCAACAGAGTGCAAATTAATCATGGCAACAGAAGAGATTGAATGGTGAAACTACTTGGTAACATAGTTTAATTTGCATAACATCAGTTTTAATACAGCCAAACACAAATCTAATGAAAAAGAACATATGCCGAGGTACATAATGGATGGAGGACTCTAACCTCAAATTTAAAAGGATGCTGGGGTTCATGGTTAAATTACTGACTGAACTGAAGTTCCAAATGGAAAGCTGTGACAAATGTAGGTGTCCACATTGCAAGTGAAGAATTGGAAGTGCCTTAGGAAAAACTGCAAGAACGACACATGTTCATAAAATATGTGACTGTGACTAAGTGACTTAATCTATCCAAGAGAATGTTTAATTAGCCCCCTTGATCAGAGTATAGAGACACCACCATTAGAAAGATACTTTTCATAGAAATCTCAGCATAATGAATATTAGAGAAATCTGGACTAGAAACCTACAATTATAAGGGCAAATAACTTCTGAGGAGAGGTTACTAGAGATGCCTGGTGCTATCCACTTTATGTAAATTAAGACATTTTCTATACAGTATATCATTAAGTAAAATAATACAGCCTTGATGGTGGACTTGCATGAGGTTTTGCATCCTGGATCATAGAAGAGGCAGAGGTACATGATTCCCCCTCTTAAACACCTGTGAATCTAAACTGACACTTGAGGTCTTTGGTAGAATACAGTTTACCACTGTCCAAAAATTTATCCCCAGACCAATCTTTCAAGATTGGTCAAGAAATTATGTGATACCTTCTGTATGCAGGAGGTGAACCATTTTGACAGAAGTTGTGCCTTTATGTTTCTTCTCTTCTGTTTAAAATTTAGTGAACACTGAAACATCTGAGAGCAGGTTTAGCACAGCCATTGACCTTGCATGTACCCTGATTCCACCCAGCAGCTCTAAGCATTTCACAGCAATCACACTCAGGGGTGACTCTGGCATCCATATAATTGCCTTTATTCCCAGAACTTGATACTATACTTATCTCAGCTCTCAGGCTATTTCCCTTTTTTCCTAAAGTGATGCCCAGGTGTGAAACATAAACAGCCAACTGAGTTTTAATCGGTCAATAACATTTATAGTTCTCTCTCTCTCTTTAGTCTTACTAATGAAAACAGATTCTAATACAGCATGCTCTGGGCCAATACTCCAGCCTACTTCTTGCTTATAATTGGAAATGCCAGGTACCCATAACAGTTCTGCTGGTACTGATAAAAATCACTTCTTGGGGTAGTTATTTGCCTTTTGCATCCATAAGGAGCATGAATATCATGATAAGCCAGGCAGTCATCTCTTCTGTGAAAACTGTGGAATTCTGCAGTTTCACAATGCACAATCATTATTCTATAAAAGTAGCAGCTCCTCGGTATTCCTGACAAATGTGTTCTGTATGAAGACAGAGTGGTTGCATGGCCATCAATCTGAAAGGATTTTTTTAATGACAAGTGCAGCACCCATCTTCTTGCTTTACTGTCTAGCCTGTCCACTGGTAGATAAGGACAGCTGAGATTGACCAGCAACCAACACTATTATTCACTTGAAAAATTACTGCCAGTAAAATGGCATGGCTTATGGAGCTGGCAAATACTGACCATCCAGCAGAGCTGAACATTGGAACTGTTTGTCTAGTGAACTTTTTTTTTGTACTACATGTCACCAATTTTTGTTCAAACAGTTTTAAAAGTTTTATGGGAAGATGTAAATTGAAATCACTGGGCTGTATCCTTCTACTTTATGCCGAGGTTTTTTTCCTGTCTCAATTCACATCTTCTCTATTACATATCTTACCCTAACAGCCTAACATCATGTCCTAGTATTCATTATTTTCCCAAAGTTCTGCACCAAATGTTGGAACTGCAACCAATCTTGGAAGCTGCCTGTAACAGCATTAAGTTATTTGAACACAGAGAAGTCAAAAAATTATTGTCCAGTTGACTTTGCATCAAGACAGTGATCTTGAATCTTGTTTATCAGCATGATAAACAGACTTTCAGCCACAGGGCTGAGTACCATATTTTACTGTTTGTTTCAGTCACTTGCTAGGGGATAGAGTGTTTTATAGCTGATTGTTCAACTAGAAATCAAGACAGCATACATTTCATGTAGCATATGACTAGTTATTTAGGATCCTAATATATGCTCAGTTCTGTACTGGTGGAGGACAAATCCTTTTCTCTAATATAACTGTAAGAAATTGTAAGCAGTTTGGGAACAAGGTAATTCCAGGCATAAGAATGAAACAGTTCTCAAATTCTGAATAGGGGTAGTTGCAGGCAGATAACTGTAGAGTGGTATGATGAATACGTCATCTCATGTTAAACTTCTATGTACTGTCATTGTCAAAACAATGATTCTAAAGGCACTTCTCACACCAAGTCTATTTTTAGGTAGCTCTATGAAAAGTCAGCTGCTGCCAAAATCCTTCCCAGTTAGTCCAGTTTCAATGCAACCAAGGCAAACTTTGAGCAATCAGATTTGCTTCCTTAGCAGAAATTTTATATATCCATGGCATGAGTAAGTGCAAACCTCTATCAAAATGCATTCCCATCATCCACAATTATGTCCTTGAGTCAGAGAACTGCAAGTACAGTACATTCTGCCGTTTCTCCTACTGCATCCATGCTGTTTATTCTCCCACCACAAAAGTTTTCAAGAGCACCAAGCTGTTGTTATGACTCATAGTAAACACCAACGCAAAGCAAGCAGCCCAATTTTCTTTTTCCCTGATTTCACTAACACACATTCAGTTAGAAGAGAGAAGAAAAAAAAAGGGGGGGAGAAAGGACAAAATAACAAAGGTTTAGATCTTATAAGCTTGTTATAAGCTTGTAAATCCATGTTGAGAAAAGAGAAGACTGGAGAGGACTAGACAAGAGACGAACAAAAATACCATAGCAATTCAACACATGGTGAGGGGGTGGAGTAGGATAACGCTACAGAAACGAATGCTTATGACTCTCACATCATCACCTCCAAAATAATCAGCCAAGAGAGATAATTACTGGGGTTAGCTTAAGTGTATATATATGTGTGTGTATGTACAGGCAGAAAGGAACAGAACAAGAGGAACTGATCAAAACCTCCATCTCAAATGAGAGACAGGTTATTACTTAGCAGCCAAACATAAGTTCTAGGTAAGATCAAACTCTAAATCTGAGTCACAAGATTTCTGATAGCAGTGTCCATCTAAATAAAATGAAGTGACAGGAAATGGTACAGAAATAAGCTAAATCACACAACCCTAAAACTGTTTATAAAAATCCTCAAATAGGACTTTTGAAGGTAAAAAGTGAAGAAATTCATTGCAACCCAAGCTTTATGAGCTTTACATAGTGGGGTTTTTGTTGGAGAGTGCTGATGGGTTCTCCCCGAGAACTGAAGGCTAAGACCCAGACTTCTCCACAAGATCAATCCACACCTGCTACACAGGTACTCATTCATGGAGTACCTTAAACTATATGGATGACAAATTCTGTGGCTATAATTGATGCTCATCACCTTTGAGAGCCAGACTATCCTTTTTTCTTAATCCATGTTTAGTAATATAATTTGAGGTTTTTGTATTTGGGCTTAACTTTGAACCATTTCGTGAAACTGAACCCTTCTACGTTTTCTGCATGCAAGCCAGTGAAAAATAAAATGCACAATAAATTAAATTACATATAAAAACTATTGCTTGTTCTCTGATTTAATATCATAAGCTGTTTAAAAAAAAAAAAGAAAAAAGAAAAAAAAATGTTCTAAAGGATGGCTGGCAAATGTACTCTGTAAAGAAAACAAAAAATATAACGCCCTCAAAAGGTTTATCTATTTCAGAGTGATCATTGCTAATTTTAAATAAATCAATGAAATGATGCAGCTATGTGAAAGAGTATGTTTTGTTATATTTTAAACAATTTCTCTATTTTCAGTTAGAGGACAACATTCGGGAAATGCTGAAATATACACTATCACTTTTTTTCTCAAGCTAATTCAACTTTGAGATTATTTTCAACATAAAAGTTCCCTTAAGAAAAGTGAAACAAGATGTGGATAACTTTAAGAGGTTTCAATGAATACATGGTCTGGTTTTATAGTAAATTTTTATCTGGACTTTTTTTTTAATATTACTGTTATTACAATTAAAATTTGGTCTTACATCTCCATGATGATTTATTCCTTGAGTGGGCCAACACCTTTTACAAAGTCAACAAGACCCCCAACTGGGTACCACCTCCAGGGTGACTTTTAGACTGGCCAACCATCTCCTCTAAAAGGAATATGAAAATAAGATGTTATCTTGCTCGTACTGCCACAGAAATGCTGAGGTTCTGAATGAAGAATTCATGGAATTCGCAGAAGCACATAATAGGTAATGTTGGGAGGGACCACTGGAAATCATCTGGTCCAATGTCCCTGCTCAAGCAGGGTTCCCTAGAGGACATGGTGGGCTTGTGTCCAGGCAACTTTCGAATATTTGCACCTGCAAATCCAGTCAAGTGGTTACTGATCAGCTGGTAAATTTCCATTCTGGTCTTCTATTGCTCAAATTCAACCTCAATGTTTCACTTCCATAATAGAAATTTTCATTTGGGATAATTTGGCAACCATATTTGGCAATGCAAATTATTTTCCCAAGGACGAGATATAAGATTGAGTTCTCTGCCCAGAAACACATTTGAAAATTTCTGTGTTCCGAATATCAAGATTAAAGAATAAATTATATTTTATTGTGTTTAGAATTCCATGTTTGAAATGCATACCCTTTCTGAAAAGACTTTTACCATTTTCTTCCCTGTAAAAAACACATTTTTAAAAAAGTCCCATTGTAAGTGTTCCCATCAGCAATTAATTTCTTCTTAGTATTGTTCCAATCAATACCAAGATTATTCTGCAACAGACTTAGGGACTCAAAACAGCAGTAGGTGGGCCACATGCAACCCCTAAAAATGTCACTCTTAGTTAACATTTCATAGCAAGCATTGAGCTACACAGTAGGAGTAACTATAACCACAGAGGAGAATGGAAAAATGATGGACAACTTCCTCTAGCTTAAGGAAAGCATCAGGAGAAGTTTCAAATGGAGAGGAAATGAAAATTGAAGAATCATAAAAATTATTCATGAACAGTCCTACACAGAAAGAGTACAGTTAAAATAATCTTGTCATGGGACTTAGGAGGGCCATCTACCACATATTTTGGGATCATGACCTGGAAGAATGCTAAGAGTTCCTACATAAGATGAAGAAGATTTAATGTAGCCATGGGAGCTATCACGAGTCAGGACTGACCTCATTTCATTTCAGTGTGGGTGTTCTTGCAAAATTCCGTTATTTTTTATCCAGAATTAAGCCATTTTAGCATATTTCCACTTATTATCAGGTCTGTGCTATTACCTTGTCATCAAACTTAAAGTGTGAGAAAGCTCCAGTCTAAAAGATACTACAGGAAGAGAAGAGGCTCAGCACAGAACTGAGTGCCTGCAGCACAAGAAAAGAGACTGTTGGGAAAAGCAGAAGAGCTGATGCTCTAAGCACTGAAGTAATGGAAGAGAAATTCTCCATGGATCAGAGAGGACTTCACAGAGTTGCTGCAACCCAGGAAGCTACTGAGCTGTCTGAAACCTGAAGGAAAAAAGAATCTAACTGAAGTGACAGTGGCTGAAGGAGGTACAATTATGGGCCTTTATTCCAACTCTAGTCACCTTCAGATTTCATTATTTAAGGAAAAAAAAAGCTAAATATTCTAATGTATACTCTCATAAAATCTGATGTCTCTTTAAAATCTTGTGGAACTTTGAGACTTCAATGTAAGAAAGGGTTTTAAGCAAATCCACCTCAAAGTTCTGGAGAACTGGTCACCTACTCCAGTTACATCAGACATGGCACTACCAAAAGGACTGGGGAATTTGAGTTCTTTCAATAGCACTGCCTGTGGTGCTGCACAACCACGCAGGCATCTCAACTGCTCTACCAGCCATTCAGATCAGTACAGAGGCTGGTTAAACACCAGCCAGGAAATACAAGTGGGAGGACACAACCTGAAGTAACAGTATAGAATTTCTATAAGGGCAATATGTCCTAGGCAGGTTTTCTTTACTGTTATATTGCTCCAACTAACAAAAAACCCCCACTATTTCTGCCACTTTTACAGTCAGCAATGCTATGAGTAGCTGTAGCAGCATCTTCTGGAAGGAAAAATATTAGATAAAAGGGAGCCAGCAAGAAGAAAAGTTTAGAATCATACAGTAGCTAACCTGATTTTATCAATTGCCTTACGAGGCTAAGAAAGAGATCTGGCATGTGGCCTATGCTGCAGAGACTGCAGTGGCATGCATCCAGTTATATAAATCTGGCAGCTAAGTCTTTCTCCTCTCTGCTCCTCATCCCACAGCTAAATCTGTAATGGAGGATGATCCCTCTCTTTCTCTTCTCATATACAAGCACAAGTGAAGGATGGGGTCTACTGCACAATTAAATGAGCTGGCACTGCTTTGAGAGTGCAGAAGGGCATTCCTTTTGAAAATATTTAGCTGTTAATCATAGGTTAACATCTTTCTGCAGCTAGTGTCATTACAAAGCAGGGGTATTTCAGAGAAGAAAACATAAACATCTACAAATACTCTTCTAACAAATAAATTATGACCCAAGAGTAAGAATTTTTTAAAAACAAACAAACAAAACCCAACCAAACGCAGAAGTGAAGAGGCTGGAAAGAAAACAGACATGACTGGTGCCAACTATGAAAATTAAGTCCAGTGCCTATAAAAGAGGTAGAAACCAAACACACTGATGATCTCAATGCCTTATTTTGTTGCTATTTTGGCAGCTTTTGATGTACACACATATTAGCTGCTCATCTAAATGAAGGCACGGCAGAGGTTATTCTCTAATTCCTGACTCCTTTAAAGGCTGTGTCATTTGCACTTCTGTCCTGGGTAACTTTATGATGTTGAATTGTATCCCCATTCATCTGTTTACTCAGAAATAAATGTTGTGCCTTTAAAACTAGATCCAAGAGCGAACTGGTGGAGAAGGAAAAGAGGTGGAATTTTTTTTGCTGCTCTATTCAAAAACATAGAGATAAGAGCTTCAGCTCTCTCTCAGTGTGTTGTCTGCAGCATGGACAGCAGGAGAGAGCTCTCCTTTGCTTTCAGTTATTTTTTTTAGATAGCTGAGGCCAGACATTTTTGGAAATGTTCAGCTGTTATTCAGTCCAGGAACATCAGGACTATTGTCCAGAGGCCCCCCAAGCTGCGCTGCAGCCAGGACACCGGACCGAGCCCCAGGAGACTGAGAGAGAGACAGGGATACACCCACAAAAAGGACTCTGTCCCACCCACAGAAGGACTTTCTGAATTTGCCATCTCTTCAGAAAAACAGGAGGTTTCACTCTTCAATATTATTAATTTTTCTCATGTTTGTGAGTACTTTGCTTGTTAAATTAACAAATTTTTCCACTTCTCTCAAAGATTTACGTCTCCCAAACTGCTGGGAGGGGTGGGTTAAATTTGCTTTCTAGAGGGACTCCTTTGGAGGTTTCCTCCCAAATTTGCCCTAAACCAGAACAACTTCACTCAAGAGGTTTGACAAAGCCCTGCACACAGTAGTCCCACAGACTTGTCTCTACTGGGCGTCACAAATGTGCAGGCTTTGCATCAGCACTGGCTTCTGGCAGTGCCTACACAAAGCAACACATGAATGCTATTAAAAGACACATGTATTATTCAGTGGGACACTGCCCAGATTTCACCCACCAAACTGAGCAAAAGGAGCATAGAAAATGCACAGGTCAAACCAGAGCATTCTTATGAGTGCTTTTGTACAGAGAGGATCAGGCCATGGAGTTTATTATTTGAATAACCTTGTATATAAAGTGAAAAAGAGAATCAGGTAATGTACCATGCACTTATGGCATTTCTGTAGTCCAGTGACTAACTTATAAAGGGTCCTGTGAATTCTCTGATCTTGTATTCTTACTTTTTTTCCTCTCAGTTATTTTTTACTTTATTTCTTTGAGCCTTTGATTCAGTCATCATTAAGAAAAACAGAAGAGGAAGTTCAAACAAAAATTAGCCAGCTGAGATCTGATGGGAAGCTAAAGGGTCTGAATATCAATTTTCAGTAAATGACCCTGCAAATATCAGCTGGGAGGTTTCAGAATCCTCTTACAGCCCAGTACATAAGCGTGCCAAGAGAAAAAACAATATCTGAACAGACTCTCACCACACTTTGCCCAGTACATAACTGTGCCAAGAGAAAAAAAAAACAATACCTGAGCAGACTCTCAGCACGCTTTGCAGTGTAGAACTGAGTAGAGCTGAGCATCTTTGCACTGACTGTCCTCTACACCAGCAGCTGTGCAGGCCACAACATGGGGTCACACCATGCTCTGGGAACATCCAGCTGTACTCTCCTCCTTAGCCTCCGTTTCAGTGTTTGTGGGGAAATAATGGAAGATTAGTGAGGAAGATTCTAAATACACCCAAGAACTTGCAGCTGGGGTGCCAAAACCACATATACTAATTGTTCTTTAGCCTTGTATGCTGGACAAGTAGAATATCTGTGTTTGGGTAACACAGACCTGTGACAGACTTAGAGGCACCCTATCAAACATGCTTGAAATTCCAGCCTTGGTGTGGGAAAGACCAAAGCACAGCAGTAAATTACACCTTCAGGAATCCAGAAGGGCAGGTTTGATCATCCAGCATGGACAACGTCCTTGCCTATGTGTCTCTGGCCAGGTGCTGCTTTGGGGTTCCCCTGGTTGGGGAGGTAACAAAAATTGATTTACCCTTTGCATTTCATACATGATTTTTCATTTCTTCCTGTGGCCTGCCTCTGCCAGCTCACACAGTATTTCAATTTGCTGTGGCTTTGAGCCGTTTTGTAAGTTTTGAAGCTAACACGTGCTCCACAAGACTGCTACTTTATAGGGCCTCTCTCTAAAAGGAGAGGAAAAGGACATAGAAACTAGCCAGGTCTGTGTCTGAAGAAGGAATCACGAACCATATCTTGGCACTCCACCTCACTTGACGAATAATTAACCCATACTGCTTTCCAGGAAAATCAGTGCTTGTGCATAAGCAGTCACTTCCAAAAATTTGTTGCATATATAGCATACAGTTTTTAAACTACCAAAATAAAGACAAAGTGATTTATTCCATCTTTTTACTGAAAGCCAGACTACCACAAAATATATATTTTTACAAGTGGATTGCAAGATGATTTTCAAAGCATAGGTTTGTGCAGTTCTCTGTAGTCCTTTGATCTATGTCTTCTTCAATCTCAATGTCTTGAACTCAGCATAAATATTTTTCTCTATTTATTTTCATCATCTGTTTGCTTTCTTTGACACTGCTGAGTGTTGGCTATCAGCCATCTATTACAATCTTACTGTGCTCAGAACAAAACTGGTTAAATGGTTTTGTTATTGCAGTCCCTGAAGCATTTGCTTTTGCTTCTGGTCTTCTACAAACTTAGTTATATTAACACTGCGTTATGAAAGACACCAGATGGACAGTACTGGAAAAACCACATCCTTGTTTTCAACAATACATGCCTTAGGTCATCACATCTCTTCCTCCCTGTATGAGGAAACATTATTACATTTCTTAGAAAAGGTCTACTGGGTGTAACATGTGGAATTTTTCCCAGATTCTATAAGCAGACAGTTACATCAAACCACAAAATGGTTTCCAAACTAAAGGTGTTTCATACTGCAAGCTAATACCAGTGGGATGGAGTAGTCTGCTGTAAATATGTCAAAGCTCTCAGTTTCTTCAGACTTTTACTCAGCAGCTCTCATTCTGTTTAGTAGACATTTCTTGTGTCTGTTATTTGTCATATGTTAAATGTTGTATTTTTCCACAGGAAAGACACAAGTTTTTTTTCAAGATGAATCTTTGAAAGCCTTTTGGTTATTTTCTCTGGATCTTGAAATGAAGGATAAGAAATGGGACTGAAGAAAGAGATTAGTAACATTGACAAATAAAATGAGAAAGCCATCCTCATATTCATGGAGGAGATTCCTTTTGCCCAGTATTCTTTTTACTCCATGTCTTTTGGCACAACCAAAATAACGCTGTTACTTCAGGCTGACATACCATAGTTTAAGTGCACGAAGCCATGAAGGAAACAGGGAAATAGGTCTTATACTTGGCTGACATGATTCCAGTGGGTTTTTCCCAATGGAGAAGAGTAAGGATAGTAAAGTGACTGTACAGGTAGGAAAACAAACAAACAAACAAACAAAACCCTGAGAAGCTGACTTAAAATCAGTTGCTGAAAACTGAATTTCTCTCCAAGTTTCTGGCACTTGGGAACAGGCAATCTCTCATCTGAGTGCTCAAGTGCTGCATTTTCTGTTCAATAGTGTCCTCTAGTGACATGGAAAGACTTTTCAAACAGGGGGTGAACATTTTTCAACGGGTAAAAGTGAGGTGGAAGAAAGTCTTGAAACTACATGAGTCAATTTCTTAATGATCATATTGCCACCACAGAAATTTAGTGTTAATGTACACCTGTGCTGCACTGCAGCTAAGAAGATGCCTTACTGTTGCAGCTGCTCCTGAAAACCGAGCTGAAAATCCCCATTCAAGTCTAAGGCACAGCATTGTAAGACAGGCTCACCTGAATGGGATGAAAGGAGCACCCTGCAGCTGCATAAATTTTTTGAATTCCAAGACTACAACCATGTTTTTTTTAAAAAAAAAAAAAAAAAAAAAAAAAAAAAAGTTTCTTATTCTATCAGAGAAGATAATGAGATGACTGACACTGCACTGCAGCTAAACTCTTGCATCTTTCCTCAAGAAGCCTTTAGGCCTACAGAAAGGTGGGTATCCTCTAAACTCCATGGTCAATATGGTAACTTACTATAATCACTGTCATCCGAGAAGTCTAAAGTAATCTTACAAAGTTTATTTTTAAGGAACCTTATTAATAATTTTATAATGTAGCCATAAAGGCCAGCTTTTTTTTTTTTTCCTTTTCCCTTTGCTAGTACTGTATTTTTTGAACCGACATGAGAGGAAAAAGCTAAAACAGAAAAAACATAATTCAGATTACCACTATGTTTTTATAGACAGCTGAAAACATAAATGACTAATCTGACTTTGCTGAAGTCTATATTGCTAAGTCTGGCCATTTTTTTTTTCTCATGTTGTGTCCTTTTAAACATATTATTCAAGTGCATGGAATAGTGCGTACACATGAAACAGAAGACTCATTTTAGAGCAGCTATGTTCTAGCCAGTTTTATAAAAAACAGATGAATCTCTGGAAATTAGAGCAAATTAAAATATTATCATTATTTAAATTCCCTCCCTCCTGATCCTTTGGGCTGCTCTTAAAGATTAATTTCCTACTGTTAATTCCCTTTTAGCTGTGTCATAGAAACAAATCTTTACTCTGAAGTTGATTTCTTAAAGTGAAAAGTCTCACCCTCCTCGCCAAGCTGGCTGACATTTTAAAGATTTTAATGCAGAACCAGGAAAAGATAAATCTCATTTTTTTCCTCCTATCTAACACAGTTAGCCAATTTCAGGTCTGCTGAAAAGTTACGGAAAATCGGTAGAAATGTCACTAACGCTATTAGTCTCTGGGAAGGACAACATGGCAGAACTCCTCTGCTTGAGAGGACAGAGAAACCAACAAACAGATATCAGCGGGTTACCTGTGGCAAAGCCTTGGGGTGGTAACATGAACTCCTCGCTAGTTTCTCCAGTCAGGGTCAGCAGGATCTGACTGCAGCACCATCACTGGCAAAACTCAGCTTCCTTGGACCAACTTCCCCATGAAGTCTCGAAATGTCCGTGTAAATACACGCCGAGTCCCATCTGGCACACAGCTGGTGCCAGCTGGAAAACTCAGCACTAAGCAGTCCAAGCACCATTTGCAGCAAAACACACATTAAAGCATCTCCAGATGAAACCAAGCCCTGTGGAGGTGGGCAACTCTGGCAGGGACCCTTCCACAAGCTCATCCCCACACTAAATCCACTACGGTTTAATTGAGCACCCAGGCCAATGCCACAGGACTTGTTTTCTGCCTCCTTGGCTTTGTCAAAGCACATTTCGAGCTGAAACCAGTCCTAATACACAGAAACACCCACAAATGACATAAAGTTCTTGTCAGGAAGTGTAGTGATAGTGATGCCTTGTAATGACACAGATTAATGCGTACAAATTGAAAGAGGGGGAAATTTAGGTCACATATTAGGAAGAAATTGTTTACTGTGAGGGTGGTGAGATACAGGAACGGATTGCCAAGAGAAGCTGTGGGCACTCCAGGCCTGGCAGTGTTCAAGGCCAGGTTGGATAAGGCCTTGAGCAACCTGGGATAGGGGAACCTAGGGGCGCTGGGACAAGATGGTCTCAGAGGCCCCTTCCAATCCTTAACATTCTGTGACTCTACAATTCTCTGAAAGACGGGAGGGGAGGACGGGGCATTGGGGAGAAGAGGGAGGAACTTCCTGTCGCTGTCCTCATTGCCACCCTGCTTGCTTTGCACTTTAATTTTCTCAAATCCCTCTAAGAGGCTTTTTCGCTCCCTCACCTCTGCACGGCGGGAGGAAACGAAACGGACAAATGGCGGCAGCGCCACCTGCCGGCGGGCACGGGCAGCGCCACCTGCCGGCGGGCACGGGCAGCGCCACCTGCCGGCGGGCACGGGCAGCGCCACCTGCCGGCGGGCACGGGCAGCGCCACCTGCCGGCGGGCACGGGCAGCGCCACCTGCCGGCGGGCACGGGCAGCGCCACCTGCCGGCGGGCACGGGCAGCGCCACCTGCCGGCGGGCACGGGCAGCGCCACCTGCCGGCGGGCACGGGCAGCGCCACCTGCCGGCGCCAGGCGCTGAGGGCGGCCGGGGCCGGGGGAGGCCCCGGGCGGGGTCCGGGGAGGCCCCGGGCGGTGTCCGGGGAGGCCCGGGCTCCGGCGGTCCGCTCCGCCTTGTGCGGAAAAAGCCGCTGAGCTCCGCCATCGTTCCGAGCTCCGCGGCCCCCCCCCGCCCCGAGCGCCGCGCCCGCCGCGGAAGGGCTGGCGCCGGCAGCGCAGGCAGCGGGCAGCAGGGCGCCTTTCCTCGGTGGTGCTGCTGAAGGGCTCAGCCCTTATCTCCAGCGCGCGTTTCTCACAGTGTTGTTGCCATCCACCTTTCATACGTCTTGTTTTCCTCCCCTGTTTGTGGTGAGAACGTGCGGGAGGATGAGCAGGGAATGATGTGGAGAATGGCGATTTAAAAGCGAGCGTCTGCAGGGACAGCTGGGATGGGGAAGGCACAAGTGCCCGTGTGTGCAAGGGGGTTGTGACAACAGGAGGCAGAGACTGACTGCGGGGTTTTCTCTAACCCGTCCGCCCTTGCAATCTTCCATGTGGGACCGAGTCTTTTTCTAGGTACTGTTTCCTTCCACAGACGAAATCCAAACCCTCATCAACTTGAAACTGAAATCCTTCTAAAGCCCCATAGCTCTTCTGTACCATCTTAACCCCCAAACCCCATTTTAGAGACAATCTCCTCCTCCCAGAGAATTTTCCCATTCCACCACAACAGTGAACTGAATTTTCAAGTCCTCTTCCCACATAATTTTCTCATATATTTTCTATCAGAAGCCAGCTTGGTGTGCCTTTTCACTCCTTGACTGATTTCTTCACTGGCAGCATTGTGCAAAAGATAGGAACACAGTCTTGGCAAAGTACTTTCTAAACCAAAGAGGTTTTGAATTTTCCATTGTTGGCTTTAGCAATTCACAGCTGAGGTGGGAGCATGTATACCTTTTGCTTAACATTGCTGGTTTTGCAAGTGGTTGATACATACTGTTTTATACACACTAAGAGACAGTTTCTCCTAAACAAAGAAGGCAAATCTTAAAATTCAGATTTTGATCCCATTTTGCCATGTGCTTTTCCCACCTTAGATGGAGTGATCCTCTGGGATGATTCTGTCTCATGAGTCTCTGCGCCTTCACAACTTCAACACAGTTCCCAAGTAATACAGGTGTACTGTTAAACTCTCCATGTCGTACTGGGTTGTTGGGTTTGGGGTTTTTTTCGACAGCCCTATTTGCAACGAGAGATAGGAGACAGCAGAAGAACAGCTGAAGTGAAACTGAAGTTATAAAAGAAAATTAAGTCCACCGTTTGGTACTGACATAACATGTTTTGTAATGTATGGATTCACTGAACTCTCAACCTGTTGGTGGAAATCACAGTACCCATTTATCCCATGTTCCTCCTTGCTGTTTCACAATTTTACTGTAACTAATCCAGCTTCTGCTATTTCTGTGCTAATTATAGCCTCCCATGCAGTCAAGATTTATTTTAATAACATAAAAAGTTATATATATTTAATAATGTAAAGTAAGGTGTCAACTTTGATGAAGTTAGAGATCTGGAAGAAGCTGTACAGCAGTCCCCTTCAGCTCCCAGAGGGAAACCCAGTCACTGCCGCTCAGAGTAGATTGCTAACAGTGTGCTATCCCACTTCTCTGCTTGTGCAGAGGAGACTCCTTCCCCTCTTTATCCACTCAGTGCAAGGGAGCACTACACACTCATCCTTGCTTGGTTTTTACTTGGCAGCGATAACACTGGCTACATATGATGCAAAGATGAGATTCAGAATGTCTAGGATTTGCTGCTATTTCCAGTTGAAATGTGGTTACACAAGAAAGGATTCAAGATTAATCTGCTTGAAATGCTAGAGATGTTAAGTGACAAGAAGCTGGGAACATGATTTAGAAATGGCAGCTCAATTATGCAGCTTGGAGAAAAACAAGCAAAGACTGAAATTGAGATTAAATGCCTTTAATTCATTCTATTTTGAACCGAAATTTGGGTAACATTAGCTCCCTGGTGAACAGCCAGGCTCAGCTGCGAACAGTGCTGTCTAACGAGCGGTCTGAAGGCAGTTAACAAAGGAGATGAAGCACTCGCTGTGCTTCAGAGGCTTTAGGCAGTTGCAGGAGGGAGACGGGAGGGGAAATACACTCTCCTTGAGAGATTCTCCACATAGCTTTGGCCAAATGAGCAAGTCCAAATATTCCTCTGAAGCAGGAGTTAACTGAGAATTTCTTTCTCTCTGTTTGTACAGGAAGCAGGACATATCACAGCTATAGACGATGAATACTCATGATAAATGACCATGTCAGGTTAGCTCCCTCTACGCTTGAGAGGACAAGGCTTAGTTCATAGTGTGTCTGCTGAGTTTGTTTGCTCATTCTTCAAGGTTAGGCCTGAACAGCATTGACTTTTTGAGCTTTGCCAAGGCTGCCCTCAAGAGGAGACTCGTATTCCATACGTGAAGCAAGCATCAGAGTGCAGGCTGCCTATGTAGTCTGCCTATACTTGGATGGTTTGGACAACCAGCTGTAGGTGATCCTATTTAAACAGAGACCTTGAACCAGATGACTTCCAGTTGTGCCTTCCAACCTCAACCGTTATTCCATACCTCATACAGGAATTACAGAATCACAGAATCACATACTGGGTCAGGTTGGAAGGGACCACAGTGGATCATCTGGTCCAGCCTCCCTGCTCAAACAGGGTCATCCCAGAGCACATGGCGTAGGGTTGTGTCCAGACAGCTCTTGAATACCTCCAGTGAGGGAGACTCCACACCCCCTCTGGAAAATCTGTTCCAATGTTTGATCATCTGCACAGAAAATAAATACTCCCTTGTATTCCTGTGCATCAACTTCTGCCTGTTGCCTCTTGTCATTTTGCTTGGCTCCACCAAAAAGATCCTGGCTCCATCCTCTTGACACCCTCCCTTCAGGTACTTATTGTAGTGGGCTGACACTGACTGGATACCAGACACACAGGGAGAGAAAATACAACAAAGGATTCATGAGTTGAGATAAGGATGGGGAGAGATCACTTACCAAATACCATTATAGACAAAATAGGCTTGAAATGGAGATATTAAATGAATTTGTTGCTAACAAAATCAGAGCAGGACAATGAGAAGTAAAAAAAGACCTTAAAAAACAATTTCCCCACACCTCTCCCTCTTTCCCAGCTCTACCTCCTCCCCTGCAGCAACTCAGAGAGACAGGGAATGAGCGTTATGGTCAGTTCATCACACGTTGTTTCTACCACTGCTCAGGGAGAAAAGTCCTTCCTCTGCTATGCAATTACACTTGCATAATAACTTTTTAAAATTCTTCTTCTTAAGAATGTTGTCACAGAGGTGTTACCATAATTTTGAATTGGCCCAGCCTTTTCCAGTAACACATTGATCTTGGAGCCACAAGGGATTGGTTCTGCTGGGCATGAAGGAAGCTTTCAGCATCTTCTCACAGAAGCCACCTGTAGCCCCCTGCTACCAAACGTGGCCATGCAAACCTAATACTCTTACATTCACTGATGAGGTCCCCTCTCAGTCATCTCTTCTCGAGGCTGAACAGGCCCAGCTCCTTCAGCCTTTGCTCATAAGAGAAATGCACCAAGCCCCCCTTAATCATCCATTGGTCCCATTCCAGGATTTCCATGTCTCTCTTGTCCTGAGGAGTCCAGAACTGGACACAGATGCAGCCTCACCAGAGCTGAATAGAAGGGCAGGATCACCTCCCTCAACTTGCTTTTACTAAGGCACCCAAATCCAGTGCCTATTTCTCCATTGCTTTCATAATTCTTGTAAATTACTGAAAGCAGTATTCAGAGCAAGCACACACACACACATGAAGAAAAAAAACACAACTAAGACTGTTAGTGTGAGAGTCGTGAGTTTTCTCTCACACAAAGTCCTGTACCAGGGTTAAAAGATGAACGCAACTTGCAGCTTTTTGGTCTTTAGAGATGTTTATTCAGTTTCTTATCTCAAGGTCCACACACCGCTAGCACCTAGCTTACCATGCTGGAAAACTCAGCTGTCAAGAATGCCAGCCGAAGAATTCCAAGGTCTTTTTAAAGATTTTTAGTGCAATTAACTCTTAAAATGTACTATATTTACAGTTTTGTGCCAATAATCACTACCTATTCTAAACATGCAATTTCTGCATCAAACCCATTCTACCAATGTCTTTGTGCCACCGTTACAGCAGAAAATGGAGGAGGAGGAGGAGGAGGAGGAGGAGGAGGAGGAGGAGGAGGAGGAGGAGGAGGAGGAGGAGAAGGAGGAGGAGAAGGAGGAGGAGAAGGAGGAGGAGGAGAAGAAGGAGAAGGAGAAGAAGGAGAAGAAGAAGAAGAAGACGACGATGACGCCCAAAATCCTTCATCTTGCTCTCATCTATCTCCATTCTAAAAACCCAAAACTACAAATTTTCACCCTGTGACAAGCTAAACTACTATTTATTTCAAATCTTCATTGCTTTTAATTCATCTCTAAGTGTTGGAAGTTTTTCCCATGGATTAAGGTCAAAGGCAATGCTTTCCTGGGGTCCCAGCCAGGGTCTCAGAGCCCCCAGGGCAGTTTGAAGGATTTCCCATGAGCCCTGGACTCCAACAGTTCCATTTTACTTTCTGATAGCAATCACTATCCCAAGATATTCTAAATTTAGTGTATCTTATCTCATTTACAAACAAGCTAGCCACCTTCTCCCCAGGAATACTTCACTTCTCTAATGTAAGAAACTATTTTCACTTTCTTTCAAGAGAGTCTAGAATAGGAGCAGTATTTGAACACCTCAAATTACAGTGCCTCAGAGTACCTCAGTGGTTTGATTTAAGGAGCTGCCTCATAATGGGAACATATCACTAGATGAGGTATTCCTAATAAATCTATTACCTTGACACAACAGCAAAAATAGATGTTCCTCATTTCACAAGGGGAGAAACTGAAGCGCAGAAAAACCCTTTAGTGATGTGTAATCAATGAGTCAGAGTAAACAAAAGGAAAGGAGGATATCAGGAAAATCTATATGGCTGAAAAGAGAGAGAGAACAAAGAGCTGGGTAAAGTTTGGTTGAAAGGATTACAGTGATCTTAATGTGCACTTGCCCATTTAAATGCACAGAAATAGCACAGTTAGAGCTGAAAAATTTGGTACCTGTCTTTTTAACTGACTGGAAAGAAGTTATTCTGTTTTCCTTGAGTCGCTCCTAAATTACTTTGTTTGGATATATGGGGTGGGGGGGGAACCAACAAACAAACAGTAAATAACTCCACAAAACACGTAAGTTCCTTGATATAGTATAGCTCCCAGAAAAACAGCTGTTCATGGTTCTTAGCGAAATTCACTAAGAATGGTCCTGATTTTTGTTCTTGTTTTTTCTGTTCCTTCATACATAACTGCAGACAGATTTTTAACCCTTGGAGTTCTACATGTGTTCAAGCTGTAACATGCATCTAAGACTTCTCTTTATAAAATTATTATGCCATTTCAGATGAAGTGCGCAAAATCAGTGTCCAGTCAGAATTCTCCATCTGCAGGTGCCGGTAGCAGCATGTAACCATCATTTGACACAGAATGAAATGGTCACAGAAAGCCATAAAAATATATACCACACTCAGCAAGGAACAAATTGAAAGTATCAACAAGAAAGCCATGAATAAGAAGCAAACCAAACTGATACCTCTTGGAGTCCTTTTTTTTTTTATCAGAAGGATATAGGACTTATGACCAGGAGCACAGGAATATAAGGAAAATATTTTTCCACACGTAGGAGGTAGACTGTGGAGCTATAAAAAGAAAATGATCAGGGAGACACACAATCAGTAAAGCTGCACAGTAAACATTCCCCTTCTATGAAAATTCGTAAGATCTTTCTGTTTCCCTTACTAAATCACAATAAGTCAAAATCTAAAACACATTCATAAATTAAACAAATGCAACCCACCCCACCCCACTCCCATCTAGACAAAGAGATTCTGTTTTGATAATTTTGAAGGTCATGTTTTTAGAAGGGACTTAATTTTATAAAGAAAAAAATAGTTGTCAAAAAGAAACTGGATTTATTTTTTTCAGAAGACTAAGAAATATGTCAAAGTTCACATTAAAAATAAGACTAATAAGGCTTTCCCACAAACAGATTTTTTTCCGGGGGAAAAAAAATATTTTTGAGTGAGAAGAAAAGCCACAGAAAATTCTGAAGCAGCCATAGCAATCTAATAACCTCTTCCACATCTCAGACTAGTAAAGAGCTGTTGTGAACTAGTAGATTGACATTTTTTCTATAGGTGTTTTCTCTTTCTCCTTTTAACGATGACACATTTCTTGTATAAGAGATGTTGTGAAGAAATTTCTGGGCATTCACGCACATGAAAGAGAGGAAACAAAAGGTGGAATTTACTCATTTTTCCCTTCCAAATCTAGCATCAATGAAATAAAGTCTAATAAAATGTTAATGCAACTTTGATAACAACTACAACACAGATTGCTATAGATTAGTGATTTTGGTAACAAAAAAAACCCCAAAGCACTTAACCAAAAACAAACTCACCTGGAGCCAAGTTAAAAACTCAGCTGGAACCATCTAGTACTTGAGAGACACAGACCCTTTAAATGCCAGTGGTCTCTATCCTTCTTAGTTTCAATGTGAACAATTAATGTATTACACTACAGCTTGAGTATATTCCATGTGTGGATTATAGTCTCGTAAAACAGTTCCATCAGCATCATGATGTCTTTGTTCTGGTGTACCCAGAATAAACAATATTCAGGAGAAGACACTGAACTACTCATTAAACTACTCTCAATCTATTTCATGTTGTAATGATGCAGTTCCTCCAAAAAAAATGTTTGTCTTCATTGCAAGTGTTCATCAGAAGGAGCAGACAGTAGCTGAAATGCAATTTACAATAAAAAAATCAAAGTGGTTAATTGGGGTATGCATCAACCATTTAGTGGATGTAATAAAGAAACATGCAGAGAAAACTAATAAAAAAAATCCTAGGTTGATGCATATAACTCCTTGTTAAATTTTAAAGCTGTACATGAAATATAGGGAACTGTAGTCAAAATTGTATTAGCAATTCAAACTCCAGTCACAAGCTGTAGCCCAGCTGTCTACAAGAGGCAGGAAGGATTTCAGTTTGCATTGTCAGATTTTCTTTAGAGGATGGAAAAGCATAAAATGTGATCTTTCTCGTGGTCACCAGAAACGGGTAAAGATTCAGCAGATTGGTTATTTTGATCCTTATAACAGCAGGCAGTCTAAGAACATAGTAGCAGGATGGCAATTTAAAGCCAGCAGGGTAGGGAATAAACTACTCAAAATTACAGAAATGGAATAAGTGTGTCATCTGACCCAGTCTTCTTCTGTGAGAACGTAACCCCATTAGTGGATGAGAGAAAGGCTGCGGGTGTTGTCTACATGGACTTCAGTAAAGCCTTTGACACCATTTCCCACCACATTTCCCTGGAGGAACTGGCTGTTCATGGCCTGGATGGGTGTGCCCTTTGCTGGGTAAAAAACCTGGCTGAATGGCCAGGCCCAGAGAATGGTGGTAAATGGAGCTAAATCTGGCTGGTGGACAAGTGGTGTTCCCCAAGGCTCAGTACTGTGGCCTGTCCAATATCTTAATTGAGGATCTGGTTGAGGG
This sequence comes from Hirundo rustica, assembly GCF_015227805.2. Classification (NCBI taxonomy): domain Eukaryota; kingdom Metazoa; phylum Chordata; class Aves; order Passeriformes; family Hirundinidae; genus Hirundo; species Hirundo rustica. Next base: position 104,217,849 of record NC_053451.1, on the reverse strand, counting down.
GGCTGAAGACACCCTTAGTCAATTTGCAGATGACCCCAAGCTAGCTGGGGGTGTCGATCTGCTGGAGGGTAAAAAGGCTCTACAGAGAGATCTGGACAGCCTGGATTGATGGCCTGAGGCAAATTGTATGAGGTGCAACAAGGCCGAGTCCCAGGTCCTGTACTTGGGTCATGACAACCCCAGGCATCACTACAGGCTTGGGGAAAGCAGCCTGTTGGGAAAAGGACCTGGGAGTGCTGGTTGACAGCAGTGGAACGTCAGCCAGCTGTGCCCAGCTGATCACGAAGGCCAATGACATCCTGGCCTGGATCAGTGCTAGTGTGGCCAGCAGGACCAGAGCAGTGGTTGTCTCCATCACTCAGCACTGGCAAGATCAGTTTGGGGGCCCCTCACTATAATGTGTTTTAACACTGAAGTGCTGGAATGAAGGGCAACGAAGCTGGGAAAAAGTCTGGCGCATAAGTCTTAAAAGGAATGGATGAGGGAGCTGGGGGTGTCTAACCTGTGGAAAAGGAGTCTGGAAGGGGTGGGGGCCAGATTTTATTGCTCTCTACAACTAAGGTGGTTGTAGCAAGCTGAGGGTCAGTCTCTCAGTTACATTTATAAGCAACAAGAGATAGGACAACAGGAAATGTCCTAAAATTGCACCATGGGAGGTTTAGATTGGATATTAGGGAAAAGGGTTGTCGAACATTGGAACAGGCTTCCCAGGTAAGTAGCTGAGTCCTCCTGCTGGAGGTATTTGAACAGATGTGTAGTTGTGGCACCTAGGGACGTGGTTTGTGGTAGACCTGCCATTGTTGGGTTAATGGTTGAATTCCATGATTTTCTTTTTCAAACAAATTATTTTATGTTTCTGTGTTCCATATTTTGCTTATTTATGGCTAAATCTAAAGCGAAATCAATTCCTTTAACTTCCTTGGTTTCTAACCCAAGCATTTAGAGACAAGGACTGATAAAATATTGCACTATAGTCATAAAACAAAGAGATGTTTAGATGTTTTAGTCCAGAGCCCTTCTGTTGTAGTGCATGGTGTAACAAACATTTACAAAAGACAGCTCACAGATCTGCCTGTTCTGCACAACATGACACAAGCTGAAGGCGGTAGCAGAAGATCAAAAGTCACCTGCAACACATCAAAAGAAAAAAATTATGAAATGCCCTGGTTGCCGTAGGATGTACGTGACACTCTTCTGTTACCCAGGAAAAGGTAAACCACATTCAACAATCCCTGGCCTTCTGACCTGGGAAAACTTCCTCCTGCCTTCATATCTAGTCATTAATTTAATCCTGACTCTATAAATTCAGTACGTCAGCCAGACACTTCCCAGCATCCTGTCTTGCAACCACATCAGAAAGCTGACTTACATTTCCAGGGAAAAGGAGGGGAACATCTCCTTGCCCTACCAGCTGTGCCCTGATGTACCGGATCGCTGTGGTACAAATGGAATGCAAACAAACAGCAATGCCGCATCCTTCCAGAACATCTGAGGCTCCACCTGCTAACTCCTATAATTACATTATCCTTCCTTGCAAATACCTCATACTGGTGACTCAGTGCTATTTTATAGTCAAAAAAAGCTTCACGTGTCTTTTTGCCACCATTCCCTATTATGGTTTAAAGTTTACTGCAGAAGTTTTCATTTGAAGACCCTTTCAGCAATGCACCCCCACATTTCTATCTTTTTCATAACATCATGCTGTCTCTGCTTTCATTATTCCAGGGGAGAAGAGCATCAGTTTCTCACTACTGATGGAGCCATGCTTTGACTTTCAAGAGCAATCAGCTTTGGTGTCTGTGGCCTCTATAAACACAGACCTGTCCCTTTCTGCAGTGATGCTAATGGATATTGTGTCCCATAGCTTTTTCACTCCTTCAAACAACAGCTCCCTGCAAGCAATAGTAAGTGGAGAGAAACAACAGAAAAGTGAAAAGAAATGAGAAATAAATTGTTTATGGTAGCAGAGAGATTAGTGGTGGAGGCGTGTTTCTGAAAATTATTACTTGGTGACTATTCCTCATCAAGTTTCCCAAAGTCCGTATGAAATTTTCCAAAGCTAAAACGGCAGCATGTTTCAGCCATTTGTGGAGGGGTTAAAATCAGACAGAATGTAGTAATTATCTTTTCACAGCATGATGTATTGCCATCTTGTGGCTGGTTTACCTATACTGTGCTGAAAATGTGAGTAAGATAAGTGCAGTTTTCTTTTTGCAATCTTATGTAAGCATAACCATTTAAGAAATGTATGGGAGGTTGATTGCAAGTGAATGAAGTATCACATAAATTGAAAAAAAACTCAGATAACCTTAGTACTATTCCATCAAACTATTTCTCCTTTATGTGTGGCTGCTGTTTTTCTCAACGGTAACATCATCAAAACTGTAACATCAGTCATCAACAAAATGCAAAGATAAAAGCTATATTGCAACAGAAGTGTATTAGTTACATGTTTATATGTCCTGCTCAATAGAATGATTCTTTCTTTAGGTGTATCTCCAGAATACCCACATAATACATATCTGCACAGAAAATTAAATACAGTACAGGGAAGGGATCTCTGCTCGGCAATATACATCAGCCCAAGACATGTCTTCCTGAACAGCAGCAGACTTGGGCTGGCACTTTAATGCTTTCCTGGATTAATGCCCATAGATCTGAGTTGATATAAAACTGTCCTGCTTTAGTGACAGTGAGAAGAATAAATGACAAAGTAACTCTTAGTGTTTGCATCATTCCTTTGATCTCACTCTCTTTCATAAAGATGCAAATCAGATAAGACAAAATCAAGAGAAAAAACAGTGGAATCAAGTGAAGTTACACTGGTAAGAGATAAACATTAAAACAAGATAATCACTCTCAGTTACCATTTAACAATCTCCCTTAGAAAATCTTCTGTATTTTTAAGTCTTTCACACTTATTCTTATGTTGTCTGGATTTGAGTGCTCTGTATTTAAGAAACCTGAAGTTTCTTCAGTCTGAAGAAGGTGACATGCCCATTTGATCTGCTGCTTCCAAAGGTGGCTGAAGCAATTTCCCTGCAAAAGAGTTGTGAACATTTACATGCCTTCAGTGTTTGCATGGGGGTCTCTGGGGGGAAAAAAAAAAAACAAAACAAAAACAAAAAAACAAAACAACAACAACAACAACAAACCACCCTGCAGATCCAAACAGACCTCTTTCCTGTGGTCTGCCCCATAGTTGTGGCCAACTGTTTTCTAGCAGAAACAAGAATTACCAATTTTCACAGACTTCCACACAGGAGAGATGAACAAACAGATGGCAGAACATGACCCTGTCATCAACCACTGTTCCCCACTGATAACTGTTGATACCAACATGTAGTTCCAAGAGCAGTTCTTAGACAGTCCTGTGGCTGCAGCACACAAAGCTCACACTAAGCAAAAAAATCATCCAGAAAAACACTGACCTTCACAGGAAGCAGGGATGAATCACTTCCTTTTTATAGTTCTCTACACTCCATTTTGCTTCTATGGGAGATTGGAGCAGAGAAACAATCCCAGTGTTCATTTGCTGTGAAGGAAAGAAAAAACATGGAACTGATTTCCAGATATAGTTTCTCATTCAACTGTGTCACTTTTAGCAGTTTAAACAATCCCAGGCCTCCTTCCTCACTGTCTTCTCCATCTTTGTGATTCAATGCAAGTGCTTTTGCCCCGAACTCTAAGAGACCACTGTCCTGTCCGAAAAATAACCTGCCCAGATGAACTTGGCTATTTTGTACCTGATCCCTTAGGTAATTCAGTGCTCACCTACATGGGCAGTAGAAGAGAGAGAAGATTTAACGCTGCAGCAATTAGCTATGGGAACAGTGCGTGCGTAGCAGGTAGAACCTGCTTTCTTTCATGCTGAATTCCTGAAATGTGCATCAAGTTTCATCTATAGAGTCCTTCTTCCTTTTTCAGGAAGTATACATTTTCAGGAAGCATTAAGCTTTCAGAAAGCTGTCTCAAAAAGCTCAGACCAATTAGGACTGTGTTTGTACTGCAATTTGGGCACTACAGAGATAGAAAATATCTATACATAAATGGGAATTTTAAAGTTGCCTTGGCACTTTTCTCTAATGGATTTGAACATCTGTTTTGAAGTGTGACTGTACTTGTGTAACAATTCCCAGGGTACTAAATCTATTGCTTGAACAGAGCAAGTCCAGATCCTTCCGTGCTAAAAACCCAAGTGCCACAGGATTGCCAGTTTTCCCTAGATAAGCAATTAATTCAGCAGGTAGCGGCAGCAGATACTGATGTGCCCACACAGTGGGTTGTGTTCTACATAACCAACCTCTAAATTTCACTCTCAACACTTTAGATGATGAGAAGGAGAGGTGAAGCTGCTGGCCAGACTGAATTAACTTGTCTGTGTTCCAAGTGAGCCCCTGATTGCTGGTGTTAATAAAACAGGCAGCAGAAGGTGACCTTCAAACTCCGTCTTCACTTATTTTTGATAGTCTGGAAATAGAAAGGCCATAGTCTGGGCATGAAGAAGACACAGCAGCCTCAAAAATGAGCTAAACTATGGTTCATATTTTTTTCAACTATGCTGTGAATTCTGAACCAGTTGGCAAAATGGATCAGCCACTAGAGTTGAACAGAGCATGGCTGGGGCCCTGAAGTCATGTTCAGTTTAGCTATGAGTTATACTGGGAGGCATTATGTATTTAAGGTCTGTCCTAGGGGTGACTTTATGATGCTTCTATCCCCAGGTTATGCTGGATGTTACATTCTGCACCTTTCAGACTGGTTCTGAGAGCAAAGGGAGGAGAAGCAGCACACAGTTTGTTTGCAGAAACTGCACTTGCTCCCCACATCCTTCTCCTGGGCTGTGCTGTCTGCAGCACGGACAGTGGGAGAGAGCTCTTCAGTTAGTTTTTTTTTAGCTAGCTGAAGCAGAGAAGTTGCCCAGACTGTGGCTTTTCTTTTTCTTGGAGCTGTTCAGCCCTGCTCTGGACTGGAAACCCAGAAGAGCACTGGGAGCTCACACCTGTGGCCCACCAGGACTGGGATGTGGCATTTTTCCAGTGCCAGAGGAACTGATGAGAGATTGAGTGAGCTGAGCTGTACCCCACGACAAGGACTTTCTGAATTTGCCATCTCTTCAGAACAGCACAAGGTTTTACTGTTTAATGTTATTCATCTTTTATGCTTGTGAATACTTTGCTTATTAAATAATTTTTTTTTCCACTTTTCTCCAAGGAAATATTTTCCCAAACCAGTTGAGGGAGGACCTGCTTGAATCTGCTTTCTAGAGGGACTCCTTTGGAAGTTTCCTCTCAAATTTGCCCTAAACCAGGACAAGGTCCAAGTACATGATGACACTTGGCATTTCCTAGAAGCTGATAGCTGCAGGTAGTGGCAGGGAACAGGCTGTGGTGCAGCAGTACTGTCAGTGCTGGCAGTCTTAATGCAGGGTGACTGCAAGTGCCCAGAGGTTTGCTCCTGTTCAGTTTTAGCATTTCTGCTTTCTATTTAGAATGAACACTCCTCCCTAGGTAACTGCAAGTAGGGTGTCCCAGGAGCTGCAGGGAGCCCCTAGCAGGAGTGTCTCGGGACACAAAGGAATTGTCATCAATGACAGAAGGTACCATTCAAAGGAAAATGTGAATTTGAAGTACAAGTCGTTTAAAGAGGTCTCATTGGAAAAAATGTGCCTTCATCTGGAGTTACTGATTTCTGTCCAGAGAGTCAATCACTACATATTATGGATAATATAAATGCATTTCTTGATAAATTAAACCTTTGAGTGCTGTTTCTATTGTTGGTGGTGTTTTTTTACTTTGAACCATATTAAAGGAAAAAAGGGTATTGATTGGACCTAGCAGGTGGTAAAGGAATTTATCCAGGCTGCAACCTTTTCAAATCCAGCCAGTTTCAGCTTTCCTATTTTAAAAGCATTAACCATTTGCTCTGTGTCTGGCAGTCAGAGAAGAGAAAATATGGAATGCAATGAAATCACTTTACTTCTAGGGAGACAAGTGGAAGGAGATGAGGGTTTTAGTAATGACTTCAAAGTTGTTATCATGTCATCTCTGATGCATATATGAAGTTAAGCACCTTGGAAAATGCTGAACGTATCCTCTGTAGAATGCAGTGTTGAAGCTATCTTGAGAAAATTGCCTACGCTGAAATCAGACCTGAGAAGCATCCAAATCACATAGACTGGGAGAGAAAATATCATGTAAGGAAAATAGAAGAAAAAGCACCTAAATAAGAGGTTTAATTCAAAATCATTCTTGAAAAGTACAGCTACTGGAAAACAAGGAGGGGGAATCATAGACTGTAATCTCAATCTGCAATTTCATTAAAAGCAAACTAGATATCATGGAAGCATTTTTTAGGAATCAGAGAATATCTGTGTTTGTAGTACTGTTAAAACCTTAAAGATGAAAATAATTTACAATTATAGACATTTATAATGCTGTACTTATATGTAACACTTTGTAGAAACAATGAAATGGGTTTTAGGTGCATCAACCCGAGCATCTGAAATGCCCTTGCATCACCTCCTGAATTCAGTGGGGGGTTTCTGAGCTTCCTCAAATGTTACTTTAGCCAGGGGGAAAAAAAAAAAATCCTGAAAACAACAGAATATTTCATTTATAAGGATTTTTGAATCAAGAGCAGAAGATAGGTGTCACAGTATTTTGGGCTTAAGTGTAGAAATTCACTTTCTCAAGATCAAGTCTGGCAAGGCAGCTGTAAAACTCTGTTGCTTCTAACAAACTCCCCTGATATCTCCAAGGAAAAGTCCTGATTTTTTCAACATTTTCTTGATGTGTACTTTATGCTAAGATTCTGCTGATAAAATGGTTGTATAACAGATGCAGATTTGCTCATGGTACACTGGAAGGCAAGAAGTGACAACACACTGATTCCCACAAAGATTTTTCACCCAAATGATGTTTGTCACTTTATATTCTATATCCTTCATCCCACCACTCCTGCCTAGATGATGGATGGGACTCAACTCCTGCTCCAATGATGTCTGTGATGGCTTTAGCTGCAGTGCAGAAGACTCCATGAGCATGTGTCACTTTTCTTAGGTTAGGGTTGTAAAATAAAAGGTGTGACCATAGCACAAAACAAAACTACCAGGATACATGGCCTTGATTGTCATTCAGTGTGAGAAGAACTTCATTATAATCTATACTTACAATTATTATACTTACTAATCTGGTTATGATAAACAAAGCTGTGAAATAAAAGGTTAGCTTTACATTATTTGTCTGCTTGAAACGGCACTTACTGCTGCTGGAATTCCATGTTTATCACATCCCACATGCTGCCAAGCCAAATCTGCCCTATTTTGAAAGAAATTATAAATTCAAATTGGTTTATGCCAGTCCTAACAACTTCACCAGGAATCTAAAAGCCCGTGTGGTTGGCAGCATCACCAAGAAGAGAGGTTTTGAAAGGTTTGGAATAGGAATCAAGTGAGCAGAGCTGCAGGTACTAGATAATGCAGAAAGGACACCCATCCTTCCTCTGCTGAATGTTAATGGAGTGGGGGGAGCACGGGAAGGATGATAATCACTGGAAGCTGCAGATGTGATTCTGGAGAGATAAATGGATTTTGATTAAATATCAGGATGCATTTTCTCTTTTTTATTCATCTTACTGTTCAACACAGAATGACCCTTTGGATGCAATCCCAATCCCTGCTGAAGTCTGCCATCACTTCAGTAGACTCAGTATGACACTTTCTAAATTACTTTAATCCCTTCAGAAGAATGCAGGCAGTAAGAACCCTTTTTGACACCTTGGTGAAGTCATGAGTATCTCTAGTCACACTTGAATGCAGCTGCTTGAGACTGTATGTCCATTTCATTTTAGCAAAACAAATTGATTTCCTGAATGCAGTAAGAACAGGTTAAGACTTAGTTCCAGCTCTGCATACTAATACCAGGCAAAGAAAAATCCATGTATGTAGACAAAAATGTAAACAATAGAAGAATTGAGGGTTTTTTTAATCACATCATTTAGCCATCCTGATTTTATTATTATAATGTAAACAACATTTATGGAATAAGCAATTCAGGACACAGTCAGATCTGAAGCCTTCCAGTCACAATCAGGGAGAAAAGTTACACTTATGATCTAACTCTCTTGAAGATATCATGATCCACCTCCCAGTTATCCTATTAGAAAACTGCACTTCTGCCCTCAGATTTCTAGAATTTCTTACCTTAGTTTTTAACAGACTGCACCTTTAGGAAAGGAATAAGCCTGACTTTGTTGTATTTACTTCAGCCATTAAATGTCCAGGACTGTGCATAGTGACTGTGGGAGAAGAGAGATGGGAAAGTCCATCCTGCAGTCCTTGGGAAGTAATGCTCCAGTTGCTTTGCAATACAGCCCCAGCTGTCCATGTTGCTCTGAGCCCTTTGTGCCCAAAGTGCAGCCCCTTTCAACCAAGTCCAGTGCTTTTGATATGAAACTTAATTACGGCCACTAACCCCGAACACACCTCAGCTAAGGCTGAGATCTCTGCCTTCACAATAATATTGAACTAAACGGAATAAAAAAGAACAATAAATTACACCTGTTTCCCCAGGTCAATTGGCTTTTCCCATGATAGAAATCAATGTTTCTACATCTTGGTGGCCTTTCAGTGGAGTTCTTTGCCATCATTTATGCCAGGCTCATATCCAAGGAAATCAACTATTCCCTACTCAGCTCAGACTTCCTAGCCCATGGTACAAACATCCTCCATGGTGTTGATCTCCTCCAACGTGGGTTTTTTTGGCTATTCCTCAATGTCTTATCTCACTTAGAAACACAAAAACTGCTACAGTGCATCAGGTTAAATGCCAGTTTAGCCCAAATCATGGACTTAACAGCACTTACTAACCAGTATTTCAGGAAACAGAGGTATCCCGTGATGTAATAGAAGTACAGTGATAAAATAAATGCAGCTTTCCAGCAATTAGCTGTTTAGGAGCAGATATTTGGGAACTTTTGCTGGACCACAATGTTTAATTCTCAGAAAGTTGATACTTTTTATTTCATTTAATATCTACTTTTTAATCCTCTTGGCCTTTTCTTGCAAAGAGTGCCATGACCTAATTTTGAATATTGTAAAAAATACTTGCTTTTGTGTGGGTGTTTGTTTGTTTTTAATTAATTGTTGATAATATAATTGGATAGCTCCTCAACCCCAAGGACAAAAAATTGCATTTTCAAATTCCCAATTCACCTTCCCTAAACCATTTATGATACTACAGGCTTTATCATATTACCTTCTCATCCTTCTCTTTTCCAGACTGGAGAGCCAAAGTCTGTCTTTGCTGTTGTGTATCTTTGATCACCTTTCAGCCCTTCTCCAGCTCATCTCCAGCTTTGTTGTACCTGCCTTGAGGCTGCTGGGGAAGAACTGTACACTCCTTCAAGCTGTGGAAGCACTGTGAATTTATGCAGTGACATAAGAACATTTTCTGGGTTTACTCCATCTCTTTTTCAATAATTTGTAGTGTTTCATTTGTTCTTTTGACCTCCCATGAGCATGGATCAGATGTTTCCAGAAATCTATTCACAGTCACTCCAAAATTTATTTCCTGGAGAGTGATAGCTAATTTAGAGCCTGTTAATATGTATGAATAGTTTCAGTTATTTTTATTCCATTTGCATTACTTTGCACTTATGAGCATTAATTTTCATTTGTCATTTTATTAGCTAGTTACACAGTATTATGAGATTCTGCTACAGCTCTTTGCAGTCAGCTTTAGATTGGACTGTTCTGAATAATTTGTTGTCAGCTGCAATCATCTCAATGCAGTATTTATCCCCTTTTCTAGCTCTTTCCAGTGCTCATACTTTCCATGCTCTGCACCACACAGATTTTTCTAGAACTTGGTCATCGCCCCCTTCTCAGTCCTTTTCCAGGCTTCCTCCTCAGAACACCCATGAAAAGAAAGATGCTCCTGAGTCTCCCATTCAGTTAGCACATCTACAACAGGCTGTCTGTGTGGGATTCATCCCACCTAACTTTAGATGGTGACATCTATTTCTGAGCCAAGTTCTCCCTATAATGAAATAGAGAGGAAATAGGCAGTGCTACAGTGGAAGTGATCCAGCTCTAATGTAAATGTCTAAATGCATCGGATGATTCATGTCCTAAAAGTGTTTATTCCTCCTCATTGACTCCAAGGGAGTCTACAGTGAGTGGAACAGATGCAGATTATCTACGTCAGAGGCAGAGACATCATAAATTAGGTGAGAAGAATCCTGCTTTTCCCACGCACCTCTCATTGGGCTACAACCACATCATTTTTCTGATAGACTAAAAATCTAAGAATCACATTCTTTAAAGGCCTCAAAGCTGGAATAGGGAAGGACTGGGCTTACCAGAAGTCTACAGGGCTGCATCTTTGTGATTTCCTATGCAGGGATGTGGAACTCCCTTTCTCCTGTATGCCACATGGCAAGGGGCCCACGTGTAGCCAGGAGCTGGTCCAGCTGGATGCAGGCTTTCTAGAACACAGAGGGCATAGCTGTGCACAGGAAACATTTCACATGCCCTGTCCCCCATTCCTGCATTATCCTGGCTCCAGAGTACCATAATGTCGCCACAGTTACTATCAGAATGCTTTGATTTTCTGCTTTTTCCTTGGAAACATGATTTGCATCATTGCATCATTTCTGTAGCGTCATGCCTTCCACGGAAAGAGCAACCTTATAATGGATACGTGTACTTCAGCTTCTCTGCCCCAGCTTACTCACCATCCTTTCCATTCCAAATCACCTGTCACAGCAATCAAGAGTCATGCCTGGCAGGGCATCATTCACTTACAGCTTTCAGCTTCTTCCCTCCAGAAGTTAATGGTAAAAGCCACATTTCTAAAAAAGCAATGTTCCCAGAACAGTCCACTGAGGTAGCTAATATAATCATGAGACACTTGGTTTACAGACAATAATATAAAGGAAAAGTGCTGAACTCAGGGTGTTTAAAAAAAAAAAAAAATATTCTAAAGAAATCTTCTTCTTTTTCCTTTATGCAATATCCAGGGCACAAATATCCGGGGATAATCTTGTTCTAAAGCTTTAAAATGTTACTGCAAATTAATGTGCACTGGCAAGTACCCTTAAGCAACTGAACTACTCTGAAAACATTGTTTATAAAAATACTTGTTCCTCTGTCAAGGAAATAGTCACAAAACATAGCCTATAAAAAAATCTTTAAAATTTGAATTATTTCTTTTATCTCCAATTAGACTACAAGGCAATCTTCTGACCCTAGCTTGGATTAAATACTGTCTGAGATAAGAGCTATGAAGCAATAAGAAAAAGTGTAGTAGACAGACAATACTGCTTCTTGCCTCAGGAGAAATGGAAATATTGAAGATGGCAACACAATCTTTTATTCATTTTTATTTTATTATAATGTTCTTCACTAGAGCTGAATTTGGAAGACAGAAACCACTGGACACGGGTTTTGGCTTGGAATTCATGTCCAGAAACTGGTGAGTAATTCCAGCCCAGGAATGGCAAAGGAGAGCAGCTCTGCTCCTGAAAGAAAGATTGAACCAAGAGAGGAGACAGCAAAGGATTATTTAAGACTATTCCATGATGAAAATGAATGTCATTAATCTTATTGCCTAATTTTTAATCTAACATTTAACACAGACATCCTGTACATTTTTCCACATAAGTAATGGGAGGGACTTTGCAAAATCACTTATGTACTCCCAGAAACCATCAGAACAAGATGGAAAGCACTGGAATTCAGTGTAAGACCCTACCAAATGCCTGATAAATAAAACTTTAAGAAACTCTGGCATGGAGATGGAGGAGGCTAAGCTAATATAATGAGGCATAGAAAGAAAAATCAAGTGATTGCTGTAATAAACGGTTACTGTATGAAGGTAGAGTTCTTCTGTGCTGTGGTACAGTGTGGATGTTCCAGCTGAGTGTTCCCCTCTAGTCCATTTTACAGTCAGGGGAGAAAAAACAGATATTCTGGGGTATAATTAATTTTTTTCTTAAATTAGACCCTTAAATCAGGACACAGCTGTGGAAACCCCACACCCAGAATCCTGTCTTGTGAGCAGGCTACCATCCCTGTATTCCTACTGCTCATTTTTCTTAAGGCATTTTCTAGCTATTATTGAATGCAAATTATGTGTCTCAAGAGCCTTATTATTTATCTGCTCATTCAGAAAATCTCATTGAGCTGCATTCTTGTGTAACTGCTTAGGACCTGCACAAATGCTAATGGAGCACTCATGCTTGTCTGAAATTGATTCCTCTCTGCCCTCTAGAAGAGTTTTCCATAGGGCTTCTTCTTCCCAGAGCTATTCATAGAGCTTCTTCTTCTCCCATAATTATTTTTTATTTTAGGAAATTAACAGACTTGCAGTTACAAACTTGAATTTTGGCATTATGTGTGTATTATATACCATATCTAGAAAAAATGTATATGATAAATACTCTCCCTCATCAAAGGTTATTTCAACAGTCTGAGGCCCTTTTGACAGCCCACATGTGCCATGAGCCCCAGGGGCCATTCACAGTCAGTATTAACTTCAATTTATGTAAATAATTTTTAAAAATGAAAATTTTCCTTGTTTCAAAGTGGGCAATTGAAATCTAAATTAAAGTAATATAAGACAAGTTTTAGGAATCCTTTTAATGAGTTTTTTAAGATTTCACCGATACTGCTTCTTTTTTTTTTTTTTTTTTTTTTTTTTTTTTTTTTTTTTTTTTTTTTTTTTTTTTTTTTTTCCCCTCAGTCACACAGATGCTGCTTTTCAGAAATTGTCATACAGTTTACAGAAGTGGCTAAAAGTTTTCTCTATTTTGCCTACCAGGAAACTCGTTCATCTCATTTTAAGCACTTAATTCTTGAGTGTTCAGAATTAGTTACATCAGATGAAATCTTGGAAAAGATCCTTTTAACTACAGCAGGTCCAAATTTCACCCCAGGCTAGATTTTCAGAACAACTGCTAGTTCCTGACTCTGAGAGAGATCAGTGGAAGTCCCAAGCACTCAGAGAAGCAAAAAATCTGGGTCTAGATATAGGAAGCCCAGGTTGAGCATCTCAGTTCAAGCACTGCTTTTGAAAATTTGCCTGCACATGTAAGAATTTATCACTTTAAATGATCTACTCATGATCTGCCCACTGGGCTGCAGAGCCTAAGCTGTGAGATTTCTGTCACAGTTACAGCTAAGGTAAAAAGCCAAAAATGGCGCTTTTTATCAATACAGCTCTTATTGTAATTTGAGTGCTTTGGATTGCTCATTGCAGCTTTGCCTCATGCAGGCCAGACACGGAGGGAGGCAGAGGATCTTGACAGAGATGAATAATGTAGTTTAGACAAGGCATTACGGGAGCGTCTGTCTGCTTTGGTATCTCCCTCTGCTTTTCCAGAGGGGATAATGGGCTTTGACATCTTGCCAGCCCTGCCATCCCGGAGAAGAGTTCATTGCTAGTTCAGCTCTGAGTGTCTCCTGTTTATCCACCATCAACCACAGCAGTCTTAGGAAATTATTTCTGTCTGGTATTTCCATCCTGGAAAGCTACCTTACAATGCACAAAACAGTGTTGTTACTTGCACGGCTCACAGAGATCTCCAAGGAAATAACTCCTGCATTTTTCCCCTATGCACGGGGCAAACATATAGGAAGTTTCTGTCCATTCTATGCATAAAAAAATGTGATGCATATTTTTATTTTACTTACTCCATTTTTTTTTAAATTTATTTTTGTGTCTCTTGACTCTTACATATTAAGCAACAGTCTTCCAAAACAGCTACTTCCTGGCAAAGGGAAATTAGAATCCATTGAAGAAATCCCAGATGAAACAAAATGCTCAATTTTCTGTATTGTCTCCTGGAAATGGTTTTCAGTGAGCTTGAGAGCAAAATAGTATAAATAAAATTAAGAACAGATGAAGAAAAAACTAAGAGGTGAAATAAAGAACTGAGAGAGAAATTTTCTGGTGAGACTTGCAGACAGCAAATTAAATGGAAAATCAGGAAAACTTCTTTATCTCACAGCATGTGCAGGAGGAAAACATTACACAGAATGACTGAGTTGGAAGAGACCTTTAAGATCATTGAGTCCAACCCAGCCCTAAGACCTCAACTAAACCATTGCACCGAGTGCCACATCCAATCTTTTTTTAAACACATCCAGGGATGGTGACTCCACCACCTCCCCAGGCAGACTATTCCAGTACTTTATCACCCTTTCTGTAAAAAACGTTTTCCTAATATCCGACCTATATTTCCCCTGGCACACCTTAAGACTGTGTTCTCTCGTTCTGTCAGTTGTTCTCTGGAGAAAGAGACCAACCCCCAGCTGACTACAGCCACACTTCAGGAAGTTGTAGAGAGTGATAAGGTCACCTCTGAGTCTCCTTTTCTCCAGGCTGAACAACCCCAGCTCCTCCCTCAGCCGTTCCTCACAGGGTTTGTGTTCCAAGCCCCTCACTAACCGTCCTCTGGACATTCTTGCAGCAGTATTTTAAAGGTGATGGTAAAGAAGAGGATGAAGACAAATTCCACGAGAACAGAAAAAGTAAATGAAGAAAAACAGGAGTAGGTTTGGACAACTAGGTCCAGATGCCCAAATAGGTTGGAGGATGCCACATTATCAGTGACACACTACTGTGAAATCTTTATTCTCTCTGCGCTCCCCAATGCTCTTCACATCTTATGCCTTGTGACTACTTCCAGCACCTCACTGTAATAATCCCCAGGAGCTCTTTGTCCTGCTGTGCCATTTCACCTGTTCCTGATATTCCCAGAAACCCTGGGAGCTGTAAGTGCCCTTCCCAGGGAGGCCTTCTGCAGCACCAGCAAGACCCTGGCACATACTTGCAGCTGCAGCTCCCCCACCAGCCTGTTTCCCCAGTGCTCTGCCCCATGCTCAGAACATCCTGTGTAAGGCAATGTGCTGCTCTATTCCGTCATATTTCTCCACATTGATCCACTTTTATTTCAAGCCCCCAACAAAATCACGAGGGGAAAAAAAATTCTGCTTTTACAGTTTTCCTAAAAATCTTTTTCTTCTGTCTATTCGCTGCTATGCAAGGCCTTTTTTAAGTGGCTGATGTTCTTCTGAATATACTTTATACTTCCTCAGTTTATGCATAACTTTGTCGAAACTAGAGTGTGCTTCCTCCCAAAAACTCCTCGTTCTATTCTGGTTTGTTACCCGTCCTCCTTCATGGCATTGCAACTGAAGTGAGTTATTTAGGGCAGGGACACTGTGTTTCCATTTCCATTACAGAGAGCTTACTAAGTTCTCCATGACTATAAAATAACAATTTCCCCAGCATGCTTAGATGGGGCAAGGTTGGGGGGCTCCAGAGAGGCTGGTCACTTCAAGTCCTGCAAGCCCTTCTTCTGGATGTTGTCATTCCACAAAGCATTCCTTCAAATGAGCATTTTTGTGGCTCGGCGCCAGAAAATTATGCAATGTCTGCAAAATGTGAGGCACGGAATGGATTAGTACTTTGTCTGTCAGCTGAAAATTTGGGTTATTTTCATGTTCTGGAATGAAGGTGGTTCAAAGGAATCGCGAAGCTGCCACAAACATTCTGTTAGCGTTTGTCTGTTCTGAGCTAGCACTGAAATATCTGCGGCAGCGCCGCTTCTGTTCCACCACTGTGTAGGCAAAGGATCATTGCAGAAGATGCAAAAGTGGGACACACGATCTGCAGCCCACTTAAACCCAGGAAGTTGTGCAATTAGTTTAATTCAAAGTGATAATTGACCAACTCGACTATTCCTAGGATAAAAAGAGCAGGAAGGATGGTTTGGTGCTAACTGTGTCTCAGCCACTTCAGGCTTTCTGGTTATATTCTTTATATATTTAATTAAATACATTTGAAGGACAAATCTAGAGGCTAATGAGCTTTTACAACTCCCATTGAAATTGAAAGCAGCTGCACATGTTCCCGAGGTTTTGAAAGAAATATATTCATCTCATAAAAAATACATTAGATGACCATTAAAGTTCTAAAACATGACAATAAAAGCAAATACGTTTATAATTAGTGCTGCCCCTCATTCCTTAGACACAGGCTGGCGTCTCCGCTACTCAATCAATGCTTTCCTCTTACTTTGTACTTTCCTAATTTTGCCTTCATGTTTGCAGTCAGAGTTCTTCTGGATGAAAAGTACCATAAATAAGCAAGCTGCTATTACTGCTGACCGCAGCCTATGGCATCCTCCCAAAGCTTCTTGTTTTCCTGGGTGTCAGACTGATTTGAAAGGAACTGGTTACGTGAGTGATGAGTGCTTGTCCTCATCTGGGCAAGTTGGCTCTAGAATAAATATAGGAATTTGAGACAAAGATTTCATCCTGTCCATTTAGGGACTTGCAAATGCAAAACTATTTCATGTCAGTGGTAGAGCGTGATGGTGCTGCCAGATGATGGGACAAAGCCCAGTGGTTCATAACTGATTGCTTTGGGAGACAAAGCTTTTATTTATCTTGAAAGGTAGATTATAAAAAATGTTGGCAGCTCACTCCTGAATACACACTTCATTTAATGAGACTGGAATTCCAGTAAAATGTGTCATATTAAGGAATTAAAAGTTGATGATTGTATTGACGGGGCACAGGAAATAGACAAATAGATTGTTTTAGTGGGCACAAAGATTCATTATCTTGCAAATCCTGACAAAGTACATAAAGTAAGTGTTGACAGTTTAAGTATTTTCATATAAATATTGGTAAATAATGCTGTAATATAGCAGTTGCACAAACTAATGTGTCTCTGCAGACCTTGAATAGACTGATAGGATAAATTTGTTTGAACAAGCATATGTTTTATCACAGTCATAAACACTGAGTGTGGATTCTGAGACATGTAGACTGAGATCTTGGAAAGCATGGACGCTATAAATATTGCAGAGGTCCCAACATGTAATCAGCTAAATGTGTGTTGCCTTGTATCAGCAAAGAGGAACTTCTATTGCTATAGCTAAGGCAGTGAGTATTATCATTGTTTGAGATCAAGGGGATTTGAAACACTTGTATCTGCACATCAAAGAGACATTGACAGATGGGATAGCACTCAGTGAAAGATTCAAGATGCAGAAAATGTATTTTCTTGTCTCTCTCAGTGTAAGTGATAAGTTCCAGTTTGCTGGAACTTATTGCTTGTTGTGAAGCGATAAAGTGTCAGCAAGGAGCTGGAGACTGAAGGAAATTGTCACTCTGTAGGATTCCCTGATTTCCTATCTCAGGCACTAAAGTACTGTGCATCCTGTAGAAAACAGTGGTGCAGGAGCATAGCCAAGAGAGAAAATAATTTGGAAAGGGTTTTGCTCCTTTTTATCAGGATCTAGTATTTCAGGCAGTATTTCAGTCAGCTACCACGGAGCTGACACTGAGCTGCACAAATTATTGCCTCCTTGAATGGAGAAGGCAACAAAAGTACCACAGCTCCCAGAAACAACCATCATTACGGCAGTAGAGAAAAATGGAGATATGAAGCTGCATTTGCAACAGTATACTTCCATTCTTCCATCCCTGCACTGGAATCTTCCAACAGAGATAAAGGACTAGGAGATAGAAACAGAGGGAAGACTCTAGAGTCATACCTCACAAAGGCACCCCATGAAGGATGCAAAAGGGCAGGAATAAGAGGAAAAAAATAAAAAACAGGCTTAAGGATGCCTCATATTCTAGAAGAATTGCACTGTTACAGTGATATTAGCATATAAAGAAGAGAAACTTTTCTTAAGCAGTTAGAAATGTGTGACTTTGATGGAGTCCATCAAACTTTCCTGTCTCCCAGCCCTATCAGTTCTTATAGGGGTCAGAAAGGAATGAGGGGCTGAGGATTGTAGCAAAAGGATGTTCTTGGCTACCCTGACACTTCCTCTCCTCTCTTCTCTTGGTCTCAGTTTCTTCTTGTATTTCCTCTGCATGCCTCAGACCTCGACTTGGTGTCTCTTACAGAGTTATGTAAGTCACCCATCTGGAAGCAGCGTGTTGTGCAGGCAAGGAAAGGATGCTGCTGCTTTGAAATTTAGATACAGGGGGGAAAAAAGAGTAACTCAGACACTGTGGCTGTGAAATATTGGCTGGTTTAATTATTTTTGACACATGCTTTCCCTCCATTGACTGAAGAACTATGGAAAATTTATCTACTCTTACACCTTTACAGTTACTCTGTAGGAGTGGTTTTAGCTCTGTTTTTCAGTATTAGACTTCTCTGACTAATTTTTTTCCCACTGTCTCCTTTCACAGTAATGAGGTTCTATTTGCAATACATATCAGAATGGTTACTGTAATAATATGCATAGCAGTACAAGTAAGACATGGCTGAGAACACATATTCTGCTCTTGTTTACTGTGTTTTTCCTGTTTGTTTCGTCTGGCCCTCAAACATGATGCTGCAGAATCTTTTCCTTTAAGTGAGATATGTGGTAAACTCTGCCCTCTTTTACCACAATCAGAAGCAGGGCACCAATTTCCTTAGCTCATATTCTTTTATCTTCTTCCTTCCCAGGTTTCCTTTTGCCTCAAACCAAGCCCTGCATGGACAAAACCATTTGAGTGTGACTTGAATCCGGGTGATTCCCTGACTGGGATTGTAAAGGAAACCCAGCAGCAAATACAGTATCTCTGTTTTTGTCAACCCTTCTGCTTATTTCAAACCCAAAGCACCTGAGGAAAGACAAGGTGACCATAGCAGCACAAAGGATATTTTTTTCTGAATGAAAGTGCTGCTGCTTTCCTCCACAACAGCCACAAAAGAAAGTTAATAAGTCAAGGCAGAGGTGACAGCTGGGAGAGAGAAGCCAGTGCTGTGGGAGAGAATCTAATAGATCCTCACTACATACAGGGAGAGGTTACCTGCGCTCTTCATCCAAGTTCTTCAGGTTCCCTTTCTCAAATTCTGTGTTCTGTACTCTTGGAAATAGCATTAGTGACTCAGATTGCTGAGGACTCTGCCTTTGCTGTTATCTGAGTGTCTACATACTGAGATTTGCATTTCTGGCTTTAAAATAAAATCACAGTATCTTATTTGGCACAAAGATTGAAGAAACTTTTCCAAACAATGGCTACACAATGCAGCTGCCTGTCAGTGTGAGGGTACAGTTTCAGGAGAATTTCAAATCTAAACAAACTGAAAATGCTGTTGGCATCTTCTGGTTTTTTAGTGTGTTTTAAAAGCTGATTTATATAAAAAAAAGGATCTGTCTCATTGGCATAGCATTTTTGTGGTCTCAAGATAGTAGTCAAGGTAGAATATAGACACTATCATGATCATAAAATATACAAACATTCATAGGAAAGCTTGGCTTGTGTAACAACACATTAATGAATAACAGAAATAACTCTTGAGGGATCACCTATCAACTCAAAGAAAAATCAAAATATTTGGAATATAGCATACATCTTTCATACTTGTCACCTAGTACAAGTCCCATCAAGACTGCTGATTTTATCCTGAGCTCTGCTGGTAACAGATCAGATGATCAGAGTAACACAGAATTCTTTCTCATTGTATGGGCAGGCTCTTATAAACTAAATCTTAAGAGTCTGACAGCTGATTTCAAGACAATTACCCTGGAGACTTCACTTCAGGAACTCAGTTCTCTGTGGCATGAAATTGAGGCAAAGCAATGAACTTCTTCTGTCCATTTTTCAATAGCCTTGAGAAATGTTCGATTGGACAAAATAACTCCACTGTATCCTAGGAGATATATCTCTCCTTTTTTTGCTTCTTTACTAGAGAAGTGAAACTATTCAAACTAGTCTACGTTGTCACGTGCAAGATACATGTGTAGTTCTGAGCTAGGTTCATTGAAAAATACAAATACTTTAGTCAGACACTTTGAGCAATGGCTTTTCTACATTGGTCAGAGGAAAATTTTCATTTGCAATTTTCAAATATGTTGCCAAGGCAAATGTGATTTCATAGCCAGGGAAAATTTCTTTCCAGCTCTAGTTCTCCAACATTCAAATATCAGAACCAGGCAGTGAACAGAGTATGGGCAGTGAGGTTCTTATCTGAAAAGAGGGGTCACCAAGAGCATCTCCAGAGTGGGCAGTTTTTTTTTGCTTCACTTTTTTAAAGGTTTTGCTTAATGAGAAAGTGAGCCTTCCATCAGGATGTGATTTCTACCACATTTCTGCCTGCATTGAGGACAGCCTGTACCTCAACTCACATCCATTCCATCCAGTTTTCTTTTCCAGTTCAGTAGTCTTCCTTCTTATGACTGTCTGGTTGATACTCTCTTCCTCCTTTGAAAATCACATTTTACCATGAAAGTTCCTGTGTTTGACACCATGTATTAGCTGACAAATATTACCCTACTGAATTATTCAATATTCTTTGATATTGATTTCTTCTTTATTCCTACTCCAGCATACACAAGGCTAATTATTTTGTACCAAGCCTACATCATCAAGATTAGAAAGCAATTCTTAATTTTCTGTATTGGCTGGCAGTTGCTTTCCATGGACCTTACCAGCCTAATAGAGAGAGAAGACCATGCAGTCTGACATAGCGTAGGCAGCAGCAGTAATTTTGATGCAGTTGCACTGAAAACTGATATGTGCTATTCTGCAGATGCAAAAATATTCATATATTCTTTATTAAAATTCTGACCTCAGTTTTTACTTCAGATAACAGATGCACCATGATCACGCTGTGTTTTTGCCAAATATATTTTCTATATGATCTTCATTAATACTAGACATCCTTTCAAGCTTCCATATGAAATTAAGAAGCGCTAGTGAGAAGGAAAATATAAAATATGTCCCAAAAGTGCTCAGGCATGCCAGCAACCAGTCTATTTATCATTTTAAAGCTAACCTGTTGACCCTTCTTTCAGCCATCGCTTCTTTCAAGATGTTCAAAATACAGAAACAATGAAAGCAAATCTCCTGAGACTGAATGAGTGCCATGAAAGAAAGAGTGTAGTGGAGGAAACAGTCCAGGAATACATGCATATATGATGTGACTGCTGCTGTCTTAGGTGAGATGGGCAGATGTGAGGTGAAATGGGAAGAAGAATTTATAAGAATTTTAAAAAGAAGCAGTGTACCTGGAATACAAATGCTTCACTGCAATGCATGAGCTGTACAATCAGGAATCCATAGCCCAAAGGACTGGTCAGGTTTATAAGGATACTATTTGTAAATCACATGCTCTCTCAAATGAGGAGATTACAACTGTAATCAGAGCTGTGCTATGGCAAGTCTCTGATTTCTTGCTTCTGTGTATTTTCTTGTCTACTACACTGAGAAATTTAAGAGCTTTCAAGAACATGCTTACCCATAAATTAATTCCAAGGCTAATTAACTCTCTCTTCACTTGATTAATGTTTTTTTGGAAGTGGTAAGAATGCAACAAATAAAAGCAAAATTATGAGAAGCAAACCACTGTGTCCTTGAGACAGAGATGTCTAGTGACAAAAATGTTCTGAGCCTTAGGAACCCACGTAACAGGATAGTCAGAGAGCATCTTTCAAAACACATTGCCAAATGTAGGCAATGATAGTGTGAGATGACTGTTTCCAGGAGATGAAACATAGTTTTCAAGTGGTTTGTTAGAGCAGAAAAGCTGTAATGTACCTTAAGCTCTGTTAGTAGTTTCTAAAGGAACATATATTTAAATGCATGACCTCAGTGAATGCTGAGCAAAGGGGGCTGGAAGCCGTGCAAGCTTCTACTGTAACTTTGATTTTCAATCAAAATGTCATTCTGCTCTTTCCAAGCAGCTATGTTTTTCTTTAATGACTGATAGCATCTAACTGCAAAGACTTGAGCTATGTCCAGGAATCTTCCCTAGTACTCCCCAGCATTCTAAGGAATTTCAGTACTACAACAAACATTTTTGAAAAGAGTTCCACAGAATTTTTTTGTTCCAATGTGCAATTTCTGCCACTGGCAGAGTTTCTGCATCTTTATAAACTGACACAGATTCAAGTTATCTTAAATAAAGACAAAAAATTTCTGCTCGTTTTTTGAGCTGTTGTCCATTGACTGTGATCATTTCTCACTGAGTCCTTCTATAATCACTATCCTCCCAAATGTTGATGTCACAGTTTAATGTGTTTATAGCAAATATCATTGCAAATTACATTGCACCCTTTTAAAGTGGTGGATTTGTCAGTGAACTTCTCCATAGAAAGTTTCATCTTCAAGCCAGAAAGAATAAAGATATTGGAGCTGCTGCAGTAAGAGGACACTGGGGTTTAAATTTATAGCACATACAGTCACTGTAACTCGGTCGTCATTGCTGAGCAAAGAGCAGCCATTGATTCCCTCTGGGAACCGGTTGTGAGACTCCTGTGCAAGGTCCCTGGCACCACTCAAGTCTTCTGTGCTCTGTTTAATGCTATCAAACATTAAAGAATATATTGAAACAGGGAGAAACTACCAATATCCTGGTTAATGTTGGGAGACAGCTCACTTCCCACTACCAGAGTTCCAGCAGAGCTTCTGCCTGGAGACAGGTTTCACCCCACATGCAGCACAGAGCACTAGTTCACACTTTTTGTATGAGGATCCCTGTACCCCAGAGTCCAAAGAAGATTGCAGGAGTATAAACCCCACACTAAACATTATATAAAGACCCCTCAGAAAGACTGCCAGGCTCTTTCCTGAAAGGAATGTGTAAGCAGCAGCCCAGGTGGGGTGGAAAGCTTCATGCCCAGCAGCAGAGATGGAAGTTCCCCACTGGCTGAGCACTGGCGACTCCCTCCAGTTAATTTTGCACTGTGCACTCAAATACCAACTTTAATACATAGCAAAAAACACAGTTGGGAGAATTTGTTTAATCTGGTTCTCACAGTTGGTTTGGGGTGTTGTGGGGTTTTGTTGTTGTTGTTGGTTTGGTTTCGATTTTTTTTTTTCCCAGCAAGATGATTTTACAACAAGAAATTAGAACTCCAGAGTAAGAAATACAAGAAATGGTATTGAAACTAGATGAAGTACTTGAATTCAGTTCAACTACCCAGATATCTATAACCTCTACTCTTTTTACTGGAGTGTTTAGGAGGTCCACAGAGAGTACACAAATTTCAATGAGTCAGAAGATAATTGGAGCATCCAAGTGCTTCATATGTCTTTAGTTACCAGCATAAGCAACTCATATCTTGTTCTCCTACAAAATGTGATATCCTGCATGAAAAAACAGCAAGTTTTAAACTTTCATCTCCAGGTTGTTCAGATAATACAGAAAATTACTCAGGAGGGTGGTAGGTGGTAGGTGCTTGCTATTCTGAAATACTAATTGCATCTATGTTCATTGATGCCTGTTTTTTAAAACATTGCCTAAAAAAATGAGCTGTTGTCCGTTATTAGTGCATGGCCAGCTTAAAATAGCAGCAGTCTTAAGACAAAAATTTCTGTGTAAATGTGTAAAGATTGTGCTGCTATTGTAAAGAGAGTAAGTTCAGGAAATGGCAAATTGGGAAAACTGAAGACGAAAAAAAGTCTGATCAATTCTTGTTTAGTAATAATTTTGAGCAAGACAAAATACTCTACTGCAGTGGACATTAATTACTCTTAATAGCAACTATAGTGGCTAAAAAAACCCCATTAAACCAAACAAAAAAACCCCAAACAAATAAATCAAACATCCAAAACTTTCAGAAAACAAGTGTCTTGCAGTAAAACAAGGGAGGGTGGAAATAAGCAAGCCAAGATCATGTTTTAATATATTTTTTGCTTTGTGATGTCAGGTTTTCAATGTTAGATTGAAGAAATGAGGTTTTCCCCTGGCCCAACCAAGTCCTTTTTGGCCTTCCTTCCCTGCCTCCATCACTATACCCCAGAGTGACACCCAGTGATCCACCCACTTGGAGCTATAAAACCAGAGCATCATACCTATTTACCAGATGTGTCATCTCCAGCGTTTCCAAATGGACTCAATCCTCCTATGAGCAAGGCTTTTGGAGTCTATGCTCAGTGTGATGCTGCAGTGACTACAGGGAAGCCTTTTCAGAACATATGATGTATTTGTCCCTGGCAACTTAGTGCAGAGCAAAAACACTGAAATAATGAAACTTCTGCACATATGACACACAGCTCCAGATTTTCTTCTAATTCTGACTAACTGGGTAATTAAAACTGCATATTAAGATTTACTTTCCTGTCCATCAGAAGTTTCTGAGAGACAGATTATGCCATTTTCAAGGCAGGGTGAACATCAGATCTTCCCTGCATGTCAGGATTTCTTTGTTACACTTGGATGTCTTCACTGGTAAGAACCCGAGTTACTGCATGTAATGAAGTTAATTCATGTGTATGGACATTGTAGATTACACAGCACATTTTACCAATGTTCTTTAGCCATCAAGCAGTTGAACTAGAGCTGTTGCCACATTTCTGGATAGCTAGCAAGAATTCCTGGAAGATTTAACTCTGCAGTTCTATAGTAGTCACCAAGTCCATGACCTCTAAAAGATATCTAAAAGGTCAAATTTGTCAATTAATAATCTATATATAAAAGTAGGATTCGTAGAGTATTCTGATAAATCAAAATCTCCAGGTTTTTCACATTTATATGTAATAATGTTCCAATATTGAAAGAAAGAAAGAAAGAAAGAAAGAAAGAAAGAAAGAAAGAAAGAAAGAAAGAAAGAAAGAAAGAAAGAAAGAAAGAAAGAAAGAAAGAAAGAAAGAAAGAAAGAAAGAAAGAAAGAAAGAAAGAAAGAAAGAAAAAACACAGCCAATTTGTTACCTTAATGTTATATTTAAAGTAATAGATATGGCCATGATTATTTTGTAGAACTGTTCTCTTTCCTGGCTCCCTTTGCTCACAGATGTTAGTATAGAAAAAGATATTCCTTCTGCTAATAGTTTCTGTTTGTTTTAAGATATGTCAGGAGTTTCACAGAGTTTGCTCAAAATTTCCCTGAATTTTGCAAATTTTGCATTTTACATAGCACATAGTAAGTCCATAAGGAGAATAAGTAAATTTTGCATTCAGAGTAGGCTTTCCACCAGAAAGCCCCAGTATTTGAAGCAGTTGCAACACCTACAGGTCAACTACTGATCTTGATTTAACAAGAGCACAGCAAGTCCATAACTCCTAAGCTTTTTCTTTTCTTTTCTTTTCTTTTCTTTTCTTTTCTTTTCTTTTCTTTTCTTTTCTTTTCTTTTCTTTTCTTTTCTTTTCTTTTCTTTTCTTTTCTTTTCTTTTCTTTTCTTTTCTTTTCTTTTCTTTTCTTCTCTTTTCTTCTCTTTTCTTTTCCTTTTCCTTTTCTTTTCTTTTTTTCCTTGATAGTTCTGTTAAAGTTGGCTGAAAATCTAATCCTGTAATGTTGAGGCAGTTCCGTTTTGACACAAGAACACGAGGATTTATCCCCTGCACTGTAGAAGAAGGTTTAGCAAGCGCTTGAATAAATGGGAGATGGCAGGAAATGCAGCTGCTCTCGAGCCAGCACACACGTACCAGGCAATGGGGCTGTTACTCACACAGGTATGAATAACGCATTGCGATGCCTGTGCCGCTCCACATTAGCCCAGGATGCTTCACATGCGCTCATGGTTATGGAAATAGAAACAGATTGTGAGTCAGAGAAAAAGCTGAGTCAGAATGAATATGTGAAGTGAGTAGAAAGGGATGACCAGAGCCATTAACTTGCCTGTGAAAGGTAGTAAGGCAAGACCAGTCAAAGAACTGCAGCAAATGGAGCACCCAAAGGGCAACTTGCTAAAATTGCCAAGATATGTTGACAGCTGAAAGGACAGGTATTTCTATTATCCACAGCAGTTACATCTGCATGTTACAGAAGCTCAGATGGCAGATTATGTAAATCTTTTGGGGATTTTTTGTTGACATTATTTCCCACTGCCCTTGTTTTCATTACCTAAGACCTGTTTGTACTGTGAATAAATAAGTAAAATATAAATGGTTCCCCATGGTGAGGTAGGAAGTGTATAGGAGGGCTCCCACAGACTGTGTATATGAAGGAGACACAGACACTTGACTTCTTGATATGTGATTTATTTCACAGAGCTTGAAAGAGCTGGAATATTGCAATTTAAAATGCAACAGAGATAATGTGCCATAGAAACTTTCTGTAAAAAAATGAGACTTTCTGTAAGAAAATCAGATTTCCTTATTAAGACATCCATGATTTTCAGAATTCCCAGACAGCATGAACCTAATGTATATAGAGTATTTTAGTGTTGTGGCTCTGATTTATTTAAGGTTGTATTCAGGGACAGAGAAACGTTTACAAGATGTCAGTTTTATCATATTGTACTTCATTGAGTGTCTTGGTGTGGTGGTGCAGAACTGTTTTATTAGGTTTTTATAAGAAGTTTATGTTATGGTTCATTTCACTGTATCCCCAATGTTGTAACCCTTTTTGTGTTGTCTGTATAACAAGGTGTTTTGTGTCAGTCCTCCCACCCCCCTCTCTGGGGCAGCTTGTCTATCACTTTGAGGAACCCTCCCAGGTTGCGAAATCTCAGGGAGAGGGCTTCAGGTGATAGGCGCCCTGGGGGGAATTCCTTTAGCTTTGGATTTTAGTGGTCCGAGGCTTGGGGGGGGGCACACCTTGTTACCCCCTGAATTCCCTGATTTGTTGTCTTGTGGTACCCCCCCTGGAACCCCTCCCCCGCTTATAGGGGGTAGGAGGGAGGGAAAAACTCTCTCAGCCTCTCAGCTCTCAGCATCTCAGCCTCGGAGCTCTCAGCCTCTCTGCTCCTCAACTCTGGAGCTAATAAACATCTTTTAACCTGCTAAGCTGAGAGCCAGCCTTTTCTCTTCTGCTGCTGTTGCTGTCACAACACTTTTGGGGTCCAGCTGCTAAGCCGAGAAGCCGAAACGAACTGGGACCATTCTGTGGCTGTGTTGACTCGAGCTAGCCAGAGGTCATCTCCCGCCCGGTGCGGGACGGAACCAGACACATCTTGGGTTTCAGTCAATAATTCTGTTAACAAAACAGTGGTCTTCTCAAGATGAACTTGAAAATAATTTCTTGAAATAAAAATCAAATTGACCAGAATAATTTACAAGTCCTAAAGTAAAATAAGCTGTATTATGCACCCATACTTCTGAGCTTCGATAAGCTATTATGACAGGGGAAAAAAATTTACCCTATCGTGATCATACAGAATTCACTCTAGAATTTTTGTATCAAAAATATGTAAGTTTGGAAGACATTACAAAACTCAGATCAGTTCAGATGAATTGGTTAAAGAGGCTCTCTTGCTGAAAAGACACAATTTGCAAAGACAGGCAATCTCTTAGGCCAGTTTGCATCACTGAGAAAACAAACAAGCTTTCAGGCACACAAATACTTGTACAGGTATGAAACAATAGAAGCATTTTGCAAAGGTAAACAAATACAGAACAAGTTTCTGAGTTTAAACTGACTGCTGAGTAGTAAGATATGATAGAAAAAGTCGCAGGCAGCAAAGGTAGGAAGCAATCATGGAGGCAGATGGTGATTATCTCCTGTGGGTCAGAAAGCAAAAAATAATCACCACCAGCTGAATATGTTTAGCTCATCCTGAGAATACTTTATAAGGAAAGGCATTAGCATTGATTTTTTTTCAAATATATCCATCATAAGGAGGAAAATGCCATCAGGTTTTAACACAAAGCCTGGGTTCAGAGGGATTAACTGACCCAGGAAAAATGATATGTGAATTTTTAAATAATTTTTGAACCTGACCACTCAAGGTAAAATATTTTCAGCTTACTAGTGAAATCAGTCCCAGCTCACACCTGTGTATTATTCCATAGTTATGACAATATAGAATAAGGTCTTGCAGATGTGTATATCTCTAAGCATAAGAACAGTCCTATTGATCTCACTGGATGAATTATATATTTAGCATGTGTTATAGCATTGCAAATTTTGAAGACTACATAAAAACCAAGAGCATTTTTTACTTCAGCAAATTCGGAAATGTTTGAGAGTTAATTTTGAATCAAAACAGCACATTAGAAGCTAAAAGGCCATGTTTGTCATCAAAATTGTAATCAAAAATTTTCTGTTTATATCACAGGCCCTCCCTGCCTGAATTGACAATAATTGAAAGGCTTATTGACAACACCAAAAGAAACCCCATGGACCATATTGACAAAACAGATCTTTGGAGTGATTTGTGGAAGGTGAGAATGGTGGTGTGTGCACGAATCTGAACACCTTCCAGTAAAGACATAGCAGTTTCAGACTGGGAATCCTTTTGTGCTCTCTACCACAGGAAATCCAGCAGCCACTCCAAGCCAGGGAGTCTGGCAGAGATCTGCTGCACAAGGGGTTTGGGTCTGGCTGCTCTGCACTGCTGTGTGTGTCCTGATCCACACAGTAATCAGCCCCAGCTGGCTCCTGGTAGAAGCTCTGCAACAGCTCCCCAGTCAAAACCAACAAAAATAATCAAACCATATTAAATTTTTTTCAAATGCCAGCCCATTCTACAGTTTCTGGTGTTTGCCATAGCATATGAAGCTCCATATGTTGTTTTTTGTACCATCAACTTTGAATTTGTCACTTCTTCATGCACCAAGTCTTTTCTTTGGTGTTTGGATTTTGTAGTATCAACCACATCAGCAGCACAGAGATTTTCTCTGCCTGCTTCCCCACTTATCAACAATGCTGTGCAACGTGAACCTTTGCCCAACACAATCCAAAGCTCTAACCATCTTCTCTGAGATCCTTGTAGAGGTACAGTGACTATCACTAGTAATTTTATTCTGAACCAGGTACATTTTCTTTAATGGTAATTTATAACATTCATACACCAAAACACTAGTACCACCTGTCATCAGAAACAATGCCACTGATACCCCTTTTGGTCCATTTCTCCATTCAGATTGCTTTTTCTTTTCTGTTTTCTGATCCCAGATATTCTACAGAGAGTCTAAGCATCTAGACTTTTATTTGACTCATTTTTCTTCTTCTAATAGCACAGCTGCCTGTGGTATGAGAACTCAGGTAATACCAAATGACTTTTCTGAGAGCATCTTCAAGGTAACTCATCCAAAAACTTACTCTAAAAAAGATGCCTTCGGCCTTGTCATAAGTTTGGGGGGCTTTTTTGTCTCTTGGTCTTACAAAATCTAGTCATGATGTTGTGTTTTCAGACTTATGTCAGTTTTTGGCATATTCTAAAATCCAAGAGAGAAGAAGCCATTAAACAGGAAATTAAGCTTTTCTTTTTCATCAAAAAAGGAAAAATCTGAGTGTCTTTTGTGTATTATTGTCAAGCAAAATACAAAGCATAAAATGAAATTGAACTAAATAGCCTCACAAAATTATTTAGAAGTGGGATGTTCCTTTGCTATCATCATCCCTGGAGTCTTTGTGAGACTATCAGCTAATTCTGCATATGGTATGTTGTAAATAAAGCATCACACAAATGCTTTTCTTCCTGTAGCAGAACTGAGTGATTAATGCCACTCTGCTGTGCTCTTCACCCTTCACTTTAATGAGTCATGCAGTCTGGATAATGGTGGACCCATATTCTTTTTAATTAGGGTTATTTGAATACTTGTTAATTTTTTGGGGCAACTACAATCAGGATGTTATATATTAAAGGAGGCGTGCAAGATTACAGCTTTAGACACTCTCCCACCTTAAAAATAAATTCAGCAATTATGATAAGATGAAGTCATCTCCTGTTTTTCCGAGAAAAATGGAGAAAACTTTGTTGTTACTTTTTTTAAAGGGGAAAAAAAAATCCACAAACTGATCTCAAAATTACTGCATTAGGAGTTTTCAGACAGAGTAACCAACAGAAGAACTCTACACACTCCTCATCCCAGGAGCCAAATGCTCTGGATCTGGAGCAAGAAATAGCTTGCACTGGCAAGCAGGCAACCATTACTGTGCCCTGAGTGCCAAAGCAGCTCACCCAGTCTTTCCATACCCACACTGGAAGCTTTTACAGACAACAGCCTCCCTTTCCCTGCACCTGCGTCAGCCATGTGTTTGCAAGGGCAACCTCCCCTTGGACTTGACTCACACAGGCACTTGGCTGCACTCAGGACTAAGGGTGAGAGGGCTGATAAAGACAAATTTGACATTTCACAGTTCTAGAATAAAAAAGAGCCAGAAGACAAAAGCTAATCCGCTACACTGGACCTTTTGCACTTCTGCAAATCCCCTCAGCTGCTAAACTGAGGTGGTAGCCTGGGGCAAAGCAGGAAGCATCTGTAGCCTCATCCCAAACCTTCACTAAAATTCGGACCCTGGAAGCATAAACATCATGCATTGTTTTCTTTTGTAATCTGTGTACTTAATTAATATCTGACACCTTCCAAGCACACACTCTCCAAATAGAGATCTAACCACTAACAACAAACAGAATATTCCTTTTCCTGTATAGGCCCTCCTTCTGCTTCATGTCGGTAGTGAAAACAGGACCAAAGTCTTACTGTGACTTTGCTTGCCATGATTGCCAAGGTTGGTACTTAGCAAATGCAGATGTCTCCATCTACACAACCTGAAGTGTTTCTAGACCACAATCTCATTTACTCTGAGTAATGTGAATCGCAGAGTATCCACTGCTTCTCAAGGGTCTTCGTAAGATGCACTAGTCTGAAATGCAGGTATTTAGTCTTAGAATCTTGTTCAAACTGTCCTCTCCCTACCTCAGGGTTTCCACAGAGTTCCCTGTCCAAAAATGAGGCTGCTTAGTCAGCCAGATCAGTGGCAGTCAGTCATGGCGTAGCCATCAACAGGCAAACTTAACAAGTTATCCAAATAAACTTCAAGCAGAGCTCTGGTAGAAATTTGACATCCTTTTTTTTGATACAAATATTTGAGAGGATCAAATGTAAGAGGTTTTACTTGAAAGGAAACTTTTTATAGAGTGAAACACTATTTTATTTCTTACAGAACTTTTCCATTGGGAAAGAGACAAATTTTCTTTTTCATGTCTACTGCAATGTTAGTTTATACCACTGTAGAATGTTTCTGAAACCCACTGCTATTAATTGTTCATTGAAAGAAACAGAACTATTGTTTGTAAAGATACTGCATGGACTTGTAGAATTACCATTCACTTGTTTTCTGTTTCATATTCCAATTTAGAAAGAGGATTCGGCCACGGACTGACTATGTGTTTTGAACAATTCTTAGAAGAGGCCTTTTTCAGTACACAGATGAGGAGATTTTAACAAACATTCGATCTAGCTGCAAAGCTGGTCATCACAGATAGACACTGAACAAATGAAACATCAGCCAGCTACTTCAATTTAGTACATGGATTTTGAAAGCCAAGCAATCAAAAACCTAAAATATGCCTAGAAAAACTTTAAAAGAGTCCACAGCAGTCCACAGACTGCATGGGCTCCTTATTAGAAAGTCCCAACCCTGGCTTCCTTTCATCCTGAATTTTGATTTTCATCTAAAATGTGAAACTGCTAAATTTTACCATGAGACAGACGTGTAGTTTTAATGTCTATCATATATACACACACAAAATGAAAGGATATGTCTACATGCTGTAATAAGGGATAAGAGATAGATTTAGCTCGAATTAACATAAACAGAGATAGCTCTGGTGGTGTAGATTGCCCCTGTGTTGTGCTTGAGCTAATCAAGCTTGTGGAGAGTAGATGTCTTGTCTTATGGAGAGAGTAGATGTCTTTTCACATGGAGACTTTGTTTTTGCTCTCTCTGTGTAACACTGTGCTGCATGATTTGGATGTAGCTGTTCACTTCAGTGTGATCCAGGTTCCTCAACTTGAGCCTCATCCATGCAGTGAGGACACGTCATGACCCACCTGCTCCTCCCTTTTCCAGAGGCAGAGACACACTGAACCAGAGACTCTCAAGCCACCGTGGTGTCTCTAGGATCCAGGTCTTCTGGCATGTTTTTTCTTTAACTCTTGCTCCTGCCACCAGGAATCTTCAAGTCATTAAGTAACATGTTGGATCTGGGGCCAGAACTTGCAGAAGGGACTGGCCCATCAGGAAAATACAGATTGCAAGGATAAGGCACCTCACCTTTTCCCATACACACACATAAATTAGCCACAGTGCCTCTGAAGCTGATGTACACAGCTTTACATTTTCTAATAACTTCTTAAGCTTTTTAAAATTGGAAACAGAAACCCCAATTCTTAAAATAATTCTCTTGCAAAGCACATTCTGAAGAAATGCTTCATAATACTACCAAAATCCCTTTCTTTGCTTTTGGATCATGATTTTGCCTTCCTGTCCAAGTGTAGCCATTTCTGCCTCCCAGAAATGGTGGGGAATTGGCTATATCTGACAAACTTAGAACAAATTCAACCTTGCAATTTACTGTCTTCAGAATTAATGGAAAAGCGGTGACATAAATTGTAACACATCACCTTCAGCAGACTCACAGCAGTCCAGCTTGTGCTTACACAACTCCCTCTGTCTACTACCATTTCAGAGGAGTGTTTCTTCTGATTCTTGAGATTTACCTCCATGGGAAGAGGGGACCAGATAAAGTCCAGGACATCTATTTTTTTCCTGCAGTCTTCACAGAAGTCCACAGGAGAGTCATGAAGATGATCCTAGGGCTGGAGCACCTCTCCCATGAGGACAGGCTGAGACAGCTGGGCCTGTTCAGCCTGGAGATGGGAAGGCTCCAGGATGACCTCATTGTGACCTTTCAGTGCATAAAGTGGGCTTAAAAGAGACCTGGAAAGGGACGTTTTACCAAGGCCTGTAGTGACAGGAGGAGGGGCAATGGTTTTAAACTCAAAGAGGGCAGGTTTAGATAAGATATTAGAAAGAAACTCTTTACAATGAGGGTGGTGAGATGCTGGCACAGGTTGCCCAGAGAAGCATGGATGTCCCATCACGGGAACTGTGCAAGGCCAGGGTGAACGGGGCCCAGAATAATCTGGTCCAGAGGAAGATGAGGAGCTGGATTAGGTGATCTGTCAACTCGTTTCCAACCCAAATGGTTTGGATGACCCAAATGTGGTGTTATGACTATGATTTCACAAGTGACATCACAGTCTCCTAAGGTGTGTTTTTCACTTGAACATAGGAATAAACAAAAAGTAAACAAACAAACAAATTACTCTTTTGCCATCTACCATGATAGAAATAATGATCTTGAGCTGATAAAAAGGGGAATTTCTGTCATGGAAGATATAATCTTTTTTTCTTTTAAACTAAATTCAGCTCTAAAGCCAGCAGTTATCACATATGCTTCCCACTTTCAAAGTATTACTGTGTGTAGCTACAAATTTTCTGTTCAAAAAATATCATTTTTAACCTCCTTTTCATAGAAAAATAAGTGTATTTACAAGTGAATATTTTTTTCACTCTGAAATATTTTTTTAAGAACTCCAAACAGCAATCCACTAAAGTCTGTATCCATTTAAGGAATACATTTCACTAGTGCACTCTTCCTTCTAGAGACAGCTGTTCAACAAATGTTTTTTAACAGTTCTCATGAGATCTCAGTGGGGAGTTATGAGGAAATAAGTATTGTCTTTACAATCAGGACACTTTAATTGTCAGAAAGCTTTAACTATAATATGTATGTCCTCTCCATCAGAAGACAGAAATTGAGCTATCCTACTCTCCCTGTTTCATATGCTCACTAAAACAACATGAAAACTGTAAAGTTTTATTAGTGGTGGCAGATCTTGTGCAATGTGATAAAGCTTATGCACAGAGCTCTTTCTTTTTCTTTCTTTTTCTTTCTTTTTCTTTCTTTCTTTTCTCTTTCTTTCTTTCTTTCTTTCTTTCTTTCTTTCTTTCTTTCTTTCTTTCTTTCTTTCTTTCTTTCTTTCTTTCTTTCTTTCTTTCTTTCTTTCTTTCTTTCTTTCTTTCTTTCTTTCTTTCTTTCTTTCCCAAATATACTCATACCCTAATCCCTTAAAATGCATAAATGTATAGCTATTAAATACAGTAGTAGCCACTTGCAATGGTGCTTCTTTAGCACTCATCTTCCCCTTTTTTGTTAATATGGGAGAGTAAAAGTAGTTTTTAACTAAAGTTCACTGAGATGTTTCAGGGCTAAATATTAAAAGGTATTTTAAAATAATATTTATTTTGCAGCTTCTGTTCCTGATCTCTTAGTCCTGTACCACTCTCTGAGACCAAAATGCAACATAAGTAGAAGGATTTGCCACAGTCCTTTCCACCTCAATAAAAGACGTTTTCCTCTTTCTTTTATTTCCCAGCCATTACCATTTCAGCAGAGTGCCTTTATGAGGTAATCAAAAGAAAACATCCCGGGAATTTCTGACATAACTTCATTTTTTTATCCCCCCATCTCAAACAAGGGCCAGATGCAGACTCTGAGACTGAATCATAGTGAGGGGCTTTTTTTAAATTTAATTATAGTTTTTAATTAACGTGAGAAAGCTTTACTGATCCTAAATGGTGGTAGCAGTTGACAAATTACAAGAGCGCTCCATGCCCACAGAAGAGCTAATGCTGCAAGGAAAGCACAGGGAATCAACACTAGTTTATAATCAGTTACATTTCAAAGAAATAGTTTTTCCAAGTGTCTTTGTGCGTGTGGGTTTTCTATTGTCTTTGAAGTTTAAATCATTTTTAAGATCTGGCTAGGGGCAAATTAGATAAGAAGGTGGCTGTGCAATTAAATTAATATTTTGGAAAGCTCATACGGTTACAAGATCCAAGTATTTATCCTGATAAAATGCTGCCAACACTTTAAAGAGGCGTACTGACATTTTTTACCTATAAATTTTTTTGCTGACAGATTTGGTAGGTGCATGATTCAGCACTTAACACTGGTAACATGATTCATACAGGTTTCTGAGCAGTTGTCCCAAACGAAGGCTGCAGCAAAGATTCAGCTCTGGGAATCCACTTCCACAGCACTTGGCCGCGCTCACAAGCACAGCTTGGAGAGACTTGCTGAGCCGAAACTTGGTGCTGTTTCCCAGCTCAGCCTACCGCAGCAGTGGCCAAAAACATCTGCTTGAGGTGGTGCCAGACCCACAGAGTCCCACGCAGGATCACAAGATTGGTTCCCGTCCTCCCCCTCACGCCCACAGCAGGGCCCGGAGCAGCTGGGCCTGTGCCCGTCCCCGGGCAGGAGGAGCTGCACCGCAGCCGGGGCCGGCTCGGGGACAGGCGCAGGGACAGCTGCTCTGGCAGCGGGGGATCCACGGCCTCCCCCACGGCACAGGCTTCCCCGAGCCACCCTCAGCGCACTGTCCGGCACGCTCATCGCACTCCTCCATCCCCCGATGGAATGCCCACCCTCAGCGCACTGTCCGGCACGCTCATCGCACTCCTCCATCCCCCAACTGAATGCCCACCCTCAGCGCACTGTCCGGCACGCTCATCGCACTCCTTCATCCTCCGATGGAATGCCCACCCTCAGCGCACTGTCCAGCACGCTCATCACCCTCCTCCATCCCCCGATGGAATGCCCACCCTCAGCGCACTGTCCGGCACGCTCATCGCACTCCTCCATCCCCCAACTGAATGCCCACCCTCAGCGCACTGTCCGGCACGCTCATCGCACTCCTTCATCCCCCGATGGAATGCCCACCCTCAGCGCACTGTCCGGCACGCTCATCGCACTCCTTCATCCCCCGATGGAATGCCCACCCTCAGCGCACTGTCCGGCACGCTCATCGCACTCCTTCATCCCCCGATGGAATGCCCACCCTCAGCGCACTGTCCGGCACGCTCATCGCACTCCTCCATCCCCCGATGGAATGCCCACCCTCAGCGCACTGTCCGGCACGCTCATCGCACTCCTCCATCCCCCGATGGAATGCCCACCCTCAGCGCACTCTCCGGCATGCTCATCGCACTCCTCCATCCCCCGATGGAATGCCCACCCTCAGCGCACTCTCCGGCACGCTCATCGCACTCCTCCATCCCCCGATGGAATGCCCACCCTCAGCGCACTGTCCGGCACGCTCATCGCACTCCTCCATCCCCCGATGGAATGCCCACCCTCAGCGCACTCTCCGGCACGCTCATCGCACTCCTTCATCCCCCAACTGAATGCCCACCCTCAGCGCACTGTCCGGCACGCTCATCACCGTCCTTCATCCCCCGATGGAATGCCCACCCTCAGCGCACTGTCCGGCACGCTCATCGCACTCCTCCATCCCCCGATGGAATGCCCACCCTCAGCGCACTGTCCGGCACGCTCATCACCGTCCTTCATCCCCCGATGGAATGCCTGCCCCCATCGCCCAGCCCCGGGCAGGATTCCTCGCTGGCTCGACGGGTCTGCCGTGACGGACTGACAGATCCTGTTTCCAAATCTCCATTTAGGTTCTGTGGCTTTGGGTTGTCAATCGCTCTCACTGACAAAGAAATCAAATCTCTCCACAGAGCCAAGTGGTTGTGTAAAATACGTTCTGAATCATATCAACTAGATGCCTTTATGATACTGCATTTGGGACCAAGACTTGACAAAAGAAAGGGAGTTACAAATTAATGTATATTTTAATCTTTCAACCCCTTGAAAAGGCAGCTAGCTAGTCAGGAGCAACAGCAGGCAGGTGAAAAAAGGGTGTTATTTCAGCTTGTGCATGTAAATACTCATTTCAGTGAAAAATGTGAACAAAAGGAGTCTCATTTCTTAAGAAAAACAAAACAAACAACCAAAAAAGGCATATTCATCTTTGCAAGAGGAGTCAAAGCTTTGTGCAAACTCCTTTCACGCAGACTTTGGGAGCTGAGCCCCATATGATCAGAAAGTGAGGCGATTCATTGTGATTCAGTCACACAAGTAACTAGGAGAAGTCAGATACCTGTGGTAATCTGAAAACCTTACTGTGTGATAGATTGCATGTTCAGATGCCTGAATATTTTCAGACATCTACCCTCATTTACCTGCGATATGCACAGGGTTAAGGTGACACATTATCCCATTTTCTGTATCTGGAAGTGAAGGTGCACAGAAGTTGAATCATTTACCCAAGGAAGCTCAAAGAAACAGTCCCACTGTGTTAGAGCAAAGAGCCCCTTACTCCAGGAGACCATCCTGAATGGTGTCAGCAGTGGAGGCTCAGGACAATGCTGTAAGTAATGGGCCTTGAGGTGTGTTTCCCTTCTTTTTCCTTCGCAGCTCCTACTGACCATTACTGTAGGGACTTTTTGATACGGGGTTGGCTCCAGCAGACTGTGTTCAACACTCATCAACAGTGAGCTATTGGCTGACAATGGATCAAATCCAAATTTAGCCTCCTGCCTCATGGGTTGTATCCTTGAAAATGTTGTCTGAAGCCTGGAATCAAGTGCACCTTAAGACTGAAATCTACTGAAAATTAAAGCATAAAATGACTGTCCCCTGAGAATCTGGACACTCAGCCTGGCTTCAGGCACACAAGATTTTCATGTGGGCTCTCTCACAGAATTTAAATTTTCCATCTGGAACCTGGCTCCATCAAGGTGAACAGAAGGGTTACAAAACCCCAAAGAGCCAGCTGTGCATTTCAGTTTGATATCTGTGAGACTGAGCATTCAACACGTCCCACAAGAGGAACCACTGAGAGCTTTCAAGAGCACTTCAAGGTTTGCTTTGCTGCAGTGCCTGTTGCAAAGGACTGCATTCTCCATTGTAATGTTCTGCTTTAGAATGAATCCCAACAGGGAAAAAAAGTCTTACACTATTGTGGTATCATAATTTTAATAAATATTTTCTTTGTTTCCCTAGTACTCCACGCAAGGAAAGCAAGGAAGGAGTCGCTGCAAGCAACCTCAACTAACAACAGCAACTGAGAGAATCAGCGGATTTACCTGCCGGGCATCACTCACTCATCAGCTCGGCTTTCATTCACCTTAAACACCCACTAATGATTAGCAGCACTTTACATGCCCACTAAAAGGAAAAAGCACACTTCTGAGTAGTTACCTGTGTTGCATCTTATAGGATATTTGTGGCAGAGGGAAGGGCAGGTTTTGCAACTCCTTCCAAGAAAACCAATGCCTTCACTTAAAGAAGAGAGTCAGAAAAGCACAGGGTGAGAAACAGAGGACAAGTGGGAATGACTCTGCAACAGCACAGATCCTTGGAACAGGGGCAAGTCAATCCTGCCAAGTGCTAAGAGTCTCCATTTTTGCTGGAGTTAATGGACACCCAAATTCCTGATGGAGAAGAAATATTTCTAAATTAAAAACTCTTTTGCTCAGCTCTTCCTTTCTGCTGAAGCAAAAAAAAATTACTGAGTTCCAAATCAGTGAAGAGCTGATCCAACCGCTTATGCAAGTGAGTTTCTTGCCAAAGGAAGAAGTGCTGGAACAAACGAATAACTTAAAGAAAAATGGGGATATAATGGTAACATCTAAAATATTTTAATGATGTGTTTGAGCCCATTAAAAATAGTATATTGCTTACTGGAGTATGGAATTGAAACAAGTATTTATATTTCAAAACAAAAAGCAAAAGCTAAATGTCATTTTGGCAATTATTAAGCGGTTAAATTTATTTTTTAAAAATGAAATTAAATTTAAAGGTTATATTTGTATAGCACAATGCAGTATCATGTAAAAATGCCCTTACACTGAATGATGGAGAAGGGTACTGCCAAGGGAGCAAGGAGACTTTTAATGCAAATAAAACCTGCTGCTGCTTAGGACGGATAGTGAACCAAGGCAGAGTCATGCTGTGAGGGCCAGGTCCCTTCTAGAATCAGAATTAGCTTGTGGACAACTGTTGCCAAAATTTGTGGATGGCAATGCCCTTTGTAATCCTGAAGGAGGCTGCATTCACTTAGACGCTTCACCTAAACCTCATTCTGGTTTGCAGAGGTTTGCAAGCAAAGTGTGTGTCTTTTCAGACACTGAGCATGGTTTTCCCTCTGCCATTATATTCCTCTGTATACAGGATTCAACACTGAAGGGGGAACAAATTTGTAAAATGCAATTGTTGCTTGCTTAAGCTAAAAAATTTGAGGTACTTCAAAAACAAGCAAATAGAACAATGATCATATTTAGGGTTCTTGTGACAATATGCACTGCTCAAAAAAATCCATGTCTGTAGTCCCTATGGTTGTACTGGCCAGTAAACTCCATTTAAAGCCAAAACTCTGTTTTGTCTGTGCAGACATACACCTTGACAGATGTTCTTTCACCTCCATCTACAATGTAAATTCTTAGGGGTTGCTAGCACAAACCTGAAAATGGAGACTAAGTGAACTGGCTCTTTCATAAAAACATGAATATTTCAGGCAGCACAGGAGGGGGAGAGGGGGTTGATTTGAGTGATACTTTGCAGCCCTCCTTGGTAACAAAGCAACCTGGCCAGGGTCTCCATCCCTTGGGGGGGCTGAGCAGGATGTCACATGCAAGTCACTCTGTGCAGAGTTCTGCTAGAAATGCTTGGGAGTGAAAGAAGTTTCACAGAGAAGACTGTTGAAATGAAGATGCTTTATACAAGGGAAAATACAAGAGGTGGGAACAAGTGGATGAACTAAGGGAGAAAATTTAAAAGGTAAAATTGACATGCATGTGCATACTTTTTAATACACTTCTTGTGATATTTCTGTGAAAGACAGCCATCATTTTTCAGTGTACTCCATAGATGGTCCTTGCAAAGAGATTCGCCCTTTCTGGCTCTTTCTCCTGTTAGGTGTTGCCTCAGTTATCTTCCTCCTAAGAGCCTGATTTGAGCTAACAAGCAAAAATACTGTTTTCTGTAATCTCACCTGTCTCTATTATGCCTCCACTTGCCTCAGCCCCAAAAACTGAAGTCCCAAGATACCCTGGTTAGAGGCTGGAGAAGAGGCAAAGATCATGGCACATCTCAAGGCTGAGTCTCCCAGTGAGACCAGTGTATTTCCCCACCTTCTGCCCCTAAGGTCTTTTGAAAGTCACCATGCAAAAGTAGAAAACCTCACCAGCAACCTCCCTGTGCAATGCCTCCTTACCCCAGGCATAACCACAGGCAAATAACTAACAGCTATCCACAAAGTTTTGCTAGCCTCCAAATTCAAGATATTTGGAAAACAGAGAACAGCAATTTAGATTGATTTATTTCCCACAATAAAGAAAATAAATCATTTCATTAGAAGTACAGGACTTACCTTGTTTACTCTGACCAAAGTCCACATTGTTCACTCTCTCCGAAGCATTAGCTTATATTACCATTTGGAAGTGCTGTAGAAATACTGCTCAGGCACATCTTCAGCATCTTGCTTTTCTCACTTTTCACTTAACCTCATTTATAACTAGATAAACTGGTTTCCTCTTTGGAAATGGCAGCTAATGTAACTGTTGTTAAAAATAAAAACAACACTAAAAAGAATGGAACCAGGTCCCAACAGCACTGAAAGTCCTGAAAGTCACAGGAATGACAAAAAGAAAGGTATGTCATCTTTTAGAAGTAGAGTAAAAAAAATTTAAAAAAAAAAAAAAGTGGAAAACAGATACATACATACCATGTGAGGACAGCATATGATATGGATCAATCACTATCCTCCAATTCTTATTTCCTTTTGTGAAGTTTCCTTCTCTTTGTAATAGTGTGCAGGCTTTACGAGCTACTTGAACACTTTCTTCTTGTGTCTTCCTATTTCCACAAGATCATTTCAGCAGAGGAATTTCCACTTAGGAAAAGCAGACTGTTCCTGTTTGTATCATGCAAAACAGATGGAGAAAACAAATCATTAATTTATGACTTAGAAGACACATTTGTATGACAGGACTTTGTAACATCCCACACTTCTTTTTTATTTAATTTTTCATGACATTTATGAACAGATAGGAAAATAAAATTAGAAACAGGAGATTCCTCACAGTGGCAGTATTCTGTCCTCGATCCTCATGCTGCAATTACAGATCCTCTTCTCCCAGGAGCAGTTCCATGTAAGGCTGTTCCTGCTTCCTGCTATTCCCAGGGCCCCAACATTGGTGTGTAAGGAATCCGGGTTGTCTGGTGGGGAAGGAGGGGTAGAGATGGAATTTTGGGGACAACCCCACCTTTACTCAGCTAAGCAGAAGCAGCAGACCTGCATGTCCAGCCGTGGCCTTGGCCAGCAGGAATCAGTCTAGTCCAGAGATACCATCTCTTCTTTGGTTCAGGATGGTGCCCAACAGCATTTGGATGCACCTGCCATGTCCTGCTCGTGAGTGTTTCCCTCTCCTGCTGGCAGAGGCCTGGGAATGAGCATTTGGAATGAGTGCCAAGTAACCTGGGCTATTGGGGAGATCCAGGTGCCTGTGACAGCTCCACAAGAGTAGGGCTGCCCTCTTGCAAACAGCCTGGGATCTCCCTGTCTACACTTGTGAGGTTTCCCAGTGACCAAGGGGGGAGAATATTGTGGTCAGAAATATTGTTTGTCATGCTTAAACAGGGCAGAGTCTCTCCATGTTCACAGCTCAATTATTCCCAGAGCAAAAGAAAGCATTTCTCACTGCTCCCTTAGCTCCTCCAGTAGCTTCACAAAGCAAATGATCTGTGTGTATCTGGGTGCATTGGATAGTCCTTTGGGCTTTTTTATGGACCTCTGTGCATCACAGCTATCAGTCACTGCTGACAGAGACAAGGTTATGAAAGTATGTATTCTTTGGAAGCTGGATCTGATTATTGGTTTTGTTTGTAAAACTGCTCTAATTGTGGGAACTGTGACAGGCTCTAAGAGGGCAATTTAATTTTTTTAAGTTGGATGAAGCAGCTGCTGTTTTTAGTTAATTGCCAACTCTATTTTTCAGTACCAAGTAGAAAACTTCTATTCTATTTCCCATAATGAGCCAATTCCAATTAGAGTAATTACCACAGGATAATTGTAGACTACCTGTGGTTAATTAGGGCTGCCCTGTGTGTTTACAACACTCCAGAAGCATAAATATTTAATGATAACCACAGCTTCATACATCATTACCACTTAATTTAATATATTGCATCATTATTATTGGGAGGGTTGGAGAGAAAAGAGGCAAAACCTTGAAACATGATCAGAAAAGCTGCAATGGGCTCTGTCCCCAGTAGTAAATCACCTTGCCTGATAATGTCATTATGGTGACAGATTCCCCTTCTTTAGGCCATCTTGTATTCTCTCAGCAGGAGAAACACGTGCACCATCACCAGCTCTTGATCCCTGAGCTTAATGGCAAGCAGAAAAGCAAAGTGAGATGAGAGATGGTGGTGGGCTCAGTCCCATCCATACAGCCCTGTCTTTCTGGGGCACCGTGCTTGTAGGACAGTGGACACTCACTCTGCATTTTCACCCTGCTGAAAAACACTTCACAAAGCACAAGTATTCTTATCAGGATTAGAAACAGAAAAAATATATATGCAGATATTACTTGGTGTGAAATGCTATCTGGTCTCCTTGGAAATGTGGGTGTCCTTAATTTAGTCATTGTTTCATCAAAAGTGTGACATCATGAGCAAGAAGAGAAAGTGGAAGCAAATGTTTGACTTCAGGACATGGAGAAATGCACAGGAAATTCCATCTGCAATTAAAACTAGGATCGGGAATATAAAACTCACAGAAAGCCATCAGTTTGCTAACTGGCCCCTTAAATTTGTCATACCTGCAGAAATTAGCATTTAATGGAGCACAGGAAATTCCCCAAAGCATATCCCTGTGTGGGTTGTGAGCAAGTGCAGTTTGCCAGTTGTGTAGAACAATTCTTAATCTGTTAAAGTCTTTCCTTAAACATACAGTAGTTCAATATGTTTAAGGAAACATCCCCATCCCATACAACAGGGGAAAATTAAAAAATCAGTAAGTTTTTCTTCCTTATAGAAGAAAATACTGATGTCTAATATGGATTTGGTGTATGCATCCATTGTAGTTTCCAGCCTCATCAAGCACTTCATGATAATACCGTCTCATTCATCTGTAAACAAGTTTAATCAAATTTTTAGTTTATAACCTTTCCCCAAAAACTGCCCTAACAGAGCAGCTGAGTTAATAACTCCTGTTGCCAGTCTCCTTCAGGATAACCTCCCATTCAAGTTACAAACGTGACAACTGGTGATTCTTTTTCTCCCTTTGAATTCCGTTTTCTGAATAATACTACAACTGATAGAGAAGCATCTCTCTCAAACACCTCTGTCATTCTTCAGAATGGAAAACTAGGTTTGCAGCACAAGCAGTGAAAGCTTCCTTGTATGAGTGCCATGCCAATACTAATGGACATTTCTGTTGCCCATCGTCTTCCATTGATTTCCAGCCAGGACAATAAATCAGATACATATTGTTATTAAATCCCTGAGTATAACTCAGCAGTTATATGAAACTACAGGGGTTATAGACATCCATGGGGATGATGCTCTTTTATTCACACTCTGCATCTCACCACTGGGCTGCACAAACTGTGCTTCGTCTGCCCCATTTTCTGCAAAAGCAGGGAGTGCTGTCAGCAATTTGTATCTCCTCTGCATCTGTCTGCAATACTTTTGTTGACCCATAAGTATGTCAATGGTTCCAGGTCTCCTGTTTAGACATAGCCTCTGGGCCTATCCCAAACATGAATCACTATTGGCAAAAAAAGTCCATTTGCATTCCCTGGGTTGTTACCATCCTCTTATTCCTCATGAAGAATAATTTCAGATTTATTTCACAATCCCTAAATATGGTATAATCATGTTTACAGCTTTGGTGGTTATCAAGAAAACTTCAAACCCACAGAATGGTTTAAAGTCATACTGCAAGAAGCCTGAAGCAGCCTTATTGCTCATCTTTGAAACACCAAATTATGACCATTTATATGCAAACTTTTTGTTATATTCTGGTTACTGATACTAATGAAGTTGCAAGTGATCTGGGGGTTTGGTCATTTTCAAAACCCCTCCCATATCAAATATTTTAGATGCTCTCTACCAAGCTGCCAAAAACCTTTGGCACCATCTTCAACTGAGTTAAGACTGTCTTTGAGGGAATTTAAGAGACTCTAAATATTCGAATTGTGGGGCAGCATTAACAACCCTTATATTATGGACTGTACTGTATTTTTAAACTACTGTATGTATTCAGGTTTCACAGAATCCCAGAATACACTGAGTTGGAAGCGCCCCACAAGGATCATCAAGTCCAGCATTAGCCCGGCACAGGACCATCCCCAAGAGTCACAGCATGTTCCTAAGAGCACTCTCCAAATACTTCTTGAACAGTTCAATGTGACAGAACTATTCAAACCACAACAGAGTATTCACAGTGCAAGTAGCAGTATTCTTCTGCTTTGAATTTAATTTAAGAAAAAAATGTAGTTACTTTAAGAAAAAAAATGCAGATTTCTGTAGCACTTGCTCCCCAGATTGTGCAGGTAATTACAATCTCATTTGCTTCCAGGACCTGACAGGAGTCCTGCTGAGACACTGGCATTCTTGGGTACTTGGGAAGAGGAAAGGACAAAGAAATAGTCATTTAAGAAGCTTTGCAAAAGGTGGATGGAAGAGGAGTTTAACAGTGTGTAAAGGGCTGTCCTTTGTGGAAAAACACACTGCAGAAAAACCATGCACAGGAGGGCAGAGGATGGGCAGAGGGGAGCATGGCTGAGACACCTCACAAACTGACTGGCAAGGGAGACAAGAGCCCTGGAGGGCAGAAC
Organism: Hirundo rustica; assembly: GCF_015227805.2. Taxonomy (NCBI): domain Eukaryota; kingdom Metazoa; phylum Chordata; class Aves; order Passeriformes; family Hirundinidae; genus Hirundo; species Hirundo rustica. Next base: position 104,173,452 of record NC_053451.1, on the reverse strand, counting down.
CCTGCCATAGCCCCTCTCCTCCCCTGAACATCACCAAAGCCTGATGCATTACCAGGAACATGATGGTCTTCAGTGAAGTCCAGCAGCTCAGGAAGAACCCTGTCCACTTCTTTTTGTTTCTTTTGGGTTCATGCCATGCACAAAATATGGATCTAAATTTCACATTCTAAAGGCATTTTATTAGGTCATGCAGAGTGGGTGAAGTGTTTTATTTTCAGTGCCAAAGACAAGGAACAATTAAACATTAAGCATTAAACACAGCTCCATCTTGAATAAAATTCAGCAAAGTTACCTGGCAGTCATGCTTTTCATTTCCACTCCTCCACATCAGAACTTCAACATTAATTGTTTGCCAAAAGTAAAGCCTTACTTAAGTATGCAAATGATAAGTGATTTATTTCAAAGCTAAAACTAACAATTCTTATGAGAAAGCTGGAAGTTCATAAAGATATAATGCACCTGGTCTAATCACATTTCCCTTTCTTGAACTCATCCTACATTTTAAGAGCTTAAATCACCTCTAAAGGAGAAAAGTAATCAATCCATACATATCTCTGGAGCAAAGTGGAATTATTTTTAGATTGCACTTTGTGGCTAAAGCTATAATGTATTGTTCTGCTCCAAGAAAGCACTCCATAAATGTAGCACCACACAGGTCTGCTTCAGCAAGTTTACCAGCTGTTCATTTCTGAAAGAGCTGGCATAATCACAAGGAATGAAACTCTTGAAGAGTATATTTCCTTTAAAAATTATGTCTATATCAAAGGTAAAGGTGAGTAAGCAATTGAGAAGTTAGTTGAAATCTCAGGAGGATTACTTGTACACAGCCAGTCCTCTTAAAAAATCAGGAGGATGCAGAAAATGGAGTAACAGCCATATGGATACACTTTTAAAGGATTTTAAGGAATGCAGGAAAATTACTTCATTAAGGAAATCTTTATGCATAGTAAATAAATGTAGAACAGTCAGCTGACTAAAAAGCTGGTTCATAAGCCTTGAGAAATTACTCTGTAAAAGAGGATCACAGGTGAACACTTATTTGGGAAACATAAAAAGCAAGAGACATAAGAAGAGAAAAAAATATGAGCCTGATCCTGTTTTATTTCATCTCTCTGCTCAGAGCAATACTAGAATGTAAATGCAGGGGGCAATATGGCTTTAAGGTAGCTTCTACTTCTATTTAAAGTTGACTTTGAAAAGAACAGAAAATTACATACCCTGAGAAAATAGAAATGCAGCAATATTCCAGCCCCATAATCTGTGCTCTCCTGGCCCATGAAAGCCAAGCAGGCAGTTGTACCCACCCATCAGCACTCCTCACCATACACTAATGATTCACTCATTCCCAAAATCCAATCTGCTCAGCCTCGGTTCCTTTGGATGTGTCCAGGAGCAGCTGGTTCTTCAGGAGCAGTTTCCGTTTCATGTCTGACTCTCCTTAGCACTATTTTCAGCCACCCTGACAACCATTAAACCTCTTCCAATCTTTTTCTTAAAGGAAGCCAAATCTATAAAAAACAGTGGGCGCACAGCACCGAGCATACCAGGGTAAGGCAATTACAGAAAATTTGAAACTATGGCCTTGAGTAGACTCCATGTACAAGCTGTGCTGACCCATTTTAATGAAAATGTGAGACAGCTGAAGAATTACATAATCTCTGTACCTCCTACTGCCTGCATGGCTTAACTTGCCAAGCACTTGTAGCTGTTGAGCTATTGTTTTCAGGAGAAAGGGTGTGGATGAGTTTAATATCCCTTCATGCCCGGTGAAACGTTCTCTTCACTCTCCCCTTCAAGTCATAATGCGCTTTGGCTAAATCATCAGAAGGACTTAATAATTTTTGTCTTCCAAGGTTCCTTCTATTTCTGTGTCTTTCTAAGCTTTCGTTGCACTTCAGAGCAGATGTCAGCATGGACCTCCATAAGCATCACTTCATTATTCATTATTTCTCAGTTACACAAACCATACTTCTGAAATGGCTTGGTTAGCTTTATTATATCCATGAATTTTTTAAAGGGTTTTTAATTACATCCCCTGCTGTCTTAAGCACCCAGTCTTTGAACAGGAAACAAATTTCTAAAATTAATTTCACAACAGGCTACAGCAGCAGTTGTATTTCTCAAAAGCCCAAAAACAATGGGATGTTTTTGTATATACAGTAAGAGCATCAAAAGAGAATTGCTGAACATCAACATTTTAAACTGTGATCATGCTAGGCATTGCAATAATTCTTTTGTTGTAAGAGAAGAAATGCTTAAAATAACTTTTTCTTTTAAAAAATCCGTTTAGTTTCTTGATATTTGATGACTGTTCTATAGAGTCCAAATACAGAAGAAAAATTCAGCATGTGAACACTACTGTAAATCAAATCAAGAAGTATACTCATATAGTCTGAGAAGTTAGTGGAGAAAAAAGTGTTTTCTAAGGCAAAGACTCAGAAGATGCAATTTTCAGGAAAAGTGATCACAGTAACGAGCTGCAGAAGAGCCACAGTAAACTTTAGAATGAAAAATTTCACTTAGACCTTATAAAAAGAGAACAAAAAATATGTTAAATACCTTTTCTATTATTGAGATAATTGTCAGTGCAGCAGTAAATAATACACCTTAAAAGTAGAGGTGAATTTATTTCAAATCTATTTTGCATATATGAGTTTTGTTAATTATTTGCCAATGATGTACTTTTCTTGGGTGAAAGACCTCGATTTGCTAGTGATGGTGGAACTGGTAACTGAAACTGCAGAGAAAAGACGTGAATTACCACAAGCCAGGTTACAAAGTGTTGTAGTGGGTGCATAATCCATTTGCACAGAGGAGAGTAGCCAGAGGAGTGATCTGTACTTGGGCCATGCTGAAGATACATGCTATGGAAAAGAATGGCATTAGTTTATTAAAACTATAGGTCATATGGATTTGTTTATGAAGCCAATAAACTCTAAGTACAAAAGTGGGGAATGTTGTGCAGCTACAGATGCTGGACTGCATCATGACAAATGTGTGAACTATTTTCACCCAATTATGCAGCATGATGCAGTCAGGAATCAAAGCATCACACCCTGAGCTCTGCTCCAAGACAATGGAGTCATGCAAATCCATCTGAAAAAAATGTGGTACTTGGCAATGAGCTGGAAAAATTTCATCTATAGAGGAGAATCCTCCCAGAATCGTGGGCCTAGAATATGACAATTCAATCTTTTTACCACATATATCACATGGATTTCCATTTGCATATCATGTCAGCCACACTATAAGCGCTAGTGCTTTTTTTTAGGAGTGGTAATATCCAATGACAAGGGTTTAAGTGAAGTCAGCAAAATTAATTTTCTCCTTCCAGAAAAAAAAAGAATGTATTCTAGAACACAGGAAATAAAAAAGAAAAAAACAAGTAGTGAAAAGGGAGGTCTGCAAAGCTGCACTAAAATCCTGTAGACTTCATTTGTATGTATTCTACAGTACTGGGGTCTATTCTAAAGAATTTATTTGTGTTTTGAGAACCCTCTTGTTGAATTTACAGCTTCTAATGTAATGCAACAATATTTTCTTTGTGACAGTGATTACTTTTACTCTGTGGCACAGGTATGTATCTGTCTATTTTTATAGACCATTCAGTAGTACATATGACCAACTCAATATCATTTCAATAGTTTATCCACAAAAAAACCAAAACCAAATAAAAAATGTAAGAGGGTAATCCTGTTTCCATTAAAGTTAATGGATACTTTGCTATTGTTTCCAGCACGGGTGAGGTTTCCCCATATGAGAGAACACTTACATAAACTCAGTTTGATTACTTTGCAGTCACACAACAGAATCAGCATAGCTTTAAGGAGACAAGAGATCTTCTTGCAGTCATTTTTAAATTTGAACTCTGTGTGATGCCATTAAGAATGTTTTATCTATTTTCCAAGTAGCTGGGGTATTTTAAAAAAAAATCAGTGAAAAAGCCATTAGAAACTCTTGTTCTATTGCATTTCATCATTGATAATCCAGTGATGTAAAAATAAAGCTGTATAGATACAGATATATGATCATAAGAATTATTTCAATGCTATCAATTTGCTACAAATCCCCTGTTGGACTGATGACTCTATTGCCAGCATACCCAGGTGACTGATCAACTGACAGCTAACAGCTGGCAAATTTGGGTTTCATCCAATGGGGGCATAGAAGGCAAATCATAGGATTAGGTTTAAACTTTTTCTGGTGTTCCTGTATATCTCAGTATTTATCAGGTGTACATTTGTGATGCTGAGGACAGTCACTTAAATTCATCTTCCACAGTGTTTTTTTTTTCTGTATTCCTGCAATGATGAGTGCAGCCTTGTGCTCTGACATGAGAGATATCAGTGTCAGTAGTGGGGGACATGAGATTGGCACAAAGCTGCCAGCTCAGCTACCTGAGCCAGGGGGTAGCAGGCAGAACATGTGTCAGTAATGAGCTGGGCAATCTACCTGAAGGTAAGCAGGTGTGGATTTCAGTTATGCTGCTTCACCTTTTCTATAGCTCCTAACTCCTCCCCTGCAAAGTAGCAAGCTAAACTGGAAGTCACAACTAAATTAGATGCATCATAATCCTATCTATAGCTGTGCAGAGAAATCACTGCAGCAACTGTGCAGCTTAGAGTGTCCCACTGAGCTCTGCCCTCAAAAACTAAAGGAACATCCGAAACGGAATCCCAGCACTAAAACACAACTGTAATAGAAGTGTCTGGTGTGTGTTAGCAGAAGGGATGAAATGTCTGAGAGTGCAAAACCAGGAAGTAGTAAAACAGACAAATATACTCTGCATGTTGCTCTCCAGGTTGGCAACAGCAGCTCTAGAGGACTCATGAAGTTGCCATAAGAAATGGCATTAAACTTTAGGTGCCTCGTTGCACAGGCTAACACTATTAATATGAAAAACAGACATATAGACAGGCTGGCAGTCAAATAGAGGAAAAATGAGCACTAAAAATAGACTTGTGGAGATCATGGAGAGGGTAGGGAAAATATTTTCCAGATAGGGAAAATAGAAATGCTAAGTGTGCATAGAAATATGCTTAACATGCTAATATGTGGAAAATAATATTTAGATTTAATGTAAGTCTAGTTTCTAACAGGCAGTTCTGTCATTCTTATAAACCACTGCCCAAAAAGCACACAAAATAAATGTTTAAAAACTTCTTAAATCAGACATATTTTGGTAATGCTGAAAAAAGGTTTGGATCAAAGTTTCATTAACATGCAGGTAAAAGTGATGACCCAACAGGATCAGCATTTTCTAATTCATACAGTTGAACTGTATCTTACTGAAGAAGTATAAACCATCTCACATTTTCTGGAAGTCTGACATCATGTGAAAAATACTACTGGGGAAAAAATGTCAGATCAATTAGCCATCCATAGCTCCTTATCATCGGTGTGCTTTTTCAGCTTTTTGTAACATGAAAGCCATAAAAACGACAAGAGCCATTTTACAGATATTTATGGGTAGATGATCCCTCAAGAGAAGAAACTGCTCCCTACCATTGGGAGAATATGTCCTACATTTAGCAAAATCTACAGCTTACATTTTTCATATTCATACAAAAGCTATGCACATAGGTTGCATCATCAACAGCAGGGATTTTTTTATAACTGTAATAAAGAAAGTGTATATATTTATATATCTTATATACAAAAAAGTGTGATTGTGTATATATATGTGGACACCGGTACACATTTTATTTCATTTCTGCCCAAGAAAGGAACCATCTACAGTGTCTGAGACAGAATTTAGCTGTTAGATTATTTCCGTGCTTTCTGTTAAATTTATTTCTCAATGGTTATATAAATAAAGTATCCTGTAATCTGGCTGAGTCATTATTTAAACAATACTTCACTGTGGACAGTTGATTTGTTCTCTTTACTGTTGTGAATTTGATTTATTAGGGATTGGGGGGCAGGGGAAGAGTTAGGGAACAGTAACTGTGTGTTGATCCCAATCAAGCTTCACTAATTTTGGATTCTTCACTCACACTAAGTTGCTTATGCAAGCAAATGTATGTTGTTTCATGTGTATTCTGCAGTTTGGGTGACTTTCATAAAAATTCAAAGAAGATACCAGCAAGGAAAATTAGCTGTTAAAATACAGAGGGAAAGGGGTTGAGTAGACAAGTCTCCTCCAGACAGAACTCAGTGCAATCCTCAGTGGTTACTGACTCAATCTACAGCAAGAAAAGTAGGTTTTGTACAGGAAGAACAGTCCTTTTGCCATTTTTCTGCATTTACAGGATAAAAACACAATCCAAGCATTCAGCCAAGCCACTTTAGTTTGGTTCACTATGTCTCCCAATTCAATCATGAATCTATTTATGATTAGTATAACTTTTCAATCTGTATACTCTCCTGTATACATTCTTACTGTACACAAAGCACTGGAGAAAACAGCTGAAAAGCCAGGAGAAAAACTGACTGAAGAAATATCCAAATTAATATTAATAAAATGTAAAACTATAGCAGCATCAGCCTCCTTGAACTGTCTCTCATTTTCTGTTGGAGATGTACCTGAACAGTCCCAAGGGTTTAAATAGGTGGAATTGGCTCCTCTGCCTTCCCTGACAGCTGATTAATTTGCAGTCATTGCAACCATTCATGTTTTTTAAAACTGGCAGGTTCTGTTAAAAAATCAGATTGGTATTTTATGCATTCAGTTTTGCTTTCACTACAGTGCAATTCATCATATTATTTTCCAGACTGGAAATTATGATTTATTATGGCCAGGGAAAATGAGGAATTGGGAGAAAAGAAAACTAAGAGGGTGCTTCACCAAGGTCTGTAAGTATCTGAAGGGGGGGTGTCAAGGGGATGGATCCAGGCTCTTCTCAGTGGTCTTGAGCAATAGGACCAGAGGCAGAAATTGATGCACAGGATGTTCCACCTGAACATGGGGAAGAATTTCTTTACTGTGCTGTGACTGTGCACTGACACAGACTGCACAGAGAGACTGTGGAGTCGCCCTCACTGGAGATAATTCCAGAGCTGTCTGGACACAGTCCTGGTCCATGTGCTCTGGGATGACCCTGCTTGAGCAGGGAGGTTGGACCAGATGACCCCACTGTGTTCCCTTCCAACCTGATCCCTTCTGGGATTCTGCAGGAGGGTATCAGAGGCACGGTGAGATCAGCAACAAAAAGCAACAAGGAGTTTAAAAAGATAATAGACAGAAACGGCCATGAAATATCAGCTGCGCATTTGTCATTTCTCAGAGGAACCCTGATAAGGAAAACTGCTTAGGAAGCACTTTGAAACCCTCCAGTGGCAACACAAACTGTTATTACTATCATAATTCCCTTCCCTCCTGCAGGTTGGATGGGTTAGTCACTGGAGCTGAAAATGACTCATCGAATGGGCATGCACTTGTGCCTGACTGCAGGCACGGAGAAACCTCCTCTGAAGAGCCCTGAACATCCCCGGCTTTAGCAAGGAAACTGAGGCAGAAACTGGTTGTGCTTGTGCTGCTGTGCCTGCAGCAGGCACTACAGACATCTGGAGAGAAGCACGGGGGTTCAAAACCTGCTCTGCCAAAGTTCCATGTCATTGTTTCAACAATTGCACGCCCCCAAGAGTTGAACCAAAGCACCCAGAAAAGAGGAAACCAGAGCACCCAGAAAAGAGCCTGTCCCACGAGAGGTGCTCAGGAACTTTGGCTGAGCTCAGCCACTCAGACACTAACAGTCTCATTTTGGGTGCAGCCAGAACCCTCAGAGGATGGCTCAGCCAGCCAGTGACAAATGAACATTAGAAACAGGCTCAAATAATCCTTCCTGTGGTTCTCCCAACCCTCACATAGTGATTTTTCCTGTTTACAGACACCCTGCACTTGTGTGCATGCACTGCCTTCCCACTGCCAGCTTGGACACAATCCTTCTTTCCCACTGGGAAAAGCAGGTTGGGATGTTCTAGCTAAAGGTCAGGTACAGCAGTGATCTGATGGAATTAAGTGACTCGGAGGTATTTTGGGAGACAATGAGGGACCTCATGCTGAGAGGTAATTCAGGTCCAACATCTGTACCCAGGCAGGCAAATAGAAGAAACTTTCTTTGGCATTTACAAGTGCAACCCTTGGCAGCTGTTAGAGCTGGCCAATGCCCTGTGTGGATGCACTAATGAAATATGCGCTGTTATTGGTAGCAACCCTGTCAGCAAGTGATTGTTCTTTAAATGCTGCAATAACATTCATGCATGAGGAGCACAACACCCAGTGGAGATTTCACTCGTGGCCAAATTTATCCTTGCTCTGTCTTCCCTGATAAAAGAGGAGATACAGCAGGTGTTAATTGTGTCTGGTATGTCCAAGTGCTTCAGACGTTAATGCAATTGCTGTCTTTGGCAGAAGGAGGAATGTGACTTACGTAAGAACAAGAGAACCTATACTCTCTTGCAAACTAATAAGTACATTTTGTGCCAAGACAAAGACTGCAGGAAGCGGAGGTGGCAGGCATAGCTGGGACCTTCAGTGTCCTTGGCCATGCTTCCAACATCTCCTTGACCACTTATTTATGTGCCTGTGTAATCTAAACACATCCCAAGAAATCTGTAGCTGTGAGGATGAGTGAAGCACAGCATCACCAGAGGAGCAGAGCATAGCCCTGACAGAGGTGTCCTATGGGCACCTGCAGGAGGAGCCTGGGCTGTGTCCTGGCTCACTTTATGCACCATCTGCCTGTGGGACCACTCAGGAGATAGTTCCATGGGTGCAAGTGGGCTTTTCTGCAGGATTCCCATATTTTCTGGTAAACTCACAAAAGTGACCATCTTCAGCACTTCTTCACCTGGAGAGCATTAATCCCAACAATGGAATAAGCAGAGGACACCTTACTTTGCATTTTCCAAAGTAAGAGTGACATGCCAGGAATATCCTCATGAATAATAATTCATGAAAAAAACAGGAAGCTTTGCCAAATGCTACACATCAGGAAGCACTTTAATCCACGACCATAAAACCTTGCATTCATCTCTGCTTTCATGATAACAGGCTTTCCTATGCCTTAACAGCTAAAATACATTGTTACATCTACAAAAGGATTGGTGGCAGTTGTTTTGCACTGCATTTCCTACACTTTGTCTGACAGATCATTTCTCAAAAAGGCATTTACACAGATATGAGATAATAGTAATTCAATATTGCAAAGTGAAAATTTCTTCCCACGATTACCTCTATCATCTCGAAATTAAATGGGTTTGAGGATGAGGATTGTAACTCCCATTGTGCTATGGTTCCTCAAACAAAAACCTGATGTAAATCATCAGCTTTCCTTTTAGCAACAAAAGAACATAAAACTGCCACCCAGAAGCACTGCCCTTTTCCTCACTCGACCATCTAGCTGTTGAATGAAATTTGCCCTGTAATTTACTTCTGGGTCACATTTGTACCAACAAAAAGGGTTGACCAAAAGTATTTTTGATCTTCAAAGCTGTATGTTTGACACATCAGTGTTCTCCTGAAGAAGAGAGGACTTGTAAGAAGGACTACCTGACAGAAACCTCTCCCCAGGTGACTCTCAGGCTTTGCAAGCAGAGAAGTGAAGAGAGAGACAGCAGCTGGGACCATTGTCTTGTATCCACCAGGACACAGGTCCTGTAGCCACCAGGACATGGTCACAGCAGCGGGGGTCACGTGTGGTGTCACTGGCCATGCAGTGCCTCAGACCCACATGGGATGCACACTGTGCTGTTTCCTTTTTGATTACCAGGGCAGAGAGTCCTCAGGGAGTGTCCATACGCCACAGTGGGGACCCGAGGACTTTAGAGTACATTTTTGGCAAATGCCATCACCACCATTGCCAAGATGGTGATACCTGCAGAAGAGGCCAGGGAGACCTCCTCTAGTCAAATGGAACCTTGGAAGAGACCTGAGAGAAGCAGTTGTCCCTTTGTAACTCTTCTGAAATTTCCTTGCCGGGGAGTTAAGGTAAAACAGCTTTGAACTTTCCACCCCAGGACATCAGAAGGTTACACAAGTATACCTAAAATGTCACAGGAAGCATATATATGAGCAACAGTGATTTTGTTCCTTTTTCAGCCTTTACCATTATAATGAAACTACAAAAAAATACCTGTCCTACTTAAGAGCTTCTGAGGGTGATTTAGTGTCATTGCATAAGGCACTGGAGAAGTAATTAGAGCCCAAGTGCTGGTATACAACTTATATGCCCTCTTCAAGGCCATAATTGACCAAATTAAGAAAATCCTTATGTGGGGGGAGTCTTTCCATGACACTGCTGTGACTTTGCAGTGGGTTTGCTAGTCCCTTGCTGCAGTTCATTGGCTCCACAATAGGATGGGGACAAGGAAGGACGGCCAGCAGTGAAAGATGGGAAGCTCTATTCCTGTCACTTGCCAATTTTTCCAGGGCTGAATGCAGCCCTGCTCACAAAGAGCACTAGAACTTGGCTAGCAATAGAAGATGAAGTACAGGATGGCAGCAGGAATTAGTACAATAAGAAGAGAGGCGCCCCATCCCCTCAGGGTGCAGGCAGGGAGGCAGGTCTGCTGAAGGGATGGAGCTGGGGTGCATTTTACCTGGACTCAGAGGGGAGGTCATGCCCGCCCTGGGCTGCCCCTGCTCTCCCTGCACCTGGGAGGCTTCACTGGGCACAGGCAAAAAGTGCATTCTTCTGCTGGTTTTGTTCTGCTGAGCAGGAGGACTGCATGTGTGGTCTAGCTTATGAAATGCTTGGCATTTTATTGCTCCTCAGCTTTAGCATAACTGAATTGCAGCAGTTTTTCTGCCGTCCAGGCCAAGCGTGCCTCAACTTGCATAAAAGGAAATTAACACTGAGGTTTTGAGCTAAAACCATTTCGATACTAGGGCAGAACTAAAGCATTTTGATACATTCGGCTAATCTGTGCTGTAATCTAAACAGTGAGAAAGAACTCCCTCATGTTAACCCGTGAGCAGCTAATATCCACTGCAGCTCCAGTTCCTTCCTCCATATTGGGACTGAGCTCTCTCTCATTAAAATTTTGCCACTGGCACCAAGATGGGAGGAATCCCTGAGGATTTCAGCACACATTCATTCATACTCGTGAAATGCCCATGAAGCAGAGACAGGCTCTCAGCTAGGCTGAAACATTCATGAACAGAGAGTCTGGAGGGAACAGGAAGAGCTTCACTTTGTTAAACCACTGCAGCTGGACTGTCTAAGCTGTGCTGAGCATTAATCAGCTTTATTTAATTTATTTCTTTATTTTGGGATGGGCTAATGAAGCTCACCTATGGTAAGAACTATAGCAGTGAGCTAGCTCCACTAAACATATCCATCAAGCCTTCAGAGGGGTTTAAAGGTAGGAAACTGTAACATCATTGAGAGAACATAACCCAAAGGGCAGGACACATTTTCATCTTTAAGGTATTGATTGTGGCTGTTATCGTTCTTAGAAAAGCAGTGAGATGCCAGTAACAAGCCAAACCGCGTTACAGTTTTGCTACTCAAATATCAACATGATTCTAAAAAAATTTAATTATTTACAAATAAACCACCAAAACTCAAAACCCAATGAGCTATTTATTTTGCAACTCCACCACATACAAAATTATATCTACCCATTTCTGGGAACCACATTTGTACAGCAAAGGAAAGATCATGCAATTATAAACAATCTGTTCCCATGGAAATTTATACTAGCTGGAAAAGAAGTTGTAATCATATCTCACAACATGGGATGGGGAAAGACTCTTCAGCTGCCCCATGAGGGGACAATAAGCCTGTGCTTTCTGTAAGCCTTCAAGTTTCATCTTAGGTCCAGTACTAGCAGGAGTGTAAGTTTTCTGCAAAGCATGTCTGCATCTTGTCTTGTGGCTTCTGAGGGTTTCAGCTACAAGCCAGAAGCTCACATTGCTATCTCTCTTCTGGGAAAAGAGATGTTTAAACTACAGAGAAGTATTCAAGAGTTAAAGACTAGATCCTTTGGCCAACCCCTTGACACAATGAGCTCCTGTACACAGAGGAGCCTGTCTCTGCTACAGCTACAGAGCTGGAGTTTCCTGAGGGATCCAGCAGCTTTGTCCAATGATTATAATCTGCTAACAGATCAATGAGATCTTTCAGTTAGGCAAGTGTCACATAAACTGTTCACAGTGGAGTTTGTAGTAAGATCCCCACAGCATTCAGGCTATGATTGAAAACCAGAAATACAGAATGCTTAGAGAAAAGTAATTATTCCTACTATCCAACAGAGATGTCATGGTGGTGAGCTAGGGCCTGCCTGAAGCTGAAAAGTGTCTTTCAAATACCCACTCTTCACTGCATTGAAATTCCTTCCCAGCCCAGACCAGTGCTACTGTTTTGACATGTCTCCACTAAACAAATCTCTGGGCAGAAGTGCGTGTTAGCTAATCTGGCTTTACTGCCTCCAGAAAAGGAGCATAAATCAAACCCACTGGTTTTACTCTGGACTTGCCTCTTTCCAAGTGGTAGTAGAAAGGGCTGTTCTAGAAGAGCCAAAGGTTGATGTCTTTGTTGCAAAACTGGGGATGAAGTTCCTGGAGGCAGAGCATAGCAATTGAGCAGGTTCTAGCCTGGCTTAGGCTGCTCACCAACAGATTTCTTCAAGACCATTTTCAAGTCATTCATCCATGATTCCTAAGTCAGGACTCAGTCAGTTAAAATGCAGCATTCAACTACTCCAGCAGCATCCCAAGAGCTAAATGCCCACCTCTCCTACACTCTGTCAAAACTCCTTCCTCAGTACAAATGATGTACTCAGGCTTTACCTGCAAATTGTTGCTTTTAATACTTCAAGGTTGATTTGATGATGATCTTCTTTGAGCTTCTGGTTCCTTCTACCAGTTCCCTAACTGAGATAGAAAATTACTTGTGTGTATCATGATCAGCTCCTAGAGACCTGTTCATATACAGGTGAAGTATTCATGGCTTATTTGGGGTTAAGACTTATCTCAAGTGTTCAAAGCACTTCCTTGTTAGCACAACATTCCTAAGTCTGATCTTGTGCTCTACTAATTATATTTTAGTTGTACATACTCTACTACGTGTCATCAAACAATCTCTATCATTAATCTGACTCCTCATAGAGTTTGCACATGACACACAAATATTATATGTCACAGACTTTGTTAAAAGGCTTTTAGTCCAAGTAACTTCCACTCCACCCCCCAAGGTGCAGAACACTACAGTGCCATGCTGAATGCTTCAGAGAGGAGGAGATAATGCCCATGAAAGCCACAAGTCTGACATCTGCCAACATTGACCTTCTGTTTTGATAACTGCTCTGCAGTTCCTGAGACTGGTGCTGCCTGGATGAATTAAAACCAGAAAGGAATTACTCCTTCTCCCCTATTTAAAATTAGAAGAAAACTCAGCTCATAATGGGTTTTCAGCAGAATCTAATGCTGGTCATAGATAGAGACCTAAGTATATGAGCCTAATTACTGTGCAGGGCTGTTTCTCTAAGATTAGCAAGTGCAAAAAGAAGTCACACTGCTTGACTCTGATTCTAAGCTAAACAAAACTGGCAAATACTGCTTCATGATCCTGAATCTGCTAACATATTAATATTATTTGCTGTGTGATTTCCTATGCATTTTTAAGCAAAATCAAGAAAAGTGGCACACACACAGAGACCTAGAACTAAAAAGACTTTTAAATTCTACATTTAAAATATAAGGATACCAAGAGAAAAATAAGAGTTTAAGTCTGTGAGATATTTTGTTGTTGGGTTAGTTTTGAAAGTCGATCTGTGAAACCTTGGCTTCCTGAAGTGAAACAGTTTGGGGCTGCTGAGACGGCACAAGGGGAGGACATCCTGGAGTCAGAGCCACAAAGAGGGCTGTGCTGCTCGACTGTGCCAATGCATCCCAAGAGCAGCAAGCACTCTGCACCCTATACTAACCCAATACAAACCCTTTGGTCACACTTGACCTAAAGGTGTAGCTTGTTCCAGATTGCTTCCTTCGGCATTTTAGACGATCTCCATCATGGTTGGAGTCCAAGACTGGCTTCAGGCCAGGTACAGCCAGCAGATAAATACCAGGGCACCAAAACCACCTGCAGCCAACGCCAGCTCCATGCCAGGGTCTGCCCCTAGCCAGGCCATGGGTACAACTTAGGCTGAGTTATAACCATTACACCTTTAATATTAACAGCAATGGCAATATGAGTTATCTTCAGGGTGCAACAGGTGCAAGGAGCATCAGCCTTGGTAGGCCATAAGTTGTCTCTTCAGACACCATTTTTTCACTTGCTCTCCAATCCATTAATGTTAACTGTATTTAACATCTGCAGCTCTGCATGAGTGGTTCTTAAATTCTACTGGTGACCATATATTTTGTGAACTCAATCCAAAACGGAACTCTTGCTTTCCCTGGTATTTATTTTTATCATTCTCATTTCCTTTTTCCTCAGGAACTCTGACAAGGGGAACTGCACATATTTGGTGTGTATTCAAGAGGTGAACTCAGAAGTAGTACTTGACTCCAGCTTTTAGGCATTGCAAGGTGTAGTTTTCTCACCCACCAAGGTGGCTGACAGACAAAGTAGTCAGGGCACTTGCATGACAGAAGCCAGAGCTGTTAGGCAGAACTTTGGTATTTCCAGGAGTATATCCACAAAAAAGTTAACTCCCCCAAGAAAAAGGGAAAAAAACCCACAGGATTGGGGGTTTATTGTCAGCAACTTCATCTACTAGTAACTCGGCAGTGCAATCACATGTCTGTTTCCAGTTTTAAAACTTATTAAATAACTTTCACAGTCTGCAAAATTTCCAGACCTTGGGTTGTGCCATCCTCATTTTGATCATCTTAAGATGCTGGCTGAGTCATTGAAATGGCAATCTGAAAGGAAAGCTGTCATTTCTCTGAGCCAGTGCATCCAAATATGAGTGTGTGAATGTGACTATTTGAGGGCTCTCAGAATGAGAAAGGACAAGCATAATGTTCCATATTTAAAAAAAAAAAAAAAAAAAAAAAAAAAAAAAATCAGGGAACCTCTCTAAAGCTCTCTAAAGTACTTTGAGTACATGCTAAGTAGGAATGGACTGTTGAAACCTGGATCAAGAATGTTGTGACATTATGATATAAAAACAAAATAAACAAAAAATCCAAGGAAGACAAAAAATTGATTGCTTGCATGCATTAAAAAGAAAAAGCCCTTTTATTAATCATCAGTTGCAAAAGTTGGGAAATACTTTATTTTTAAAATAAGCTGCAAAACTTTTTTTTCCCCTCTACCTTCCCTTTTGGGACACTTGCCTTTTTTTAACAATAGTGAAACTGGTAAAACCTCCCGTACGCAGTGACTCGTTTTGATATGTATTATGTACTCTAAAACTATTCTCCTGTCAGCTCAAGAATTGTGTGTGCATGTTGCAAGATTAAATTCATTCACGAAATCTGTGACACTTACTGATCTGGAGTTTCTCAAAGAGGTCTGTGCCAAGTTACTGTTTATTTCCATAGCAACTATGTGCCAAAGAAAAGGTAAGGATTGTCAATGTGTAACACTTGTTAAAAGTTAGAGTCATCATGGAGAACGGCTTGGAGAGGCATTGCCAAAGTCTCCTAACGAGACATCTCTCACTTCAGCATTAAATGGGAGTTTGTGTTTTACTTTGGTTTGGAGGGTTTATTGTGTTAATGGATTTTTTTAAACACTTCTTGAATCAATGTAAACTTTTAGTACTTCATATATCCCCATGGCTGGGTTCTACAGCTGAGCTGCTGCCTAGTGATTTCCTGGGATGCTTCCTCTTATTTTAGAAGAGCAAAATTATCCTTCCTTATTGATCTTCATCCCATACATGATATTACAGCTCTCTTTCATATTTCCTCTGAGTCAATGTTTTTCATAGCTAGAGTCCTTCCATGTTTGATTTTTTTTGTATTGAGCCTTTTTATCCACACTTTTTCTTGTCATTCAACAGTACTCTTTTATAAATACATACATATATGTGTGTGTGTGTGTGTGTGTGTGTGCATTGATATGAGGGCTAAAAAATATCCACAGCCTTCAAGATATTGTAGCCTAATATGGTTTTATGCATTGTTCTCTGTTCCTTCCCTAATAATTTGCTTCTTACTGGCTGCCATTCAGGACTGTGCTGATGTTCCTGCATAATTTGCTATTATAAATTCAGAATCTCTGTACTAGCTGATAATAGCTTCTTCAGACTGCAATCAAATATATTAAATTAGAAATCTTTTGTGAGCTCTTTTTATATTTTCACACGTTCCCTTCCTCCACCGTCATGTTACTCAGTATCACAAGATGTTAGAGCAGATCTTGAAAGTTTACTAGCACAAAGAAGAGTTCAGAACAGTCACTGAACTTTGTCACTTCATATTGCATTAATTTGTGGATGTAATGTAGAGCAGGGCTCATCCGATATGTCCCTGTGGGACAACAGTGTTAAGGTCCCTCTGGTGAGAAAAGAAACTTCTTTTAGTTGGTTGCCTATCCATGTCAGCACCGTCCATCTCATCCCATCCCAGTCTTATCTTCTTTAAGACTCTTTGGTGAATGATCTTGTCAAGTGACTTCCAGGAATCCAAGGAGACTGTATCAGCTGTGTCTCCCATATCAGCATGGCTGTTCACTCCTTCAGAGAACTCTCATAAATTTATGAGAAATTTATTAACTTTACAGAACCACAAAGAATCATTCTGAATGTAGCATATTTGCCTGCGTATCCAGTAATTCTGCTCTTCTACTAATGTCAAAAACCAGTCCGTAACCTCTGAAAATCTTTGAAGCTCCGTTCAACATCAGGCAGCATTGTTTGTTACATTCCCTTTCCTCTGTTATCCAGGTTACTGGTTATAGATGAGAAACTAGTAGTTCATTTGCTTCCATTTAGAGCTCTCAGGTGAAAAATATGGTCCTGCTGGTAACTCTCTCTTAACTCTCCATGCAGTGGCTACGTAGGGCAATTTGACTTTTCATGGGTTTGCCATTGCCAAAGCTCAGTTCTCCAAAACTGCTTCAGGTCAGGACATTTTGGAGTCATTCTTTTATTCCAATAGAATGAACTGAAATGAAAGTTGTGAAAAGGCCAGGAGAGGAGAGAAAATGTCATAACAACCTGTCAATTAAAGACCATGTCAGAATGCTCATTTAAAAGCTGGATGTTTAATACCTCCTGATCTAACTACCCATGGCACTTCTTAAGCTCTGAGGATCAGCAGGAGAGAAAAGCAAGAACCTGTGTTCACAACTGCCTCTTTTCCTTTTCAGTTTTGTTTGTTTTCCTGTCTAGATTCAGACCTGTCCAGATTCCAGAGGAGTGAACAAAAAGATAGATCATGGCTCATAGGCATGCTTTTCTCAATTAGGATGAGCCTTCACAAAATGAGAGTTTCTTTAACAAAGGCTTTTAGACACTGGGGCTTTTTATACATTGCTCACATATAATTTAGCAATGAGTAGTTACCAATGTAGTTAGGCAGTTGTGGACCCAATTATCCAATTACTGCAACTGGCACACAAACAGGGTAATTGTACAGTGAATGCACTCGAGTACTTGGCATTCGTGCTTTTGTGAGCCTGCTGTCACCCTTTCAGTGCTGTGCCAGAGCAGGGAGGTTTCATCTTGCTTATTAACACCTCTGTCCTTGGCAAAGTTTTAGCACATGGTTTGGGGAGAAAACATTCTGGGTTTACACAGAAGGCAGCTAACAGTGGAACTACCACAAGATAGCTGTCAGCCAGGAGCCTTAATTCTCTCAAATTCAGATGACATTGAAGTTAAATTTGCTAGCTTCTCTGAGCTTCCCCTTCTCAAAGCTCTTTCTTGTGATAATTTTATTCCTTATAGATGTTGAAAAGTCACAGCAGCCTCATCAGCCAGAAATTTGCATGTGACTGAAACAAATCCACAGTGAAAACTGAATTTTCTCCTTTGCCTTAACAGAATATTAGTTTAGTGTATGCCACAAAATGCAAACCCAGATCTAGCTCAAAACTAATTTCAGCATTCTTCATGTTATTCCTCTTGACACTTGGGCTTGGCATGAGAAGGGAGAGGTGCATCCATCAAGTCTGTGCCTGTGCAATGGCAGTATAAACAACAAGGCAAATTTTTCTTCAAGACACAAGTTCATGTGGAAAGCTAAGTAATAAGAGTAGGTTGTCTGGGCAGTTGCAAATAAATCAGATCAGAATTTCATTCCAAGTGGAAGTGGGGTACATATTCTTCCACAAACTGAAGCAATGCATTTCTCTTCACACTTACATTTCTGACTGTGAATTGTTGTGTGGGAAGTCTAATGAGTTGGGACAATTACTGAATAAAATGGCACTGCAATAAAGTAGATACTCTTCGTGGGATGCAGAAAAGGTAAAATCACAGATTGTTCTAAACTGCTCATATAGAACATACCTTTATAAGCATAAAATATATGTGTATTTTTGCCTTGATACAATATTCTTAGTGTTCATCTTTTCCCCATCAGTCTCGTGGATTCCCACAGCTCCCTTCCATGGGTCCCTTATCCTGAAAAGTAGTTGATCAAAATCCAGACCATGTTCATCTTGCTGGAGGCAATTAGTTGGGACCAGCTGTCAAAGCCACAGCCGGTTCCCAGCACATGTGTGCAGCCTGTCAGCAGGCACAGTAACAGCAGATGCCTTCCAGAAGATAATGACGCTGATCTTAAACTGGAATCAGGTTTGTTGGGTAGAATAACACATGGAGAACCAGATTATACCATAACCAAATACTATGATATTTCAATAAATGATTCAGCTTCAGGCCTATTTTCTGTTTTGTAGACTGTTAGCACAGCAGCTGCTGGTAATATAAGCTGAGTTTATCTATGCCCTCCCAGTACTTAGAGGTTTGAGACTCCTTTTGAATTTACTGCCATCTCTATTTTTAAAAGCTCATTTATCAGATAAGCACAGCTGAAAGACCAAGAAACCTCTAGGCCTGGAATGTATGAATTAAAGTGTTGGGCACAAGAAGTGAAGATTTTTTTCAATTATGCAACTTCCCCTGCACATCAGTGTTTTCAGCACTCTGTCATATTTAGAAACTGTTTTGCTGCAATATTATTAGAAACAGTAGTTAAGTGTTACTTATGAAAGAAAAGCAAACTAATGTTACCCATTTGTGAGCCAGAACTGTCTACCTCCTACTGAATGAGAACTATCAAATAATAAAAAGCTCTTTGAAATCTATAAAAATACTCCTGTGCTAATTATGTTTTACATCAAACCTTTGTAATTCCCAACAAATTCATGATGTAAATTTGATAAAGAACAAATGAAGATTAAGCTCACAGCAATTACTAAGTACAGGTCAGAGATGAAAATACTCCCTTCTAGGAACAATTATCAGGATTGAGAAACTTTGTATCTGGATTGAGATACTTTTCTGGGGAGGGGCTTAACCCCTTCCATTCTCGAACATGCTGCCTCCCCCTAAGACGCTGCAACAGCCTGCAACAGCCCCAGAAAGGAACTGCAAAGGCTAGAGGATTTTCTGTGAAAGTGTCTTTAGGAAGAGAAAGTGTCAATAGACCTGATATGACTAAAGCAACTTACTGGGAAACTGAGACAACCATCTGGGAGGGAAGTTCCAACCCAGTGCAGTGGTTCTGAAACTGGGAAGTAGAAGAAAAGCAACAACAAACTGCTAAAGCTTTGAGCCACTGGTCACTGCATTACCTTGCAATGAACAGGGACCTAATTAAGAGCAGATGAAGTAATGTCTTGGAAAGAAGCAGCCCAAGGAGGACTTTCCCCTTTTCTGAATCACTGGTGTCTCAAGCTGGATTTGGACATGGATGTGTTTTCTGCCTGTGCATCATTTTGACTGTTAACTTTGTTTAAACCAATGCGAAACTCCTGAGCAGCAGAAGAGCTCAGATTTTGTTGGGTTTTTTTTTGAATTGCTGAGTTCTAGACTATGGAGGTGAAAGCCTCTTTAACAGAGGTTATCCCTTTCTTTAGAGAAGGGAAATGGAGCTGGAAGCTCCCAAGTGGGGTAATTTTGAAACTATCTCTACACCAAATCCTCTAAAACTATTGCAGCAGAAGAGGTAAGATCACAGCAACCTCTCTCTGTTTTGGATAGTCCTCTGTGAAGTACAAGACAGAGAAGAATATAAGCAAGAGATAAAGTAGGAGAAAGGAAAGGAAAATTTTGAGCAGATTATGAAAATTATCCAAGTAATTTCTTAAATGAAAGTAATCCTTTACTATGAGCAGCAGAGGCTGCAAGTACTTGGGACTTTTGGGTAAAGAATTCCTCTTACTGATCAGAAAGAGAAGCTCTGTGTAAGCAATCTAAAAGGAGAGTAATAGTATTAGTCATTCCTCATGCTCTGGGATTAACTTCTTTCAAAACATTGATTACAGCTCTAAGTACAGCCCAAAACTGGAATTTATAAATCAGATGAGAAAGCAACATTTTTAGTAGTTCCATTTCAGATCCCGGCCATTCTTTCTACATAATCAAGATCAGGTTTTGTAAGCTTATGAAGTTCTACCGTATATAGTTACTTATCCTGTATAGTGAATATTCCCTGTAAATCACATTGTTATTTACACAGCTTCAGCTGATTTCACAGCTTATTGCCTAGGAATGGAAGTTGTGTGGGGTATGGCAGCCCAACAGCCAGCTCTGGCCACTGCAGACCTCAGTGAAATCACTTTATTTGGCTTTTAAACACATCAGGTGTCTACACACAGAGGCCAGGCTTAAAACAATTTGAGCATGGGTCTCTTTTGCCTCCTTGCCTGTGTGTGCCCTCCCAGCTGACAAAGAACCTTCGAGAGGACACAGGGCCAGGCCTTGCATGGAGCACAGGGTGAACAGGAACAGTGAAGCCTGAAAAGCCACTTCACATGCCACCCTTGGAAAGCCTTGGCTCTTGGTCAGGGCAAACCAGTGTTCAGCTCTGAATACTCAAGGTCAGTGATAGCTAAGCAATAAATTATGTCATAAGAAGATGCTGAGCCCCTGACTAATACACCTGGAGAGAATAACAGAAGATCCATTTTTGGAAAAATACAGGAGGAATTAAAAAGCAGAAGCAGGGAAGATTGTCAGTCAGTGGACAACCTGTCAGAAGATGCCTAGTCTGATGTTTTTTTAAATTACGGCCTGCAAATTTAAGCACATTAATCCTGATGTAGAAAAATTCCATGGATTCTTATTTAACAAATCCATGTTTTCTCTGGCTTCTCGAGGAACTAAGTTGCAAAGTCAGTTCCTGCCTGGTTCAGCACATTGCAGGTGTCCAGAGCCATTTCCAGGGTCTTAGAAAGATGAGTTTGTCTCAGAAATACTTCTCCCTTTCTCTTTGCCTTTTCTTTCTTGTGCCTGAATATGATGAATCATGGCATCCCTAGGCACAGCTCCAAGAAGGGGCATATTTGTCCAGCAGAATTCACACAACTTTAAGCTCTTTCCCACATTAAATGCTAATTAACCACTGCTTTGCTCATACCCTGCCAAATAAAGGCATAAGGACTAATAACCCCAGTGTTCAATGATTATGAAACTGTGTGGTCAGACTAACAAAGCAAGTGCTCATCCTGTGCTGAATCTGCTTCTTCAGATTCAGCACAGGAAAAGCTGAAAATTTGTTAACCTGGATGATCTCATTGGAAAAGATGGAAGAAAATTTTAGACTTAAATATTAGGAGACCAAAGCTCTTTAATAATTACATTTTATTACAGTCATTCAGAATGTACAGCAGATAGCTGAGTTGAAAGTGAATTTATCTCAGTATATACACAGACACTGTATCATTCCTATGTTCATTAAAAGCAACATATTCAAAGAACATGTAAATTGCCTAAGCACAGCAAGATGGAAAACAGTAATGTTGAGGTTATGCATCCAGTCTTAAATGAGTCCCTTTCACTGTTTCTTAATTGGTAATAAAACATTTCTAGCCATTTCTCTACTTATTCCAGTGTATCAAGTAATTTATTTTATATTGCCACCTGGCTCCAAAGGAGCCATTTCTCCTTTAATTGTTTCTCAAAGCAATTGTGTCAATGGATGCCCAAATATTAGTATCAAACCATTTTTAAAAAGGAAAAAGTGCCATTGCTTCTTTTATATTGTCTCCTCTTTCCTCTGTTTAAATTACAACTTTGTTAATTATGGCCCAAATTAAATATTTTTTCTTTGAAATATGCATAGCTGAATTAGGGTTCAGCTCAGTTCCTATTCAAACCTAATGACACAAATGAAAAGGAAAATGAGACATTTTGGTATCTTTCGCTCCCAGCCTCAGCTTCCTTTTTTCTCTTCCTCCTTAGAATCACTATACATTTATATCCATTTCTGAAGGAGATGGGGATCACATTGTCTGTCTGCTCAACTTCACTTTTGAACCCTCTAGCTTAATGCACTTTAATTTGAGAGAGCTCCTGATCTCCAAGAGATCATATTTCTATGCATTCTGGGGAAATAGCAGAGAAGAGACAGCCAGACCAGTCATCCTTTAGGAGAAAGGTGACAGTGTGAGGTTGTTACTCCCTCCCATTTTGCCAGGCTGCAACCCCTCTAGCAAAGGCAGTACTTGGGAAACACGGACAGCGACGTTGATAGCTGGGAATTACAGAACACACAGAAGGATGACTCAGGATGAATGTGATAGGAGTCTCAGGCAGATCGGATGCCAGATGAAATCAAGATTCACAAGTGACAACTCACAAACCGGATGTTCTGTTACTTTTTTTTTTTTTTTTTTTTTTTTTTTTTTTTTTTTTGAGGAGGAGGAGGAGGAGGAGGAGAGATCAGTTTGATCATGACTCGCAGTCCTTGTGAATATCTAAGTTCTGAAGAGGAATCCACATGAGTCGGACAAGCATTTGGCTGAGCTAAACCTAAGCAGAAACTTTGGGAGTTGGCCCAGTGGCTGTAAGAGTTAACTTCCTCACATCACTTCCTCCCCAGATGGCAAATTAGTATTTCACCAGGGTACCAGCTTATCTCACCTAGGCCAGATGTGAAAGCTCATACCAAGTCCAGCTTCTAAAAGTACCATTTCACCTGATGTTGGATTTTTCCCTTTTCCCTCAGTGATAAACTCAGCAAATCTTTCATTTTTGTCACAGAAATACTGAACACAAAATCCCAGGTCTTAACAAAAGCTGCTATATGTAATGTCTTACAAACATAAAAGTAGGACAAGAGATATGAAAATCAAATCCCATGGCCCACTCAGTAGTGGGAATTTCTTTCATTACAATAACCAGTGCAGCTAACATAGCTCAGCTACATCTAAAATTGCTCACATGCCTGTTCCATTTTCTTCTTTACAGCAGCTTTGCTATTAAAAAAAAAAAAAAAAAAAAAAAAAAGTTTTCTGCATATACTGATCCCACAATTACACTGGCCAACTTCTCCAGCACCTTTGGATAAATCCTACCTAGCCCTACCCCCTAGTATTGAGAACATTCAGCTTTTCAAGTCTCAAACTTGTTTGATCTCTCTCCACTGAGGACAGGCTGTCCCTCTCTAACCCACATCATGCCAGTTCCAAATCAGCTTTTCCTTGTGAATACTGAGGCAAAAAAGTCACTGAATACTTAAGCCTCTTTTGCTCCATTGTAACTAGTGCTTCCTCTCCAGCATGCCTGAATTTACTTCGAAATTAACATTCCCAGACTCTATGCTCCTCAGTAGCCAGCTCCAGCTGGGCTTTGGCCTTCCTAATTTTGACTCTAACAGTGCTCCATCTATAATGCCTATGTCTGTCCTTCTTTCTACATCTTCCCCGCTT
This sequence comes from Hirundo rustica, assembly GCF_015227805.2. Lineage (NCBI taxonomy): Eukaryota > Metazoa > Chordata > Aves > Passeriformes > Hirundinidae > Hirundo > Hirundo rustica. The sequence continues at coordinate 104,149,729 of NC_053451.1, read as the reverse complement.
CCTTTTTGTGAGCTAGTTCAATGAGAAGCTCCCCACCCAACAATGCAGACCTTCTCCTGAAGTTCAGTCTTCCCAAAGGGTGGGATTCAATCCTGAGCTCTCAATAAGTTACCTTTAGAAACCAGCCAGCTTTCCTGGGCACTCTTTCCCTCCACAGCAGCTCCATAAGGGATCATGCCAGGTAAACCTTGAAGCAATCCCTGTTTGCTTCCCCAAAGACCAGGGTCCTGTGCTCACCTTCCAGCCTTCTCCTGTGCCCCAACCTCCAGCATCTTGTGTCGCTGCATCCTGGGCTGCCCTGTGCAACCAGAGCTGCCACCAGCTCTTCTCTGCTTGTGAGGAGCACATTGAGTCAATCAGTGGGGTTCTTTCAAACCACCACCCTGAGGAGGAGAGCCTGCCAGCAGGATCATGCTGCTGGTTTGGAGCTTGGGTCTGTTCCCACGGAGCGAGCACTTTCTGCCACGGGTGAGCGCTGTCTGTCTGCACCGCCACGCATTGCCAGCCACAGACACTATTAAACTTCCCTAGATTGTTCCATAATAGTTGCCTTGAAGAGGCAAGCTGGTCCTCTATTTTTAGATAAGTGACAGCTTTTCTATCAATTATGGTGATCCTTAATACAATGAAAATTATATTCTTTTAGAATCTGGACTTTGGAACTCCTTTCTGGAAACAACGGGAATATCAGCTCAAATTACTGATGCAATTGTTTCATGTGAAATGCAGCTTTCCAGTTTGTTTTTGTTTTTAATTATTTTCTGGCATGACAATCACAGGTCTTACCATACTCCAGTCAAAGACTTCTTGTTTTTAAATTTTCATACAGCATCTGAGTCTTAGAAGGGGATTCTGACAGTTAAAAAACCAAAATACTATTGTATCAATTTTTTTTTTTGAGTTAATTAATAAAATGACCATGTCTGTACTTTAGTGCTTTATTAAGCACAACTACACTTTGCTCAATATGTGATTGTGAAACCACTGTTTTGTAAAAACAAATATACATTTGAATGCATTGTGGGGGCAGGGAAATTTTGCAGCATAGTGGTAAATGGAGTCTTATTTCACCAACAACAATAGCTTGTCTGAAAAATCTCACTCAGGGATAAAAATGGCATAATTACAGAGGAAAAAAAAAAAGAGATATATTGGTTTGGCACTGGCAGGCGTTTGCCAGGCTGGGTGGCTAAACCAGTACAGTCTGCACCAGTGAGACATGACCTTAATACCATGGTGCACTTCAATAATGTTTTTATGGCATCGGGAATCTTCAGTGTTGAAATTTAGATCCAAAAATGTAAAACATGATGAAAAAGGGGTTATCTTTGAGACTTTTTTCATCTGAAAGATTTTAAGTCTTCTTTTTCTACAGGAGAAAATGATAACAGCTCTGTCAGAGCTGCTGAGTGTGGTACACGTGTTTTAAGCAAGTTTTAGTCTGCAGGGCCAAAAAATAAAGGTGCAGAATGTTGGTGTAATTGTTGCCATTCCCCCTTTGCCATTCTTTTTGATCCTTGAGGTTCACACTGCAATTTGTCATTACCAGAAACTCTAATTTTAGCATCAGAGATCTTAAAATGAGATCCTTATTCCAGGGGATGAAGAACACACTGAAGATGGATAGAAATGCCAATAATTCTCATTAATAACTATCACAGAAATTTAGGAACAGACAATTTGGCCCATGTTATCCAATATTTCTTATTCTAGTCATACATATGGGCCACTAGTAAGGTTTTATTTCAGAGCTCAGAAGTTGTGTGGTTCTTTGTTACCTTTGTTGCAGTAGAGTGAAACTCTGCAGCGTAGGAGTATTTTGAGTTTTAAGGACCACATAGGAAAGAAAATACTTTTTCCCTTATGTCTTATTCCTTTGCTTTCAAGGTTCTAGGTTAATAGTGTTTGCTAGGCCACCTCTGTAATGCAATCTCTGTTCACAAAGCATTATTTCTTATTCCCCATCTTACCCTAGTTGTCCTTATCTAATAAGGTTTGCATGTTGGCACTCATGCCTAAGTACCTGAATGCTACCAACAAGAACTTGACTGTAATATCTACAGGACCATATTATGTTCTAAATAATCACTCACCCTTCCACAGAAAACCACTCATATTTCAATTTTAGTTTAACTTTGTTTTTTTCTGTTATGGGTACTTGCTTTATCTACCCAAGTATAAAGGTTAGAGACTGACCCAAGACCAATGGACTGGATGGAATTTCCCAGTGCATCAAGTTCTACCTATCTGGTATTACTGGCAAACAACCTGCATTTTCCTTTTTATAAACTGATCAGCTTCTGGTTTAAAACTATGTAGATTCTATCATCTCTTATTTCCACTGTAGTTTCAAAGCAACCAAAACCTTATTACCCTAATAGTTATAAACCATCCCAGCTTTCAATCTACTTTTATTCAAAGACAATTTATACTCATTAGTTCCTGTGTCAGTATCATTCTTGAGCACAAGTGGCTCTTTCCCTTCCAGGTGTTTTACCTTTTTAACATTCACAGAGAGTAACCAGGTCCTCTTTCAGTTTTTGCTTTCCTAAGCAGAGCAAGCTCTCTAGTCTAAAACACTTTCCATTATTGTCATGAATTCTCTGCACCTGTTCCAGTCTGAATTCCCTCTCCCTCAGTTACTGATGCTTAGAAGCACACACAATACTCCAGATAAGGTTTTGGCAGAGTCACTTACACCTGCACGAATATGTCTCTTTTTTTCCTTACATCAATTGACAAATCCAAGCACTATGCTTCAAGGCAGCTTCTAATTAGTAGCTCATAGTCTGATTCTGATAGTTCATACAGTCCAAACCACTTATCCTCTCTGTTACTTCCACCAGCATCCTCACAACACTTTTTCCAAGATACTTCTGCAGGAATAGTTCCATTCATACGATTTTAGCCATTTGAATGTTAGTGGTCAGGCCCATCAACTTTAAATTATCTGTCAAAGGCAATTTAGATAGGTACATCCCACTGCGATTCAGCAATTCATCCCATCTATCTCCAAGAGATTTCTAGTACTAACTCTCAACCCAAAGGACACACAGAGTCTAGGACACATAAGCCAAATTCCTATATAAATATTCAGCCCTTGCCTAATACATTGGGGCCATTTTGTCACATGCTGGCCCTAAGTCCCATTTCCTTCACCATCTTTCCAGTTCTCTCTGAGCTTACACCATCCCTGGCCAACCTAAACATGTAAAAACCAAAGCTCTGACAATCAGGTTCACCTGCTCTGTGTGAATACCGAAACCCTCAGCCATGGATTACCCAACACCAAACAGATAAGTGAGATGTGTTTTCACAGAAACCAGTTGGGATTGAGAAGGATGAATTGGAAGATGCAACAGAGCTTAGAAGGGATATTAGCAAGAAGGTAAGGACTGGACTACCCTTCATCTTCCTGAAACAGTTGTATGGACAGACCAAGTCCTGAGGCAACTTTAAAGCTTGATGGACCAGAGCGAGCACAGACTATGGGACAGCTCCAGCCATGGATGCAGGAGGGGTAAGGGGGGCTCCTGAGGTAAACACTTTCTCCTAGATATCAAAGAAACTATTGAAACTCCCTACCATGGCCTTTCTCACTCAGAAGGATGAAAGATGAAAATCTTTCTTTGTGTTCTAAGCACAGGCCTTTTTCCAGAATAATTTCTCAGATGATTACTGAGTATAGCATGGGAAGGCAAATCAGGACCGGAGCAGTGTTAGGGAAACAGCCTTTCACTACACTTGCCAGCTTCTTCTCATTTTTTGAAATTAGCAAAGCCAGAACAGACATGGGACAAGCTCACACTACCTCTGTAAAAGCTGTTGTTGCTGTCTAAAAGAAAATCATGGTTAGAAATTAATTGACTCTTTTTCGTGTATGAAAAACCCAGGAGCCCAGCAGTCATGTCTGATTTGATAGGCAGGTCAATAAGGTAGGACTATGTCTGTCTGTTCATTCCAAGGCCAGGGAAGCAGGACTTTCTCTGAATCTGCTTATCTGATCAATTCCTGGGTTTTGTGGCTTGCTTAGCTGTATCCAAGTTTTGCTCTCAGACCCACTCCCATCCTTTGCCCTGACCACAATCCTCCCGTTCTTATCACTGCAAGTATTCTGGCACTTGGAAATACTAGGAGTCACTTTTTCAGTTTCTTTGGTTTTGAGGTTGTGTTGTTGTTGTTGTTTAGCATTTCAGCCTAAGGAGTGAAAGCTGATCAGCGTATTGCTGACCTATTTAGGTGCAGCCACCAATCTGCTCCTATCAATGAGGGTGAGCTCTCACCTGATACAGTTTCACCCCTCTTGCATCTGTCAGCTTTGAGGCTGCTGTGAAATCTGTCCAGACATCCAAGGCTACCTTTAAGATGTGGTACGCATCTCCTACCATGGCATCTGACACATGGCTGAGAGGAGAAAGGAGAAGCAACTCTTGAATTCTGGGCAAGAAGAGCTCAAAATCAGGGGCAGAGCTGTGTGGGATTGCACTAAAGGATTTCCAGCAAGCCCTTATAGCATCCAGATAACTTTCTTGTACAACACTGCCAGCTATGGTCTCTCTTTCTCACATCTGCATTGTCCTAGGGACAAGGAATTCAGGGTGGTAAGAAGGTCTGTGTGTGAGTAGCAGCCTGAGACATGGGCCTTGCCAGCGGCTGCCCAGGGGCTTGAAAAGCTTGGGAGAGGCTTGTCTACAAGAAAGATCATAATTTGTTGTTCCACTTGAGAAAGTACTGTCTGAGTGCAGAAAGCCTCCTCCAGATACAACACTGAGCTTGATTTCAAGTGACTGACATTTTTCCTCACATTTTCAGGTTCATCCTCAGTCACTGACACAATATACAACTACAGGTAAGCTACATATTGTTGGCGTGATTCAAAGACTGTTAGAAGTTAACAGTGCATGTCTCAGTATTATAAAATTGCCAGTGATAATGCCCACATTCTACTTTACAATTTTCGGGCAGTGAAGTTCAGTTGCCTTACCATAAAAATGTGCTACAGATGTGCTAGAAGAACCAACGTTTCTCAACCTTAATAAACCCTGCTCCTCCATCCTAAAGAAGTTTTTTGAAAGTATGTCATCTCAATGCCTCTGAAAAACAGGGCATTAGATATGTTTCACAAAGGAATACAAATGCAAAAAACTGGGATTGCTCCATATTTTTATTCTCTCATAGTCCATGCATCCACCTGGCACATAATGCATCATAAATGCTATAATAAGCATGTCAATGCACGCATCTATTTAATTTTGGCAACTTCTTGATTGCAGTCTTTTGTATGGAGGCAGTTGCAGATAGCAATTGTGACAGACAGTAAATCTAACTGACTTTGAATTGGCAACAATAGCTGTAATGAAGATTTGCATTTTTAAAGGCGTGTAATTAACACCAGTATTAGCTTCTTCCTCCAGCTAAAAAGTCAAGCTGAACTACCTTTTGCTGAACTTGTGTTGGGTTTTGTATTTTTTTTTTGCTTTGCTGACAAGTATAAAACATGCAGATCAGCTGCTGCCCAGGTACTGCTTTGAATATTGCTGCTACAAATGTTTAACCCGTGAGATAAAGTAGATGGGTGGATGTGCTGGGAACCAATGGATGGAATAAATACTAAACTTATCTCAGGGCCTGATCTGAGACATTACCCTTAGAAAACTTGGGCTTTACTCTGTTTTCTATGGCAAAATTACACAATGCATAAGGCAAGAAGAATTTTCCTTCCATAGTTTCTTCACTTTTATTGTATTTCATATGCACATTCACCTGATGCACACAATATCAAACACAGAAATGGCTTTGGTGTCCTTTATGTTCCCTCAGCCTTTAGACTCTCAGGTTTAACACACCCCTATGAAGGCATGACATTCAATCTAGTTATTTCAATTTTTGTAAACATCAGCAAATACATAACAGAATAATATTATGGTAGAAAAAGTACTAATGATAATGGGTTTGAATACCTTAAAAACCACATATAATCAGTAAGTCTGAGTTCCAAATTTTTGCAATGCTGTTTACTTATTATTTCTATAATTTTTAATTTTCCAGATATTGTTTCTTTAGCTGAAATCTCCTTCAGCTTGTTTAACAAGCTCAATAACTGCCAGTTGTAGCAATAAAGAATTATTTACTTGAGCTTTCTCTGGGCCAGAACCTGAGGCTTCTATCTGAAGATTACTCAGTTCTTTGTCAAACAAAACTTCCATGAGATTTGATTTGCTCTTGCCTTTTGAAAGCTATGAGTATTAGCTGTTTTACAGGATGCAGAGTAGTTTATGTGAAGAATTCATCAAACTGTATGGAGAGTTAAAAGCAAGACTATGCCTGAACCTTGCAGGTGCCACTGTGGGATGAGAGATGAAGTCCTTCCCAGTCTATGACACAGCATGGAAATTTTGGTTCTGTAAATTAAAGTTCTTCACATGTATTTTAAATGCATGGTGTTACACCAGAAATATGTTTTGAAAACTCCTAAGCTGAAGGATGCTATGCAGCAATCCCCTATGACGGGATGAACTGTCCCATTTTAAAATAAATGTTTAAGAGCCAGATTGATTTTTGCTCCTGTAGGTATTTATTTGAATTATGCTTATGGTTTCAATGGGAAAATAATTCCATTCATTATTCTACTTGTGCTAGTACATTACGGAATCAGAGAATCACAAAATATTCTCAGTTGGAAGAGAATACCTTTCCATGTACTTCATATTTAAATTAAATGTTGCATTAGTTTTCAGTTTGTTTATAAGAAAGTACAGTCTACAACTGAAATTAATGTGTAGGGGGAGACTTCTAAAAGAGTGGATTCACCAAGAGGAAGACATGCTTGACCAATCTGACATCCTCATATGGCACAACTGGCCAGGTGGATGAGGAAGAGCAGTGGATGTTGTCTACCTTGACTTCTACTTGGAGGGTGACAAAGCACTGGAATATCTCTTTCTCTGGTGATATTTGAAACTTGCCTCAGCACAATCTTGTGCAGTCAGATCTAGGTGAACATGCTCTAGCGGGAGGGTTGCACCAGATGACCCCACTGTGGCTCCTTCCAACTCCAACCATCCTGTGATTATGTAGTTCTGGGATGCTGTGAATACTGTTAAGTGTTGTTGTGACATCAATTTCTGTAATTCCTCAGCTTTCTTCCTACAGAAATGCACACACATGATTTAAAGTGTGACAAATCAAAAAATTATTTGTTGAGTCTGTGAGAATTTAGAAATATACCAGCATGTTTTTCTTCTGCATCCTAATAAAAGGTTGAAAAACCATCAAGGAGCAGCTTCCAACTTAAACTTTAGAAGGAGAAACTAAAAACAAACAAACTAAAGGCAGAAAATTAGATTAGATCTGATATGAAATAACTTCTAAGGCTTACAGAAAAATAAAGTGAAACTAAGGCAATGCTACTTAAACATCCTGAGGAAAACCACACAAATGACACAATCTCTATATTTTTGCTTATTCTTATTTCATGTGCATGCTTTTCATTGCTCTGAATATACAGAGCCATTCATTGCATTCAGATATACCTTATCTTTTGATTATGGACACAACTCCATTCTGCTCGGGTGAGTCAATGGCACCCCTAAAAATGCAAAGTGGTCAGAAAAGCTAGAGCCCCTTTCATCTTCTGCCAACAAAGGGTCTGACCCCTGGATACTTACATACAGAAGGAGAGCCAAAAAAAGTATGCTGTCAGGAAAAGCCTCCATTTGCTTCTGGTTTGTTCATCCAAACTAAACTGCAACTTTTTTCCCCTATAATGCGCATAAAATATGTCATGTAGAAATAAAAAATATTCTTTGTGAGCAGGAGCAATTCTGCCTAACCTTGCAGCTACATGGAAAAAAAAAATAAACAGACAAAAGAGGGTCCATTTGCACACTCATTTTCAATAAAACATTTTCACTTTAGCTTGCAGAGGTATTTTGGGGCAGGTCAGGAAGGAAAAATAAAAGCATCTGAGCAGTGGATCTGCAGCCAAACCATCACCTGCTGACACCACTGGCACTGCTGAGGTGAAGGTTGCAATTCAACCATCCTGGACAACCAACATCTAGACCAACACTGTGGCCTGGTACAGAAGGAGAAAACTCTTCAGCAGGACAACTGCCTGCTTTCGACAACATCTTCAGTATGATAACAAAGTGCAAAATTATTTCAGTCTTCATTTCCATCTTCCTTCATGAATAGGAGTACCTGTACCTGCTTCAAAGAAGGTGGATATTTAAAGACCGAAACTCATGGCCAAAATAGATGAAATAAGCATAACTACTCACTTCAGACCTAACAAGTGAGTCAGCAGTCAGATTCTATTTCCTTTGTTGAAGTCAGAAAAAAAATTAAGCTGACAGCATGCCTCTAATGGTGATGACATCACTGACAGCAGAGTTATTTTTAGTCTCTACAGCACCAGTAAAGGAGAATCATCAAAGTGAGAAAGGGAAACTTAACTTTTTATTCATGCCTACTCCTAATATATTTGCTTTGCAAAATATCTCCCTCAAGTTAGGTATTTTTTGCTATTGTCATTCTGTGTTTAAAAGTACACAAGCATTTTTCAAAAGCTTATAACCATATAAAACATTTTTCTTTCTTTCTTTAGGAAGCACCAAAATGTGAGATTTACAGCTATTTTAGCCTTGTATGAAGTGGGAACAAGTCCTCCAAATACTTTAGAATTGCATCTAAATAAACCAGAGAAGAGTCTAAACCATTTGCCAAAATGTTCAAAAGTGACCTTATATGAAATCTTTCAGTCTTCAGATGCCCAACCTGTGAGCCTTGTGGCCTCTACATTTGCAAAAAATACCTCTCTCTCTCAACTGCATTGCTTTCTTTTAAAGTGGAGGTGGGAAACTTTCTGCTTTTTGACAGTACAAAAACTGCGCTTTGAAGAGTTTTCTAACTTGGGGAAAAAAAACAAAAACCAAAAAACTTTCTGGGACAGCAGCTGAAGAGACAGTATTAAGGTGGATACAGGGAGACTCGAGGGAATTTGGGGAGAAGCAGGCCTTTCTACATAAGAAGCCTGAAGCACAGAGTGACATAAAAAATGCATGAAGCTGAGAAGCAGTAGAAAAGAAGATGCATGAGTATACAGGCCCATGAACAAGATAAAGGAGAAAATGATGAAATAACACAAGACAGAGTCCTGCCAAGCTACAAGGCTGAACCTGAGTAAGAAGCAGAAAGAAGTGAAAGTGTGGAAGCGTCAAAGGAGATGGGAGCAGCCTGGCTGTGTTGGTGAGTGATGAGGTGTGAGGTGATGAGAACATTGCAGCAACAGGACTGCAACTCCTGGCATTGACAACAGAGAGGAAGGAAATGCTGAATTGCCAATATGCAGTTTCCTGAAGGTACATGATTTAGTGAGAAGCTGATGATTTGACAAGGAGGATTAGAGATGTTGGTTTCTTGTGCAGCAAGTGGGAAGTTATTGAGAAAGGGGAAGCAAAGTTTTGGATGCACCACATAAAATACACAGATAATTTAAAAATAATGATGACTAGACAGGAAAGAGGAGTCATGGTAAGCAAGGAAATAGAGGTACATGAGGTGGGTGGGCACTCAGATTACTTAATATAATGCAAGGAGAGCAGGCAGTCTTGTGCCAAGTGCCAGCCTTAAGGTGCATAAGAAAGATGAAGTACACCTTGAAAGAAACACAAGAATGAAGTTAAGAAAACCATGTCTGTCTTCAGAAGACAAAATGGAGAAGAAGAAATGTACAAAGGACTAAGAGCACTGAGAAAAGGCAGTCAGAGCTGGCGGGAAGGAAATAAGTGACAGATTTCCTGCTTGTCTCCAAGGAAAAAATAAACCCAGTGTGGAATGTCACACTTCAGACAAGAACATTCATGACATGATATGTTGTGAATGTAAAAGGTGTTTCTGTAGACTAAAGTGTGCAAATGTTGTCGTACACATGAGTAGTGCTTTAAGGAGCTAATAAAGAATCTCTTTGTCCTGAGCAACTATTAAACCAAAAAAATCTGTAGCAATGAAATTAATAATTAAGGAAGCCTTGCAACAGACCAATTCAGCACTCTCTAGAGATGGCCATCTTATTGCAATTTACACCCCCTCTTAACCAATGTCATTAGTAGTGGTTCTAGAAAGCAAAAAGGAATGAGACACTGAAATAAGCAGGAACACTGTCAACACTGATCAAAGCTCTCATCACAGCTTTTGTTCAACTAGGGCAAGCAGCTCATTTGCGCACAGCAGAGGAGCATTCATTCTGATGAAGCAGGCAAAATAATGTAATTCCTTCCTGAAAATTGTGATTTTTTAAAATAGCTTCTTTTTTAAAAAAAGTTTGTTTTGCTGAAAGTGAACCAGTAGAGGAAGAATATCATCCTGACAACCTGTTTAATCCTTTTTACTGTCTGTGGTGATGTAATACCAAAGACTCTATTTATAGGTCCACTCATGAGCTGAAAATTTACCTCTTAATGCAAGCATTAAGCTAAGCTATTGGAAATTTTATCCAGTTGTAACAGATTTAATGAGACACTAAATGGTTGTTTCAAGTGACTTAAAAAAAAAAAAAAATACTGACAGGTTTCTACAAATGTTTAGAGCATCTCTTTGGCTTATCACTGTTAACAAAACAGCCTTTATGAATTCCTCTGAGTCGTTAAATATTGGCACAAGTATATATACATTTAACTGGCTATTCACATCCAAGACAAAACCATTCCTTATGCTCTTTAACACTGCTCTGCTCTTTTCCCTGTTTAAAAAGCCATCTTCTATTCTCAGCATTCCCTCTCCATTTTATCCTACATCTTACATTACCTTCCTTGGCACTGACTGAAGAATGACCAACAAGCCAAAAATCTTCCACAATCTCCCCTCCTCCAGTATCTTGTCCATCTAGTAATAGATCAAGTCCATATTACTCGTTAGCTTAAGCCCAGAACCTCCAACAGGTATCAGCACAGACTTTACAGTTTCTGACTCACCTGTCACATGTCTACCTATCACATATTTTGCAATACTGAAGCTCTAAATAAGGGACCACATTTTAACACAGTCTTCAGCTGTTCTGCAGTACAGGATAAATGTTGCTGCCTCCTAATCCTGCTACTCCTTTTGGCAAGGTTGTGACTCTGGTGCAAGGCCTTGAGGGTATCTTTGCTCAGTCAAATAGGACAAAGTGGGTTAACACAGCCAGGGCACAGCAAGGTACTTATGGGGGAACAGGGTTGTTTTATCTGAAATATTTCTCTTCACTGCTTCCAGATAATGCTTCCAGAGCTGTCTTCCATTTCATTCATACTTGCCTTCAGTAAGCGCTGACTTTTTCCACTCACTGTGAAAGTGTGTCATTGCAAAGTGCTGAAATGATTGCTGGGGATGTAAAATATCCATAGTTAGAGCAGGCACCTTTTCACCAGTAAATTCACTCGTGGGACATAAGGAAGGTTGCCAGTTGCTTTGGAGTTTGATAGCTCCCAGCCAATACTGAGTGCTGAAAAAGCACTTCAGGGTAAGTCAATCGTCAGTGAGGTTCCTTTTTGATGTATTGACAGCACACAGGAGTGTGAATCCATCATTTCACTGAATCACAGAGGGGCCTGGGGCTCATACAGGGAGCTGAGGAAAATACTACCTCTACTCAGCCTCTTGTACAACGTACACAATTATGACCTTTACTGATTTACATCTGAGGATGTAACAAGTTTTGCTGATCACTAGAGCACATTTTTGGACATAATCACAAACCTGGACCCCCTCTGGCACTGCTTCATTCTCCACAGGCCAAAAGGCAAGGCACAAAGGTGAAATGCTGAAGGAAAAGTGAGTGAACTCTCTTGAGACAATACATGTATTTTACTGTATTCTCTCAATACAGCAGAAGTAACAAACTCTATTTTTAGGTATGATCACTTCAACAGCACATATTTTGCAAAACATCCCCAGACTACTGGAAATGAGCATCAGGTGTTGTCAGGCAGGATAAAGGACAGCTGTTAGCTCAGTCTGGAGAATCCTGTTCAGTATAATTAAGGGTTGGTAAAGAGAAAGTGATGCTTTCTAGATTTGAAAGGGATTCTTGGCTAAGAGATGCTGGATAATCTATAAAAGGAAGTGAAGAGTAAGATTGTTAGAGTAGATTTGGTACATAGCTTAAAAGAGACCAAGGCATTATTTAATTGGGAGGGCATAAAATAAGGAAATTTAGGTTGTAAGGTTAAATAGCAAAAAAGTGAGATAAACTAGGCTTTGCTCGTCAGTAGGCTCTTTAAATCAGACCTAATTTGATAACAATAATAAAAGGATCTGTGACCCTTAAATTCCTAGATCTGGGGGAGGCAGGGTGCATAAATAATGCTGTGGCCTCCTCTACACTGCTTGTGTTTTATAGCAATGATTTGTAAAGCTTATGAGATTTTATTGCTATATTGCTATACAATATTATTGTATTATATTATTGTATTGCATACAATTATATTGTATAATATAACATCATAGTCTACCTCTACCACTGGTTTTGGGGTTTTGTTTCGTTGTTGTTTTTTTTATTGCTGTTGTTGGTTTTTTGGTTGGTTGGTTGATTCGGGTTTTGTTGGGTTTTTTTTGTGAACAGCCATCTTGTGTTGTATTTAACCCAAGAGAACACTGACCCTTGAACACTGATGCTTGTTCATATTCTACCATTTCCTTTTTGTCTCAAAATACCACAATCTGAAATTCTTATCTGCTTCTCAGTGTTCCGTTGCAAAGGGGTGACAACTTGCATTCAGTATATGACAGCAGGCTTCCATGTAAGATTCAAAGCTCAGCAAGAGGTTTGTTACATTCTGAGGCGAACAGGGTAAGTTTGGTCATTCAGAAGATAAATCTGAGCTATCTGTATGTACAGAAACACTAAAATGAGAACATATGTTGGAGACAGGTATGCTGTAATGAGACCATATTTTATTGAATTCCAGATTTCCACTCAGGATGTAGAAACCACAGGCACAATTATTTCCTGCTACTATAGTGACCACAGATAAAACTTGGATAAGTAATTCCATCGAGCTTGATGCATTATGCTTTACCCTTTCAGTGCAATTTTATGTAAACATACTTATATCCAGAAAAGCTATAGTTTTAAGCAGTGAGTCAGACACTGGATCTCTAATATATATAGGATTTAGAAGCATTCTTATTGTCATTATCACATCTACTACACTTGCAGGATTAGAACTTCAAAGACGAGCCTGCCAGAGGAAAATGCAGGAAATGTTTGCATTCCTGTATGATTCCATCATCCAGGGGCCTGTAAGGCTGAAAGCACCCTTCAGCAGATGTTGTTTGAAAGGTCAGGTTAAATCTTAATACACAATAGACATTCATTTCAGTTCTTCCCTTTTTAGTTATTGATTATAAATTTGATTTGTACAGAAAGTCCTTCTGGTGTCTCTGCTATAATAACTCACACCAGCAAGAAACTTCCTGCAGCACTTTGTCTCTCTTCCCCTGGTCTTTGTCAGCTTTCCAAACTTCACTGAAACCATCCTCCCAATATCCCAGTGAGGTTAAGGAGATATTCTTTATATCTGCACCTAAAGCACAGAGCAACCAATTCTAACTAGCACTAAGGCTTCCTTACTTTATTTTGGCAAGATATATTTATGATTCTTTCAATCATGATTGTAGAAGCATAAATAAATATTTATTTATTTTTGCTTCTCCAAACAAGGCCTCCTCACACTTTTGAAAAGATCATGAAAAAAGACTAAATCTCCTTAGCTGAATCTCATCTATATGAAGTGACTGACTAAATTACATAATTGTCCTTTGTGTTCTGCTAGGAATTGAATCCAGGTGTCTTGAGAATAAGAGACTCTCTTTGTCTATTAGCTGTACAAATAAAGAGTAATGATTATTTTTCTAACTCCTTGGAGATTTTTCCCCATATAAATTCAGATAGTACCTTCTGTATATTTTCCTGTGCATTAAATTCCAATTATACACCTCAGTGCTATGGTCATAATACTTGAAACAGAATTTCACACTTTTGCACATGGCAAATGGTATTTACCATTTCATATTCTATTCAGAAGATACTGCATCATAATCCCCACCTAATGCACTACCAGACTTTCTAGATGAGTGTCAGATTTTGTGGGGTTTGTTGCCACAGTTTCATTTGGTTTTCTCCCGGCTTTTACATGTATTTTAAAAATGCAAGTTCAAGTTCCCAAATATCATTCTGATAGTAATATCAGTAAACTAATTTTGTTTAATACTTACTATTTTGGGGGGCATGACTATGGTGATTTACTAACTCTAGAATTAACTCTGCGCTAATTGCAAAGAGTAAGCAGGAACTACTTCAAAGCTAAGCAAAGCATTAGATGCCACCAACCAAAAGCAGGTTTCCCTAATTTCTGCCAGATATATATCAAGAAGCTGCCTGTGGGAAAAGACAGGTAAGTACTATCAAGCTGATGTCTCCCTTGCAATTGAGCGACATTTTAGTGAGGTTTGTTAGAAACAAAAGGAAAAAATGTTGCAGCATGTGAAGCCCACCTAATTCATATGACAAGTTAATGGGATTTTATACAGCACTGTCATTTCAGTGCCATATGCTACCCTCTTCCTAACAAACGTGATCAAATGTTCTGTTGCAATGCATATAAAACATCCGTGTGGATGCACCCCAATTGCAACCACTTATGCCAAGGTGAAATCAACGCCCACAACAGTCCGGTGACACAGAGTTATTAGCAGTGACTGCAGTCAAGCAGATAGCTGTGCCTAGAGGGAAAGAGGGTAAAAGGAGAGGTTTGCTGCCACAGGTAAAAGCACTACCTTACTCTGGCCTGAAACAAAAGGAATGAAAAAATAGGAGCCACTGTCTTGAGGCAAAATATCTTCAGCATCTTATTACCTCTTGCTGGGAGGATGATCCAACTCAGAGCTTAGCAGGATTTGAAAGTCAGAATCCCCCGCATCTCCCAGAGATTAACTGATATGTTTGTCTTCCCTGTGGAGACACTTTACCGATGATTTTCCTGCCCTGAAGTCTGTTCTTGCATAGTAGCTCCTATTAAAATCCTGATGCAGCTTTCTCTTTTAAAAAATTTAAACGTGTGGTGTGATAATACTGAAACCCCTGAACAATGAAATGGCATACTTTTACCTACTCTCTGTACTGCAGTGCCTGAGAGAAGGTCAGATTCCTATTGTTTGCAACCCTCTTACCTGCTAGTGCAGAAGATCTTTCCCTCTGTTTTATTTTGGATTTGTAAGATGCATACAGGGAAGGACAAAAGAGGATCTATGCAAAAAATTCAGAAACAATAACCAAACTATGACCTCCCTCCCCTTCTAAAAAGAGTTTAAAATTCAAACAAGTAATTTAGAATATGTTGCCATACCTATGGCAAGAAAGGACTACACAACTATGAAAGGAAAAGAGATAATGGAGTTTTTTAGTTAGAGGAAGGAAGTATTTTATAAAGAGGGACTTGTTGAACTATGTGAAATGCAAGCTTAGGTTTGGTGTAGTTTTCTTGTTATGATTGCCACCTTTCAGTTCTTCTCCCTAATGGCACATTTCAGATGTATGTACCTGACTGTATAGTTTGTGCAGGTACAAATGCATGAGCTTTGATAAAGTCAAATGAAATATCCCCGCAGGGGAACAGAAACTTGTATTTCCAGAGGGATGTAAGGTAACTTTTTTTTAACATCATGAATTTTTACATGAGCTCAGGGGTTTTTCTAAAAGTCCTGATTTGTGTGTCAACCACATAATGTATGACTGCTGTAAAAAATTCGTTTTATGTTCAACATTCCAGCAGCCAGTTTGAGACTGAAGTGACCTGGTGCTGATCAGACTATGAAAAATTATTCCTTGCATTATGATTAATATCATAATGCAAATATTTTTATATTAAGCATAAAGACTGCCAAGCACTACAGAATTATCTGTTTTCTACTGCCTTGGTCTAAATTTTATACCATTAACCAGCCAGAGTTCTGCAAATTGACCACATTGACGGAAGCAGTCCCAACTGCTCTTCAGCCTTTAATAGGGTGGGTTGGTTGGTGGGGTTTTTTTTGAGGACAACAGGAGATGAAAAAGGTAGGGTAATTTTTGATATGGATCTGTTCCCTGGTATAACTCAGCACGTGATGGCACAAGCAATTGCACCCCTTCAAAAGAGAGACTGATGCAAGGGCCAGACTGAACTGCAGTGAATAAGGGAGTGCATATCTGCTTTTCCTGGCTTCAGGTGATCATTGAACTGTGACCTTTTACTCCAGATATGGAAGCCTCTGTAGGACCAGCTAAAGACTGATTCATTATGAGCAACTGCCTATGCACTCTTTATTCCTTTTGTAGATAGGTATTTATGCTTACATGAATATGAAGTGGGATCAAAAATGCTACCAAGCAGAAACAGAAGCTGCCTGTGTTCATCACAGCAGCATGTGCATGCACACACACACACACACTTATCATTACTAGCACTCTTGCCATTCCTCCCACACCAAAATACCTTCCAAGTATTTAAAGAATGTTAACGTTTATAAAGGATGGAACAAATCACGTGACCTGTCAAAATCTCGAAATGTTCAGGGCAGTGGGGGCTGTCAAAAACTAAGTGGCCTTCTCAAACTGTTCTGGAAAGTTTGGCTTCAACAGCAAGAAGCCTGACACCAGTGCTTACCCACCTTCAGTCGCCGGTCTCGCGTTTCAAGGATTCTTGGATTCTTCATCCAAGCCATCTAATGTTGCAAAACCATGTGTACTTAGTGTTTAGCATTTTAGGAGAACCATGCAACACCCCATAGGCTGTGGGTCTCAGTTTATGTATTTGCATACCAGCTAACAGATGAGGATAAAAAGTAAAATAAGGCCCGTTTTAAAAACCTGTGGGGTTTTCTTGTTGTTGTTGTTTGTTTTTGTTTTTTGGGTTTTTTTTTTGACAGCTTTATCTTCACGTCTCTTGGCCTGTGGAAGTATCACTTTCCCGCTTCGAGGCAACTCCTACTCACGCACTCCAACTACTACTTAAACGGTGTTGCTACAAAAACAAATTCCTACACCTTAATTCCTTTCCCTCTTTGCCTAATGATATTCTGCACAACACCACGTCTCACCCGCCTCTCGACTTCTCCCTCCACGCTTGTTTGCGCAAACAAACTCTTCGCGTCTCCCATTCCCCGCAGCCCGGGGGGCGGTAGCAGCCCCGGTTCCCGCAGCCCCACTCCGTGGGCCGAGCCCACCCCGGCGGCGGCGCTGAGGCCGCGGCCCCTCACGGGCACCGTGCGCAAAGAACGCCGCCGGTCGGGGCCGCCGGGCGCAGGCGCGGGCGGGCCGGGGCCGCCGCCATGTCGTGAGCGGAAGCCGGGCCGGGCCGGGGGAGGGCGGCAGCGCGGCCCCGCCCGGCAGCGGGGAGGGCGCGGGGGAGGGACGGGCGCACCGCGGCGGCGGCGGCAGCGGGCAGCAGTCGCCGCAGGAGCCGCCGCCGGAGCCAGCCGGGCTGTCCCGCGCCCTCCGCAGCGCTCGCTGCCTGCCTGGCCGCCCCCGCCGGGTAGCGGGAACGCGGAGCGCGGAGGCTGCGGGAGCCGGACGGAGAAGATGCCCCTGGCGCAGTTGGCAGACCCTTGGCAGAAGATGGCTGTGGAGAGCGCGGCCGAGAGCAGCACCGAGGTACGGGGCGGGCGGGGGTGTGCCGCGGAGAAAGTTGTGAGGAGAGGACGGGACCGGGACTCCCGGTGCCGCCGTCGCTCAGGGGACGGGCAGAGTTTCCCCCCGCGAGGTTTCGGGGCGGGCAGCGGCCCGGCGAGGGAACGCGGCGAGCGCCGGCCCCTGCACGCCGCTTCCTCTCCGGGGCACTGACTCACGGCCGGCACCGGCCGGGACTCCCCCGCCCGCGCCGGGCTCGGGGCGTGTTTCCCGGGACCGGGCTGCTCCCGGCGCGCTCCCTCCCCTTCCGCCCCGTTCCCGGGAGGGAGTAACCTGCCTCCGCGGTGGCCGCCGGCTCGGGCGCTTTTGTTCCAGCGCGGTGTCTGGTTACTGTCACGGCGAGTTTCCTTTCCCGGGGCGGCCCCGCCGCCTCCGTCGGCGCAGTTCGGGGTGGGCAGGAGGGCCAGGCCTGCCCTCGCCTTGCCCGGTGCCCTCGCCTTGCCCGGTGCCTTCGCCTTGCTGCCGCTCCCCGTGTGGGTCCCCGCCCGGTGCCGCTGCCCCCTTATCTCGACAGGATGGGGTTGCCGGCAGTTTCGCAAGCATTTGGGAAACCGCAGGGACGTGAGGGGTGGTGAGGCATGGGTGAAGCTTTGTGCACGGCGGCGTTGCCGGGAATATCCCCGGGGTGCCACGCAAGTGTAGGTTTCCCGCTGTGGTAGCGGGGAGTGCGTGTTGTGCCTGTCCTTCTTAGGCAGGACGCGTGTCAGCTTTCCTAGGCTGGAATAATGAGAGCGGCTGGAAATTAGAGTCACTTGCCACCGAGGCCATAGGAGCTTTCAGCTATTTAAATTTTTTTTCCTACTACTGTTGGTTCGGGTCGATGTAAAATAAACACTCACCTGCAGAGTCAGTCGTGCTTGCTCCGTGAGTCGCCTTAGCAGCCCACAGTGTATGTGCTACTTTGTGACCAGATTCCATCTGAAAAGGAAAAGCTGCTCCTGACAGTGCAGCTTCGACCTGAATCGGCTCCAGCTGATAGGCGGCCAGGCTGCTTCAAGTGATGCTGATGTGGAACGGTGTGGAGCCGGGCCAGCTCACAACAATTAGTCGCAAGGTTAGGACTCTCTCCTTAGAGAGCAGCAAGAGAGACCAATGCAGCGTTTCTGCAGTATCAGGATTTGTCCATTTGATCTTTGTCTTGTGATCCTTCTGCTGAAAGTCACTGTATCTCAGGGACTCAGAAGAACCTACAGTTCAGATCTGACAGGCACATGTATCTTTTAAATTCTTGCCAGATACTGTAGTTACTTTTAAATTCGTGCTAGTTGTTCATAGACTTCTGGAGTAATGATCTTAGATGATTTTAAATTCGGAGTAACTGCAATAGTAGTGTGATGCTTGAGGGTGGGGCAGAAGGTGGTAGGGGAAAACGCTTAGATTAATCATTTAGAGAAAAGGAACTGTTGCTTTAGTCTTTGATGTTCACTGCATGCGGTCTAACTTCAATAATAGTATATGTGCTAGACAGGTAGAAAAATAGATTGTTATTTCCAATGTGTGTACATGCATGATTATATTTTGTTACTTGTTTTAGTGTATTTCAGACATCATCTGTTTTTAAATCACTGTCATAAACTTCTTGAAACAAGTGTATTTTATCACTTCCTTAAAAATAATTAAACTTTTATATTGACATGAGTCTACAGTAGTTTATCACCAAAAAATGTCTAGGACCACTAGTAAAACATGAAATAGCATGAACTGACAGGTTTGCACTCCAAGGCCCTAGTCTAGAATAAACAGTTCCTTAAAAGACCAGGCTGCACCTGCAAAAGCTTCTCAGATGACACTCAAAAGGGAAAAGTTACTTAGGTTGCTTATGTGAAATGACTTTAAGAAAAGATATTTTAGTAAAAATAAATAAATTTAATTCGAGTACATAGACAAGTGACCTAAATACATAACAGATTTTTGATTTGCATGAGTGTTTATCTGTAGCATAGCAATATCCTAATTACAGATCCTATTCTGCAAGAGTATCCTTGGGCAAAAATATTCTTACATTTGCCTGAAACTCATTGTGATTTCAGTCATAGTTTGGTACTAATAATGTCTTTAGCTGTAACTCTGAGTAAAGCGTTTCTACTGACCTCTCAGATTTGCTGACACAGTTCTTGTAACGCTGTATTGTTCGCATATGAAATTACAGATTTTTGAGCTCTAAAACTCAGCTCAGACACTTTCCTTGTCTTAACAACTCATGAAGTTTTTAATTGACTTGATTTTTGATTTGTTTCCCAGTGCAGTCCTGTATTTACAGTGGTTCCACCAAGGAGGTGATATTCTGTGATGGGTGAGCAAATTTAGGAGGAGCACTAGAATACCTTTAAATAGCTTTAGTTTGGAAGTGTAGTTAACCACAAGCAGCTGCTGTAACTTAGCTGTGCAGAACTAGTAGAGGATAGTCTTTCTTAAAAAACAAAACAAACAACTTTTTTTCAGATAAAATGTGGCTTTATCGTTTTCAAAAATCATTTCCAGGACTTCTGTTTCTACAGGTGCAAATAGGTTGGTGATCCACATTGCATCTCTGACAGCTTTTTCAATGTGTAGAGTTGTTACACTATTTTTAAAATACTTTGTCTGTATAATATGTGTAGTTTCAGTTTCATGTTGTAAATCACAACACCTTTAAAGCTTGTGGAATGATGCTGTCTCTTGTTGACTCAGGGTATACTCAGGATTCACAACAAGCATAGGTTTGTTTTTCATGGTGAGAATATGCCTGTAATTGCAAGTCATCTGCTTTTGAGCAAATTAAGTATTGATGACTGGAGTTTGCATTTGAACGCCAGAATAACTAGCCTGATCCTTTGATCTGTACTTCCAGCTATGCATATTAATATCAGCTGGAGGAGAATGGATACAGTTATGGCAGCCAAATTTTGGGCACCAGTATGTTGAAAGAACTGGCCATCATAAGGAGATGCCATTTGCTAGACTTTTTGGGAAGCATTTGTGACATTTCTGGGAGCATATCGTTAGGAGTTTTAATTTAGATGCTCCAGATTGGCTGTGGAGAAAGTTCATTTTTTTTCCACTGCTCTTGACAGGGTTAATGGTCACTTGTTCGGGTGTTTAAATAGGTGGTATGAATCTTCCTTCCCAAATAGTTTAATATTCTGTATCCAGGATTTGAACTTTGCCTGAGACAAGGAGTGCTGGCGTTTAACAGTCATACTGTTATTTTAAAGAAACTAGTATAATGTAAATTTTGCTTTGTAATTTCGTTCTGATTGTCAGTGTAGCATTCTCTATGTCAATATATATTTCTGGCCTGGAAGCTGAAATTTGTCAGATGTCTTGCCACCTGTAGCCTTGAGCCTGTGGTTGTGATTGTCTCTTAACATTTTGTACTGTGTAATCAGTGATGTACTTGTCTTCCACAGGAACAAAGGCTGTGCTTACAGCCATTTCTGGTGTAGCCAGCACAGGTAAATAGTTAAAGCCAAAGTGGAATCACCTGAATGGACTGCGGGGATTTTGAGGACTATCCATTGTCTCTCCATGATAGACAGAATTATGTGCAGCGCTCGACTGTCACTTCTTATGCATAACTGCTGGTACATTCTGAAATCTGAATTTTGCACTGATTTGTGAGGTGGCATTTTCTTGTACTGAGTTAAAAATGGGAATTGGAAATTTAATTCTCATCTAAATAAGTAGTATATACTATGCCACAAACTGCTGTGATAGATGACAGATCTAACATATATGTAAATACTGTCTCGAGAAACATCTGCATGAAAAGTGTTGGGGGGGGCATGTTTCGATTTTTCATGCCGTTATTGGTACCATTTTACCTGCTTTGTTTTTCAGTTAATGCAGTCCTAGTCCGTGACATTGTGATGATGTCCTGTGGTCAGCTGAGTGGGCAGGAGCTTTACTTTGTTGAATTCAGTACCTTCATGCACTACTGTGTGCTCTCTGCAGCTCTTGGTTTCCTTGTAAAGGTGTTGAACTTCTTTGAATGGTTTTATTGGTTTTCTCATGACATAGGCAGTTCTTACCTTGTTATTTTTTTGCTTGTTGTAGTGTAGGCAATATTTCTTGCCCCAGCTGGGACATGTAACACAAAGTAGATGTAAGCAGATTGACACATTTAAAGGTGTGTCTGTTATCTTTGGATTGGTTGTGGTCTGTCACGCTGACTGTAGTTATTTGTCATTTGAAATGCTTGACTTAAAGTCACAATGATACATAGACTGAGGTGGGTGTTTGGTTATTTCTGCACATCAAAAATATTAGATTTGTGTGTTGACTGTTCGTGGCAGTTGGCAGATCTACCAGCTTGAAGAACTCATTTGAAATACTGGTTTGGAGTCGTGCTTTTTTTCTGTGGCACTTGGTTGGGGGAGGTGTTTTATTTTGGGTTTGTGTTTTTGGGGTTTTTTTGTCTGGGTTCTTTTTTTCACCAGATATAGTCCACAGCCGTATTCCAATACTGAAACTTTTAAGCAGTTTTTCAGGCCAGAGTGAATTCATATAATTGGTTTCAATCTTGGTGACTTTCAAGAGGAGAACAATTTAATCAGTAAAACTGGAAAAGGTTAGAATCCATTCAGGGAATTTTTAAGTTTGGACAAAGTGGTTGAGTATCCCAGTTGCTGTGCTATATGCCTGCATACGTGATACCATGCTACTTATTCTCTCCTTATTCCCTGAAATAAGATTAAATGCCTCACCCATTGGAAATAGAGGGGAGAAAAAATCCTGTGTAACAGATGGGAAAATGAGGCTCAACAGCTTAGTGACCCTATCTAACATCATTCATGGAGTCTGTTCTAGAACTACATGAACTCTGGTTTTTTGGGACCTACTCCAGCGTCTTGACCACAAAGTTACTGCTAGTTCATTTCTATCAGTAATAGTTACTGTGTGTTGCCTTTGATGCAAGAAACCTCTGTGGTATGCTTAATGCTTCACTTACATATTTTTGGAGGAAATATGCTACAATATTTTTTATTATTAATTAATTAATTTATTCAGGGAAGCCATTCAATTGTGTATGAGTATGTATCTTAAAAATACATTACTGTGGTCTAGGCCTGTTTCCTGATCGTTTCTAAGTTTAAATTAAAATAAATGTTAAAAGAATTTAAATAATTTAATCCAAGCATTAATTTATTGAAACATGCTTAGCTATAAGCAGAGATAATATGAAGAAATGGTATGTTGTGATTTTAAATATCCAACAATACATAACTCTGAAAAATAAAACCCTCTTTGTCCCGTAAATTCAAGAGGTGATGGTTTTAGGATGTAAATATTATTTGAATTATTTCTTGCATAACGTGTTTGCCAAAATTAGTTGCTGTTAGACTTACTCGTGAGACAAAGCTTTTAGCTTCATGGGGATTCTTTCTCCTCGTGTCTTCCTGTAGCTGACTGTTATATAGTCACTTCAGAAATCCTGAATTTTAGGAAATAGTGAAGTTGTTCCACAGCTTATTCTCTCTTCTTAGCAGAATGTATCAAAATAATAAATTATAAAGTAAGCGTAAAGAGTAAAGCTTTAGTTGACTGCAGTATTAAATCTCACCCTTTGAATTTGTCATGCATTCTGAGGAAGCAGCTCACATCTGAAAACCTGTGTGTGTGACACAGGGAACTGCAGGGCACAGCCTTGCTGTGCGTGCCCCTGCTCCTAGGGAAGGGTCTGCCACTTCCTCCCTGCGTGCATCCAGTCCTTTGGCAGGAGCCCAGGACGGCACAGGGCATTTCCCTGGGACCTGCCTTCTCGTGCAGATGCAGGCTTGGCAATTTGTACACTATCAGGTGCCAGAGTCACTCTTAAGATTATGTGTGCAAGCAGGAGGAATTTCTTCTATTTTCATGTGTGCAGCGGTGGTTGGATATATTGAGGTAGGCGATTTCTAATGTGTGTATTTCTTCCTCTTTGGAGAAGGTGAACAGGGGTTCGGTGCTGTGCATTTTTTGGCTTTGTTTTACTAAGGCTGCCGAGTTGATGTGTTAAGTGTAATAATTTACTACCCATCCACTTGTACAGGTAGGAAACTAAATGAGACTTTCTCTTCCCTGTCTTTTTCTTATTTTTTTGGGCTGTTGATTGTTGGTTGTTTTGGGGTTTTTTTTGTGAACACACGACCACACATGATTTGGAGCTGGTTTTAACTACATAGATAGCTTGTCCAAGACAAAGATTTTATAACAGTATAACATCTTGAGTAACGTTATGGCATTTGTTTGACCTCAAGATGAGTTAATTCAGAGAATTAAACTTGCTGAGAGCTGCAAGCCTTTTTACTGTTCTTTTCTGACGTGACCTGGCACAGTGCTGGACAAATGCCAGCCAAGGAAAGCATTGCAGTGCAGGAAAGGGGACTGCTTTTCTATATAGCCAAACTATACTCTTGAGTCATACTAGATAGGAAGAAGGTGGCAGGGTAGATACGGTTTACAAAATCACATAAAGTTGCCCAGGTATCCTAACTTAAAGAAGTTTGGCTTTGTACCTAAATGATTTGCAAGTTAATGGCTTTTATCTGAGGTTGTCTGTGGAGAGGCAAGTTTCAACATCCTGTTGTTTCTTTTAATACTCAGCAAAGGAAGAAGCCAGTTGCCTTAGACAATAAAATTGAGAATAAATTATCTGGAATTCATGGAACTTGAGTTAACAAAGTTTTATATTAAAATACTTGAGAGGTTTTTTTTTTTTTAATAAGGAGTTTTTAATACTTACATGTACTATTTCTAACAGTATATGCAAAATGTTTTGGATAAGTGCTATAAGAGAACAGCTAGAGAATTCTTAAGATGATGGCTCACTTCTGCTATTTACCTCTAGTAAATTTTAATCAGGTCAGGATTTAGGTAAGTGCTTTGGATCTGTGTGGCTTCACAGCTCCGAAGTTAGGGCACAAGTCATTAATTCAGATCCTATTAAAGCCTTATATTTTATTTAAGCACTGGAATAGATTGTGAAAACTACTGAAGATTTAAGAAGGGCTTAGACATAAATGTCTTGTGAGCAGCATTGTAGGAATAGCTGATTGTGCTTTGGTGCATAGAGATAGATTGGATGACCTCTTAAGGTCCCCTTAGTCTATTTTGAACTATTTTTTTGCAGACCTACAAATTTTTTCTCGGGGTAGCTCATTGCTGCTCAGAATAGCAAGTTTGAGTGTGCACAGTTGGAAAGGTTTTTACTGAATGTGGTTCCACACAGCGCCTTGTGTTGCTAACAGCAGATTTGTTATGAGTGTTCCAGTGGGAATTCCTGTGCTGCTTTGAAAGAAGCCAGGAGCATTGTCACTGCTTTACTCTATCCAAAGACCTTACGGTTCTCGGGCTTTGAGAGCCCCCTGAAAACATCAGAGAAAAAGAGCTCGGATCTATGTATACCCAGTGTTTTAATGACTAAATAATACTGGAAGTTCTCATGTGTTTAAATCCAGTAACTGGAGTTGTTGGATGAGTCTGGAAGTTTTGGTAGTTGACAACTAGGAGTTACCTGATCTTCATCACCTATGTTACTCATTGGCATGTCAGAACTTCCACATAACAGTGGGGTCTGATTGTAAAGGGTCCAATTCAGATGTCTTATCTCTTTTGCTTATTTGTGTCCTCAAAGCATCATTCTGCACTGATACGCAGTTTAATTCTTGATTTAACTCTTGTTAAGTGTTGACTAATTGCTAAGTCTAAGAATACAACATTTTTTGTCTTTACTGAGTTTTAAGGTTCTGCTACGAGGCAGAAACATGGAAAAGCCAATAGCTGCCACTTGGAGTGTATGCTATCTATCATGTTACTGATGAAACTAAGGGGAAAAGAGAAGAAATGAGTACAATAGGAAATACAATGATTTGCCCACTTGATATTTCAAGTGATGTTTTGGATACATGTAAACAACACTGTAATGGGAATGATGTTTACCTGACATTATTATTAAAACAAGATATCCTGCCCCAGATTGCTAAGTCCTAATTGTATTTATGGATGCTAGGTGCTGTATTGTACATAAAAAATGACCCATGTGGATCCATTGCTAATCAGAAAAGCAGATATGAAAAGCATTAGGTTTACTGTGCAGGTGAGTTTTGCCAGACTTCTGAGATTAATTGGGTCTCTTGCAGTAAATGTTGGAACCATAATTAAAAAAAAAAAGTGCCTTTATGACTTGCAGATCAATATTTAATTGTAGTATGTAAAGTACAGGATATTCAGTGCTTCGAAGGAAGTGGTTAATTGATTGTGGAGGGATGTGGGCTACATTTCTTGGTGTACTGCTTTCTTACAAAGGGTTTGGTATGACTGTGTTTTCTTGATGCCAGTACCTTAACATATGACGCTACTTGTGACCTCGTCATCCCTGCAGTGTGGGTTTTTTTATGGGTGTGTATTACTGGTCCAGATTTGAAATAACTTGAATTTTAAAAAAACTTTCTTTAAACTGTCTTTCTGCCAGGAAATTCCTAAGAGTTCGTACATCCTCAGAGTTCAGTGGGTTGAAACCTGTAATTTTTGATTGCTAGAAATATTGATTGACTTTTGTGTCAGATGTTCTGTCAGATCATATGGGGGGCATTCATGTACCAGCTGCCTGATAAAGATCACCTGGTGTCTGTCTGCTTTATAGCTAGCAGAGAACCTGTAGGATCTCTTTGTGTTCCTGTCCATATGCTTTCAGGAAAATTGCTGGAACCCAGCTGTGTTTCGGTATTGATTTCTACTAATTTAGTGAGATATGGCAACAGGTTTAAAAGCTTTGGGGGAACAAATTTTGTACCTTAATTAACATGACTTTTTCCACTGGAAAACAGAATAGTAAGTTGAATCAGAGTGGATTGGAAGATCAGTTTATAGGTTGCCTTTATAAGGGATGTGCACCCTCCTTTCCCAGGCAGAAATTGATTGTTGATATATTCAGGTGCAAGTAGAAATTTTCTGTGGACCTTTTCTGTTATTTTTCTTATACTTCTCTTGTGTTGCCATTTGGAATGTGTTTTACTTTTGGAGCCAGAGTACTGAGAATAGCCAGATCTTGGATCAATTCTGCTTACTTAGTTGTCCTGCTATGGGAGGAGAGCACCTGACGAATAATCAAAGTCTAGAGTCACTGTCTTTTGAATTAAACTAATCTGAGAATGTGAAAGATACATATTCAGCTTTCTCTTATTCTCTATTCATCAGACTATTATATCTACTCCCAGTCTGTTATGTCATCGAGGCATGCCCTTGGTGCTAGTTAAATGCTAGAGGGAGTCTACGCCCAGCAAAACAAAACGTATTTCATTTGCTCACCTCTTAAGCATGCTGCTGACCTCCTCACTCCGCACTGGTTTCAGTAGTGCTGTTTCCAACAGGAACCTTTGGGCTTTACATTTTAACTCCTAAGGAAGGCTGTGCGCTTTGTAGCCTTTCTGAATACACAGCTGCTTTCCATTTAATGGTATATACCAGCAAACCATAAATCATATATACATATTCTTCTTTACTTTGCATGGCTCAGACTGTTCTGAGAAAAACTGGTTCTACCATTCAGTGATTCCCTTAGCATAATCATTAAACAGGTAGACCTGTTTAAAAAGATCTTGCTAATCCAGTGCTCTGGCTCAGACAAGACTGCATGGAGCTCATGCTGATTCCTTGTGTTTGTTCCTAGTTCCAGTGAGTGTGTTTTGAATGCATTGCTTGAGTTCAGCTGAAAAGTAACTGTAAGGGGTGCAGGATTAAACAGGAAAACCGGATTGTGCAAAACAGTTTATTTGTTTTGCAGAAGTTTGCTGTGGTTTTTCTGGTTGACTGTTAAGAAAGTCAGTGAGGTTTAAGATTAGAGCCTTTTTAAAAACAGAGGTTGATCTCGCTTTTTTTGTCTTTGAAGGGAGGCTTGTCTGAAGTTTCTGAGAGTGGGTTTCACATCCAACTATTTTCAGTTGTCTTAAAATAGTAAATGTGAAAACTTAAACTTATCATGTGGTAAATTCTTATTTAACCTGCAGTTAATGTACATTATTATTTAGCAGAATGACTATTGTAGCCGGAATCACTTTTTCTGAAAATCTGCGTGTGGAGTGGAGTCAGTGTAGAGCACATGGTTTTGATATACAAATTGCCCTATTTTAGGCCCCAGCGTTTAGCCATTGTTGTTGTTAGGACATTATAGACTCCTTCTTTGCAGCTAAAGTCAATTATTTTATTTGTCCTACTGATTTTTTCTTCCTTTTTTTTTTTTTTTCCAGTTGGCAAGATTGAAGGAAGCGATCTTGTATCATGAACAGAGTGTAGAGATGTGTAACTAAAATACAAATGTTAATTTATATAATAAATTTGAGAAAAGGGGAAGTATGTGACTTGTAGCCTTGATGCTAATGATATATGTATTCTCAATATGTCTCCCTGTAAACAAGCTTTATTAAAAACACTCATTTGTGTTACTTGGCTAAGCTGGTATTTTTCTGGTCTTCCGTTCCATAATATTGAAATTTTATGTATCTTAAGGAAGGATAGTACAATACAATATTCACTGCTTGTACACTATAAGTAAAAGATATTACAGTGTGGGGCATGTGGGCTTTTTGGAGAATCATCTTATCAAATTACCCTTTGCTGTACAGATAGAAGCTTGTATTGACTGCTTAGCTGAGACAGCTTTTCAAGATTATATTCACTTGTAGTAATGTATAGCATATGTCATTGACTTCTTACTAGTCCTCCATCATGGAGAGATGACTTTTAGAGTAGACCAGAGTCATGCCAGAAATCTCTAGTATCTTCCTGAAGCCAGGAAAGATGAGAAATTAGCATGCTACCGTGTGCCAGATGCACTAGAAAGACAATCAAAGCCCAGCCTTTCTCCCCTCCCCACCACCTAAAAACAAAACAAACAAAAAAAATATTAAAAAAAATAAAGAAACAAAAAACCCAACCCACCTGTGTCATATTGATTCCTATAATTTAGCTTTTTCCAGATGCATCTTCCAGGAAAAAAAAAAAGCTCAGAGAGGAGAAAAGCTGCTAGAGAGCTGGTAATCATCTGATTGAACATTCAGTGTGCTTGCAGTATTTGAAAATTAGAATTCGTTAGTGGTTGGGATTTAATCTGTCACATATGAAGGATTCCCCTCTAGCCATATGCAAGCTAGAAGATTCTGTTAATCAGAAGTTGTTACAGAAGAATGCTGGGAAGGTTCTGAAGAATTCTGCTGAAAAGCTGAGTAGTGGGAAAGAAGGCATGGAATGAAGCTAAAATCTCTGAATTTCTGAGCAGCTTTTATTAACTTTTAGGCGTCTAAAAGGGAACTATCTATACATGTATGTAACTTTTAAGTAAATTAGGATTTGAAAAATTTGATTAATTGGACTTTGGGTTCTCTAGGGAAACAATGCAAAAATGAACTAAAATTCTGTCTTCAATGGCAATGGAAAATGGTAACCATTTTTAGTAGTTTTTTATTTGTTTCTAAAATGATAATGAATTGCTCTTAAGCTTTAGGAGCAAACTAGGAATTTATGGCTGAGGTTATACCCTGTACCATAACTTAGGAAAAATACATACTTTTCCTTATAACTTGCTATTAGTCATGTTTGTTGTGTAAGCAAAGTCATTCAAAGTCTTTCAAGGAAAAATAGCTCTCTAAAATTCTCCAAGTATGACTCTATCACTGTCAAAAAAAAAGAAAGCCTTTGTTGATCAACAAGGTATTTAAGATTTTTAAAAAATTTTTATGGCTAAATTTCTAATTCAAAAGCCTTTTTCTGCATGGCTTGATAGAATGGCCCTTGGGAAAGTACAGAAAGTGGTAAATGCTGTAAAATTGATAGTAAAATTAGAATTCCATTCAATGTTTATTCTAAGTCTATACTGTAGTTACAAAGTTTCCTTAAGGTGGAATAAGGGCTGACTTGCTATTTGAGGTCATGCTCTTAGTAAGAACCCGTTTATCTGTTCACTTTGTGTGGCTTTTTACCATTTGGTCTTCATCAGGTGTAACTGTTTTGCAGAAGTTGTAGCAATGAAAAGTAATGTCTAGCTGTGTAGTAGTGTGGCTTCAAATGCTTCAAATGTTGGTTTCATATATTTCTCACTGTGACTTCCTCCAGGTTGAGAATACATAAGGATCAAAGCAAGAGTGGCATTACATGTCACCGATAGGGAGTTTTCCATGTTTACTTTCAATTACCTTCTTTTGTAGAATATGGACAGGAGAGTACATAGGCTATGAAAGCCTATCTCCAGTATATTTGTTTCTGTACTTGGATTCAATATTTATTTCCACTTTCTGTGTCTTTTTTACAGAATGGACAACAAATTGTGGATGAACCTATGGGAGAAGATGATGTCAACCAACAAACTGTAAGTAAAAGATGGCTGTAATAAAAATGGAGCACACTGACATCACTTAATTCACAGGTCATTTGTGGCTAGTGTTTTGTTTTTTGAATTTACCGGACATGGACTCTCAGATCTTAATATTTTTGAGAGAGGTCTTTTTCTCATTGACTCAGGTCTAGTTTGGTATCCTACTGTTCTCAAAACTCATTCCTCAGTTTTTAATAATATTTCAAGGAAGGTCAAGGGTGAAGAACAACTATGAAAGTGTAGTTTCCATTATGTGTTATTAAAAGGCATTCATCAAAGGAATTCTTAACCTAGGCTTCTTAAAAATAAGAGATTGTTACTAAAGAGAGGATCAGTGAACCTTCCCGACGTGATAATATTTTAAGATTCCTTGTCTTCATGTCAGACTTGCAGTTTACAGAATTTCATAATGTGAAGATACCGAGTTCAGTTTTCTTGTTGCAATGCCTGTGAATTTTGTCAAACATCCAGTTTACCTGTACTTTTGTGTTATAGAGTACTAGCTGAATGTTATGTCTGGTGATAAATGGCTTTGCCAATAAAACCAGTTTTTGAAACTCCATATTACTTCAAGGTTCATATGCTGCTATTGCATATTGTGCAGAGACAGTTGAGATAGCAGATTGCTTTTTCCATGTTTGTCTTCAAATGTACCTGTAATAGATGTAGCTCTTAAGCTGACATGAAAACCGGGTGGCTGCAAGCCTGCGCTACATAGCAGTTCTTGGTTCCTTCTCGTAGCATCAAGGCTCTGCTGTATGTAGCACAAGATGAAGAAATGAGGCAACTGCTGACAGGTGACTGAAGTAGTGCAGTGTTAACAGTAAGGGAAGAACAGTATTTGTGTGTTTAGAAGGCAACACTAGGAGATCGTTTGTTCTAATATTGTGCATAATATATGCTTATTTGAATTCTTGTGTAAGCTAGAACATATCTTTGGGAAAGTGTTCGGTTTTGGTTTGT
This sequence comes from Hirundo rustica, assembly GCF_015227805.2. Taxonomy (NCBI): domain Eukaryota; kingdom Metazoa; phylum Chordata; class Aves; order Passeriformes; family Hirundinidae; genus Hirundo; species Hirundo rustica. The sequence continues at coordinate 104,118,734 of NC_053451.1, read as the reverse complement.
TAATTTATTTTGATTTGTGCCATTGCTTGATTATTTCTTTGCTTTGAGTCGTGTTTGACTTTGAGTCATTTAACTGTTGGATTTGGTTTACAAGGCAAGGTTTTGGTAGGGAGGGTTGATCTCTGTGAGAAGAGGTCAGAGGGCTTGAACCACTGTGTAGGACAGAGCAAGATTCGACCAGCTCCAAAATGGGCCCAGCACTGGCCAAAGCTAAGCCCATCAACCCTGTGGGTGGAGATCTGTGATACCATGTTTAGGGTAAAAATTGCTGTGTTGCATCTGTGAGGGTAAGGAGTAAAAAAAGTGTGAGAGAAGCAGCCCTGCAAGATACCAAGATGAGTGAAGATGCAGGGATGAGGAGGTGTTTTGTGTGCCAGAGCAGATTCCCCTGCAGCCCCAGAGAGGAGCATGGTGAGGCAAGCTGTCTCCTGCAGCCTGTTGGAGGATTACAGTGGGGATGATCTCCACCCCACAGGCTGTGGAGGACTCCACACTGGAGCAGGTAGATGTGCCCTGAAGGGAGCTGCAGCCTGAGGAGAGCCCATTCTGGAGTAGGCTGGTGGCAGGAACTGCAGCACAGAGAAGCCCACAGAGGAGAAGGTTTTCTGGCAGGCCTGCAGCTCATGGGGGACTCAGACTGGAGCAGTCCATTCTTGAAGAACTGGACTTTGTGGAAAGGATCTGTGCTGAAGCAGGGAAAAACTGAGGAAGTGGCAGAAACACTGTTAACAGCTGACTGAAACTCCCATTCCACACGTGCTCTTTGACAGAGAGGAGGTAGAAGAGTGGTTTCAGCCTGAGAAGAAGGGGAGGGTGAAGAAAAAGGTTTTCGTTTCACCTTTGTTTTGCAATATCCTGGGAGCAAGTGAAATAAATTTTCCCTGAATTGATACTCTGGCCCATGGTGGTAACTGGTGTGTGCTGTCTCTGTTCTTAAGGCTATGCATGAGCTTTTCTTCTACATGTCCTGCTGGGGAGGGGGGATTGAGAAAGTGACTGGTTGGGCGTCTGGTACCCAGCTAAGGTTTATCCCTCAAAATTACAAATTTCTCTTTCAATATTTGATAGCGACAGGATGCTTACAAATGTTTCCCCATGCTTCCTTTGCAAATTTCCAAACTGCTGCAGTTTTGGTGAGCAACTGATTTTAATACAGTATTACCATCAAAAATTTAAAACATTTCTTTAGTATTTAGTATTTTTTAGTCATGCTTGAGCTACTGTCATGTTTTAGCTTTTTAATGTCTCAGACCAGTATTTTAGGAGTATACTTTGCATTTATTTCTAGACTGTGGTGAGTAAAAGGTTGCCAGTTGTGATGTAAATTAATCTAGGGGGTTTTTAAACAAGATGTTACTACAGCTGCTCAGTCAGTTATGGCTGGAAGCTAGCCAGTGCTGTCAGTCAGGTGATAAAATACTACATGAGCTGGGACGTGAGATTCCGTCAGTGCTTCATTATCTGTTTTGGTGCAAGATACAGACCATTTTAAATTACCACTGAAACTCATTTAAGTTGTTCTGTTTAACTTTGCACTTGAATGGATTTGGGGCACTTACGCAGTTGCTAACAATTTATGAAATTTCTCAGCTGTAACTGAGTAGAATACGTAAGTTGTACTAGTAAATCAAGTAAGAAGACAAATACTTTGGTAGGTGTGTAAAGTATGCAAGTTCAGGATAGAAAGTTGCCATACTTCTGTGGAGATAGAAGGTGAAAGCTTGGAATCTGCATCCTTTTGCTGTCTTCAGTGATTGGGTAGAATGCTGATTATGCAAATGAGATAAAAAGTTTAAAATAAATATTAAAACTTAACATAGTTCTGTGTACATGGGAGCTCTCTCTAGTAGTATGTGTATCAAAAGAGAAATTGTTTCATTATGTCTGTTCTTTTGGTCAAAAATAAAGTTAATTAACAGGAAAGTCCGAGTTACATGGCTGTGGTTCAAATTTGGTGGTAGTTTTAGGAAAAGCAGGAAATATAAAGATACCCACTTCTAAGGAGTCCAAGATGCTGTATGGTTCAAAGTCTTGTTTCTTTTAAAAGGGGACTCATTCAGTACTCTGGTTTTATTGCAACGAGTGTGCTGATTATATCTGACTTTATAGCTTGCTGCCAACATTTTTTTTTATCTATATCTCATAAATGACCTGGGACCAGCAGGAAATAAATGTAAGAACAGCCGACTGAAGCTGAACCTAATGTGAAAGCTTAAGTGGACATTATTGAAAGGGGAAGCTATTTAAAGCCTTTTATTTACTACCTTTCTCACTCTTGTCCTGTCTGCCATTGCTTTTTGTACCTCTGTGTCCATAGAGATTGAGTAAGTTAACTGAGCCAATTAATTGTTTTGAGCTGTTGCAATCATGCTGCATGCTCTATTGCTAGCTGAAGCTAACTGGAAACTGCAGCTAGTCTAGCAGGTGGCTTCCTATTTTGTGTGTATGTGAAGAGCAAATCATATTTGTGTTGTGTTCTTTATGTTCTATTATCTGGATTCTACGTAGCTGATAAAACAGTACAACTGATGTATTAACATTGTATTCTACTAGCTTAAGCCTAATTAGTAAATATATGAAAAATACTAGGTTCCAAGAATTTGTAAAAAAATTATTTTTCACTAGAAGTGAAGTTTTCATTTGTAAGTTGCAGGAAAATTTCTTTTGGATAACCTGCAAGGACTAAAGGTTGGGTTTTTTCAGTAGAGGCAGAAGTGGAACCTATTCAAGCTCAAACTTGTGATGAAACCTCTCTTCAATGCAGGTGATGGGGTCATATTACTACCCTTGACTTCGTGCTTTCGCCCTACTTTTAAACAAGCAGAATTAAAGCATGCCTAGAATTAAAACTAAATAAAAACAGATCACATTGAAATTTGCTGATGAGGGTCATAAAAATTAAATCTCAGTATCTGTCACCTTCTTACTAGAAATATATAACTAAGGTAACAATGACTAGTCAGCGGGTAGTCAAAAGGTAGAGTAAGAAATGCTTGCAAAGAGAAGTCAGTAGTTTAAAAAGTCTTTTTCCTTTTTTTTTTTCCTGGTTGAATTTAAATAACACATATATTTGCAGTCAGGAGTGATGAAAATTAGGACCATTGTCTTTCTAATCAGTGTTTTTTATTAGAAGAGTGTCTTGGTTTGAAAAGACAGGTGTCTGCTAAGGAGAGGCAGGCCTCTCCAGGAAATGAGGAATTCAAATCCTTCCCTCCGTGTTATTATAATTTGGAAAGATTAAAAAATAAAACTTTGCAGTCAGAGCTATGGGGAAAAGGAATAACAGTCCTTTACTAGTAAATATAACAGGACAGACAAAAAAACCAACAGCAATTATAATAATAGTAAAACAGAACCAAGAATCCCGAGGGCAAACGGTGGGAACTCCGGCGCTGATGGCTGGAAGCCGGGTGCGGTGGACTGTCCTCCGCAGGCAGAGGCGGGGGTGGCTGGGCAGGCGAAGTGGGCTGTGCTGGAGAAGCTGCAGCGGCTGGACCCGGGCTGACCCAAAATCCAGCGGGACGGCGAAGAAAAACTCCGAATTCCTGGGCGCTCCAACAGATGGTAGAATTCCCAGGACCAGACTCCTCCGTTAACCGTGGACTTCAGCAGCCAGCAGTTGCCCGATCCGTGCTCCCTGGAAGACTGAGAGCCGTGAGACCACCACCCTCAGCTCTCCGAGAGCTTTTTCCCTCCTCCAAAACTAAGTGATCAGCTTCTTTTGTCCAGGTTAAGCACTGTCTAACTACCAGTATTTAGTTTCCTAGCGACTTGGGGGGGGGGGGGGGGGGGGGGGGGTGGGAATTCTACAGGAGACTTAACCCTCAACATTATCTATCCCGAATTTTTTCCCACACCAACATATTATATTGAATTTAAACCTTTAAATAATATATATATATATATATATATACATGTGACTATAAATACAGTCACAGTGTTCACTGAAAAACAAGGTCCCCTTGAGGTATGCAGCAGGTCTCTCCATCCTTTTGCATCACTCACTATGTGCAGCTAGGTCCCTGAGCAAAAACAACTCCAGGAGCGGGATTGTCTTTGCTGGAGGTAGAATTAATCCAAACAGTTTTTCTTAGCATTCCTCTCATGCGTACTGCTGGAACTTTATCTCCATCTCTTGTTCCCAGGGGCTCAGATTGGGCGGGGCCTGCTCGGTTGGTAGAACTTCGAGTGTTCACTAACCAGGTGGCTTTTGCTAAATTATTCTCTCAGTTCTTGAAAGTCCCCCTACCCAGTGCCTTCAAAGTGGTTTATTCCTGAGGCAGGCTGTGGGGCAGTATCCTTATTCTCTAGGGTAGGTATCAGGGTGGTTATCCAGGTCAGTCTCCCCTTATCTCTAAATGCTGAACAGAACAGGCATACCAGCAACACCAGCCACTGTATGATGTCATTAACATTCAGAGATTTGAACCCTTCAAAGACTGGTGGGGTAGGCCCAAAGAGCTGGGTGAAGGGTTGTGAAAAAATTTCCCCCGGTGTCATTTCTTCACAGTAGGTACCGTTGTTAAAGTAACCCCAGAAACACACCGTTAGTGTATGATAGCCCTGAATCCATGTGCCTGCCTTCCAGAGGAAATTAAAAATCCACGATTTCCTCACTTCGTTAACCCATATAGCAAACTGGATGACAGCCACAGTAACCTTAGTTACAGGGCCCATGTTTAGAAAAGGGCCTGCAAATGGGAGGAATACGGTCACCACCACATGCCACCCGAACCCGGTTAAGCCAGACCACATGGTATCCAGTACACAACAATGTAGGCACTTAAGAACTGTTATTCCTTTTTCTCTCAGTGCCCCACGTTGGGCACCAAATTCTGTCTTGGTTTGAAAAGACAGGTGTCTGCTAGGGAGAGGCAGGCCTCTCCAGGAAATGAGGAATTCAAATCCTTCCCTCTGTGTTATTATAATTTGGAAAGATTAAAAAAAAAACTTTTCCGTCAAAACTATGGGGAAAAGAATAGCAGACCTTTACTAGTAAATATAACAGGACAGACAAAAAAAACCAACAGCAATTATAATAATAGTAAAACAGAACCAAGAGCCCCGAGGGCAAACGGTGGAAGCTCCGGCGCTGATGGCTGGAAGCCGGGCGCGGTGGACTGTCCTCCGCAGGCAGGGGGTGTCCTGGCAGGCAGAGTTGGCAGTGCCGGAGAAGCCGCAGCGACTGGACCCGGGCTGACCCAAAATCCAGCGGGACGGCGAAGAAAAACTCCGAATTCCTGGGCGCTCCAACAGATGATAGAATTCCCAGGACCAGACTCCTCCGTTAACCGTGGACTTCAGCAGCCGCCCGATCCGTGCTCCCCGGAAGACTGAGAGCCGTGAGACCACCACCCTCAGCTCTCCCCGGAGCTTTCTCTCTCCCCCAAAACTAAGTGTTTGGCTTCCTTTGTCCAGGTTAAGCACTCTATAACTACCAGTATTTAGTCTCCTAGCAACTTGTGGCGGGGGGGGGGAATTCTACAGGAAACTTAACCCTCAACAAAGAGTTTATAAGAAAAGTGTGATCTTAAAAAGGCTTCAGGATACATTAGAAAAATAACCTGAAGCATGTGGACAATACAATCTCATTGTTGAAGTATTGGATTTGATTGGTGAGTGCTGAGATTCTGTGTTTTACATGCACATATGCCATACAATTTACACTAAATTTATAAAGCACTGGATTGAGGATGTCACAATAAGGAGAGGGAGATCATTCAGCAGTTACAACTGTGGGCAAAACAGCGCCCTTTAGTCAAGCACTGATACTAAATCCAGAGTAATCTGGAGTAATCTCATTTGTTATGTCTTCATCTGTGAAAATAATGTTGGATGAGAATGTTATTCAGAAAAAAAACCTCATAACTAAGCTGACAGATTTTTAGATTTTAAAACATTTCAGAGAGGCTTTAACTGATTTTTAGTTTTACCTTAATTTCTAATGTTCTGTACTAGGGAGAATGCTTCAGAACCTTTTGTTTGCCTTTTGACAAGTTGAAGCACCATTTCAGGACTGCTGTAAACTTCTGTTGGATATTCCTGCTGAGGTGATCAGTAACAGTTTCCATGTTTATGAACAATCATGTTTGTTAACATAACAATGAAGGCAATTCTGATGATTATTTCAATATGTTTGTTTTACTTTTGCTAATACAATGTTCATGTTTCAATTTTATGTGTGTTCATTTTTGTCAGCTATTTGATTAAAAATTCTTGATTCTGTGGTAGAGGCTTTAAGACAGCTATAATTTCTTAAATGTTAGGGAAATTTTTGGATTCACAAGTGTTCATAGTCCATAATCCAGGTTTTTGATTTCTCATTATTTACACACTGATGCTTAATTTTAGCTGAAACAGCTACTTGTGTAGCTGCTTGTAACAGCTTGGGTTACAAATACTAAACTTGTACTTGAAAGTATTCTGTAATTCTTACATTCCTTTTAGTGTATTCTACTAAATATACTTAGCTATATGTACTCATGTATTTAATTCTATTTTACAAACAAAATAACTTGATTCCTGAACAAATAAGCTTTTTTTAGGCAAACAGTTTACATCTGTAAAAATTAAATCCAGTTATTTCCTTCTCAGTGACCAGATTGTGCTTTGTAAAAGGCAGAATGCCTTTTTTTAAAAATAATATTAGGAAATTAGAAATTTATTATCTTCCAAAGCATTCTGCTGAAATTTGGATGAATTTTGTTACCAGCTTAGTGATATGGTGCATCTTTCCTCTCTGAGAACGAATTTGCAGGTCCTCATGTAAGTAAGAAATTACAGCATCCTTGTAAAAAGTGCAGACCATTTGGTCTGAGATGTTAACTCTTAGATGTCAAACTAATATATGAAGAAGGAAATCCCTGGGATACTTTTTTCCCCCCAAGATGTCATCAGATGTTGAGGAAAGGTTACAGAAAAGCTTTCATTGATGTATTCTACTGGATCTTCTGAGTGACTTGTTTTGTATTTAGTGTCTTAGGTGCAGGGTACTTTCTGGATCTTGGTCAGAAAACTTGAATAATTTGAGAGTGTAAGCAATGTTCAAAGTCAAGCTGCTTACTTGTTACATAGAGAGAAAACAGATGGTAGCCCTGCAAAGCCTGTAAACTGACAGATGGAAGCTGCCACACCCCCTGTTTAATAGAATATTGCTGCTTTGGCTGTACAAATGTATTTATTGTGAAGAAAGGTATATTATTCGGCTTCTGAAAACTTAAAAAATAAGCTCTCTGTTCCTCAACTGTTGACCTTTGTCAAACAAGGGCTTTTCATTCCATATATGTGCTGCTGCTTTGTGTTTTGCAAATAATTGAAAGCAATCCATCCTGCAGAGCCTTGCTTTTCTAGCACTGTAAAGATTTAATTTGCATTGTTACACTTCTCAGGCTGAGGGTATTGTCAGCTTACCTGATGGACTCCACTTGGATTAAGTGTTTCAGCACCCAATGAAACTCATGGATTCGCAAGTGTTCTGTATTGCTTCGAGAGTTCCTCAGCATTTTTCAGTTCTCCCGCTGCCTGTAGTGTCTGTGAGCTCTGTTGTCTTGACAATCTAGACAGCATTTTTCTTCATTTTGGTAAACTCAGATCATCCAGTTTAAACAATGAGGAGGGGAAGATGGGAGATGAACTGTCTTTATATTTCTGTACTGGAGGAGAAGGAAATGCATTGTGCCAGTGGAGTTCTATAATTGATAGAACTGTGACTGACAGGCATACCACATTCCCTTTGTTTTGGAGACAGTTGTGTCTCCTGATAAACAAGGATAATACAAATCTTTATCAAAGATTTTAAGGTAGGGAAGCAACTTGCTGTAGCAATTTGTTCTTTTTTATCAGAGACTTCCCTGTTGGGGACTGCTGCCCTCTAACCTGTCTCCTTCATATACGAAGGAATATTTAAAAGGGCAAACTCTATTCTGGGAGATTCTCAAAGTGAGTTGTGTAGTTTATATCTTAATGTTTCTGGTTGGCTGCTGGTGCTCTTTGGGAACCATGCAGGCTGTGTTCTCCCAGAGCACGAGAAATTTCTTCCACCTGCCAGACTCCTGCCAGTTATGGGAGAGCTATTGTTGTGAAGTAACCCCAGTGACCCCTGAGCACTGTGCTTTGTACTTCTCTGGGAGGTCACATAAAAGGTTTGGGAGAGCAGTAGTCAGTAATTGTGCAGATGTTTCAGTTGAAATGCCTTATTGCTGTCACCCTTAGCAGATACAGCCCATCTGCAGCAAAATACACTCTTACCTTTACAGCCAAAAGATAAGAAAATTATTATTTACCTACAGTATCTTTTCGTCTTTAAGGAATATTGTAATTAGAGCAGCTCTTACCATTTACTCTCCATTTCTGCCTTTAGCTCTTTTTTGGTACCACAGGGTTTAATTTAGTGACTTGAAGATTCCTGGTTACTCTGCTTTTAGTGTAATTTTATCTATTCTTGACAAGGTAAAGGCAGAGAGCTTGAATGGTCTCCCATTTATTTATTTAAAATTCTTTTAAGTTTTTCGAGTGCAAATAACTATATTGCTGTTAAACTGCAAAATTAAATTCTTGAGGTATTTCAGTTTTGAGGAAGGAAGTAGCTGCAAGTTTAAAACAATTGAAGAGAGGAAAGCTTAAAGTATTTTTTACTATTTATGAACTATTTGAAATCCTTGTGGTGCAGTAAGCTCCTTGTGTTTGAGAAGCTTTGTTCGTCTTGAAACTAATACTTAATAATTCTTCATGCTTCGTTACTGCTGTTGTAGGAAAGACTGCTTCTTCCAAAAAGGCTGCACCACACTGGACTGTAAAAAGCAGACTGGCATTGAGGACTTTTGAGCCCTCAGCTGAGTCACAAAGTCTTCCTTTGTGTAGTAGTAGTTCCTGAAGGCCTGTGTTTATTATAATAATAATTGTGTATATTCAGTACACAGAATTTGAAAGATCATCTGTGCAGATGTGACACAAAGACCAAGAGGTGTACAAGAGAACACTAAAAGGACACAATTTTGCTTCTGGGGTATGGCTAAAGTCAGGTCTTTATTTCACCTCTCCATTTTGACAAGAGGTCTTGGCTCATGCTGTTGAGATGTGTAATCCCAATTTAAAGAAAAAGCTAGAAACTGATACTGTAAGGAGCCAGGATGTGGGATAGAGATAGCAGCAATGTGTTCTGTCACTTAAATTACTGGTTTTGTCTTCTGAAGAGGAATTAAAATACAACAAAAAATGCAGTAATCCAGATATTTGTTAGAGCCCAATCAAGGGAAGCTGTCTGCAGGGTGGGTTTGTTTTCATGTCTTGTGCAAGCAGGACTATGGTATCTTGCTGTATGTTTCCTTTGATACAGAATCTCTAAACGGAATCACCTGGATATGTTTATGGCTGAATACTTGTATATGCCTTTGACTAAAGGTCTTTTCTTGCCTTTGTTTATTTATTACTTGAAAAACAGTCTCGTTCCACTAAAGGAGCATGTACTTTGAAATTCATTGTTTTAACAAGTACCAAAAAAGCAAAAGATAGTGTCAATATTGAGGAAAATATCTCCCATACTAAATCTAGAAAGATAAAATTAAAAACTTCATCTCTTACTCTTTGAAGTAACTAGATTGAATTCTAATTCCTAAAACATTTGAAGTGTTTGGGGCTTTTTAACATTGAAAGAAAGCTTAGGGATCTTTTTTACTTCAAGAAGTTCCCTCTCTACAGAGCAATACAATATTGGTGCATAAGTCAGACATTTGAGCTGGGCAATCCAGTTCAAATATTTCTGCAGTTTGCCTTGGCCTAGAACATCTGTGTGGCATTTTCTATGTGCAGGATTTCAAAGGACTAGGCACAAGGTTGTTTTGGTCCTCTAACTAAACTAGCAAATAAAAACAATTTCTAGGCATTCTGTGCATTGATGTCTAGTCTGTAAGGTAGTGATATATGAGATCTTAAAATATTTTATGAAGTTAAATTCATAAAAATGCAATTATCACATGTAGGACTTAAAATACTTGCTGTTGCACTTAATCAGTGAAATGTTGCATAGTAGTGCGATTTCTGAAAGAGATCCTGGTCTCTTTTGTTCTTTTCTGGGAACCAGGAATCAGTAACATCTGCAGCAGCCTGTTGCTATCAGGCAATCTGCTTAAGTTTCCTGTGCTGATCTCTATAACTATCAGCAACATGAGTACCACTGTGCCCAGTCTTTCTTTATCATGGCTCTGTGTGTGTATGAAATCAGTCTTTTTTTTTTTTTTTTTTTTTTTTTTTTTTTTTTTTTTTTTTTTTTTTTAAATGTCTTTTCTCTCTTTTTTTGACCTTTTTTTCCCCCCTTCTCTCTCCCCACCCCCTAACTGTGTCTGACTTGCCTGACAGGAAATTTTCTAATTGCCGGAACAGCTGGTCACAGCAAAAACGCCAGGGTTGGTCTTCCCTGCTAGACTTAAGATCGCTCAGTCAGAAAATCCAAACATCATGGTTTCTTAGTCATGTTTAAGTTTCTGGCTCTGCGTGTTCGCTCTGTTCGGGTGAGCTTAGTTTCTTATTTAAGAGAATAAGGGGGAAAGGGGGAAGTTTTACTTTAGTTAAACTTCTAATTTCAGAGCACTTTTAGTCTTTCACTGCCTTGGGATCAGTGTTCTTTGGATACAAAAATTTTGTATTTCCTTAGGGAAAAAGTCTGTGGTGTGTACATATGTTGTAGGAGTTTCTAAGATACCTGCTGATAATTTAGCATTATTAGGAAATTGTTACCTGTATGTAAATAATGTAAAACTTATATTTCAGGGGGAAGTGGGGGGTGTTAAATGTGAGCTTAGCTGTATGTTTTCTCACTAAGAGTAAAGTTTTATTAAAAACATTTCTATTTTTAATACTTGGTGGTTATTTTAATAGTTACATCTTTATATAGTACTTTAGACTGTAAAATATGGCTCTGTGTGGTGATAGTTTAAATTAACTCGGGTTTATTAATACCTTAAATTTACTTCTGAAATTATATGATGTGCAGTGATGCTTGCTTAAGCATTAGGGTTATTTCAACTTTCAGATTATAATTTAGTCATAGCAAATGCTTAATTTGTATAATTTCTTTTGTTGGGCATATATTTAAGCATTAAAAAGTTTGGTTTAAGTTGAGAAAAAAATACTGGTGGAGCATTGTATCACCCCAAACACTGTCTCAGAGCAAATTAACATGTAAACATGCAATGGGACAGAACATTTTATTGTTGGAAATCAAATCAGTTTTCACATTTATCCTTCTGTAAGTCTGCAAATACTTTCAGTGAGGGGGTAAAAAACCCCAGACCCCATGACCTTCTTGTGTAATAACTTAACATCTTAAGTGAAGATCTATTAACTTGTAAAAGCGATAGGTACCTACTAGCCCATGTACTGGTTTAAACAATTTGTAATAGTTTTTGCAGTCCATATTAAAAAATGAAATGGAATTTTCTTGCCATAAGTGAAACACCAGAATAAGACATGAATGTAAAACAATAGAACATAGGTTGCAACATAATCAAGGTGGTTTTTAAATGTTAACCTTATAAAATAAATATTTTTCAACTCATTGCCCTGAATTATAGTTCTTTTCCACAGGCAGCATGAAAGGTATTCCTCCAAAAATTGGTCCAAAAATGGCATTGCTTTATGTACTTACAGCAGCCTAGTTAGGTTGTCTTCAACAATCTGTTGATTTTAACATGCTAGCTATTGCAGACTAAACTAAAGGTTTTCAACCCATATAGATTTCAGTATACGTGTAGGAAATTATGGTAATAAAACAGGATTTGTAGCTTTCATAGATTAGTGCTGAATATGGTCAGGGATTATTTTTCCTTCTAAATAGTTTGGGGCTTTTTAACTTCTTATCAGGTTTTTTAATTGCAATTCTCTAAAATGTTAGTGCTTACAAAGTAGGAAAAAAACTTATATCAGAGTTACTGGGAAATGAAAGTTCCACCCAATGAGTATTTTTTTCCAATGCTGACGAGCACATTTCAGTTCATGAGATAATTTTGTGCTGTTTGATCAAAAGAGAACTGCATTGCAAAACTGCTTTTGGTGACACTGAGCTTTCAAAATACTTACAGGAATTCCTCAGCGTACCTGCCAAACAACCTACTGCTCACAGTTCCATTTGGAAGGAAGGGATAGTGCCCTACCTCTGTCCTGGCCTTTTGTATTTCCGTTCTAAAGAAAGAAAGCATTTTCAGAATTACCCTCCCAGCCTGGTGAACCACATTTATCCATACCTGTCCTCTGGCTTGTTTCTCTGGGACAGGATTCATTTGTCAAACTCCTATCTTGCATCATCTGTGCAACCAAAAGAATGGGAGTTCTGTCTCAGTAACCAACGCTGCAGTCTTCATTCTGTGCGTTGGCTACATGGAACAAATACAGACATAGGCATCCTCCTAAATCTCAAAACTGTTGCAGAAAATGCCAGAAATGAAAAAGAGTATAAAGAGGGTAAGAATAAATACATAAATACAATTTTTTTTCTTTTTTATCGCTACAAATTGTTTTTCTGACAGACTTAACAATTTAAGAATTTCCAAAAAAAGCCCACGCCTGAAACTAAACATTTACAAATAGAGTTTTCTTTTCGGAAACCTTAAATTCTATATCAAGTAAAACAACAGATGCTGTCTGCAACAAGTGATATGATGTTAGTTGAAAATACACGTTTTTCCATCTTTTCAAAAGAAACAGACATGAATTGTGAAAGCCTGTATTTCTGACTTCAGGTGTCCACATTTAGAACTTCTGCTCTACTCTTGCTTTTCTTTGGTAGTAGTGTAAAACAGACAACATACACAGAATATCCTTAGATCAGCTTGACTTAATTTTATACATGGTGCTGCTTTGCCTTTTGTTGTATTGGAATAATTCCTACTTCAGGAGCAGGATTTTTAATCAGCTTTTTAGAACGATTGTTTGTGTGTGAGCATATAATAGTCATTAGTTCTATTAAGTGACTCAAATTGAATATTAGTCACAGCTATAAGGAATGGCTTTTAGTCCATGATTTAGCTCACTAACACTGCTTACCAAAGTAACGGGAGATTGTGAAGTACTTGTTGGACTGTGAGTTTTATTTTGAAGTAGGAGTATAAAAAGCATAGAATGTATGAATGTGTATAAAATGTGTCTAAGATATTTAAAAATAGTGGTGCACTCTTCACATTTTTTAACTCCCATTTTTACCTTAATGAAGATTTCTATAAGCTCTAATACAAGAGGTTAAAGTAATTGGTTTTCAGTTTGTTGGCTCTTTATTTCTTCAGAAAGCATAGCTCAAAAGAAGATTTCATTTCTGCAGATAACGCTGACAATCCTGTGTTCATAACAAGTTGGGAAAGTAAAAATGCATCTAGGAGACTTCCTGACTCAGGGGAGGGGAGGAAAAGGAAATTCTGTATATGAGCTGGGGAACTGTGCCAACATTGAGTCATCCTTTTAAAATCGCTTGATATCCGATAAGCTTACTGTCCTTACAGGACATAACTGCGTTATGTAACTTCAGCACCAAGGTTTAGTCAATACTTCAGAAATCGTTTATCTGATTATGGGGATCAACATTATGATGCCTGTGATAGACATATACTTTGCCAAACACAGCCATGTCCAGCAGAGCCCTTAGTAGGACGGTGAAGGCTAACGAGGTAGTAAAAGGCAACCTAGAACCATTGTTGGAGCAGTGTTAAGTAAATTGCTGGGGAATCCATTTTTCTGTTTTCAGCCTTATCTTTGCTTGTACTGAATGTACATGTGCTTCAGGAAAGTGCATTTGTCTAAAGGAAGCAAAACATTCCTGAAAAGAGATTGAGAGGGGTGAAAACAAAGCTGCTACTTCCGTAATGAAAATGGAAAAATCTGTGTTGCTATATAACCAATACTAACAAATAAAAAATGATAAAAGCAGTATCTTTGCTGCTGCACATTTTTCAAGAGAAAAATAAGATTGCAATTAGCTCTTTATTCATTGGATTTGCTTTTTTGTATGATCAACGGCATACACTGAGTTTGAGGCTGATACACTGATTTAGGTCTTATCTTGAGAAATGGCTGATGTTTGAAGAAGGTGTTCACCAATATGGGCAATATGATTTTGACTTAATTGTTATGATTAAAGCTATCAAAAGGATTTTTTTTTTTTTCCTCTGATTCCTGACTATAGAAGCTGAAGTTCCAGAACTGTGATCTTTCCTTACGGTGATTCTGGCTGTTTCTCATGTGTAAATTATCCCCATATAAAATAGATACAGAAAATACTGTAATATGTGATTTTAAATAGAAAATATTCATTAAATAGTTCCCTAAAGAGTTTCTGATGGGATCCCACCAACATTTTTTAACATGTTAATACAGTTTGTTTAGAAGTAGTATTGGCACAGTTAAATGCTTAATGGTGTAATAAGAGAAAAAAATCTTGCACGATTTGGGGGAGTGACTTGTCTTTGTCAGGCAGTGACTCTTGTGAGGACTCTTCAGTAGCACTAAACACAGCCCCGTGGTGGGTCCCTCAGCAGATGTGGTCACTGCAGGTGAGGCAGGAGGATTGTGGCTGGGAGTGAGGGGACTATTGCTCTATGTGCAGCATAAATCAGGGATGCAGAGGCTTCCAGAATAACATGAACAATCAAGTAGTAAAAATAAAAAAAATTCAGGGAAGACTTTACAAGAACAGGAGCTGAAAAAACACTTTACAGTCAAAGATCTGAAAAAATTTGTAAGGAGCAGGTTAAGTCATAACTAAGACTTATATCAATAAGTAATTATATGTCAAAGATGGTTCTGTTATGTACCTTCTTTACTCTTTTAAGACCAGTACAGAATTAACAAGTAAAGGTGAAACGTGGGTAATGCTGGAACCAGGATTATCAGTATTTAAATTAATTTCTCTGACAGTTGCTTTAAATGGCTTATCTATTATAAAGCTTTTAATTATTTATTGAGATTAAAATTAGTTAATCCTCTTATCTAATGCTTACTTTAAGTCAAAGTCTTAGCCTTATTTTTACAGTTTTTGGTTAGCGTGTCAACAATGTTTGATGTCTGGGAAGAACTTTTATGATTACTGGACCCATCCAAGGATTTGTTGCATGTGTGTCAGATTTCCCTCCCACTGGAGTATGTATAGCCACATCTGTCCTACTCGTGTGTGCTTCTTATTGGAAAATGGAAATTTATTTAAAAGTCCTACTGATAGTAAAGTTTTTTCTCAATTCCAAAAGCAAAGATACTACAGGGGTTTCTTTCTGTCCAGAAATTGCGTTGTAAAATTCAGAGGTTTTATTTAAAATGAGTGTGAGGTTAATGTTTTGTCCTTTTTCCTTTTTTCGTGTCCTTTATTTCATAACTTCCATCTCTGTTAGATGCAGAAGGGATTGGTATGTGGCCCTTTACTTCTTCACCCATGAAACCTTTTATTCTGATGTTACAGGTTGGGTGTTGTATTACTTGCTGTATTTTGTATAGCTGATGAGTGTGCAGAGGGGAAGTTTTTTGGTCAGTATTTAGTCATCTGCCGGCTGAAATTCACTGGACTTCTGAGGAGATTTTCACCTTCATCTGGGTAATGTTCATTTTGTGGGAAAGTGAACATGCAGCCAGCCTTGTTTTGCACACAGTTTTTGTGAGTCCCTTCTTATAACAGCATGCGGATGTTGTGTGTTATCTTCAATATCCCCTTCCTGATGCTAAGGACTTAAGATAGGATAGTTACTCAACATGTCTCACACAATAATGACTTCAGGGATTTTCTAAATCAATCTTTTATAAAGAGAACTTTCTCAGAAATCTGTTTCTGAATTTGTTCCAGGTGGAACTTGGGTATGATGGAGTCATTTATTTTGTTTAGCCTTTAGCTGCTGTTACTCCTTTTTTTGTCATGGAATAAGAACATCCATTTTCCACAATAAAACACCTCAGTGTAATCCAAAAATAGTGCCAATCCTTTCGAAGTGTTTCAACATGTTAAAAATAAAGCCTTAATCTATAGGTACTTATGGCACGTACTGCACATACGATCTTTACTCTTGGTGTGATTAAAAAATGAATCAAGCCTTTTTGTTATTCTCTGCATAGTTAATCAGAAAGATTTTTTTTTTTTTTAAATTTGATTTTCTTTTTAAAATCCAACACTATTAAAATCTTCTTGGACCCTTCCAAACCCCAATCTTGTTATGCATGCCTGTCTTTGTTATCTTTGGCTTTCTTGCTTTTGGTCAGCAGTTTAGTTGAATTTCACTGAAGCTGACAGCAGAGACTGCAGTCAGTCTATCTGTTCAGGATGGGTCCAGTTTACTTTTAGAGTCACGTGCTATTGACTTTAATGTTTGAATGTCTTAAGCTGTACATGTTTCCCTGTTCTTTTTTTTCCCCTACCTTTCCAATTCTATGTCACTTCATGACTTTACACTCCTTAAATGTCATCTGTGTGTAGGAGCAATTTAAATACACTGGTCCATTATTATTTTTGCACCGAAACTTTACATTTTTTAAAGTAGCTGCTGCTTTTTTCCTTTGGAGTAATTTATGCACATCATTATTTCAGTTTATACTTTCAGTATATTGAAAAGTGTATACTCAAGTCTTTGTCACTTATTGTGAAACTGATGAACTAATTGTTCTTTTAATAACTGTTATCTAAAATATGCTGTCATTAAGATTTAAGAGTTTAAAATATTTCTACTCCCTTAACTTTAGAGTATCTAGAAAAGGAGAAATCTGTTTTCCAGGAATACCTTTCCTAAATAAGCATTCCATACATAACACAACAGTTTATTCTTTGATGTTCTGTTTAAGTTAATTCACATCTAGCTATTACACCTCTTTAAGAGTAAATTCTTGCTGAATTTCCTATTTGTGTCCCAGTATTTTGAAATTTCTTTGCCAAGCACTTGTTATCATGCAAGTTCACATTTTGCTTATGCATTTTTTTGAGGAAGCTGAGGCTGAGAATTTTAGGTGCAGTGAGACTCCAGTGGTGTTTGGATGGGGTAATTTTCCTTATTCTGAATGGCTTTCCTCTTCCTGCTATGAGTAAGAGCACAGATCTGATCCTGTGCTGCCTATTCAGATGATTTGGAGTATTTGATTGTGAATTATTTTGCCAATATTGCATCACACACTTACATATTTTTTTAAATTATTTTAATCTTTACTTAATTGTGTCTCTGTCCTTTTTACATAAAATTTGTAGAGTAAGAATTCCATTTATTGAGGTGCTATTTAAACACTTAAGGAGTGTCACAATGGTAATGTGGATTTTACTGGTAGTTCTCCTAAATACCAGTTCAGAGTCCAGTTTAGTAGTCCTAGACCAGCTTTTCAGCTGTCTCTGAAACATACTGCTCAGAAAAAGGTCTGCAGGTAACACACAACTTGTTCTGCATTGATGGGCTTATGCCATCCAGCTCTGCATGGGCCACTTCTTTGCACAGCAGTTATCAGGTCTCCTACTGAAAATCCAGAATTCTGAAGGGTTAATTGCAGAAAAGTCTATGCATAAATAAACTCATATGTTTCTCTTGCCTTTCTGGGCTTTTTCATTATAACTGAGAAATACGTACCTGGTCAGACTCTATTTCTACTTCCTTTAGGGTTTGGAATCTGGTTTTCTTTTAACACATTATCTATTTGTTGTTCCTGTAATAAGATCTCAGAAACAAATACAAGTATTGTATGTTGCAGCAAAGTTAATTTACTCTTGAATTAAAAAGTGAAGACAAATGAAATTCACATAAATTCAATTACTGGAAGCAAATTGAGTGTTTAATGTTCATTAGTAATAAAATATTGTTTTTCTTTTTTTCCCAACAGTGTGATTAGGCTATTGTTTTTATAGCCTGATAATGATTAAATAGTTTTTCACTGCTTCCTTAAGAAGGTTCTTTTCTTGTTTTACTGGCAAGCATGTTTCCTATTTCAATTTTTAACTGATTACTTAAGATAAAAATAAGTTGCCCTTGGTGTTGCCCCACCCCCCCCCCCCCCCTTTTTCTTTTTTCTGTAAGATTTTTTTGTTCAGATTTGATTTGTCTGTGCCATATGGTCCATTTGGTGTTCGTTCCTATGTGTGTGTTCTTGACATAGACATATATTGTGAGGTATATTACTCTAAGCTTTCTTATACGGAGATACTGCCCAGAATAGTTCTGACTTGCAGACTGTATCAGTACAGGAAATTATTCTGGAATATAGTATCTTAAACTCACCTAAACTTGTTTGTCACTCACTTCCTTTTTAGGCCAGTGTTGATTTAACACAATTACATTGCTAAAGAAACTCAGAGTAAGGTTACCTTCTGTTTGTTTCCTTGTATTCTGTATTTTGTTTCACTGTCGTGGAAGCCAGTGGCAACCACTTAAAAGTTGACTCGCAGGGTTGGGTTTTTGTTTGGTTTTTGTTTGTTTGTTTGGGTGGTGTTGTTTTTTGCTTTTTTGTTTGGTTGGTTGGGTTTTTTTGTTTGTTGGGTTTTTTTTTTTTAAAGGCTTTCTGAGGCAGTGTAACTTTCTAATGTGAAGAAGGCTTTGAGAGAACTGTGTGCCTAGAAGAAGAAATCATGTCTTGAGACTTTTATTTAGACCCTGCTGCAATATAAGGCTTGAGAAAGGGAGAGTTCCAAGCTTATAAATAACAGAAATAAAATGTAGGCAGTAGGGGTACAGTTGTAATTGGAAGGAAGACCCCACCATTGCGACTGGTGAGTTGGCTGTACTTGCCTGAAAGTTGTCAAGGAAGGGAAGAAGGGATAGGAGGACCCAAGTATTCCAGCATCTCATTTATTTTCAATTCATCACATGGGACAAATGTTTTTGCCAAGTACCAGGGAATGATCAAACAATTCAGTACCAGATGGAACAGCTGGCTTCTCTTCCAGTTTACTGCAAGATGACATCTATCATCTGATGTAATTAGTGCAGTTGGTTGAGAATAGGGATCTCTTTCTTTAGTGTGTAAGACTTGTATTTTAATTCAGATGGACAGTGAGGCTCGATTACCACTGCACATAATTTGTGTTTCTGTAAAAGGCTTAGCTTTTGTATTTTTAACTGCATTTGCAGAACACTGTTTAGGTTAAAATAACAAACATTCAGCAGTTATGTCAGAAAAGGAAACTACAAATTTGTGGGCAACCACTCCTCATAAATCTTGATCCCAAACAAGTGTTACCGACAAACTGAAGTTGGATATCATTTGAGTTCCTTTCTGTTTAAAGCAGAGTTCTATTAGGTCTGCCTTTTATGGACTGAACAGTAACTGTACCCTGAGAAAATTCAAAGTCTGGGAATATTCTCTTAGTATCAGGAATGTGAAGTGCTGGTTTGGGGGTTGTTTTGTTTTTGAGGGTGCTCAAAATAACCACTGGAAAGTTGGTTGCATAATAATTGCAATGCATTCAAAAATAATTTTTGTTTGTGTATAGAGAGCAAGTTAATATATTTTCTCCTTTTCTTGTTCTTGTTGAGTTTTGTAATGCTTTTAAAGTAATATAGAATCATAGGTTTGGGTTGGAAGGGATTGTAAAGGTCAGCTAATTCTAACCCTCTTGCCCTGGGCAGGGATACCTCCCACTAGATCAGGTTGCTCAAGGCCTTTTCCAGTCTGGCTTTGAGCACTGCCAGGATTGGGGCACCTACAGCCTCCCTGGGCAATCTATTCCAGTATCTTACCATCCTCACAGTAAAGAATGTCTTCCTAATACCTAACTTAAATTTCCCTTCTTCCAGTTTGTACCCCTTGCTCCCTGTCCCATCACTACACATCTCGATGAGGGGTCCCCCTCCAGCTTCCTGATAGGCCCCCTTCAGATACTGGAAGGTTGCTATGGTGTCTCCACATAACTCTCTCTTCTCTAGGCTGAACAGCCCCAAAGTTCTCAGCCTGGCTTCATAGGGGAGGTGCTCCAGTCCTCTTACCAACTTCATGCTGCTCCTCTGGACTTGCTCCAACAAGTCCATGTCCTTCTTATGTCCACCTGATTGATTTATGTCCCTGGAAGTAGTAGATAAAAAAAGATTTGAGAATGTTCTGTTTCACATGTTTTTGACTTTTCCAAGATTGCCAGGGAGCAAATAGATAAAACAGTTAAGCAGAAATGGATCAAAGTATCTGAAGTAATGTATACTTGGCAGTCTGTTTTGCTGAGCTGTTCTATTCCTCCCTTGGGATTCTCTAAGATTCAGTGGGTGGTTTAAGTAGTATGTAATCCAACTGATCACATACTAATTTAAAAGATAAAACTAAAAATGTCCACCAGCAATTTATTCCTTTGACAAGTGTAAGGAAACAGTATTTCTTTCAGACTCTGTAAAGATTCAACTGGGAGTCAACAATGCTAGTATTTTCTCCTGAAAAGACAGATATGTTCAGGTTATTAGGTGGAGTACTGAGCATGCCTGTGTGCACAAACATGCAAAATTTGGCTGTCCTAAAATGGAAACGGGCACCTAAACTTAGAGGACATCTTGGATTTGTCTCGGGTGTTCTAAAACTATTCTTGAAACTATATTCTTCACATTAAAGTATCTTTTTTTCACTCCTTGGTTTTAAAAGTTGCCAGCATGTTCTGTGCATTATTCCAAATCACGTGCTGGAGTTGTTTAATATATACAGACTCGCGCACACACTCTCAGGATTTCTTATGTGCAGCTTGCTTCCAACTTTGTAGTCTTTTGAAAAAAAGAATCTTTTGAAGAATTGTCAGTCTGGGAGAAGCATGTGTTGGAATATGCTGACCTGGGTGGACAGTTGCTTTGCCTTTATATACAGTACTGAAATGATCAGATGCAAAAGGATACTTTCAGCACTAATTCATGCACATAAATTTGGCAGAATGCTTGAAAAATGTAGAAATTATCTCTTCAGAAACACAGTTTTAGAACTCTGCCTCTACTACCTTATCACTATAATTAGTGCACTTTTTGGCACATATAGATGAAGGGAAAGACTGGAGCAAGGAAGACATCATCTTTGAGGAAAATCTTAGAATATCCTGAGGTTGAAGGGACTCATCAAGATTATTGAGGTCCAGCTCCTGGTCTTGCACAACACCATCACCAAGAATCACACCATGTGCCCAAGGGCATTGTCCAAATGCTTCATTAACTCTGTCAGGTTTGGTGCTGTGAGCACTTCCTTGGGGAGCTGTTCCAGTGCCAAACCATCCTCTGGCTGAAGAACCTTTTCCTGATATTCCACCTAAACCTTTTCTGACACAACTTCAGGCCGTTCGCTCAGGTCCTGCCACAGGATAGGTTACTTATGCAGACAGGGTGTACCTAAGTCTGTGGGCCCTGATGGGATGCACATGAGTGCTGAGGGACCTGGCAGCTGTCATTGTGAGGCCACTCTTGATTATTTTCTAATTATGATGACCAGGAGAGGTGACTGAAGCCTGAAGGAAAGCAAATGTCAACTCTTATCTTCAAAAAGGGCAAGAAAGAGGATCCCAGGAGCTACAGGTTAGCAAGGGTATAATCCCCAGGAAAATCATGGAGAAACTAAGTGTTTCTGTATACATGGAGGACAAAAAGGTAGCTGGGGTTATTCAGCGTGGATTCACAATGGTGAAATGCTGTTTGACCAGCCTGAAGGGAGGGTGCAAAGAGCTTTTTTCAGTGCTGCCCAGTGTCAGGACCAGAGGCAGTGGACAAAAAGGGAAATTCAGGAGTTTTTGTCTGAACATCAGGAAACACTTTTTCACTGTCAGGCTGGCTGAGCCCTAACACAGGCTGCACGGGGAGGTTGTCATCATGGAGATATTCAGGTCCAGACAGCTGGCTCTGGGTGGCCCTGCTTGAGCAGAGGGTTTAGAGTTAGACAAGCTGATCTCCAGAAGGCCTTTTCAGTGTCAACCAGTCTACAATTCTGTGAAATGGGTCTAAGGGCTCATCATTAAATAGATAAGTATTCTCAGATTTATTTTATTCACTATAGCCCAGAGAAAAAATAGAAAGAGAATGAACAAAAAGTTAAAACTATAGATAGCGTATTGTTTTCTGTATGTTAACTAAGAATCAGTTGTGTATTAACTTACAGTAGATTGGATTGCATTGCATGTAATGCCTAGGGAGATCTTCAGATGACATTAACAAGAATGCAGGTTTTTTACTTACTTGATGCTGATAAGCTCTGAAATTCTTTCCTTGTGCGGCAAGGAGTGTCACTTTTCAGGGGATTTTCAAATTCAATGCAGAAAACACTGAATTAAGTGCAGAGAACAAGATAAGATTCGCTGCTGCTTAGAGCTTTCTGGTGACCAGTTTTTCACAGGAGGAGAAAAGGATGAAGACCAGGCAGCTTGTACAGGATAGACTCTCCTTGAGAAGAAAAGCAGAATACTTTGTTCAACAGAATTTTGTCAGTGGCAGGTAGAGCCTGCTGCTGAAGTGGGGGTGTGGAGTGGGTTGCTTTGTGTGGAAATGTCTTGAGTCTCACACTGTCTTATAAGGAGGTGAGCATCAGCATTGCTGCAGCATGGTGGTCCTCATTCAAGTGTTAAAGAGGAGGGCTTTCCAAAGATATCTGGTCCATTTGATGCACTCTAGGTGTGCTTTAAGATGATTAAATTCTTAAGAAGATTGGTTTCCATTAATTGGTTGTGAATCTAGAACTGAAATACGAGCCAAATAATATGGGCCTATAAGAAAAAGCTTGGGAGTTGCTGACTTCTGTCGACTGTTATTGTCTGGATCCTGGAGCATCTCTAAAAGTTTAAGCTACGTTGTTACTGAACTAGTGCTATCTGTCTTAATTATACAAATAGCATTGCTGAGTGGGTTTTTTGGCTATGTTTGGCATTGTCTAGTTGATGGGGTTCAGTGGCACTGGTATTTCTCAACATACTGTGAATTTGTAAATATTTGTAAACCATTAATCTAAATTTATTCCTCCGGTTTCCTCTGCCAGGAAGAAGGAAATATCAAAGAAATTGCAATAACTCACCATGTAAAGGAAGGACATGAGAAAGCAGACCCTTCCCAGTTTGAACTTCTGAAAGTACTAGGACAAGGATCCTTTGGAAAGGTTGGTAACTGAACTCCTGTGGAGCCAATTATTCAGGAATATAGCATTGAATATTGGTTGCAAAATATTTAGAACAGCCACAGTTTTGCATCAAGGCAATGTTGCAAGTGAAAACTGCTTTCTAAATTAGTGTTAACTGGGCACTGTAATTGTGGCAGATCTTTTTAAAGCAGTCATTTTTTTTACATGTCGGCATGATATATAGATTTCAAAGTTTAATAGAAAAAATGGCTTGATATGAAATAATTGGGTATTTACTATTAAAATGGAATGTCATTATTCTCTAACTACTCTTCTCTGTTTGAGAGGGTGAGGATTGAAAGGGATTTTTGATAAGTATTCCTTGTTGCTTGCTAATGGTAGGATATCACCAGTACAGAACCTGGTTTTTGTAACATGTTACAACTGTAATGAACAAATTCTAGGCAGTAATGACTAATGAATTAAATGTGATACACCCCAGTCATGTTCATTATCTGTCATAATTTGGTTAAGGTGCAATGTACCTTGATATTTATCTGCATATCTGTTAAAGACTCAATGTTTCTAGCACTTTATGAGTACTGAGATCTCACTAGGCATAAATTTTTTATAGTTTTAGTTGTCCAAATCCAACTTGAAAGCAAAACGTTAAGTTCACATGGCAAGACAGATCATCAAGGCTGAATGGAATATGTAAGGCGAGACAGCAGAGCCTTTACATGCATTTTCAGCCTTAATTGCAGTTGTGAATGTGATGTTAAGCTCTAGCACGTAAAAAGTCCGCCTTAGATATGGGAGAAAATTAGAAAATATATCCAGTTCTCTTTTGGTGCTAGTAAGTTACTGTTAGTTGCATTTTTGTTCCAGTTAAGTTTGGAAATCTAGGTGCTTAGAAACTATGAAACTTCGTACTCATACTGGTAAGAGTTCGCTGGGAAACCTGATTCCAAAGGTTTGATTTAATCCAGAATCATAACTGAGTTTTTATTTGGAAATCTTCAGATTATGAGAAGTAAATCATTCAAGGGCAAGAAAAAGTAAGCTAATAAATGATCATTTCAGCAGTCACTTTTATTGATTATAACTAAAATCAGTACTTTAATGGGAGGGAGAAGGGGGAATGTGAGTTTTAAAGAAGCAAAAATAATAAACTGTCTAGCTAACTCAAATTTCTGCAAAAATGCCAGTCTTGTCCTCAGTTGTCTTAGCCTTTATGCAAAAATTATTAATATTTTTAAAAGTCCGTAAATCATTTTGTTCTAATAGCTTGTGAAGCTATCAGTGTTTCCCATTTAATGTTAAAAAGGTAAATCTGCATGCTTTTGAAGGTCTCTTGATGATCTGGTAGTCTCTGGTTAATGCAAGGGATGTTAACGTAAGTGAGAATTGGGCACAAAACCAGACATCAAACTGGTTTCATAGAACATATTTAACTTCCTCATGTACCAGAACATGTCTCTGTATATGTCCATAGCCACAAAAACCTGTGACAGTTGGGTTTGTTGGGTTTTTTTTCATTTCTAAATCTAAAATTTGTCTCTACTGGAATTAGTTTTGTGTTAAGGGTATTAAAAACAGTACCAGTCAAGAAATCCCATGATCCTGAAGAAGGAAATGAAACACCCTTTAATTGAAGCTGATTGTTCTTTATTGGTACATGCAACACTAGGATATTTTTAAAATTTATTTAGTTATACATTGATTTACATAGGTTTCTGGATCAAATTTTGTTCACATATTTTTTGTCATATCTGAAAATTATTTTATTAGCACATTTGCTGTGCCATCCTATGAATTTCAGTAAGATAAAACTAGAGATTAATTTTAAAGAGCTGATTTTTTTGTTTCAAATGTGGATGAAGTTCTGAGAGAATCCAATTTTTTTTTCTCTCACTGAAATCACTTAAATTAGACTGAAATTAATATGATAGAGTATCTTGAATGAACTTTGTAGAGTATGAAATAAAGGAATAGAAGGAAAAAAATGAAAGGAGGTTTGGCTTTGCAGAATCTAAAAGTGACAAATAGAGTTTGATTGAAATCATAGTGATTACTTGAAAGTGATAGTGATTTTCATAGCAAAATACATTAATCTGACTTGCTTTTATTTTTTTTTAAGAATTCTTTCTAATTTTTAATGCAGGTCTTCCTTGTCAAAAAAATCTCAGGATCAGATGCTAGACAGCTTTATGCAATGAAGGTATTGAAAAAGGCCACCTTGAAAGGTAAGCATTGTTTAAAACAAGAGAAGAGAAGTAAAAAAGATACATCTAATTTTTATACAGATGCTGCTCTACAGATTGTGTCTTGCAGCTTTCTTCTCTGAAGCAGGAAATAGCAGAATACACTGCTTTTTCTTGTAAACCTGGAAGGATTTTAGGATTAACAGTACCATATTGGTAGTTGGAGAGGATAGGTTCCTTCCCATGCCACTTTCCTTAGGTGATGGTGGGTTAGTAGAGTGGTTGTGTTACATCTGCCACCTGACTTGCTCCTGAGCTGTTATTTGAAACTTAATACCCTTCCATTTTTCCCTTGCTGTGTGTCACCAAGGATACAGTTAATGCCTTTGCTCAGTTTATAATTAGGTCCTGATGTTTAAAAGTGCATTATATCGGCTGTTTTATTCTAGAAGTTCTTAAGCACATGACAGACGTAGTCTTTTTTTTTTTCTTAAACAGACAGTACATTTGCCCCAAATTCTTTTCATGTGATCTCAGTGTAGAATGTATTTTATAAAATCTTAAGTTAATCATCTAAGTTACTTGAGCAAAAAACAATTGTGAATTGATCTGCTTCTTGACTGGTTTTGATCTTGAATGCTATCAGTAGCAAAATAAGTCTGAGCCTGAATAATCCCAATTCTGTCTCAGAGAATTCTGTAAGAAAAAAGAAATAAGGTATTTTTTACCATAGATCAAAATGAAAGTCATCTTTCGCACTAATGCCTTAACCAGATTGTATGCTTGTTCTTTTATGCCATTGTTTAATAGTTTTGTCTATGTGAAGTTCTTCTTCTAATTCATGACTGTACTGAAACTGAAATGATACTTTTGGGATGGCTCCAACAGCTTGTAGTGCTTTACCTAATTGGTTATTACATTGAAATTTCTGTTTTAACATACCATTTTATTGCAAAATATTTATTGGAGGGAACAAAAACATTGGATTATGAACTGCTGAAATGTTGAAATTTTTTCACCTAAGATCTAGTGCTGAATGTCACAGATCTTCCACTTAAAACTATTACAGAGGGTGTATATTTGAACAGTTTCCTAAGTTTCCTATATTTTGATTCCTTTGTGTTTTGTGGCACGTGTCATTCTCATTATTTACTTCCTATTTTTCTGAATTTGATTTCCACTCATTTAAGCTACATTAATATCCTGAACAGCTTTTCATTCCCCAGCCTGTTAATAGCTCAGGACTGGTCAAAGGTCACTCAACAGTTGCTTTTTTAAGATGTTTGAAGACATCTTTTCATCACCTTTTGATTGCAGTTTAATCTCATATAAAAATTCCAGTCCAAGCTGTGGTTCTAGTTTTGCCTACAGATGGGAGAGACTGATAAATACTGAAATTGGGAGCATGACTTTTAATTGGCAAAGGAGGCACTCTGAGGCACTAAGAATTCAAGGATGCAAAAGGCTTGAGCAGAAAGGTTTACACCATCAGGAGGATACCACAGTTCTCAACACTTTGTATCTGGGTTATCAGATGCTTTCCATGCGCTGCTTGCTTGTGATTTATGTTTTAGGAAGAGCAGAGCTGCAAGCAAATTAAGGTTGCTGTTTAAACTTTAGTATGAAATGAACTGGAATTAGTTCTATCTTCCATAATTCCAACTTTTACAATATATATAATGATATTTTAAAATAATACAGCATATTATTTGATTTACCTGCTTCTTTAGCTCTTTCAAATCTATTTCATAGTTATTTTTGTGCTCTATCATTAATGATAAAAGACCACACTTGAAAACAGCATACCTGATCCACAAATCAGAGAGAATATTTTCATAGAAATGCAGCTGTATTAGCCAGAACACATTTATGTAAAATTACAATTTTCATAATTTATGTAACAGTCCAGCTTTTTAAAGTTTAGATCAAATCCAAGAACATATACATATAATTTTGTTTACTTGTTTACAGAGACTTGTTTATTGATAGAAGGTGTTATCTTTCTGTGCCCCTTTATGATGTGAAGAGAGAAACAGAGCCAAAATGTTGCTAGAGCATCTGGAATCAAATGTGTTAAGAAAAATCAGTGCTTCCAGTAGAACGCACATGGAAATTACAGTCAAACAAAAATCAGATGTCAAGTCAAATAATGGCTTATGCTAATGTCTGAAATGAGCTCAGTTCTTTTCACTATTTTTGCTTGGAGCTTTATTAAGTCCATACTTTCTGTGTAACTGTGGCATCACTGCAGGCACTTGAAAGTCTTTTAATTTTTTTTTTTTTTTCGCACCTGAACCTGACAAAAAAAAAAAAAAGAATATTCAGGGTTTCAATCTTGTAATTCAGATGAACTGCTGAAACAGTTAAACTGCACAACTATCTTGTGACATTTTAATGGCTTTAGATGCAAAGGTCAACATTCAAATGTGATGTTTGCTCTGTATTTGAGCACTTATTTCATGAGCTTCCATTTTTAGGAATGTGTTCTGCAGGCAGGTGGAAACTTCATAGTTTTATTCATTCATGAAAACAGAGCTATATAACTTTTTCATAAGTACCTGTATTATTGTAAGTGCCTGTTTTTGGGAAAAGATAGATAAATGCCTAAACAGCATTTTGCTTCTTGTTTGTTTGTTCTGCCTTTGTTTTAGTATCTGAGAACTCTGCCTTGTTAACTCTACAAGGAATGCTGTCAACTTAAACTTTGGACATGAGTTCATTGCTGTGGGGTCCTTCCTTCAGGAAGATACAACACTTCTGAAAGAAGCAGTAACAAAATGTAGAACAGAGGGCAAGAGAAAAGTTTAACACCTTAAACCACTGAAGGCAAACTTTGTTAGCTCTTGCCTGTGTAGAGTTCTGGACTTTGTATCCTGGCAGATTCAGCTTCAGATGGGAGGCAGGCCGTGAGTGGAGCTGGCCAGGAGGCTTGTGGAGAAGAGCTGAAGCAGGTGCTGTGCTCAGCTGACTGCCCTGCCTGTGTTCCTGCATTGCTGGCGTGCGGGGCTCGCTTGCGTTTAATCTCTGGTGGCACAGGAGCACTTAAATGTCCTGTTCAGGGACAGCACAGGCAGCTTGAGCAGCAGCTGCTTCTAATGTCTGATATATTTCTCATGCACATTTACGCTCAGTAAATGTCCTTAAAATCAAAAATATAATCTGAAGTATACACTGCATTGAATCAATGGCATTTTTATTTTAAGTTCATAATAAAGGAAATTTTTAAAAATTCCCTCCCAGATTGTAAAGGACTTAGTATTTTACTAGTGTGAGTTATTTACTGAGTTATAAACATCTTTATGATAGTATGATTATATTTATGCTGTGTTTGTTTTCCTATGACTTTAATTCTCTATGCTTTTCACTAGCAGAATGTTTTCTATACATAGCTCTGGCAGTTTTGCTGTGATGTTTAAAAGGTTAACTAACTAAGTATAGAACAGACTGAAGGGTGGCTATGTTTTCTCAAGTGCTTTTGTTAAATTTATTTGCCTAGTGTTAGGTTTTGTCAATAGCACAAACTTAAGTAAATCAAAATGCATAAGTATATTTATCAGAAAAAAAATGTGGCATAAATTCAGTTCTCAGCTGTGTTCAGTATAATGACAGCAGACAGTTATAATATTACAGGACACAATGGAAAATACATCAGGAAACATGTGAGAAATACTGAGTCATAATGTAATTTTTATTTTTTTTTAAATCTTGCTTGCTCATGTTCTGTTGTAGTTCGAGATCGGGTTCGGACAAAAATGGAACGTGATATCCTTGTAGAAGTTAACCATCCTTTTATTGTCAAGTTACATTATGGTGAGTTGCAGAAAAATCCATTTTTATAGCATAAAAATGTGTGTTTGTCAAGATAGTTGCTAATATTTTCTTTGTGATTCAGAAAATCATAGGACTTTGTGTCCCAGTTGTGCCAAGACTTGCTCTATAATAATTCTCGTGCAAAAGAAGTACACGATTGACTTCATGCAGTGTTAACAGACTAAAAGTCTGTAGCCCTTTGTGTTATAAAAAGCAGTTATCTATTAATAACTAGCCATTATTTTCCAAAACCTCTAATCTTTTGTATGAAATACACTTTTTAACTTATTTCTTACTGTTGCTTTATTTACTCTGTGGAAAATGTATGCAAAGCCATTAATTGCACTTGCATCAGAATTGGTGGAAATTAGTCTTTTAATTTTATGAGCAGCTGTAACAGAATACTTATGTGTAAGGGGGGAGGATATCAGTACTTTTAACATGTGAAAAAAACGTGGAGTTTCTGGTTTGTTTTGATTTGGGTTTTTTAAGTTCATATTTTTCTTTCAGGGTTTGTTTTTTCCTATAGTTAAACCTCACGTCTCTCTCATTTTCTGATGTGGCCTAAATTATGTACCTTTCACTGTTTCACTTGCTATTCTTTTGCAAACTAGACTAAATGTCCCTGTTAAGCTGAGTTTCAAGAGATTCTAAAAGGTTCATTAGTTACTAGTTTGCCCTTTTAAAACTGGCTTCTTACTTTAAAGTCTGGAATAAAATGCTGGCTAACCTAAGTAAAGTTTCTTTTTTAAGGAATTTTATTGGTGATTTGCTTTACTTTCATATAGCACGGGAATTACTTGGTCGATGGTAGAGGATCAGTTACTAAGTAATTTCAATACATTTTCCCACAAATGAGAAAGAGAAATTAATTTTAATAATGAAAATAAGGATTAATTATTTGGTGTTTTTCTTTTTCTGATTATGGATAAAGTTAGGTGATATTTAATTTTTTTTAATTGATCTTTTCAGCTTTTCAAACAGAAGGGAAGCTGTATCTTATTTTGGATTTTCTCAGGGGAGGAGACTTGTTTACACGTTTATCCAAAGAGGTACACTTTTTTTAAACTGAAAAGTTGTCTGTTGATAGAATTTGACTATAAATTGTCTGTATTAGGAGAGTTTACATTTTAAATTCAGTTTTCGCTGAATAAAATTTTAATCTGTTTTTAACCAGGTACATTTTTTGTTTGGTTGGGGGTTTTTGCACAGTCACTTCCTGAAGGGCTGATGGCAATTTACATTATTTCTGAAAAAAGTCTTAGACAAGCAGTCTTTCTGTGCTGCTTTTTATACTTGGCAAAATCTTCTCCTGTTGCTACCATGTTTAGATATAAGACTCAGAGCCTGGATTTATATAAAGTAAGTTTAAATCTGTTTTTAATATCCAGAATTCAGGGGCAGATAAGATATTCTCTTTTTTTACCCATGAATGCAAAATTGCATTATGTATGAATATTTTAAAAGAGAGAATTGTATTCGACTTATCTTAGTAATTTTCAAAGAATGAATGTTTTGCCTCTGTCATGAGGGCAATATGTTTGTGTAGATATAGGAGATAACTTTGAAGAGTTTCATTACTTCAATTTTATTTGATTATAGTTCCTAAAGTAAATGTTAACATTTAATATATTACCATGCTTTTTAAAGTTTTTGTTATCCATTGCTCCTGTTCAAAAACTCACAACAAATATCTGTTAGGACAGAGATTATATCCAATGTATATTTGGTAGCCTGGACTTGTAGTTGTAGCTGCTTTTGGTTTTCCTTTGCCACAACAGTATCTGGGGCAGCTGGATTACCACTGCAAAGCTCAATTGTTACCAAGAGGAGAGTAGAATTGTAATTTACTTTGTACATAGATGTACATTACTTCTCTGCTGACCAGATAAATTATTACATTTGTTTTGATGATGTCATATGTTTCAAGTTGCCCTTTGTTGTTTGTTTTGCCACAGGTAACTAGTAAGTTATTAGTGCTCTAAAACTGAGGTACTCTTAAAGTTCGTCATTCATTCTTGAGTCCCGAAAAAGAATGTATATTGACTTCCTGCTTATGACTTTTTCATCCTGAGCCACTCACATTTTATAAAATTTAGTGTGGTTAGATAAGAAATACTCATTATAGGTATCTGAATCTAAGCAAAGTGTTCATGACTGGTGAGTGAAATGGGCATGCTGGATGCTATTAAGGTCATCCTCATTCCACTCTATGTGATTTTTGAAATACATCAGATAAACTAAAAGTTGTTGCTTTGACTACAAAGGGAAAGGTGATTAATTCAAAGCTAGATGTCTACACTGCAGATGTTTAAGGTTAGGAAAGATGAGTCCCATGCAATGGTTTTAAAGAATGTAGGTGGGTGTATTATCCTCCTCATGGGATCTTTTATTATTTGAGCTTTTAAATGTTTCTTATAGAGATTTCCTTTCTTGAATATGTCTGCACTAAATATTGGCTCTTTTGTGGAAGTAACATCAAGCTATTGTACAAGCTTTAGTATCGCTTTCTCTCATGTAACTAGTAAGGGGAAAACATATTCTCCATTCTTAACTCTTGTTTAAAATAGTGTTCAGCTTTGCTCCCTATTGCCAGTCTTTTTTCTGGGTCTATATGCTTTATCTTAAGGTATTTGTCTTAGATTCTAAAAACAAAGCAAATAAAGTAACTGAGTAGTAACTGAAATAGAACCAAATCATGCAGGATCTGTTTTTATTTTTATGTTTTTCTACATCCTCAGAAGAGTTGAATGGTAATATATTCTGTCAGGGATCACAACAGTTGATATATTGGGACAATATGTTCATTTCAATGAACATAAACAGAGAGTAGTTTATCTTCCTAATTCAAAAAGTGGGATTGCTACGTGGGATCCTCCCTGTGCTCTTTTGCAGTTCACTTTACTCCTTGTTAACTCCTGTCAGTTTACTCCTTGCACTGCCTTTACATCTCAGGCTGCACCTTGGGGCTTTGACCGTTGCTGTAGCTTCTTTCTCAGAGTACCTAGGGGCAGTCTTTCCAAAACCAAGATACATACATTTTTCTACTCTCTTACTTCATGGATGAAATTCAGGCATTTGGACTTCTTTGGTCCATTTGTTGTCCGTAAATGAAATGGTCCCTTCCAACCAAGAGGTAGTTTCATTCTTTAAGTGCTTTCAAAATGTTTCAGTTTTACTACAACATGTCGGTTTTTCTGAACAATCGGAAACAGATAATTTCCCAGTTTGCAGGAGGAGTAATATGTTGCCTTTAAAAGTTCTTCAAGTATGTTCAAGTATTTCAAGTGTGAAATGGTGTGGGCTATAAAGTCCTAGTTTTTGTGTAACCAAGAAATTTGAATTTTCTCGTGTTTTGTGTAGAGATGAATTCAAGTATTGTAAGAAACCCTTCTGAAAAACCACTGTTGTTGTTTAGTTGGTGCTGATGTATCTTTTTAGATTTCACATGTGAAATACATTGTGTTACTTTTCCAGGTGATGTTCACAGAAGACGATGTTAAATTTTATTTGGCAGAATTAGCACTTGCTTTAGACCATCTACATAGTCTTGGAATAATATACCGGGACCTAAAACCAGAAAAGTAAGGATCCTCTTGGAGAAATGCAGTGTTTTAATTTCATTTCTATAGCACTTCTTCCTATGCACTTTTCCCCAACTGTTAAACTTTGATAATTTACTATATAAATTGAACAGAGGGAGGTGGGGGAGGTTTATGAGCTATTTTCATTTAAAAGGTTGGATTTCACTTGTCTCAAAGAGGAAAAAGTATCTCAGTTCAGTAGTTACAGGGGCTTGTTGAGAGAACTTTAAACTCTATTTGAAAGGGAGTGGGGACAAAGCCAGAGATGAGCCTGGGGGTGGCGCACCACTCTTTGAGGGACAGTGTCCTACCAAGGTCCTTTGGTCTGCCATAGCAGTGGTGTTAAGGGATGGAGGTCCTTGCAGCAGCAAGGAAGAAAGGAATATTGATACATTAGAAATCCCAGAAGCAGAAGACAACAGAAAAATATTTGTACAGATCAGCAGCTAAAGGAGGACCGAGGAGAATCTTCATTCTTTCTTGGATGTGAGGGGAAACATAGTGACAAAGGATGAAGAAAAAGCTGAGGTACTTCATGCCTTTCCTGCCTCAGTCTTTAATAAAAAGACCAGATGTTGTCAAGGTACCCAACGCTCTGAGCTGGAAGACAGATTGGGAGCAGAATGAAACCCCCATAATATAGGAGAAAATGGCCGGCAGACTGCTATGCAACTTAGAACCCCAAAAGTCCATGGGACCGCGTAGGACTTGCCCAAGAGTACTGAAAGAGCTGGTAGAAGCCACTTTCAGTCATTTATCAGCAGTCCAAGTCAACCATGGAGGTCCCAGGTCGCTGGAAATTGGCAAATGTGACACCCAACTATAAGAAGGATTGGAAGGAGAAACCAGAAAACCACAGACATTGTCAGCCTGACCTCATTGTCAGGGGAAGTCATGGAGTCATCCTCTTGAGTGCCATCATGTAATGTGTACAGGACAACCAGGGATTCAGGCCAGGCCAGCCTGGGTTTATGCAAAGCAGGTCCTGCTTGACCAACCTGATCATCTTCTACGATGAGGTGACCTGTTTAGTGGATGAGGGAAAGGCTCTGGATATTGTCTGCCTGGACTTTAGTAAAGCCTTTTGTGACATCCAACGCTTAAGGGGAAAGCACCTTCCAAATTTGTAAATTTTCATGGTGGAAAGGAACAGCAAAAGTCTGAGGCTCTGAAAAAAAATCACAAGGTTTTATTAGTAAATTATATACCTGGCATGGAAATTGGTATTTTTGTCCCTGACCTACTAAAAAAGTACATGCAGTGGGGCTTCGATAAAGATGAAAAGGTGGATTACAGAGGGAGAGAGAGGAGAGAAAAAGAGATCACTAGTCTTGGTGTGTCAGTTCAACTGATGAGCTGTTCAGGAGGTGCTGGCTGGGCTTGGTTGGGGGTATGTTTTTATAGATAGATTTCCCTGCCATGAAAGTTTCTTGTTTTCTATACAAATTAGTTGTTAGGCACAGTCTTTTCTTTCAGACCTTTCTGGAAATGGGTTGGGGGTTTTGGGGAATATTGAGTGGTCTTTTCTTCCTCTACAGTCCATGCCTGCTTCTCAATCTCATTCCTATATTTGTGCTGTTCTGGGTTGTGCTTATCTTCAGGAATTAGAACAAGGATGTTTGTCCCGGAAAAGTGCTGCCCTATCTCTGCATGGCCTCTTCTCTCACCACATCTTGTTCTTTCTCACTGTGTGTTATTACCAGCAATCCTTGCTTATTACTGGCAACTCTTATCTGTTATTACCGACAATCTGTGGTTGGCCCCACAGCCAAATGGCTTTCAGTGTTTGAGACATACATTAGCCCCTTATCTCCTGTGATTCTATGCCTTTGACGCCATTTCCCACTTTACACTCCTGGAGAAACTGGCTTCCTGTGGTGTGGACAGGTGTACTCTTCACTGGGTAAACTAATTGGATAACCAGGCCCAAGAGTGGTGCTGAATGGAATCACATCCAGCCAGAGGCTGGTCACCAGTGGTGTTCCCCAGGGCTCTGTGTTGGGGTCAGTCCTGTTTAGCATCTTCACTGGGGATCAGGATGAGGGGATTGAGTGAACCCAGAGCAAGCCCACAGATGACACCAAGCTGGGTGGGAAGTGTTGATCTGTTGGATCAGGAAGGCCATGTTTGCATATGGCACTTGAGGCCATGCTTTAATGGTTCCTGCCACACAAACTGCAGAGTGTAAGAGGAGGGGGATGGGGTCTGAGTCATGTCTTACCCCCAGGGTGAAATACAGATGGAGGAACTAAATCCACTCTGTAGGGGGGTGTTACAAAATCCAGTTCTTGAATGCTTTGCATGCTTTGCAATGCAGTGATATTCAATGGTGATCAAGGACAGTTGGCATCTCGGGGGGGTGAGTGGCCTCTCTTGGTTGAAGTGAAAAGGTGGAGGCCTAAGGTCTGCACCAAGTATAGGGCCTGTGGGCTCTGTCCTTTGGTACAACACGAGCATATTTTATTACTTGATGTTACTTGAAGTGGTCAACAACTTTTGAAATGCTAATTATAAATTAATACCTGTTACATGTATGTATGAAAGCATACCTGGTTTAAGAGAAATAGAATTATGCCTCTGTTTTTAACAATTACAGTAGTGCTGCATGTGCTGCAGATGGCCAAAACTGTTACTATATACTGAATTTAATCAAATAGTTGAATAAAACTCCAATAAACTTGTTTCTTAATCTTTAACAAGAAAGAGTAGAAGGAAAGGAAAATGTGTAGTTAGTATGCATCTTCTAATTTTCATGCATGTTTAATTCTTTCTGTCTTTGTGTGTCCTCTACTGTTTATTCCTAAATGTTGTCAGTGTGTTGCCTGAAACAACACTTAAAGCATACTTTAATTAGTTTTTTATATTCTTTTTATTGCTTTTTAGCATCCTGCTTGATGAGGAAGGACATATCAAATTGACAGGTGAATAAAGAAGTTGCAATACTAGGATCATTTCTGTTCATAGTAAAATTTTTGCATTTTCCTTTTGGCAAACCAATATGATAAATAATTTTAACTGATTGGTAATTTAGCTGTGGAAGCAAGTAGTGTAATTTGCTTGAAATAAATGAAATCCGTAAATATTTCAATAAGATACCTGCTTTACAAGTATATCTTGATGATACTGTGGGGAGGGAAGGAGAATCCTGTATTTCCCATATGAGTGTTCAGTTGTATATACAAATGATAAAAGCATAACACTTCATATTATTCGTATGGTAGGAGTATCGAGCACAAATGTGTTTTACTTTTAAAATTACATTTTAATTTTTTTTTTCCCCTTTCAGATTTTGGCTTAAGTAAGGAGTCAATTGATCATGAAAAAAAAGCCTACTCTTTCTGTGGAACAGTGGAATATATGGCGCCAGAAGTTGTTAACAGACGAGGCCATACACAGAGTGCAGACTGGTGGTCTTTTGGTGTTTTAATGGTAGGTTTCTGGTATACTGTAAATAATAGCAAAATTGTGATTTGCAAGGTCTGGTGAAACAAATCAAACGCTAACCCCTAAGGTGAGCTTTACATGAATTTTAACAAAAGAAGTCTAAATTGTGTGAAATTGATAACACCACAGAGTTTGATGAAGAACATGGACTAGGTATGATATCAACACTAATAATATGCCATATTTTTATTATCGTTTCATTCAATTACTTTATAGTAGTTTGATTGTTATGGGGACCAAGAGAAATACAGAAGTATACAGAACAATGCTGTCTATTCTGAAGTGGGGAAGAAATTCATATTCGAATTTTAAATTTGGATTTACATTCAAGAGGAATAAGGAGATCGGTAACTTTCTAATTAGAGTCTACAGTGTAATTACAAGTTAGTAGAATAATGACAACTATTGTTCTCACACATCAGAATGTTCTACATGACACTGAGCTCATATGGGATATAGTTTCTCAGTTGCCTATGGTGTTTCTGCAAGGGGTAATTACTGTAAAGTTGCAGGGTCAGGGGAAGTAATATGTATATGGAAAATGAATTGGAAAAGAATAATAGATCATGTTTGGTATTTAAGAAATGCTGAAAGACTAAATATTTAATATATTTGTGTGCATTTTTGACACGGAAATCAAATAACTCTATAAATGTATTCATTTCTTACTGCTTCTACTACATAACTGTAACAGTACAACTAATGTGTGTGCCTTATAGTACAAGAAGGACTCTTCTGTCTGAAAATCCTATGGCTTTATGATGATTAGAATGCTGTTGTGATCTGAAAACTGACTATGTAAAAGTAGCACCTGATAACTGAACTCTCCAGACAAGCACACTCTTCACAACCACACGTTTTATCACTAAGAACATTCAATTAAAAGATAATTACAATGTAGTTGCAGAATATTTGTTGTTGATAATAGAAACATAATTAAACTTCAGCTTTAATTTATAAAGCTGAAAAACATAATTTGATCTTTATCACGTGGATATGGTATAATTGATACTTGCTGTAAGGTGTTAGCTGTGACTGGGATGGCTTTCACAATCTTAAGTGCACTGCATGTTAAATACTTTGGCTTCTACTTTGAATAAAAAAATATGACCTTAAAAACCAAATTCTTCAAAGTAGTATATGGAAGTGCAGTTTTTCTAGGACATATTTTTGTTGCTTGCATTTTTAGTTTGTAATTTTCATAACCAATCTGTAAGTATCCACTTTTAACTCATTCTTAATTTCTGAGCTGATCAGAAATTCAGATGATGGTGTGGTGTAAGTACACAGTAGCTAGAGTGAACAGAAGTTATAGCATAGAAATGGAGACTTCAAAGGTATTTCAACAAATCATTTGGCTTCTTTTCCTGTGCTGATAGACATGAAGTATGCTTAAGCCATTTTTAAGAACTATATTCTAATTTGTCCTTTAAAGCAGTGACAGTTTTAAGGGATGCCATACAAGTAAAAACATTCATTTAAGTTTTCAGAAGCACTGAGGTACTCTCCTCCTGAAATAAAACATGAGTAGGGAAGGCCGGTGTTGGCTTATTCTATAAGTACCATTGGCCTATTAATGTTGGAATACAGTTTGTGGGAGGAGTGACAAAGAATACACGTTGAGCTGTTAATACAGATGTGTGTGCTTGTGACAAATTAGGAGCTTGCTAAAGAAACTGTATTTCATGCAAGTGGAAGTGGAGCACGCCAAATTTACCTTTTTAGAAAGATTTTATTTTTATAAGTGTACCTTGTGAAGATCTTTCTAAACCACAATTTTTTTTTTCCTATAATTCTGGCTTTTCCCTCTCATGTCTACCTGACAATTGTCTTAAGTGTTAAAGTTAAAAGTAGGCTTTTTTTGTCTTGGTGTTATTATTAAATTTAAATTTTTTAATATATCTGTAAAAAATATGATCTAGAGTATAAAGTATCTGCCAGTAGTGAAGCGATGGCAATAAGAAATTGAAATTTTATTTCAGTAAAATGGTGTTTTAAAGAATTCTATTAGTTGCATGGATGCAACTTCATGCTCTTACTGTAGATCTACGAATACTATAGTCACACATTATTTATTCAAGTTATCCATGTAGCGGTTTTTTATGTTTAGGAAGCTGAATGTTTGGGTCGTACCAGAAGAGAGGGGAATAGAGGATGCCTTGTGTTCAGGATGACTTAAGTTTTCATAAGCTCGTCAGAGGGTTCCTTTATAATTATTTTAATTTTGATGTTGTTAACTGTATGCCTTTAAATCTCATTGAACTAAATTTTTTTGCAATCTTTAAACAAAAAAAAAAAATCAGATTTCTGCCTAAGTGCCAGCTGCCATGCCTGCAGCTGGACTGCTTTCACTGCCTCACTTAGATCTGATATCCCTGCAGTATACTGCAATCCAACAGGTGTGCCTTTATATTTATCTATTTTTACTCAGTCACTTTCAGAACAAATCAGTATTTTAGCAGTGTCTGTTGCTCACTGCCAGGCACTGTAGGATGTGCATGCACGTACTGTGTAGCTCTTCCGTGTTCCTTCAGGCTTTATTTCCACTGTATGCATACAGTAACCACTTTTCATCATGCATGTCTTTGTCAATCAGCTAACCTTTTCCCCTTCCCAATGAAGGCTGTGCACACACCAATTTACAAAATTTTGACCTTTTTAAAAATTTCTGCATGAGGAGAAATCATCACTAACTTTTGAAAGGAAGACCTTTTTCCCTACCCCCTCCCCTTTGTTTAAAATTAAATATACTGTTGTACAGATCAAGTCTTCCTAGAACAAACCTTTTAGGCAGAAATGAAACACAGAACATAATAGTCTAAGTTGTTCAAATAAAAGGATGCAAAGCCAAGTTATCGATATAGGAAAATATTTTGCAGCTTTAAAAGTGGCAAAGGCTGCTCAATGTTCTTAGAAATTGAAACTGTACAATGAAGTTGTTTTGCGTAGACTTGATTGTTAACATGCATGAATTTTGGAAGGTTAAGATGCTAAGTAGTTTTGTCAAAAATTAGATTTTGTCCAGGTAATGTAATTGATGAAAGTTTTACTCTATACAGTTTGAAATGCTCACTGGTACTCTACCTTTCCAAGGGAAAGACAGAAAAGAAACCATGACTATGATTCTCAAGTGAGTACACTCTTATTTATATATCTCATCAGGTATTCTACAGGGATGCCCTCCGGGCTGCAATATCTAATTTCTACTCCTCCCTCATTTCCAAAGGTACTGGTAAATCCTCACTCCCTATTCCATATTATTAATTCCCTTTGCTGCCTATCTAATTTGCTTCACTATTCCTCCACCATACCAGGTACAAAGGACTTCATAGCAGCTCTTTAATCTGTAATAATAACTTCTCCAACTACATGATCTCTCCCATCTTAGTTCCATAATATTTTTAACTTTCTTATTCTTTTTGATAACCTGTGCATTTTTTTTTCCATTTTTTTCCTTTATTTTAGGTGTTTGGAGGTTTTTTTGAGACAGTATTTTCACTCCTCATCCTTCTTTATTTTACCAGCTCCTGACCCTACCTCTTTATATTAATGGTGCTGCCAACAATTTGCCTCCCCAGTACTCCTCCTTTCTGTACTCTCTTATGACTTGCCTAAGCTCCAATTTTCCCCCTTGCTATTTTCAGCATAGATTTTGCATTAGCTCTATTGTGGGAATTGCTTTCCTTCATGTTCTTGTTTTTGCTGATGAAGGTCTGCTCTTTTCCTTGCCAATTCCCCACATACTCTCTAAACTAATTCAACCTATGGCGTAACTGCCCCATTTTTGGGACTGTAGCCAAACACTGTGCAAACAAGTCTGTTTCCTCATATCATAGGTTCACTTCTGTTTCCATCTATTTTCAACTAATACCATTTTTTTCCATGAAAGCTCATAAGATTATCTTAGTTTTCTTATTTGTTTTCTGCTTCATTGTTTATCATTGTTCTCAGTCCTGTTAACCATTTGTCTACCCATATATCAAAGCTGGAACTTCTTTTGCATGAACAGCCTGTTTTGAAAAATAAATATGTGAAACTCTTTCATCTTTTCTCTAAGTAATTAGAAGGTGAAAACACACTCATTTTCCTGGCTTTTGCTTTCGTAATGCATACATGTTATGTTTTTCTTTGCCCTTGTTTTTCTTCTTCATCTTATTTGCAAATATATTTAGTGATGCTAGTTTCTTCTGCTGCCTCAGCACCATGCCAAATCTTCATGTGATTATTCAGTGACTTTGAGCTAAAAAGTTCTGTCTGTTCACAGTAAACAAACTCCTTCTGACCACCTCCTATTTACAAGAAGCTAGTCTGAGATAGTTCTGCTGCACCCTCACTTGTTTCAAGAGCCATGCGTTTTTTTGTCTGTGTCTCATGAGTTACGTCTTTCTCTTCTTCTTTGCCTGCATGTGACTCCACTCTGTTCCTCAACAGTCTTTTCACTGTTGCTATAAATATCTTCTGTATTCAGCTGCCATGTAGAATATCCTTGCATTTCTCCAGGTAATTGATGTTCACAGTCATTCATAGCCCAGAGAGCAGTGCTGAATGGAGTGAAATCCAGCTTGTGGCCAGTCACAAGCGGTGTTCCCAGGGGGCCAGTCCTGTTTAACATCTTTATCAACAACCTGGACAAGGGGATTGAGTGTCAGTTTGCAGGTGGCACCATCCTGGATAAGAGGGAGTATGGATCTGCTGGAGGGTAGGAAGGCTCTACAGAGAGATCTGGACAGGATGAATCAATGGGATGAGATTCAAGTGCCAGGTCCAATACATGGGTCACAGCAACCTAAGGGAGCATGCCAGGCTTAGGGAAGAGCAGCTGAAAATACCTGGCAGAAAAGCACCAGGGAGTGTTGGTCAACAGCAGCTGAACATGAACCAAGGTGTGCCCAGGTGGCCAAGAAGCCAGTGGCACCTGGCCGGTGTCAGCAATAGAGTGGCCAGCAGGAGCAGGGCAGGGATTGTCTCCTGTACTCAGCACTGGTGATGCTGCTCCTCAAATTGTGTGTCCAGTTTTGGGCTTCTCACTGTGAGGACACTGAGGTGCTGGAGCAAGTCCAGAGAAGAGCAGTGGAGCCTGTGAAGGGTCTGGAGCGCAGATCCTGTGAGGAACAGCTGAGGCATCTGGGTTTGTTAATCTGGAGAATGCACAGGGAAGACCTTATCACCCTACAACTACCTGAAAGGAGGCTGTACCCACATGGGGGTCGGTCTCTTCTCCATAGTAAAAAGCAACAGGATGAGAGGAAATGACCTCAGGTTGCACTCTGGGAAGTTTAGATTGGCTGTTGGGAGAAATTTCTGCATTGAAAGGGTTGTAAAGCATTGGAACAGGCTGCCAGTGGAAGTGGCCGTGTCACCATCCCTGGAGGTTTTTTAAAAAGATGTGGCACATAGGGATATGGTTTAGTGGTGGACTGGGTGGTGCTGGCTTAATGCTTGGACTTGATAATCTTAAAGGTCTTTTCCAACCTAAGCAATTATAGGTTTCTATAATTCTGTAATTACTTTCAGATTTCATTTGAGGATGTATCTCTTAATGCCCTTTCCAACTTCCTTTTTTCACTTCTAGTCTTTGCAATTGTTAATGGCTTCAAACAGCTGCACAGAAAGTGTGCTATGATGTAAAGACCTTTCATCCTCTTTTAATGTTTCGTATGATTATGAGTATTATCTTGCATAGAAGTGTTTTTCTTTTGGTCATATAAGCAGCTGAAAACCAGAAGATATTTTGAACTGTTTTCTGCTAAGTTCACACTTTTTTTCTGATCTATGTTTTCCTTTTATTTTCCACATACCTAGTATATTTTTCCTTAAATTTTTCATAAAACTTGAAAATAGACAGGTGTGTGTATGAATTCAGATTTTCATAGTGTATATTTATGATATGTTGCTTTTCTTACCTTCTGTTCCTAAAAATCCACAGAAAATGCATTCCTCTTACAACAAAATTTTTTGGGGTTCTTTATTCCTCACAATATTATCAAGATAAATTTTTGCTTATTCTTCTGTGTTTCACCTAAAACTGGGAAACCCTGCAGTTTGAAGA
The DNA here is from genome assembly GCF_015227805.2 of Hirundo rustica. Lineage (NCBI taxonomy): Eukaryota > Metazoa > Chordata > Aves > Passeriformes > Hirundinidae > Hirundo > Hirundo rustica. The sequence goes on along the minus strand of NC_053451.1, from coordinate 104,076,663 downwards.
AATCATAGGTTGCAGCAACAAAGTTAAATTTTTAAACATCTTACTTGAGAGGTATGCCTTCATATAAAATTTTGTCATTGTCCATCAGGAATGTCAGAAAAAAAAATTGCTGTCAGTCATGTAGTTGCATAATTTAGGAACTCTGAGGACCTGGCAGTTGCCTTTCCTTCTCCTCTGTCATGTGCCTGACACAGGATTTTGTGAAAGGTGGTGGTACATGCTGGTCAGGAAGAGTTGGGTGGCCCACTGCCTGTTCCTCCTCTCCATTGGCAGCCTTGAGCTGTCCACAGTATGTTATTGAAGCCAAAGTTTTTCAGATCTTCCTCCTCCCTGCCCTAGCTTTTTTAATGCTGAAAGGAATGGAAAATTTAGTAAATTCTAGTTTTAAAATAATAAATAGTGGCAACGCATTCTCTCACTCAAGTGACACAGAGGTGAATATCTACAAATACCTGGAATACAAGACAAATCATGTTCTGATTGAAACATAGAGTTTGTGTCATGGACTGTTACAGAAAAATACAAGCTACAGGTTGAATTATATCCCTCCTTACCATTATCATAGTTACAAAAAAAAGTAAGCCCTAGTAACAGTGAGGGAATGGAGGCTCAACATTAAATGGAGAGGAAAAAATATGACAAGGATTACAAACCAAAATGAAATTAAAGAAGTACAAAAACTTCAATCTAAAAGTTCAAGACTGGCAAGTTGTAAAAGTATTATTTGAAATAGACTGGGGAGGGGAGCAAAAAGGAAAAGAAGAGTGGGGGTTTGGGGGGAGGGTTGTTTGGTTTGGCGGCGGGTTGTTGGGTTTTTGGGGGGGTTGTTTTTTGGTTTTGGGTTTTTTTTTTTTTTACCAGCTAATCCTGCAAGATCTGTCCCAGCTTAATTCAATTTCTGTAGTCTATTTTGTTTCCTGGGTCATCTTGATGTGTGTCATAGTACTTTTCTTAGTCCTTCTATTATGTGGCTATCAGGTTGCTTTGTTTGGTGTCACTTGCTAGTAACTGGACCTATAAGTGGATCAAAGCATATTATGAAAATTTACAAGTTTATAAACTGCTATCCTCTAGCTATTCTTCTCTACATGTTTTTCCACCTTTTCCTCTACTTAAGTTACTGAGTCATTACTGAAAATACTATACTACTCAAAAAAAAAAAAAAAAAAAATTAAAAACCCAAACACGTTTACATGATTGACAGCACTTTTGCTCTGTCTGATGTGTGAAGGCAATTTCTCAGTGATGCTACTTCATTTATTATGGACTTGTTGAATGGCAAAGGACAGGGGGATTGCAGAGTTAATTCTTACCTAGATATGTTTGTATACTATTAATTATTTTTATTCTCTAGGGCAAAACTTGGAATGCCCCAGTTCTTGAGTCTTGAAGCACAGAGTCTCCTGAGAATGCTCTTCAAAAGAAACCCAGCAAACAGATTAGGTAAGGTTTGTAGCAGAATATTTGAAATTTGATTATAACATTCATAACATCAGTGATTGTTAAACTGACTAAAATTTGGTTTCCTTTATAAAATAGGCTTTAAAGTAAGAATGTAGTTTGCCCTTCAAGTAATCACCAAAGTATTATCATTTCTGCTAGTCATGCATCTAAAATTAATGCAGAAGAAATAAAAAATATAATTTTGCTAGCCATTCTTTTGACCAAGAAGAAAATAATTCATGGACATTTTTCTTCCATATAAAAGGAGCAGGTCCAGATGGAGTAGAAGAAATTAAGAGACATGCATTCTTCTCCAAAATAGATTGGAATGTGAGTATCTAATTAAAAATCAGTCCAGTAAATTTCTTGGTTAAATCTTTTATGGTATCATATAACTTTTCCATTTACAATGTGTCCCTTCTCTTCAGAAATTGTACCGGAGAGAAATTCATCCTCCTTTTAAACCTGCAACTGGCAGACCTGAAGATACATTTTATTTTGACCCTGAGTTTACAGCAAAAACTCCAAAAGGTAAAGATATATGAATGAGATAATTTACATATTCAAAAGATAGAATTTGAATTTCAAATGTTTTCATTCAAAATTTGATAGAAATTGTTGTCTTCACAAATTCAAGGTGCTACCAAAATTTCAATACTTAATCTCATATCTGCATGTTAAAGACTCTGCTTGTAAGTGGATGATGTCTTTTTCAGATTCACCTGGTATTCCACCTAGTGCTAATGCACATCAACTTTTTCGGGGATTTAGTTTCGTAGCTATTGCATCAGATGATGAAAGCCAATCAATGCAGACAGTTGGAGTGCATTCAATTGTCCAGGTGAGTACATCTAATAAAAAAACCAAAAAACCAGTGCTGTCTCTTGGTGGATGGATTGTTTCCTTGTCACAGAATGAAGTATCATTACAAAGTCATTGTCATCTTTTATATAAGAAAAGTAAAGATCAGTTTGTTTTATCCAAACAAAATCTCTGAAGGTACAAGACCAGTTCAATTACTGAGCAGCTACAGGTCCAAATAGGCCTCAATTGTAAATGAAAACATTCTACCATCTGTATTAACTCTTCAATGTCAAGCCATAACTATAACATGGAGTGCAATAGCAGATAGATACATTGATTTATTAGTTTTTTCCCCATACATGAAAATGTCAGTTGACTCCTGCAATGCTGTAGTAGGAGGCACTGAACTATGATTGTGAATTGTATCTGGATGTTCTGGACTGCTGTGCATCTTGGAATCCAGCACATATTCTGACCCTCCCAAGCCACTTGAAGTTAATTTGTGCTATTTTGTGACTGATTTCAGTGCATCATCATCATCATCACACAAGTCAGTGTTACAGTGCACACTCCAGCTTTGGCTTCCTTGATCTATTTGAATGACTCCAGTAGAGTCTCCTGTATTATTAATTGTCAGGTTGTCACCTGGAAGAGGAGACTTCTGCAAAAATTATATTTCTGCCTTCTCTCTTGTTTTTAATAATTCTAATTACCGAGTCATGAAAACCAGCTCATGATCTAAACTGTGTTGAAAGCTTCTTAACGTATAGGTCGGAATAAAAAGGTGTGCTGTATGATTGGGTTTATTTGGATTTTTCACTGCACTGGTATTTTGCAAATGTCTGAGAAAATTTTTAAAACCCCACAATTTATAAAGAACAGGAATAGCCCTTGTATTTCTTTAACACCCTCATGTTTAGAATTGTTGCGACATACTTTTCTACACATTACTGTTTCATGTGTAATAACATTTTTTTAAAATATAACTTTAGATAGATCCTTTTTTATTCTCAAAAAGCTTTCTGATTTGATATATGCATCAGAATTATTTCTCCCCCTCGTATCTTGCTAGAAGTTTCTGCAAGCTTCTCAGTGCTGCTTTATTCCCACATAGTTTTGTAGATGGCATTATTGCTCTTTGTTTATGGTTTCCTTCTCTTGTAGGTCTGTTTCTCTGCTGCCTTTCCTCTGTGCCCCTCAACAACTTCCTCTCTCCTATTTCCTCTTTTCTGTGCTGCAGGATACCCAGATGGTTTCCTGCAAATGCTTTGCATCCTTTGCACAAACTCCATACACTAGAGCACCATTTCCTTCCCTTACAAGAGTGAGCACTTGTCCTCCTTTCAGCTTTTTATTTCTTTGAAAGGATTTGTGACTGCCATTCCATGCAATTCCAGCCAATCTGATTCTATTCAGTGTGTCTGAATTTTCCAGCTGGCATTCTGTCTATTCAGATAATAAAAACAGTGATACTTTACCATTGTTGTATCACTGTTTTGTCATGAAGTCTTCTATTTTCTGTGATTTGGAGTTTCTGTCTTTATGTAAAGCAGCATTCAGAAGTATAATGTCTAAATTATTTTCAAAAGTACAGTGTGCATTATTCACAATATGTCTAATATATATATTATATATGTTATATATATTATATATATTTATACTAATTTTGAACAGAAGGTAGTGGGGATTTAGACCACTTTGATCTAGTAGTCGTCAGTTTAAAATTTTAAGCAAATCTATAAGAATTTTTTAATAATTATTTTAATAAAAATCAGTTACATATTAAGAATATTCATCAATTGAGAATGTTATTTTGGTAGCAGTTGCACAGGAACAGCATTCAGTTTACTGATGGATATGAAGTAAAGGAAGATATTGGAGTTGGCTCTTATTCTGTCTGCAAGAGATGTGTTCATAAAGCTTCAAACATGGAATATGCTGTAAAGGTAATTACTTCGTTAAAAATGACATTTTTCAGATTTTAGCATTGGGCATCTTTTATTTGCCACAGAGAAACATAGAGATTAAGATTAATTTTTTTAATATAAAAATATTTTATAAGCAAAAGTAAATTCATAAATTCTCAAATGGGTATGGAGTTCATAACAGTCTTCAGTGTGGAATAACTTCCAGAATAAACTTAACTCTGTTTTGGCTTCCAGATTTTCAGCAAGGTTTTTAATGTTGTTTTTATGTTATTCTGTAGAGCTTTCTAGCACTTCTTTGGAGGCATTAAATTCTCAGTTTAAAGCAGTAGATTTCCCAGAACTGCAATGATAAGGTTTTTTGTCTTTCTGTGTAATAACCTGGGACCAAACGGTTACTGTGAAAGCAAGAGTATGGATTAGCAGACTGTATGAGTGGGGGAAAAAAACAATATTTAAATCCTATACTGCGAGGTGTTCTCTTTTTGAGTTGTTGAACAGCTTACTACTTAATTATGTAAAATACAAAGATGAGTTAAAGTATGTAGATTGCTTCCTGGAAACCTTCCAATTTCAATTTGGTAGTGAAATACTTATTTTTATTCTGGTTCTGGCCAGGAACAGATTTGACTTCTGTGCTTTCAATTTGAAATAATTTCTTGAAACTGCAAGAAAGTCCTGGAACAGCTGATCATTTCCTCAGCTATAACATTTGTTGTAAAGATTCACTCTCTTTTCTATTGCCTCTATTAGGGCATTTTTTTCCTCAAGGAATCTTGAAAAAAAGAATAATGATGATCAGTGTCTGATATGTTAGCAGGGGACAGGTAGCAGTGTGGACATAAGGGTGAAAGGGGAATGCAACAATGGAAAAGACATTATAGGAAATTCTGTAGTTCAGGAGAGAAGAACAAGAATGCATTTAAGTAGGTCAAAACAATATTTTGCTTGTTTGACCAAGGTGAACTTCAGAGCCAGAGATTCAAATGGACTTTCATAATGAATGTGTGTTTGAATTAACTCTGAGAAATTTTTACTTTTTCTAATTTTTTTGTTCTCTTTCTCTCCTGCTTTCTTTCCTGAACCAAATATTTGTTTGAGATTAGTATTGTGAAAATCAGTTTATTAGCATCATCCAGCTGGTATCTCACGTTAAATTAGGAGCTTCCTATTTTATTAAATAATGGATCACTGAAATCTTACCTACTAAACAGCCTTGCATTATTTATCACAGCCAAAGAGATCAGATAATTTATCCTCCAAAATTGATTTCAAAAGAGATTTTTTCATTTTTCCCAACATATTTTGGTTTGCCTTGCTTTTGCAATTTAACAAACTTGGGTTTGGTTATAATCCATGTCTTTTAAAACAATAAATACTGCTTAACTGTTGATGCTAATAAGCATACCAAAGCATTGCACTAGATTCACAAAAAGAATTATGCCTGTGTCTGTATGTGCTCTTACAGATTATTGACAAGAGTAAAAGAGATCCTACAGAAGAGATTGAAATCCTGCTGCGCTATGGACAGCACCCAAATATTATTACCCTGAAAGATGTAAGTAGTGTTTTAAAGACATCCTTTAATGTATTATGATTGTGAAACACTTTCTAATTTGAGAGATGACAAGCTCCATGTTTTAGATTTATGTTCATGTTTTTCAGTATTTAAAAATAAAACAATGTCCCAATGCAATTTATTCAGTAGTATCTAGTTTTTTACTGGGATGTCTGTGTTTTCTTTTAAAGATGCTTGTATTGTGGTACAGTGTTATTCTAAGGAGTCAAATAATTCATCCTTCCTAAATCCTAGCACTAGGATTTATAATTTATTTAATGTTGACTGTGTTTTTAAAGAAATAAGGAAGTTTTTGGATTGCTTAGTTAACTTTGAGTCTGATTTCGCTTACCTTAACCAAAAGCAATTTTACAGTACATTATTGTATAACAAGGGACTCACTGTTAGTACAGTACCCAAAGGAATTTTCATGGACAGTAGCAAGTATTACTCAGTAGTAGACAAAATCCTTCCATGTCGACAATTTTCACTCTTTTTACCCCGTATCTTCATGTGGCCTTTGTATAAATATTGTCTAGGTATTTTCTCCTTGTATTATTTGCTCTGATCGTGGAAACACTTTGTCCATAAAAAGCAAGGAATAAGATAAGCTGGGAGGTAGAGGGTTTTCATAGTGAACAGTATATTCTGATGATGTGAAAAACAACATTGCCTTTGTCTCCTTGATTATTCATTAAAGAGGATTAAAAATTAAAAAGGTGTATGCTTAATGACTTTCTTAGACTGCAGGGAAATACTCTGGTCTCCCAAACCAAACCTCAGGCAAAACAGCAAACCATTTCCAGGAAGCTGAGCTCAGCTGAAAGGCGATTGTCAGACATTTTGAAGTCTTTAAAAAAACAGCTCATAAATACTGAGATGAGCACTCGTAGTACTCTGCATGAAGTTGGGTGCCATAATCTCTCTTCACTTTATTGATACACTGTTTGCCCCTTTCTTGGACAGTGGACATAAGGTAGATATTGTGGAGCCCACCAGGGAGGGAGCTTATCTTATTTGTAAGCAAGATACCACAATTGCAGTCCCACTTTCTCTTCTGCTTCATGTGGTTGGACAGTAAAGCTGCTTGAAAGGAGTTGTGCTGGACAGAACCTGCATCAGCGTTCGTGGTGCTTTTAGTGCTGCATGCTGGGCTCATGTGTTACTTTAATTCATCACAGAGCTTATGTTATTTTAGCAGGAAGACAAACATGAGAATGTGAGTGCTTACCTGAACTTGAGCATGATGAATATTTTACACTGAGAACAGAAATCCAGGCAGCTTTAAACAGCTGCAATATTGCTGAATTACTTCAATTTGTAATTAATCTTTTATCTTCATCAGTCATCTTCTAGAAGGAAGGAAGGATGCACAGCAACACCAATACACAAATAGGAGACTATTAAAAAAAAAAAAAAAAGCCTTAAGCCCACAAAGGGAGAGAAAGGCTGTAATTCCTACTCACTTCTGCTTCAGATCGGTTCCCCAAGCAGAAATTATGTAAGAATGTCTGGAGTAAGAAAAGAGAAATGGAATTCATATGTAATAGAATCTTATATAAATCTTTATTATTTAAGCTTACATTATACATTAAGCTTTTCTTGTCCTAATACAGACCCATGGGGCAGATTGCTTGCATATCCCACGTTATAATGGTGTGCTATTACAGCTTTCAGAGAAGATAAGGAGTATTTTGCCTTCAGGTCTCAAACTCTAGAGCACCATGTACTATTATAAAAATAAAACTCATTGTTGATTTGCTCAGTTTTTCATTTAGTTCCACATCAAAACTTAAACGTTTCTAATCTGAAGTGCCAAAATAAAAGATTTCAGCATTTAAGTGCCTGCTTTGGAAATTATTATTCTGCAAGAAATAATTTCTTTCTTTCCTTCTAGAAGAAATGCAGTAATATTTGCCTAGGATTGCTGAATTCTGCTTAAGATGGAAGTTTTCATTCTTGTTCAGCCTTTTTATGTAATTTAATTCTGAAGGTGTTTGGATTGAAACAATGGATATTCAAGAGACCAAATTCTTTCTGCAGTGCACAGTCCTCTGGGGGTTTTCCTTCTGATTGTTATCAGTGGTCTTTTTCAGTTGCACAGTATATAAACAAAAGGAGCTATATTGTGCTAAATCAGATGTCCTTCTTATCCAATATCCTGCCTCTGACAGAGGCCCTTAGTGGATGCCTAGGAAACAGTGTAAGAAGGGAGGAAGCACATGGCTTCCAACAAAACATTACCTAGAAACTTCCTGTGCCAGACCATTATAAGTATTCTACCCTTTTTATGTAACAGTTACTGTTCTGTAACAGAACTTTTGTCCTGTTTTGAGTTATTTAAAGCATTGCCTGAAGAATCATTTCAGAAACATTTTAGAAACCTGAATACAAGGTATCCAGTCTCCCTGTCCAAATGTTTATTTATGATTTCAAAATTTCTCATCATAAGTCTGTAAAATTTTACTTCCCTTGGCAAAAACGTTGATTTCTTTCTCCATTGCATTATATTTTGTTCATGTGCCTACATCTGTTTCTCAGTATAGTTTCTTCCACTTTGCCTGGTAGAAAAGACATACTGACTGACCTGTGGCTTGTGCTCAGAGTCAGTTTTAAAAAGCAGTGTCACATTTGTGATATTAGCATCCTGCTGTGCACCTGTGAAGAAAACGTCATCAGTATTTATTCAAAAACAACTTAAGTGGGTAATACCATTAGAGGAATTGGTGCAAGGGAAATGGTTTATTTGGGATGAGTTATCTGTGGGGTTTTTTGGCTGGCAGACAGGACCAGCAGATAAAATAGTAACCAAATGCAGACTTTGCTTGAATTCTGCAATCCTGAGATGTGCATACTCTGTCATGTCAAATGAAATAAGCTGATCTCCTCATGTTATACCAGGATTAGAGGAAGTATGCCTATTAAAAAAAATATCCAGTTTAGTATCTAGAATTAGATATTTCTGCTTCTGAATACTGTGTAATACTTGCAGTCTTAGTACAAGCACATTCAGATGCTCAGTCATTTATATTTCGTGGGGGAAAAAGAGATCCATCATGTCTTCATCTCCTTAAGATCATAAGCTTGTAAGGCCCACAGAATTATTTAACATTTTTTTTAAATTTGGTGAGAAAATAAATCCTTCTAGTATTGTTATGGGAACAAAATTTTTGATGCTTAGAACTTTATTAGCATGTTTTTCCCAGGTAGCTTAAGACCAGGGAATTGGGATGAAAACCTTCTTTCTATTCTTATTTTCTGTTACTTATCTGATATTCCTGAATTTATTTTACTAAAATTTTGATAGTTGTTTCTACTTAAACACAAGTTATTTTTTATTTCACGCATTTTGCTGAAAAAACCAATTGCAACATAATGATAGAAGTAGGTTGAAATTATTAAAGGGAATAGTCTGTAAAAGGTTGCACTAAAGCAGGAATTGTTTCTGGATTAAGCTGGAACTCCCAGGTCAGGTTGGATGAGGCTTTGAGCAACATGATCTAAAGAAAATCCCCCTGCCTATGGAGGGAAGGTAGGGACTAGATGATCTTTAAAGGCTATTTCAACCTAAACCATTCTGAGATTCTGTGAAAGTGCAACTGAAATGAAATGTTGAAGTGTAAGTACCTTAAAATGTGCTTTGGTATCACTCAGTCTGTAGTGCCCTCTGGTGAGAATGTAAAGAATTCTCGAATACTTCCCTGGACAATAAAAGCCATTGCAAAAATTAAGCCATTTTCCATAACTAGAAGTAAAGGATAAAATATGCATATTTTAGTACTTTTAGACTTCGGCATAGGCTTTATGTGCAGAGTCATGTATAAGTTGTAGGGGTTTTGTCATACCAACTTTGTGTTCACTATTCAGAGGCTATTTGAGATAAACTTAGATAATTTTTTTTACTTTTCTTTCTGTTGGGATGATCTCTGTTTATATTTTTAATTTGGTGCAATAATTGCTGCTTGAATTACTTCATTTTAGTGAAACTGTGTGGGGGGAACTACCTGTTATTTATCCTTTCTTTTATCTTCAAACACCTTCATGCCAGTATTTCTATGTTATTTTGGTACAGTATTGCCTTTTTGTAAAGCTTTTGTGTTCACTTGTGAAGTTGAACAACATTTGGATAGTGTGTGGGTTGTGAAATACAGGGAAAACAATGGAGGAAAGCATCTTGTGTACACACCTGCACTATCTCTGTGCATTTCACAGGAAGACAGCAGAGAATAAATATTTTGAAGCTGAAAATTTTATGTACTTTTTGCAGGTGTACGATGATGGAAAATACGTGTATGTAGTAACAGAACTTATGAAAGGAGGAGAACTGCTGGATAAAATTCTTAGGCAAAAATTTTTCTCAGAACGAGAAGCTAGTGCTGTTCTGTTCACAATAACAAAAACGGTTGAATATCTCCACACACAAGGGGTAAGTTTTCATCTCAGACAAAATGATTATAGCTATTGATATTCTTCTCTTTCAGAAGCATGAACTTGTATCTTGTTGCATTCTTCTGTGTGGTAATTAAGTAGTTTTTGGTAAACAATTACATTGCAGCAGGAATTTGTGTTGAAATCAAAACTTTCCTTATCAGCTTTGTATGTGTTCAGATAACTGAGATGATGCAACTGTTTCTGTTATTCTTCATGCGGTCTGTCAGCAGTTCTGTGGAATATGCAGACAATTACTAACAGAGAGGATATGAGGGGAAAAAACTCCAGGAAGAGGTGCTAGGACCAGTGTCATTGCATAGCCATGGGACCTAATGTAATTTCAATCTCGTCCTGTGATATACCCTGAAAATTTATTTTCCACCTGTCATACTTGTAATTCCTATGTAATTAATTTGGAGACAGAGGAAGTTTTCAAATATAGAGAAGGAAGGTGTGATAATTGCACAACAAGAAAGACAAGTTTTGTTGCATTTTTAAAGAAGCAAGAAAAGGGAGATGGAGAAAAAGCAGAAAATAAGGGTGCAAGGAAAAAGTCAAGCTGCTAACACATGATGTTGTTACCCTCAGGAAAAGATGCTTTGGAACATACATTACTCAAAGTACTTTTTGTTTTAAGTAACCAATAGCAGTTCAGTACACACTGTCGTGTTTGGAAGGTGTTATTTCAGAAAAGTTGTGATCAGTTATCTGGTATCTCATCCTTGATTCATCACTTCAGTCACTTGCTCATGTGTGTGTTTTTATTTGAGCCTGTGTGCACAGATTATGGTCCTTGGCCAGCAGCACCCATGGGAATTGTGATCAAGCCTTGATACCTTCTGTATGGAAATAGAGATAACAGAATAACAAATCATAACTTGGTTCATTCTTGCCATGTGTGGCTAAAAGAGGCCCAGTGTCCTTGTCATCAAGTAGGGGATTTGAGAGGTGTTTACTTTTTACTGTAGATACTGGCATTTTAAAAATTGTAAATACTGGCTTTTTAACTTGTTTCAGACCACATGCACTTTGGAATGTTTGCTTTTGGAAATTTTCCAGTCTTATATTACACTTCCACAGGAAAGCTGGCCATATATGTAAATAGTGAGCACTTCAGTAGTGTAATTCTTTTCTGGGAGAGCCCCTTGTGTCTTCAGTGGATTTTCCTGTTGAAACTCCTTTGGACACTGGAGGAGCTTATTTGAATATGGTATTGAGTAATATCTGGTTTGAGGTTCTCTGCATCTGTGTGCAGTCTCCACAACCCTTCCAAGGAAGTGTTTCCTCATGGACATTTGTAAGATACTTTTGAACTGGGAAACTAGCTAAGCAAGGAATTAAATCCTCAGGTTAAGCAGTGCTTCCAACACTCACCCAGAGCATTCTAAGAGTATTAGGGCCAACATGCAGTGATTAGGGACTGGCACAAGAGACGTCATAAAACAGATAAACAAGAAGTGTCATGTCATCTTGGAGCAGCAGACCTGTGAATGCTGGTAGGTAATTAAGACTGCTGGTCAAAAGCACTATGCTAAGAAATAAAGAACTGAAAGTTCCTGAATGTTATTTTGCTCTCTTCTGCTGCTCTAAAATAAAAAGTTGTTTCTATACCAAATACCAACATAATCTAAATAATCTGGCAATTTATTTTTTTTTTTTAAGTTATATTTTTAAATATTTTCAAAATTTACCTTGGGGAAAAAAGCTTATCATAGGAAGGTGTTTCACTTATTCTTTTACATAAACATTTTGATTGCTTGGGAAGTAGTGTTTTAATTTGCACTAGACTGCTATTACACTTACTCTTCCTCCTACTTGAGTATTGCTGCTTCTTCCAAAAAAAGCTTACAACTCCAGCAGACTGTTCTAGAAACTGCCAAATCCCCAGGTCTGTTGCTGCTTCCATTGCTCACTTCTTCCTTTCTATTCCTTTTAGAATCTCTTTCAAAAAAAACCACCCCAAAACATCAACAAGAATAAAACTAGGTTGGTTTGGGGTTTTATTGCCTCTTGGAGTAGTAAAGGTTGTTTCACTCATTATTAGAGAAAAAGGCAAAAAATAAGGGCAATCAGGAACTGGTTCTCTCATACACTGACACCTAAATCCAGGATGTTCCCCTTAACACCTACTGTTCCAAGTGAAATTCTGTAATACCATTTGTATATTTCAGCTTACAAGGTGCTTATTTTCATAATTTTAAGTACTTGGATTGTTAAATCTGAGAATTGCACAGGATTTGCATGCTGGAGAAGTCTCTACTAAATAGACTTAATGGCTTTGCAATGTGCACAACCCTCTGTGCTCTTACTCCTTGGTCTCATATTGCTTTCCTGAAACCCTGCTGGGTTTGGATGAGTGTGTTGAACTTCTGATTTCTGAATCGGAAAGCTTCATTCACTAAGATCCCCTCTGCTGTCTTACAGTGGTACATACCCTCTTCCTTACAGAGAGCAAAGTCTCTGGAGGCTCTAATTTGTCTTGTGAAGAAAATATAGCAGATCATTTGATTTCAAAGACTGTCCTTGTGCATTCCAGGTTTTGTTAAGGCTTGTTATAACATAGCTTCAAATTCTGCCAGAACTTTGGCAGCTTCTCCAATATTGTCAAGCATTTTACATCTCAAGCCCCTGCAAAAGCAGCCACATGGGAACCAATACAAGCTTTTATTGATATTTGGAGAATACCTCTTTGATACTTTTTTGGGCTTTTTTTATTATTAAAATTCCTTCTTAATCAGGCTTTAAGTGTTTTTCTGAGATTAATTCAGACTGTCTGAATGAAGAGAATGGAATACAGAGTTACTCCAGCAGTAACTGGTCTGTGGTTACATAGCAAGGTGGTACATCAACAGCTGTGGGAGCCTCTGACTCCCAAAAGATATTAGGAGCCAAAGGTTCTGATTTGGTAATTATGCATGTTAAAAAGGAAATACATGGTTCAGTTATCAGAAGAGACATCTGGAACTGTCTGTAAAAATAAATTAGGGGTGCAGGGATGTCTGGAGGGGGTTTTATAGTTAGAGTTTCCATGTTAGAATTCTCATGCTCCAGACACCACGGAGCATCAAAACACTGCAGCTGATGGTGGAAGCTGGAACTCTGGAAACTGAGCACACTGATGGGAGACTTAATTTTAAGTAGCAGAATTGCTAATTATAATAAAAAGCTTCTCATGTGTTTAGCTTATTGTATTTAATGGGGGTTTTTTTGGTTTTTTTAGGTTGTTCACAGAGACCTGAAGCCTAGCAATATTCTTTATGTTGATGAATCTGGTAATCCAGAATCAATTAGAATTTGTGACTTTGGCTTTGCAAAACAACTGCGAGCGGAAAATGGTCTTCTGATGACTCCATGTTACACAGCAAATTTTGTTGCACCAGAGGTAAAACCCAGGATAGTTTATATGCCTTGATATATTTTACTGGGATTTTTTTGCTAGCTAGATTTTTTTTTTTCTTCTTGTGTGACAAATAGAATCACTCTGTAAACACTAAAAATTTGAAATGTTACCATTTTTATAGCATAATCAAGGCATTTCTAAGCTTTATTTTCAGAAAAAAATTTTGTCTTCCTCAGGTTTTAAAGAGGCAAGGTTATGATGCTGCATGTGACATATGGAGCCTTGGTGTTCTACTTTATACCATGCTCACTGGGTAAGGGTGATTACTGTTTGCTTTGCTGTAGCATACCGAAGCAATACAAACAAAACCAGTAATAAATGGAGGCCCACTGTTGCAGATGTTTTTATCAAAGCACTGATTAATCTCAGCTTTGGGGTTGAGAAAATGCTTTGCCTTAGGTAAAATCCAAGTTTGCAGGGATTGATGTGAAAAATTCTTTGCTTCTAACATCTCCTCTATTTTAGGTTTTTAATTTCTGCTTAAAGGTGATTTTGCACTAAGAATTTATTGTTTCATGTGAAAATTGAAAGATAGATTAGGCAACATGTATGTTGAAGAAAAAAATAATATTGCAAATACAGTTGCAATGCATTAAAGCATGTTTGTGTGCAAAATCCAGCCACTGAATGTTTGGAGTGATGCAGTTAGAAAATAATAAATGCAATAGAAAGGCATTTGTATATGCAGCAGAAATGACTCATATAAAAGATAAAGAATTCAATTATAGTACCAGAAGTTCAAAATAAAATCTATTTAGCAGATGCAATAGCAACTATCTTTTTATGTTAGGATATTCAGATTGTCACTTTGGTTAAGAGTTAACATCATCAAAGATGTTCTTATTTTAAAATAAATAAGCAACAAACATATTTGGTTTTAAGTATATCTCTTTTTTGGTTGGGGGCATTCTGATAGCTGCAAGAGTATGCATAGTCAAGCCAGGAAAACTGGTGCACCTTTCTTCCTCTGGCCTTAAACCAGCATTTATTCTTTCTCAGACATTTAGAATTACGATAGAATGGATTGTTTAGTACTTCACTTGAATATGAAAGCTTAAGGAATACTTTCTGTAATTCAGGAACTTGAACTTCAGTGCTTGAACTGCTGTAGGAAATATCTGCTTTTCAGACCAAATACAGAGGGAATACATGCAATAAGAACAGATCTATAGTCACTGCCATGTATTTTCACATGTTAAGAATAAATTCTTTTTACAACTGTTTGGTTATTTGTTGCCTATAATTATGTTAAACTTGCAATCAGATTTATAATACTTACTGAGGCCCAGGTTATGGAAGTTTCTGACATGGAATTTGTTTGGTTAAATAGCTACACTCCTTTTGCAAATGGTCCTGATGACACCCCAGAGGAGATTTTAGCCCGAATAGGAAGTGGAAAGTTCTCCCTCAGTGGTGGTTATTGGAACAGTGTTTCAGACACAGCTAAGGCAAGTATATTTGCTTTGTCTCTTATGGGATCAGGGATGGATTGCAATGTAACATTTTGATCATAATGTATATGTTATATCACAGATGGTTGGGTAAGGTCCACCCATTGTTACACTAAAACACTGATCTAATCCCTTATGTACCTTGAATTTTTTTTCTTGGTTTTGATCTGTTCATGTTTCAGCAGTCACTTGCATGTAGGGGGAAAGAACAAGTGTGCATTACACTGCAGTAGTTAACAGCTGTCGTTAGAAATGTAGTGTGTTTTATCAGTATTCACACACACAATTAGCCACGGTGAGAAGTGCTTTGATAATACATCACGTGGAAGCATGACATTCAAAAATCGAACAGATAGTCTGAATCATGGTAACAAAAATCAGTGAAGTATTACTTTTTTTTACTGAATTTTACTGCAAAATAAAAATTTGATACATTTTTGAGAAACATGTTTTTACAAGCAAATACTCTGAATTTCAGTGTGCAGTATCGTTTGTGTCCCTTCTATATGTATGCTTTAAATGCTAAAATTTTCCTTGTTTAATTGGATACCTTCCTTTTATGTTACCAAATGTCTATTAAGTCATATAATGAAAAGATATACTGTTAGCATTGCTGCTTGGCTTTTCATTTGTTTTAAACTGACATTATAAACATATTTTTATACCTCTAGAATCTTCTTTTATAGTTTTTTAACTACTAATCTGTTTTAAAGCTGAAGTTCTATTGTAATTTCCATTGACTCTTCGTTGACAGGACCTTGTTTCAAAAATGCTTCATGTTGACCCTCATCAAAGACTGACTGCAGCCCAAGTTCTCAGTCACCCCTGGATAGTTCACTGTGACCGGTTGCCTCAATACCAGCTGAACAGGCAGGATGCTCCCCATCTAGTGAAGGTAAGTAAATATTTGTTCAGCTTGCTGTTTAGCCAAAATTAGCTTTAAAAAAGGGGGGGGGTTGTTTTTAAAGCTAAGGGGTAGCATGTGTCCCCTCTAAATACTGTGAAAAAGTTATAGCTGGATGTTGCACTGAGCCATAAAATGAACTTGTAATATGTAATAGGATTTAATGAGAAACTGCTTACAGAGAATAAATCTAACACATTTGAAAAATACTTTCATCTTCTTGTCTTTAAAATCTATTGGACTTACACTGGAAGGCTTAAGTGCTTTCAGAAACCAACATAAATCATTCTTCTCATAGTGAAAAATGTCAGGTGACTAGAGGGGAGTTTTAAAATTGTTAGTTAGCTTTACAGTTTCAGAGGAGGGTACTTGCCAGTAACTGAAGGAAAACAGAATACTTTGTGATCACAGTACAAGCTGAAGAGAAGTCAAAAGGGCAGTGTTAATTACTATGGTATCACACTTCTGCAGTGTCTGAAACAAGATCGGTTTTTAACCCTGGAACTTTTTCATTTCAAACAAGCAGAGGAAAATCAAAAATAATTGAATTCTACTTCTTTGTATTCAACCTTGTTTTCCTACTTTCAAGAATCTCTTGTGCAACACAAAAGGGATCTGAAGAATATAATTAACACTCTCTCTGAGTGAGCTATTAGAAATTTCTAGCATCTAAACACAAAAGTAGGAAGTGGGGGAGTTCCAATCCCAGAGCTCACAACTTTCTAAATGTTTTTAAAATATATTTCATGTCCTGAATAGTGTGGGTGATTCTTAAATATTTTGTTGGAAACTGAAATGGTTATTTAAGTGATGAGCAGAGACAGTCTACCAATGGGATTTCATTCCCCAACTCTCTCACACAACATAGTGAGAGAACTTAATTTGGCAATCTAGCCAATTCACCCTTCTGGGTTTGACTCTTGAAGCAACATAAAACTATATATTACCCTAAAAAACACTCGCTCCTAACACTGCTAGGACTTGAGTAATGCAGTAGTATGTTTCAGTTTTGTAAATGAAAATGGACTGAAAGTTAAAACTTGTTCAGAGTTTCTGGCATTTAGCACTGCTGTAGTGTGTGCATCAGTCACAACATACTCTTACTGTTCTCTTCCCCTCTACCCCACAGGGTGCAATGGCAGCAACTTACTCTGCTTTGAATCGTAATCAGTCACCAGTTTTGGAGCCAGTTGGCCGTTCTACTCTTGCTCAGAGGAGAGGTATAAAAAAAATTACCTCAACAGCCCTGTGAAATGACCTCAACCAGACACTTGGTACCATGGCATAAGATGATAGCACAAATCATGGCGACAGGTAGCACATATCTGACAGATACCTGCAAGCACACTCTGTCCCAGCTGGTACCTATAATGCTGCTGCTCCTGCTGCTGCTACTGCTTTCATCTACTCTCGCTTTAAACTGTTGATGGCAAGTTACTGATCTTACTGGAGCTGCAAATGGAGTGACAAATGGAAACAATGAAAATGATCGTGTTCGCGACTGAGTAAACCAGAAGAATGACAAATGCCACCTCTGTCAAAGATACACTGAATAAAGCACTCTGCACCACATAGCATTATTTTTATAACGAATATTTTTTTTTTGTCCCCTAAAATATTCTTTGTTACAGGTCGAGATGGACAGTTTATGTTAAGCACTTAGCTTAAACAATCTGTTTATATTAGCACTATATACATTGTGCCATCCAACATTTTGTATGTTTTTGTAAACAGTTCATGAGCAGTACATTTCCGTGCTGTTTTCTTTAATGTATACATGCCTTGTTTTACTTAGATTATTAATCATTATGACAAGTAAGTCTGATTAAACAGTTCACCTGGATTAATCAGTATTGTTGGACAGCTCTAAAAGAAGCCTGACTGTTAAACAGCTATTGAATGTAATACTATGGATAAGTAGTTTTCCTTGCCTGTGTCTTTTCTACATTTCTGTGTTTTTGATGCCACATGTCATGTTATGAAATTTAAACAGTGAATCTCTCACCATACTACATATATCCTATAGGTAATATAACCCAGAGAAAAGATAACTTGCTCCATATCTCACTGTCTTTGTTACCCCTCCCCTCCCTTTTAGTCTCTTCCATCTAATCTCTGGACTCAGGAATTATTGCTAAATACTTTCTGATAGAGGACATCTCTATATGGTTTATTCTTATAATCCATTGTTAATATTTTATCTATATTCTATGACTTCTGTTTAAGCTGCAAAGGAATTGTTCAGTGAATAAATGTTGTCATTATAGATAAAAGACAACATTTGAAGATAAAGCAAAACATATTGGTCTCTAATAAACAGCAGCCTACAAAGAGTAGGTTTAAACTGCCTTCATTGCAGTTGCAAAACTGATGGACCTAATGTTCTGTCAGTTACTTTCTGATAATTTTAATTGACTTCAGAAGCAAAATGAGAGGCAAGTCATAAAGATCTGTTTGGTTAGAAAAGGGTCATTCTGTTTTACCAGGTAAATAGTGTCATCCCAGTCAGGTAAGATGAAGCTGTTCAGAGGGAACATTTTCACTTTTCTGCAGATGGAAGTGAGTTGGTAATGAGGGTGGAGGACTCACTTTAAATATTTAAACTTTTAATACTCTTGGCCTCTTGGTTTCTAAAGTAATTAAAGGCCCATCTTGATGACTGGTCTTGAGAAGATGAAATTGCCCAAATGAGAAGGGGCACTGGAATGTGTTTGAATACAGTGAGTGTTCCATTCCACCAAAATTACAGGCTATGTAAAGTCCTTCCAGATATGAAAATGACTATTGGGAATTCCAGCTTTAGTAAAATATGGATCTGGGTGAATGGCTGTTGGTGAACAATGCAATTTTATGTTTTGCAGAAGGTATTTTCTTGGCTTAGTGTATGAAAGTTCTTTTATGGTGATTAATTACCTTATTTCCCTGAAATCATCAGCAGTTTGTTGAAAGGAATAATCGTCTTTATGACACCACAGATTTGCTCTGAATGGGAGTGTTTCTTCTGCCAGAATTTCTGAGTTCCTTGAGGAAGCTTCCTTTGCTAGATTTGTGAAGGATCCCGTTTTTATTGCCCTTTAAAGATTGCTAAATATTTAATCCATGATATAATTGTGAAGAAATTGGTTTTATAAACAAGGATTCTTAAATTAGCCTAGCTCTCAGAAATTTGAAAACACATCTCTTCCCAAGCAAACAGTATTTTTCCTTTACTTGGTGCTCTAATATTGAAGTTCCCTTTAGCTGTACAAGATGCATCTTCCCCTCCTTCAAGAAACATTTTTAAGTAGAGGCAGAAAAAGGCTGCTTTTTTTTTTTTTTTTTTTTTTTTTTTTTTTTTTTTTTTTAAAGTCAGCAGTTCCAGAAGAATTTGGTAAAACCTTACCTCTCAAAAAATGTATTTTTCAGCTCAGTGAGCAATTTTAAGTCAGGCTTCTCAAAATCTTGAACCTGTACCTTCTGGTGGCTTTTAAGGCGTTAATTAGAAGATAGTCATATCTAGTCAATCAAATTATTTAAATGCTGTTGAAAGAAAAGGATGGCAGTACTTGCCAGTGTGTCAGTAATAACATTTCCCTTCAGGAAAGAGTTCTTACTCTGTTCAGTGTGTGTATATAGGTACCTGGCAAAGAACAGACCAAAAAGAGGAAGTGTTAAGCAGCCTCACTATTGGCAATATCCACATTAAAATAATATAAAAATACTTCCAGTAGTTTTATTGTAGCTGTATTTTGTGGTTCTCAAGCTCACTGATCATTAGCCAAATAGTGAAGCAAAGTTAACTCCTGCATTTTACATATCTACACTGTCAAGTGAGCTGCTAATTTAGTCTAGACTTTACAAATGTTGCTATGAAGTCATGTATATGTATCAGCAGAGGATGAACATTTTAAATTGTAGCAAAACAGGAAAATTTAGCACTCCCTAAGCTGAATGTGTTGAAGACTAGATTCACTATATTTTTAAGTTACTTTCTAAACCGAGGTATAAAGGGCCTGCCTAATCAGGGAGGTATATTTTACAAGCCAGGCATGGTTTATGTACCTTACTTCGTGGTTTGGATTCATGTTCATGACTTTCACCTTTTTTTTAAATGTGTTTATAGCTGCAGTTGTTATAACCTATAAAGAAATCCACATAATGCTTCTCTGAGTCTCGGCACCTTTCTGTTAGAATGAGTATATGACACTCTGTGTACATTCATTGCTGGGCTGCTGCTTGGGCTGCAAAGCGTAGCAAGTGAGTCAGAGAGGATAAAAAAAAGAGAATGCAGATACAGGTAAATTTTCTGTGTGTTGACCGTGGTTTGTTTTTAATTTTTTTAGTGTGAAATTACCATTTACTGTGCTTGAGAGCATGAGGGAACGGAGGGAAGAGTGTAGTTGCAATACCCATTAAATGCCATCTGTGTCCAGTAAGGGCAAAATTCTGTGTTCCTAATCACTCTAACATTGAACAAAACTTTAAAAAGTTTTTCAAGAAAATATTTGAAACTTTTTTCTGAAGAGACAAGGCCATAAGAGAATAGATTTACGTGTCTGGGAATTTTTGTGTGTGTGTTTCTTTTGTAAATGTGGTGTTACCAACTAAAGCTGTGCTTTTCTATTATTGGAAGGAAAGGATTCAAAGTGTCCTGGCCCTTACTAAGCAGCAGTGGTTAATAGATGAATTTTCACTTATGAAAATGATGTAAATGATTAGCTTTATCTTGATACTCTTGACCTAATCAAAGGGAAGGTGTACTTATGAGGGATGTAATTATTTTGCAACCTAGTTGGGGGGGATGTCTACTTAAACAGTTTTTAAAAAATGACAAAATCACAGATAAAATATTTTTCTACGATTCTATACAATCATACTTTATACTAGTTTTCTCAGCATGGCATGTGAGTCTAGGGTACTGTTCCAGGAAATCAGTGGTATTGTACCTTGTACTAGACCATTACACTAGCATCTGTTAGATGCTTGGCACTGCTGCCATAGAACTGAAATACTAGTTTAAAAAAAAAAAAATTAATTGTACTGAATACTTTAAATGATTGTTTTATTCAGAGTCTGATCTAAGAGATGTTCCAATCATGCTATTAATGTGTAATTAAAACTGTTCCAGATGTAACTATGAACAGTTTTGGAAAGTTATCATTGCTTGTTTTCCTGTCAAATGGCAGGTTTTGTAGTCTTCAAAAGAAATTGAAATTTCTACTATGAATAAACTTTCAAACATCTTAAAGGGTTGTTTTGTGCAATCATTTGTTCTGACCAGTTACAAAAGTCATTGCTTGTTCATCACTAACTCTGGACTACCTTCACAGTACACAGAGTGTGCTTTGCCAGCCAGAAAGGGTTTGTAAAAAGCAAGTGTCCTGACATTGCAGCACGTTGAGGAAGGTAAACGTGGAGACAAAGGAAAAACCCGTGTTCAGCCCGTGCTTATAGACCTGATATAACATAAAACAAGACTGCAGTGCAAGGATATTGTATTTTAATGCCCCATTGGATTCCAGTCAAACTCTAACACTTAATGGGACGCTGCTAAATAACACTTGCAATTGCTCTAGACACTGAAAATAGGCGCATGTTGGATAATTAGTGCACTTTGTAAACATTTGAAACATAGTATTATAGGCAGGAACACTCCATAAACAACAGGCCTGTGTTTTAGCAGCTCACACAACTTGGAAGCTTACAGCTGTTCTTCTTCTTAGCCTTGTAAACTGGAAAAGATGGAACATTTTCAAAGGTTGCATAGTCTACAAAAACATTGCAGGAATTGTGATAGAGGATTTGTGAGGAATATAACCAAAGGTTTTGCTAAGTGTACCGAAAGAAAGGCATTGGAGAACATGAGGAGGTTTGGTAATAGACACGGGGCAAGGGTACTGTGATTTCCTCAGTGAATTCACACCTGGGATCAGAGGTGTGCATAGCTCTGGCCCTTTGTTCGCATAAGGCTTTATCCTGGCTGTCTAAAAACATTTAATTTATT
This sequence comes from Hirundo rustica, assembly GCF_015227805.2. NCBI lineage: Eukaryota > Metazoa > Chordata > Aves > Passeriformes > Hirundinidae > Hirundo > Hirundo rustica. The sequence continues at coordinate 104,054,764 of NC_053451.1, read as the reverse complement.
TACAAGTAAACCGGATAATTTGTAAGCCCCCAGAAACTCTGCAAAGGCAGAAAGGCGGGGCTGGTCTACCAGAGCTCCTGCTGTCAGCCTTCCTCACCTTCGTCCCCTCTGATTCACAGAATCATAGAATAGTTTGAGTTGGAATGGAGCTTGAAAATCATCCAGTTCCAGTCCCCCTGCTCAGGCTGCTCAGAGCTCCATCCAGTCTGGCCTTCAACATCTCTGGAGATGGGGCATCCACAGCTTCTCTGGGCAGCCTGTGTCAGTGCCTCACCACCCGCACAGTAACGAATTTCTTCGTAATGTCTCGTCTAAACCCACTCTCTTTCAGTTTGAACCCGTTCCTCCTTGTTCCGTCACTCCGAGCTCCTGTAAATAGCCTGGCCTCATCTTTCCTGGCAGGTACTGCAGGGGCTGGAAGGAGTTATCACTGACGCCGCTCCCCCCGAGCTGTGCGGTGTGCCGGGGCTGGCTGGGTGCGCGCTGCCCGCTGCTCGTCCTGCTTTTTCCTTGAGCTCCAGCACAGAACGCCTGGCAGTGCCCAGGCGGGGCCGGTCCCGGGGCCGGTCCCGGGGCCGGCACAGGGAGCGGGCCCTGGGCGCGTCCTGCCCCGCTGGAGTCCGCCGGGCCGCGGGGCGGCGCTGTGGCGCGGTCGGCGCAGCGAGCCCGCGCACGAGCCCGCGCAGCCCCGGCCCCGCCGCTGGTCCCGCCCGGAGCCGCCGCCGAGCCCGAACCGCGGCCCCCGCCCGCAGCCCCTCCCGCCGCCCCTCCCGCAGCCCCTCCGCGGCGGAGCGTTCGGCGCCATGCCTAAGAATAAAGGTGAGTCTCCCTTCCCTTCGCCGGGCCCGCGGCGGCGCGGCCGGGCCCGGGCGCGGTCGCGCAGGGCAGGCCCGGGGCCCCTCACGTGGGCGCCGCCGGAGCGCGGAGCCCCGGGCGGAGGGGCCCTCTCGCCGGCCCGGCGGGTCCCGGGCCCGTTCCGCCTGCCGGGCGCGTGTGGGAGGCCGCTGAGGCCCGGCCGGGAGCGGGAGGCCCTGCCCGCCGCTCGCTTGTCAGCAGCGGCCCTGCCGGGGAGGCGGCCGGGCCCCTCCGTGCCCTCGCTGCTGCGAGGCAGTGCTGCTGCCGCTTCCCTCCCTTCTTACCCCGGAAAGGAAACGCAGAAACCGTGAGGGAAAGGGAGCGGCAGAGTTTAGCAGCGGGGCAACTATGAGCTGCTCTTACGCTCTTCGTGTGAAGCATCTAACCCCGTTGCCACGTGTGTGCCTTTTAAAAAGGGCAGCTTCAGTTGGAGTGTAAGCTTCCTCTTGAGTATTTCAGGGATTTCAGCACTGAAGTTATTCATCTGCTCTTGATGATTACGTGCTTCAGGCTGTCCCACCGTTATTTCTGAGGTATTTGGTAGCAGTGATCACAGAAATTAAAAATGGCCATCCTGTGAAAATCTTTTTTTAAAGGCTGCTGTCACTCCAGAACAACCAGGACATCTAAAACGGTGGAGATTCTAATGTTTAATTACTTTGTTACTACTCAGCTAAAAAATTAAGACTTAAAAGCAAGCAAAAAAAAAAAAATCTAGATGTAGGTAGAATACTTAAAGTAGCCATATAGAGTACAAGCATAAAAATCTCCATAAGTCTAATTTTTTTCACTCACTGTGTCTAGAGGCAGTAACACATGCGTTTTGCTTCTCCCACTTTTAATTTAGGCAAAGGAGGTAAAAACAGGCGACGAGGTAAGAATGAGAATGAATCAGAAAAAAGAGAACTGGTGTTCAAAGAAGATGGGCAAGGTGAGTTTTTAACAATAGTATGGCAATGCCATTGTTTTCAGTCACATACTGTAAGTGACAGAATAGAGAGAGGTATTCTTATTTGGGTTGTACTTGAATTCCAAATTACATACTGAGTCAAGAGAAAGACAGCAGGAGAAGGGAAATTTTCAATAGCTTCACCACTTAAGAATAAAGTTCCCCTCTTCTTGACCTTAGTGCAGTGCACTGTGTAAAACAGCACTTAACATTTCCCTGAAACCTCTGGATAGCTTTGTGTGAGGGTCTGTGAGCAGCTCTCTTAGCAGATGTGGTTCAGTTTTGCCAGTAATTGTCCCTGGGATGCACAGTCTCACTTTCTGGTTTATATGGACTCTAACATCTCTCGGATCCTTCGCTGAGCTCCCTGAAGTCACTGATGTGGCAGAGCAGCTCATCTCATGGTTCTGTCCCCTGCTGCTTTGGTTCTGCTGCCTCCTGGGCTGGATTTCTAGCAGTTATTAAAGCAGGAGCAGTAGGTGGGATGATGTCAGGGGAAGTAAGGCACAAGAGTTCAGCCAGGGGGTGACTGAGATTCCCATCTGCCCTGCCTTTGGTGGCAGTGAGCTCACCTCCCTTTCAGCTCATGCTGTCTTGTGGGCCACACTCTGGTGGTTGTTCACATAATGTGATGTGAGTGCTTTCCTAGTAACCAGTTAATCAGTTGGGTTGTTAGAAATATGGAAAAGGTACTGATGTAGATCACTGTAACAGAAGTGCCACTGAAAAAGTTTGTGGTATTTTGTGTTGGTTGTAAGCAGAGAAAGTTTCTTTTTATGTACATCTGAAATTTAAGATCCTTTACATCTCCCAAGCAAAATCTATTTAATGAAACATTATTCTCAGTTATGAACAGTCTCGTGGTTCATTGGACTATCTAACTTGTGTGAAGTTCTCCAGTATGTGATTTCTGCAGCTTGGTGAGGGAGAAGATGAAATACAAGGTGAAGAGATTGAGGGTAGGTGTTGGAGAGGTGCTTCATAGACCTCAGCTGAGGTCTGCTGGTTGCCTTCAGGCAGCGTCTGATAACACCAAGGTTGTGTCCTTTCAAGGACAGTGGGGTGTTGTCCACAGAGCCTCTGCGAGAGGGAGTCAGAGTCTCAGTGGGTGGTTATACAGGGTGTGCAGCTTCCTCGTCCCTCAGTGACAGCACTGAGATGTTGTCCTTTGGGACAAGTTCTGTGATGTTGTCATGAACTTTCAGGCTCTGAGTGTGACTCAATAGCTCTGAGATCTTCTGTAGTAAGCGTTTCAGAGGGAACAAAAGCGTGGTTGCTACCAAGAAGGAGCAGTATTTGAAAATGTTAACATCAACAGTGAAACAAAACTGTGATACATTCAGCGGCCTGTGTGGGTGCTTGAAGCTCCTCTCAGCAGTTCATGTTTGATAAAATGTTACAGCAGATTTGGGTTGCAGTGGAAAAGTTATGGGTTGTGTCTTGAAGCTGGATTTGTTGAGAAGTTCTGTGCTGTGGCACTTTGGGACATGGCTTAGTGGTGGACTTCACTGTGCTGGGTTAATGGTTGTACTTGTTGATCCTAAAGATCTTTTCCAGCCTAAATGATTCTGTGTTTCTGTATGTTACCATCTCTTTCAGAATATGCCCAGGTGATCAAGATGTTAGGCAATGGAAGACTGGAGGCATTATGTTTTGATGGTGTGAAGAGGTTATGTCATATTAGAGGGAAGCTAAGAAAAAAGGTAATTCTGAAGCATTGCAATAGGAAGCAGTGGCATTATGCGTGATATGTAATTGTAAAAACTTGCATATGTAGCTTGTTACAGAAATGAATATTTCTACTGCACTTAATACCTTAAAGTACTTTTTTTGATAGTAAATTAGTCTGTCCTGTTTCCATTGCTGGCACAAGAGTAGGCAGTCTTTGGCTTTTGGGTGAAGCTCAAGAAGTCGAAGGGCCACCTTTCAATGTGTATATTTCAGGGGAAGGGTTTTTTGGCTGTTTATGAAATACAATCTCTTCATGTTCTAGAAAATTATATAAAACAATAAAAATCTCCCTAATTGCAGATGGGGAACCTGGTGACTATTTAGAAAGTACACCTCCAGTGCCATTGTTTCATTGTCCTCTTCATTGGTTCCCAAAACATTTCTGTTGAAAGCTAATCTGTGAAGCTTTGTACCTTCAGGGGTGTCAGGTGTGTTTGCATTTTAAGCTTTGCCATCTTCAGATGGTGTCCCCTCTGGCCCTTGTCAGGTGTTACATCTTCCTGTCCTCTGCTGGTGTATGGTAAAGAGGAGTATGTTTCCCCTGAAAAAAGACATTTCACTGTCTTCATTCTGGATTGTTCCATGTTTTGGACAGCAGTGAATGCACGTGTCTTGGGATCAGTGTAACCAGTCCTATAGCTGCCTGCAATAAACTGTTGAAGGTAGTGGAGAATGTGCATAAATAAACACTAAGTGCTGCACAATTAATTTCTTGCTACAAAAAGCACTACTTATCTATTCCTTATATTTAAAAGAAAGGAAATTCCAACTGAAATCAGTTGTGTCCAAAACCAACAAGTGGATGTGGGATAGAACCTGCATAGAACCACCCTGTGCATTTAAAAGCATATCATGTTCTGCAGATTTCTGGTTAACATAGTTTCTAGAAACAACTCAGTTCATTTTCTTGTGCTCTTCAGTGTTCTTGTCCTTCACCCCCTTCATCAGGTTTTTCTTTAATTTTTGCTCTTGAGGAGCTCAGTTCACAGTGTTCATGACTGGTGCCTTGATGCATTCTTTCTGTTTTCTCAGATGTTAAGGTTTAATGACCACGCTGTTGGCCAGAAGCTCTTCAAAGAAGTTTGATTACCCTGTAATAGCTCCATAATATGTAAAAATAATGTAACTATGGGTATTTATGGCCTTGGATTTGCTGTTAAAACATTAAATTGGATATCTCTAGCATACTGGTTAGAAAATTAAGGTGGTGACTGTAGTGAAATGTTTTATGTCTGTAAATCTAGATGTGCTGTTTGGTTCCTGTGTTATACAACAGAAGTTGAATTTCTGTAACACATGTTTTCTCCTTCAGGTCTGGATAAATACATCTGATATTATACTGATTGGCTTAAGAGACTACCAGGTAAAAATTCAGTATGATACGCCACTATAAGGAGTATCTTACAAGTAGCTTTATTTACTGTTAAATTGCAGCAGGTATTGTGAGGAAATTCATGTCTAACTTTGCATGCGTATTTACTTGTGCTAAATCATGATTTTTAGTTTCCTCATACTACAGGAAGATTGTAATGAGTAGACAAATTCTGGTTCAACTTGTTCTTCTAAATTGCACCCTGAGACTTTGTGAGTGAAGGTGCTTATTGTCATCAAGCTTGACCTTTTTTTCCAAATGTAGCTGTTTGGTGCTTGCATCCTGTGGTACAAAGGGAAATTGAGTCAAGTACCAAACATTTTATTGTCATAATTAGAATTTTTGGTAATCAGAATTTTGGATCCTTGATGTTTAGGCTTTTACCTTAAGAGGCAAATTAATCAGTAATTAGTTTGTACTTAAATTTCCAAAAATGGAGTGGCGTAACTTTACGTCATATAAGTAGTAATGGAAACAGTTGTCAGGTTTTCATTAGGTGAATGCCTTTTATGAATGTTAGTTTTGTCATCAGTTGTTGAAGATAGATTCTGCTTCTGAAATGTGCATTAGGTTTAGAAAAAATTAAAGATACTGTTATTACTTTAATATATTAAAGTACTTGAAACTAGGAATTTTTCGGTTTTGACTTCACTATGGGAAATAGGTTGGATATTAGGAAAAAGTTTTTTACAGGATGAGTGATAAAGTACTGGACTTGTCTGCTCAGGGAGGTGATGGAGTCACTATCCCTGGATGTGTTTAAAAAATATTGGATGTGACACCCAGTTTAACAAACCAGGCTGTGGTTTAGTTGAGGTGTTAGGGCATGAGTTGGACTCTGATCTTACAGGTCTTTTCCAACCCAGTGATTCAGTGATTCCTGATTGACTGTCAAACACCTCACTGTGTGTGTTGTCAAAGAAAGGTTAATTTCAAAGGCATGAAACTGAACTAGTCAATTTCTACAGTCAAGTTGTTGAATTCTCAACATTTCTCATTTGTCTCAAATTCTCTTTTGTCTTGTTGCCCAGGGAAGTTGTGAATGCACCATCCCTGGCAGTGTTCAACGCCAGATTGAGAACCCTGGTGTAGTGGAAGGTGTCCCTGCCCATGGCAGGGGGGTTGGAAGTACATGATCTTTAAGGTCCCTTCCAATCCAAACTATTCTGTGAATCTATAAATTACTTGTAATTAGAAATGATTAAGTTATCTCTCAGAAGAAATTAAAATACTCGAATATGTTTACTTCACATTTAAAGAAACTGGAAGGGAAGGAAGAACAAGATGTTCTGTAAATATTATAGGTGTTAATCCACTGGAAATGATATAGTTGTTGTAAATAATGCAGTCTGCTGAGGTTAATAGTTTTATTTTTCCTTCATAGATGACTAATACATTTTAATAAATTCTTCTTTAGGATAACAAGGCTGATGTTATTCTAAAATACAATGCAGATGAAGCCAGAAGCCTGAAAGCATATGGGGAGCTTCCAGAACATGGTAAGAATCTTTTCACTTCAAATTGGAAGTTCATATTGGACAAGAATACTCAGTCTGTCTTGGCACAGTGTGAGTGCTCTCCCTAACTTCTCTAAATTTCTTCATAGCTAAAATCAATGAAACAGACACATTTGGTCCTGGAGATGATGATGAAATCCAGTTTGATGATATTGGAGATGATGATGAAGATATTGATGATGTAAGTAGTAAATGTTTGTTTTTATCATATCCTTGAAGCCCTCACCTTTGGCAGTAAGCTGTTATTCCACAGCAGGGAATACACGGGTGTTCTGGATAGCTTAGCTCCTCAGGGACTGCCTGAGGAAGTGGTGTGGTGCATGCATGTGCAAGTCTCCATTTTTGTTTACATAAAAACTACAGAAAGCTGCATCTAAGTAGTTTTGATTTCTAGAGTTATCCATAATCTTAACTGTCACAGTCACTTGTGTTACTGCTTACCGCTAAACTGTAGTAATTGGTCATGCACACTCTGAAATTATAGCAGTACAATTGTTACAACTCAAATTTTATAATAAATTGCAGAAGTAGAATCTGCTGTGCAATGTTTTCTAAGTTGATGCACTTTAATTTACAGCTGAGAGATGAATGTGTGCAGGGTCAGCTGGCTGAGAGGATAAGTAGTAACTTACTGAGCCAGTGAGTTAACTTAATTGGATAGACTGTTCTAAGAATACTATTGTGCTTTAATTCTTCATCTTTTTAGTCCTGTCTCTATGAGTTGATAATATGGCTAATTCTTTTAAAATGCTTTCATTATTCTGACTTTTTTGAGGTTCTCAATATATGATTCATAAGATCAAGTATTTTAAAAATATAAAAATGCTGAGGAATTCTTCTTCAGACTTTTGAAAATTTCACTTTGGGCCTGTCAGTGGTTGAGCTTACTGGAGATTTAGCTCATTGAAGCTAGAAAAACTAGCACTGCATGCCTTTAATAAAGAGGCTATCCTAAGACGTCAAGGAGGTAAGTAGCTGTAGGACAAATTTGCAAACTAATGGATCTGTGTGTGGGGTTAAGTGAGCAGCTATGATTGTCTTTAAGCTTTTGTCAGCTCTTCAGTAAAACATTAATATCATGCTTTAAGAAAGTAAAAGATGTAAAGAAAAGATGTGAGCAACCTCTCTGAGGATCACTGTCATGTATCTGGAATGAAGTGCAGCTTCCCAGGTCATTGATAACAGGTGGAACTTGATGGAGCCTTTCCTCTGTTTTTTATATCAGAAGAATGATTAGAAAGTCACTACTTAGGGAAGTGACTCTCAAATTTGATTTTATTTTCATTTTTGAGAATCAAGGGCTAATATATAGCTGTTCTAGTGACGTATAATTGTATTGCAGATACTGTGGTTATGCAGAATTGCTCACCTGCATGACCATAGTATTGTCACAGGGTGGTGGAGACAAAAGCAGGGAGTAATAGTCCACGTCTTAGGAAAACGGGGTATGAGCTGAGGCAAAACCAGGACTGGGCTAAGTTCAGGAAGTCTCCTGTCAAACTGTAAAAGTAACTTTAAAAAATAGTTGCTTGATGAAAAATCCACTTGGATGAAATACATGGTGTGGTATTTTTGCTTTGCAGATCTAATTTGGAACAGAGGTTTACATTCCAACTTTTTTCCTCCAAGGATTGTTCTACATTGATACTTCGATTATTTTTTGGGTGAAGTCCCTTACTTTTAAGAAGACTGAAAATTCTCAGTAAAGAGTGTAGTTTGTTACATCAAAAGGATTTATTTTCAATGTTTGTTTTAAAGTATTTATATTTCTTTAGAAATCGATAACGCTGGATTATCACAAAGGTTCAATGACATGCCACAAATATTTTGTCTTTTCACCAATTAGAGCTTTTATCTCTGGATGTAAGTGAGATACAGTGACATGGGTTGTAAAAGACTGCATTTTTCCCTCTTCGGCTTTCATCACTACAATTCCAGTTAAACTTGTATTTTGAAATAAAAATTGTTTACCCTGTAATTATCATGAATTTTGATTAAAGGAAAATAACCCAGATCAGATTAGTATCAAATCATACTATGCAGTGTCTGTCCTTGTACCCCTTGCCTTGATGTTAACTTTAAAAAAGATTTTGATAATATAAGAGGAAGGCAGAAATCTGTATTTAAACTCACGATGCATGACGAATCTGCTTTTCGCCTTTAGTAGCATGCTGCTATTTTTATACTGATTTTGATAATTAAAAACTCTCATTATTTCAAAGATGTAAATTTTCCATGGTGGAGGGAGGGATGTGAGAGGAGTAAAGATGAAAAGTGAGCAGCATCTCAAATTTGCAATTTTTCGGAAACTGCGGTTGGTGCGGTGGCGGAGCTGCAGCTGCAGACAATGAGCACTGGGCGGCACCCAACTGAACAGGGAGACACAAATGCAAAGCCTTCACAGTTGGGTTTGTACTAAAAAATGCATAAAATAGGTTTTCCCCAAAGTAAGTGCTTAACATTCTTGATATGTTAAACATGTAGAATATTTTTACATTATATAAAAGGTTATGTTAAGAGTAGAGTTTTATTTTGATCTGAAATTCCATACATTGTAAGGTGCAACATAAAAGCTTATGTGAACTTTGAGTAACAATATAAATAAGAAAGTAAGTTTGTGTCAAAAGTAGAATCTTTTCATCCAGGAAAAAATCAATGAAACAGACTACTGGAAGGATTCTTGTCTACCTTCAGACTGGAGGGGTCAGTTGAGAAACTGAATAAAGACTAACATCATCATGCAAATATTATTTTGTGGTAGCCTTAGTGTCTTTGTCTTTAATAATGTATTTAACAATTCTGAAAGCAGGTTAATGGAAAAATTCCTTTTGTGCCATAAAGATCTGATTCTTGACACTTGTATTCCTTATACAGTCCTTTTGGTATGATGTAAAGTGACTGCCCCAATAGATAAAAACAAAATGGCTTTAAATATGGAGTGGCCTCTTTGCTTTACATGTGTTTTTTAAGGAGATTTAAACATCCAGAGCTTTTGTAAAAATGTCTTCTCTTTTACTTCTTCTTTCATTGTAGTGTCTATTTTCCTTACATGGATCAGGTACCCTGCTCTAGAAATACCATTTTCTTAGTATTAAGTAATTTTGCCAAATATTTCATGGATTTTAACTATTTGTTGTAAAAACTTACTGAATATTGAGGGAAAAATACCAGTAAAGCATTCTTACTCAACTGATCTTAAATGTATCAATTTACTGTCTTTGTATGTCTGTAAGGATCAATTTTGAAGGAACATAAATGGTGTAATATTTCAGAATAAGGCTTACAAACCACCCCTCAGCTCATTGGTTTCCTCGTATTCAGCAGCTCTGAAAATGGTTAAAAGCTCTCAAAGTTCTTGGGATCCAAGTGCAGAAGGTGTCTGTCCTTTCAGTCGTACTAGCAGGAAGGTTAATTCTTTACTTAAGTATTAATTTCTCATTAGTGCACCAGCTTAACACCCTTAAGTTTCTACTCATACGCTGTGCTGTGCTGCCGCCTTGAGTACCCTTGGTCACCTTGTTCCTCCGTCCTCTGCTGAAGCTCCCTTCGCAGTCCAGTCTAGGCAGCTTTTTATCATCCCTTTTACCTTTTCCCCTTGGGGCTGGGAAAACAGCTTGCACAAGAAGCTGTCTTCCCCATGTCGCTGTTCAGAGAACAGTGGTAGAACAGCAGCTGCCAGCCAGAGGATTGCAAGGTTGCTGACTCTAAAGCTGTGAAAGGTGTTCCATCTGCAAAAGTATTTCCTAGACGTATTTTTAATTATTCTTGTGTAACTGTGAGAATTGCTGCTAGCTTTTTCCCTAGAGGGCAAAATTGAAAGCAGGGATACAAAAATTAATCTCCCACAGCTAAAATTCAAACTTGCTGTTCTCTGTTTCCCACTTCAAGGTTTTCTCTGTGATCAACATTTTGAAAAATTATTTTTGTCTGTTGTTCCAAATCTTGCCTCTTCACCTTACAATAGGGGCAGCTGTGCATTTGCTTCAACAGCCCTAATGCTTTTCCACCCTAATCCTTAGATACAGTCCAGACACAGCAACTGAAAAAAAAGTATGAGAAACAGCCTCTTGTTCCCTTCTCAAGAGGAGGGGCTGGCAGCCCACGACTGCTGAGCTCTGTGCCATTATTGTCACTGCTGATAGGTTGTGCCATGGCTGTGCTCTGCATGTGCACTGCTCAGACTGTGGTCTGAGCTCCAGTGTGCTAGTGCCATACGTGATACATGCCAGAGATCTCATTTATATGGTGTCACATCATGCACACACGTAAATGAGTGTACAGATAGAACCTGCAGGGGTTAGGCTCTGTCCTCTGCGTGATGTCCGTGAATGTCGGTAGCTGATGACCAAGGCTGCCAGGTTGCTCTGTGGTATCCGGCCACACACCCACCAGGTTCTTCACGGTAAACTGGTAGGGCTGGTGGCATCTCTGTGTGTGACATGGTGCTGGGACTGCTGCTCCCTGAGACCCTCTGGCCATAAGGTAAGTCCTGCTCTCAGGTGAATTGGGGTGTCAGCTGTTCCTGCGGTTGAGCAAGCTCCAGTCTAATCCAAAATTATTTGCTGTTACTGGGTATGAATGTCAGGGAACTCGAGTTATCCTATGGTTCCCTGGAGGACTCAAACCAAGCTTTTCATCTGTGGACACTGCTATCCAATAGGAAGGTTGATTGCTTCATGGGAGACATAAATGTAGCTTTTTGGAAGATGTGTGGGAAGACAGAAGTATTTGAAAGAATTTTGTTGTAGTGTGAATGCAGCTTTTTTTTGTCCCTTCTGCCAGTAGCTGTTGGTGATGCTTTCTCATTTTGTTGCAAAAATGAGTCTTCAGAATTTACTTCTCAGGCTGTGATTGCCCTTCTTTTTGGAAGAGAGAGAAGTAAGGGAGGATGCCTTGGCTTTGTTACATTTTTAATCACAGCAAGCAAGAGTCAGAGATCCCACTGATTAATTCAGGTTATAACCTGTGCTATCTTGCCCATCAGAGTGAATGCCAGAGCTCAACGTTGTGATTTATAAAATGCAATCACAACCAAATAGAGGCAAAGTGAAAACTGAGTACCTTCATCTAGTAATTCCAGCTAGTTTCATAGGACAAAAATACTTTGAAAAAATGTAGTTGTCTGATGTATTAGTTGTTCTTGGTTTTTCTGTGTTTGTGGAGAGGACTTGCACAGCAGTTTTATTTATATCCAGGCTGCAGCTCAAGGAAGGAAAGCTTCAGCAGAAGCTGACAGAGACTTGGGGCCTCCTACTGCATCACTTGCTTAGCAGTAAATTCTCTTTTGAAGCCCCCTCACTGTGTTTTGTAGGCACACATTTTTCCCTCTTGCAAAAGTGGGTAGCTTGTCTAGGCTGTGATGGTGTAGGAATCTGTTCTGTGGTCACCAGGACCTGTATTCCTTAATCAGCCCTACTCTTCATTAAGGTTAAATTAATGAATTTTATTCCCTGTTGAGGAAGATGATCAGCTAAATGCCTTTGTGTGCTTGGCCTCTGGAGGGAGCAGATGAACAAAAAACCAAACAGACGTTCACATACAGGGGCAAGCAGGGTGCCTCGGTGTTTTTGGTAGGACGTTTCTGGTCCTGGCTTTCAGGGGCTCTGAGGTGCTCATGTCTGCAATAAGTATTGCCAGTGATGGAAATACTTGAGATTTTTAAGGGTTTTCAAAGTAGGTCACCTTCTTCCGAAAGCAGCAGCTGACTGAAGCATGTTAGTGTGGGCTTAGATGCGCCTCTGGCTCTGGCACAATGGGTACTGCTGTTGCCAGCTGGAGTAAATACAGCAAAGAGCAGCAGGAATACTGAAGGATCCCCATGGGACACCCAGAACTGTGTAGCTTATATATGTTCCACTATCAATGGTGCTGGCTGTCAGGGAGGATTCAGCTTTGTGACAGTCCTCAAGACAGTGACAGGACACTCTGGGGACTGCGTCCAGCCTCTGTGCTTGGACAGGAAAGCCAAGTGCTGCACAGGGCTTGAGGAAACAGCTTCTGACTTACAAGACTTTGGAACTAACTGTAGTAGACAGTGGTGGGGGGTGGAGAAAGGGGCATTAACGAGGTTTTTGAGAAGAATTTTAGTCATCTGCTGCCTGACCCAGTAGAAAGCTCTACCCTGATCATGAAGATGTATAGAGAAACTACAGTGATTAAAGCTGTAGTCTTGGAGACTTGTCAAGAAGCCCAGGACCCTGAAAAGGTTGGAAGACCTTGCTGCCTTTTTACCCACTGGACAGTGACTATCCCAACTTGCCTTGCCAGGCTGCTCTGGAACATGTTGGGATGTTAATGAGCTGTTGCAGCAGGTGGCTGACCAGAGGGAGTCTTGCAGCAGCTCTGATACAGGGACCTTTTGTCTTGAACAAGTGACAATCTGCAGCTAGATCATAAGCTTTGCTGCAAATGGCAGAAGTAGCCGGTGCTAAGTAACTGTGGGATGGAATATACAGAGATGGACCTTCAGATCTGATTTCAGCAGCCCTGTTAGATGAAAGCATCTTAAAAGATGTCCAAAGACCCATTGGTGTGTTGTCCAGTCTGACTGTATTCTCTGGAGTGACTGGGTCAGAAGGAACAGGCGCCTGTGTCTCACTGTGGTTGTCAGCTGCGGCCCCTTAATAGCAGCTTGTACAACTTCCAGCCTCATAATGTGTCTGGATTGCTGCTGTTAACCAGGGCATGGGTGAGTGAGCAGAAACCAGTTCCCAAAACAGGGCACCAGTTTCACAAAGGTGTTGGAGATGTGCAACTGCCTAGGGACTGTTTCATTAAAAGTGTGAGTGTGCCACCTGTAAGTGGAACAAATACTATTACTGGTGTATTGTTATCCTGGCACTGGCTAGGGAAACAGTTGCTGAAAAGTGGAAAAAGCCAGTAGCTCATGCTTTTTTGTATTAAAAAAAATTGTATTAAATTATGCTTTAATCCTCAACAATTCCCATCTCTGCCCCTCCTCTCCCCACTTTGAATTGGTGCTATCATGTTGCCAGCTGTATGCTTTGTCCACAAATGTAGAAAGAGTGATCTCAGGCTTCTTGAAAGGCTTTAAACGAAGGTGATGTAAAGCTACTGTTTACAACTACAAAAGTCCAGGTTAACTGTAATATTTAGTATAGCATGATACAGAAAATAATGTATGGTTACAAAGAAAGAGAACATAATATAGCCAGTAGCTGATAGTGTGTGTTTACAACCAGTTTAGGTTAACCTATAGTTACATAAGCAACTGTTGGAGAATCAAAAAACACTCTCGGAGATGTGTGTCTGGTCTAGGACATGGGGAGGCATTTAGAGGAAACAGCCTGAGTGCGAAGTAGCCAACAACTTTATATTGAGAAGACAGCATGAGTGTTTCTAATTACTTGTGTAGATTGACATCTAAATCAATTACAAAAATAACAGGGGGAAGGAAGGAGAATATGACACCTAATAGTTTCCTTCTTTATTACCCAATCCTTCCTTAATAATGGTTTTCAAAATATTATTTACTCTTGAACAGGTTTTGGGGATTTGTTTTGATGCATGCATGCCTAAAGAGGATAAGTTGTAAACCCCTGAACATTCCCCAAACAAGAACTCTGAGAAATTTAAACTTTCAAGATAATTTGAGAGTTATCACTGATTCTCAGAACAAGCTGAAGAACACAGTATGTGAGGAGAAAATGAGACCAGTGAAGATCCATCAATCAAATTCAGATTAGGGGGTCCTGCCTGTTTACATATTTTTTAATATTTTCACTGTAACAATAATTAATGCACCTAGTTTGCACAGCTGAAATACTCCATCCAAATGATCTCTTCAGCAGGTATTCTATACTGTACTATTTCAATAAGAAATAGTACTATTCAATAAGAAAAAAATCAGAAGCTGCAGAAACCTTCTTCTCTCTTGAGCTAAGCTGAATTAGCAAGTAGCCTGGGAATCTTTGCAACAAATTTTCCCACTGTAATTTTTCTGTGAAATTAGTCCTTTAATGATACTGAAGTTAGTTTTATGTTTATTGCTACACGGTTGGTACTGACCACTTTAGGAAGTCAGTATTTGTGTTGCTCTATTTCTCTACCGTTGTGTTAGCAGAATAATGTTGTATTGGTATAAATGGCAGAGAAAAAGATGAAACTAACATTTGTTAAAACAGGAGAATTTCTGAAATTTCAGTGATCACTGGCAAGACATTATTTTTGGATAAATGGTGTTTAGATCCTTCCCTGGTCAATATTCATTTTGAACCTCTGCCACAGTGTCTACAATACAGCAGTTTGTGCAGCACAGCAGCACAGCCTGAACCATGTCAGGGCATTTTAGTTGTTTAGTTACTTAAGAAAACCTTCTCCTTTTCTTTTTTTGCAAATCTCTTTTTAATCTGGGTCACTTCGCTGTTCCATTTGCATTAGTGCCAGCCAAGCTGAGGGAAAAATGCACTGGGAGGTGAGAAGAGCAGTGGAGGTACAGATACTGCTGTGAGCTGGTACGGCTTCTGGAGGCTTTGAGGAAATCCTGGCCTCAAGCAGCAGTTTGACTGGAAGGGACCCCTGGGGGTTGCAAATCCAATGTTCTGGGCAAAGCAGGTCCAGTTAGAGTGGGTTGCTCATGGCTTTGTCCTGTTGCCTTTTTAGTATTTTCAAGGTTGGAGGTTCCACAGCCTTTCTGGAAATCTCTTCCAGAGTTTGAAAACAGGTAACTTCCGTGCATCTCATTGGAATGTCCTGTGCTCTGAGCTGTGTCTGCTGCCTCTTGTTCACCCACGATGTGCAGCCAAGAAGAGTCTGGCTCTCTCTTCCCTCCACCTCAATTGCATAGCTGCAGAAAAGAGTAAGATCATTCTCATCATTCTCTTCTCCAAGCTGAGCAAGTCCAGATGTATGAATCTCTCCCCAGTATCATGTGCTCCAGTTCCTTCAGGAATCTTGTCAGCCATCTGCTGCTCATTTTTCTCATGTTGGGGTGCCCCAAAATGAGCACAGTGCTTTGGACGCAGTGTCAGCATAACAGTGTTCTGCACTGCAGTCTGAACCAGGCATCTGGTGTATGATTTTTTTGTCCACTGCTGAGCTGTTGAAGCACTTGATCTGAATCACAAGATTAGAACTTGACTCCAAAGATCTGAGAAGTCCTGACTCACCCCCCTGTTGGAGAAGGCAACTGAGCAGAAATGGAAAAATACAACTGGGAAGAATTGCATAAAAAAGGTAGAGGTTCGTTTTCTTAATTTTCTTTTTAAACTAGCTTTTATCTTCAGTGCAATTAGAAGTGCCTGTAACTCTGCTAAAAACTGCACCACAGACTATAGTACAGGTTAATGTCATAACCACAGGGGAGAGAGAGAGAGAGATGAATGGATAGATCGATCGATCTGAAAGTGTTTGGAAATATTAGAGCTAAGCTTCAGAGATGTGATTTATATCAACTGAATCCCAGCTCAGAAGAGTATAAAGGGTATAAAGGGTAGCACATATTTCTCAGACCAGAAGGACTTCCAAAGGTGTGCTTGCTTGAGCTGTGAGGTTCTGAAGTTATTTTTAAGTTCATGTTTAAACAAAGTCTTTTTCTTAAGCCTATAATCAGTCTGAGTGTTCATTCTTTAGGATCACTTGTTCATCCTTTTACTTAATTAGCTTGCAGCCTTTCTTCTAGGGAGGTGCTTTCTGAGGAAATAAGTGCAACCCCTGGAATAATTTAATTGTTGTTATTCTGAGACTCTGCCTGTCCCAGCCCTGTTTTACACTCCCTTTCTGTGTCTATCTGGTTTTGATGGTGGATGAGAAATTGGTTGGATCCACCAAACAGGATGAGAAATTGCTTGGATGGTCACATCTAGAGGACAGTGTCCAGTGGCTCAGTGCCCAGATGAAGAACAGTGTCAAGAGCTGTCCCTCGGGGTCCGTACTGGGACCAGCGCTGTTTAATGTCCACTTCAATGGCATGGTGGGGTCACCCTCAGAGCCTGCAGATGACATCAAGCTGAAGGATGGGATGGCATCCAGAGGGACCTGGACAAGCTCAAGGAGTGGCCCATGGGAATCTCATGAGGTTAACACCATCAAATGCAAAGGGCTGCACCGGGGCTGAAGCAACCCCTGGTATCAACAGAGGCTGGGGGATGAACAGATTGAGAGTAGTCCTGCTGAGAAGGACTTGAGAATAATCTTGGATGGAAAGCTGGATGAAAATGGGCAGTGTGCAACTTGCAGGTCAGAAAAACAACCATGTCCTGGGCTGAATCCAAAAGCAATGTGGGCAGAACGGTGAGGGAGAGAATTTTTCCCCTCTACTCTGCTCTGGTGAGACCCCACCTGGAGTGCTGCATCCAGCTTTGGGGTCCTCAGCACAGGAAAGACATGGATCTGTTGGTCCCAGGGCTGAAGTACCTCTCCTAATGAATAAAAGTTGAGAGAGTTGGGGCTGTTCAGCCTGGCGAAGAAGGCTCTAGGGGCACTTTCTGGCAGCCTTCTAGAATTAGAAGGGGCTTAAAAGAAAGATAGGGATGAACTTTTTAGCAGGGCCTGTTGCAATAGGACAAGGGATAATAGTTCTAACCTGAAATAATTTAGTTTAAAACTAGTTATAAAGCAGGAGTTTTTTACAATGTGGGTGGTGAAGCACCAGAACAGTTCAGTTTGCCCAGAGAGGTGTTGGATACTTCATCCCTGGAAACATTCCAGGCCGAGTTGGACAGGGCTCTGAGCAACCTGGTCTAGCTGAGGATGTATTTGCTCATTGTAAGAGGGGAGGGGGGGGCTTGAAATTGATTAACCTAAAGTTCCCTTCTAATTCGAACTATTCTATGATCTAATTCAAAGCCTTATTTATTTGCACTGCCTTAGTGCCAGCAACTCCTGAAGTCATAGTCTTCTATCTGCAATATTTAAGATAAAAGGGCCTTCAGCTGAATCTTCTGAGCGTCAGAAGTTGAAGAGCCCTTCCATGGCCAAGTGCCCACTGTCACAGACAGGTGAATGGGAACAACAATCACCAGTGGTTCGAACAGCATCAGCTTTTATTGAACTACTGGATCAGGTACTGCATTAGACAAGGGCAGGTAAAAGGAGATTTCTACTGCTTGGACTTCAACAAAAGAGAAAAGGAGATCAGACGTAGTGTTTCAGGCCATCCTCAGGTACTTCACTTCTTTTCCCCAGGTGCAGGACTTGGCATTTTCCTTTCTTGAACTTTACAAGGATTCTGTTGACTCATTTCTCCAGTCAGAGTCCCTTTGAATGGCAGCACACTCAACAGATGTATCACCTACTCCTCCCAGTTTTGTGTCATCTGCAAAGGGTGCAGTCTGTCACATCATCCACGACATTAATGAAGATGTTATGCAGTATTAACTCCAGGGTTACACCACAAATGACTGACCTCGATCTTGAGCTCATCCTCTGATCACAACCCTTTGAGTCCAGCAGTTCAGTCGGTTTTCAATCCACCCCACTGTCCATCGGTTTTGTACTTATTTTATCAGTTTCTCTTCAAGGATGTTATGAGAGACAGCATTGAAAGCCAACATAGATAACACCCACTGCTCTCCCTTCCTCCACCAGGTCACTCATATGATCCCATCATAGGGAGGCATAATCTCCACTTTGTAAATCAATCCTCACTGCTCCCTAACACCTCATTCTCCTTCATATGTTTGGAAATCATTCACAAAATCCCTTTCCCAGGGTCTGAGGTGAGACTGGCTGCCCTGTAGGTTCTTGGATTTTCCTTTTTGCCCTTCTTGAAGAAAGCAGTGACATCTGCTTTTTTTTCCAGTCCCTCAGAACCTTCCATGATCACTGGCACCTTTCAGAGATTAGTGAGGGTGACCTCACAATGATATCAGCCAGCTCTATGCTGTTATAACTTACATAATTCAAATCTACAAGAAGCAGCACATTCCATGAATTTCAGGATTTGCAGGGAGGAAAAAACCTCATCCTTAGTTGTATGTGACCGTGAACTTTACCCTTTGCAATTAAGGTAAGTTAACATTTGATTAATATGTTAACTCAAGTTTTGACATGTATGACAAATATCTAAATGCAGTTCTGTAAAACTTCTGTAAAGTTACATCGTTTTATCTTCCATGTGGGTTAGGTATATTCCATCAGATACATTCTAGTTTTAATTTCTCCAAGTATGGCTGCTCTGCTCCCCTCATTTAGACACATCTTGTCCCATCATTTCTCCACCAAATCTTCGAATACTGGACCCAAGATCAAATCCACAATACAAGAAAGCATTTAGATGTATGGCATATATGGATCTATACTACCCTCTGAGAGTAGCAGGTAAAAGATTCACAGTTCTAAACAGAAGAAAAGCAGGTTACTGTTCCCCAAAAAACGAGTAAAAGCAAGTTGTCTTGGTAGTGTGATCGGCGTGGGAATCCACTGGGCGGAGGTTTCATGGAATCAATACAATTCACTTCAGAATTATGTCTATTTACATAAAATCATTTTCTACAGAACAAAGAAGTTGGACACTGCTTTGATAACAGAAGGCCAGAGAGAGCCTAATTACTATTTGTTTCAGACATGTTGGAAGGAGCAACTGAGTTTATGTTCATATTTTAATGTGGTAGAGGCCTAAGTCAACTAAGTTGGAAAGGCAAATGGGTGCCAGAGCAAGGGGATGTGGAGCAGAAGTGTGACTTGAAAGCCTTTCCTTAGCAGAAGTCTCCTGCTACACTTCTAACTCCATAAAGTAGGTTGGTGAGAGGTGTTGTCCCAGTTGGGCAACTTACCAAGGTGTTTCCCATATATTGAGTCTTCTCTCTCCAAACAGGCTAAGTGACAATCTTTCACCACCACTCATGACACCAAACAAGTTAATAAATCAATTATTTTAATAATGGGCTTTATTAATAAAATGTGAAGACCTGAGACCTGCTGCAAGATCATCAAAATGTTGGTTGAAAGGTACCTCTGAAGGCTGTTTTTTAGTTGGATCAGGTCAGCATTAGACTATGTCAATCTTGGATTTGCCTGAGTCTTGAAAAGCCTCAGTGGCAGAGATTCCTCCACTCCCCTGGACAACCTGTTCTAGTGTCCAGCTACTCATTGATTTTATTTTCTGATGCTTGGTCTGAACCTCCCAAGTTGTAAATTCTGGCAATTGCCCTGTTAGACCAGCTGGAAGTCATAAGAAGAGTTCAGCTCTGACACTTTTCTAATGATGTTTCAAACACTTGTACACTGATGTTATGTTAGTTGATAGCTTCCTTTCTACCAGCTAAAGCCAGCGCCTTCACCCTCTCCTCAATGTTTCTTATCAGCCCTCCACTGAACACGCTCTAATCTTGCCCTGTCGGTCTTGATCAGAGGTATCCAAAACTATTTCAGGCATGGCTTCACCAGCACCCAGCAGAGATTATCAGAAAATTCCCTGTGAAGTACTGGCCATGCCTCTAATGCACCCCAGTGAGAGCCTCCTTCCAGAAGAGCCATGGTTCCTGTGCACCCTGGTGTGCTGTAAGCCACAGGATTGCGACCTCGCCAGCCATTTCCCACTCTGCACCCAGACATGGGGCAATTCCAGCTGTTCAGGGGCAGAACTTCATACTTCTTACAAGAATCATAACATCTCTGTCTAATCCTTAAGCTTTTCAGGGTGCTTCTGGGTTGAACCAGCAGTGTTCTCCAACCTCATACCTGCTCAGAATGAGCTCTGCAGTGCAGCCAGGTTGTTGATGAAGGCACTGGGTCTGGGTGCCAGTATTGCACCCAGGCTGCTTTGCTTATTGCCAACCAAATACTGAGTTAGTGATGGCTATCCTTACAGCTTCCAATTCATCCAAACAAGTGGTTTGTCCAGTCCATGCTTCTGCTGTTTCCAGAGGGGAAGGGTGGGGAAGGTGGTGTCAAAAGCCATTTTCAAACCAAGGTATGTTGTAACCACCACTCTGCCCTTGCCCACGGGGCCAGATATTTCATCACTGCAGGCACTCAACAGGTTTTGCTAAGTGGTTTGCCTTCCTGGGCTGACTCTGCTGATTATGTGCTTCCTGATCTTTCCATTGACTGAGATTTGGCTGACTGGCCCATCCAGAGGGCAACCCTCTGTTGTGTTCCACTGAGGAATGGTTTTTCCCCTCAGAATCCCCCTGAAGCCTGTGCTATGTAGTTTAACCCTTCTTCCCTATCATACCTACTCCTGACCCTATTGGCTCAGGGCCAATATCTTTCCTTGGCCCAAAACTACATAAACCCCTGTCTCTTCCTGTTCACGCTCTCTCTTCTCGGGCTCCTGGAACATCACATCGAGAATAAAGCTTGGACAGAAGCCTGGGGGTGAGAGCCACTCTTTTGATTAATCGAACACAACAACCCTCCAATCCTCAACCCCTTCCAACCCAAACTGTCCTGTGATTCTATGACTCCCATCTTCCTTCTCGCCTTTTTTTTAAGGATGAGTATTGACAGTGGCTTCACAGTCAGGCCCAGCAGGTCTCCCAGTAAGCTTGGTGTGATTCCCATCCAGCCCAGTGGATCTGAATACACAGAGCTTCTCTAACCTCTTGCTCCTCAGTTGCTGGCTGCCCAATTCCCTCCCCACTTGTGTCTGTACAGGCAAGAGTTGAAGAGCTGGCTTTGGCTCTGAAGACAGAGGCAGAAAAAAGGCACTGAGTTCAGCAGCTTTGTTGTCAATACCAGTTGTCACAAGGGGCCTCTGTCAGTAGAAGTCCTAAACTTGCTTTTCCAAGTAGCAATCTCTAGAATCTGCTTTGTTCCAACCAGTGCCCCTTGGCAGTCTCAGCTTCAGCTGGGCTTTGGCATTCCTGATTTTGACACTAAGAGCCCCACACTGTGGGTATTTTTGTGTCTGTCAAGTGGTAGTGATTTACTTAGGACATTGAAGTACTTTTTTTTACTTTGGCTAATTGCAATTACATAGAAGAGATGGTCATTCTGACTCTTTTGTTCCAGTAGGTCAAGACTTATGAATGAACATGGAAAAATAGCTCCAACTGCAGAAGCAATTGGCAGCTAGCAGGAAGACATGGAAAAAATGTCTGAAATTATAACCCAGTTAAATGTAATTAATACAGTATTTAAAAAAAAAATTGAATTCTTTTGGTTTTTTAGAGATTTAGAAGGAAGGTGCAACTTGATAGTGAAGACCAACTGATGACCTGTAGGAAGGCTCAGGGTTGGTCTGCCATTGGGAAACATTCTTGGAAGAGGATCATACACGCATGCCACATGGAGTAGCTTGAGGTCTGGACAGGGATCAAGGGCTAATTTGATTGATAAAAGCTTAAATTTTAAAGTAGTGAACGAAGCTGGGAAAGGTTCATTTAATCTGCGTGATGATAATGTAGTGAGAAAGGAATATCAGAAGGTCAGAGGAATGAAAGTGCCAATACTGATACATGGAGTGGGAAACTGCTGGTAAAAAATAGCCTCTTGTGGTAAAACAAAACAAAGTATCCAAATCTGCTGTGTCAGAATGCAAAACTAAACACAGATACCTGCGGAGCATTAGCAATTGTGGCTGGATTAATAGGATGGAATTACATGCATCATTTAGGAAAGATGGAGGAGAAAAAAAAGATGGTGAAACAGCATTTTACACTAATGACTTCAGGGAAAGGAAAGAGATGGTGTAATAACAGGAGTCACATTTAAGTAAAGATTGTTTAGAAAAAGTTATTAAAAAATACGGTATTCTACTGGAATATCAGAGAGCCTGCAGTATCCAAGAGAGCCTGGGACTTGGATTTAGACAGGGATGTAGATGTCTGTCATGTCAATTGGAAAAGAAAATAAGTACCTTTAGTTTCTCTATAAATATGGAGATATAACATTGTAAGACCTATTCCAAAATGTGCTAACAGACCACTACCCTGCAGTGAGATGTGCAAGAGTGCTATGAAAATTTTGCCATAGTTTTCATATTTTTAGAGGAAATTTGTAAAATTATTAAATATTTTTACTACAATAATGTAATTTCCATTACTTCAATTTGAAATAAAAAGAAATTCTGAAATGTCAGAATTCTTATTGAATA
This sequence comes from Hirundo rustica, assembly GCF_015227805.2. Taxonomy (NCBI): domain Eukaryota; kingdom Metazoa; phylum Chordata; class Aves; order Passeriformes; family Hirundinidae; genus Hirundo; species Hirundo rustica. Next base: position 104,032,340 of record NC_053451.1, on the reverse strand, counting down.
GAAACACTGCTTTTAGTCATCATCATTTCCCCCAATTAATTGTGATAGTTGCATCAGGTTGTATCTTCAAATTGAGCTTGAAGACAGAGTAAATAAATATCTCATAAATATCACAAATTATTTTAAAAACAAACTTTGAGCATTCTAATATGCAGTAAATATCTATGAAAGAGGGAATTTAGAAAATACATGCTAGATATAATTCTGGTTTCCAATGGGGGGAGAGGGAAAGCTAAAGAGCTGGAATTCAGAAAACACAAAATGGCTACAAAAACAGCATTATGCATTTGGGACCTTCCTCGACACTCTTTTCACAGAATCTCTCATGCTTATTTTTATTCAATAACTAGCAATTAACCATTTTTTATTATAGTCTCTCTTATGTTGGCTACAGAGGTTTATAGACATGTACCAAAAGCAAACACTGTATTTGCTGAGTCGTAATCCCTATAAAGTTCAAATCTAGAGGAAGCATCATGTTCCATGATTGGATTGGCAGGGAGGCAGAAAATGGATGCTCAATTGTTCATGGCAGTGATCTTTAACCAGTGAAATTAAGGTAAGCTAATGTTTGATTAATATCTGATGTTTATTCAAGTTTGAAACACATGACAGCTATGCGAATGCATGTCCACAAGATTCTTTGAAGTTGTCATTTTATCTTTTTAGCATATCTGGTTAGGATTTTTTAATCAAATGTTTACACATTATAAACTGAAGGAACTGATTTTTCTCTTCAGAGGCAGACTGAGTAATTTGTTGTAGCTGTGTTGAAGTCAGTGGAGCTCAGCCTGAAAATCCATTTCATTCCTGATGAACAAGTTTTATCAATAGACCCTCCCTTTTTGTGTTAAAATGCCCAGCATAATATTTTATACTGATTGATTTCAGATTCAGCTCAGCCATTTTTTAAACACTGCTTGCTTAAAAATTATTGATCTCATTTTAATAACCAGGAGGCCTTCAGACTGTAGCCATCTCCAGGCATAGCCTGATTTATCATGCTTTGAAGCAGCCACAGAATCACTGGGATCAGTGTTGCTTCCTCTATGTCAGAGTGTGCCAAGTCACATGGCACAACCCTTGTATGTGGAATTTAAGGAAGAATGAGGAATTAATTATAAGAGTAAATAAAATTCTCATATTTTACAACCTTTTTCTCTCTTTTTCAATAAAAGCAATGACAAATTGACTTCTACTTTGCTGTGCTGGGCAGGTATTAAGTATATTCTTAAATTACATCTGGGTCTGTCATAGATTCCTTAAAGGTAAAAATTCATGAATGTTTATTATTTAAAAAATCATTTTAAATGAGTTATGAAAGCAGACCTAAAGCACACAGACTTCTCTCCTAGAATTACCATGTCACTCCCAGAGTTATCTTATGGATAGTTCTAAGAGAGGCTGAAGTGCTGGACTTACCAGGCATTTAGGAAAGTGTGAGCATGGAGCAGGCAAATGGTCTCACTGTGTCTGTGAGGCAGTCTGGCTCTGCAGATGCAGTGCTACTCATGAAGTGTTGTAGTCTCAAGACCACATGATTTCTTTGACTATCTGGTCAATATGTTGCAGAGGTTTTGCATCCCCAGGGTAGCCATGATGTCCCTTCTCTTTGAAGTGACTGAATTTATCATACTCAGGACACTCATTTAACCAAAAAAGTAAAAAAAAAAAAACAACCAAAAAACCTCTACTGACTGACTGACACCTGATGCAGTATAATTATTATACAATTATAACTAAACTTAATTAGTTTAATGCTATTTTAGGCATTCAGTCAGGGTAGAAACATCTTAGGATTTGATATTCCATAAACTTGAGAACAGTTCATTATCAATCTGAGGTAGGAACATTCCTCTCCATGCTTCTCTCCTATATAACATAATCTTCTCCTGCATGTTTAGTTGCTGGGGGAAGAATATTCCACTTCCTGGCAAAGTAGCCTCGTGCAGTTAAACAAAAGTACTACAAATAACTGCAAATCCTTCAGGCAAATATCAATCACTTCAGCAGGTGGTGAAGAGAAATGGAAAAATATTTCTATGGCTGCAGGGCAGACGTTCTTCATTTCCAAAGCAAGACCTATCTTCTGCCTCTCCCAGCAAGGGTAAGACTGTGTCACATCCTCTCAAAGCATGAAAATCTCATAGAGCTTTTGCCTTTTCTTTGCCTAATACCCCAGTAAATAATCTCTAGTTGCTTCCCAGAATCAAAAGCAATCCAAAACTCATTAAAATCTAACTTGTTCATATTCCCCACTGATACCTGCCCACAAATCTGCAAAGCAATTAGTAACACAGCTCTCAAGATTCATGGCTCACAAGGGTTTGAATCTGGAGGAGAATAGCAGGTATTTGGTGACAAATATTTAAGGACTTATTTACAGGAGAAGTGAAGAAATAATATACATCACTCTTCCAGTGAAATATTGCTGACAAAATATTCAGTTTAAATCAGTTAAAATCAATGTGAAATATGTTTGTGCTGCATTCCACTACTGTTTATCCCATTACCATGCTCAGCAAAGCAGGGTGTGTATACAGGGCTATGTTTGTACATGACTTAAAATGCCTCTGCTGTCAGTATATAACAAAAGACAAGGTGATGAGAGAGTTCCTCTCTTGCTCTATTTTCACTTATTTTTGTGAATATCAATGCTGTTAATGCCAACCTTTTCCAAATCAAATAGCTATGACTGAACTTCAAAGGATAAAAGTGTGAGGCAAGTGAAAATATGCCCCATGTTCAAGGCATTTGGGGAGTATAAAAAATCACAGATGGCATAGGATATTGGGGGGTGTGATTTAACAATTTAATATTTAACAATATTTTTAAAAAATCTACTTTCCCATGAAGAAGAAAGAATACACTTCTCACATGTCAAATAACAAATACAAAAGCAATCCATTATGAATCATCCTAAAAGTTATTTTAACACTGGGCTGATATTACTCACTGAATGACAGTTCTTAGATATGCGGTTACACAAAAATAAAGCAGACAGATGTAGTTCAAGATTTTTGCAGACCAAGTTGCACATTGTTCCTGCTCTTCAATCAGGGGAACCTAAAAAGGCATGTTTAATGCCTGTGAGTATCTGTGGCTTCTTATACAGAGACAAACAGAAACTGAAGCCATTTCACCTGGGCAAATTCAACTATTTTTTATAAAAATATTCGTAACTAAAAGGTAGAAGTCCTTCAGAAACACAACCATGAGTTCTGATTTCAAAACTGTGGTTTTGAAACAGAGCACCATTTTGCTGTTGGTATCTACAATCAAGACTGCTACCACCAACACATTCTATAGAAAGATTTCAAGCTACTGGAAAAAAAAATTTTTCTCTGTTTTCGCAATGTGCTTCAGTTTACTGACTCAGTGCCCATGATTTTTTTTATGTAAGATCAATCTCTTGTGAGGAAACTTTCTTATCAGTTGATTACTCCATGAGTGTTTATGTCATTTCATAGTACTATAGAACAGTTTGAATTGGAAGAGACCTTTTAGAGCTCGTCTAGTCCAACTCCCCTGTGGTAGCAGGGGCACCTTCCACTAGACTGGGCTGCTCAAAGCTCCATTCAACTTGGCCTTGAGCACTTCCAGGGATGGGGAACCCCAAAACTTTTCTGGGCAATGTGTCCATGTACCTCACCTCTCTCACAATAAAGAATTTCTTCCTATATCTAGTCTAAACTTGGCCTCTTTCAGTTTAAAGCCATTCCCCCTCGTCTTACTCCTATGTGCCCTTGTAATCTGTTTAGGGGAATTCTTAAGATGCTGAGTTAATAGTTCAACAATCAGGAATAACTATATTTAGTTATACCCACCACTTTTCTTCAGTTTCTGATACATGTGCTAAAACACTCTTTCTAACTTCTGACTCATGTTCTGTTTATTTCAGGTAACAAAAACTTACCTGAAGACTTACTTCTCTTCAGATGACTTTGCACTGCTTGTAAAAATACTTTGGTCTGAGCACTGAATTTGATCCAGAGGTTGCGAGGCACTGGACTTCCAAGAGTTTCAGGAAAGGAAAGATGATTTTGAAATTAAGGCAGACAAATGCTGCCCAGGAGAAATGGATTTACCATCTCTGACATGCAGTGTTTGCGTGACACTGGGCCAGTTGCTCCAACTGAAATACCCCAGGCAGCCACCCTACTTGCCTTACATTTTTTGGGGCACTCAAATTCTGGGCTATTGATTCAAAATGGCAAAATACAACAAAAACTGTGGACCGACACAGATGTGTAACATTGTAAATTTGGCTACTTTGCCCAGGACTGACTGTTCTGTTTTCCCTCTGAAGCATTCCTAGGGTGGGATGGCTTCGGTTGCATAGATACCACCATCTCAAAAACACTGAGAAAAGAAGCCAAGATTTTCAAAATTAGTTTACAATTTTGACAGGTTTTATTTGAATGTCTGTTAAGGTGGCAAAATTATCAGTCCCTCCAGCTTTTTTTCAGTCTGAATCTTGAGCTGACTTTAAGATTTTACTTCTCTGCAGATTTACCTCTGAGTTTTTCTCAGGCTTAGGTTGACCACCACCTACTGTAGCTCATTTGCACAGAGCTGTTTAAATACAGCATCTCCTGAAAATATATGGTAAGAGAGTAAAAATATTTTCTACAAAAGAAAGTCAAAGCGGTGTTGATTTTAACAGTGTGCAACAAACCATAAAAGAAAGAATGCTTTAAAACACAACAATCTAGAACAAGTATTACCAGAACTTCATTCATAGCAGGACAAACTGGGCTTCAGATGAAGAAAGCAGAATAACCAAAGTGTTTGCAATAAATACTTTCCCAAATGGAGTGCTCAATGTGATGTGCCTTACAGAGATTAAGTTCTGTGTTGGGAAAATTCCTGCACTGCTTTACAATTCATGCCAGAGAGCTGCTGATCAGAGACTGGCAATGCCCAGCCATCACACAGCTCCCTGCTGTGTGCAGGCAGTGCCCTTGCAGGCACTGCTGTGATAATTCACACTTCTGCCTGGGCTGGAGGTGAGGAGAAACTTTCCAATCCCATCCCCCAGCAACCAAAGGCTATAGGACTGTGTAAAAAGTTGTGTAATCCTTCCACTATCACTCAATGGACCCTCCCCTTGCTCCTGGTGATGTGCAAGCTCTAGGATGTTTCCTTCTGCTGACAGGAAGGGACATTAAAGAAAGGTGGACTGTGGAGGGTTAGGGAGGGATGTGGTGACATTTCCAGTTCTCAGCATGCATGGAGCTGGGAAGGCCCCTTTTGCTGCTATAGTCAAGAAAATAATCTTGTTCTGTGAAGTATGGGTAAAATGAAACTGTTGATAGCTTCCTTTTTAAAGGTTGAATATTAAAATTTTTCCCAGAGTTCCCCTATCTGTCATGAAGAAGGATATGCAGACATGCCTGAATATGCAGACATGCCTGTAATTAGCTCCTGACTCCCAGGTGTAAGTGCATACCAAAGCTCTGTAGATTGTAAGTAACCCACTACATCTAGTGCTTAAAGAACTATAAAGTATTTAAAGTCAAACCTGAGCAAGAACAGTTATGCTCTTGTTTCTGAGGTGCTGGTGGATGCACAACATTGTATCAAATCCACTATTCCCTGCTTTAAAACAACCTGCCAGCCTCCACAACACAAAAGAATTAACAAACCACTACAGACAACTCCAGACACATTACCTTCCGTTAGCTCTTCCCTGTGTGGAAAATGTGATAATAGTACTACTTCAACTTAGAAGGCTGTTACAAAGTTAAATTTATGAATGTTTTGAGGGAGTTATGAGACTACCACAGGAAAGTCATCATGAAAATTAATTAACCTGCCTTCAAGGCAGGGTTTGAAGAATGCACAGAGAACATGACATGAAAGATTCCACTTTGCATGATGAAAATGAAGAGAAACGTTGAAGAACTGTACATTAATTAAAGACATCCTTATATTGAATGAGGCAGGAGTTTTGTGGAAAAAAATCACTCTGCAAAGGTAATTTAAAAATTGATTCATATCACCAACAACATACAATACTGTAGGGGAAGGCTTTGTCTTCAGAGCTTTCATATTTTCTGTATAGTTTCTTCAAGTTTTCTTTAAAATATATTTATTTATTTATTTATTTATTTATTTATTTATTTATTTATTTATTTTTTCCTACTGCATGACTCCCAGTCTGAATGCTGTGAACCAAGTATCAGAGGAAATTACAGTTGCAGGAGAACATTTCTTTCTCCATGTGACATACTGTGCTTGTGGGCTTCACGACCACTTAAGAGGCAGCATTGGTGGGCTCATATTCCTCAGGGCAAATTCTCCAGTGCCTCCATCCATTCCTCTCCTCTCAGCCACTGGCTACTGCCTGAATACCCTCCCTGCAGATACCCTCATACTGCTTTCTCCAGTTTCTGGCCATAATATTTCATCTTTTCATGCCCCACATCCACTCTCTGCTGTCCTATTTCCCAGTCCTGGAAATTCATCCTCTCTGTTTCCTTCACCTCATCACTAAGCCCATGTATCTTGCACTGAGACCCACTGCTCTTTCCTATGTGTTCATCTGACACCAATAGGCTAAAGATTAATTGAAATTACAGGAATTGTTCTTTCTTTTGCTTTTGGAAATTAGGAAGAACAGCTACAGTAGGACAGATGGGTTTTTTTTTTTTCTGTAATGTGACCAAAACTGTGCAATTTAATCTTTAGACAGGTAGAATAATAAATGGAGCCCCTTGATGTAAGGTTAGTGAGAAAAACAGCTGAAATGAAAACATCATTTGACAATTTTTAAATTTGGCAGAGTTATAAACAATGAAAATTAAGTATTTCGTTGACAAAGCAAATTTAGAATAATTATTATCATATGCACCAGGAACCCTAAATCTGTGTAGCTAAACTTTTATTGAGGTGTGTGAAGGCAAAAATGAGAGTACCATTTGAATGTGTAGATGGAATTGTTGCCCAGCACCCCAACAGAGTAATTGCCTCTTAGCAAATAGTGATTTACTAGGAGACACATCAGGAGTACCAAAGTAAATGCTGTCCTTCTCCATCCTCTCACATTGACTATGGTCTGTACTTCCAGGTAAAGAATATAAAGGTAATATAATTGCCTGGCGAAAAGAAGAAAACAAAAGGAGTAAGAATGAACGGTGGAAGGAGTAAATTTATCTTACATTTAAATTTTGGGAAATTGGCAGTTAAGACGGGTCAATAAGGTGTTTGGCATCTAACACCAGTTCTGGCATCGTTTTGAGCAGGACCGGCCCACAAGCCCTGGGGCTGTGTGCGCTCCTGTAGCGCTGCCGTGTCCCAACATGGCCTGGAGACAGCAAAACCAGTAACGGGGGAGCAAAAGAAGTATACAAGGAGTGTGCCAAAATTTTGGTGAGGGGAGTTCAACCACTAGTATGTGACAGATGAGGAGAAACAAAGATTGCGTTAATTTCTCCCCTTGTAAAACCGAGTACAGACTGATCCTGCCGCTGCAGGGCCAGCCCGGCCCGAAGGGACCCCGCGGGGAGAACCGCGACCGCAGCGGGACGGGAAGGACACGGCTGTGCCTTTCCCCGGTGCCATCGCCTCATCCGAGGCCGCACCTGGCTGCAAACAGAGCACGCAAACACCTGGATGGAAAAATCTGGGAAAAGGGCCGGATGCGCCCGGAAAGCCGGAGAGCGCGCCTTGTTCGGCTCTGGGGGATAACCCGAGCGAACGCGCACGGGCACCAAAGCCGGAGCGCTGAGGGCGGGGCGCGGCCCTACCTGGGCAGCGGGCCCGCCCCGCCGTGCGGGCCCGGCCGCGTCCCGCCCCTCTCCTCCCCTCTCCGCGCCGTCAGGTGCCGGGGCGGGCACTGCGCCTGTGCGGCGGCCGCGGGCGCAGCCAGCCCAGCCGGCCCCGGCGGGACGCGGCGGCACCGGCGGGGAAGATGGCGGAGCCGGGGGCTGCGCGCAGCCACCCGCGGGCCACAGGTAAGGGATGGGGCCGCGGCCCCGCGAGGTGCCGGGGCACGGCGGCTCATCCGCCCGCATCCCGCGGCTTCCCCCGGCGCCGTCCCGTCCCGTTCCTCGCCGCCCGCGGCCGGCGCTGCCCGAGTCCCGGGGAGGGGGCGGGCGGGGGTCGCTCGCCCGCAGGTGCCGCCGGCTCCGGCCGCCATCTCGGCGGGATGGGGCGGGCGCTCCCGGCGGGAGCCGCGGCGGTGGCGGCGCAGGGCGGCCGCTCCCGAGGGGACGCGGAGCGGGTCCCGCCCGAGGCTCCCGGCGAGCCCCGTCCTTGCCCTTTGTGGTGCGGGAGGTGTTTGCCGTGAGGTGGCTTTTGTGCCGCCGCGATTTCCCCGGCCGCCGGCGGTGCTGCCGGGGCGGGCGGGCGGCAGCGCGGCTGTGCCCCGAAGTGCAGAGCGGGGAGGCAGCGATTTGTAAACCTCCTTCTCCCGGCGGTGCCTGGGCCTGCCTGTGCCGGTGCTGCCCAGCCCGGGCAGCAAACTGGTTGAGCGGGTATCGGGCGTGAACGCAGCGCCCTTATATAGGCACGGCTCCTGGTTAAGGAGCTCGCTGCTCAACGAGCGTAACTTTTAATTTCCGAGGGTGAAAAGGGGGTGTGTGAGATGTGTTGGAGGTTGCTGTGCTGTATGTGTGGAGCAGCGCCTGGCGTGGGAAAAATTCCCCCAGCGCCATGAGATGTTGGGGCCAAGGCTGGTGGTCGTGACCTCGGCTCTTGGCCTCGCATGTAGGTGTTAGGGTGGGTCTGGCTGCTCCTGCTTCGCATGAACACCCCTGGGCTCGAGTACGAGATGAATGGTGATTAAGGTGTTATGCAGGTGCTCATTACACTTTTACCTTAATCATCTGGTATGGAGCCTCTCCTTTGTGGATGGTAAACCATCTAAACCTGGTATATAAGAGGGAATTAATTTCCCCTAAGCCACTGTAGTGGCTAAAAGTAGCTTTACAATTGCTTTGGGAGATAAAGAAGGATTGCTCTCCCAAATTTATGGAGTGGGAATCTGAGACTGACTTCTTTGAGATAACACAGTGTGAGGAGCCAAGGAAGGAGCTGAGAACACCTCTGTTGCTCTTCCTCACCCTTCTCCACATGCTCAGCAGTTGTAGCTTTTGCTGTAAGGCTGTTGCTGTTGAGCAGTCAGGCACTTCTAGGGCTTGGGTCTCCATTTTTTTAGAATTTCACATGGAAGATAGGAGGAAATTAATGCTCAGAATTCATATTTGTGAGGATTTTTTTTTCACCTCTTTTCTAAAGCGTAAGGAATTCTTCACAATATTCACTTGCACTCTTCCCAGACTTGTTTTTTTTTTTTTTTTTAGTTTATACATTCTGTCTTCAGAAGCAAATGTTGCAAAAAGCCTGCACTCCTTATATTGATCAGTACATAATATATTTTTCACCCTGTATGAGATTGGGAATCCATAGAAAAGGTAGCATGTATTATAATTAAAGATGGTATCAAATGGGTCACGTATTGTAGGGCATGGACAGGCACAGACAATTGTAATTACTTGTGCTCAAGCATTGGCATTTGAACACTAATGTCGAAGGAAGGCAGTATAGAGTGGTCTTGGCCAAATTCATTATATGAATTGTCTGCTAGAAGATAACACATGATGTGGTGTAAAAGATTGTGTTTGTGTGGTGTGTATTACAGACAACAGGATGGATGGGATTTGGATCTCCTGCAGCAGAGAATGAGGCTCTTTTTTGTGAGACTTGCCATTTTTGTAACAAGCATAACAGCTACTAAAGTGAATCGTTGGTGTGGACGTGGAAATGATGCTCTCTTAATTCATGTTTGTATGTCTTGGTCCTGGAGTCCTCGTTTTGGTCATAGGGATAGGAAGGATCTTACCTCTCAGTTCCAGAGTGAAATGCTCCTTCCCGTGGTGTTGTCCCCCAAAAGGATGCTGCCCCACCCCAACAACAGACAGTGACTGTAGCCACCATTCCCCTTCCAAAACTTTGTAGTTCTCTGGCAGTATCTGAGTTTTGATCTACAGGATCCTCCAGTGCTGGAGAAATTGCTGGGATGGCAGTGCAAGTATGGCGCTTCAGACTGTCTGCCCAGACCAAACTGTAACAAACAAGGCTTTTTTTTTTTTTTTGCATCTTTTGACTAGGGGACAGAGTATTGTTAAATTGTTTATAATTCTGCAAACAAATAGCAAAATCCTGTGGCACAAGAAAATAATATTTGCAGAGCTCAATTATATCCCTTTGCCAAAAATCAAAGGCATGAGGCAAACAATAGCCTGAAAAGACACCATAGGAATCTTTTTGTCAGCGGGAGTGTTAGGTGACCAAAACGTAGGCATTCTTGCTGCTGCTGTCTGTAGTAAAGGTAATGACTAAAGAGCATTTGAAGGACAAGTGGCTCAGTATTGAATCTCTCGTCTTCCTTTTATTGCCCGGTGAGATTTGTTTAATGTATGTGCTAGGAGGGTGAAATACTGGACACTTTGATTTTTCAGAGTAAAATGTGTTTGTTGGTTGTTTGGGTTTTTTTTCCCTATAGAAAATATGATCATGCCTAAAAGAATTTAAGAGAAAAAAATGTGTTGTGCCATCTTAGACTGTATGTTACAAAACCAGTTTGTGTGAAAGGAACTAATGTGTGGATTCCTTTAAAAATACTGTGTGGATTTTTATTCTTGATCTCATTGCTTTTTGAAGTGATTTCTTATAGGCCAAAATGATTTAAACAATGTATACTTACACTCTTCTTTTTGTACTGTACTGTTTTCTCTCATGTATGGACATTCAAGGTTGTTTATCCCCAAGGTTAATTCATGTGCTGCTTTTCATTGAATGTTACCATTTGCAAGTATTGGCTTTAGTTCAGGGCAGTTTAATACACTGCGTCCTCTCAGGGTTACTGTTTTGGTATTTAGAGTATTGTAATATTGGCTTTGTCCTTAAAAAAGAAAAAGGTGTATCACTTGAAATCCACTGGTTAGGAAAGTAAAGCATCTGAAAACTTTGGTGTTAATAGGACAGTGCTGTGTAGTGTTGTATCTCCATCTCCTTTGGTGGCTGATCCATCCATAGCAGTGGAAAGGTATCAGGAATGGTTTTTTTTTAACATTAGGTAATTATTTCTAGATGCGCTAATTGAAGAAGCATGTGCATATTTAATGCAAATGAAACTATATATCCTGTGTGATGGTACTGTATGAAGATTTAAGTAGTAAGGCTTTTTTAAAGCTCATGAATAAATAAAATACAATTATAACTTTCTTGGCTATCAGTCAATCAGTATATCTGGACCAAAACTGATGGGAAATTCTTAAAAAACCTTATGTCTGTCATTGACTTAAAAATGCTTTCTAAGACTACAGAATAGAGCAAGGCTTTAAATTCTGTTCAATTCTGGACTACTCAGGTGATTGGAAAAAACTATCTTATTTCCTTCTTGTGTGTTTCACCTTTGCAAGAAGGTCCCAGTGTCAGGATTATTGAGCAGCTTGTTTGGCTCTTCTCTTTAGTTATCTTTACCACTCCTCATGAAATCAGGTTTTTGCATCAGCTCTCTGATAGGGCATTGCTGCTTCCAGCCCTTTGTTTGTGACTGACTCAAGCTGCTGAGCAGATCCTAGAAGCAGTAATCCTCAGTTTAGATTCTTCGTCAATTTATATAATGCTTTTTTGGTTTTTTTTTTAGATGCTGTTTTATGGAATTTTTACAAATAACCACTGTTCAGGTTGGAGAGAAATGAAGCTGATCAGGAAGCTAATAGAAATTTTGGGAATGCTAACTGCATTTAGTTACACAAGTAACTAAATTACACACTCAGATTTAACTTTCTTGTGGACATCTACTGGTTGAGAGGGAAAATCTGGATAATATGCTTAAATAGTGGAAAGGAGTAGTAATGCTCTGCCAAGTAATCAAAAGCAAAGTTCAGTACTGTAACAGGGTTGATTTTAATCTGCCTGTTTTAGGTAATTTTACATAATTTCTGAGTTATTTTGTTGTAATTGACCAGTGTTTGGTACTTTCATCACAACTTGGTATATTACTGGTGTCTTTTCTAAGCCTGGAATTAGTGCATGTAGGAACATGGCATGTATCAGTTTTCCCAATATACTTGTGTTCAAGCAGCTTACCCAGTGAAAAATGTGACTTGAAATCTTGGGTAGTCACATTACCCTGGACTGACTTTAGATAGGATATTTAGAAATACCTTTCACTGTGTCTTATCTCCACAATGATTAATGATGATGATGTGTCACTGTGTAAAGATAAGAGATAAGTGGGTTTCACAAAGTAGAAATCTATAACCATTAAAATGGGAAAAAAGCTCCTCGAGATTATTGTTATGTTGTTTATGCATGTGACAGATTTTGTCATTCAGATAATACACTACTGTTTTTCTTCATTTTTGTCATGAAGCTGCCAAGATCCCAAACCCCTAGCACTCTCTGTGGGTCGGGATGTTGTAGGAATCTTAGTAAAGTACTTCTTGTTGTAGTTAAATAGTAATACAAACGTCTCATACGGAATTACTTCTGGCTTTGAGTTGTCCTCTGTGTATGTACATACATAATGCATGTAGATTTCAGGCTTTTTGCAGTTGTAATGGACTAATATATTCAAAGGCTTGTCGGTCACATTCTTAGTTTTCTTAATTTCTTCTTGTAACTCTTAAATGCATTATCCACAGTAGTTACACTTTCCCATAACTATTTAATATCTATGCCCTCTGTGATATGAAGCTTTGTGAAGTATTGTGCTTCTTTTCATTTAATGTATTATTTGTGTGCATGTCATCTTTGTTTGCCAAATGCCAGATCAAACTGTTTTGCCCTAAATTCTGGGATGTCATTTTTGCTTTTGCACTTGAGTATCTGAAGATTTTTGCTTTTTTCATGTGTTTGTGTCAGCTTTCCTTTGATCGAGGGGGAGCTGATTATTCTTGTGGTATTGAGGTGCTGCAGACAAATGTCTACTTTGCTGAGATTGATAAAGCATTTCAGTGATCTTCGCATAAACTTCAGTTACACAGCAGGTGTTTGTTTTTTTAGCAGCTTTTCAGTGAGAAGATCCAAAGCAGTGATAAATAGAAGAGGTATTCCTGATGTTGTGCAGGTTTTGCACAGTTGTGTTGTGGTAGCTGTTTGCATAGGTATGAGCTTGCTTTAAACTGTTTTTCTCTGTGTGCCAAAGTTTGTTTTTTCCCTGTGTTTTCATGTTACTTTTCTTGGCATAAAGATGCCAATAGCAAACTTCTGGTATTAATGTTTCACTTTTGCTAAATTCATTCCTTTACAATGTGCAAAATGCAACTTTTTGTGTTCCAGTGTTACACATATGTGCTTTTTGATTGGACCAGTTGAAAAACAATGTTGAGCTCAATTTCTTCTATTGATTTAACAGAAGAGATTGCTTCCTGTGCATCATATAATATTTAACTTCTTGATCTCTGTTTTTTTCCTTACAAGAGTAAATACATGTTTGATCTGGTGTTGGACATTCAAATCCCTTTTTTTCTCGTTTGTAAAAAAATCTGGAAATGCTCATTTTTCTGTGTTTTGAGTAAAAATAGATGAAATTGTCCAAGCTTTCAAAGTCAACCCCTTCAATAGTAATTACATATGTTCTGTATTCCTGTGTGCTTGCATTTGCCTTCCAAGAGGACCAGTCCATGGAATATGTATTAACTTGGTGTGATATGATGAGCATTTTAATCTGGGATGTCTTCTGCATTGTTACTTTGTCCCAGAGCCAGTTGCCTTGTTGGCTTTGTGCATGGTAATAAATCTGCTTGCAAAGGGAGAAAAATGGATTTTATGCCCCGTAACCTTACCACCATCACAGGTGTGGTGTGCATTCAACCGGTTTAGAAGAAATTACATGAAGCTTCATAAATCTAGTTTTCTTTGTTGAATAGTTTCTCCTAGGTACTTATTTTCCTAGAAATGATTTCAGTAAATAAAATGGGTGAGAATTTATCACTTCTACCTGAGATTTTGATACAATGGGAATGGGCATGTTAGATAAAAATACATGATACCATATATCAATTTGTGGATACCACTATAAAAGCATCTCAAAAAATCTTCAAGAAAATAGTAGCAAAATTACTACAGTTAGTACAGTTTTGTCTGTTTTGATGCCAGATGCTGGAGGATTTGTGGTTTTGTTTCACTTGGGAAGATCTGCAAGTATGCCTTGCCCAGTTCCATCCATATGAATTATCAAATTACCTGTCTCGTGCCAAGCAGAAGCCATCAAGGCTCTGCTTTATTTCAGAAAAATGCTTATTCAAATATTTATGGTTTGAAATTAATTTTGCTCGTGGGTGTGGAATACTGAAATTCTTCATGTGGCTGCGATCAAAAGAGAAAGATACAAACTTTCCAAAGGTGCTGTGGCATGCCTGGGTTTGTAACCACGGCAGGAGTTCAGAAGGGGTCCCGGCAGAGCTCTGCTGCCTTCTCACTTGATCAAGTGAGAGCTGGAAGAATACTCCAGTTTGAATAAACTAGCCTTGATTGTTGAGTTGGAATAAACTTTCAATATCCAATTATATTGGGAGTAAAATAAACTTAATTTTGAAAAAAACCCCAGTCATGTGAAACAAAAATATTTTTTTAAGCTCCGAAGTTTGCTGCATGACAAATCACCCAAGTAAGGCTTTTCCTTTTGTCTCAGAGGGGAAAGCAGGACAATATTGCAGTGTTTATTCACACATCATTACTGTGATTTTTACATATTTTAAGTTAAGGGATTTAGTTTCCCTTTCCTTGTGAGGGGGGTATCAACACACAGGAAGTGCTTTCTTTTTCCTTTTGCTGGTGACTTGCCTGCATCTTGCCAGTTTTCATTCCCTTGTTTGTGTCGAATGTGGCATCTGTGTGTGTGTGTGTCTGCAGACCCACTGTGGCAGGGGAAAGAGACCTCAAAGAGAGGACTGGAATGTGCTGTTGGGCCTCTTAAAATGTTGATAAACAGTGAGCAAATTATGGCTTCCAAGATAAATGGTGGATGATCTAGTTCTCCTTTCCCTCTCCTGAAGGGAGGGGAGAGAGTAGGGCTTTACTTTCATGCTAGTTTCTTGACTTTTGATACTATGCATCAGCCACAGGGCATCTTTTTCCCGTATGCTTAATGGTCTATTAATAGATGTAAGTCTTTCCATTATGTTTCCTGGGTTTAGTGGCTCTAAGTGCTGTGGTTACAAGTAAACTTGGCGCTTTTCAGTAGTCACAGGAAGTGGTTTTAATGGTGCAGTGAAACAAGAGGGTGACCTTCCGTTGGCACAAATGAGTTTTTGATGAGGTTCTGGATGTGGATGCTGTGTTGCAGGGCTGTGGGCCAGGTTGTGTTTTGTGGCTTGTTGAGGCCAGGTTATGGCACTGAATAAAAATGTTTGGGCACTGCATAGGGAAGAAATTGTTTAGAGAAAGTATTATGGAGAAATGTGGTTTTTTATGGCATTATCAAGTTACAGAAGTGAAAGAAAATTTGAAATGGAAATAACTGCACAGATTGAGGCATTTACAGATAATGAAAATAGCTTGGTTTTTGTAATAATTTTTATATTCTACAGGCAGTTTTGCATATCTTTCATGCCTGGCAGTATGTTTTCCCTGTTTTGGGTTGGGGTTTTTTTGCCTCTGAGTTTTCTGTAATCTCTGTTCTTATAACAGAGTCATTATCTTTATCTAGTCTTCCTTTAAGTCTCATACAGCCAAAGGATGTCATAAAAAGAGTAAGTAGCCTATCTTTGAATTTTAGTATATTTAATCTGTGATGAAGTTGTCCAAATCATGTGTGAATGGAACTGAAAGTCACATTACACAGTGCAAGCACAACCGCTTTCAGACCCAATTTTTGTCATGACTGGTCTGTTTGAAGTGCTGAAGATGAACTGAATACTATAAGGGAAATCTTCATGTAACCTCCTTGTAGTGAGCACTCCCTAAAGCATAGTGACAAGCCTACAGGCCATGTAGCAACCAAAAAGGTGTTTAAAATAGCACAGTGGTGCTCCTGGAAGATCACTAAATTCTCTGATGATGAAAACCCCTGCACTGCACAGAGCTTCTGGTGCATCTGTGCTATTGATAAAACGATACCCCACTAGGATAACTCTTAAGATTTTAGGAGTTGGCTTTTTATGTTTCTCTCTAATGGCATTTTCTTCCTTCCTATTATCATCCATTCACTTTTGCCTACAAGGTCATAAGGGTGGCCACCTTAGTGACAGAAACAGTGTCTCTCACTGCCGTCCTCCCTGGTGCCTAGAGAAAGGCAGTAAGGATGGCGTGTAAGATCACAGCAGGCATCCAGTATGCTTCCCAAAGTCCCTCAAATTATGGTTACAGGACTTAGAGATGTATCCAGGAGATCCATCTTGACTATAGCTCTGTATGTATATATTCCCATGCTCTAGTCAGCGTCTTGTTCCAGTCTCATAATCATGCTCAATACACTAATTCTTGCTCTTGGTGCCCCAGCAGAACTCACTCCACTCAGTTCAGCCTATGGAGTGGAGAGAGAGAAAAGTGATGGAGGGGACTGGGCCCATCAGATGGGCTCCAGCAGGAACTGACCTCTCCCCAGCCCACCTGCCTCCTGCAGTGGGACCCCAGAGGGCTGAAGTAGCTCTAAAAATATTCTTGTGGCAGCTGCAGGGGAGGCAAGGAGACCATGAATAGGAAAAAGGTGGAAAGGAAAAGAAAATGCATTCCATGCTATTTAACCTCTGCTTCAGGCATTACTGTTCAGAAGTAGAGAATCACCATATCAAAGGGCTCTGAAAATCAAAGGTAACAAAAACAAATAGGGTGAAGAATGTTTTCCTAGTCTTCACAGCAGCTCTTGGTTAACGTGTTGCGGTGTGATATGCTTCCTTAAGTTATAGATTTGGAGAAGCAGAGAGGCAAAAGTCCTCAAGTTGGTTAGCTGATGGCTATTTTGCACTGAAATGAATCCAGATTTTGCCTAGTGATGCATGCATCTTGAGAAATTCTGGTCAAAACTTCCATGGTATAAAGTAGCACTTTGAAGATGTAATTTTCCTGTTCTGACCATCATCCCCAATGGCTGAGGACTGTTGGATCTGATTCTGAGGAGCAGTGTTTTAAGCTGGTTATATTATACCATCCTTCATAAATTTATACAACTGAAAAGCCCAAAGGAAGAAAATTCTTAAAAGAATATGGAAAACTGCTCATCAGCTAAAAGCTAACTTTAATTCCAGTGTTTTAGATTTGAAAACATTCAGCCACCTCTATCTGTTTACAGCTGTGTAATCTAGTCCATTACTTTGTACCTTGTCAGAAGAAATCAAATTTATTCTTCTTGGGTGTTATTTGGTAAAAAAATGTAGTTTTACCATTTTCTGATAGATGCCAAGTGCTGTTATTGGGGAAGAGTGAAATAAATTAATATACATATTTATTTGTAGCTAGAGTGACATTCTTTGGATATACAGTTTGGTGTTTTGGGGAATTTCCTTTGTAGTAGTTTACACAAACTGGTAAGAACTGATGGTGTCAGGTTTGTAGAGAAAAGGATTTTCATTGTGCATCATCTAGTGCTGCTTTAAGAAGGTGGTACAGGATTTGGCTTCTGGTTCTGGATTTAATGAAGCATGTTACCCTGAAGAAATCTGCCCGAGTCTTCAAATGTTTCATCAGGCACAAGAATCTCTTCATCTTCTGCTGCTAGCCAACTGTCTCCTTTTGATTCAGAGATGTTTAGTGCATCAATTAAAATGTGCTAAAAGCAAAGACAAAAATATTTCTTGCCAGTTAGATGGTCCTCTTGCCTATGCACAGAAGCAATACCAAAACATTTGCTTGCTTGTTTGGGAGAACTTAATTTCAAACTCATTTGTTTTCTCAGGAATACAAATGATCCTGGAAGCTGATCCCAGAAAAAAAAAAAAAAAAAAGGTGGGGGTTTTTTTGTTAGTTTTGTTGTGTTTTTTGTTTATAGCATTGATCCTCATTGAGGTAGAGGAGGTGGGTGTAGTTGGCTGTTTGTGATGCTACACCTCTAATTTTCTTTGTCCCATTGCCTGTTAGCCCACATGAATCCATTTTTCCTTCTGCTGTCCGCTGAGGCTTAGAGAGCAGCCTTCTTGTGTGTGTGCAGACCTGTGCTTCCTTCTGCCCGACTTTCTTCTTACATGCACTGGACAGGATGTGGCTTTTGCTGTATCTCTGACTTCTCCTGTCCCCTTCCAAAATATTTACTGGTTTCTATTTCTTCAGCCAACTCAACCTACTCATTTCTCTCCTCTTTTCCCTTGCTATGGGTAGGCAAGTTTTTCAAGCCCTGACTCTGTATCTTTTGATTTGTATCTACAAGTGAAACACAATTCTGGAGGAGTGTGGGATTCCCCTGACTTTCATCCTGAGTGTTTGGTGATATGGGGCTCCACACTGAGCAGAGCTACCTTCTGTTGCCACTATCAAACAAAAGCCTTTCCTTGTATAGGTGTGTCCTGAACTTTGCTCTGCCCGCAGTTAGTCTGTGTCTAATCAGCCCTGGCAAGGAGCTCCACAGTCAGCTGCCTTTGCTGAGAATCCTACGAGGAATGTACGTTTCCAGTGAGGCAGGGTTTGTGGGCAGATAACCTCTCCTTATTAGCCCAACCAATTGCATTCCAAACAAGCAAGCTTCCTTGCCCATCAGTCTGAATAAGGAGCAGCTGGGTTCATGATTTGTGGAAGTGGAGAGGAGAAAAGAAAAGGACAAGTGGATGCAGAAGCACTGAGGTTCTTGAAGCAGCAGCTGGTTCCTGCTCTTACACACAGGATGTTGTGGCCCAGCCTTTAATAGTGGGACACACACAGCACCTGTGATCTTTTACTCTGCTGTAGCTGTGCTGCAGGGTGGCAACCACTGCTCAGGGTAGTTCTGGTCAGCTCAGTTCAGGTGTTAGAGAAGCGCTGGACAAGAGGGTGGGAATAAAAGTTCAGGTGTCTAATTTACTTTGAAAAGTATTCTAGTGTAGTTCCTGGCTTTGCAGGGTGAATATTTGCTGCTGTGTTTCAAGAACTGACTAGGTGAAGTTAAGACACGTCTGTTGGGGTTTAGAACAAAGTGCAGGATCCATTGATGGGTTTTAGTTTTTCTGTCCTTGTATCCCAAAGTACTTTCACTTAATGAAGCAACCCTGGTGAATCATTTTATTAACTTATTAACTAGAGTTGTAATGGTGGAATTCCAGATTAGCAAGGGAAAACAAACCTGGTATTAAAAAAAAAAAAAAACAACAAGAAAAAAAAGTCCATTTTTGACGTAGCTCTCATGTCAGTACATTTTGAATGTATACTTCATGATTTTTAAGTCACTAAACCAAGAGAGAACGGCTGGTGTGTATCATCACTGTATGCAGTTTTCAGATGCCTTGTAAGTGCTGGGGATAGCAATCTTTTGAATGCACTTTTGCAATGATTGCTAAATATTAATCAATTTCTAAGTCTAGTAAGTGCATTTAAGTAGGCAGGCAAGGCTCTTTTTTCATGCACTGCTGTTAATTTGTTCCTAGGTTTTTCACTTAGGTTTGCACTGTATAGTAAAGATAAACGGCACTACTAGTTAGCTTGCATGGAAAAATATGATGCAGTCTCCACTTTCCTCGTTTGAGACCATCCTTTGTCAAGGAAAAATGTCAGATGAAAGCTTGCTGGATGAAGTAAAAATGTCAGCCATAACACTTAGCAAGCTTGGATTTTTGTTCTTGATACAGTGGGATTTATGGCGCCAGGCTGAGGGCACATCTGGAGCTAAATGAACAGGCAAGCATGTTGGTGTGACTGCTTGCAGGAACTCTGCTGTTACAGGCTTCTGCCATTTCTTTAGAAGAAAGGAATTTAACGGTGTCAAGTGTATTGTATCGCTAAAGCAGTGGCAGCTTTGCTGTTTTTCTCAATTTTTCTGGAGGATGCCAGAGTTAAGAAGACAGTAAGAGATCCTGCTGCCACCTACAGCATCAGCAATTACCAGATCTGTTCTGAGCACAGACGTGCTGTCTTTCAGTGCTTCAGGATTTCAGTTACTAAGAGTTACTAAGAGAATTAGGGATATGTAGTAGTTGTCTGGAAAAACACCTTTTCTCTTACTTTGCGGTTCTCATTGGGAGCCGTAACTAGAACCCACTGTCAGTGCCTTACATGCCCAAGGGCAGATTTTTTTCGGCAAATTTGAGGGGAAAGGAATTTATGAGGCCAAGTACAACTGCTTAGTTTCAGATACAGGAGCTTTCAAAGTAATTATAAAAATGTTCTTGTTATTTAGCTTTGTTTTATTTGACTTGACAAAAAGTTCACTGCAATATAAATAAGGGAGGGGAATAAGGTAATGTTTTGAGTGTTATGTAAAATATCGTTAAGTTTTTTTGCCTTTGAAAATAGGATGTATTTTAAACTGCTATACAGATTGCCTGCTAAGTATGGAGAACTATCAGCTCTTAACACTTTGCTTGTAGCGTGAGGCTGTTTGCTTTTTAAAATGGCTGGCAGAACAAATTGCAGACAGGAGGAGTGAGGGTTTTTTTGTGTACAGCACAGACATGTAGGAGATGGCAAGTTAAATTTTGGAACAGAAAACTATGGAGAAAGGTGGAGATTTCCCTTACTATTTTCATGCCTTGTTTTTTTAAAATGTAGCGAGGTGAAAGGTGTTGTAGTTCCATTTGACTGACAGAATGAGAGTAGTAGTCAAATGTGTTTCAGGAGAGGAGGTTTTGAAACTGTGTCCTCATACATGTGTGTGGAGGCAGGGGGTGGACTGCAGAGCAGTATGTGTTGGCAGGGATAGTATGAACAGCCCACGTTATTTTAGGAAGAGTTGAAAGGAATAGGTTTGAAACTACTCTTTTTTGAGAAGGGATGTAAAGCTGAAGGTAGCTGAATGCTTAGAGAAGGTGATAAGGGAAGAAACTAACCTCAACAAAGTACCTGTACCTGATTTCAGGAAGGTGAGGAGGTGTGAGGTCTCTGCAGTTCAAAGCTGAGACTCTGAGCATCCATCCACATGTCTTGTGGATGGACCTTGTGTTGGTGTATAAGCAGCTGCAAGGTAGCATGGGGTTAACCTCAACTTATTACAATGATGGAAACCTTTCAGTTTCAAAAACCTGGATTTGAAATATATCACAAAAATCTTAGTAATCTCATTTTTGTTAACACTACTGTAGCCAAAGTCTTAAAGCATGACTGACATGAACCATAACTGAGGTAGCATGCCCAGCACTGACAGCTGTGATATCGGTAGCATGGAAAGAATCCAGTTTTTCTTTTATTTTTTCTGTAGAAGCTTCTAGGTTCTTCTGAAAACAAACAAGGTCCCTGCTTCAGGTGTACTTGGGTAAGTTCTGGCAAGTTATCTGGTGATGTTTCTGGGCAGCTGCCTGTTCTCTGAAGAACATTGTCGATGAGGGGGAAGTGGTAGAAAACTCACACCAATGTCTTGTGTGGAAACAGCAGAAAAGGGTATTATTTGGTGCTGTTTACATGTAGTATGTCCCTTTGGTAGTTCATGCTACCAAGATATGGCTGTGGTTATGTATATGTTACTAATAATGAGTATTAGTATTGTTTTCCCTAATCTTTCTTATGATGTTTTTTTTTTCTCCAATATTGAGTATCTAGTGTAAAAAAGTCTTTATTAGTTGAAGTCACTAACTCATGGCATTTATTCTGATGTTTCCCTTTCTACTTAGCTTACTTATTGAGGTTTGTTTTGTGAGGAAGAGACATTTGCTAATCTGTGACTGTGACTTGCTCTCCTGGAAGGGCATAGAGCTCTTCAATCAATTGAATTTAAAAAAGAAAACAAAAAGGTGTGGAGGAGGGAGAGCAGACGAGACATTGGAAAGTGGATGGGTATGTTGTTTTGGTATTTTTTAGAGATGCTGACTTAAAAGCAAGTATGAAGCTCATCATTTTAGTGTTGAAGTTCTGAAAAACTGGAGAATATATAATAAGACGCTGAAGCTAAAATTGAGCAAACCCATGCTTAATGAAATATGACATACATTAGTTAAACAATAAACAGGGCCCATATACGTTCTTATTCAGTGTAGAAATGTCATTATTAGAGAATAACTCATTGATTTGCATTGTAGTCCTGTTGTATATTTATTTCTAAATGCAAAAACCTAAGGGTTTTGTGTATTGATTTTTTTGTTTTCTTTCCTTTAGTCAAATCTCTGCTTTTATGACAGGATCCTTTAAAAAGAACATCCTGCTTCTGTTAGATGATCCTGGAAAAGAAAATCAATGTATGAGGTTGCATACTGAAACATCTACTAGTTGCATTGACTTAGTAATCTTTAATCCTGCATGTAAACAGAAAGAAAAATGCTGTTCAATAAGACTATTTTTTCTTACTGTTTGTTATTTTTCATCTTCTGGTAACAAATTTAACTTACGCATTTTTTTTGTGCATAATATATGTATGTACACATAAGAGTTCTAAAGTGTCCTGTATTAATTTGTACTTGGAATTCTTCCACACAGAGTCACAGGAAAGAAAATGGTGTGCATCCCTTTGGTTCAGTGGGATTTATTGTTGTGATGGGAAAAAGAATAATGGGATTGAGATTAAATAAAGGTCGTGAATTTTATGTTGGCATTACTGCACTGCTGTTGTTTCCTCATGACCTTTTGCAAGCATCGCTCTTGCTGTGCTTTCATTAAACTACAAAAACTCGGAACTCTCTTCGGGTTTGTTTCTTATCTCTGAGGTTAACAGGGCATGAGCGCTTCTATTTCATGCTGTTCTGAGCATTCATCTTAGCAGGTGCTGAGCCTGGATGTGTATATTGGAAAGCTGGTACTATTACTCTGTTAATTTGTTGAAACTCTGCTAAACAGTGCCCGCTAATGAATATTTACACAGGTTTGTCACAGTTGAAGAAGATAATTGTCAAGTGCAAATTTGTGCTACGTCAGGAACTGGGTTCACTTCATGTATTTTAGGCATTCTGCTTAAATGTTGCAGTTCTGATGAAATCAGTTTTGAGGTACTTTTATCTCTTTAGCAGTCCCAGGAGGTAATTATGACATTAAATACCTAGTATTTCAGGTATTTCCTTTGCTAAGGATGCTTTAGCTGGTTTCTTCCGTTCTTCTCAGTCCTGCTGTTCTGTCCTTGCATTCCCTTGAGGTCTGTTCTTCTGACAATGTAGAAGTGCTGCCTTCATTCAGGAACCCAAAGGCTGATGGTGCTGTGTAGAGTAATATGTAATGGAATTGAAAAATATGAGCTTTAGATAGTCTAATTGTTAGAAACCCTGATTTTATAGCTCTTTTAGCAGCCTTTGATCTTTAGCTGAAAATTCATCATTAAATGTCCTTTCCCTGAAGGGACCTATGTTCAGCTGCTTAATGTTCTTCATTAGTCATCAAGAAAAATGCAGAATTTTGAGATTCTCCCCCTAATAAAGAAAAGTTTTTATTTAAACTTCATCCTTTGCTGTTATGTGTGCAGTGTCATTTTTCAGCTGTTAATAAGAGGACAAATGAAGACAGTTGATATTTTGAAATTACCTGTAGAAAATGCTGCTGTTCCCTGGATGTGCCCTAATTCCTCACTGGCAGGGAGGGTGCACAAATCGCATTACTGTGCGCAGTTAGGTTCTCTGCAGGAATTCATCTGACATCTGTCTACCCTGGTCATCTTGGGCTCCCTTTGAGTAGAGTGGAATAGGCACTTGTAAATTCCTTCCTCAGGAGGAGGTGACGGGTCTGAGCTCTCTGTTGAGTGTGAGGGAAGCTGAGAGCTGCTGGCTCTCAGAGTTGAGTGTCTGTTTGCTGAATCTCACCCTTCCTGTTGCATTGGAGGTTGTACCTGTCCTAATGTACTGCTCTGTAAAGGAGACAGTTTGTGGCTGCTGTCCACTTCATGATATGCTGACAGCTGTAGCAGTTGCTTCACTCTGCACTGCTCAGGCTTTGAGGATGCTCAAGAGGCACAGGAGAGCCAGTGCCTGTGCACTGTTGAAGCTGCTGCCTGCGAGCCCAGGGGCAGGACGGGTGCTGTTTACTAGTCAGGTTTTCCATTTTTGTTGCAAAGGTTAAATGCCAGTCTGCTGTTACATTTTCCCCTCTAGAAGTGTGTTGCTGCTGGTTGGCAATTCATGGGGCCATGGCTCAGCCAGGACCTTTCTCAGAAACCTTTTGTTGACTCACACAGATGTAGTCAGTGGGACTTTTCCAGTGGCAGCAGTTTGTTCCAAGCTGCTGTCTTCCTCAGTTCACCTATGGCCTTCCCTGGTGTGTGACTTGAACTGCCCCATCCGGGCACGGGAAAGCTGCTTGTGGTCTGTGTGACTTGTATGATGGGCAGGATGTAGCCAGGAGGCTGTTGGGTTGGTACCACTGAGTTGGTGTTGGTAATCATTCAAACCACTTATCACTTCATTTAAATCTCCTCTTCATTTAAGAAGGCAGGCAAATTTCATAGGATGTTCTCATTCAATTATGGATATGTTGATGTGTCACGGGGATTTGTCATGCTCTTGCTTCTCTGGCTCTGAAAGCCTTTTTTAATCATCAAATGAATTACTGGTCCATATATACTGTATATCACTATAATCTTTGACCTTTTAGGTTACAACACATCCCACTTAGGAAAACCCTGTTTGTGGTGTTACAGCTTTTTGCAATATAGTAATTAAATAGAAATGTGGGATAGAGGTTATGAGAACTGCCAGTCCCTGTTTTAGAAAAGTCTGTGTAAGGTAAACCCATATATACATGGATTCCTATCAAGTCTGTCATTTAGCAAAGCATTTGGGACAAGGTTTGAAAATATTAAAAAAAAAAACCAACAAAAATCATCAAGTTTTAGGCTTTTTATTCGAGTTTTGCTTTGATTATACAAATTGTTTATCCATGTAGGGTATTTTCATTGCTAAATTGAGGGTAGTCATGAGGACTAAGACTTAACATACTGTATTAATTCTGTTTATTGGACCTTGATATTGGGTACATGTTTTGCTTATTATGTGCTGCTGGTGAATGTAAGATTACTTTCCAGACAAAGCTAGAAGGTCACAGACTTAGCAGGCTGCGTAGCCCCCTGCTTTGGAGATGAAGCCATTATTCCAAAACCATTTGTGATGCTGCAAAACTCTTAAGAAGTGAAACCTCTTTTTCTGCATGATTTGCTAAATACAGGTAGTATTTAATCTTTGATCAGTTTTCCTGCCAGAGCTGCCTTATGTAATTTTTAATGCCTTATTACTATAACTGTAATCACTGGGGGACAGGGACTGCCTTTTATCTTATGCTTCTAATATACAGTGCATCTCTGAACCAAATATTGAAGACTTTGTGCATTTTTTTCCTACCGTAGATTTTTTTTCTCCCAAAGAAAAAGCAAAATCTATCAAAATAGTACTCTGTTGGAATCCTTAAAACATGGTTAAAAAGCAGAATAAAGGAGTATACTGGAAATAAAGGAACAAGGGGGGAAATGTATCCAAATGAGACCATCAAGAGAGCATAATCTTAGGAAAGCAGAATTTTAAAACTACAAGACAAATATTTTTGAGGTGCAAACTGGCAAAAGCATAAAAAGAATAGTGAACATGTCACCCTTCATATAAACCCTACTAGACTTCGTGGTAGGTTGCTAAATGGTCCATGTGTGAAAGGAACAGTCAAGAAACATAAGGCTGTATCCCTGAAGCTTAGTTACTTTAATGTTGTGTGTAGAGAAGCTTAGAGGTGTTTCTTCTCCAAGTCTTTCTTAAAATGGAATATACCTTAACCTATTGCTTAAATTATATTTGATACTAGAGGAAAATAGCCTTAATACAAAGGTTTAAAAACTGTAGAGAACTGAAGAAAGAAAAATGCAAGTTTTCAAGCGTAAAACTGAGCAGGTGAAAAATGATACGCTAGGAAGAGCCTGTGCGCTTTCTGTAAGGGAATGTATTTTGGGCTCCTCACAAGAGGTCAGCAAATAGGCAAGGTGCAGTGATTCAGAAGGAGGAGTATGCTTGGCTTTTCTAAAAGATGTTTGTAGAAACCTTCATCAAAGATTCTAAACATCTTGAAAGCTCTTTACTGTCTGGTGATTTCAGGATTGGTGTGAAGAAATGTGAGAATACTGTGATGGGGTTTCTGTTGATAGGGTTTTCAGAATAGTCATGTAAAGAGTGGGCACTAAAGTTTGAGTACCAAGTGACTGAGCAGTAAGTGGCAGATACACTTCAGTGTCCATTGGTACAGATAGATGTCAGGAGTGATGCTTGTGGGAGACAATTTATAAACAGTGAGGTATTTTGAATTACCCAGTAACATTGGGAAAGTGGTGTTGGAGGAGGGCCAGTTTGCTGGGGTGACAGCCTTCCCTGCAGAAAGTTCCTGAGCTTGTGAGGATGGGTTTGGCTGGGATCTTCTCAGATCCTGTGTCCTCACAGTTAGTGAAGCTGCCTGTAGCTGTGAAAAGTCTTTTGTTCTGAGTAGTATTAATGATCATTCAGAAGCTGGTTTGCAAGTTTTCTATGCAATACATGTGAGCGATTTTTTTTAATGTAATTAAGGGTTTGTGATAGAATTTATATAAGTATTTCTTAAATATGATGTATGATTTATTTTTAGAGAGAAATTGTATTGGTCATTTTAGAATTATTGATGTTAATTTTAAATGATTTTAAAAACTTGATCTCTCTACAGAATTTGGCATATGTGAAAAGATTGCCTGTTACAAATGCCTTTAGCCATTGTTTGCACTGTGAAGGCTCAAATCTGTTTGAAAGGTAACTTTCTGCCTTTATGTATGCAACAAGGAAAACTTTGTCAAACTTGCCTCTTGTAAAATCTACAGGTCTACTCTGTATTTTCTGCTTTTTTTATTGTACATATTAAGCATCCCATTTCATAAATATGTAACCATAGTGTAGACTTGCAGAGATTTTCAACTATCTGTTAAAGCTAGGAGTAATTTTGAGAATGAAAATTTAATTATTTAGAGAGTATTGCCTTTTTTCCTTATTCAGTATTTTCTGTTTTAATCAGATATAAATGTAATCCTCCATACCAAAATGATTTCTTTCTTATTGGTTTATGTTCAAAGGGACTTTTAAAGTTGTTCTTTAAAATACTAGGGTGGTTTTAATCAAGGTTAAACAACTCTTTTTTTAAGTCAGACTTTATTTTGGTTTTTGAAGGTGATATTATTATTAACGGTTTGTCTGAAAACATCTGCAGTAATGCTGTTTCTAGAACATAGATTGTCTGGTGCTACTGAGCAGAAAAGCATTGTTGCTTGTCCTGCAGATATCAGATGATCTTGTAATTGTGCAGTGCTATAGAGTCAAGTCAGAGTTCTTGGGTCCTGTTTTGCTTTAGAAGGCTATTTATTCTTATTGTGTTGACACTTTAAATAAGGCAAACGGTGTTTCTGATGGAGTTCAAATATCATGGCTTTAACTGTAAATGAGCCAGTTCTTAATGAAGTTGCAAAATAAGTGGAGCTAATGTATTGAAAACTTAACACCATCCAACATTTCCATTTTCCATTCTTGATTCCTCCCCATCAGTTTTGTGCATGTAAATTTGCATGCATGGCCTATTATGCTTTTTCTCCCTCTGTCTCTCACCTTCAGGAATGCAATCACAGTATTGTACTTGCTTGTTTTTCATCCTTGCCAGAATGTCCTTGTCTTTATCTCCTCTCTGTACTGTTATGTGTGTCCCAGAACCAGTCTCTGCAAAGGAAAGCAATCCATGCATGTCATTTCCATGCTTGACTCTGTTGGTTTCAAGTTCAAATCAAGAGCATTGCTTGGCTGTGCTGCAAATCTGCGTGCTCTCTTTAAATTTTGAACTGTGATGAAGCAGTATCTTATTGAAATCTCACTCTTGCATGTCTATTAGATGGATATCTTGTTTTTCCTTCAAATAGCCCTGTAGAGTACAGAAGCTCGCTTCTAATTCTTACAGCAGTTGGACAGGATTGGAACACAGTCTAAAATGCTGGCATCCCTGATTGCATTTTTGCCTGTTCTGTGAATGCCTGTTTAGTCAAGACAAGAGAAAGATCCATGCCCTGCTTTGCTGTGTCGCAGGCAACAGCACTTTGCCCCCTCCTGGTGGTGTATCCCATTTAGCTCCCTACGCAGCCCTGCGGCAGCCTTCTGCCTAGCCCTGGTACCTTGGGCTTGGCTTTTATGCCTGTTTGGACTAACCTTAGCCTAAAGCTGTACAGTCTGCTCTAAATTTGGCTCATTTCATGATGATGAAGACTATTTCTTGTGCTTTTCTTTTGTGACCCACAGAAGAATTACTGTTAACAACATGCAAAAGTACAGTGATATCAAAGAACTGAAGTTTTGACCCTTGAAAAGGGGCACAGTTCTCTGAACCCCTCTAGGCCTCTGGGATGTGCACATTAAGGGAATTTTCACTGGATTACTCTAAAAGATTGACTGGTTTTGTAAAGTCTTCTGAACTAGGGCTTGTGTGACTGCAGAGAATACAAACTAGAAGAGCATATAGTTAAATCCTCATAATACCCTAACTTTGTCTTCCCACACACACTATTTGCTTCTGTTTTTCTTTTTAAAAGCCTTTTTTGCCTCTGGAGGCTTTCAAAGTGATGTTCTTTCTTTCCCAGGTTCCATATGCCAAAACAGTTAGCTTGGTCTGTATTTTTTGTGCGCAGATGATGGAGGATACCGCTGCTTTATTAGGTGCTCCTCAATGTTCTCAAACAAATAAGATAAATAAGTAAAATTAAATGGGTCTCAGTTGCTCGAAGTAAAAGCACTTCACCATTGCCTTGCAGAGCCATCTTGTGCCCATGATTTTGATCACACAGTGATGTTCTTAAAAAAGACCAGGGCAGTGATTGTCCCCCTGTACTTGGAACTGGAGGGGCTGCATGTGCATCACACAAGAAAGATGTTGAGGGGCTGGAGTGTGTCCAGGGAAGTGCAGCAGAGTTGGGGAAGGGCCTGGAGATTAAGTCAGTGAGGAGTAGCTGGATCTCTTTAGCCTGGAGGAAAGGGGGCTCAGGGAAGGCTTTATCACCCACTAAAACTACCTGAAAGGAGGTTGTAGCCAGGTGGGGGTCAGGCTCTTCTGGCAGGCAACCAGTGACAGGAGGAGAGGAAATGACTTTAAGCTGTGTCAGGGGAGGTTCAGGTTAGATATTAAGAAGAATTTCTTCACTGAAAGGGTCGTCAAGCACTGGAATGGGCTCCCTCATGAAGCAGTAGAGTCATCACCCCTGGATGTGTTCAGGAAGCAACTGCTTTAGTTAACAGGGTGATATTCAGTCAAAGATTGGACTCAATGATCTTGGGGTTTATTCCAACCTGAACAATTCTATGATTCAATGCAAAGGGCATACATTTGGATGGATAAAGTTAAAATACTGCAACAGATTTAATAGTCTAAAAGAAACTACTTGTCATACTCAGGCATAGCATTGTATTTAAGTGTTAGATTAATTAAATAAATTGAAGCCTTAAACAAAATCCTCAATCAGGCACATCAGGTTGTGTGGCTTAGGTGTAAAATTCCCTAATTTAGGCAGATCAACACTTACCTCGTAGCTCTAAAGAGCTGTGATGTGACCTCCCTCCCATGTGTCAGGCAGGGGCCTGCTCCAGCTGTAACCTGCCAAACCACTCCAAGGCAGAGGTGATGGTGCAGAAGTGCTGTGGTGTTGGGTGTGCTGCTCTGGGTGTCTCTTACTTTCCTTGCACTAGCAGTGCACAGGGTGGCCCTCCCACACCTCTCTGCCTTGCCCAATCACCTTTCCAGGGCAGGCAAAGAAGGTGAGGGATCTGCTGTGCCTTTGTGCAAACGTAAAACAGAAATCCCCAAATAGGATCTGCTGCTTGCAGGCTTGAGCTATTTTGGTTAGGCACACTCTGGATTACGTGTATCTGCACACACACAATTTAGTAATTCTGTTCCCAAGGCCAAATATTTCTACTTGAAGCTATTTTGGTACAGTGAGTAGGATGAAAATTTTCTTACTAAGCCTTAAAAAGTAGTCAGAAAACAACCTAGTGTTTTCAGATACCATGCTCGAGTGTGTGACAGCCTTGCTGGGTGAGTAATCTACATGAGTTTTCATAGAATACTCATCACCTTGGTATTGGAATACTAAATCACGCTGTAGATGCATAGACTCTGTAGGGACTCCGATGCCTTGTTCTGTTCTTTGCCTCTCGGGTGCCAGCAGCCCTGCATCGTAGCTGCACACTGCTGGGACATTATATTGAGTAGGTAATTCTTCCAAATAGATTTCAGAGGGGCAGTCTGAACGTGAGCCTTGCTGCAGCAGTGTGGAGGTATTTCCAGCTGTCACAGGCAGCAAGCCAGTCCTCTTGGAGACCAAGTCTTGTGTGTGGCCATTAATGGATTCCTGCGCCTGCACAGAGCCTTCCTCATTGGGGCTGGGGGAATCCGACTGTGCAGATCCATTGCAGGATAAAGGCACATAGCTATGTGATCCTATAGACCTCCCTCACTCCTGGAGCACATCTGATATGTCAGGTCTACAATGTAATGGTTAATAAGTCTTTTTTTTCTGTAGAAATTTAAATGCAGAACTGTTATACTTCAGGCTGCATCTACTTACACAATCACATAATTATGTCATGGCATGGCAATGTCTTAATTTCTTTTAAATAAATTGACTCCCCAGGAAAAGCTGTTATACTGAGAATGAACTTCATTTGTCATTTACAAATAAGTGAATTTCATAATAGCTTGAATGCCTTATGTCAAGCTGCTTATTTCTGATTTAATGAATAATGGAAGAACTGGAGGACACATCATGGTGGGTTTTTTGTTTTTTTAATTGCATAATTTGATAAACCTAATAGAGTTTAGTAATTATGAGGTCAGAGACAAGCTCCTGTATCCCGCATGTTGAGAAACAAATATGTGTTGTGATCCACGCTTCCTCAGGCCAGTTGACTAGGTCAAATATACAAATTTATGAAGATCTCTTCCACTTACAAAAAATTGGATATTTTTGTATGGAAATTGGATGCTGAGCACCAGAAGGCAGTTATCAAAAATATCATTTGCTCGCCTGCTGTAAGCTGGCCCAGTTCCTCTCCTATGGCTTGGATCTTGAAATGAAAGTAATACAGTTACTTCTCAAACTGCTGTGGTTCCAATCAGATATGGAGCTATACTGATTATCACTACTTAAATGTGCCTGGTTTTGATTGCCCTAGGAAAATAATGCCCCAGTATGTTGGTTATTTTTGTTACTGAATTTGAAGCTGCTGTGGCATAGAAGCAATAGCATCCAAATGATCTCCTCTGCTATAAATATGTATTGTAGATGAGAAACTAGTACTACTCACTGCAAAAGGGAATTTGTTCTAAAATTGACTGTAAAGTGTTATGAAAACATTTCTTTAGCAAAGAGGCAATTTTCTTTTTTAAATGACTGTGTGCAGGCTCACTCCAAATTAGCTGCATTAAGGTAATCACAACATTCACCAAGTAAAATCTGTATGTTTTGTGTACAGATGCTCAGGGGCATCCTTTTGTATCAAAATGATGGCTGCAGAACTAGTGACTGAAAGAACTCTTTTGTTGTGGGTAGGTTTTTTGGTGTGGGTTTTTTCCTTGCCTTTTTTTTTTTTTTTCAAATTAAAAAAAAATCTGGTGTTATTTATGAAGAAGGAGCAGATCTGCAAAGTTAACTGTATTCCTTCATCTTGCTTTCAGTGATGTGGGGCAATAATGTGAAGCCTGTAATTGGCCTGTAAGTTGGGACTCTGCTACGTGTGTGCTAGCTCCTTTTGCTCGCTGAACCAGTAAGAAGCTCCCTAAATGGTTCTGCTCGCTCAGTTCTCACAACTGACAAGAAGAGCCCGCAGCCTGCCCGCAAGGACCCCCGAGCCATTCCCCCTCCTGATCCCATTTATCAGGGGGACTTTTTTTACATCTTTACAACGCTTTTCTACTCAAGCAAGCCTGTCACCCTCAGTTTCTGGGCGTTGCATTGAAATGGCTTTGGTATCCAAAGACTTTGAAAAGTAGTATAAGAAGTAGAAATTATGGTGGTTTTGTCTGTGTAACATGGCAAGATGTTGTTTAGAAGGTGGTAAATAAGGCTTTAAAGCTTGAAAACAGAGAGATTTGAGGACTCAGAAATGGTAATTTCACAGAATTAAATGTCTTTGTAGATGAGTATAGGTGGAGTGAAAAAGGGAAGAAATATTCCTTAATGGTGGTTTAGAGACTGTCAAGTCAAAACAGCTTTAGCCAAGGATGAGAGAGTGATATGGTTTTCCAGTATATCATAGTTATAAACTTAATAGTGTGTTATTTCTCAATGATGTGATAGTTTCCATTTATAATTTCAGAATTGTTGTCAGTGATTTTTCTATTTTATGAGATACAGTTTAGAAAGAAACACTTCAGAAAAAAATACGTATTGGACTTGCTGGTAGTATAAGTAGAAACAAACTGAGAATTCTTCTGTCCAAGGAGGTAATGTGCAAACCTGAGAAGATCCATTTGAAGTTAGGGTTATAGTTCTTACACTTAAAAAAAGAGAAAGTCATCTGTACCTTTCTGCTTCTTGTGGAAAACATAGAACCAGATAGAGTCAGAATTCTGAGTAATGCCACAAGATAAGCTAACTTTAGTCATAATAAAAGGGATGCCCGGTACATCATCTATGAATCCTTGAATCCTTTTAGAGAAAAACATACTGATGTTGTTGTGGTTTGGGTCAGGTCATTGCAAGGATATTCAGATATGCCAAATACTTGCAGATTACTCCAATATCATGTTGGAATGTGTGTTAAGTTTTAAGAACTAATCAAAAGTACTTTGTAAAAACTAATTCAGTCTTTCCTTTAATGTACTTCTGGTGTACTGATATTGCTTTCAAATTTTTTAAACTTCATTTTTACCATTTCCTTGTTCCTTAAGCGGTCAAACATCAATGCTTATATACACCTGAAATGCAAGGCAAGGCTTGCAGAAAACGCTTCGAGTTACATTTCACTTTTTCTTCTGATTGCGGCATTTCCTTTAGCCAAACCATTTCAATCTATCTTGAAGAGATGGTGTTGGTATTCCTTTTTTATAGCTTTAACTGTGACAGTTACAAGAGAATTATTTATTGAAGAGTGTTTAACTGGGTATAACAAAATAATGTTGTTTCAATTGTCTTCCTTTGTACATTTTGATTATTAAGATATGACTTAAAAATAGAGGCATATGTGTATTTTAGAATCCAGTAGGACTTGATTTTATGGAAGTGTGATGTTGAAATATTGGTGTGCGCTTTTTATATAGGAAATCATGTAATCTAGAATTTTGAGGCATAAAATTCAATAGATGATTTCTAAAAGTCCTGTATGATTTAGGATCAGTTTGGATTTTAATTTTGTAGCTGAATAATAATCCCTCTATGAAGTTTGAATGATGGAGGGATCATAAGGAGAATTCTTAAACATAGAACAGTTTTTCACTAGAGAATTTATATCCCATCTCTTGATTAAGGCTATTTTTATTGAATATTTTATTATTAAAGTAGTACTGAAAGCTCTATATTGACATCTGGATACTGATTAATAACTGACATTTTTTCATCAAGTATTTCTGGACTAATTTGTCTCAAAAAGAAAAATAAACCTTTTTCCCAGCCAGTTTAGTACAAAACATGTTTCTGATTCTTGTCAGGGAACACCTAGATAAAGTTCTATGAAACGTGAGCTTTGAAATATTTATATTTTAATACTGCATAATTCATTTGTTTGCATTGATTCTCTGTTTTCTTCTGTTGGAAAACAAAAGGACTCAGTGTAAGGTATACTGGGCAAAATTATGCTTGCACCTCTCTTAAATAAAATTCACAATAGTACCTAATCCAGCCAGCTACTGTAAGGAAATAAGTGTTCTTTTCTACTGGCCTTTTAAGTCTGTCCTGTCTTGATGCACAGTGATGAAAACAACAGCAGTGTGCTTTTGTGTTGTGTTCCAAACATGCAGAAATATGAGAATTCTTTGATTTATAATTAGCATAATTGGCTCAGATCATTGTTTCTGACTAGGATTCTGTCCTGCTTACAATAGTCCAGGACCCCGCTGCAGGTCTGTTTCTAGAGTTTTAGTAGAAGAACATCCACCTCTTGTTTTTTGCCCTTTCATCTGTGCTGCAGCCTGGTCTTCTGCTCACATCTTTCTTCTGCCCCACTGGGTATCAGCAGGCTCTTGTTTTTATTTTTCTGTTCTTCCTGTTGGAGACCAGGCATTTAACCTGGGGAAGGCTCAGGAGGACCTCATCACCATATTCCGTACTTAAAGGATGACTACAAAGAGAATGGAAGCTCTGTCTACTCTTGCTCCCTGGAGAAAGCAAAAAGGAATGGTACCAGGAGAGGCTTTACCTTGATAAAAGAAATATTTTTTTTTACAGTGACAACAGTAATCACTGTAACAAGCTCCTGAGGGGCATGGTGGAAGCCCTATCACTGGATTTTTTCAAGACAGGGTTGGACAGGATGTTAGACAATCTCATCTGGGCTCCCTCTCTGGTAGAATATTGGACCAGATGAGCTTTTGAGGTCCTTTCTTCCCTGGGCAGTGCTGTGGTTGTATGAATCTACAGCCCTTCAGAGGACAAACTCCAGAAAGCAACAAGCCAAGTACAGATTTGCAGTACCAAAACTGAAATTTTGGAGTAAGAGCTGATGTGTGGTTCTTATAAGGAAAGCCTATGTTTGTTTCCTCTGTGAGGCCTGGAGCTGCTTTGGGCCAAGAGTGCCAGCCTCATGGCTTGGAAGTGTCCAAACCACCTTCCCTTGTGAATGGAGCGGCTGGGTGTGGGGGAGAGACTTTATGATCCTGAAAAATGTCTGTTTTCTGGCTGCCGGCTTCTCAAGCTTCCCAAAACAGCGAGCACGTGTGGGGTGCGTGGGTTTGCTTGCAGCTGGTGTGCTGGAGCGTGCCAGCCACTTCTGACAGCAGAGTGCTGCTGGCACTTGCCCTGCCAAGGATGTCACATCAGCCCTGGCAATCCCTCGGGAGCTTCCCGGGGCAGTTTGTGAGTCAAGGGAGGTGTGTGTGATGGAGGGGTGCAGGACAGTTGTGCTGAAAGCTGCGGGGCTGCAGGAGCAGTGTGCAGGATGTGGCAGATGGCGTTCTCTTTGAGGGGTAAGGTTTTGAGGGAGGCAGGAGCTCATGCAGATTTGTGCTGGGAAGTGGGAAGGTGTGGGGCATGCCAGAGGAGTGTAAATGCATAGGCAGAGCCTGAAGGCAGGGAGCTGGTTTTGATGAAGCTGAATTGTTACAAGCAAGAAGGGGAAAGGTAAGGAGGGAACATCTTTATCTACTTCTTGTTCTCTCTTTAATCATAAGAGAGGAAAACTGCTTAGAATGAGGGGAAACCACAGAACTTGGCGTACTGGTACTCTCTGCCCAACTCCACAGAGGTGGAAACAGGTAATGATCGTAGTAACAATGAAGTGTCTTCTCAGAATCATTGTATACATAGTTGTATTTCTCAAGTATGTATAAATACAACTTGATTTCTTTGCTAAATAAAGTTTAAAAATAAGCATAGGGTAGCACTCACCACCACTGAAGCTTAATGTGTGTATTGTTCTTTACACATCAAAATTCTTAACATGGTTAATTCTATAACGTGTTCAGTGCTGCCCTTTTGGCCCATTCCCGGTCTGCCTTGCACAAGGAGGTTGTGGCAGTAGTTTTTCCATTGATACTTGAGAGAACTTTCCTGCCCTTAAGACTATTTCCAAGCTAGGGTGCTCCCCAGTTTTCAAGGTTAAATAAGCCTGTCATGAGATCTCCAATGAATAAACAAACACAAGATGATTTGTTTGTGTTTGAAAAGATCGATGTTCACACAGCACTACTATTTATCACTCTGCTTATAGAAAACTCTTCCAGTTTTCATGGGTTTTGTTTTTCAATTTCTATCTTCCCCCTTCGACCATATTTATGTATGTGGGAGGAATCTTATTTACCTAGTCACATATAAATCTTTTTCTAAATCTTACTATTTACTCTTTATGCTGTAAATCAATCTAAAATGGCTGAGTAAGAGCTAATCCAGTCTCTGGCTCTTCATATAACAGTCAACTCTGCAGAAAAGTAATCTTAAATTGATTATGTGCTCACTATATAAGGTATATATATTTTTGCCTGGAAAGACAATATTTACAGAGTGCCACTCACTGATTCTTCTGTAGAAGTTAGCTTTGTATAAATCACAGTAATCAATTAATTTTTCACGATGTGTAGAAAGTGCTTAGAAAAATCCTGCATCCACTTCGAGTGAAGGGAAGCTCAGTTGCCAACATCACTAGCTGCAGATGTGTTTGTCCAAAGTAATTTTGAATGCAACTGAATAGCCTCTATTCACACATTTTTTTATATTCGTGAGGGGAGGGAAACATATATAATCTCTTCAAGTAGTGTTTAGGAATGTTGTCTTTGAGATCATCGTGCCGTTTGCTTAAGTGGTTGTTAGAAACATCCTTAAGAGCTCCTCTTCAGCAGAGAAAAGGAAATCATTGTGCCTTGTCTGCGGCAGTGGCAGTCATAGATGAGACTCAGGAGAGGCTGTACTTTACTTTTTATTCAAAATAAACCTTGCAGAGTGTTTTCTGAAAACAACTCTTAGTGCTGGCTGTGGTATTGCAGTTGAAAAGAATGATTTTGTTTCCCTGCAGTTGTTTTTCTCAGCTGCACTGTGCAGGATATTGTCTCCCATCTGGCTAGATCTTTATGATGTTAATAATGAGGTTTGGTTTGCAAAGAGGGTTGATTTCATTTGCACCTTGAATGTTTCCTATTTTCAAACTGAAACCTTTCATATTTCCTTCTGGCTCTACTTTTATCAATTTCAGAACTTGCTGTGTTTGTATGGGGTTGTCCTGTTTTGTTTTGTTTTCATTGATATGTGTATCTTTAACTGCGTTTTGGTACACCTATTACCTTGGACTTTTAGAGCTACAGGTTTTATTAGGCAAGTAGACCTGATCTTTTAGCTGAACTGCCTATGATGGATTACATAGGGTTGGAATCCACCCTTCAGCAGATGTGTGTTCAAAACACCCTGCATCTTAAGTCTTGCTTTTTAAGGTGGCAAAATAAAAATACTTCATTTCATCACTCAAAATCTGATAATTCTCACTGACATTCTAGCCTTTAGTTCGGAGAAATGTTGATGAGCAGTATGTCCAAAAGCTTAGGAAGAAGGTGAGAGGTTAATACAAAGCGAGGTGGGGAAACCCAAAACATAGCTGTGTAGGTTTAACATTCTCTTTCCCCTGAAATTGTTTTTATCTGATCACTTCTCACTTATTAAGCAGGAGCAGCTCCTGGTTTCTTGGCATGTGCAGTATGGACCAGGATAGCTTTTCCTTCCCTTCTGCTAGCAGCAGGTGGCCTCTGTGCAGTGAGCAAATGGGTGGTTTGCTGGCTTCTGGTTACTTGTGCACCAGCAGCCATTTCTATGTGTTAAAATTGTTTATTTATGAGCCTCTTTTATGTATGAAGTATTTGACCCAGGATGATCATAGGCGTGGGTAGTGGCCATGTGTTACTTCATGTAAAAATACCAGTTTTAAACAGTTTAATTTTCTGTCAAAAGTACTTCACACTTTATAATCGTCTGTTAAAAAAAAAAAAAAAAAAAAAAGACAAGGGAGAGAAGTAAATATCACTATACAAAGCTTGTTTGGTTTTAAACCAATTCACATAACAGTTGGTCTTGACGAGACATTTGTGTTTAAAAGTACCTGAAACCTGGTACACTACTTGCTGTTGACACAGCTGTTGTTTTACTCAGTTGTTATCTAGTGGGCAGACTACTTACCACCCTATTACCGTTTTGTTGTTGTTGTTTAATTGTTGTTTTATGCGGTGAAAAATCATCTTGTTTTATGTCAGCTAGTGGTTCTTGGAAGCCAGAAGTGGAAAAGTGCGTGCTGGTTTCTGTTGCAGTAGAAGGGATGAGAAATAAAAAGGAGCCTGGGAGAAAGTCAGGGTTTACTGGATCTGTGGTCGTTCATGGGAGAATTATTTCAGTCAATCATATGAAATTTACCTGCTACAGCCCATTTATTTTTGAGGTAGAACATAGCAATAGGATATGTTTATATGTGGTAAATCCTGAATAACTATATTGCAAACAGCAAAAAAAAAGTGATGAAAAGACAGTCTAACTTGAATAAACTTGGTAGATTGCTGGAAGGTAAAAAAGTTAGTCCATTGATAATTGTATGGTATTTCCTTAATTGTGTTGCACACTTGCACCAGTTTATCCCTGAGGTATGGCTGAGAGGATATTTTTTAAATAGGAACCTCTTTAGTTTTGTATGATCCGGAATAGGAATTGTTTTAAAAAAACTGATGACGTTCTTGGTATGAGGAAAGTTTTGTACGTGTCTCACTCCGTAGCTGTAATGTCAGCTCCGGCAGCCCGAGAGGTGAACAGTCCATTAAGGGCAAATATGAGGAGTAAATGATAAATAGATACTCAGACACTGAATTACTGAACATGCAAGAGTTAATGGTGCAAATATCAAGAATTGAAGTATTATATAAAACTAGAACTTTCTTACTGGTTTTGTGAGATGAAAACAAAACAGATAGGAAAGAACGTAGTTTAGTTAGGGATTTAGTGTTGATATTGGGACAGGGGAAGGTGATGAGACAGGTACTTACAAGAATTGAACCAAGATTCTTTTACTGTTTTTTGGTGCAAAGTTTTACGGTTTTGACTGTAAATTCCCACATTTTGGTGCGAAATAAAGTTACATTTGTTTTATTTGCAGGATCAGTCAGGTTAATTTTTCTGCCAGTAATTGTTTTATTAAAACCACAACTGCAACACACGTCATAAAAGGGAGAGAGGGAGGAACAAAGAATGAGAAAATTAAAATGTAAATTTTTAGTAGAAAATACCAGCTAACCCATATGCAGGCTAATTGTAGACTTAAAAAGTCTAAACACACATTAGAAGGAATTAAGCCAACCACCCTTTATCCTCCAAAATGTATAATTACGTTGTATTACAAGTAGATAATTTAATTGCTAAATCATCATTCAAGTGTTTTCAGAATGAATTAGAACAAAGTATTGCCTGCCAAGCGCATGCAACCTTCAATTCCTCGCATTCATCATGCATTTATCTCTATTGAAGAGCTTTCTTTTTATCCCCACAAACTCATCCACACCACATGTTACTAGACTATGTCATAGCATTAAATAAATCTGTGTGCCAAAAAAGGCTCAGGCTGCATGATTAGATTTGGTGGATTCAGTGTGGCATCTCACACAGGAGAAGGTTGAGTGGAAATTCAGCCATCATCAACCTTAATATATTTATGCTATGGTTCACTTGTGTAAATAATTATCTTTGTTTCCTTTTAGAGCTCAGTATGTTTCCTGGAAATTTCAAACTCATCTGTCAGCCTCCACTTTTTTAGCTAAACTCTGATGTTTTGATAAACTGCAAACACTCTGTTCCTCATTCTGCTTTTTATAAATAACCCAAAAGGTATTACCACTGAAAATTAATTATTCTGCCATTATTGTTGGTCAGTTTATCTTGGCAGTTTAACATTGTGACACTGGATTAAGCTTCTTTTACAGTTCCCATTTTATTTGTTGTATCTGCCTTTATTTAAGCCTGTCAGTTTAAGTGTCAGGCAGTTAATTAGATGAATATCAGTATAGCATAACATCCTATGTCTTTTTCCTGAAATATTTAAACCGTGTGTTTAAATTTGGTTTTTTGGCTAATCTATGTCCTCTCATTTTTATTGTTACCATTATTCTAGGTGAGTTATTCAGAAAACGTGCAGAAGAAGCTGGAGATTTTTCTCTGAATATTAGGTTTTCAAAAATATAATATGCAGATTTCTTTTTAGAAACTGCCATGGGTTTTAATAGGGTTTTTTTGAGTTCTTGTGGGTTTTCTATTTACCCAAAGCCATCATGTTGTGAGTAGCTGGGGTTGGCACAGTTTAGTTTTTAGTTAGGGAGGAATGTGGAGTGTTCCTTTGTCAAGACTTGAGAATTGTTTTAGAAAAGACAGGAACCTATTAGAGGCTAGTTTTAAATATTAGCATTTGCTTTAACTACTAACAATGTTGAATGAGACTTTGGGAATTACATATATAAATTCTGATTTTGTTTAAGTCAGTCTTTTACTCCTCTCCCAAAATAATAAAAAAATGTATTCAAATAATAAAACTAACTAAAAATTACAAGTAATATCTCTCTATATTATTTTATTAAAAATTAGTAATTTATTTTAAAAGTATTTTAAAGTTTGCATTTTTTCAACTTTTCCTTTCCTTTAATACATATTAATAAAACTATTTCTTTTTAAGCTTAAACCTACTTTACTTCTCCTAATCTCCCAAAAAAACCCTCAAAAAACAAAACAAAACAACGACAAAAAAACCCCACCAAAAAACCCCACAAACAACAACAAAAGAAAACCACCCACCTAAAACCCATGATACTAAATTTAACAAACATAAAACTGCTACATTGGGCCTTGAAGATAGAAAGCCTTTATTGATGTAGGGCATTAATATGCTATATTTCTTGAGGCGTGCAAATGAATAAGGATTTTGATTCAGGTATTAAGTGTCTTGCTACCATCTCAAGAACTCACTTATCTGTATTTCTTCAAAAAGCCATTAAATGTAGAGAACCACACCTATTTGTCTATCCTTCTTTCTTCTCACCAATAATTAGCTGTTGAAGCCATCAGTCCACTTCAACCTAATTTGTCCTAAATGACAATCTAAAGGGTGCTATGTTCCTGCAAAGATGATAAAACCAGGTGATGCCACAGAACACAGTTACAGCCCTGTGTTACATGGCCTAAAATTCACCACTTTCAGGAGGGAATTGTTTATGAATTGACCCTGACCTCTGAGAACACTTCAGTACACAATCTGGTGTCAAGGCACAGCCATGTAAGAAATGAGGCTTTTCAGTGCCCTGTACAGGTTTTTGTGTGTTTGTTTTTGTTTTGTTGGGTTTTTTTAAGTTACTTGTTTGAAGAATTTAAATTACCAGAAAAATAAAAATCTGTGGGCCAGATTTCTAGCTCTGTCCTTATTTATGAATGAGAACAAAAATTTGGTTTTCAAGGTGCTGCAAGATCATTTGCAAGAGTATACAGACATAGAAGGAATAAAGTAATACTTTGAACCAAATAGCTTTTCTTATACTGTGGTGGAGACCCATATGAGCCTCTTCATAGACCTCTGTCATTTTGGACAAATATAAGCTACATTTTTTTTTCTTAAAACATTTCAAGTCATGTTCTGCTTGTTTTGTGCCCAGAAAGCATCTGGCCACAGATCTGATGTTGAATTACTGACTCTAGCACTTACATGACAGCTGTGGACTTTGTCCTGAATCAAATCAGTCTTCTCCAGATGGCTGAAGCATCAACAGAAATACTCCAAGGAATGTTCTATAAGTACCTGTATTTTCTTAAAAAATTATGTGCTGGGCGGGTGTATCTGGTCTTTGAAACGAATTCTGGTAAAAGTGAAAAGAAAGCCCAGTACCTCTAGAGCGCACGTATATGTGCAAGGGCCCGTTCGTGTCTAAAGGCTCTAAAATGCTCTCAGTGCCGTGGGAACACCAGCTGAGTCCCCGCAGTTCTCCCCTGGTGCCTGCAGTGCCTGCTCCTGCACAGGACTTCCCTGGGCGAGGCAGGGGCAGCCTTGTCCCAGCAGTGAAAGCTGCAGGTGTCGACTGTGATATTAACTCGATCTCTTGTCTTGTTCCTCTGTGGCCCAAGAAGGTCACAAAAGAAGGCAGAAGACACCAGTGCAAACTGCAGTTTCCCTCCATCCTGTGTAGTGTTGCCACGCATCACTGTGAAAGTTTAGATGGATTTTGACAGAAAATACCGAATGCAGGATCTGATCTCTGTGCTAAGCATTCCTTACTGCAAAGCTTAGTGACCCACTGCGTTTTAATTGGCCTCTTTGTGTTGGCCTAAGTGTGCTGTGTGTCCTGGACTCAGTGCATGTTTTCATTTTAGCATATAATTTAAGCGCTTTGCATACACTTTAGTCACTTTATATTGTGATTTATCCTTTACTTTTTACAGATTTTTGTAAATCCTTGTAAATCCTCCAAACTCTTACCTGGAAAAAACCTCAGCCGCCTTCTTTTTGAGATTTGAAAAATCAGTGGATGCACAATCCGCTCACCTCTCTTGTGTGTAAAGTTTGAGTTTGGTAAATTATATTTATTATTCTGTAGGTCAAGAGCTCCATGAATAATGTGATTTGTATTCTGAGTTTGCATAAACAACTAATACAATTTATAGCTGGAACTCAGTGAATAATCCTCTGAGAAATTACAGATTAAACAAAGATTTATCTTTTGCAGTGGTAAAAATGCAGACTTCATATTTTTTACATTTGTTAAGGTATTGAATCTCCACATAAATTCCACTTAAGATCATCAGTTCACATAACTCTTTCAAGGGATGCAAAAATGTTCAGCCTTATTTGTGTATCTGTCCATCTCCTTTCTGTCTCTTGCCCTTGAAAAATAATCTTCCAAGTACTAACCTAATAGATCTAAGGTCTTCTGTTTCCATAAAATGCAAACATCATCTCTGTCAGAATGGAGCAGGATTTATGCAAGGGGTGTGGGACCCAACACATCTCCTTTCTCACTGTTCCCTCACTGACCAGGACTCCTTCAACAGGCTGCACCAGCCCCATGCATAAATGAGGTTGCCTGGGTCAGTGTAAGGCAGTTTCCGCTTTGGGATATTTCCTTAACTCCTAGGAGCTCCAAGTAATTCAGACCCTTTAATACAGTTCAAGGGTAAGAGTTGGGTGAGGTTCTTGCTTTTGGAACCTTGATTGGTTTCTAAACAGGGACAGTTAACACTTTCTGTTCACAGGGGCCAATAAAATAGTTGGACCAAGAACAGTCATAATAAATGATCATACAGAGACGCATACAAAAAAGGATGCATGTAAATGTAATCTTTTTGTTCTCTGAGGCAGAAAGGTTGCCAGCAGTGTCACATAGGTGGACTTGCATGCACAGAAAGCTTTGTGCTTGGAATTCCTTGTGTGTCAGAAGCTCACAGCTCAAGGACAGGCAGAAAAGTAAGCTGAAGTCCCAACAAGGACGTGTTAGGTTCTTGATGGAAGACCTAGAATGATTAGATGCTCAGATGAGATTACATAAATGCCAGAGGGAAGAGTTAATGTTCTGGATTAAAAAGGGTATTTGGATCCCACCACTGAACCATAAGCTTCATTAAGAATGATGTGTAGTGGCCAAGACAGAGGGATGCAAAAGCAGGAGCTGTGTGGAATACACTTTGATGAATTGACATTGACCATAAACGTAGTTAAAACTGTATACATAAACTGTCCATACATAATGTTTTTATAAATATGAACTGTGTTGTTGTAGTTCATCTACTAAAATGGAAGAAAAAACTTTAAAGCAAACGTTTAATTGTTAAAGGTTTTCTTCCCTAGGAGGATTTGCCATGCACATTCCTAGAATAAATTGTTTTGGTTTTGATAGTCAATGGGTGTTCTCTCTGAAATAAATAACTGGGAAATATAATTAGCGTGAAGCACAGCAAATGCAACATCTAACTGTTGCTCTAAACACAGCCAAGTCCACAGAGGTTGAAGTTCCCTTGATCATGTGTGCTGTGGATTAATCAGCTCTGCTTCTTTTTCTTTTGGAAGGTTTTGCCAAATACGGGGAAAGTGTGCTTTCTACATCTGATGCTGGTAGCTGCGTCTGTGTGGAATAATACATTGTTTCAGCAATGTACCTGGTGTGGGTAGAGCAAGGAGGAGGTTATTTAGGTTAGTCCTTGCTGCATGTCATGTTAGTCATCAACACTTTTTTTTAATTGATATATATATATAAATGGAAAATTGTAAATGGATTCTTCTTTTGTTAAAGGTTTTGTATTCACTTTGCTTGCAACAAAGAACAGAACAGAAACATCTTGAAGCTTTCTCCAAATCTTCACTCATGGAGGACAGAGTATAGTGGTAGATGGAGATAATGTTAAAACTTCATTTTACTATCTAGGGAAAAAAACCATTTAGACTTGCTGTGGTAATAAAAGGACATGCTGGCTACACCTCATGCCTCTGTAAGCATTGTTAGGAGACAGGTGTGTTTTCTTGGTTCTCTAACTGTATCTTTGCTGCAACTCAGAGCAAATCCCAAAGCACTGGTGTCTCTTTTGCAGTTTGTATAAAATTAAACTTGAAATGAAAGCAAAGCTAGTAAAAGGAATCTGCAGAACCATCCCTGTACATACACATGCAGTGGAAAGTTTAAGGTCTGTGCTGCGCTGTAGAAATTGCCACCTCTGAAATGGTCATCTACAAAGCCTCTGTCCCCCAAGTGTGAGCCT
Source organism: Hirundo rustica (assembly GCF_015227805.2). Taxonomy (NCBI): domain Eukaryota; kingdom Metazoa; phylum Chordata; class Aves; order Passeriformes; family Hirundinidae; genus Hirundo; species Hirundo rustica. The sequence continues at coordinate 103,987,945 of NC_053451.1, read as the reverse complement.
TTTATTTGTGGATTTATTTTGTTTTATCATTTCTTCTGTGATTAGTCTTAATTTTTTTTAAGGACAGTTTGAGAGCATACTGGCAAATCCTTTTCATTTTCACTTCAGGCTCCAAAAGAAAACTTTCTGGCTGAAGTTGGTTTAGAAGCAAGCTCTAATTTTTTGTCATGCTTTTGTTTGGGTATCTAGATGTAGAGGTTAATTAATAGTTTGATTAGAGGATTTTTTAAAAATCTTTATTGGCTGCCCCATCTGCAGACAGTCACTTTGCTGTAGAGATCCATGGCCTGCAAAAAGGCCATAGTGGAAGGCAGAGATGGCTGAGGCTTCCTCCAAAATGCCATCCTGTGACCCTTGAGTCAGCTGAAATTAGAGATGTGATGGTGCTGTGAGGAATGGCCTTCAGCAGTGCCCTGAGCTGGTAGCAGCCACAGTGGGATAATCATTCCAACTTCTTCTTCTCAGTGAAGCAAAATGTTGGTGCTGATGTGGGGGCTGTGGGGGTGTCTGACATGTCTGGAGGCAGGACAGCCACCCACCGCAGAGGGGAAGGTGGCTGGGGTTACATGGCCAAAGAGCCTGAGCATGAAGCCAGGAGCTCAGCCCAGTGTGCTCCAGGTTACCTGGGTGCTCACATCTGGGAAGCTCTCTGTTTTCTACAGATATTTGCCAGTACTGGCTCCTGCACCCCTCGGTTTTGAATGTTTAAATGACCTGCACCTGAGGTGCACCACGGTTGATTTTCCTGCCGAACGCTCCATTGAACCTTTGCAGCAGGAAAATGAATGAACGGTAGTGCACCTCAGGTACAGGTCAGCCCCTCGCTCCCCTGAGGGCTGCACAAAGCTACACCAAAGCCCTTCCCACCTGCACACAGGAAAGCAGCTCAGTGCTCCCTTCACCATGGCAGTCTTTGTGCCCTTCAGCTGTCGCTGGGCACTGCAACGCAGCAGTGACATTTGAAAAACCACCGAAGATCACTGTTCAGTGCCACACACCAGCAAAGCCAATTAACTTGAACGGGAAGTGGGGTTTAATGTGCATTTGGGGATTACGAACTAGCTGAAGGTGGGAGAAATAGGTACTTAACAGTTCCCATCTGGTCTGCTCATGCTAAAAATATCTGAATTTCTCATTGAGATGCTAGTATTTCACTAAGCTCTGGTTATCTAATACCTAATAATCAATAGATAACATCAGCAGATGTTGATACATAGATGTGTATTGTGAGTCCAGAAACACTTTTAATTAGAAATTGAATTGTGCTAGACTACACTATACTCATAAATACAGATATAAATGCTAATGTGTGTTAAATCTGGGAGAAAGACACTGTTAAGCACCGTTTAAGCCTCCAGATTCCTTTCTGAGAGATTATGGAAGCACATAAATAAAACATCAGTATAGAGCACACATTGGACACAGTGCTGCTGACTACATCTGTGCACTATAGATCCAAAACTTTTTTTCTTGTTCATTTTGGTAACAAAAATTGTTACCAATAAATGGAATTTCTTTCATTTTGAGGTATATGTTCCTAAAATGAGGCTGTTTGGATTAAATTTACTGTGATGGAGAAACAAATTTATCTGATCCTAAAAAGTTTCCTTTAGATAATTTGGGCAAAATAACTGTGACTTGAGGGTTATTATCTTACAGTGAGGCTTTTTCTTGGGGAAGTCAAAGTAAAGTGAACCAGACAAGCAGTGTCTACAGTATTTATAGCTACTCTCCTTCCAAAAAATTAATTTTCTTTTCAGTATGATAGTACATGTATGATAGGACCTTTTTTCAGACTTGGGTGTGGTAAGCATGGGCTTACTGGTCCTAACAAGGTATTTCCATATTTTCTGTTTTAACACAGTCATTCTGCTAAGTCAGTGAAACTGGTCTGTGCAAGTTTATCAATGCAAAAAATGTAAATACAAGTTGGGACTACTGCTGATTCAGGAGTAAGTGAACGAAAGAAGAAAAGTATTTTGGTCATGGAAAAAAATGTTTAATTTATGGTGTTCATCACTTTGGGGTTCAGGGGTTTGCTTGTTTAGTATAAAATTTCCAGCTAGTGCCACCTTGGCAAACCCTAGAATTTTCAAAGTTAGTTGTGAATTAGAGGGAGTATTTGTGTGTATATTTTTTTATCCTTTCCAAAATGCACAGTGTTTCCTTCTAGAAAGTGTCCAGGCAGGCCATAGAAGGGAAGACCCTGCCTACAGATGCCAAATGGGTCTAGTGGTGTTTGAAAAATACAGCTGTAAATGTTCGTGTGTGTTAAATCTGTGAGAAAGGCACTGTCAAGCACTGGTTAAGCCTCTGGGCTCCTTTCTGCCTGGGGGGTTAGAAGCACATGAATAAAAGATCAGTGTAGAAAACGTGGACACAGTGCTGCTGATTGGTGTGGGCAATGTGGGGGGCTGTCTAGCAGGGACTTGTTCAGTAAACTAAATAAATAACAACATTAGATTAAGTATCTGGTGTTTTCATAAGTAAAAACGCTCTGCTGATGTATCTTGCCATTCTCTGAGTGCTCTTGAGGTGCATCTGCTGTGTCTGCCTGATACTGGAGTCTCCTTGGGGCACTGTTAGGGCTGCGCACACATTTGTACACAATCCCGTGGAGCTGATTAGGTGTCTTTGGGCTCATGCAAAACTGAGAACATATGCCATTTATATTTAAGCAATTCTTTTTCTTCCCCATGCAGTAATTAAATTATTTCTGTTAGTATATGTGATCACAAAATGACCTATATATATTCTATCTATCATTTCAAGGTTATTTGGCCAGTATTTTGGAGCAATTTCACCCTAAATTTAAATAAACATACTAGCAGGATATATTTTGCTACTGCAGTCTTTGTGTAAGTCTGTTTTGCAGCTGAAGTTCTTGATTCAAATGAGTAATTTGAAAATCCAGGGTGGGGAGCAGGAGCATGAGGCAGGTGTCCTAGTTATTTAACCAGAGCGTGCAGTCCCTGACAGCTTCTCTGTTCTATCTGCCAGGCCGCCTCTCAGACAATTAGCCTGGGGTTCTGAAATGTCCCTGTGTTTGGCAACTGTTTGCCTTTAATGACTTCATCCACTTAACATCTTTATAACAACAAATAGATATCCTGGTATTTTAATTAGACATAATGGAAAATGATCCTTTTTCTTTTCTGGTTATATTTGAAATCCAGCCTGGCAAATATAGCAATAAAATTAAGTATCTGAAACTGGGGAAATTCTGATTCTTTGTATTTGGATTTCTGAATGCAATAGAGTAGAGAGCTTTTTTAATTAAAGAAAATATAGAAAAAGATAATTATCAAAAAGGACAACAATCCACCAAATCTTACTGAACCTACCTGCAAAGCTGTTGTGGTGTCTGCATGTTGCCTTTACCTGAAAGCCTCTCAGCTATATAATAATTAAAATTTGGAAAAAGTGCCTTTTGCCAGTAGAAAGTGCCATGCAGGTGCAGTCACATGCAGCTTTGTAACTATTTTCCCCCTCAAAGTACAGTTAATAGTTGTTAACATTTCTTCATTCAGAAATACCCAGAGGGAAATGGTGACAGGTGGAAAACGCCTGTTCATTATTGTCTCAAAGAACAATCCCAAGGGAGACAAAGCAGGTTTTAGGGAGCAAAACGTCGGTTTTATAGATGAAGATAATGTTATTTGAAACAACAGAGTTTGTCCGCAGAACAGTGGGTGTAAGTGCAGTGATGTCTCAGGCTCATCTGGTCCCAGGCATGGCCACCCATTGGCAGAACTGCATCCAAACTGGGAATTTCACTACTGCAGCAGCGTCAGTGTAGGTGACACATACTGTGGCAAAGGTCTGAAAGCGATGGACAATGTCAGGTAGAATGGACAAAGGTCTGAATGTGTTGAATGTGGTCATGCAGGATAACCAAAGGCCTCAGTGTGTGGAGTAGAGCTGGTCTCTGATGCCCAACTGACTTCTGTCAGGATGCCCGACAAGGGCTTTGATATCTGCTGTGTATAAATACATTGTGAAACCAAATACCATGGGGTATTGGAGAGGACAGATGGGAGTGTGGGTTCAATAACAAAGTGGAAAAAATAAAACTGAATAGAGACCTTACCTGCTGACAGTTACTCAGGTGTGAATTTCACGAGAGGAGATGCCCAAGCAGCCTGTTGGTCCTTTAGAAATGTAGTCTCAGCTTTCAATAACCTAATTGTCCTGCTTGAGTACCAATATCCTTGTTTTCTCACCAAAAACAAGGTACGGATTTCAAAAGACAGAGCTTGCCTTGTGTCTCATCAGGGGAGGACGGCCTTCCTCTGTCTTGAGCAACCACCAAGAAGCTTTCACAAGCAGTATGTGGAGCAGAGCCGTGTGTGTGAACATGTTCTGGCAGTGTTTCATCAGTCTGAATAGGTTTGCCTTGCCCATAAAAAAGGGTTGAAGCAGTGATTAATATGTCATACTTCTGTGAATATTTATTTTCAAGTAACATGGAGGTATTGAAGGTATCCGGCAGCATTAGCTGTTACATTTTAGCTGCAGGTCTGCTGCTGACATTCAGACTGGTTTTACGTTATGGTCTTTATCTTTAGAAATGCTCATTGTAACAAAGTCCCAGATGAACAGCTGGCCCTCTTCAATCAAAAAATGAGGTACAATCTCAAGGAATTAGCCCAGTGCCTAAGTGCATGCTTTTGAAAGTGGGGACTCTGTGCAAAGGAGAATTTCGGAGGGCTGGGAGATAGAGTAAGAAGTAGCAGCAATGTGTAGATGTGCGTTTCCTGAGAGTAAAATCTTTGATGTTATTATTTGAGCAGTTTCCTTATTCCTCTGCAAGTCTGGGAATAAACGTTTATTAGGAAATTTTCTGCCAGTATCCCCTTGTATTCATTACCCTGCTTGGCAGAAGAACAACCAGCCTGCATTTACATCCCGACTCTTAAACACGTTGTTAGCTGTGCCTCTCTAAGTGAGGGATCAGAGGCTTAGCTGTAAATATGAGGAAGGCTCAGGATAAAGCTGCGTATACAGACTTAACCCGAGGTCACAGCTCAGTGAGAGCGATTTTGCCCTGGGGTTTTGCTGCTCTTTCAGACCTTCTCCTGCCCTCTGCTGGCAATTCCCTGTTACGGGACAGGGCTAGGGACAGGGATGCCATTACAGCAAACCCGGGATGGAGTCACCTGTGCCAGCTTGCTGCTTGCAGTCTGCTGTGCCGAATGGAATTTGAATTCCTGTCATTAATGAAATTCCTTGCCACAGGTAACTCCTGTGCCCACTGCATTTATAGTGTTACATGAATGTTATATGAAGTTGCATAAAGTACAGTAGTTTTGGCCTTTGAAAAGCATCCCAAGGTACAAGCTATCACCCAGCGATCAGTTATTCTGTCCTTCAAAACTATATTTCCTTTCTGAAGGCAAGCGAGTTTCTGACTTTTGGCAGGCATGCTGATTTGCAAAGTCAAGTACTTGAGTTAAGAAATGCCAGCTTTGGGGATGCCTGTGCTATTTTAGTGCTACTCTTGCCATCTTGTGTTTGATGCCTGTATGTATTAGAATGCAGTTTTCCTTCACAGTTTTTTTTGGTTTTTTTCCTCCATGTTGGTGTATTGCATATGTAATGAATAGTAATTCCATGGTTTTGTAGTTTCACCTGTGATATAGCCAAGTGTGGAGTGCTGTTCTCCAGACAGCCTTCTTCAGGTATAACTGTGACTGCTTTTCAGTCTCAGAAAGGAATGAAGCAAGAAGCACAACTAACTTTGAACTTGGTTCAACTCTTATGCACTGAATGAATAAGCAAAGGGATCTAAAAAGAAAAAATGTAATGTATATATAAGAGCAGTCAAAATAGAGTGTACAGACTTTTCATTTGGATACCTTCTCATTTCTTAAATATATGACATTACAGACTTGATAATATTTTAGTATTTTCTGAATTGGGTTAAGATATTCAAATGCTTGAGAAAGCCAACCTGAAAAATTGTGCATCAAACGTGGATAGCAATGGGGTTGTGAGCAAGGCTTTTAGATTAACTTCTACCAATTGTGTTTGTGAAGCAATCAAAGTAGAGATGAGTTATCTGTGATTTTATTGATAGGCCTAATGGGATGCATTTTTGCTGGTGGGTTTCTGAGATACTTACTGCAAGCCAGGAGAATTACGAGAATCAGAGCAGGATTTTGTGAATGTAGTTCATGGACATGAAGTCTCTTGCTGTTCCTCTCCATTCCTCCATTTATCCCCATTCTAGTTTCTGTACTTCAGGTTGCACCTCTACATCTGAGTTACATCCTTTGCCACAGAAGACCTTAACTCGTGCCTCTGCTTGTTTCTTTCCCTTTCTCCAGCTTCCTTGTTCCCAAGCTCAGTCTTCCACCTTTGGGCTCTTGATCCATCTGAATTTCACATCCCTCTGCTGCTTCTAGCCTGAGTTGTAGGTTTTATGTTTGTTTGACTTTAAGACCATTGAAAAACTTGCCATTGGAGCTGTAATAAACCTATGCTGACAACAGGATTCACTTTCTTGGCTACTTATTGCAGGCCTCTTTGAAGCAGTTACAAACTTTTGCCATGGTTGCTTTACTGAGCTGCCACCTCTTGTCTCCTCCTTCCTTGTCAAATCTGGAAATAAATGTCAGCCAAGTGAGCAAACACGTGGAGCAATGGAAGTAGGATGAGTCTTTGGTAATAAATAAATATGTATTTGACCCACAAATTGAGTTGTAATTAACCAGCTGGGAGCTATAATCACATTTTCCCAGGGGTCTGGCTGCCTTCAGGTAGTCTCAGTCTGTGTGAGCTGTGGAGGATTAGAGGTGGTCTTTGAAGGTGCTGCTTGGGGAGAAAGCAAGCTGATATTGTAGTGGGGGACAGCTGAGACCCTACCTTTGTCACCAGGGGCCACTAAGGCTGGCTTTCAGCCTTCCTACAGAACTGTGCATTTTATAGAAAGGTACTTCCTATGCAAAATCCTTGCTCCCACAGACAGGATGCCTTTGGAAAGGAACCCACAAGTGTGACTTTTCAGGAAGGTAGTTGGGGTTACAGTCTGTGTAATTTTTCCATTTGTATTTATCTGATAAAATTAATAAGTGCGGTTCTCAGAGCAAAAGGAAGGGGACTTAATTAGAATTCAGTGACTCAGTAGGGAGCCCAGATAATGATTGCAAATGATGTAAACTGTGCTGTGAGATACCTTGCCTGTTTGCACTGCAGCGCTGCTCAGACCTCAGGAGATCCTGAGAAGGGAGGGAAGGGAGGGCACTGGAGGCCCTGTCAGCTGTTCTAAGAGGGTGCCATCCCCTGCATGGTCTGTCAAGGCACTCGGTGCTGCCCTTGCCCCTGCTGCTGAAAAGGTCCATCTAAGGTCCCTTTGGTGCTTGTTCCAGGGCGGGCAGGTGACCCCGAGGCACCTGGTGTGTCACACTGCCTTTCTGCCTCCTTAAACTGGGCTTTTCAGCTGCTCATGCCATGCAAAGAACTGCGGTGTCTGGATCCAGGTACAAAGCATTCTTAGGCAACCTCCTCCCCGACAAGCATCCTGCTTTCAGATACTGACTGCAGGAGGAAACAAAGTGTTTCCTGCGTGGCAAAGAGGGCAGGAGAGCTGCTGCTTCCATGGCCTCATCCAGCAGTAATTGCTGGTTGTTGAAACGAGCTAGAGCTGAGCGAGCAAGGGAACTGGGAGGCTGTGGTAAGCCGTAAATATGAAGGCTGGGACTCCGTGTAGCTGCTTACTGCTTTTCGGAGCTACCTTTTTCTTTCTAGCCAAAAAATTTAAAATGAGCTTCTTAACAAAGATAAATGCACGTTAGTCACATCCTTACGGTTCTTCCCGGGGAAGTTTCAAGTTTTGGAGCAAGCAGTAGCAGCATGCTTGTTTGCTCCGAGGAGTCCTCACTTGCACTGAGGAGCCGTGTGTGGAGGTCAGCTGTAGGTGCGAGGCTGCGCTCAAGAGGTACCCAAACCTACCCAAATCCCAGCTCATTAACCGGCCCTCCTACGAGAGCAAAATTGGTTTTGTTATTGCACTTGTTAAATGCAGTAGTTAGGATTTCTTCTTGATGGATTCTTTTAATTTCTTTTGGATCCTTCTTTAGTTTTGCTAACAGCTTTTTAAGGTTTGTATTTTTTTTTTTCCCTCCCTCTGTCTTCAGCTATTGATGGATTTCTAAAAACTGATGAAAGACAAAGACTGGCAAAGGAAAGAAGAGAAGAAAGGGAGAAATACCTTGGTAAGTTGGCTGGAGGTGTATGTATTATTTATAGATATGTTTTAATAGGCTTAACTAACTAACGTAGTATTTTTTGTGTTCTGAATTTTAAATCTTGTCATTCAGTCTGCTCCTAGTCTTTATCACTTCTTTTAATTTAAATTATAAAAAATAATCTTTCTGGATTTTGAGTCAAATATTTAATATTTTATATTTACAGATTGTCTTCCTTTGATTTGTGTGCCTTTAAGTATACGTTTATGTTCAAGATACTGCTGTTATAATCCTGGTTTGTGAGAATGCCAAATAAACCTTGAATAATACTCAGAATAATCTGTAGAATGATTCGGTAAAGCAACCTCAATTTTAACCTGTCTGGTTTTAGCCATATCGAAATATACAATAGAGTTATTAAGTACAGCATTAAAGTGTGTACTTTTTTGTAAGTTGTAAAAGGGTTAATCTTTCAGGAGAATGATAAAAAGCATTATTCAGTTCCTGAATAACATAAGGAATGATTTCAGATTTTGTTAAAACAGTCAGATATTTTTAATCTATTAATATAACCAGAGAAATGTTGAGAGAATTGTAAAATAGATATGTAAAAAGTATAAATATATATTTAAGGGAAGCATGTGTATACACCTGTATATTAAAATATATATATGTGTGTGTGTGTGTATACATATATATACACATAAATGAATTTTTTTCAACATTGATTTGGAGTTCCTATCTCTCTGTATGTAAAAATCTGTTAAACAGTTAATTTCACCTTTCCTCATTGTAAAGACAAGAAAGGTCAGTAGCTCTGTTTCTAGAGATTACCTGACAATACCTAGCAGAAGGAATTGCCAGTGTCTTATGTTTTTTGTAAAATTTAGGATAAGCATATATTTTGAGGAAATGTCAACTAAACAAGTATGGGCACCTGCCAAAAGAATCATAGGAAAATACTGTTTTCTTGCATTAAATAAACAAACTGTTGGCTGTTTCTTTGCAAAGTCTGGGGCTTGAGACCAGTGACTTGACATTTTTCATTACCATGGGCTTGGTCAGCGCGATTCCTTTTGGTAGTTCTGGAGAAAATCTGCTGCTCTTTAGTACTTAATCTTGCCCAAGCTTCTGTCTGTCTGGGACTTGCTTCTCTTCCAGGTATGCTCAGTGTAGGCTATCTCTTTGTTACTCCTGACTATCCCTTCTTTTCTGGTTCCCAAGAGAGTGCTATGATGATTAGATTGGACAGGACTTGCAGTAGAAGAGATGAGAAGGAAACTGAAACCTGGAGATTTTGGGAGTGGCCCAGGGGGTTTGGAAGGTTGTGTCTGCAATTTTCTCATAGACATCATATATGCCTCCTTGAAATGTATTTCTTTAGGGTAATCTGTAATGGTGCGCTTTGGATTTTGGTCATGGTTTGACTGTGAGAATTTTCTTTTGGAAGGTCAGAAAAAGGCAGCATGTTCCCCCCAAGGTCAGATTTTTAAGCGGTCAGCAGAGGTACTATGTAGCAATATAAAGTAACTTTTTCACCCAAGCCAAAACTCGTTAGTCAGTGGTTCAGCATCCCTAAATTAGCTAATAAGAATTGTATGTGTGTCCATGATAACAGAATTGTTTACTTCTCTGTCCAGAATCAGTCCCAGGTTTTACCTTCCTACTCAGAAGGTAATCTTAGCACAATCTCTGGACACTTCACTTTATTTTTGGTTTTTGTAAGCTCCAGCATGCTTTTTCTCACCTGATGTGACTAGCAGTTGGAACAATTAATGCCTGGTCACTTTTTTTCCACTGTCTCTGAGGTAACTTTTTCTGTTGATGAGTCTGAATTTCATGCATTTAATCCAGGTTCGCTGCATCACTGACACTCCCCTCATACTGCCCTGTCTTGAGTGGGGAGGTTGAGTGGATTTTCAGAAGACAAAAGGGGAACAGTTAGAGCTGTGTTTCTAACAAGAATAAGCTAGAAGGTGTTCTGGAAAGCAGGCTGGATTTGAGGAAGAAGTATTGTAGAAGGACTCTATTCAAGGGAAAGAAATGGAGCGTTGGAAAGGGTTCTGGGTGTTGGGCGGACTCTGGCTTCCCCCCGAGGGAGTGAGGATGGAGTGGGGCTAAGAGGGACTGAAAGCCACAGCTGTGGTTAAAGAGCCTGGGGGCAGGAGCTGAGGGGAAAAGGCTGATCTGAGAAGAGGCATTTGGGATGGCTGGGCAAGAGCCTAGGAATGATGGGAAGATAATATGAGAGAGTTAGAAGGGTGATGATGTGCTGCACAAGGAAACAGGAACTGAAGAAATACAGGCTGAGTAAGTGAGCAGGAAGAAGGACTAGCTCTTGTACAGTGTTAATTCTGGCTTTCTCTGACTTTCAAGTTCTTAGCCTGGCAATATTCCTTCTTTGGCTGTGTGTTGGTACGTGACACTACAGGCTTGTGTGTATATAGGCATGCTTACTGAACTCCTCTGTCCTGCCTTTTTATGAAATACACTTGCATGGGAAATGGATTTTTTCTCTCAATTTGCCACATTAACTCCTGCTACTTGCTCTCCTATGTACACCTGAAGCCACAGTCCAGTATATGTTGTTGCAGTCTGAGTTTCTGAAACATCAGGGTAATGTCCCATGAAGATTATTGCTCCAGCTGGGATAAACAGCAGGGCAAAACCTCAGTAACAGAAGTAATTTCTTTTTCATGTGAAGAGGCAGAAGTGGGTAAAGATGTAGCACCAAATCATGAGCTGAAAGATTTATTTTCAAAATTTTCTAAGAAAACTTAGCATGTGTTGTTTACGTGTGTCTACTTTAAAGGCAGCTCCATAACAAGAAGCACAGTTTTAAAGAAGTCCCAAGGGCTTTTGCTTCAGCATATACAGCTGATTTCCTTCAAAGCTTGCTAGGAACAGTATATCTGAAAAAATAATTTTTTTTTAAGCTTCAGAGGGACTTGAAACATTAAAAAAAAATTTGCTAAACTGTTCTGTACACTGTTTTTACATAAACAAGGGATACAAACTGGCACCTTGTATACAAGAGCTTCCCTATTTACTGAGCAAATTGCTCAGATTTACTAATCATTTCAGCACTTATGTGCACTATATTTTTAATCTCAGTGGACAAAACCCCTGTGTGCTTGTATTTGTTGTTTTACACTATTGTTTCACGTTATCAAACAATTTTAAAATAGAAGAAAATTTGGATGAAGTGAAATGTGCCTTTTTCTCTGCACAAGCTGCTAGGGAGCAGCAGATACTGGAGAAGGAGAGAAGAGCAAAACTCCAGTATGAAAAGCAAATGGAGGAGCGATGGAGAAGACTGGAGGAACAGAGGCAGAGAGAGGAGCAGAAGAGAGCGGCTGTTGAAGAAAAGCGGAGACAAAAGCTTAAAGAGGAGGAGGTGAGGTCCACTGGGAGATGTATGGCAGCATTGAACATGGCTGAATATTGACATCATTAAATGATTGGGGGTGGGGCTAGGACTGGAAATGTGAGCAATTACTGCAGGAACTGCAAACCACATCACCACAGCTATGAGTAGGCTACCACTACACATGAAAAACACTTTCCAAAACAATTTTTTAAATTTTTTGTCTGATCTCCTGGAATAGTTATCTACTGTTGCTAACATATCTGGGACTATGATTGTCAAATATACAGCATCAGCTTTCTGGAAGGAAGTCTTTAAAGATGAGCTTTTCCAAAAAGGGAAAGATTTTTCTTACTGTTCTGTTTACTGTCTATGAAACAGAAGTAATGTTTGTGAAAATATGTTCTTCCATTTTTCCTTGGTGACAGAAACTCAGAAATTTGTACTTAAGCAGTGTAGAATCTAGGTTGTTTTCAAATTCTAACATAAAACAGAATCACATCTTTTTAAGCTCTTCCTCTCTTTTATGCTCCCTGCTGAGATCATTTAAGGTTCTTTTTTTTTGCTCTAGTGAGTCCAATTTCTGGTACAGCTCTCTGAATTCAGGGTGTGTGTGTATATCTCTGCATGACATTGCGTAGAGAACACTAACACTGCTACCCGCAACTGATAAAGAATTCATGACTTTGGAAAAGGGGGCAGTGGTTTAAAAAAAAAATAAAATTTCCCCAGTTCATAGCCTAAAAAAGCTTTAGAAATTCACAGTTCTTAACCTTCTTTCTTCTGCCCCATGTCTCTTCATCAAAATAACTTTCTAAAACAGGTAAAACACTTCTGCATGACTTCAGAATAACATATATCAGTTCATTAAATTTTTTGCTTGATTTTTCACTTTACTTGAAGAGAAGATTGTATCCTGTCATTCAACTTTAGCATACTCATTGTGGCTTCAATGTAATGGCTGAGAATTAATTTAAAAATATTTCATCATGTGGTTTGTTTCAAATTCTTTTAAGAAAAATGTGAAAAAGCAGAAACAAAGGGTAGAAGGTCTCTCTCATGTGGTAACAGCATTGAAGTCACGTGCTCTTTCCCCAGAATTTCCTGCTGTAATAACCTTTTGCAGCTAAGCAAAATAGATTCCGTTTCTGTGGGTTGTAAGGGGAAGGGACAAGTACAAAAATGTCCAAAACCCCATCCTCAAAATTTTCAGCAGAGCAGGACAGAAAGGGGGAGAGGTGTAGGAAGAGCGAGTATCTGCCGGCTTTCCCTGTGTCACGCTTTGCCTTTGCTGAAGAAATGAGGGCAGGGTTGTTGGATGTGAGAGGCTGTGACAGGTCAGACCCAAAGCGTCTGTTTAGTGGGGGCCGACCCCATCTCCTGTAGCGGCCTCCTGCACTTCCCCAGAGATGGGTTAAGAGGCTGAGCACGCTGTGATGTTTTCCCAAGCATCAGCAAGCCTCTTCCAGCTCCCCGAGACATTGCACATGTGAGGGCAGACTTCAGCAATGGTGAGGGAGAGGCTGCTTCCAAGAGTCTGGTCATAATGTGACTACCACTCCTAGCTCTGCTCACCAGGCCAGTCCTTTATGCCTAAAGTGTCCAAAGACTTTTTTGGAAGCTGAAGCAGGCCTGGGTCTGGATTCTTTCCCTTTCCTTTCTCCCTGCTCCTCCCCCAGGCTGAGGAGCCTGAGGGAAGGCTATGTGGGCAGTAGGACAGGAGAGGATGCTTGCTTGTTTGGGGATGGATGAAACCTGTGGGAGGAAAAGGTCCAGGAGCCTCTGAAGAAGAGGAGGGGGCACAGGGGAATAATCTATAGAACAGGGGAGGGTGAGAGAAGGAGGAAAGTGGGAATAGGAGACATCATCCTAGCTTCCCTTCACAGTTTCTTGTCCCTCATTTCTCAAATTCTGTTTGAATTCTACTACAGGATCTGCCAGTTTGGCCCCACCTTCCCTGGCCCTTGATCTTGTGATGAATCCCTCAAACTCTGTGTGCCTAGTAGCAGTGGAGGTCTGAGTAAGGATGGTGATGAGCTTGCAGTTCCCTGGACATTGCAAGTTACTCACTTCTTGTGAGTAATTTTGGCCATTTAAGACCATCTTTACAGGAAGAGCTTTGAACATGTATTTCCCCACCTGAGGTGTGTTGGTGTGTGTGCCCTGGCCACTGAGCCACTGTGTACTGCAGCATGTTCTCAGTGGTTCTCCTTTTAACAGCACTTTACACTGGCTGGGTACTGGAGTACCCATTTTACTTGCTCATCAGGTGTCTGAAATGACAAGAAGAGAGATTTTCTTCCTTGCTCTCTGCCTTACTGGTTGTCCTTTATATTTTTGCCGAATTATTTTTTCCGTGCTTTTTAACAGAGCAGAGAGTAGTGCACATTCCTGATAGGAAGAGGTTATATAAATCTCTTTCTACAAAATAATGTTGTTGCATCTGAAAGAGTCTGAGAGGAACAGATGATCTTAACAAACTGGTGGGGACTTGTTGGCTCCTATATCAGAGCATCCATTCCTTGACTGTTTTGCTTGCAAAGGATTTCTTAAGGAAGTGGCTAAAATTTGATTTCTTTTCTTACTTTTCCCTCTCTACAATGCCAAATAAGAGATGGTAGTTTTAAAGTCTCTCTTGGTAGGAATTGAGGTATTCTGTCAGAGTTTTTTAGGATAGCTGGAGCTTGTTGCAGAGAACAGTAGAAGTGTCAGATTGTTCAGGAGGAACTGGATAAATAATGTTTAGAAATTATTCTGTCTACATTGGCCACATCTTTCTTGTCTGCAGAGGTCTTCAGTATCACTGCCCTTCCCTTTGTATTACTTTTAAAGCTGCCCACTTATTTTAGTAAAAGCAGTCCTTGAGCCTTGAGGAAAGCAGTGTGTGGTTCTACAGAAGTGATTTTGAAGTTTCTTTTAACAGAGAACTGGATAAAAGTAAAGCTAGTCATTTTTCAGTCAAAATAATTTTTTCCTCTTTTCCTATCTTGAACTTCCATGTGACTTGGGAGTACCTTGTAAATAGATGTCTAGCTGAACACAGATTATTGGGAAGAGATTGTTTTGGTGCATGTGCACTGTTTTGTTCCATTTGTAAAAAGTATGTGCTTAGACACAAGAGAGTGAAAAGCTCTCAAGATACTGTAGCTTTAATTATTTACTGTACACCACTCCAAAGATGAAGCCAACTGATAATGTCAGGAACCAGTGAGCTACTTACTTACAGTACTGTATAGAAAGTGAGGAGGAAGAGATGATTTGGGGCTCTTTCAGATGTTTGTCTTGCAGATATAAGGAGATTGGTTTAGAATTTTTTTTGCACAAATTATTTTAAGTCATAATACTTGAAACATTATTTTTTTCTTTCTTGCCACATCTGTGTTATATTTTACACAGAGAAAAGGAAAGAACTTAGTTGTGAGAAAACAAGTAATTTGAGTTTTGAGGGGTGGATTTTTGTTTTTAATTCAGACAGCACAAGTGCTTATTCTATTGCTCACGCTGAGGAAAACTTGCATGAGTAACTGGCTTTTGCAAAATAATGTATATTTTAGATGCTAGCAGTAGATGGCTCTCTTATGATTTTATTCATTCTTAGTTTAACCTACATGCAGTGCTTGTGCTTTATATGGTTTTTTTGTGCAAAAACTCACTATGTCCTGAGAGCAGACACTGTTTCCTCTATCTGTAGCTGTTAGAGTTCCCAAATGAGATCATATGCACAGAATGATATGTTTTCAGGAAGGTGCTTCATCTACAACACAGGCTGGGAGGGTTTTCCTCATCGTTTGCTGATGAAGGAAAGCTCTGTCTTGTGATTTAGTTTTTGTCATGGAACAAATTATTAGTGTATGAATTGTTTATGTTATGCATGCTTATGTCTTACTATTTTCTTTGGCTTTTTAGTTTTGTGCCAACTTAAAATGTTTTTTAATAACTATCCTTTCTTTGTGGAAAGCAGCCTTCATATTGTCCTTTATCTAACCTATATCTGCAGAGGTTTTGTGAGTTTTAATAATTATATTCTGTAGGGCTCTAGTGAAAGGCTCTTTGCAGATGAAAAGGAATCATCTTCTCCAAATAATGTAACTGAAGATGTCAAACTCAGATTGTAGGTAGCATGGGCTTTCAAATGTGTATGAAATGTCATTTAATTTCTTTAATCTGTTTCAGCATGCATTTTATTCTTGAAACAATACTTTGATAGTAGCTGGTATAAGTTTATTCTGTGATTTGCAAACTACAGAATATTGCTTACTCCAAGCATAGTTTAAAACCCCCAAACAAGACAGCAAACAGAAATAATTGAAACATGACTGTTTTAATCTTAGGTTTTTTGATTAATTAATAACAATATTCATTAGAAATGTGGAGGGGGGAGGAAAAAGGTTCTGTGTAAGAATATGCTTTAATGAGAAAGATAGGAGAGGGTAATTTTCCTTGGTAAAGAGTGTGGGTAGAAAGATAGATTGGGGCAAGCTGCAGAGTAGAAGAAAGTGGTGAAAAGAAGCACACTGCAGAGAACTGGTGATGAAATCCGTGAGGTTTGGAAAGACTAAGAAAAGGGACTCAAACAGAATTAAGTTAGAGAGCTGGGAAGCTGAAAAAGCACAAACTTGTAATGCAAAGCCTGCACAGACAGGATTTAAATGTGAAGCTTGTATCATCAAGTACTAAGAGAAGAAAGAAAGACTAGCAAACTGAAGGAGAGAGGACTGAGTTTAGATTCCAGAGAGTGGAAGATTGTTTCCTTTTCACAGGCAGGGTGTGTGCAAGAAGCAAATGGGCTCTTCGGGGCTGGGGGGTGTTTCTTGCAGAAGAGGCTGCTCTTGAACCTTGTGATGCTTCGTTCATTTGCTCTGTAGGGAGAAGGAAAGAGGCAGAGCTCTCATTTTCATGCCTGCCTGGACACTGATGGCACTGAGTAGACAGAGGAGGGGGATGAAGGGGGGGAGGGAGGGCAGGGAAGCAGCTGCCTGCTCTCAGTGGTCTTTGAATGATGTTACCTGATAGACCGGGAGCTCACAACACGACGGGAACATCATCTTCCTGGAGACAGCAGCAGAAATTCTAACAGCAGGGCGGGTCACCTGGCCAAAAGGTAACAGGGACAGGAGAGCTGGGAATGATAGAGGATGCAAGAATTTCCTTTGTTCTCTCCTTGTATAGGGGGTAATAGAATATTTTGTAGTACAAGTTGATTTGTAATAAAATTAGAAGAGAGTTTAAAGATTAAAAGGTAATGTCTTGCTGTTGATAATGATGGATAACTGGTAGCTGGGTTGGATGAGGTGGAAAAAATGAGCTCAGAAATAAATTACTGCAAGTCATGGTGGTAGAAGAGATTCTTCAAAGATGTGGAAGAGGCATAAGTATATTGTAGATTACTGCAAGATGATGAGGGGACATCTGGCAATGTAGAAAGTCAATGACCAGGGTCAGAAGCCCAGGAAGGTTAGAGAGTTTACAGGTACATGTATAAAAGTATGGAGATTACTGGAGGTGCCTGGTGTTAGGGTCTGATGTGCTGAAGGAGCTCCATCAGAGACAACTGGCTCAGCACCAGTGCAGAGCCTGAAGGAAACACACTTGAACAAAGACTGAAATTTTTTGGTAAAATAGCTCAGGAAAGCCACACCAAAGGCATTTATCAGTGAGAGAAAGTAATCTGGCCAAGAGTTGAGTGAAGGTTTTGCCACACAATTGATCTGAGCTGCCAAAAGATATTGGAGATAGAGTAGGGGATTGATAAAAATCAAAATGTGTATGATGTAATCACAGAAGCCTGCAAGATCCAGTTTGAAGTGGATAAGAGTAGGAGTTTTATACTAGACCAAAAGGACATAGCAAAGGTAATAAGGAATAGCACCAAAAATACTAATAGGATCAAAGGGCTGAAACTCACTGGGGCAGGAGCTGCAGGCAGCAAGGATAAACTTATCTTTCACAGTAGGGGTTGGGCTGCTGAAATGTGAGGGTGAGGAGGTTGCCAGATGCGAATGAGGTACTTGGAGGAGGAGAGGAAGAGGCTGTTAGATGATGGAATTGTGGGTGGGGAAGAGCCACATTTTATCTGCTTGAAAGGAGGAAAAGAAAAGGTGCAGGGACCATTGCCACAACAATAAATCACTGAGAAGCTAGCAGAGGGAGGAGGTTGGAATGAAACTCAGTGGAGGTCTTTGAGAGTCAAGAGGTGATGGAGAGGGAATAAAGTGACCATATTTAGCTGTAAGTTAAAGGCAGAGCAAGGTTTGGGGAGAGAAAAAAATAATTTTACTCTTCCTCCTGTTAAAATCTAACTTATCGAGAAGAACATGAGGGTGGTGGGGGGGGCAGGGAAGTAAATCTTAGAGCAGTATGATGTAAGCATGCACTAAAATAAATACACAGAGGAGAAAAGAAATCAGAAGGTCTTAAATGCCTAGACTTAAGGAACATAACAGAAGAAAGGAGGGAGTTTTTGTAAAAATAAATAAATAAGTAGAGCATCCTGCAAAGTAACCTACTTTGGGTATGGAGTGATCATTTATCTGAGTGACTAGGTGGAGCCACTGGCATTGCAGCAATTTAACTGTGCTCAGAAAGGGATGGGAAAGAATCCTGATGTCTGCATAGACAAGAAGGAGTTAATGCTTGTCGAGCATTATTCTTATACAAATTAAGTCCAGAGCACAGCAGCAGCCTCACCAGCAGGAGCAGATGCTAGGCAGTGATGCAACCTGTGTTATTTACTTAGGCCTCTGTAGTGACCTCAGTGCCTTGCAGACAAAGGATACGCTATCTGGAGGTAGGTAGCATGCTGATACCTTCTTTATTCAGTTCTTTTTCTTTTATTGTGAGCAAGCTCCTGGAATCATCTTGTGTGGAGCAACAGGGGGACTGTATATTTTTAGCATGGTTTTGGAAGGCGGGTGAAAGAAGCCCCCAAACAACTGACTGAGATTTTTGTCTGGGTTTGTACCAAAATTACCAGGAACGTTTAGAAGCCATGATGCGCCGGTCCCTCGAACGCAGCCAGCAGCTGGAACAGAAGCAGAAGCGATGGTCGTGGGGAGGAGCACTGGCTGCAGGCTCAGGAGGCAGAGATGGTAAGTGAAACAGGCTGCCTGCATTGCAGATCTGAAGTGCAAAATGCATGAGATTGTGGAGATAGTAAGTATGATGGGTTTATAGTTAGGGTGGTACCGTAGGGGCTACTGCCTTGGGGCGTGAATAAGTGCTTTGTAATTGCTTGCCAGGCTTCCTGTCCTTAATACTTTCTGTGGAGACAGGTTCCTCCTAACTTTAGGAATGCAGATAATTTTAATAGAGTAACCAGCATCTGTCTGGAGGATGCTAAACGCTAAAATTAAAATTGATGCACTGTCTCCCTTATTAGCTTCTTCCACATTGTCTTCCCACGCACACAGTTAGCAAATTCAATATTCACCGAAGGACTGAATGCTGTCTAAGGCTTGCAAAAGATGATGTGTTTTTGTTTGGTGCTTCTAAAAACCTGATGTGAATTTCTAGATGACTATGCAGCATGTGCAGTTTAAAATAGTTTGGGTTTTTTCCCCACGTACATTCTGTTACTGCTATTTTTGCTTTGGCTTCAAAGGAAATTAGAGGAAATTCTTTTTATTACATAATGAGTCACGTGCTGCTTTTATATTTCAGAAAGATACATGTTTTCTCTTTTAAATCATACAGTTTATTTGAACTTGTCAGGTTTGAATAAAGTGATGTTACAAGGAAAAACATCCATGTTTGGGTGTTGATGAAATATAACAATGTGTAAGTATACTTAACTTTAAAAAAACAAACTCTATTTCACATCATAGTTTTCATGGTACATCATTAGAAAAGCCAGGAGGTTAAATATATATAATAATGAAAAGAAGTCTCTTACACTTTGAGATAGAAACTGGTTTTCTTTGTGATGCAGTTTGTGCTTAATTCCAGCTCCCCCAACTTATTCAGTAATTTCTTTCACCTCTTTTTGCTCTGATTTCTCTGCTGTGTAGGTGAATCAGAAAATACCCCACCCCCTGTTCTAGGTTTAGCTGCCAACACCCTTCCTCCAGACCCTGTGACCTCTACAGCTCCTGCTGATTCCTTCAATGGTATTTCAGAGAATCACAGTACCATCGTGTCTCGTTTATAACTCTTCTAATCACTGTAATCCATCCACTGATCTTGTTCTTCCTAACCACTCTTTTCTTATCATTTCAGTCTGGTACTCTACGGCATGACCCTTAGTGATGTAGACCAGTGTCTTTTAATTTCCTTTTAATTTTGCCATGGTGGAGCAGTGCATGCCTCTCATTCCAGCACAGTAGAGGCATTTCATGGTTTTCTCAGTAACTGCAGACTTCTACTGCTCAGATTCTCATCTTTGTTAATTCTGTGGGTGCTCTGTGTGTGTGTATAATTAATTACACATGTATTTGACAGTTCTAATGGACGTGCACAGGTGCTGTTGAGAAAAAAATCAGTTGCACAGTAAGAAAATGTGTTATGAAGACCATGTTTCATCAAAACAGCCCTCTTTTTGAAGGGCCTTCTTCTGTGATATTTTAGGAACAAATAAATTTGGTATAAACAGGCATCTTATGTTTTCAGCCTCCTGAAATGAATTTTGGCCAAGCTGGTATTTGTAACAAAGTGGTTGACTTTGTTTAATCAATTGTGTTTTATATTGTTCAGTTATCTTTTTTCTGCTGGGTTTTATTTGTGGTTCGTTGGTGTTTTTTAAATATTCCCATAAAAGGGCTCTGAAGTAGATGAGTGCTCCAAAATTACAAATGAATTGCATGTAGGATTTCTAATCTTGATTGCAAATGCACTTGGCATTTTGAAACAAAAACACAGCCTGTGCTTTTGAGAAATAGTTTCCTTCTCTCCCTCAAAGGAGGAGTTAAGCTTGGCTGTTACTCCTGCAGAACTCACAGTAAATGTTGTTCTGCCTGTGATCTCACAGAACTATTACTTTTGTGCAAACAGATTCAATTTTTTTACTGATTGTTGTTCATGTGCAAAGAATATTTGCCTGTGCAACTGATGTTTTGCAGCATACCAGCATTATATGTGCTTTTTAAAAAAAGCAAATGTAGTGAATTGCATTGTTTACTGTAGTAATGGAGGCAGATTGGAAGTATTGATTAGTATTGGAAGCCCCACTAAGGCAATGATTTGATGGACTAATAGGGAAGGCAGTAACTGAGAAGGTGCAGAGTTTGGGCCATGTACATTTCTCTGGCTGAAAATATTTTTGATTTTGAAAGAAATAAAATTCAAATGTAAAGCATCTTTTAGTGCTTTTAGCTTCTGAGTATCAGATAGTGATCATCATGTACTAGTACTCTGTAGTAATACCTGAGTAATATTTCTCTTTCGTTTAGTTGAATAAATGCCAAGGTAGGAAATGGGTATTGTGCTCAAACAGACTTTATCAAATGGTATTTCAGAAGAAAAATGTACTAAAAAACTGAGCTGTCTCTTTTTTTTTTTAAATTCTTCTCAGGCACAAAAAGATAAAGCCAAATGGCTGATGCCAGCTCAGTCATTAAAACAGTGAGGTCTCATGCAGATGCACAAATGTTGGTTATTTCATTTTCTTATTAGAGTAATACCTGATGTGAACCCCAGTTCTTGCAGACTGAAGGTAGAGGGGAGGGGGATGAGGATGAGTTCGGAGCTGTCATGTGTGCAGTTTGTTTTCTTTGGGTAACTTTATGCTTGTGCTGGTATTGAGTGTCTTGTATCAGAATAGCTTCACTCATTCGGACCTGATATATAATTATTTATCAGTGTCAGTGTAAAAACCAGGCTGTAGTGAAACTGGAACGTTAAATTCACAAGCAGAACAGCTGCATACCAAAGCATGTGTCGTGGGGTGCTGGTCCTCAGCAGTCAGAAAGAGCTCCTCTCGTGCCAGTTCAGTGCTATGATCAGTGCAAGGGCCAAGAGTACAGATGCAAGGTTAACTTTTGGAGTTTATCAACACCGTGGTTTGAATACAAATGTCTTCAATGCGTTTCTCTGCAGCATGTGACAAGCTTTCAGCTTCCACAATGAATCTGCCAAAGCAAATGGAGTCGCCGATCAGTAAACGCCTCTCGTCCTCCACGGCGGCCATAACGCATTCTCCCGACAGAGGCAAGTGAACGTGCTGGTCTCCTGCCAGCATCAACTCTCCTTCTGCTTAGAGCACTTCTGGCCCATGTAGCCTTGTGGTTTGCTTATGTCTGTTATTCAAAGGAACTCAATCATCTGAAAGAGTCTGTATTAATAACACGGTTCTGCAGCCTGTCCCAAGGCTTTGCTGCCGTGCTGGAGATCACAGTCCACCAACAAATGCCATGGATTTTTTACTGATTCTTTTCCAAATTTTGATACTCCAGCCAAGAGGGTTGTAAGTACAGGCTGTGACTGCAGCAATTTCCTATAACTAGTAGTTGTAGGACCTTTGCTAGAAGGTCACAAGCACTACAGTGACCTTCTAGCAAAATAAGGAAAACCAAGCAAACCAAAGGTGTGGCCTGGCAGTAGGTGGGGGATGTTCCATAGGCAGGGGTACATCTGATGAGCCACCTGGGAGACTTGAACCTGGTGACCGGAGTTGTGGAGACCATTAATTTCTTACGAAACTCTGATCCTCAGGAGACTCCGCAAAAGATAATCATCTTGTAGGATTAGTGGTTGCTGAACACTACAAAGAGGGCTGAAGGGTTTATCTCATTGTGAACGCTGGATTTTTTTAGGTTTATTTTGTGTTTGCTTTTTTTTCCTTCTACCCCATTTTTTTAAAAAAGTCTAATGGGGAGAATTTTATTTACTGAAGTAAATTACTATGAAGCCTTGTTTCTAGGATGAAAAAGGGAAGGTAAATTTATTTTAATTTTTGAATTGCTTAAGATCATCAGTAGCTTTGATGTTATTATGACAGATGGCTATATATACATGTAATAGGAACATCTATAAATATGTCTTATATAGTTGACACTTATATTTATGGAGTAGGAAGTAATGCAGGCATATTGTAAAAATAAGACTTACGTAACACGGTGAGATGGCAGATTTCAAATGCAGTCCCAGCATGGGTGGCAAATTAGTGAGCAGCTGTGCTGTTCTACCAAGTGTTTTACCTTTCCTACTGGGAAAGAAGATAAACCTTTTTTGTGCTGAGTCATAAAACCAACCATTTTGCAGAATGGAACATTCCTCTGAGTGAAAACAAAACATGATCTTAACCTTACTGTGTGTAACGTATAAGTGGGAAACTTAAAACTGGAGAAATTAGAAGGTTTTTTGCAAAGAGAATGAAAATTATCTTCAAGTATTTTAAAATCTCAAAAAATTCAAGATTTTTTGTCATTTCATTTATCATTTCATCGTTTTGTTTCAGTTATTTTAATGTAGCATTGTTTTATTTCTTTGCATTTTTAAATTTTATTTTATTTGCTCCCATCCTTCAGCTCACCGCATGCATCTTAGTCCAATGGAAAACTTTATTGTTTCTCGACTGCTGACTCCCACACAGTCATCTTTAGCCAGAAGCAGAAGTACATTAATGCTTTCTGAGCAGTACAATACTCCAGGTAAAAATGTGACTTCCTGACTTTGAAAATGTTGAGGTGTGTTTTTAGCTGCATTTATGTAGCTGCTGGAAGAAACGGAGTACTATGAAACAAATGACAATTTACAGGATAGTACAAAATCAATGATGAACTAAGTTGTTTCAGATAGCAGTGTATTTAAAATCTTTGAAAAGCACATTATCTTGTCTGTGCTGTTCTGAATATCTATTTTGGACAAAAAAATCATAAAAACTGCAGACTATCAGAAAGAATAAATATATTCATTTAAGAAACAGGTTTTTAGACAAGGATGTGACAACTCTCAGCAGCTTTGATTGATTTATTAATATTGTCCCTGTCATACCCAAATAGTATGTAGAACAAAAATCCCAGTGCACCATTGAACCTTAATTATTTTTGCCAGGGTTCCAGTTTCTATCTGTTAAATATCTTTTTTGCCTTTAACTGTGTGACTGTGTGCATGTGACACCTATATACATAGGTGTACCTACACATGAAAAAACAGACTATTGATAGGCATGTGTCAGTTCCAGAAATTACTGATTTTTAAGAGATGATAGTTACCATTCCTATGAGTAAAGGATAGACTTATAAAACCATTCTTTTGCAGACATCTACAAAAATAATGTTTCCAGTCCTGCTAATACTTAGGCGAGTGCCTGACTGAGTAGTTTCTGCTTGTAAAGCCATGCCTAGTCACAGTCTTGGCTGAAACAAGACAAAAGGTTAACAGCCCTTTTTACTTTTAATAGAACAAACAAACAAAAGTGCCCCAAAGTACACACCCAAATGCCTATCTGCAAAAGGAAACACTTTTCCAGGATTAAACTATTTAGGTGATAAAAGACTGATCATCTTTATGATGAGTGTTTTCACACATCTTGGTTAAAATAAGCTTAAGTTCTGCATCTGTGCTTTTGCTGCAAAGCTATTTAAAAATGAATTGCTAAGTAAACTGACTTTCCCTTGTGTTACTTCTCTGTTCAGAGCATAAGGACAGTGATATTGAATGCCTCTAAAATTGCTTCCCTTGTTTCTACATTAGAAAAATGTAGATATTTCTTCTTCCAGCCTGTAATGGAAGCAGAAATGTTTTCAAATTGAAAGTTGAGAAAGTTCCCAGTTTGCTTACTACTCGGGGTCCAACTACTGCCAAGAATGAGCAAAACCCAACTCAAAATTAGATCAGTACCAGATTTTGAGCTGGATTGCCAAGGCTGATTTTTTCTGTCTTGTATTTGATATCAATGCAATCAATAAGGATGACTTCTGTCCTTCCTCATTTATTTTGTCTGTAAACTCTCAGGTTTATCTCTCTTCATCACAGGATCTTTAAAGTAACAACACACTGGCATGTCTGACAAGGATACAATTTGTTCTGCAAACTGCTTCTTCATTGAGCTGAAACAGGGCAGCTGATTTTAGGAACAGCATTTTGAACAAGCATCCTCTTGACATTTCCCCACAAAGCAATCAGGCTGTAGCACAAGTTGCAAACAGCAGTCTCAGAGGCCATTGACATTTTGTCAGTAATTGCCAGCAAAATAGTTGAGGGAGATCTCCCATTTGTCATGTACTTCTCACCATAGAAGTAGCTTCCTGAACAGGGAAGAAGGATCTTCCTTTCCAAGAGCTCATACTGTGCCTCCTGTCATTATGCTGGGGTCAAAATTGCTTTGGTACAGCATTTTCTGTAAGCTTAGAAATGACGAGCCTCAATTTCACTCTACAGCAGCACATTATTAATGTCACTCAAAGTCAAGGCATTCAGGCAACCAGTTGTTACTGGATGCATAATTAATTCTTTTAACAGCTGAAGTAAAAATATTTATCTTAGGCAGCTTTTAAGTTTCTGAACGTTTTTGTTAATATACAGTACCTTATGCCAGTTGGCTGGAAAGTGGGTCAAAGAAAACAAAGGTCCAGTTAAACATCAAAGCATTCAGAAAGGGTTCATAAAAAAATTATTAGGGTTGCCTCCAATTAAAAAAAATGGGAATGTGACTTTCTTTACATTAGTGCATAATTAATGCTTTTTCAAAGTCAATATGCCTCCTGACTTTAGTTGACTAAAATTGGAAATACTCTATCACTTGATTGCAATTAGTGTCTGTCTTATTGATAAAATGTATTAACTGTTGATTGTTCTACATGTATGTGAAGGTTTCATCTTAGAAGGCAATATGAACAAAATGAGGAGTAAAATATCCTATTTAAAAAATCCTGTTCATATTGCAAATAATAAAAAAGTTATCCTGTAAGCTGTAATGCATGTGTCACACTCAAATTAATGTCTCCCTCAAATAACAATAACTGAAAGACCTACAGCAGAGTTTAGGTTTGAGGGGATTTTTTTGTTAGGGTTTTTTGTTTGTTTGTTTTGTTTTTAAATTAAATATTATTTGGGAAAGTTATTAATGTATTTAGTAGCCTTTGCATGTTTAGGCTTTAAAAAAGACAAACCCCCCTCTGCTTCTGCCACCTTTCCTTTTGTGCGGTATGTGTTCAAAAATCACCCAACTAGCATTATCTGCTTTTTCTTTTTATCATATGCAAAGGAAGCTGGGCTTCTTAGAAGAAAAAGGAATCACCGTATTAGTCAGGTGATTCAAAAGGTACATGAATAAGAGAGCATTATTTTAGAGATTTTTTTTCCTATAAAATGTTTCAGTTGAGACATTTTTAACAAACATGGGATCATGTTGAATGCATTATACGTGATATTTTAAAACACTGAAAAACACTTTAAAACTACCTTTGAACATTATAACATAAAAGTATGCTGTTTTCTCCCCTCCTTTACTTCCTCTATCTGTGCTCCCTTTTGCTCTTGCTATTGTACTATAACTCTTTAGTATTCCATATCTGTCCTCGTGTAGCACCAGCTAGTCCTCTTAAATCTCCCTACAAGCCTTCCCCCACCCGAAGCACCGACAGGAAGAAGGCAACTTCACCCTCCACTGCCAATGCCACGAAGGGGGCACCTGCAGCTGAAGTTACTCAGGTGAGTTTGTAATGGTTTTGATTTCACTGCTGGGTAAACTGATGCAGCTTCTGCTTGTTATGTCTCCCCCTTTGCATGAATACAAATCAAGTGCTTCCCCTGCTGTCAGAAACAGCAGTAGAAAAGTAAGCCCTGCCAACACCTGTTGCCTTTGTGCTCCTGTTAAGGAGCATTTTAATATCTTCTTCCTCCTGGGAATCAGTGTTGAGTGCTGGCATTGGAACACCAACACCCCTATTTTCAGAGAACTGAGGCACTGAGGTATATGTTTTTGGACTTGCTTGTAACTTCTGGGAATGGGGATGACAAATAGAATTTCCCCCAGAGTATGGCTGTCCAGTCTTGCTGGCTAATGAGCAAGCTCCATGTATTTCAGAAACTCCCCAAGTGTATTGATAATGCCTCTGTTTTACACCAATTGTTTTAATTCTTTCTGTGGACATTTTTAATGCTGTTTGCTTAAAAGATGCATTATCCATCCACTGCAGTTTCCAGAAAAGAAAAGGCAAGTCACTCACCTTCCCTGAGTATACACAGCTTAAGGCATGCTTTGAAAAAATTCTATGTTAGAGCTGTAATATTCACATAAGGTCCTGTATCTTGTAATACTTAATGATTGGGGGTTTCATGCCATCAAAATTAGCTGCAAGTGAGAGAACCAAAGCTGGGAGTAAAGATTTGTGTAGTGTCAGTCTTAGGTGTGATTCAGTGTTATGTGCAGCAGCATTTCTGTTTGCACTGCTTATCATGTCTAAGCAAGGGCATATGGATGATTTTGAAGATTCCACCCAGTGCCACCACCCCTCCCAAGAACTCTTGCAGAGGCTCTGATGTGTATTACTTATCTGAAATTTGCATGCTCTGCCCATGCAAGACAGGCGTGTGTGTGTGCTATGTCTGTGTAAAATAAAAACCAGTTAATAGTACATCAGTTGTGAGCTGCTTTTTAAAAAGCTTTTACAAGTGTGCCACACAAATCTCTTTATCTGTCATCTTGCTGCTAAAACAATCAAATGCATTTTTTGATTTATTGATCCAAATTATGGAAATTAAAATGAACCGTGCTTCTAGACTGAGAAGATAAAGAAGGAGAAGCGACCTGCGACACCTGGTTCATCATCTGGTATGGGATCTCCTCTGAGAAGGTCTGATTCTCCTGCTGCCATGTCCAGAAGATCTGCATCGCCTGCAACACCTAAGTATGCCTTTCTTATTAGTGGACTGATATCCTGTGGATTTCTTATTACCTGTAAATGAGGCATAGATTCTTGAGGAACTTCCTTTGAGGTGCTGTAGAAAATGTAGTTAATTCTACTTATACATACACACATATACAGATGGGTGAGAGGAGAGGTGTAGGTGACAAATCTGTTATCTGTGTGTTGGTACCCACGAGAGACAGTTCTCTCTACCTTTCCTCAGTCTTGAGATTACAGTGCATTTCATTATTCATGTGAAATCTTACTTCACATTTATTTTTAAATATGCTTTTTTTTTGTTTGGTTTTGAAGACACTGTCTAATGTGAAGAAATGCACTCATGATGAATACTAACTAGAAATTCCAGCCTTCAGTGTATGCGTTTCCTATTGTTGGCATGACCATCTGGTGCCATAAATACACTCAGCTCTGTGTCATCTAAGCCATTGGTTTTAACCTTTGCTCATTTGCAGACCTCTGTGGTTTTGTTGCTTTTTTTGTTTGTTTTGTTTAATGCAGAGCTGTGGATCTATAGCATACCTGGGCTTACTGTCAACTGACTTGCTTTTCTTGATTGTCTTTTGCTGAAAACAGTACTATGTGTACCACAGCTTGCAACTCAGGTCTAAGCAAATGGGTCAAGTTTCTTAGAACAGAATATTAGCTCTGGCTCTAATGTAGGAGTATGCTAAAGTAGTCCTGGTCTATAGTACTTGCCTAATTTATTTGGCTGGTTGGTTGGTTTGGGTTTTTTCCCCCTTAGACCTTGTTTGTGGGTGCCACTTCTGTCTTGAAAAGTGTCTGATTTATTTATCGTTTTTAATCTGAAGCTGGCCATATTTTGAACCTTGGCTTGATGATCCCCTTTCTGACAAATTTTTTCTGCCTGAAAAACCAGCTGGTGTTCCTTTTCTGTTTCAGCTCTGAGGGCATAGCCCTTTAGTGGGGGATGATTTTGTGTGTGAATCTGATGTTAGACAACATAAGGAAACCATCTGACTCTCAGCATTCTTTCTGGTTTCAACATCCCTTGCATGTAACAGGGACACTGCAGTTCTTTGTTTGTATTATAAGGCTACAAATTCTCGAACTTCCAATATTATCTGTGTAATGTCATCAGATTCTGTGGTATGAACTACATCCAGTTTGTGAAAAATTGAATGAAATGCAATATTAATGACAGTCACTTTTCTCATTACAGTTTTGAGCAGATCATTGTCTAGTACTGACACTCCCTGCTCAGAATGCATTTTTCAGTTTGTTCAGCCAGTATAAGAGACACACCATGAGACACATTTAGTTAAATAAGCAAAATGATTGGTGGGAAATGAATTAACAGAGTCAAGTGCTTCTTGCTGGGCGGACGAAACTTAGTGTAGAGCATCAGAGGAACATCCAGTGATTAAAAGAAAAAGTTCTTGGGAGAGAGCTCTTTAGTGCTTCATGAGAAAGGTGTCCCCAGTCTTAATCTGTAGCACTAATTTCCATAAAAAATTAGGAAATTATGGAGGATTTTTCTTTTTTCCCAGAGGTGCAAATTATTATAACCTTTGTAGAGTAAAGTATTTTCATGCCTGTAAAGAATATAGTTTTTAGAAGAAGAAACAGATGCAGCATGAAGGAATTAAGAAGCCTGGTGGGTTTTTCTGTGATTGTGAGCCACGGTAGTGATCCCTTTTTTTTTTTCTCCCCCTCCTTCTCTTTCTCAAGGGACTCTGATTCTGACCGTGGCTAGAAATGTATTACTGGGCATTTAATCTTAACATGGCCCAATTAGAACACCCTTGACCTTATGAGAGATACAGTAAATGGAATTTAAATCCATGTTTATTACTGATTGCAGAAAGAGAGTTCTGCTTCAGCACTTTCAGAACTTCCCCTCACAATTCTAAAATAAAAAAGTGCCCTAATGACCATATTGTATTATTAGATATAGATGATAATAGTGATAATATAATGTGCATTTTTTCATACAACTCAAATTCCACTGTTAATTTTCATTGAGGAGATAAGATTATACATTCTAAAGGAAGGTTCCAAAAGCTTTACTGCCTGTATTTAAATCTACTGACCAGCAAGATCATTATCTGACATTTAACTATAATTTTAATCTGACTAAATATGTATACAAATACTTGTTCTCTGCAAATCTAATGATCTTTTACACATTTAATCCTTCTCCTTCTAGCACACTATATGACTGAAAAAATATCTTGGAAGAAATAAGAATGCATATTGTACAGCATTAGTAGTCAGTGATCCTGCATAGCACTGTAACCTTTAAAGCTGTCGAGGAAAGAATCAAGTATGGCCAGTGATCTACTTGACAAAAAGTAGATCTACTTGACAATTAGCTGTATGCATTTCTTAAGAATGTGTGACTTGGCATTCAAGTTTTCTTGGTATTGTTCTAGTTACTAGTTCTTCACAGTTGTCATCTTGGTTTCTGAATGGCAGTAACTTGTCTTCTTAATATGTTATTTCATTATTTATGAAATAAAAAGCTCTTTTTATCATGGCAAAGTAACTGAAACAGGGTCAAACAAGACAATTAAACTTCAGCCTAAAGAGACACAGTGATTATTGGCAGAAGACAGTTGCAGTAGTTACATAAATAAAATGCTGATGTCTTGAATGGGCAGATTTTACCGAGATAGCAAAAAAGGTCAGCCCAAAAAACATCTGCTACAAGTGAACAATATAGATGTAAAAAGGAGAGAAGGGAAAAAATAAAAATATGTTGAACAACAATTAAAAGTGGGGAAGGAATTCAAAACTTGATGTTATTTGGAAGAGTTAATATATCAAGAAATGTCACAGAAAGAAATTCAGAACTATTATTTTAAATCTTAATGTGGATCAGCTGACAAATGAAAGTTAATAGATTAGAGAGTGTGAACAATTGAGAAATTGTCTTTAATTTTTTTCAATTGTTATTGGATACTGATGGTGTAAAGTGCTCCTTTTTTTCAGATCTTTCACAAGATCAATAATAACAGGATAGGGGTTTGGGTAATTTTTTTGTTTTAGGCTTCATTTTCGAAGATCTATACATTAATTGGTTTATTCTTGCAGTATCCCTCAGAGAATAGGTAAGCATGCTTTCTTATAGTTCAGGAAGGCAATAAAGCCTGTGTCCTTCACATGTCTTTGGGCAAATAATCCCTAAATAAATCAGTGGCACCTGACTGCATCAAGGAAGTAGGATTGAGTTTTAAGTGTCTTCAGATGAACCACAGTGTAAGCCAGTGAATAAAAATCGAAAGCTCTGACAAGTCTGTGTCACGTTCTTCTGCCGAAGCATAACCTCATGAGAGAAGGAGAAAGGGGGAAGGGAAAGGTGACTGATGACTCGTGTTTCATGTTTCCTTTCCAGATGCCAGGCTGGTCATTGTTCTTCGCTCATGGTTTCACTAACTGAGCCCCTCCTGGTGGTTCTGTTGGGTGACAGCCCCCTGTAGCCTGGGGGAAACGCTTTTGATGTCAGAAATGCACCCGCTCAGTCAAATTGCACAATACTGATGGAATATGAACATAGACTAGTACAAAACAAGTGCCCCCCAAACTCGTAAAATGTTTAAAAATGAGTTATTGGAAAGGTGTCTGCATGTGGTGAATTCCCCACGGAAGGAGCTTCTATGTCCTGCAGTGACCCATTTTAGATTTCATTTTGTGTGTGCTACATTTGCTACTCTTGGTTTTTGTTCTGCCTTGGAAAGATAACAATGGGTAGAAGGTTGGATCAAGAGTATTCTGAGGGGTTTTTCTGCAGTTAGCTCGATAATGGGCCGGTTCAAGATTTTGAAACGTCTGTAATAATGCAGCTATTCAAAAAGACTATTCTACAGACCTATGCTGACTTTCTTCTCTTCTAAGAAATGTAAAAGGGAAATGAACCTGTCTCTGGCTACAAAAGATCAAAACTAAGAGTGAAAGAAAGAAAACTGCTTTTGAGAAAGTGTCACAGATATAGCAAAAATGTCAGAACCCAGAAATAGCTTATGAGCAGAGCAATGCCAGAAAGCAGACTTGAGAACATGCAGGTCCTTGGTGCGGTTTCAGCGGAGTTTTTGTTGAATAATGGTGGGAAAGGGGAAAATAATGCAGCTCTGCCATTGCTGAATCTTTCTGATTTACAGTCAGCCTTGTGAACAGCCACAGTGACCTGGCACACAGCTGGCTTTCCAGGAGAGCAGCTGCTCTCTGCCCTGCTGTTCATGGCCAGAGCTGGGTGTGACCTCTCATTTGGGTGCTACTTGTGCTTTATTTTCTCTGCTTAGCAAAAGTAAGCTCAGGACCCCCTTCCTGAGACATCATTCTGCAGAATGGACTATCCCTTTTGTAATTGAATAAGAGCCTTTGTAATTAAGACACAGTGGATCCTCACACCTGATAGATGTTCTAGCAGTGCACGTAGGGGTCAGCTTCTGTCATGCTGCTGCCCCCATGCCAGCTCAGGGCAGTTAGATGAGAAAACGAATGTCTTCTTGGAGAGAGGAAGGTTCTTCTGTTTTCTCCTGTAAAAACCAGTTACTGAGAATGAGTAAGCTGTCTGACAGCTGACATGCTACCATTTCTTGGATTTTAATGATTTGTCATCGTAATTCTCTAATCCTTATCAGGCATAATTCTGTGTTTACTAGTTTCATATCATGGTTTAAACCTAAACAGGCTCCTATACAAGTGATTATATATATATATTTTTTTAATAATTCCATTTTTCTGCCTTCTCAATCAAGTTTGGCTCTTTCTGGTGTAAAGGAGCACAATTTAAATACTATTTAGAAGGAGTGCTTTTTCCAGTAGTAATTTGCCTGTGTCAAGGAATGTTGAAGATGCTAAGTTGAGAGTATGTTTTAAATACAAGGGGGAAAACAATGTTGATTTAATACTTTCTACTGGCATCCAGTAAATTATATAAAAACTCTGAAAGAAATATTCTTATTCCTGATGGACTTTCTCGGCTTTGCACTCCACACTCTTTTCTATTTTTCTCACTTTTAGCTACTTTATATGAAACTCTACTAATTTCTTGTTCTTCTGGTCGAAGAGCCTGTAGCAGTTTTGGTAAAAAAAAAAAAAAAAAAAAAAAAAAAAAGCTGCAGTACCTAAATAATACATTCAGCACATGTTTCTAATCCACCAGCTGAGCTGTACAGCCAGTCTGCTCAAATGCCTATGCAGTGCAAGATATGTGGCTCTCATGACTAGACTCCTTCCTACCGACCTCTTTGATTGTCATGTCTTTATTAGAGGACAATTACTTCTGTACTAATACTGAGAATGACTCAGCCTTAGTTATTAGCCTGTTTTGCTCCTTCTGTCACAACAAGTTAAATCAAAAGCTTTGCAAGGAGCGTGTGGTAAAGTTGGAAATGTGAACCAAAGACAGCGAGAAGGGATTCTGCTTTGAAGAAGTGTCTAATTAGCAAGAAGCACCCTCTGTGCTGCAGAAAAACATGAGGAAAATGTTTTCTCTTTATTTACCAATTATATTTTTATGAAATGCAGTTGGAAGTGACTGCAGTGATGAGGCACATGGGAGATGTACACGTGTAGGTGGGACCTCGAAATCTGCCTTTGCTTTCAGGACTTGGAAATCCATCTATATCCTAAAGAGGAACCCAAAGAGGATGCTAAAACCAGATTTGCTCAACACAACCAAACTCATTCGCTTCTCCCATTGCTGTTTTTTTCAAGAACTGGAATCAGGCTTGCCTGTTCACATCTTCCAAAGCCTGCTTCTGTCGTGGGACAGCGCAAGTCGTGGGTGGCAGCGGGACAGACAAGGATAGGGACCTTGCCCACAGCAGGCAAAGGAAGTGACCAGGGTCAACCAAAAGCCTGGTGACAGCCAACAAAGGCAAGCCCAAGGACAAGCCAGGACATCATGTCAGGATCAGCAGGTTAGGAAGCCAAGAAGAACAGGCTTACCTACAGCTGAGCTCAGCCAAGGAGCAAGGGCGAGGACCTGAGCTGACAGGGAGCTCCTGGGCCTGCGGGCAGGGGGTACCTGAGATGAACTTCAAATTTAGTTGGGTGCTACTGTTCCTGCATCCTGAGGGCTTTTGGAGTCTGTGGTGGCTCTTCAGTGGGAATAAGAAAGTTGGGATGGTGCAATACTCTGCAGTGTTTTCCTCCCCACAAGCCAGGCAGCTCTTAGTGAGCTTCTTGTATTTTAATGTCTCAGCCTCTTTCAAATGCAGTCTGATATGGTAGAAGAGAATCCTTTTTTCTACAGAATTCATGAGTTTGGGGAGGAGTTGAAAGATGCCTTATTTTTATTGTCTGTTCTGTAGTGCAAATGCTGTTCTGGTTAAAATTGTCTCTGACCACACAATACTATAGTTAGATCTGTACAAAACTTGCCACTCCAGTCCATTAATTTTCAGCTGTTCATGTTTTTCATGTTTGTGGTCTGCCAGAATGAGTGTATAGTCCAGAAAGCTTGTTATAGTATATGAAACTCTATACTGTGTAGATGAAAAAAGTGATAAGGGATAATACATTTATTTCATAATTGCATATCCAGGAAGAAGATTAGAAATACATGTGTGATGTTCACTTTAATGTAAGGTAATTTATTCTAATGAGACTCACATAAATCATTACTTTAAGATTGTAATCTCTTTATTCTTATACTGCTTACTCACACATCTCAGACTTTCTTAACGTTACAAGTGCTTGTTACTGGTGTTACATAAATAATGAATGGTGTTTGTGTGTAGTTTTATGTTTCCTGGTAAACTATTCTCTTTATGTGCACCTATTTTCAGTGGCTATCAGGTATCTTTACCCTTCCACTTTCCCAGAACTGACTTCAGGGCTATCACTTCACCTGAAGTGTGCAACAGCCAGAGGAGCAGTGGGCTGCATTGCTGCTGTGCATCGCCATCACCACAAGTGCAGCTTGGGAAAGGCTGCAGGGGCTGAGTTTGGAGTCCATTGTGTTGGTGCTGACAAAAGCACTAACTCAGTGTCGCTGACAATACAATGGTTTGATTAGCTCTGTCTCTTTCTGTAGTGCCCAGCCTTACTTACCAGTACATATTGGTATTTGGTGCTTTTTTGGAAAATCAGACACTATTAGAAAAAGACCATGTTTGGCAAGGTGGTGTTCAGATGAAAGCAGCACACTGTAGCTCATTATAATTTCTACAGACAGAGAGCAGGCATAGCTTTGGTTTTCGTGTTGAGAAGGACTGTAGAAACAGTAAAGTTGACAGAATTCTTTTTAAGTGGTCATTACTAAAAGCATTGGTTTAGGTAGTCCACAATTTCCTATCTCTCACCTAGACCTTCGACAGTGTTATTGGTTTATTTTAATGAGAATTTTCCGTAATGGTGTGCACTTCCATGTCAGCTCCATGCATTTTAAGTTCTGATTGCATCCAGGTGGTTCTTTTCAGCATTGTGCAAAGCAGCTGATACTCCTCCATAGCCAGAGACAAGAAAGAATGAGAAATGTGAAGATGGAGTTTGATTCCAAGCTGTGTAACATCTGGCCTTGTTTGTTTGTTTTCCCTCATCAGGACAGTTGCAAAGACTTATCCTCAGTCTCCTAAAAACACCAAACAATATCCAGCTTCTCCTGTGAAGCATCGTGCCACTTCCAATCTCAGCCAGGAAACACCTAAAAAGAAAGCAGAGAAGGAGAAAGAAAATGTCAGTCACCTGAAGTCCCCAGGAGCACGTGCTGATGATGTGGGCCAGGTGGCTCCTGACAAGCATGTGCCTTCTGCTGGAAAGGCTGAGAACAGTGAAGGTGAGCCTTACTGCAAGATGTTAGTGTAAGGTACTGTGGGTCCCTGAGACTTTTAAACAGTGGTGAGCTGTTCTTTTCATGAAACTGCTCAGTCACAGGCTAATGAGAATGTGTAAAGATGCATACTGGAACCTGTGAATACACAGTTTTCACTAATGTACCAAAAGCACTTGTTAATGAGGATATGAAAATGCTGACATCCAGGGATGCCCTTATCTATTCCATCTTCTTTCTGCTGAGAATGCTGAAGTGTGCTTTTAAAAAGGTGTCTGGCCCATTTCAGCCTCTGTACGAACCTGGAATTGCTGGGCACTCTCTTTGTTCCCTGTCTGACTTTCCACCCTTGGTTGTCTTCTAGGGAAGATCACAGCAGGAACAAGTGATGCAGAAGAAGCTGCAAAAATTCTAGCTGAAAAAAGACGACAGGCTCGCCTGCAAAAAGAACAAGAGGAGAGGGAGAGACAGGAAAGAGAAGAACGAGAAAGGTCTCGCTATTGCTCTGTGAAAATTATTACCTAATCATTTCACCTGTGTCATTGAAGATGCTTGAAACTGCTAGTTTTGGAATCAAGCGGGAACTTCCAGGCAGTTGTTAATTTCGTTCATGTCAGGCTCATGTTTCATTAGTGTCTTTTGAAAGTCTCTATGATTAGTGGAGTTAGAAAATAATAATTTGGCCTCTTCAAGAGCCCTAAATAAACTATTACTTTTCCAAATACTTCAAGCATGTCCATGCTGAAGTGTAGTGCACATTGCAGTCTGGACATACCTGAAGTATTTTACAATGTAAAAAAATATTTGAGGTGGCTTTAAACGAGCAAGATCACGTAGCAGAAACAGTCTTGCCAGCAGTAGGATATGCATTAAATGGCAAAGTTTGAATCATTCATAATTAACCTGAAGTTCATCTTCCTGCCTAACTGCTGCAGGCCTTTAGGGCTCTGAGTGTGGGCAGAATGAGGGTTGCTGTGTCAGACCAGTGAAATTCTGGCTCTGTTCTGGGAAAGGCTTTAAGGTGGTTCTCCACATGGGATGCCAGTTGCAAGTGTCAGCAAACCATGCACTTCCTTCAAACCCCTAATAGGAAATCACTAACTCTGCATGTCTAGATTGAGCTTTGGGTTTTCTTATTAAAGACACAGTGGGTGGGATGGGAGTGGAATTACCAGCTCCTGCCATTTTGGCCCTGATAGAATGATAAGATTGATCACCTACAAACCAGTTCTTAAGGAGCATGATGTCCCTCAGTGGGCTGGGGAACAACACAGGTGGAATTTAGACCCACTCCTTCCAGGGTTCCACTGTGTTTTGTGGCTGTTACTTATCCCATCTGTTTATCTTCAGGTGAAGCAAAGGATAAAAGAACTTGTTTATAGATCCCAGCATTCTGGATGTCAAGTACAGGGGAAGAGGGTTGTCTTTGTTCTTCACACTTAATTTTATTATTGACACACTAATTGAAATTAGAACAGAAATGTTTTCTTTGATCACATATGTTTTTTTCAATGGAAATTATAACCTCTATGAAATATTCTAGGCATTAAAAGTAAGATTGCAGCAAAAGCATGATAGCAGCTGGAACTCTGAGCATGTGCTCAATGTCTTCACTGTATCCTGGCATCTCTCATGAAAATATGTGCTGATGCATGTGTTACTGATGTACATACAATAGAATTCATGCTAAATAAGATGAAGCCTTTTAAACCTTCTGTTACATTTTTGCAGGCTTGAAAGAGAAGAGCAGAAAAGAAAGGCAGAAGAAGAAAGACTTCGTCTGGAAGAAGAAGCTCGTAAGAAGGAGGAGGAAAGAAAACGTGAAGAAGAGGCAGCTAGAAAAAAAGCAGAAGAGGAAGCCAGGAGAAGAGCTGAGGAAGAACAAATGCTAAAGGAAAAGCAAGAAAAAGAGCTCCAAGCCAAACTTGAGAAACAGGTATAATCTCAAACAGAAATGTGAAATTTTTATACATGTAAAAAATACTTCTTAATATTTGCTGCCTGAAATAAATAATGGCCCTAACGTATTTTGCACATTTTGATTAGAGGGAAGAAGCAGAAGTCAAAGCCCGTGAGGCAGCCGAAC
Organism: Hirundo rustica; assembly: GCF_015227805.2. Classification (NCBI taxonomy): domain Eukaryota; kingdom Metazoa; phylum Chordata; class Aves; order Passeriformes; family Hirundinidae; genus Hirundo; species Hirundo rustica. Next base: position 103,950,759 of record NC_053451.1, on the reverse strand, counting down.
AACTTCGTCTTGAAAGGGAACAAATCATGCAGCAAATTGAGCAAGAAAGGCTGGAGCGGAAGAAGGTGGGTATTTGCATCTCAGGATAATTATTTCATGTCTTGTTTAAATACAGAACCCAGGAAGCACCCAGTAGTATCTACTAACAATAATCTGGAGGGATTAGAGGTGAATAGTTATGCCAAATTTAGTATTTGTTACTTGCCTGTTAGGGGAACGTGGACATCAAAATTTGTAACAAAATGGAATTGCCTGAGGCAAATGACTTTCTACTAGGCACTGAGCAAATACAGAGCCAACCTCTACCTGAAAGGTTAAATGCCTGAGACAAACAAGGAATGGCATGCCAAGGCAAAAGTCAATTGCTGCCCAACCCAGGACATCACTAACTACTGAGAAACATGAGTGACTTTGTTTAAAACTTACTCAACAAAAGCTCTGTGTCATTAATTGAGAAGGTTTGTGATTAAGGAACAGCTTTTCCCCCACCTGGCTCTCTCTGGTTGCATTATGCAAGGAGCAGGATTGTCTGGCCACTGCTGCACACAGGAGAGGCTGAAGCTGCATAAATTAGCTTTGTTTGCAGCTGTGTGTCAGGAAAGAGAACAGCTGCAGAACCCCTGTCTGGTTACAGAAGGTCATCTATCTATATATGTTATTCCAGTATGTTTTAAACTGTTCACCACTGAACTGGAGGCATGTTGCAGTTGCAGATTAGACTATCAAACCAAAGTGTTTTACATCTCAAATAATTTCCTTTTTAATGAAGAAAGAAGGAAAACAAAAGTATGTTAGGATTAATGCCTTACACATTTCCAGCAAGAATAACTTTGGATATTTCGTTTTGCTCTTCTATTCCAAAAAGATTAACTTATTTTTAAAGGAATTGTTTGGAAAGAGTTGGAAAAGCAGCTAGATTAAAATAACCACTGTTGGTTTTAAACAAATGTGTTCCAGAACTGAGCATAACTCATAGCTGCAAACACCTGGTATTAAAAATACTTGTTTCTAAAGTGCATCTGCTGAGAAAGTCACATTCTATAAGACTTGATAGGTTAAAGCCAGCTGCAAGATGTTTTCTTTCTTTAATTTTCTTTATTTTTATTTGTTCTCCTTTTTCCAAGGCAGAGAGGATGTCATGACAGTAAAGATTCTTTGTCTGTTTTTTCTCCTGTCTCTTGTGTTACATATTCTGTCTGCCATCTCATCCTCAAATTTATTTTGATTTCTAGAGAATAGATGAAATAATGAAGAGAACAAGGAAGAGTGAAACCCCAGAAGTAAAGGTATGAAACAATATGTGGTTGCAGGATGCAGGATTTTTTTGTTCTGTTTTATTATCATATGTGGAAATTAAATTCTAGGGTAGTTCCATGTGTACTTAGGTACACTCTAGACCCAAATTTTAGATGCATTTCAAACTGAGAGGGACTGTTGCTGCAGTCACTGCTGCTGAGACACAGCTTTTTTGCAGCCTTTGCAGGTAGGATATTTGTCCCCCTCACTACCTAGCAAGGGACAACAGCCCATTCCTGCATGCTGGAGCTGTAAAGCTTGCTGCTGTTGATGTGTCTTCCTGCTTTGTACCAGGCAGTGAATCAGTTACTGAGCTCTCTTTGTTCTGCCTGTCAGGAATGTGGGATTGAAAAGAGGGCAGTTGTGTCCAGCTAAGAAGTGACAGTCAGGTTTTCATCTCTACTCAGCTAAGGAAACTGTTTGTTCAGTTACTTTCAGAGAATGTGTTGGGGTTTTGTTGGTTGGTTGGTTGGTTGGTTTTGGTGGTTTTTTTGTTAGTTTGTGGGGGGGGTTTTGTTTTGGTTTTGGTTTTGGTGGTGGTTTGTTTTGGGTGTTGTTGTTGTTGTTTTAATTTTAAAAATATGCTATGCCTAACTAAAAAGGGAAAAACGTCCTGTCTTGCTGTTGGTGGTCTTTGTCACCCTGTGGCCCTGGGTAGGCTCACAAGTTTTGAGTGCAATGGGTTCCATGAAGGTTACAGTCCTCCCTCTAATACATTACTTGATTTCAGAAGGAAGAACCAAAACTGGAGATCCCATCAACTTTGAATGTGGAAAAGCAACCAAAGGCCCTTGTTCTCAACCAGCCAGGTAAAAACTGCCATGTTTGTCTGACCTATTTTCACAGTTGAATCTCTTCAGATTTTTTTGATCTGAGTCAGAGCACTGTGTATGATCATAAATTCTTTGCTTTCATCTCAGAAAGAACAGCTACATTTGCATCAGTGACAAATGTTAGAAACTGGAGACAGCTTTGCTTTGCCACGTAAGCAAAAGCTGAATAAAGTTTCTCCTCCATTTTAGTACCTGATGTAGCATTTTTGTAAATGAAAAGTTCTAATCTGCCAATATGCTTGATTGCTGCAACCTACCTTCAAATTTTGTAGGTAGAAAAATTTTGCTCACAACCAAGCTTTTTATAGTATGACTAAATCTTACATTTAATTTTACTATGTATTTAAAGGATGATTAAATAAAATATTTACAGGCTAAGGTTTTTAGTACATAACATAAAAGATAAAACATTCTCTTCCTGTTTCCTCAAGTTTAAAAGATGTAGCATAAAGAGCAGTTTTGGAGTGGAATAGAGGAAGGGCAGTATAATGAATCATGGATTAAACTGAGTCCAGAGCATTGTCAGCCTTCCTTTCTATTCAATCTCTAACTTAAAACTATTAAAATAAAAAAGTTTCTACTGTGATAATTTCTAACTTTCTTTTACAGAGATCAATGGATTGGCAACCTGCCTGAAAAATAAAAGCTTAGAAAGTGCTGCTTCTGTAATCCCTTCCCAAGATGCAGTTGCAAATGGACTGAAGTCAGTTTCAGGACTCATTCAGCTGGAAGCTGTTGATGGGAAATCTAACAGCATGGAAGATTCAACAGATGAGGTTCAGTCCATGGATGTGAGGTACAAACAGGATCTACCAACAGGGTTGTGGAATTCCTATGAGACACAGGATTTTGGGTTTTATTTGTTAATACTTTTACCACTTTCCTTCTCACATCCCCCCACGGTGGCAGCTGGATGTGCCCTGGGTGTGTTCTGCTCCTGCCAGGATGCTCCTGGGTGTTTGACACTAGAGCCACAGCATCTCATCTCACTCTCACATATTTGGGGGAGGGAATTCTGAAATCCTTCCACAGTCCTTACTTTTGGATTCCAGGCAAGTTTGCCCAAACCTTTCAGACAGTTTTGTGAAAGCAGCTACTGTTCTGATGTCACCATTTTTTTTAATTTGGCTGCACAGCTGTGATGCAGGACCATTTCTGCCTCCATAGAAAAGAATAAAGAAAAAAATGGATTTAGAATTTTAAGTACTTAACAAATAGAAATGTATAGAAATCAGTAAATAACTTGTGGTTTTAAACTCTCACATTTTGTTTGAAGGATGTGCAGAAAAGAAGGATTTTTAATTTTAAGGGGTTTTTTATTTACATATGTGTATATATAGGCTGCTAATTTAAGGCTGCTAAGTCAAAGCTAGGTCTGAATTTTAAACATGGAATTTTTATACTGTTCTCCCTTAATCAGTAGGCCAGTTGAGCCTCTCATACTGTCTCAGTATTTCCAGTAAATATGCATAAATATATCAAAAATGCCCTGCTGGGACCTACCAGAAGACTCTGTAGCCCATTATTTGGTCTCAGAGAATATCAATAAGAAAAACCAGTGAGGGAGAGCACCTCAGCCTACCACTTCCTGCAATCCAAGATCACTGCAGTGTAGCCTTAGGGATATTGAGGGTGCCTTGGCCATTTATGTGGCTGTGAGTAAGTTGACGTGTTGCCTGTGAGCTTATCCCACTCTTTTTTTTTAATCAGCTGATGTTTGTGTCTAGGACCTCACCTGGAAGCAATCTGTACCCAGTCTCACTGGGTAGATTATGTTCTTTGATCCCTGTTAAACCCAGTTTCTTATTGCTGGCATTGGACACCCCTTACATCTTGTGTTGTAGGGTCTCATACATGATAGTTCTGCCCTCAACTCATTCACCACCTCATGATGGTTTTAGAAATGTCTAAATGTGAAAGCCTTTCTCTGCCTTCTCTTCTCCAAACTAAAGTGCATTAGCCTTGCTAGTGTCAGTAAAGCAGCTTGTTGCAGCATTTTCTAAGTTTAATTATGGGATTTCTATGTCTGAAGTATATCATAAGGTCTTAAGAAGTAACTTTTTATTTCAGTTTTGAAATGTATGTGCAAAAGTAAATGTTTGCCAGATCAGGACAATAATGTGAAAGATGCAATAAACGTTTAGGTAAAGGAATGGGACTGAAATAATGACCAATAAACTCAGTCCAGTAAGATTTCAGGCATGTGGGTTTAGGAGATGAGTGCTCATGTCACACAGCTACCACAAACCTTAATCATGAAGGGATATAGGTTAGGTATTACCTTCCATCCTGAACAGGGCAGCATCTTTTTTTCTTTGGATTAGGACATTCTCTGGGTAAAAGTTTGCTGCAGCTGTATTAAGATGACTGGTAGTTTCTGAACAGTCAGAGGTTTAATTTGATTGTTGCTTAATGAAAAGTTACACCTCTTATTCTGTGTCTTTCTTCCTTTATCTTTCGTATAGCCCAGTATCAAAAGAAGAACTTATTTCTATCCCTGAATATTCACCCATGAATGAACTCATGCCAGGTGTTTCTTTGGACCAAAATGGGATGAGTAATGCCAAGGCTCTTGAAGATCTCTTGGATTTCACAGGCCAAGCCACCTACTCCAAGATGTCCAGTGATACCCTTAGCCTAGATGACTGTAACAAAAACTTGATTGAGGGATTTAACAGCCCGGGACAGGAAAATACACTTAATTCTATCTGTTGACAGCTTCGCTTTTCAGCAGAACAGATACAGGTACAGTACTGTGATAAACATCTTAGGTATGATAAATTGCTGTGATTACTTACTAGCTTCCCAGAACATTGCAGCAGTTGTACACAGCAGTGTGGAGAGAGAAAGAAAGCTGTTCTCCTAGGTATTTAAATTCAACATAATCTTTGAGATTTGCAGCTGCCTTTCAATTGGCATCATCTGCAAACTGACTGTATCATAGCAACCACAAGTATCTGGTAAATGGAAATATTTCCTTTAGGCATCCAGAATTACTTCATTAATACAGTACCTTTCCTGTATATCTTTGGGGCCTATTTGCATGAAGAAAACCGTTAAAAGTGGGGCCAGTCTAGGCCATGGTGTTTATTGCTGGTGCTTACCCTTTTCTGCTGCTGTAAAACTTGCAGTGTAGAATCACATACCCTGAAAGGCCAGCATAGGAAAAACCCATAGTAGGCTTCAGTGACAGTTTCAAAGTACAAAGCCATAGTCAGGTTTTTTGGAAGAGTATATTCTCTAAATTGCAAAACTGAGGTCATCCAACGTGTGTAGCTGACTTGATATTCTTCTCTCTCTTTTTAATTGACAGAGGTAACAATTTCTGGAGGATATATATCCCTGTGATGCTACTGGCAGTAAAGTATGAGCTTGTCACTTGAAAAAGCTTCTGCAGTCCTCGAACACTGGATTTCAAATAATCAGAGCTGAATAGAACTTGTCTTCCCAGGGAATATGTTGAATAACTCGCTGCTTTTGGTAGAAACCAATGTTCTAGAGCCTTGATGTTTCAGGGAAGACGGAGCGTGCATTAGAATTTTGAGCTTTAGCTGCTAATAAAGCACTTATTTCTTCTTTAATTTAAAATTCATCTCAACACTTCACTGTGATTTTTACCAGTGCATTTTATTTTAAAATAATTCTTCCCTAAGCTTGATCATACATCCATTTAGACATCTTTTTCTTGTAAATAATGATGGGGTTTGCCCACAGTGCATTGAAACAAAATAATATACTGTACTTTAGTTTTGTGCCTATCTTTTTTTGTCTTTAATAAGGAGTTATTGGCAACTTTTATGAGGTGTGTAATTCAAAACTGTAGCTGAAGAGGCTTAAAAAACGTATAGCTGCTGGAATCAAAAGAGCCTTCTTACTGGCTGTGGAGTGTGGGAACTATCCCTTTATGATTGTTGACACTTGTAGTCACTAGTGGCACTTACCAGTTAATATTAATTAGTCTGGGAGCAGCTATCAACTGTGTTTAAAATCATATTTGTGTAACACTTGTAAGCAAAGCAGGCAAAATGCCAAGTGTAACCCCTTAATATATATGTAGTATAGCTGTAGTAGATCCAAGTGAGTGATCGAGAGGGTGACACGTTAACCTTTGAATGTGTAGACACTTGATTGATACCAGCAGGCTTTCTATCACACAGAGAAGTATTTTGTCTTCCTGTAGGCTCAACAAAATGGGATTTGGTCAGCAGCAAAACAGTATGTGAGTGTCAGAAACACAAAGGCCAAAATGCACGCCGGGAACACTGGAGGCCCTTAACGTTCTGTAAACATCTCTATGGAGCTGTCCACATCAGGATGTACAAGGTCGGGACGTCACGTGCCATACAGTGTTAATTTCATTTCTGTCAGAGAACCTTTATGCTAGATCAGGTGCTGCTTTGAGGACATTGTGTCCAGTCCCTTATAAGAATAAATTATAAATACAATTCTTATTGAACACTAACACAAAAGATGTGAAAACTTGGGGGGAGGGGATGTTTTGCTTTTTCTTTCAGTTGTTTTTTTTTTCACGTATAAGAGTTCACAGCGTAGATTGACCTCAGTTGTAGCACCATTCTTGTGCTCTTACAAGTCAGCAGTGGGAAGGTAACCAGTGACATGATGTGCAATGCCTAAAAAAATCATACCTACAACAACCCAGCTCTATTTATGTTAGTGTACTTCAAAGAAATACTTTCTTTTGACTGTGCAGTAAGCTGTAGCATGGTACTGTGTCTTCCAAATTAGCCCTTCATCTATTTCCTAAATAATAAACAAACAGAAAGTTTGTTTTGCTGTAATACATTGTGTTCGACAAATGTCATATTATATTTTATTATGGTGTCATTGTATAACCTGTAGATTTCTGTATTTGCATGACCTGTATAGCATGTATAAAGGTGAAATACATTTTCATTTATGAATCTGACTTGTTTCTCAGCACTTTTTATTCCTACAATATGACTGATTTAAAAATACCTGTACGTTAATTTGTTCTGAGATATTTTCTGAAGGAGGTTATAATACTGAATGAAGGAGTGGTTGTCAAAACCTCAGAATATTTCACCATTGTTCCCATTGCCACATACTGGTTTGCTTTCTGAGGTCCTGCCAATACATTGAGGAAGTGCAGGCTGGTGGCTGAAGAGCCTTAAGGCAAGGACTCCAAATTGTGGCATGCAGAGGGCTGGGGACAGTATAGGGACCAATTTGCAGCCCCAGCCTCTGCTCTCTAGCAAAGAAAATAAGGAAAAGAAAACTTGAGAGCTGTGGTAAGTAGACAGTGTTCCTGTTTAGTGTGCAAGAGCTGTTCTGGAAGAATACCTGTGGCATAAATGCTGAACTTCTCTTCAAGCTACGTGCTCACACTGCTGCTTGGAAAGCGACCAGCCTGCAGCTGCTGATAGTTCTGTAGTGAAATGCTGAGGGAATTTTTTTTTAATATATTTTTTAAAAAATCATCACTTCAGTCAAAATTGCAAATGAGACAGTCTGGTTTTATGATGAAATATATTAATACTTTCCATGGTGACAGTTCATTTCATTTGTATTGATTCCTGAAACATTCATGTTATTTGCCCACTCAATTATTTACTAAGATTGAAGGAAAGAAGATGAGTATTGGTGAAGAAATTGTGTATTTACCTTTATATTTGTTTTCAGATGTAACTTTTCAAATTTGGCTGAATATCTAGAGTAGGTACTGTCAGCTGAGGGGTTAAATACCTTCTTTTTCCTTTTGATGATGTAACTTCTTCACAGCAGCACCAACCCATTGTTTGCTGTCTCGAATCAAGACTGTGCAGTGAGCTTTACTTTGAATTTGTCAGTGGTCTTGCAACTGCAGCGAAGGATCACTAGTGATTCACACAAGTCCTTGACAGAGCTTTTCTGCTGTTATTTTATATAACTATTAGTAAGTTTCTAATAGAGAAATAACACCTGTGTGATATTTGGGCGTCACAGTAGCTTTCTGATTAGGTTCAGCACTTTCCACGGTGTTGCCCTGGGAAATGGCACCCAGAGCTTGCCTTGGACCTCTTGTCTCTGCAGGGAGTTCATTCCAAAATAAAATTGCATCAGTGAGGGGTGGATTTGGAACCCCAAGCTGTTCTTTATCTGGCAATGAACAGCTAGAAGCAGGGGGAATCATCCTCTCTCCTTTCATTGTACAAATGTGTGCAGAAAGCTGCAGAAGAGCACAAATTGCTACTCTGGCTGGCAGGGTGGGGATCTTCCCTCTGGCATAAAGAGAGCAGCACCTTTCCCTGCTTCCCACCCCACCTCAGGTGCCCCTGCCATCACCCTGCTCCTGATGCAGGCATTGCCAGTGTGGCACTGCCCAAGGTAGCACAGTGATGGATGGATGGAGAATCCTGAGATCCCAGGATAACTGGGACCTGGGTATCTCGATCCCTGGATAATTGGGCTTCAATGCTGCACAGCAGCCTGGAAACCATAGGAGACATCCTTCCCATTAAGGTTTAAACTGTATTAAAATGTAGGTGGTTCAATATTCAAGAGCTGACATCTAGACCCTGAGGTTTATATCTTGTTTCCTCTAAGCCTGGCCTGTGTCTTGCACAAGAGGGAGACTGTCCTGTAAGGGGCACACATGAATCAGTGGTAATATGCTGCTCCTTTTCCTGATTTAGTGACGTGTGGGACTTCTGCCTTACTTCTCTCTTCTCCCTTCCTATTCAAGAACAAGGTAGAAATGGGAAAAAAGTCTCTTCATTTGCTTTCATTTCAGGATAATGTTGTTCAGGCTATTGGTTGCCTCCAAAACCAGCATGAAGAGTGGTGGTTCACCTATGCTGCCACTCTTTATGGGTGCACAGAGAGACCTAAAGGGGAGGCTGATTTTCAGTATCAATATTAAATTCTGAAAAGTGTATTATTACTGCTGAACCACTATGCTAGAATCTGAAAAATATATTGCATGTTATGAGTGAATGCAATTTTCTCTGGATTTTCTTTTTAATCTTCAGGAAAACAGGTTTTAAATTCAATCTCTCCAGAATACATACACTTAGAAATAACAGAAAACTTAAAATATTCAGGTGCATTTTTGTTATTGCTGTTCGTGCAGTAATACCAATGCAGAACACCGTGAGCCAGAATGTTCATTTCTCCCCCACTTTTTTATCCCATCAATCATTTATCCTATCCTTATGATGTCCTACAGCTGAAGAGAAGGTGATGCTGTTCACTCGAATTTAATGTGTCTGTTGAGGCATGCGAAGTGGCAAAGTCCTTAAAACTGCAGGCAGAAACTCTAAGAGAAATTTAAGCTTTTAAAATTATTACCATATTTACCTAGGTAAATAAGAATTACCTATTCTTATACCTAAAGTATGAGAAAATGATTTCTTGATCACTAGAATTTTAGATACTTGTTTTCTTCCCAGTAGCCTTGTTGGCTCTGCAGTTTGTGTGTTTTGTAGCGTTTTGATTATTCAAGACTGATCTTAGCAATGATTTTAAACTAGTAGGTTTGATGATTACCTGAGGTCTGCAATTTTCAGGATCCAAATAGGGGCTCTGGAAGATAGCGTGTCACGTTCACTTGGGAGCTTTACGAAAATAGATGTGTATCCTTGCTATAATCAAGCCTTAACGATTTCCAGAGAAAAACCAACTATGATGCAGGAGAGATCCAACAAATAGAAGGAGCAGTAAGCAATGAACTGCATGCTCTAGGAAGTCCTTTCTCTAAGAATATGTTTTTAAAATAGTTACATAAACAGCTTAAACCAGCAGCTTTGCATATCACTTTAGATCTTGCTTCGCCTACAAGGAATGGCTTGAAGTCCATTGCAACTGTAGGTGATTGACATTGTGCAATAATTGACCCACGGACATAAAATTGCATAACTGAAGAAAAAAAAAAATAATGTGTAAGAGATATTCAGAACCAGGGACATTACTTTGTCAGTATCTTATGGTTTTTTTCTAGAAGTAATAGCCCCTCTCACCAAATTCAGTAAGTAAGCAGCACAGTAAGCAGGATCAGGGCAATACCTGTAACACCATATTAGCATGCACACATATCCCTTTTCAGAGTAACCTCTCTTTTAAAATACAGATGGCAGCATTGTCTGAAAAATCATTTGTAGCACCTCAAATACGCAAACCTGTGGGGGTTCATATCACTAAATTCTATGGAGTAACTTCTAATTTTCCTGGTATGAAATCTCATTCAGGAATAATTTTCACCCTTCCCCACCTCCCCCTTAAGCCTCTTATCAGTTTAAATACAGAAATTCAAAAGAATACAAATTCTGGCCATTGCCTGCTGAAATGGGTTTGTTCTCTCAGTTCCTGGACAAAGATTGCCCACACCACAGCTGGCAGAGAAACAGAAGTCCAAGGAGTCTTTCAAAGACTGATTGTGTGCAGTAGTGTGTCTGGGACAGCACTGAAACCCTGCTGGCATGGGCAACAGGTACAGTCCTGGCCAGACATGGCTAAAACTTCCCCAGCCAGACATGGCTAAAACTGGGTGAAAAGTTCTTCCCTTTTGGAAAGCAACATTTGTATTTCTAACCTATAGTTTTACAAGGTTAATTTATGCCAGTGTTGGGCTTTTGGGCAGGTGTCCTGTACCAAATGAAACTGCTAGTGGATTTAGCAAATAAATGAGCTGATGAATGGGTGAAGGTCACAATCACTGAAGAATGCTGAGATACTTTGCACATATTTACTACCACATAATTACTATTAAAATTCCTAAGGCAAATCAGTATCAGTCATGCCCACAATGTTGTCTCAAGCTGGACATTTTGAAATTCTCTCCTCTCAGTCAGATTTTCATCCTGCTGTTTTACTGCAATTTCTCCTTCTGTCATCTTTCCAAGACCTGGCTCTTGCACAAGCAAAGAATTGCAGCCTTTTTGCACCTCTGCTTTCCTCCTTCATCTGCTGTGGCCTCTTGGATGATAAGCTCAAAGCCTTTGTTTTTTAAATCCTCTTCTTACTGCATTTATGTCACACACTGGTTTTAGTTCACACACTGAGATTGTTTTCACTGGTATTTTGCCAAAACGCTACCAGGTTCACATGGGCTGTATGCCCAGCAGCAATGGCACATTTTCTTGTGTTGTTACAGGAAAGCCAGGATAACCTTATAAATAAAACAGTGGCTTTGTTATGTCATGAGAGCCCAGGCTTGCTGGAGGCTCTCTTTGAAGAGTAATGTGGTGATGCTATCAGGGCCAAGTCATGCAGTTAGTCATCCTCTCACATTCCTTCAGGTTTTAATTAAACGATTACTTTCCAGCTTTCCTTAAATTTCAAGGCTAAAGAATGTAGGACGTATTTACTCAATGAAGGAGGGAGTCATTATCTGCTGCTTTGGGCCTAGAGTGAAAACAGTATCATAGTTCCACACAGAAAACTGTTAAAGAAATTTCTTATGACTGAATTTGGGAGTTATTGCTTCATTCTGGAACAAATTCTTGTCTGCATAAGGTATTAGAGATTTGTAGTTCCTTTGACAGATAACCTCAGGAATTGACTTAAGCTCCAGTGTCTAATTTTTTATAAATTAAGAGAGAGAGCTGATACTCCCTTGCTGGGGACTTAGAGGTTTAGCTCATTCTGTTCCACTGAATGATAGAATTTTTTTTATTAGAAGAAGCAAATGACCAACATGCCTGCAAAGAAATAAGCAGCTCACTCTCATTTCATAACAGTAAACGCACTTTGTGGTTTGGTGAAAGCATTTTGATAAAAAAGTATCTGATTGCACTAAGGGGTAGGGAGGGGTGAGAGGTGGAAGAAGAAAGCATGAATGTGAAACTCCTTCAAAAGTAGAGATCCAAGTTAATGAAGCCACGCAAACCTAATCAGGAGGCATAACAAGATAGCGAGGTACAAAAGAAAATGTTTCCCCTTAGGTATTGTGAGAGGTTGCCTGGTAAAACCATGATTTAACTTTGGACAGCAGTTCTTGACGGTGAATCAAGATCATCTTGTGGGTGTTCACCAGACCCTCTCTCACTGTTCCAAGATGCTTCTTCCCTTTTAACTATCACCATCTTCAGGCTCTGTCTGCAGACACCAAAACAAATTGTGTATGACAACCAAGCCAAACTGCTCCTACAACAAGACTTCAATGTCAATTATCTGGTTCACCTCAGTGGAGAGCAGGTGCTCAGCAGCAGCTGCTGTGGTGGTCAGCCCTGGCATTGCAGGAAAGGCCAGGTGATGCTCTCCAGCACAGCCTGCAGAGCACATTCCTTGTTCTCTGCCTGCTTCTGTGCCTGACCTTGCTAAACAATCAAGGAATTTTTTTTTTTAATTAGCATAATATGGTTCAGCAAAGGTCAGTGTCAAGAGTAGCATTTTATGTGGAAAATGAAATGCCTCCTTGAAAGAACAGATCCATAAGATCTGTCAAGGGCTAGTTCCTCCTTTTGAATTTTAGGTAACTTCCGTTCATCATTTCCAAGTATTTAGCATGCAAACCACAGTTGTGCTCTTTCCAAAGGGAATGTTTACTAAATTAAGCATTAAAGGAATATGAAAGATATTCTCTGTTCTAATGATACTTAATTAGAAATAAAACATGGAAATAGATTAAAATAATTAGTCTTAATAAGCAGTAATTGCCAAGTCTTGTGCAATAGAATAGCCTTCCCAATTTAGAGGTGGAGAATAATGATTCTGTGGAGCTACTAATAGACACTGATTTAAATATTAATTTAACTTGTAAAGTAAGTGTAAGTTGTTTTTTACTTAGACTACGTGGTCCTAACCACAGAGATCCTTGTGTGCTCACTATCTATCAGGATAGTATCCATCCTGCTATCCATAAATATATGTTGGATCAAGGCCATCTGATGCAACGTCAAGTAAAGAGACTGATAATGAAATTCGATAATTTATGTCATGTAGAAGTTTACCCTACGCACACAGAGGCAGGCTGTCTGTACTGAGAGCTCAGTTTTTGTTTGAAGTCTGCTTAGTTTTACATCTCAGTGCAGAGGTAGCCCCCTACATGAAGAGGTCAGGCAAAACATTACAACACCTGAAGCGGGGAATAAAACCAAATCTTTTTTAGTGTTAACTCAACATTCTGAATCTTGATAATGAAAGGGTGGCTGCCTATACAGTGATTATCCCACATATTGCCATTTATGTCAAACCAGGACTGCCCCTTATCTGGCTGAGCTACCCAGGCTGGACCAGGTTTTTTGGCAAACTGCAGATCAGTGGCATCTCTCTGCTTCAGTCTTACTTTCTCCATCTAAAGGTCACTGAGCCAGTTCTCATCCTGAGCTTCTATTAACAAAAATTCCAGCACAGCAAAGAGGAAGCAAGTGTTGTTTGGTGCAGTTTGCACTGTAATTCTGTGCCCTGTGGGTCAGTAAATCTTCTGCAGTCCATTTTAATTGGGGAAATACTACAGCTAAATTTAAAAATAATCTTAAAATTTTATGTGAGAATTTCAAAGTGTTTTGGTGAATGCAGGAAATTCTTTTATACAGCAGTAATGTGATGTTCCTTGCATTTGAGTCCACAGAGAACTGAGCAGGATCCTGCAGACAAGAACAGCAAATGGATTGATAGCTGTGACAAGGGATCCTTCAGTCCCACATACAGCCCCCAGGCTTGAGAAGACAGAAAATGGAAGATAATGCACTGCTGAAAGATCTGTCCTATTGTCCTGGTTTGGGACAAATTTGGGAGAAAACCCCTGTATAGGATCCCTCTAAGGAAGCAAACCCACGTGGCCCCTCCCTCCAACCGGTCCGGGAAAAAAAAAACCCAAAACCCTCTTTGGAGAAAAGTGGAAAAAACTATTTTACTAAACAAATGAAGTGCATACAAGTATAAAGAATGAATAGTATGAAACAATAAAACCTCTCCTTCTGAAGTGAGATGGCAAATTGAGAAAGTCCTTGCCGTGGGTGGAGCTCGGCTCTCTCTCAGCGTCTCCTCAGTCCCAGTCCCTCCGGCGCTGCTGGAAAATGCCGAGGTCCAGGCCCCGGTGGGCCGCAGGTGCAGCCCCCAGTGCTCCCCTGGGTTTTCTGTCCAGAGCAGGTTTAAACAGTTCCAAGAAAAAGGAAAAAAACAGTCCAGGGAAATTCTCTGCCCTAGCTAGCTGAAACGAACTAAAAGCAAAGAAAAAAATCTCTGTCCTGCAGTCTCTCCAAGCCTCCGCCAAACACCCCGTCCGCAGAAGAATGTGGAGGAGTCGGGCAGTTTTCTCAAAACAAACTCCGCGCTTCTCCTTGCTCTTAGAACCAGTCTTAAAGGCACAGGACTCAATATTCAGCACAAACAGAACAGACGATTGGGGATACAGGCATCATAAAGTTACCCTAGGACACCTATAAAGGAGGACAGCAAAATGTCAGCAGCTAAAAGTCCAAAGAACAGCCAAAGTTGGCAGCTCACACTGGTCTTCAGAACATAAGGAAACTGAGACCATCCCTTTAAGGGAGCCAAAAGTAAGAAACCCTTCCTTTCCACTCTCTGTTCAGTGAATATAACTTCACCCTGTTTAGGCCATGGCTTGATGACAGAGTGCATTCAACACTATGGCCCTCAGCTGGATCAAAAATGTCAAGACTGTGTAACACAGAGTGATGAGTCTGGTTATTTTTTTTTTTTCTTTTTTTTTTTCTTTGTTTTTTTTCCCCCTTAAATTAAATTGTTTTAAAAAAAATATGTTGACAAGGTTAACTTGGTAAGCTTTGCACCAGATCAGGTGTCGCCTGCCTTTGCAGTTGTAATGATACTGTATCAGGTATCACCCCTCTTCCTTTAGCTGCTGTAAAAATACAAAACCAACCAAGCACCAAAACCATGCCTTGGCTGAAACAAAATTGTGTACCTGCATCTGTGCTGAATCAAATTTATATTAATGAGTTGATCTGAAAATGCACCAAAGTAATATTCAAATCCTTGACCAACAGCCTCAGATGCCAATGCGATCTAGATACCATCAGTGTCTCCTTGGTTTTGTGTGACCTATAAATCTATTTCTGAGTGGTTTTTAGCCATAAGAACATACTTTGTTTTGAAAGGGTTACAGTATGTTCAGCATGTGATTATGTTGTTTATAGCTCCCGAAGGAAAAACTGACACCAAACCTGCTGGGCCTGCTGGCTATCAGGACTGGCAATCGAGGGAATTAATGCATCCCAGCAGCCTAAAGAGTCTTCACACCACTGGGACTGATCCGATCCCAGGCACGAGAGTGCTGCCATCCTGTAGTGCTTGTTCTGACGGGAACCCCAGGAACTTGCAGAAAGTCTTGGAGAGCACTACCTGACACCTTGCGAGGCGCCTCGACCCTCACAGGAGGGACAGAGCCACGGCTGCCTCACCTGCGGGCTGGGGGCAGCGCCACGGTGGGTGCAGCTGCAGGGCTGGACCTGTCTGGCTTGTGGAGGCTTTGGTCCAACCTTTCCTGCCTGACCTACTACAGTGCAGCCCAGACCAGTGAAAGGGCCAGGACTGAGATGCCTGCCCCTCTAACCCAGGTCCCTGGGGACTGCCCCTCTCCGGCCATCCCTGGCCCTGCACAGGAGCTGCTGGCTGCTCCCTGGGCCCAAGGGGCACGGAGAAGTGTCCCAGAACCACAGAATACTCTGAGCTGGAAGGGACCCAGAAGAATTGAGTCTTAGCCCTGTATAGGACAGCCCAAACAACCACACCATGTGCCTGAGAGATTGTTCACACACTTCCTGAACTCTGTCAGGTTTGGTGCTGTGGTCACTTCCCTGGGCAGCCTGTTCAGTGCCCAAACACCCTCTGGGTTAAGAACCTTTTCCTGATACCCAACCTAAACCTCTCCTGACACAACTTCAGGCCATTTCCTAGGGTCCTGTCACTGGTTACCACAGAAAGATCAGTGCCTGCCCCTCCACTTCCCCTTCACGAGGAAGTTGTAGACCACAACGAGGTTAACTCCAGGCTGAACTAGACAAGTGACTCAGCCACTTCTTAAACAGTTTCTCCTCTTGACCCTTTGACATCTTCCTAGGCCTCCTCTGGACACTCTCTAGTGGCTTTATATCTTTCTAATACTGTGGCGCCCAAAACTGCCCGCAGCACTCAAGGCGAGGCCGCCCCAGTGCAGAGCAGAGCGGGACAATCCCCTCCCTCTCCCGGCTGGCGATGCTGTCCCTGATGCCCCCAGGACACGGCTGACCCTCCTGGCTGCCCGTGTCACGGAAGGGCTCTGCTTCCCACAGGGCACTGCAGGCGAGAGGCTGCCCAGAATTCAACACCCGAGAAGTGCCAGCGCACCCCGTCCTCTGCGCTACCGCGGCCGGGAACCAGCGGCCGGGACGCAGCTCCCCGGTGCCCACCCCGAGCAGCAAAGCCCGGCTCACAGCGGCGCCCCGGGGCTCCGGATAAGGGTCCTCGGTCCGAGAGGGGCGGTCGGGGGGCGGTGCCGGAGCCGCCCCCGCCCGGCCCCGCCCGTCCCTCCCCTTCCGGGCCGCCCCCCGCCCGCCCTTTCTCTCCGCCGCGCCCGTGCGAAGCAGCCGCGGCCGGCGCGGCCGCCGGGACCCGCCCCGCCGGCTGGCCGGGCCCCTGCTCGGGGCGGAGCGGCGGCGGCCGGAGGAGCGGCGGGAGCGGCGCCGCAGGCGGTGAGTGCTGGGCCGGCGGCGGCACCGCGGCCGCGGCGGGGCCTGGTGAGGCCCGGCGAGGGGGCGGGGGCCGGTGCCGCGGGCAGGGGGAGCCGGGGCTGCCGCGGTCATTGTCCCCGCCAGCGCCGCCTGCGCGCCGGCAGGGAGCGGGCCGGGGTACTCGGGGCTCGGTCACCCTCCGCCGCGCCCACCGAGGGCCGGCGGTCGGCCCGGCCCGGCCCGGCCCGGGGGCGGTGAGTGCAGTTGCTGCCCGCGCTCCCCGCTCTGCCTCGGGCGCTGCCGACCGGTGGCAGCGGAGCTGCGGGGACGGGAGCTCGGCGGGGATTGTGCTGCGCCCATCCTGGGTCTGCTGGCGGCGAGGTAGCCCGGAGCTGCGGCACCCGGAGCCGCCTCGTCCCGCGTGTGTGCGTGTATGGACAGAGCGTGTGTGCCGCGGTGCGGGGCCGTCGGGAGGTTTGGGAGGGCCCGGAACAAAGCGTAGGGCAGGGGCGCACACCCGAGTCGCCTCGGCCGTGCCCCCGAGTCGTGACTGTTCCAGAACACTCGTGTTGCTGTGAACCCTCGGGGCCAGCAGCACCGCAGAGCTGAGGTGGCTGCTCACTGTTACTGTAAGGACACCTTAGAGGTGAGCAGTGCATAAATACCAACAGTCCCTGTTTCCGGTAATTTATACGTTGTCATATGCAGAACCGCACCAGTTAAAGTCTTTATAAAAACTTAGAACGATTCAGATCTTCTGTAACTCAGTTTCAGTACGTCTTTGATTTGGCTTCATGTATTTTCCCCGTTGAGTCAAGCCAAAGGAAGATGAATTGGTGCCGATTTGAAGAAATCTGTGGGGTTTTTGAGACTTAAGTGATTTAGTTGATTATGCGCAATTTTTTCATACACATCTGAGTGGGTGGTAATGTCTCGTAAGGAGCTGGTGATAGCAGACTCCTCACTTGGCTCAACTCCACCTAGCAACACCTAATTTCTACTGCCATTCTTAAATGCCCCAAGTCACTTATTAATATAGCTTAGATTCCTGAGTTATAAGGGTTTAAAACAAAGGCTGCTCAAATTGCTGGGAGATTTTAATTACCTGCTTACTTTATGTGTTTGTGGACCTCAAGGAAAGGTGAATCTTCTGTGAAAGTCTTGCTGGGTGTGGATGGCTGGAGGAAGAACAGGGAAGAGGATGCCAGGAAGGGAAGGGAAGAAATATGCAAAAGGCATGGAAGGATCTTTGGTGAAGGTGTTGTGGCGGCCTGACACAGGTCTGGGCAGAGAGGGGCAGAGAACACAGATGATTGTCTTACCATTTGAGGATTTTTCTGATTTTTTTTTTTTGTTTTGTTTTGTTTTTAATATTGGTGTTGATGAGGTGAAATGAAATTAATTAACTTCCTTTAGTGACACACCCTGTTATCCTGATAAACCGCTGTCTATCTTGAGTGTCCGTGCACTCCTCCACATCTGCCTTCAGCAAAAGAACTGGTATTTCTGCCACTGCTTTTGTAAGAGTCATCAAACCAACTCTCCGTGCGCCTGTGCTGGGACAAGATGGGCTTGATTTTGGTGCTGTCTTGGCTTGTGGGTGTTCACCTGTCAGGAGGTAACATAGGCTGGGTTGGTGTTGCAGGCAAGCTGGTGAGGGATGTGGCTGCACACAGTTGGGTTTGCTTTTCCTCTCAGGTGGCAGCAGGTGCTTGCTGTCTGCAGGGAAGAAAGGAAGGAAACGTGCCAGAGTCTTCCAGCAAAGATGCATTTCTGTGGTGTGACTGGGGAAGGCAGCCTGGACTTCCCAGCCTCCTGGCAATGCCGCTCTGCAGCACCACTAGTTCTGAATAATTAAGGGTCTTATTTTGGTTTTCTGGTGGTTTTGTGACACCAGCGTGAAAAAGCAGAGGTTTCCATCGTGGTTTGTATGTTTTGGAGAGCTTTCAGGAGGCAGGAAATTGTTATGGTCTATCTCTAGGACTGACACAAGCTGTTTTAACATGCTTCTGGTGTCCCCTTAGAAAGTGGTTGGCAGATGTGGCTGGGTATGGTGCTGTAACACGTCAAGCTCTGTACTGAACTGGTGTTAAAGGCCTCTAATTCAACACATTGTAGAAATAGCTCACTAATATATTTATGGGTTGGATTTTCGTTGTGTAAAAAAAGAAGTGTGAGAGTAAAATACCTTATTTATTATGTGATACAGATTTATCCTGCTCAGTCTTTCCAAGTTGGTATTCTAATCTGTTCATTTGCAAAGGTGAGGCATTGCCTGCTAATTAGTGTGATTAAATGGGTCAGTTTTAAATGAGAACTCACTGAAAAGTTATATGCTCTGTAGACCTGCTCAGTTATTTTTGCTCCTTTGCTCAAATATGCAGGCACGGGGGAATATTTTCTCTGTGTTTCAAGCAATTACTCAGAATTTGTTGGGTGGTCTGCTAAGAAATTCTGTATGCTTGAGCTAGGCCTGTACTTCCTGCAGTAGATGTTCGTCCTACTGTGAGTGTAAGGGGGAACAGTCATTTTTTCGTCTCTGTTTGTGTAGCAAGCAGAGCACAGCGATCCCCACGTGCTGCCCCTGCATGGCGCAGGTGCCTCACGAGCATGAGGGCTGGTTGTTAACAGCCTTGGGCATTGGGATACAACCTGTGTAAGGCCTGCCTTCCCCAGCTTGTGCCAAAGAAAAAGGATGGAGCTGAGTAGGAGGACAACTTCTAAAGCCATGTGGTTTGGGTAGGTTAAAGGCATGCTGCTGCTGCTAGGGAGGCCCTGCCTCTCATCAGATAAACAGCAGCATCGGAGCTGCTCTCCTTGAGGGCTGACACATTCAGCAGGAGAGTGCTGCTGCCTCCTGCCATTGCTGCCCTCCATTCCCAGCTGCTCTGCCTCAGCTGCCTGGCGAGGTGCTGTGGACCAGATCTGGAAATTTCTTAGATATAGCATGGCATGAAAAATGGAGGGGGGGAAAATAAGGATTATCTCTCTGGTGATGATGGTGGTGAGGATTTAGGCTGTGAGACTGCAGTGGCCTCAGACCTGCCACAAAATATTGTAGAGATTCAAAACATATCCTTGGAGATGTGGAAGGTGCTCCAAGAGTGATAAAAGCCCAGGAAAAGGGATCTGTAATTATAAAGAGCCATTAATGAATATCAGAGACCTGTGAGAGAACTGAGGATAGAAATTTGGCTCTCAGTCATTTGCATTGATCTGTTACCTGCTGTGTTGTCAAAAAGAGGGAATGGTTTAGAAATCCCTCAGCCAATTTTCATTTATCTCAGCCGGGTGTGTGCCCTTGACTTAATCTTGACTTAGCAGTTCTAGCTTACAGCGTTCAAAGCTGTCACACATGTCCTTCCCTGAGGTGGTGTGCCTTGAGATAGGAGTCACCTCTGTGTGCTGGCAGAGCTGAGTTAGCAGTGGAGATGGTACTGAAGCCTGTCTAGGAATCATTGACTACAGAAATCCTGTTGCAGGTTCAGAAACATTGAGACTGGTTTGCTGGGAGATGTTTCTCTGCTTTTATACTTTTTCCTTAGCATTCAGGGTTGGAGGTGATAAGGTTTGCCTCGAAGATGAATGGGCAAGAACATGTCAGGCTTGTGTTCTGCTTGGACAGTGGCTGGAGTGGGCACTGTATGGGACAGCCTTTGAATCAGCTCTTATAACCTACGTAGTGGAGGAGTTACCGATTCTATGCTTTCCATTTAACGATGGTGTAAATGACTTTCTGTATTGCAGACCAAACCAAACAAAAACCCCCCACACTTGAAGTCTGGATTGCAGCTGAGCTTTTAATTTGATTGTATTTCTGTCAAATACCAAGTTGTCCTGGTACTGAGAGTCTCAATTCCTGGTTTTTCTTTCTTGACAGATGCTGCAGCAGTACAGACTTTGGCATGTCTCTTGCAGCTTCCGATTGATCCCCACCTAGAAGGCAGTCAGTGGAAAGCTTGGAGCTGCTCATGATCTTTTTTGGGTGAAGGGAAAGAGAGAATAGTGATGTGGGTAGTTTTTACAGCAAGAGTCAGTGTCAGTCTTCCTGTCAGCAGTGGGACCTAGCCTGTGAGGCCTGGTTGTCCCTCTCTCCTCTGCAGGGTTTGTGGTGGTGGTCAGGCAATCCCTCCAGAAGGGGTGGGGCATGACTTCTCCCTTACTGTAGGTGGAAAGCTTTGAAGAGCAGCTCCCCGGTGATAAGCACTACTAGTATTTGTGTGCCCTGAATAGGGTTTCTTCCATGAGCTGTTCCATGAGATGATGGAGGGCACCAAAAAGTCCTGTAAAACGTCCACACATTTATAGTCTGTTCCAGGAGAGTTAGCTGCTTCCACTTGGTCTGTGCTGTTACCTGCAGAGTTTTAGCTGGTTGGGGCTTGCTGATTTTGGGCTCTTTGCATTAGAAAGAGCTCCAGTTACCTTCTGTGCAGCTAGATGATTGTAGTAATTTGTGATTTCTTGTTTCATGCTGGAGAAAGTCAAGAGATAGAAGATTGCTCTGTTCAGGAGAGCAAGTTGTTAAAAATTTATAGCCTTTCTGAAAGAACACGTGTTTTAGTTGGCACATCCCATATAATTTCTGGCCACTTTTGAGTTCCTTGTCTCAGGATACTCCTTTCAGGTTTGTAAAAGAATTCCGTACTTGTCAAAACACTAATATCCCAAGGGTGGAATCAAAGGAGAGCTGGTAGCAGGCTTGATTTCTCCCAAGGTGATTTCTCCCAAGAGGCAAGTTGTCTGAGTCCTGTTCCAAAAGTCAAGGGAAAGAAAATAAAAGGTAGGAGTCCCATTAATATTTAAAAACTATCTAAGCACAGTTACTGATAACTCTTCCAATGAGTCACTTATTGTTGCAATGTAACAAACACAAGCAGCACTCTGAACCTAATAATGCTGAGTAGTTAAAAAAAAAAAAAATAGCTCCTCCTGTTTTCATAGTGGCATGGAGTGTCTCCCAAAGTACAGCAGAACATCTTGGAGAAATTCAGAGCCCAGAGCAGCCAGGTCCTGGCACCTCTGCTCCATCATGACCTGTCTTTTCAGAAACATCTGGATACCTGACTTGGAAACTGTAGGGCTGTCGGGATGTAAAATCCCTCTGGGCCCCATCCACACAGGCCCAGGGATGTCCAGAAATGCGAGGGCTGAATTAGAACCTTCAGAGAAACTAAAATATATAAATCCACACAGAAATGAGGTAGAAATGCAAGTTTAGTTTTAAATAAGTAGAGAATTTTTAAAGTGCCTTAAGCAAATAAGAGACTGAATTGGTTAGTAAGAAAAGGGCCTAAAACCTAGTTTAAAGTTCAGTGGCATTGCCTTTTGCTAAGTTAGTTAAGCTCTAGACATAAGGAAAACAATGTAGCATTGCTAAACATTCCTAGATAGTACAGACAGAGTTTTATACATAGAATTTGTGCATGAAATTATGAATACTGTTGAACATCAGTCTTAGGATAGGTCCAGCAAGATTGTAGAAAATTCGTGCTTAAGCCTGATTGGCTAAAAATAGAATAAAATGCACTGCTTTGAGAATGCTACCAGGCACACGGAACACCATCACGAATGCTGCTGTTGCTGCTGCTTCTGCGGCTGCTCCTGATAAAACGCTCACGGAACAGATTACGGGTGCTGTCGCTGCTGCTTCTGCTTGGCACTTAGGGACTTTATGTTAGAAGGCTTCCTGCATACTGGCATGGACTATAACAATTTTGCTTTTATGAAGCTGGTTTTAGCAATGCAATAAAGGACTTTTACTTTTACAGCTACCTATCTTCTGTCATCTTCAATGAGGACATGGAGGAAACTTGGCACAGGGCCTTCACTTGGTTCAAGTAATTCTGCTACAGACAGGCTCGCTACCTGACAACATCCTACAAAAAGCTTGCTTTTAGTATGGAACCATATTGCTGGTCTAGTTGAGGTGACTTAAACCTGGATTAGCAATGTTTACAAGTTCTGTATAGATTAATTTGCGATTCTGGTGTTACAATGGGAGTCTTGTTGGGGGGGAGCGTTTGCTGCCTTAATATGGTGAGTTTCTCTGTGAGGAAATCATATTGCGTGGGTCATTTTTAAGGAGGTGTGTTAGATGAGCACTTCTTTCCACTAAACAAAAAGAATGTCATCATTGGAAATTACAGCAGTCCTCCTTATCCTAAGGCAAGATCGTGGTGTCACAGTCTTTCTCACGCTTTTGGGTATGATTGTTTAGCCAGTCTTGGAAAGAATAAGGAATTGGTCATTATGTATGCTCAGTTTCTAGCTTTATCAGTGTGGCAGATCAAGTTCTGTACAGATGGTTGGGTGGAGTTTAATGGTGCTTTTGTCTTTTTGGTGTTTACTTACTCATTTGAAAATTAGGAATAAAGTTCGGAACAGAAGGGAAGGTGGGAAGAAAGAATTTGATCACCATGTAAACACTGTCACCTTTAAAAGTTTACCAGGAGAGATGGTGGTAGTGAATCTTTGAAGCTTGTGGGACATGCACCATATTTTGAAATGTGTTACCCAGGGAATTTTTTTGGTTTGTTTTGGTGGGATTTGTTTGGTTTGTTTTGTAAGGTGTGTTTTTATGGGTGAAATATAGGAAACTGTTTTGATCACAGTATTACTTTTCTTTGAAAAATAATGAATACTGGCATGGGAGCATCATATCTAACTTTGGCTAGTATGACCTTCAAGTAAGAAAAGGGCCTGAAGTCAGTTCATGCTATGCAGTCCTCAGATACTTGTCTTTAGGATGTAAGAGGCAGTGATAACTTCATATATGAGAGTTCAGAGGACAAATGCTTTATCTTGTCCTTGGGGTACTTTGGGGTTGGATTCTTTTTGCGTCACTATCCCTTGCAACAATTAGAACTTCATGTTTTGTTACATGAACAGATTCATTGTGTGGCAAAACCCCACAATTCTAGAGGTTTTTCTTCAGTCTTAAGCTGTTGCTACATCTTGCAAATAAATGTCTGGTTAGCTTATGGTGCAAATTAATGAGCAGTTTCTAGTTGAGGAGGTGGCTTGTCTAAAGCTTGCCTGTGGGGTAGGCAGCAGAAGTATGCTGTATATTCCTCTCTTAAGATACTACTGTTTCAGGCATGAGGTAATCATACCAAAAAATCATACCGAAGTATAGCAAGGAGGGATACTTTGTTAGAGCAACCAGCGTGGCTGGGGGGGTCAGGCATGTGGGTGCACACTACTTCAGGTAGTGCCTTAAAGCTTGTGGTTTTCTCCCTTTTCAATTTCAGTTCATTAGGAAAAAGATCTAGCTAAAGGAATTATTTGAGCACTGGGAGTGTCAAAAAGGCCATACTTTGCTAGCTCAGACTAGTTTTCTGTCTCCCTGAGTATCTGAACAAATAATTACAGAAAATACCATAGCATATATAGAATGGCATTAACCTGGGTGTATTCTTTCAGTTTCAAATGGTTGGTTGTTCATTAACTTTAGAGCTGTTGATAGATCTGGTTTTGAATCTATATTTCTGGCCTTTAAAGCATTTTGTGGTCATTTAAAGCTGTAGGCATTGGTATGTGGTCCAAACTTCAGTTTTTAACTGGTTACCCAATAATTTCATTTGGCTTTAATCCTTTGTGTTTGATAAATAATGAACAATCATTGAATTCCTATTCACCAGTCACATTACTAGGGAGTTTCTATGTACTTTCATCACTGTTTTTCAAAGTTCCTAGGGTTTTTTTGTATTCTTTCATAGCTTTTATGAGAAGGGTTGCTGGGAGCTACCTTCAGGAATCAGGAGCAGCACTTTGTCATAGTGCATGCATTGTATATTTAGTGTGTGTCTAGTTAGTAGATTATTAACAGGTGAAGTATACAACAATGCAAAAAAAAGGTCTTTTGTAACTGGTTTGATTTGGAAGGAGTATGTGATAACCTAGCAGTTAGAGATTTGATTGAGTAGTTAAAACTTACAAGAAGTCTGCAACCATATAAAATTTTTGGTGTATATGACAAATTTGAAGTTCAGTATATATGAAGCTCAGGATATAACTTGATGCAAAAACATTTTCCTTTATAAACTAAAGCTGTCTGTTTCTTCTCTCTATCATCTACAGCATTCAACACATACTAATATGTTTTTCATTGCTGCAGCTTGCTTGTGAGTTTATTGGCATTTAACAGCAGGTTGAATAGACAGCATTACAAAATGGAGAGAAAAACGGAACAATGATCAAATATTTAAATATTTATAAAGAAAATATGCTGTGTTTTAAGATCAGCAACTAGAGGAAAAAAGGTGGCTTGCCTTAAAATTGGTACTAGAATTTTACCTTTTACTTAAAACATCCTGAAAACATACCTCACCCTAACTTTGATGCTTTTAGACTACACTTGTTAAAAAAAACTTCCTGTTGCAATTTGTAATCAGGCTAGTAAATTATATAATTTTTACAGCTTCGAGAAACTCCTAAACACGTGAGAGAAGATGACAAGATCTAGATCAAGATCACCGCGATGGAAACCAAGGTAAACAGCTTGTCTTCTGAAACAAACAAAACAGCTTGTCTTCTGAAATTTAGATCTACGTAAGGATTTATAACTCAGACCTAACACTTGCATTAAAGAAAGAAAATTACATGCAGAATTGCAATTTGTCAAGTGTATTTTGTAATTTATAGTTTATTGTACAAGCTGAACAACTAATTTTTTTTCCCAGCTCATGATTTTCTTTTTAAGCTGAAAGTCTTCAGTTTTTGCAGCCTGCCAAGAACCTTGTTCCTCTTTTGTGTTCTGTGACTTACAACTACCCTAAGCATAAAATCCAAGCTCCAAATTAGTTAAGGTTATTTTTACGCAAGCACCACTTTGCACACAGAATATCTGTAACTCACTTCTGTTTTGCTTCTTGGCCTACAGGGAGGAACTGCTGAAAAAAAAAAGTTAGTTTTGTTTTTGTTTTTTTAAAACAAAGCTTCCTAGCTCAAACACCTCAGACTTACTGAGGTTTGGGGCTGATTTGTAAACTGATCTTTAGCACAGTTAGACGTGTCTTGCAGCGTAACACAGAGTGAAAACATGTGGAAATGTGGGAGTCGTTGCCCTTCTCCTTGGACATTAGCCTAGTAGCGCATGTCTTTGACATTTGTCACCAAAATAACATCCAGCTTACTTTATGCTGTGAGTTACCTGCCTCATTGCTGACTTGCGGTGCATATTTGAGGTGCTAAAACCAGGAGGGTTGAATATATTTTCAAGCTTTTGAGAATGTGAAATTACTGCTGGTTTTAGGCATCTCTTTGAAACAGACTAAGTTGTGATAACTAAGACCAAGGGAGTCTGGATAACTCAGAAAAATGTGTGGTGTTTTTTCTTTATTTTGTTTTTAAAAAGAGAAGTCCTACCTATGTCCATACTAGATTTATAGCTGTGAATGTCATTTGAGTTAGGGCGGCCCCAGCTCTCACTAAAATGCAAACCCGAACCAGACCAACGTGGGACAGCAGCCTCAGTGTAGGTGCTGTTGGAAGCCAGCCAGTATGGCTTTAGGAACATCTGTGGTTCTGACTTTGAACTCATTTGCAGAAATGGAGTAAATAGTTGGGCCAAACTGTTCATTTGCAATACATGCACAAAGGAAGTGGCTTATTTCAACTTGTTTTTTGATGTTTTTTATTAAAGAGCGTGGCAAGAGTGTGCATTGAATACCTGAATACAAGCAGAACTGTTACGTCTGGAGTTACTTTCTGGTTCTTGTTAGTGGCCTGTGCTGTTTTTTCTTTATTTTAAGGAGATTTTGGCTAAAAATTCATAACAAGTTGCCCTTGTTTTTGTAACTGTAGGTGAACTCAGAGCTGAGTGATGCAATTGAATCTTTAATTGCAAAAGCTGCAGTAAGTGTGGAAGTGTGTGTGTATACGTGTGTGAAAATGTACATACAATTATCCAAAAAGCCAAAGCATCTTTCTCAAACTTGTTTTTTTTCTGCAGGAAAAAGCCTACCTGTATGACAAATATTATTTTGTAATGTTTCAGTCTTTCTGTTTTGAAGGTTGTTTTGGCATGCAAAGAAAACCTGAAAATGCACCTTCCTCCCCTTTCAAATTTCTTTATATGCTTTTTTCCCTTCCCTTTTTTCTCTTCACCCTGAAAAAGATAGATAGGGAATGCTTGAGAAGTGTGAAAATATGTATAACAGTTGTTCTCAATGTAGCGGAAACTTCATGTATATGAAATTATTTTTAGTTTTAAATAAAAAAATTCAGAGACAAAAATGATTGACTTACTACAATTTCAAGTTGGTATTTTTACTATGAAAACTTTCAAGAGAGTAAAAGTAAACCTGGTACTTAGCCAAAAAGATGCCGCTTTGATATCTTGGTGTTAATTTTTTTACAAGCTGATTAAAATTATGTACTAAACTCTACTTCCTTAGGAAATAGACGTTCTCATTTAAGAAATTGATTCAATTTTATGGAACTACTCAAAGTGGCTTTTATTTTTGCTTTAGGTCCTTATCTCCAGCTTTTAGGATTCCAGAGCACCATAGGCAAAGGCATGATCACATTAATTATGACTGTGAATATAAAAGCTTTCGTAAGGACCCAAAAAAGTCTATGCCTTGGAGAACAGAAGATGAAAAGTACGGACAAAGCAATTCCAGATTTGCACCTCATGGAAATAACCACCAGAGAATATATGAACGTAGGTCACCTTCACCAAACCTGAAAAGAATTCCCATGGAAGATGCTTACAGTCATAAGCCCTACAGAACACATTCATCTGAAAGGACTGAAAGCAATAGGAGATGCCAGTTACCACCAAAATACTCGGAAGTACCTTATAAAGAGCATGATCGTCCGTTTTACCAGCACAAAATGGAGGACAGATACATGTTTGATCCCTACAAAGTCACTGGAAGTGAAAAAGGAATGAAACCTTTTCATAGACCGCTAGGGGCTTCATGCAAACTTGAAAGAAAATGGCATGAAGATGACTTGAGGCACCAGAGGTTACATGAAGAGAAGTATGGTCAGTCACCCAGAAGAGTTACTGATGAATTTACGGCAAGGAGCTCTTTACAGAAGAGGTATAGGAATAAAATAATTAAACCCTGGGTATTGTGGTGTAAAGCCTCAAGTGAAAGTCTATTTTCATTATAGTTGAAGATATCCACCTTGAAACACCTTGGCCACTTTGTAGTTTAATTATGGGCGACTGGTAGTAGTGAAGTATTTGTCTTTTAAGTAAATCATATTGCTGGCTAGAGTATGAAAGGATAATATTTCCCTCTTAAGAGCCCCTGCACATCTGTACCTTGGCGTGAGGGATAATGGGTTAACTTGCCACGCATTCTGCTGTCCAACATTCTGCACATATAAGTTCTCACTTTCTTCTCTAGTGCAAGTGTAAATTGCTTTATGTCAACACAGGTATCCTGAAGATCACGATTACAGAGAATATGGGCACGCGTCTAAAAGGGCTAAGGAAATGGAGAGGTATGACGGTGGAGATGTAACAAGAAATTCCAAGTGGAAGCAAGAACGTTCTTTTCCACCCTGCCAGGAAAAGGAGGAGCAAAGATATCCGGGTGCCCAGTCCCACCGGTCGGCTGAGAGGGAGTACTTGGGGGGGTCTGTCGCAAAGATAGCCTATGAGTACAGTCACAAACGGCGCAGGCATCCGGAAGGGGAAAAGGCTTTTCCAGACGACAGAGCTCAGAAGTACGTGAAGCAGGAAGAGCAGAAGTACGGCTCTTCCAAGGGTGCCCGGAACAGCAAGGAGTTGGATTACTTTGGTGGTGGCAGGACGAGGCGGACTGAAGAACGGCATGTTGAAGAACCCGTTAAATACAGTTCAAAGAAGGGCTGCAATGCTTGTGTTAATGCTTCCAAAACAGATGTGGAGCTGAGATCTTTTAAAAACAAACTGAATGAAAGAGTGAGGAAAGACGGGGAATTGAGGAAAAATGTAGATTCCTCCAATAGCCAGCGTGATACAGGTCATACTGTTTCAGATGTGAAAATGTCAGATGCCAACTGCATGAAAGAGCATCTCACAGTCAAAGTGGATATGAAGAAAATGGTGACCAAGTACAGGTATTGGTTTTCTTTCACCTCTGCTTTCTTCCTTTGTCTTTACGGTTTATGAATATTGGAGAGAAGCGTGGTTTCTTTAGGAGGTAACCAGCACAAACTATGATTCTACCTTTTTAGTTCTATTTCTTCAAAAATGATAACTTTCCTGCCCTGTCTGGACAAGTTAACTACTAAACCTCTATTAAAATAAACAAATAAAACCAACTGACCAAGAAATAAAACCAACCAAAAAACCCCCAACGTTTTATGGAGATGTAGGAAGTAGAAAGAGTAGATATACCTATACAAACCTGTAGTTAAAAGTTGGTTATCATAAGTAAATGTGTTATTTTTATTTAGAAACACAACCCTCAAAAAACCAAAACCCAAGTGCAGAAAAACCTAGTCCTGTGCTTTCGTCTGAAATACGATGGCATTTTTTTAATCTGTCTTCTCTTCTTTTTTCTAAAAATCAGCTAACCATTAAATACAAAGATCTCAAGCACGTATTCAGATGTTCAAGATCTCAAGTTCGGTAAAACTGCCAAAATTGAGAGATCTGAGTTGTCGTTTATTGTTATAACAAAGTGGCAACCTGTTCAGGCATCAGAACTGAAAAGCAATAGTCTGCTTACAAATGTCTTCTGTGTAGTACTTGTGTTTGCATTTAGCGTTCCCAGTGCTGGCTGCAGTGGAAGGAAAAAGTGGCAGTACTATAAGATTTTAGATGATAAATACATGGTAGAGAGTAAGCAGCTTGGTTTTGATAGGTTCTTGCAGGGTTTTCTGGTTTGATGTCTTGCTGTTGCAGGCCAGATACCTTATATTGGTAGTAATTGCTTTTGGAAGAGATTACCTTCCTTTTCAAAATGATCAGCCTTCATTTTGTAGGGATTTTGCCTCTTGTCCCAAGTAAAACATCTATATAAATTTTCTTCTCTTTGCACTATTTCAAAAATATGTAATACATTGGAGAGTTACGAAGACAAGTTATTGCATGTACGGGGCTAATATTAAAGACTGAGGAAAGGGAGGTGGAGTAATGCCCATTACCCACAGTTGGACTAGGATGAGGATTTGACTTCCTGAATGATAATGTAAGGAAAATTGTTGGGGTTTGTTGCAAACCCATAGGATGATTCCTTTATCTAGGAGCCTCTTACTGCTATCTTGAAGGTCATGCACAATGGGCATGGTAGTTGTTTGCAGACCTAAGAAACTACTGCATTGATTACAGCTAATTTAATGTATGGACAGTTTGCTTCTGCAGCCAAAAGTGCTGAACATTTTATTTTTTCAAAGACAAAAAACACTAATTTTACAGAAGCTGATGACTTGGAATATTCATGCTGCCTACTTTAGGCATATAAGAAACACCCGACTTGAAATGACTCAGCTAAGAAGAATAGTTTATTGCTAAACCTGGGGAGCAGGTAGATAATTCAAATATTTAAACCTGAGGTTGCTTGGATTCCTTCTTGCATGCATTTATTCCCAGTTTGCTAGGGGAAAATAGATGATTTCTGGCATCTGCTAGAGGTTATTACTAATACAATTTTTGTATGGAATTCTAGCCTTGTATGCTTCTAATACAGTGTGGGCAGGCACAATAAAGACTTTGCAGAACAAACAACTAGAAGTCTTCATCCTAAAAGCTTTTACATGAGCTCTTAGAGTCCTTAATTTATCTTTTAGAATGACAAGTATTTTCCTTGCAGCAAGAACAGTAGGGTTGTTAAAGTGTTGGCTTTCTTGTCAAAGTAATTTTTGAGCAGCAGTGCAACCATTTGGGGTGTAAACTTACTTAGAATGAGTAAAAATTTACAAAAAGATGGTAAGCACATTCTTCAGTTCACACACTGCTACTGAAGCAGTTTCACTGCTGTTTCACTAGGCTGAAGTGATGATTCACTTCCTAAAGATGTGAAACTTTTTTCTTACCTCTGACTGTTCTTGAAAATTGCCTGGTAGATCCTTATAAACAGGACACAGGCATAATTGCCTCTCAAAATTATTCTAAAAAAGTCTGTCAGGATCCTCATTTTATCTAGATTTGATAATCCAGTTGAATTAAATTTAAAATTCACAAATTTTGTATTGCATACTTCACAGAAGCAAATATTCCTGAGAGTGAAATGATCTCTTCCTATTTTATTACAGATTTTCTTCCTTATGACCTTACTATTTTTTTAATTTAAAAAAGGAACAAAATGAGATTTCGGCTTTTAATCTCATTTAGTCCTAAAATGAACTTCTTAATTTGTTTTGTTCTACTTGTCTGTTTCAGATTTTCAGATTTAGATATTTGCTTTAAAATAAACTATATTTTTTTTTTTTTTTATTCTAGGACTGCTTCTAGTCACACTAAAGAGAGACAGATGTCCCATGATCTGGTTGCTGTTGGCAGAAAAAATGAAAATTTTCATCCGGTGTTTGAGCACATGGAATCTGTAACACAAAACGTTGAAAACGACCCATCAAAAGAATTTACTCAGGAAATAATCACAATTATTCATCAAGTTAAAGGTAGCTGTAATATTTGGAGTATATCTATGTGTTTATATATATGTATTTGCAGTATATGTATGCATTTATGATTACTAAACCCAAAGCTGATGGTTTAGATATCATGTCCCTGTAAGTCTCAGGTGTTTGCCATTGGCTTCATTTGTAGTTTGGCTTCCTTTTGTATTGTTTAAGGAAAACATAGGTTGAGGATTTAAAGTAATTGGGTAGAGGATGACTGCAGAAAGGTCTCAAGCCATAACTGAGGCATTATTGTGGGGATTAAAGATCAAAATGATTTTATGCTAGTATGGGAGTGTAACCTGCTTGTTTAGAAGACATGACAGGAATAAAGGAGCTTTGCTGTAATCACAGCTCTTTAGTTATATATAGTTCCTTCAAATTTTCAGATTAGTGTTTAGGCAGCTGCATCATGTTCAGTGTTAAATTTTATAGATTCTGGTAATTAGTACTACCATGGTAGAGCGGACAATTGAGTTTAATCAAAAGAGGTGGTCTAAATTGGGCTGGCATAATCCTTCATTTGTGAATATTAAACTGCAAGAGGAAATAATTTGAAATTTCATTTCAGTAGAGTTGTCATGGTATCCTTAAGAGTTAATCTTTTAATGGATATATTTTCCCACTGTGCATTTCAAGTACTACAAATAACGTTCTTGTATTTAATATCTCTTCACAGCAAATTATTTTGCATCTTCTGACATAACTCTACATGAACGGTTCTCAAAAATTCAGGATAAATCAAGTGCGAATACTAATGAAGTTAAAATACATTTGGATCCAGAAATTCACAGGTAATTGTTGAACTTTTTGTCTTAATTTATTTGCATTAAGGTAATTAGTCTTCAGTAGACTTTATATAGCATGAAGTTTTTTATTCATTATTTTTACCTTCCTGTATCCTTAAAACATTCTGTTGCCTGGTCAAGAATGCTTTTGTTTATTTTGTGATGGCATTTGGTTTTATGCAGTATTTTTGTGTTCCAGGAGGATTGACATGTCTCTGGCAGAACTGCAGAACAAACGGACTGTGCCATCTGAATCTCCCCAGGTACCCTGATTGCTTAACCTTTTTGGCAAGCAATAAGTTATTATTATAGATATATTAGAAATGTAAGCAATGTTTTCCCCTTGCTATTGGGACATAATTTTTGCATGCTGTGAAGACCAGCAGTAATTCTGAGTATTTTGAAAAAAAATGCACAGCTGAACTTACTTGCAGATACGTGCACAGTAGTGCAAGTGTGCTGTGTTCACTGAACAGTAGAATGCAGATGTGTTCTCCAGAGTAGCTGGAGTTGGATTATTTCTGCTGCTTGAACCCCTTTCTGTTTTTAAATAATGTAAATACTGAGTTTGTGACTGATGTGTGGTTCCTGGTTTTCCTCTGAGGTTACAAAAAGTTTTAATGTTTTTTCTACCCTAATGTTACAATGACTCAAAGTCCATGTAATTCCTCAAAATGCTATTTTATCCCAAGCTTTCCTTTGGGGTCATAAGATGTTCTATCTTCCCTTTTAAAGCTCTGCTTGCTATGATTCAGTTACCATTCCTTTTCTATAGTACAGGTATATGGAGACTCTCCTTGACTAAGGATAGTAGAACTACTTAAGATTTACTGAAACCTACATGAATATTTCTGCCTTAGCAACTCCATGTAGAATTCCAGTGCTCTGTTCACTGTTGTTTGGAAACTTGTGAAAAGGCAAATGGTGCAAGGAAAGATAATTGCTTAGGACCAGTTTTTACTGCTTTACACTTTGGATCCTTGGGTTGATGTGAACCTGTCCTATGTGCAGACATAGGCAAACAGGGTGCTGCACAGGGTGCTGCCTCTGAAGCACAGAATCAGGTTGGTGTTCAGTTCTTAGCAGCTAACTTGGCTTCAACCCTTTCTTTCAACTAGAACATTGTAAGAGTGTTAGAAGATCCAAATGATCTACGGTATGATATAGAAAGGAGAAGAAAAGAGAGATTGAAGAACGAAGATGAGAGAGTGTTTCATGTAGATGGTGTAACTCCCAGGTAACGAGCAAATAATCTTGTTGGCCCAAGCCTATAGTTCCCTTGTGTGTTCATTTTTGGGCCCTTCCACACTTACATTCACATTTGTGGTGATTGTTTTGCACAGTTAGGCCTTAAAAGTTTGACTGAGGCTGAAATTCAGCTGACATATATTGCAAACTACTCTCTAATGAGGTGTTGGCTTGAAAGAGGTGGGTAAGAACTTAAACTGCAGTGGGTAAAAATGAAAAGCAAACACAAACTGTGGCACTGAATGAGAAGAGAGGACAAAGTTAGTTTGAAAAAGGTTAATTATTTTTAAATTCCTCAATGTGCTATGTAACAACATTCTCCTGGGATTTGCAGTTCTGTAAAAGCATTCTAGGATGAATATATTGTTTTGTTGCCCTACTGGTTTGGTAATAATATGTGGAATATCAGCAAATCGATTTTATCTGATTCTTGGAGAATTTGAAAACTTAGATTTTTGGAATATCATTTTACTGCTATGGATTCCTCCAACAGGTTTGTTAAATGTTTTTTGCACCAATGGTGTTTGCTAACCTCAGTCATCCTGTTTCATTTTTGATGTTGTGAGGTCGGTTGGTTAGAGAGAGGAACTGCTAATAGAAATGTTGATTAATGAATTTCCAGAGTGGAATAAAATGTATCCACACAGTAGTCATAGTTTCTTAGGCAGATTGTTCTTTGTTTGCTTCTCTCTGTTCATTTTAAATGCACTCTGTAATGGCAGCTAATGGCAATACACGCATTTGGAAAAACAGACTTGTGCAGCCATAGAAGAAATTTCTTGCATTCAAAATTCTTGAAACAAAAAAAAAGTTCAGATTAACAAGTGGAGGAAAAAAATCCCTGGACTTGCTTCATTTCTCCTAGCACACCTCCTCAGTTACTGTCCTGCTTAACTTTTGTGAGAAGTGCAAATTTCCCTCCCAAGTATGGCTGTCCTGGAGTTTGTTGTCAGGGGTTCCACTGTCAGGGTGATGTGGGCTGAGGGCAGTAATGGCATGAATGATACGCAGAATTTTCCTGAGGTTGAGAGGTTTTAATAGCTCACGTGAGATACTGCCAGCGCCTCTGAGCTTATTAACTGTGCTGCTGGTTTTTTCCTTAACTTATTTCACAGCCATGAAAACTGTTTCCGTGTGTTTTGTAAAATACAAACTTTGACTTCTGGTGGTTACTTTCCACAGTAAATGTTTTACTTGGAAGGTTATGGATGCATCTATATTAGCGATATTCTTGCTAAAAAAAACCCCAAACGACTCAACAAAACAAGCAAGCAAAAGCCCGGCTCCATCCCGAGCTGCTTGCCGGGCTGGAGGCTGCAGGTGCCTGCGCGGAGGCTGTGCGGGGCGGGGATGGCAGGAGTTTGGCAGGGCTGTGGCGGTGCGCGGCTCCCCGGCCGGGCGCGGTGCCCCGCGCGCTGCACGCGCCTTTGCCCCGGCGGAGGGCAGCAGGGACCGCCCGGGAGCGCCACGGGCACGGCGGCGCCGGGAGAGCGCCCATCGCCGCGCGAGCGTGCAGCCGGAGCTTGGGCCGGCCTGGCCTCGTTATAAGCGTTAAGGCGTTTGCTGGGTGTCCTAAGGGAAATTTACTCGTAAGCTGTCGCTTTGCGCTTGTGATACGGAACGAGTCAGTTTAAAATACAGGGTGTTGATGTGTTGTGGCTTTAGGTATTGATTGTTCTCGCTCTCTCTCTAACACATCAGGAACCAGCAAAGCTGCGCTCTTTCAAAGTTGCAAACGTCTCAAGTTGATGGTTTCCAAAAGCCTATGAGGTTCCTTAAGCCACCTTTCAGGAAATTTATTGGGAGACCTTATCTGGTAAGCCTCAATGTAGAAATAGGAGCTTCTGCACTGTTGATGTTTAATTCATATTTTGCTGCATTGTCTGCACTGATGTAAATTTAACATGTCTTGCTCTTTTAAATTTTGAGTGAGGCTTTTTTATCTTCTGTCTGTGCTCAACAATAAACCTACCCGTAATTTCACAGTTCTAGTGCAAAAGTACTTTCTTGGGCATTTTTTGAGGCAGAGATTTGTACATCTGAGCTAAAATCATTTGATACCACGCCTTTTCTTTTCAGAAAAGAAGTTTGTGTCTAATATCACATTTCTTCCACATAATGGTGTAATTATCTAAATGATAAAATAGAAGGCCTTGTTATTGAGCAGATAGTCTGAGATAATGTTAAGTAGTTTGAGAAAAAGAATACTCTCCTGCATTCTGGTTGTCGGTGGTACGAAGAGAAGGCCTGAATCTTGTGTAGGTGGTATTGTTACTGAAACTGTTTCTTTTCTCTTCATTGTGGTAAAAATTCTGGAAAGCACTTATTTTAAATAAAAATGAGGAGCAAATCACAGAAATAACAAGAAGTATCTGAAAAAATGTTCCTGAGGATGAAATGTTAAACAATGGAATATCACATCCATTGAATATTGTAGTTATGAAACCTAGTTTTGGACAATTATTCTTTAGGCTTTCTGCAACGTACTTCAATACTGAAGTGGGCAAAACAGTAATATTAAGTCCAGTAGAAATAAATTTATCTCTTGTGGAAAGTTCCTTCTAAAGCATTGTTATCAATTGCAGGTGTTTGTGCTTGTTTAATTTGAGGGACAGATGAGACCAGAAGAGCTTTTTTAATGTGTGCAGTATAATTCTAAACCACTTTTTTTTTTTTTTTTTTAAATTTTTCTGACGGCTGTAAAATAAGGAGGAGACTAACATAATTTGTCATTCTTTATACACTGTAACTAATGCCCTGTGGGGAGGGTTCCAGGAGCCCATGAAACTTTTCTGAGGTCCATCAAAAGTAGCTTTCATGTAGTAAATTCTCAAATCTAGCTGCTTTGCAGATACAAAACTGCCTCCTTCAGTGTAAAGGAACGTAAGTTTTTAATGGTAAAAATTTTTGCTTAATCAAGACTAATATTCAAGTCTGCCAAAGCAAGTAGTAATGCCTCACTAAGTAACTGCCTTGGATCTGGCTGAGATGGAGCTCATTTTCTCTGGCAGCCCTCGCAGTGCTGTGCTTTGCACTGGTGGCCAGAAAGGTGCTGGTAACACACCAGTGTTTGGCCACTGCTGGGCAGGGCTCCACAGCATCACCGCTGCCTCTCCCACTTTCCACACCTGGCAGGCTGGGGGTGGGCAAGATCTTGAGAGGGGGCAGCCAGGACAGCTCACCCACACTGCCAAATGGCCTCATCTTCTCAGCTAAGAGAAAGGAAATAATAATAATAAAAGCTCAGAGAAAGGAAGGAGAGTGTGGGAGGTAATTGGTTATTGTGATGTTTGTCTTCAGGAGCAACCACTGTGTACTGAAACTTCCTGGGAAGGGGCTGGACATTGCCTGCTGGTGGGAAGTAGAGAAGAAATCTTACATCTTCCTGTGCAGCTTTTGCTTTATTAAAACGCCTTTTTCTTGACCCATGTGGATTTTTAAATTTTATTTTCTCCCTCCCAGCCCTGCTGATGAGGAGAATTGATAGAGCTGGTTGGTGGGTACCTGATATCCAGGCAAGGTCAACCCACCGCAGTAATATTGTAATTGCAAATGAAAAGGAGGTTGGTTTGAAAAAGGCACTGAGTTATTGCTAAGTGTGAAGATTCAGGGAGACTGCATTTTCATATTTAATAGTGAACTGCAAATGGGCAACTTTTAGGTAGTCCTGCACTGCAGTAAGAGTAATTCCTTTGGAAGAACAGTAGCTGTGAAAGCATAGGTATTGAAAATACAGGATATCCTAAAGAAGGAATGGCCCTTCATGGTCAGCCTTACAGAAGCTGGTTTGCAGACAAGTAGAAAAATCAAAAACTATAGTTAAGTATTCAAAGTATAATATTTGTGGTGTTAATATTCAGTAATTGGGGCTTGAGCTTAATCTTGAGAAAAACTTAGGTCTGGAACGTACAATTGTGTATCTAAGCTTGACTGTAAGAAATGTCCATTTAGCCTTGAACCCTACTGACAAAAGGAGGCTAGCTGAAGAGTGAAGTAGAAAATCAGAACAAGTATTCCCCCTTGTGTGTTCCCCTTTTTTTTTCCTCTTTTTTCCTTTTACAATTTTATTTTTATTTTTATTGTAAAGATTCTGGTTTAAAAAGTTCCTAAAAAGTGATTTGCTGTACCTTTGTATCAAAGTAGTTCTAATGTTAATATTTCTGTGAAGGTACTTTAGTCTTAAGGAAGGTGGGGATGGGGAAGGCTGTATCCAGAGTTAATTAAGGCAAGCTTTGTTTTAATTCCTACAGGTTTATTTTTAACTATAATGGGAAGTTTTTCTATTTTTTTTTCATCTTGCTGGATTCCCAGCTTAAAGGAAGAGTGTACTTGAGCTGGGAGCTTCCTGATTTAATTGTGTTGTACGCAGAAAGTTAATTTGATTTTGTGGAGTGTCCTTATTTTCTTAGAAGAGAACTGGGAAGTTTCTGTCTTTGCCTTGGAAAAGCCATTTTGATCTCACTTCATAAAATCTTTCTTCCTTTCTTTTTTTCTCTGAAACCCTTCTTGTCAAGGCATTGTAAGAAGCTGAATAGTTGACTTGTAGGCAATAGTGTAGTCTAAAAAAGAAAAGAGAACACTAACTTAAATCCTAGTTAAAAGTTATCTTGGATTCTAACATTATTTCATTATATTTATGGCCCCCTCTCTCTCCACACCATTATTCCAGAAGAGTTTGTTAGAAGACAGAAATTCTGGGGCCAGCAAAGCATGCATTTGCATTTTTTATTAAATGTTAGTATATATTAACTATTTCAGGAGCATTCTCTTCTTAGGTTCTTTTTTAAATGTATTTCAAGTGGATGAAACTTCTTTTGAGAAGACAGAGTTCAGCGGCATTGGAATGCGTCTGTGATTATTCAAGAGTGTATTTACTTGATTGCTTTGAGTTCATTAGCTTGTCTGTTCTCAAAGCATAGAGGGCTTTGAGGTAGTATATGCAAGTATATGTCAATGCTTCTGTGTGTGTTGGATGATGGATGGATGAGAGTGACATGCTTTAGAAGGGATGTCATAGGGGAAGTTGGGAAAAAGCCAAAATGTGCAGGTAGGTCAGTGGCTGGAGGAGGGTTCTGTTTTAGGCCACCACAGCTGTTTGTCTGCTTTGCTCAGTGTATTGACACAGCAATTTCAATACTAACTACCTGTGTGACTTGTTTTTGGAATTGTGCTTCTGCGGCAGACAAGCAATTCTCAAATGCGCTCTTGAAATACTGAGCTAAAAGTAGCATTTTCTAAGGACCTCAATGTGCTACACCTTGTCTGTTTGCTGTGGAGGGGTGTCTGTGCTACACACTGACCTGTGGTGGCCATGTGCTAACCAGGACATCCAGAGTTCCAATCTTGTTGCCCTTGTTCCTGATGCAAGCCATAACTGCTGTAGCAGCCTGTCTGCAATACCTGATACATGCAAGTTGAGGCACCTGTTCTGGGAAGGGAGGGATGGAGAACCTTGGTTGGGTTGTTAGCTGCTTAGCTCTCTCCAGGAGGATGGTCTGTGTCATCTTTAGCTTCTGTAGGCTCTGCTGTCCCTTCAGCCAGCCTGCACTGTAGGCCCAATGCTCCTGTTCCTTCCAAGAGTGGTATTGTCAAACACTACAAGACTGAAAGTATTGCAATATTTGTTACTATAACCTGAACAAATTTTAATTCTTTTTCCTTGAATAATTTAATAACATGAGGCTATAACTGTTTTCCTACTAGAATTCTTACTATTCTTCAAAACCGAGCGACACTTACCCCCACAGACGCATTAGAGGACACCTTGAAAATGCAGGACCCATCAGAAGGCACTTTAAGGTACAGATCAGCTTTTATCAGATGTTTGTTATATAAAATGGTGGTCGAGCCTGTTGAGTTTGGCAACACGAGACACGCTTTTGTAGGTATTAAGTGCCATGAAAAATAGTGTAATCAGAGCCTAATTGTTTCTGTTGAAATAATGGGAGGCTTAGCTTTTAGTAGGTAAGAGGGCTGGCAGTGGATTGAGCAGGGCTGTCCAGTGGGCAGTTGAAATAAATGGGTTACTGCAGAGTCAGGAATAAGAATTGCAGGAATTGTGCAATGCCTAGAAAACTCATCTGTCCAAAACTCAAGCTGCTGAGCTTTTTTCCTTCACGTGACAGAAACCTGAACTTTTTCCAAGGACTGGAAGACATGAGTTGTGTTACTTTCAAAACTGTATTACTGTTATTTTATTAACTCATTCATGTAGGGATTTCTGGGGAAATCATGTCTTGTGAATACACTGCATACTGCTAGCTATGCATTAAAAAAAACTGAAAAAAATGAGGTTTTATTCTTTGGGCCTCAAGAGGGTAAAGAGATGGGCAACTGTGCTTCTTTTGCAGGTAGGGCAGTGGCCACCTAATGCCTTTTAATCATAAAATGTGTCCTGGGTTCAGCAGAAAAAACAAAACATTTCATTTTCTGCTGACCGTGGCATGCTCTGCGTGGGTCCAGTTAGAGTTGTTGATGTGAGAAAAATATTAATCAAATCTAGAATAACTTATACTAATTTTCTACCTTAAAATTCCCCGTACATTTTTAACATGCATTCTTAAGAATAAAGTAATACACAGAATAGATAGTCCCCTTTTCTATGAAGTAAATTTTTAATGGCTAATTAGCTGTCATTTTTGGATGAAACTTTGAAAGGTGGGGAAATGTAGATGTGGATTGTGAGGTTTTTTCTCTTCTTTCCACTCCCCCAAATATAAGAACTCTTGGATGAAAAGACTTTCTCCACTTTTAGGTGTGCTTTGCCAGCCAGCCATAGTCAGATAGCTAAGCTAACACCAAGAACTGCTGTCTTTATTCTGCTGGAAAAAGTATTTTTCTAAGTTAAGAAGTCCCAAGTCTTCAAAACCCGATGCAACTATTTCAACACCTAAGAAGATCCTAGCCTTTGTTCTGTATCCCCTCTGTATTGTCAGCCTCCAGGTGAGGGAGGAATCTGGCACTGGCTGCTGGATCCCTGAGCAGTGTTGGTAGTTGATGCTCCTTTCATGTACATCATTCTGCAGTTCCGCTGATTGTACAAGCAGGAAAGTGTCCATTTAAGTAGTCACCTCACCTATATATGAATATTGCAGTAGCCAGTGATCTGTCCCAGGATGCTTTAATATTTATAGGGAAAATGGCATATGCACTTGTATTGCAGTTTGCTTACGTGTATAGCACTTTTATCATTGCCATGGAAACAGTGGTGTTGATTTGAATTAATTTCTTTTAAGTTTTTACATTTAAAATTCTCTCGGACAACAGTTTTTTCTTGCTATGCTGTTGGTGAAATGGAGGTGACTTGACTATCTTCTACACTCAGGACTTTCTTGGCTAATTATTTAAAAGAACAACAACATACAGAGAAACACAAATCTCACAAAAAATACAGAATTCCATTCTCTGCTGTCCCCTCTCCACGCCTCCCAAAAAAATCAAGGCCCACACAATTTTTTCATGATATATAAAATGGGGCATTTAAACTTAATAAGCAAAAAGTGATGACTACTCAGAGTATTTTAAAAAAACCATATGGTCTGCACTATGTTAAACTTTTTGGGAAAAGAAAAAACTGCTCTTCTGAAATATCTTATAAAGGATCTGGAGTCTTACAACATTGAAAAGGTCTTTTTTGTAATGACCCTTTACCATGAATCACTAAGTCTGCCTTTAAGTAAGTAAATGCAGAGTAACCTTTAAAACTAAACTGCTTTCACTGCTTTAAAGAAGTTCAGTGTGTTACTGGCTCTGATGGGTTCATCCCTGCCAGCAGCTTAGCTCCACACAGCTGCTGCTCACCCTCCCCTCAGCTCCCTTCGTCTCCCAGCAGGATGGGATGGAAAATACGGAGAGCAAAAGTGAGAGAAATCAGGAGTTGAGATGAAGACAGTTTTAAGTAGCGAAGAAGAAACGATGCAAAGGCAGTCACTCACCGCCTGTCGCAAGGTGACTGATGCCCAGCTGGTCCCCAAGCAATGGCTACCGGCTCCAGAACC
Organism: Hirundo rustica; assembly: GCF_015227805.2. Classification (NCBI taxonomy): domain Eukaryota; kingdom Metazoa; phylum Chordata; class Aves; order Passeriformes; family Hirundinidae; genus Hirundo; species Hirundo rustica. The sequence continues at coordinate 103,909,444 of NC_053451.1, read as the reverse complement.
CCTTTCCTCAGTTTCTGTTGCTTAGGAGGAGATCCTGTGGTGTGTAACATCCCTGTGCTCAGCTTGGGACGCCAGTCCTGGCTGTGTCCCCTCCCAGCTTCCTGCCCACCCTGGTGTCCTTGCAGAGTAAGGAAAGAGGAGAATGTGTTGGTGCTGTGCAGGAGCTGCTGGGCAATAGCCAAAGCACTGGTTGTTACCAGTGCAGCTTTAGTCACAAATCCAAAACACAGCACCGTGCATGCTGCTGTGGAGAAAATTAACCCCATCCATGCCACACTCAGTGCAGCTGTATACATTTGCTCATATACCCTTATTTTAGAGTTTCAGGCTTCTAGGGATCATCATTAGTGCTATTTATCAAACAGTCCTAATGTAAATCTAGCTGCCACTTTAGCAGATTCTTTTCTTATTTCTAGAGCAGAAGTTAACAATGTTTTCCACATACTTCAGATTGTTTTGTTTTGCTATAAGCTGTGGGTGACTGAGGTGCCTATATACCAAATGTATATATATAATGTCTAGCTTTGTCTACAACTGATGCTGTTCTGTTAATATTACTGCTATGTTCTTCCCTTCCCCCTTATAGAACATGTGGATGCTTGAGTTGAAACTTCTAAGCTGTTTGTAAGGCCATTTTCAATATCTTGCACCTTTTTCCTAGCCCTTACTTGCTCTTGTCCTTTGTTTATTGTCGTACAATTGCAATGGCAAACCACCAAGGCCTCCTTTCTAGTCACTGAAGTCAAAGGGAACCATAGCAGGAGTGGAGAAATGGGAACTTTAATGCTGTGTTCAGGGCATGAATGCAGCATTAAAAGTGCCCTTCAGTTTTCCCTGTGATAGGCAAATACCCATGTCATACAACAGTGCTAGGAAGTTCTTTGTGCCTGCATCTGGTACTCTTCAGGAGAGTGATTGGCATTGAATGGTCCCTTGCAAGTGTCCTCCATCAGAGTGACTCTGGGGGAATGATGGGGCCAGCTTCTCACTTGTCTCCTGCAAAGTATGTGGGTCAAATGATTTGGGAAATAACATGACCTCTGCATTTGCATAAAGAAACCCCTGTCCTACACAGTTCTTTCTTTACTGTTCACCAGCCACACAGTGGAAAACACAGTGGAAAAAGTGGTATTAAAGTTATTGCAATCTCAGAGCATGTGATTTTTCTTGAAGCGATCCTTACTCTGTCAAAAGGAGACAAATTTCACCAAAGGAATTTTGTCATGCTCAAGAAGAACTATTTCTCTGTCATATTTTGTTTTCTCCTACCCTTCAAAGGTGTTTGTAAAAGATAAGAATTTTTATGGTCAGAAGGTTTTCTCTGGTTTTAGATGAAAGCCAATTGTTTTAATTTGGAGTGGATGTTGGAAAACTTCAAATGGCAGTGCTGGAAAACTGTGGAAAATTATGAGAAATAAGGTTTTCATTACTCTAAAGATTTTTACTGCCTATTTTATTGGCGATCTGAGTGCCTAGGAATGAGAATATTTTTCAAGCTTTAGCTGCTTCTATCAGTGTTGATCTTTTATATCCTTTCTGTGTTTTTATAATACCTTTCACTTTTAAGTCTTCTGATACCTCTGTGGCCTCTGCTCCTAGTCCCACACTAGGTTAGTTTGCAGTATTCCAGTGTGAAGGTATCAAAGGCATAGAAAATGCCTGTATGTTCAGACTGTCAGACATTAAACCTCTAGGAAAAACATATGCACTGACTTGTGTTAGTGTAACTCTTTAGAGTCAATGTGTGCCCACTGCAAGGCTTGACATTGCTAAATTTGGTAGTGGCAGTGAGGTGTTGTCTGAAAGCTTTTTGTTGATGCTATGTGCCTCATTAATGGTTGAAAAGTTGTTAAAATGTTGTACAATACATTTATTTTTTTCTACAAGGAAGATTATTTCAGATGTTTTTAACAACAAGTGCAATGCACCAGTTCTTTGAGCCACGTGGTCTGAGCAATAATACGTGGACATAAAGGAAGAGGGTGTCCACTTGTGAGTGCATGCTTCTGTCCTTGGGTACTGGAAGTTTTACGTGTGTATGGCTGTAAATATGAACTTTTGAGTTTTGGTGCCCTCATTTTGCACTTTTTTTTCCTTCCTTTCTGCCACCCTTACAGAGCAACTTTGCAGATGGCCGTTTGCAATCCCATTATAAATCAGGCTTAGTGCAGAAGGGTTTATATATTCAGGCTAAGTACCAGCGGTTGCGTTCTGTTGGTGTAAGGGGATTTGCCACTAATAAATTCAGAGATGGATTTCTGAGGAAAGAAAAGGTAAGTTGGATTAATTTATTTTTCACTAAGCCATATATAAAATATGCATATTCATAAGATCCATTTTGATTTTTAAACCTTCATGGAATGACTTGGATGGGATTTTCTGGGATATTGGCTCTTTCTCCTTCACTGGCAAACTTGACTGTGCACTTCTGTTTCCTCCTTGTTTGTTCTATGGAAACTTGCTTTGGGTAACTGCAAGTCAAAGGTGCCCTCTGAGATTCTGTGGTTGCTTCTGTTTCAGTATTTTTTCCTCAAGCTCAGCTGATCTCTTCCTACTGACAGGACCAGAAATTGTCCCTTTGTGGAACAAAATATTCTGTCCTCTTTAATCTAAGAGAAGGGTATTAATAATTTTAAAATATATCTGTGTGCTTCTCCTTTTTGTTATGTGACGTAATTACGTGCTTTAAAGTAGGCACCAGAATGCTGCTCTGAACAAAACTTCCTGCACAATATAATGTCTTGTGTAAAATGGTTAGATAAGCTTAGACTGAAATAGGCACATCTGATTTATGATGGTTTGATTTGCAGAGCGTGTGGGCCAACAATAATCCTAAACTGCAGAAGAACTTTTGAATCATATAAAATGTTGCAGCTTTTGTGAGGGTCAGTAGTTAAAACACTAAATCCTTTATTAGAATTGATCAAAGTAGTATGAAGTTACTTGTGACATCACAGAATTGGATTAGATGACCTACACAGCCCCTTGCAGTTCTGCTGTGTGAGTTTGTGTTTTGTAACTCTGTGTCCACCCAGCTACAAGTAAATACACTTGAATAAATAAGCATTTGTAATTGGATTAGAGTTTAGCTCTTGGAGCACAGAAGCACCTTCAAGCACAGGTTTTTACAGCTGTTTGCAAAACTCCTCAAGCTTACAGCCCAGTGCGCAGAAGAAAAAGTCCCCAAAACCCCTTAAGGAAACACACATGCAAAAAACAAATCAAAACAAAAACCGAACAAACAAAAAAAAGCCCAACCATCAGAAAGAAAACCAAGCACTTGAAACAAGGTAGAGATCACTTGTCACTGAAGTAGTTGGGCAAACATCTCTTATATTTGCATGGGCTCTGAGAAGTATTATCTCTGAAGGCTAAACTGAGTTGGAATTAGTGGAAAATAAAAGGAGAAAGCTATCTCTGCCCCTCTTTCCCCCCAAAATTATGACATTGTAAAACAAGTATAGAAGTGTTACGATTTTGTTGTAGTGAGCTATTCCAAATAATTTCCAGTGTTCTTCTATAACTGGTTGTTAAGATTCTTGTCTGGAACCTATAAAGCATAGTTAAAACATTCTGGCTACTAAACGTTATTATTTGAACCAGAGAATCATCAGCAAGCTCTTAATTTTATGTTTTTTTAGGCCTGATGAATTTGAGTGTGTCTGAGTTGAAGTAAAATAAATTCTGAAGAATTAGTATGATAACTGTTTTCTTAACAGCATACTGTTTGCTGGTTGGCTAATTCCTGAAAACCAGAACTGTTCCTGAAATTGTAGCATTTTGCCTGTTGTAATGATAAAACTTGTCAAGAACTGTTAAGTACATCTGAACATCTTTATTTCACTTGAAATAATAATGCTGCATAGATATGTTTTAAGGTACAGTCATTATAATTGTGCTGTGTGAATCCATAATTGAAAGAATCTTGCATTTTACATACAGTACTTAGGAAGGTTGGGGAGGGGGTTTCTGCTACTACAGCAGACAGTAATGATTTTTTTTTTTCTCTCTCTGTAGGGAAATATAAATATTGCAACAGAAACCTGAACTGAGCTGAGATCCTGAAGTTGAAACAGATAACACAGCCAAGGGAGCATCTGTTTGGTTTTTGACAACTTTCTCAAGACTTAAAATAGGATAAAGGAACTAATGCTGTAACTTTCTTGATTAAAAAATAACTTTATTTTGAATGCTGCAGAACTTTTTTACAGTTTTAATAATTGCTTTTAAACTACAGTATTCAATTGAAACATTGTATTCTGTACCTTTAGTTCTGTTTGCATACCAGTCTCAAGTAAGGAAGTCATTGAAGGGAGTCTTATTTATTGAATACTTTTTCTCGAAGCATGTTGTTACAGATGGAACTTGAGTTGTTACACCCAGAGGTTTATATGTTGAAAGTTTATTGCTAATGTAATAATAAAAAGAAAAAAAAAAGTGCCTGAATTGTTTGGTAATAGCACATTAGCTCAGGATTTTCCAATTAATGACCTTTTAGGTTGTGCAATAGATTTTACACCTCTGTTCAGTCACTTCCATAAAACAGTATTTTGTATTACTTTGGATTAATAACATACTTGGGTTTCTGATGTGTATATACATTTGTAAATTGTTCGAATGTTGGGACAACATTCAGCATTTGATTGAAATTAATGGTAACAGGCAAGTATGTAAAGTACTATAGCAGTAGCTTATAACTGCACTGAAAGCATGCTTGGGTTTGTTAGAAGATTAGTTGGTCTGTATTCAAAATTATTCTATCTCATTATATTTTGGTGTATGGGATTCTGGACCAAGCCACATGTTCTCTAACCTTTTTCATCATAAATGATTTGGTGACTTTGCGAATTCTAAAATTGGGGCCTGAAGTATTAAATTACAGGAAAAACAAAAAAAAATGTAACTTTTTGAAAGCATGTCTTCTAACAAAGAAATTGTTGATAATCGAAACTGCTTTAAATGCAGATAGCTGGTGATTTTGTTCAGAATGATTCTCTGAAGTTGACCATACTGCTTTATTTGTTAGGCTGTGTGCAAAACTCAAATAGCCAGACTTGTTTCATAAGCAGCTATAAACAGTATTTCGTTTATTTCCTGTTTATAGCCTTTGCCTTAATTCATTATCTAGGGTAGGGTTGTGTGTATGTATTGCAGATTTGTTTGAACTTCTTACTGACGGTAAGCACGTAGTCTTAGGAGATGTTCTTTTTCAAGAAGAAAGTTGTTCACAATATCCTCAATACAGGCAGGCTGATGTATTTTCATATAGAATGCAGGCTAGTCTCTGTTGTGGCTGGTAGACCAGAATTCCAATTCTGGGTTAGAGGTATGTTCACGGAAAAGGAAATTTGTTTTTTTGGATGGAAAGCTAGGATGTGATTTCTGCATGCTTTTTGTAATTTTTTTTTTTTTTTTTCTCCACAATGCCTTCAGTAGAGAGACTGTTTGAAAATGTAGTTATGGTTGAGAACAGCTAAAATTACTGTGACTTGAGCTCTTTAGTTCATGGGTGTTCTGCTTAGCGTTCATAGGGAATAAGGCAGGAAGTGTGCAGCATTCATTGATGTCACGGTCATTCAAGGATAACAGATGGTTTGTTTCTATTTATCTAACACTCATTAATAATTTACCTAGTTTTTCAGTAACTTTGACATGTGTAGACAAAATGGGAAGTGGAAGGGAAGGAACTCCCTGGACAAATAGAGGCAGGCAACCTTCTGCAGATAATAAAGTGGTTTTTTACTTAATGCTGTCAGTGAAGAATCTGGCAGAGTCATCCTGTGTAGATTTACTGGGAGATAAAAATAAGGAACTGAAAGGAAGTTAAATGAGTCAACCCAAAGCAAATGTGGAGTAGCTGCAGTTCTGATCAGGCTGCTGGTGGGGGAGTGCTGCACATGCCCTGCCGAGCGGGGCAGGTTTACCCTGAAGCCAACAAATCCTTCACACTGCTCTGAATGTGCACTGTAAAAGATGTGAGAAACGAAACCATACACAATACAGGACAAACTACTGAGGCTATATTGTCTTATTCAACAGGATACTACTGTGTCTGTAAGCTTCCTGCAGTGTTTTTATTAAATTCTGGAAGAGCTCAACTCTTTGAGCAAATAGGAAAAGTGGATACATGGAGAAACTTCTGACATGGTAGCTTTGATAACACTGTTTGGAAGTAATGCTGGAGTAGTCAGACTTCAGTCAGTTAATGCTGCTTTAACCAGGTTTCAACATGTGACTGACTCCTGATTTTGTGCTTTATTTTATCTATGCATGATTGAGATCTCTAATTTGTTTTGTAGTTTAGCTTTGTGTTTATTTCTACAACTGTGAGCAACATATTGCAAAGAAGTCTGTGGTTTTTTGACTTGTTTACTGACTTGGGTCCCCCCCACCCCTTGGTCCTAAGATGAATGTCATATGAAATGTAGTCGCTGTTTCAGTTGGTTTATCCCTTGTAGGATCCCATTTGCTCAAATCACATTTTTTACTGATGATTTTACTTAAATAATTTTGGATTCTGTCATGATAAAACCTCTTACATTCTAAAAAATGCACACAATGAATTTTATAAGAATTCATGGCTTAGGTGCTAGAAGCATCTATTCTATGATACGATGTGACACATTGCTATGTAGACTTATCTTTGTGAATTACAGAGACTTGTGTGTATATACTCTTACCTAATTCAGCTTGTTTATTGTTTTAGCACAGAAAATTCTGTTGTGCTGGAATACAATGTTTAGTTGAGGGCAATGTATTGAAGTTAGTTTGGGTTGTGAAGGCACAAGCAAAAGGCTTAAGTAGAAGAAAGGTCAATTTACTTGAATAACCTGGTGCCTTTCGGTATTGTGACTGTATTGTAGAAAACACATGTACAAAGACTTAAGTACATTGCATTCTTTCTCGTGAGAGCACGGACTGATAACAGTTCTTGTTAAAATAACTGTTTACTTTAAATAGGTGTGTAAGCCTCTGTAGGAAAACAGTGACTTTCATTAGTAAAGTCTGTCACTGTTTGCATTGGAAGGGCAAGTTAAAAATGTGATTGTCTTAAGAGCTTCCTAGCTTTTAGTTTTATACTTTGAAAATGCAAATGTGAATTGCCTTTATTTTGTTTAGCTTGAAATGGCATTTTCAGTTGTTCACATGTGAATTTTTATTTTTAATTGCTATCCAAAATGCAATGGGTTTAATATGACTAGAGTCTTCCTTTTAAGTGTCAGAAATACTAAGTTGCTATGATTTTAGCATTTGTAGTGCTGATCCATTTAATTTCTGCATTAATTGATTGGAATACTTATTTTAAATTTGTGATGATTGAGTTCACAAGGTTAACAAAATCATGGGGCTAGTAAGAAGCAACACATTGCAAGGTTTCTATAAGCCTGCCTTAACTTTAACTACTTTTGAAGTCATTTTTTTGATGGATATAGATGGTCTTGAGGGCTGAACGTAACTGTCTCAACTCAGGTAACTGATAGCAGGGGATAGGACTAAACCCAGCTGATCAATCACCTGCTGTGTAATGTTTACCTGTTTCCATCTTCTCTAGGGCCCCAGGCTGAAATGTTTTCTTTAAATGAACTTAGTTGCTTTAAAAACAGAACCAAACCCTTAGATTACACTTTTGTGGCATTAAAGCCAGAGTTCTCAAAACTTGCTCGTTATGCATGAGAAGGTCTTTTTCTGCCATGTCTGTGAAATGGATAATGAGAATTGTTTGAAGAAAATGATGAAAGATCATAACAAAGAGACTGATTTCTCATTGTTCACCTTAGAAGACTGTGAATAGAGGGATTTCTTTAATTTCCTTGCTTTCCTGAAGGAAAGCTTTGCCCATACTGTGTTGAAACCCACCTATTGCCTTTCTTTAAGCATCTGAACAACAATCTACAAAGTTTTTTGTGGAGAGCCCTCTAACAGACAGATTTCAGACTTGCATCCTGATGAATTTGAAAAAAAGATGTTTCTGCACATAACTCTGACCCTTGACAGACTTCATTCCATTGCTGCAGAATTTGAAGATAAGAAGTTCTTCAGCCTCCTTACGAAGGAAAGAAAGAATAAAAGCCATTTCAAGATCTTTGAAAGCCTAGTGACACTTGACTCCCTAACAGACCTTAAGGATAGCCATGAACATTTAAATGTGTTCTGTTTTGAGCTTTGTGAGCAATATTTTTCAGTGTCAAGATCAGAGAAAACTCCTGTCATAATACCTGCCCCTTCCTTCCATGCCTGGTGGTTTTTGTTGGAGGGGTTTTGAGTAGGTGCTTAGACACATGGTTTAATAGCCTGCCACTTTTAATGCAGTTTTCTTCTGTTCACTGTTCATTGCTCTGAATTTTGTCTAAGTAGTCTAAATCTCATGTTGTCTTTTTAATATTTCATTTTCTGTAAATACTGTAGTAGATGGCTTTCATTTTGTGACTGGCTTCTCACATCTTTAGTACTGAAGGGAAGAGGCAGTGGAAACAGTTGTTTGAGTATGTTCTTCAAGGAATAAAAAAAGCCTCATTGTTTTGTTTTAAGAATAGCAAGAATTTTTTACTCCCAGTTGAATGAGGGGAACTAATGTCCACTTCTAAGGAATAGATTGTTGATGTTATTTATACTGTAGTTTCTCAAAGACTGTCTAATGTGTGTATGTGCACATGTATGTGCACATGGAAACACACTGTTAGAGAAGCCTTTAATGTAATTATTTGTAAGTGTGGATAAGAAATGACATTTTTAAACTACTGAAGCTGGAGTCAAATGCAAATGCAGTTTAAGTCTGTAGTCTGAGTCCACAACGGTGCTTTTGACAATGTTACCCCGTATCTAAAAGCCTCGGTCATAAGGATATATAGTAAGATGTAGGTATGTTTATATGTATGTTTAACATAGTTTATATAAAATAAATGTAAATTTTGTTTCTACAGACTAAATGTTTTCATGAAATTTTTACTTATAAATAATTCAGTGATTTGATTTAGTAGTTATTAATGGTTGTAATTTTCAGGGTAAAAAAGGTTTTTTTTCAAAATCTCTTGTGCAAGGAGTGGAAAAGTACAAAATGTTATATTTTGTTAGTGGCAGTTTTCTGTTTTCATATGCAAATTAACTACCTGAGGTTAGAACAAGCCGGTTTTGCTTATTCTTTCATTAATAGCCAAGGTGCTCGTGCATCTGGCTTAAAGTATAAAGACATATACTTTAATACCGGAAATCTTATTTATTTATTTATTTATTAGTCGGCGATTATCCTCTGCTGCTCTTGTAGGTTTTCCCCCCAAGGGTCTTCACCTGGGGAAAGGCGTGCCTGTGCAGAAGCCTCCCCACCCTCCTTCCGTGCCTTTCTGTCCAGACATGTCACTGATCTGTGCACACTGTTACTGTAGTAGGGGTTTCGCATCTCCCGCAGTAGGAACAATCCATGCTCCTGCGCGACGCTGCTCTTTTTAGCGAAACATCGACACTACCCCAAAGGCACTCTTCATCCTCCCTTTTTGTCCTTCCTTCCTTCCAAACCAGTAGCGGTGTGTGCGGGGAAGGTGGGCCGGGCAGAGCCGAGGGGCCGTGCGGCGCTGCCGGTATCTCTCCCCGTCACTTCGCAAGCAGAGCCCCAGGGCAGGGCCGGGCACGGCTGCCTGGGGTCGTGCGCGGCCGGGGCAGGTGCGGGGCAGGAAAGCGCGGTTCGGTGCCCGTCCCGCCGCCCGGGAGCGCTCTCCATCCTCCCCCAGCGCCCAGCGAGGACGCGCCCCGTCCCCTCCCTGTGCCCGAGGAGTCCTGCCCCGGGAGGGAGGGAGTCACCCCGCTCCCCGGCGAGGCTCCGCTCTCCGCCGACCCTGCCCCCGCCGGGACCGCGGCGCGGCTCCGCTTCCTGCCGCCCTCCCCGCCCTCCTCTCCCGCCGGCCCGAGGCGGCGCAGCGGCTCTGGCGCAGTCTCGCGACACTTCCCGCAGCGCGGAGCCGGAGCCGCCGCTCGCCCCGGCAGCAGCAGCGGCAGCCGCGGCGGTCGCTGCCCGCGCTTGGGAGCCCGAGCCGCTCCCGCCCCGCCGCGCTCATCCGCCCGCCCCTCCCGCGGCTCGGCGCCACCGGCTCCTCCGGGCGCTTTCGCCCTGGGCTGCTTTTCCCGGCGCCGGCGGGGAGCCGGGTGGCTGCAGGAGCTGAAGGCTGAGCCCCTTCTCTCGCCTGATTTCTGTATATTTCTTTTTTCCCACACACGCCGAGGGAGCCGCGGCGCAGGACGCAGGATGCAGCCCGGCTGCGGCGGGTGCTGAGCGCGGCGCCGCCGGAGGAGGGAGCGGCTCTGTCAGCGCCTCCGCTCCCCGCGGCGGCGGCTCGGGCGGTCCCTCGCCCCTTGCCTTCGCCGTGGCCACCCGCCCTAAACTTTCAGCCTGTTGTCGCTGCCAGGCGAAGCCCAGCTCGACATAAATGGGTGAGTTCAGGCCGCCGAGGTGGCGGTGCCGGAGGCCGGCCGGGGCTCCTTTGCTAGCCGGTGGGGTGCATGTGCCGCTGAGGGCGGTGGGAGGGAGGCGGCCGCCGCCGGCCTCCGCTCCTCCGCCTCACGGCTTTTAACTTCTCCTCCCCTCCCCCGGCCGAGGCAATAATTGTTTTCATGTGACAGGCGGAGAGATCGGGGTTGGCGGCGGCGGGGCGACGGCCGGGTGCCCCTCGGGGCTGACGCTGTGGGTACTCCCGAGTGGGGCTGACACGGTTACGAACCTTCCCGTGTATCGGCTGCCCGGCCCCGGCGCCTTCCCGCCGGGCACAGCCCTCCCCGGGCTGTCTGGGGTGTGGTGGCACCGGGCCGGGCGGAGAGAAGAGACCTCCGCGCCGGGCGCGCAGGTTGCGCTCCGAGGGGCTGCGGCGGGGAGAGCTCCGAGGGCGCGGGCGGCCGAGGGGGGATGCACCGCCGGTCACTGCCCCGCACCTCCCCTCACTGCCCCTCCGGGCGGGGGCGGCCGCCGGGGCCGCTGCGCGGGGTCGTTGGAGCCGCGGAGCGGGGCGCGACTCGGGCGGCGCTCGGCTGCTGCTGCCCGTGAGGTGTCACCCGCGGACTTCGGGAAGAGGCTGCGCCTGGATGGCCGGGCCGGGCTGGGCAGCGCCCGTTACCTGTGCGGGAGGCAGGGAGGGAGGACGGGGTTGAATTGTCCCATTATGCGGCGGCGGCGGCGGTGCCAGGCGCGGGCTGGCTGAGCGATGCGCCCGCGGCGTCGCTGGAGTGCGGCTGCCCGAGGCTCGCTCTGCCCAGCGCGGTGCCCGGCGGAAAATGACGGACGGGCGGGAACAAAAGAAGCGGCAGCTGTCCGTGGACAGCCCTGGGGCACACACCGGCCGGCGTCTGGAGACGGCGGCGAGCGGTGCTCCGGAGCAGCGGCTTTTGGACGTCCCCAGGCCCCCGCTGCCCGCTTCGCTCACGGCGGCGGAAATGCGGTCGGACTGTGGGGGAACCTAAGAGCAGCATCACCGAAACGACTGAATGTAACGCGTTATGCGGGAAGACATTTTGCACAATTTCACCTGTTGTAATACAGTGACGTTGGGAATATAGTAGGAAATAAATCGTCCCTTTGTTCTTTGAGAAATTTAGTTTGCGGGGTGCTGTGGGAGCGATGCACAGCTGCTCTACCCGTGCATTACCAGATCAAGCACGAGCTTTTTGCTATGGACTTCCAGTTAGCTCTCCCGTTTGGGCTCAGATGGATCCTGCCGAGCCCCGGCGCTGTGCTGACAGCAGGCCGGCACCCCCGGCTGCCACACTTCACTGGGGCATTGGAGGAGTTCTGGTAGCGCTGGTTTGCCGGCTCGCTGGCACAGCTCTCAACTTCTGCCTTCTGCCGCAACAGATAAGATTTTAAACGTAGTAGTGTATTGAGAGGTTGGGTTTGTAACTGCTGAACGAAGCAGAATCTGTACGCAGGCAGTAGGGCATGTCATAGGAAATAATTTTTCTTTAAAAAATTGTTTTTGGTTTCTTATCCTCTTCCCGCACATTTATTTCTCAGTAACTTTGTATTGTGAGGCAATAAGAATTTTCTGATTTCTATTTACTCCATAGTCCAAATATTAGCCTTCATGGTTAAAAAGATTAAGTAAAGCAATAAAGAACCAACAAAGTAATTTACATTGATAGAGCTCTAGGAAGGTTTTTAATACAGTAACTTGGTAGCAAAGGCCATCTTTATTCTTTTTACCCACCCACCCCTCTCCTGGGCAGTAAATCCTACACATCTGGCTTCTTTAAAGCTCATTTGGATGATGACTTTTCCAAATCTTCATGATTCAGTCATACTTAGCTTTGCAAAATGGGAGGGGATGGAAGGTAGATATGATTTAATTGTTCGTATCTTTAAATGGTAAGTCATTCTCACAGTTTACAAACAAATAGAAAAATTGTGCCAGGAGGTGAAGATATGCATAGTATGAAAGTAAAATCTTTCTAGAAGATACCAAATGAAAGCAGTTTTATTAAAACATTTTTAACATAGTTTGCATTTTTGTAAGGTATCTCAGATGCAGAAGAGAATTCTTTGTGTACTACACTGTTACGATTCCTAATGTTTTATTTTTAGATTACTTATATGCCTTCTTATATTAACCATTTCTATTTTCTGTGTGTCACTGCAGGGTGTTTTTAGCCCAGCCCTGTGGATGTGTGGATGGGTGTATGTTATACATACCTGGGTACTGAGATTCAGTGCTTTTTTACAGCACACACCCCAAACCTTACACTAAATACTACATGTAATTGATGTTTTATGAGCTCTTCTGTATTATAGGCAGAGTACATTAAAATTAATTATTTTACACTTGGAATGGACTTCTCAGGAGAGTTGAGTGAAATAATGGTGCTACTTCTCTACAACATAAAAAGGGGGAGGATAAGGCAGAGATCTTAAAGGCAGTCATGAACACAGTGAAACAGGCTCGGTCCCCCTCCTGAAATGTTTGAGAAATAAAGATGTGGCGTTTTGTGGGGACTTGTGTGTGTGTTGTTTGTTTGTTGTTGCTTTTGGGTTTGCTTTGTTCTGTTTCTATTTTGAAACTACTTAGACTGGCGTGTGGTCAGGGAATGCAGTCTCAAGTGCAAGAGCATGGGGTGCCCACACATCAGACTGTCCTCCTGAAGCTGAAGGTGCAGAAAAGAAAGTAGATGCGGGGAAACCTGGTTTGAAATGTACTGCTTATCAGATTTAGAAAATGCAAGATTAGAAGTGTGATTCCACCATCGTGAAGCAGCTGTGCAGCTCCTTCTGTCAGTTGAGACACACCTCCCAACTTCTACAGTAAATGAAGGAAAATCCTTTCTTCTGCTGTGCAGTCTTTACTCATGTTCAAAGCACAGCCAGTTTAGTGCATTAAATGAGGTGTGGGTCCTTGAAATGAAGCTATGCAGCTGAAGCCTTCATCACAGTGCTTAAACACTTCCTTTGTCAATATTTTTTCATCTAAATGTTTTTCAAGGTGTTGTTAAAGCTCTGCTGTTTGGAAAAGGGAAGAGAGGAAGTGTTGCTTTTGTTCATGTGAAATCCCATTGATCACCTCTGCAGCCACCATAGTTGGGAGTTTGGATCCAGAGTCTTGTGCCCTTTGAACCAGTTAGATTACTTGCACTGGCAGACAGCTGCTGTCTCTGTGGTTTTACATAGCTGGTTGAGAAAGGTGCTTTGCTGTGGAATACTGCAGCTAGTTTGTACACACCAAAGGAATGTTTCACCAAGAGGTAATGCAATCAAAAGAATGCAATCTCAGTATGTGAGAGTGTGATTATTCTCTACTAGCTGCAGTACCTTTTTCTGGTTTTGCCTTTCTTAATTTTTTTTTCTAAATTCTCCTCTATCCCCTGCCCTCGACTTTTCCTCCCTCCTCTGTTTCTCTTTACACGTTCTAGAGATGCTGCTTCCTCCACCTTCCTCTCTCTTATTGAAGCATCAACAGAGGGAGTGCTCTGAGCACATTTCCTGCCTTTGGGGCCAGGCTGACCTCCAGCACCAGAGCTGTGCCTGCATCCAAACTTCTGCTTGGCCCTGGGTGACACCTGGAGAGTGCTCACTGCAGCTGGTGAGCTCCAGCAGCTCTCTGCTCCCATCTAAAAGGACCAATTTTTGAGGCCTGAGCTTAGCAGAAGTTGTACACATCCCTCATAGAAGATGGTAGGTGTGCTTGTGGTTGCCTTTCCAAAATGGTGGAGATATTGGAGCCTTTCAGGAAAACAGCTGTAAGGTTTTTAAAATAGAAATGGTGTTTGTCATTCTAGTCATCCTTGGAGGTACATCCTTGGTTGAACAGTTTCAGCTGAATAAGGAAAAGCAATAAGAAAGATGATTAGCATGACTTTTTTTCGCTCAGATTTCTTTTTTAAAATAAGGTTTTAAGCAACTGTAAAATGGCTTCACGGTGAAAATTTTGTCTAAAAATCCTTCCAACTTGTAAAAAGTCTTTATTCTCCTCATAGAGGTTGTTACTCATTTTAATTCTTTCGTGGTCATTTGTTAGGTTTGTTTCTCACAAGAAGACAGCTACATTAGAGCTGTTCAGGATCATATTTCCATAATGTTTGGTGACATTGTACAGCCCACGAACGGCTTATGGTCTGAGTTTCAGTGGAGTTTTCATAAACTGTAATAAAATATTTTCAGTGACCCGTGTAAAGTTTCATTTAAAAGTAGCTGGCGTGAAGCTTTCTTTTCCTAGAAGTCAAGAGATGGTGACATTCCTGTCAGAAAAGGTTGTCAGAGCTGCCTTCTATATGGATCAAAATAGGGATTGGAAATCAAGAAATATAAAAGATGTAAATATGTGTGTATATGCAAAAGATTATGAAAATAATTTCTGATTGTGGCATCTCTTCTGCTTGCTCCTTTGCAGTAGCTCTTCCTTCCTCAGACTCCATGAGAGTTGCTTTTTTATATTAACTGTTGCTTTTAGATCAGGAAGTGTGATAATGAACATAATACTTAAAATAGGTGGTTTCTTTAAAAAGCAGAATTCTTGCTTGTTTTTGTGCTAATCAAAGATTCATATTTAGAAGATTACAGCAGACCTGCTAGAAAATTGGGGTTTTTTCTGCTTGGGTTTAAGGAAGCGATGTAATGAGCATGTAACAATAACAATGTAATGTAATAAAACACTTTATTGAGAAGCAGTTTTCTTTTGATATGAATGTTGAGTGCATACATATTTCTGTTTAAACTGCTACTAATGTAATATATACAATTTATCACAATTTATCTCCGATGTTATTAAGATTGCTTATTTTGTAAATGCTATTCACTGGATGTTAGAGGGACTTTAAGAATACTGCTGGTATATCAGAATTTGTATAAGAGGTTAGTGTTGACCTTGTAGATGGTGCATTGACTCCTTCTTATAGGGGAAGGGTCACATGTGTTAGGAGGAGAAAAAGGAGAGCTTGGAAATGTGAAATAAGCAGCTGAAATGTCAGGTCTGATGTGTTAGAGGTCACTGACCTGCTGCAAGCAGGTTAGCCCTGATGAGATCAAAGGAGTGAAAACAGCTGCAGAGATGGTATCTGTTGTTTTGCTCTGATCCTGCTGGTATAGAGCAAGCTTATAAAAAATGATGATGGATTTTGTATGGTTCCTCTCTGTGTGGTTTTTGAAATCCTGGACCAGGGAGCGGATGTTTTCCCTTGATGCAAAAGCAGGAAGTAGCTGCAGGGCATATCTACATTCTGTACACTGAGGAATGATGAAAGAATATATCAGGGGGAGGGGAATGAGAGAGGAGGTGAATATCAAGATTCAGTAATTCAGCTAATGTAAAAGTAATTGCTGACAGTCTGCTTCACACTGAGAAGAAACACAATAAAAGCTTGAAGCCCCCATGTGTGAGAGAATATGCAAATACGGCAGTTCAGCAGTCATGGATTGTATTATCAAATGTAGTTGTCTTTCCTTTCCTTTTTATTATTGATAACTGAGAAGCATCAGGAGATAGCAACTCTTGAGAATGCAGTGGTAAATCCACATAAAAGCTGTGTGGTGAGGTGACTGTTGAAGGTCTTGGCTCTGCTTCATTCCTAACGTAACTTTGCCTTAGAGAACGGAGTATCCTGCAGGACAAGCAGTGGAAGGGGAAAGGATGTCTTTGTTCCCAGTCTTAGAGCAGTTTGTATTACAGTGGGAGTGTTGCTGAGGATTTGTGCTTCTGATTTAGTATGAAGAATTGTGCAGAGTTGTGGAACAGAAATTATGTCTGTGCTGAAAAAAATTCTCATTAGTAACAAAGATAATGTATTACAGAAAGCCGAGCATTTATACAAGGAAAATATCCCTAACTTCTGATTAATCTGTAGTGTCAGTGTAAAGAGGTGTTTTTTGAACTCTGACTTTGAATTTCATTAGGAGTATTGTACAGAAGGAAAAAGTTCCTCTTTATCTCATTCTCTGTCTTTCACGCTGTGCAGCTAAATCACTTCTGACAATTGAAACCTGCTCACACCAAAACCAGTGTAAGTCTCTTCATTTATTTGAAGATCAAAGTCAGCATTGGTGCACGGCTCCCCCGGGGGAACTAATGCTTTTTTGAAAATGTCAATATAGATTCATTGCATGTGTTGCAAGTCAAGGCCCAATTAGACTAGATCTAGATCTTTAAAGGTCTCTCCCAACTCAAAGCATTCAAAATGATCTATCAATATTTAATTAACTTTCAGTGGTCACACTGCTTGCATTTAAAATTTACGTGGTTTATGTCTCACAGGTAATTTGTAATTAATGAATTTGTGACTTACATTAAAAAAAAAACAACTGAAAACAGCTCACCTAAAACAAGCAAACAAAAAACCCACCCCTGCAAAATAGGAATCCTCCTAACGTGTTGTGTTCTCTACTTCTAATTTCCAGGAATTTGCTTGTTTCCTTAAAAAGCAACATGTTGGTGCATTTTATTGATAAGAAGGTCTCAAAACAAACACACACAAAAGTCACTTCAGGGTGTTTTCCTGCTTGTTTTAAGTTTTGTGGGGAGAAGTTTTTGGAGGTCAGTGCAACTGCTGGTGCTGTATGGACTACTTGTGTCAGCCTGGCTCTCTTTGTATGTAGCCCTGTCTTTCCCCATGAGCTGGATTTATAAAGGTTTTCATTAAAGGTAGCAGGAGGATCACAGTATAAGTGTACACGTACAGAACTTTTCATTTTTGAGGCAATTGTAAAGCCATTCTTTGGGAACTTTCATGTCAGGTTTAAGTTAAGTATGTTCTCTCTCTGTGGTTGCTGATTTGTCCTCACCACTGGCAAAAAACCATTTTTCATACTCTGGCAACTTGGCAGAGTGGATTTTTTTTTTTTTTTTTTTTTTTTTTTTCCCCCTGATAGGTCTGTGCAGCATTGAAAATTTTCTGTCCTTGTGACAGATATAAAACTGGCAAGCAGCAAGACCTCAACTTAATTTTTCAGTGTTTTTCTCATTCCTGCTGTCCTTTCTGTGAGGTCTCACTGAGCTGTTAGTGCTCCTCTATTTCCCACTGTCAAAGGGCACACCAGAGATTCTAAACTGTGCCCAGAAAAATATGCCTTTATTTAGAGGTTTTGTTATGGCAAGGCTTAAAAAACTTCTTTGCAGTTAACTTTGGACTACTTTTTAAAAAGTGTTTTAGCTTTGGCCTTGTGTTCCCAAATGTAAGGATTAGTGGCTTGCTTTGGAAGAGTACTGATGCTTATTTATATTTTAATGTTTTGTTGATGAAGATTGACTACTGCAGTACTTTTTTGTTACTCATTTCTTACGAAAATGTCTTTATTGTCATCAACAGCTTTACGGAAAAATATCCTATCAAAACCTTTCACTCTAGACAAGACCACCTTAATTTCCCATTAAATAGCCTGGAATTACAGTTCATTGAAGCTGCAGAACTGCCATTTTCATTGAATACAAATATCCAACTTTTCTGCTTAAACTATCACATAAAAGAAACCCTCAAAAACCTACGCAAGGCAGCCAGAATACCTCAAAAATACCTACAAAAAACTATCTTAACATAAAGAAACCTGACTTCGTTCCCATCAGACTTTAAATGGCTGGGTGAAAGGAGGGATGGAGAAAATGAGTGCAGAGAGTGAAAGCCTTCCAGTAAAGGCTGAGCTTGAGAGCCTTGCCTTGAGTGCACAGTGCAGCAGTTTGTGACAGTGGCAATTCCTGAACACCTGAGAGTGAGCAGCACTGCTTCCAGGCGTGTCCTGCTAGCAGGGAAAACAAAATCGCACCATGTGAAGGCAGGCCTGCTACTAAGAAATGCTTATAACATCACTTGCTAATAAAATGAAAAATTCAGCTAGTTCAGAAGAGTAAAAAGAAAGTGTCTACAAGTTTATAAATCCTCATGATATTAAAGTTTTTTTTCATGGCATGTGCTACACCTTATTATTTGATTTTAATTTTTGTTCAGAGAAACATCAGGGTGCCAACAGTTGTGGAGAACACAGCCTGGTAGCTTACAAGCTTCTTTTTTTTTTTTTTTTTTTTTTAATATCTGTGGTTTTAGATTGCGTATGGGAAAGAAAAGGTAAATCACTATGCAGTCTTGAAATCTAGATTTGGTCTAAACTTAAATATTGATGTCAGACAGTTAAACCTCTTCAACTAGTAGATTTGAAGTTTGATCTATTTCTCTGCTTTTGTTGCATTTAGTTAATGAAAATGCTAACACTTAAGTTTCATTTCATTTTATGATTCTAAACCATTTGCTGAACTGAATTGATTATGTAGCTAGTTCAGTCATTAATCTCAGTCCAATACTGGATTACTTTTAATCTTGATTCATTGTTAATTGGGGTATCTTTAATGTTGGAAATGTATTGTTAGTAACTTGAACAACAAAGCTAATCTTCAGGTGACAAAAAACTAATTTTGTGGCTTTTGTTGGCTTTTAACTAGTTAGCTTATAGATTTGACCAGCTCCTCAGTTGCTTCTTTCTTTGTAGCCGTCTGTGAGTCTGGTGGATCACAGCAGGTCGAGTTTATCAATCTGTATAGAACTGCTCCAACATCATGGAGGTAACATGTGGTTAATCAAGGGATTTGTGTCTATAGTTAATCCAGGCTAGTTAACTGCTATTTTATTGATGGGAGGTTTGCTTAATAAGCAAAATCCTTCTCTTCTTCCTTGCTTGACTAAGTGTGTGATGAAAAGAGATTTATCCTTGAACAGCCAACTAATTTGTACAAGTAAGATCAGCTCTTTCTGTTGCAAGAAACAACCTTTCAACTAGGAGAGAAATCTTTCTGCTGCTGTTGCTGTCGTCTTTGGTTACAATTGTTTGTAATGTTCATCTTCCTGGACAGCTGCTATTTCCTCCTCCATCCAGTAATCTCTTTGAAAATGGGAAAGATCTTTATTTTCTTTGAAACCTAACACAAAAGTCCCTTGTATGTGCTGATTGTTTCATTCATCAAATACCTTTATTTAGCTTCATTTGAAAATAATAGAAGTACACTTGTCAGTTTTACTTTGCCCACTGAGGTCAGTTTGAATGGTCTTTGTTCTGTCAGCTCATACTGCCCTTCAGAATTGATCACTTTGATTTGCATTAACCATGCTACTTATTTTAAAGGCTGCAATTTCTGTGTGTGAAGCACCTATAAATAGTGCTTTTGATTCGCTGACATCTCAATTATCTGGCTTTGGTTTGTGAAAGATTAAGATAAGATACTGTCTAGTTCATGATGAACTATTCTGACAATTCAAAATTGTCTGCACTGGTTCTGGAGTCATGAGACATCTATTAATATGTATTCCTCTGCAGTGTGTTTGATAGTTTGCTCACAGTTGTGGAGAAAACATTGTTGTTTGTTCTTGTGTATTTCTCATTCCTTCACCTCATTCTGTCAGAAAGCAGTTGCACCTCTTGTCATCACTTACAGAAGTAAATGTATGCTTCTTTCACTTTGTAAGTTGTGTTGTTTTGTTGCTTTATGTTCGTGTGTTGTGGTGGGTTTTGACTGTTGGGTGGGTTTTTTTCTTTTTAAAATAAATCTACATTACAGTTTCTCAACTGTTTCTCAGGAAAAATTCTCTTCAGCCATATTTTTTTTTGTCTGTTCACATGCCTGATGCTCTGTCATCTCATCCTTTCATAGGCACTTTCTTTAAATTCATCTTTCCTTCTCTTTGACCTGTCTTTCAAATGTACTGCTTCCCTTTTTAGAAAGCCTTCTTATGTATTTCACTTACGGAGTCTGAAAATTCCCTAAATTAAGATGCAAAGATATACAGAACTCTGAAAGCAATCTGGTGTAGAATACAGCACAATTCTAGGTGATTCTTTATGCATTTTATTTGAAATTAGGGACAGAAGAAACCTTTGGCTGGATTCCCATAAATATGATGTCAGGAAGGAAAGGGATTGACTGTCTTTTAGAGACTGTTGCTTTAATCTGCAAAGTTTTTTCAGAGTTGGAATTGGTACCCTGAAATAATGCTAAGGTGTGTGTTGCATATTGTGTTTTGCCAGCCACATTTTTGATATTTTCTGCTGGAAGAGTGGTGCCTCTGGTATGTGGAGTAAAACAGGTTATGGAAGTTGGCAAAGCCAAGTACTGAAATTCCAATGTTTTTTTAATTTGGAGAACTTAAAAGCAGGATGTTGCTATTTTAAGTAGATTTCAGTTCCTGTCTGTTCAAGTCTGTCAATGTATCTCTTGAACCTAAACCAAGGAGGTGATGTAAATGCAGCCTTGTAAGCAGAGAAATTGAATGTAAGAAACAGTCTTTGCCTCTCCAGACCCTCTGAACTCTAAGAGCTTGTACACTTGAAATCAGGGAAGGTGGTTAGAAGATTCTTTAAGGGGATGGTGTTCAGGAATCTTTTTCTTAGATGGAAAAGCTTTCTCCTTAGCCTTGGAAGAAGTGCTCAAGGTAGAAAACATTCAGTGACCATCTTATTTCTGTCCTCTCTAGTTCTCTTGGTTGCATGGTTTAACCTGCCTGTTGCCTCCTGGATGCTGTAGAAAGGTTCTGTGCCAGCACCTGAGGAAGTTGGACATGAGTTGAGGAGGATCTGTCTTGTTGCTACTTCCTTGGCCACACACCTTGTTCTGTTCCAGACAGTACCAGTGTTGGTTACTGCGGGTGGATGAGAGGAGGAGGTTGTCAGAAGAATGACTGCTTATAAAACAACAAGGCTTATTGCCTCTGTTTGTTCTCTGCTTGGGTTCCACAAAGCTCCATCCTGCTGCTTTCTCCCCCTTTCCCCCCATCCTCAGTGCAGCAATGGGCTCTTCTGTCTAAACGCTGGCTGTTGTTTGTGCTTTCACTCTTTGTGCAGCTCAGCTGAGCATTCCCATTCAATGGGCACAGAGTGGCTCAGATTCCCTGTTGGAACAACGCTGTCATCAGGTCACAAGCTGTTCTGGCTCACAATGAAAATCAGGGATAAGCTTTCAGATGTACTTCTTTGGCTTGCATCAGGTTTGGCTTTCAGGATTGTTCTCCTAAGGAGGAGCTGTGTGTAGTGTCTCCCTTTTGGAGGTTTGTTCTCATCATAAGATTTAAAGAGGATCTCTTGGAAGGGAGTGTTTTTTCAGGTGGAGGAGACTTCTTGAGACCTTTAGCCTGCTACCAGAGATACCTGTTCAAAGAGCTGTTTCTTCTACTTGCAGCATAATCTCTGCTTTCTGAAAGGCTTCAAAATCAAGAGAATTTCTCAAAGAGAAAATAAAACTAAAAAATGTTCATGGAAGTGCCTCATTGCCCAGGCCTGCAACTGACTCATGGGATTTTGGAAAGCACCATTAAAGCAAAACAGATCAGCTAATGCCTCTGATGTGGATTTTTGTTCATAAAAGAAAGAAAAAAAAGTGTTAGTTTGTGAATTCTGTTTATTGTGACATCCAGAAAACATTACCTGCAGAAACTGATTTGAGCTGAGAAAACAGAGGCATTAAAGATACCAGCAAAAACTTATTACTCCAGAATTGCACCCTGAAATAATAAAATTGAAATTTGAAAGTTTTTTAATGCACAGAAGCTGACACATGTTATCTGATATAATAGTGAAGTTTATTTGCCCAAGGATTGTCTGGAGCTTGTGAATTCATATATGCAGGAGAATTTGAAGGAGAATAAAAGAACCTGATGTTAAAACAGAAGTTGCTAAAGAGTAATGAGCAGCAGTTTTATGAGATTTCTTTATTAATCAAAGAAATACTGTATTGATAGGTGGTAAAGGCATTCTTTTATTCACATGCATCCTTTCTCCAAACATTCCCACTCCATCTTCCATTGGTGCTCACATAATTGATGAAGTTTGGTGTTTTTAACACCTTGAGGGGTTGTTGGCTTTTCTTTCAGTGTGGTGTAGAGGCTTAGTGGTGATGGCTTGATGCTGGCATGTAAATGTTGCATTGGACCATAGTGATGAAATGCAAATTACCCATCATCTGAGCTCTTGTACTTAGGGCTGTGAGCCCCAATACACACACAGAAGTTACAGCTCCTGTAATGACCAATGGTCTGTTGTATATGGAAGTGCAATAGTTGTGTCCTTTAATTTCACTAATAAATTATGAAACTGCTGAGAAGTTCCATACTGGGCCTGACCTTCCTCTGAATGGGAAATTTTGTAGTTTGAAATGCTTGGATTTATGTAAGAGGTTAGAAAGAAAAAAGCTGATTACTTCTTTTTTCCTTCCAGCCCAGCTTCTCACTGTTGTACAGCGCACATCTTTTTGAGAGTTTATAATGTATCAGTTGAAACACAACACTGGTTTGTAGTCCTAGCACTTGACAGGTGGAATCAGAAAAGTTGCTGCTGGGGTAAATATTTTTGCAACTGCTGTCTTAAAAACGATAGAATTCCATTAAACTGAGAGAAAACAACGTAACTTTGAAATTGTTATAAGACACCCTGTTTGTCTGCAGCTGGCATCACGCAGCAAAGGGCTGTAGCATAGCCTGAGGATAGGCTATAGTTTGGGCTATATCGGGCTACTGCTGCCAGCAATCTCTTCTTGCAGAAATTGCCACTTCCAAAAGCAAGAATACCTCACCAGGATGTATCTGTGCACCACTTTTCAGTCTGGTTACTTAATGTAACACCATTTTTATGAGCACTTCAAGCGAATGTGGCTAAGATGCAGAGGAGTATGTTGTATTCTCCCCATCCTCCTCCTGTGCATAAGGGTTGCTACTTTTGGCAAAGATGTGTGGTTATAGTAACAGCTTAGGCATCTAGTGAAATCCTCCAAGCTCCTCTGAGATCATATTCATAATTCATGCTTCCAGTCTGGTTTTAATGAGACGAGGTGAATGTTGCCGGTTTAGAAGCTCAGAGTTTTAACAAATGCCGTGCATTACACAATATGAAGACTGTGAACCACTTGTTGACCACAATCTCTGCTCATCTTCCTGAGGGTTAAATGACGCTACATCATCTCTGAAAAGGTGGTTGTTCCATGTCTTTTCAATTTTTTATTCATTTGTCTTTTCACCTCAGTATCATCCATTTGCATCTATAAACATTGTCAAGGCATCTTTGGGACTAGAATATTGGGCTAGTACTTCTGAGTAATTTACCACAGTATTTATTTTCATGGTATGATGATACATTAATTTGGTAGCAGTTCTCATGAATTTAGCCATGTGGTGGTTTTATAAATAGTTCTGGGTGTATTTAGCTGTAATCTGTCACCTTTTTGTTCTGAAGAAGTAACTCATATCGTCCCAATATCCTCTCAGTTGT
Source organism: Hirundo rustica (assembly GCF_015227805.2). Lineage (NCBI taxonomy): Eukaryota > Metazoa > Chordata > Aves > Passeriformes > Hirundinidae > Hirundo > Hirundo rustica. The sequence continues at coordinate 103,885,758 of NC_053451.1, read as the reverse complement.
CTGAGAATGAGATATAATAACTGCTAGAATAGAGAAGCATTACTAACAAGTTTGTATGAATAGATAGTTTGTTGAATGGGACTTACTTGTCTTTGTTTACCTTAAGTTACAGTACTCTTCTCTTTTTCTGTTTTTCTTAGCGATGGGTATAGTAATTTACACTCTTCAGAACTTTGAATTGTTTTTATGGATATTGGAGGAGGCAGGAACTGATGTTAAGATAATGATGTTAAATGATTTCCTCTGAATCTAATGTCTTCCATTTTTTCTGAATGGGTCCTTATGTGCATTAGCTTCTGAGGGGAAGAACAATTCCAAAGGTGAACAGCTCTTAAGACAATTTTGCCTGTGAGAAAGGACTATATTTCTTTAGGTACAGGTTAACACAATGCACATTGTCTGCAAACTTGACAATGTGAATTTAAAGTAGGTTTGTATTTTTGTATTTTCATGGGGTATTTCCACACTGCATGCTGTCCACTGGGAGCATCTGCTGTAGTTGAGAGACACTCTGGTTGATAGAGCCAATGGATTACAGTAAACTTAGTCTCTCAGTAGCAACAATGTGATTTGAGTAGTTCATTGTCCAAGGCAGAAGGACCATTTTGCCTGCAGGAAAAGATCAATTAATTCATGGAATAGAAGTGCTTCCTCTGACTGACAGCCATGTGAACGCCAAAGATTATCTGTGCAATCTCAGCCTTTCTGAACAGTCAAGGAGACTCATCCCAATAAAATCTAACGTGTTGTTGGATCCAAAGTAGTATTAAGGGACAGTATAGATGTAACTGCTGCCGCCTAGAACTACCACAGTGATCTTTCCTTGCTTACTCCATAGTTACACGTGCATGAGTGTTTTTGCTGTTCAGATGTGCTTTGGCATATTGGATAAAAAGTTTGTATTGGAGATAAAATCACAATAAATTCACTTAGAGGCAACTACTGTGATAGGCTAGTTAAATCCATGTTTATTAGAAACACTTACCTGAAGTTGTTTACCACAAACTTGCAATGGGATGTGTATTTTATGTGGAAACACCCCATGTAAATACAAAAACACGAACACGCTGATTTACTGTTGTTCTTTACCTGACTGTAAATGTGAGGGGTTTTTTTTTTTTTTTTTTTGATGGATTGTGGTCATACCAAGTGCCCTAGCTGGAATATTAAGTATTTCTTGTCACACTGGGTGATTTCCACTCGAATAAGTGCATGTTTGCAGTTTTAAAAACTGGAACCAAGCATGCCTCTTTGAAAACCAGAAAACGAGCTCTCTTCTTTTCTTGGAGGACAGCTCAGGTGTTCTGTCAGCTGGAGTGGCTTCAGCTGTGCTGCTGCCCAGAGAAGAGTCCCATTAGGACAGCCCCGGGCCGGGTGTTCACTGCTCCAGGTTAGGATTTGGATGGGGTTCTGTGCACAGCTCCTCTCTTCCTGTGCCTGTGTGAGTGCACGTGTGAATTCACACCCCGGGGCTTCCCCTCCAGTGCTGCCCATGTGTCCTGAGCCTCTGTGGCTGCCTGTGGTGCCCCAGGGTGCACGCTGGGTGGGGATTTGTGGCCTGCGGGAGGAGGCTGGGGCTGTAACAAGAAAAGGACCCCAGGCAATGTGATTTAGGTGCCCCCTTCTGTGGCTGCTCTGCTCTTGGAGGGAGTGATGCACTGAAGGTGCTATTCTAGGACTGTGACCTTTAGCTCCCCCTCATTGTTTGCAAAGGGGAAATAGGAAAATATAATGTAAACTGAAGGCTGTTGTCTAAGTGGAGGAGTTGCTGTTTATCATGTAGCATGGATTTAACATCCTGAAGATTAAATAGTACTGCTTTTCCTTCTGATACTGTTTTTTCCTTCCCCTACAGCTTTTCTTTTTCGTGAAGTGAAATCCATGCAAATACTTTTAGCAGGGAGTATTTTTCCTGATAGCATTGCAAAAGAGAGATGTTAGAAATTGAGCAAAATTTGGAATTAAGTTTTCAGGGAAATGATGGATCTTGCTTGCAATCAAGTAGATACAAAATGTTGAAGTTTGTTGATGTGGTGATTTTTTTTGTGCCACAGACATGCTACAAAACTAACAGCTCAAGCTTTCTTAAAAATCCCCGTTGTAATTTTCACTTAAGCTGTAAAGTTAGTGGTATATTGTTATTTAATCAATTTTTACAAGGCATTTCCATTTTGGTAGAATGATGACTCCAAGGCCTGTTCAGTGACTCATTCCTTCATCTCATATTATGAAGTGTAATGACATTAAGAGAGTCGAGACTTTATAAACCACAGATTATTTTGTTCTCTGGTAGAGGAGCCACATCAGACTTTATATGAATCTGTCTCTCTTCTCTCAGTCCTATTTCTACCCCAGCATCCCTCATGTGGTTGGCCTGGCAGCTGCTCAGTGTTCTTAGAGTGAAGGAAGCAGTGGCTTTGTAGGTCATATTTGATCATCAGACCTTCTGGCCCTCCAGGTCTAGTTTAGGAAACCAGCATTATTGAATGTAATGTAGTTTGGTTGGGGTTTTTGTTTGTTTGTTTTGTTTTGTTTTGTTGTTTTATCTCCCCCCTGGATTTTTTTTTTCCCCCTTTTTTGTTTGTTTCGTTGTTTAAATTCAGATTGTAAGTCAGTCATGCTTTGCTGTTGGTCTAATAAAAGGTACTGATTTTTTCTCTCCTAATGCTTTCTGCTACTTCACTAAGAGTTTTATTACACCTGTCATACAGCAAAAATAATGTGGGGGTTTTTAAAGTATGCCCATAAGCTCTGGAAGTGTTCTAGGCTCACCAGTTTGTACCCAGGTGTCTTAGATAGAACAGCACATTTGAAGAAGACCTTGTCTGTGAAGCTGAGGTAAATGGAATTCAATGGTCAGATTTTTAACCTGTTAGAAGATGTTTATGCTAAAGAGTGATGCACTCTCTTCTGGGGAAATTTAATTTGGGCTTTAACTGAAAGCTTGAATGCAGAGTATTTGCCGGTAGTCTGTCTGGTTTCTGTTCTGGTTTTTTTGGGGTAAGCCAATGCAACAAGCATGTTTATCCTTCACATGGGGCTGAGTGATTTAGAAAAGCAAAAACATAAAACTTACAGCTCTTAACTCCTTAACTGCCATATTTACTCCAATAGCTACTTTTGGATGTAAAACCAGACTGCTGCAGAAGGTGGTGTTGCCATATGGATGCTGTTACTCGGGTGGAATAGTGCCAAAGAGGTTAATAACATTTCCATTGTGCCTACACACTTCAGATGTCTCACAAGAAACTGATCTAATGTCATAGTTTTTGTTGCACAGTAGCAAATCTCTGGGTTTTTTTCTTTATTATTTCTTGCTTGGAAAGGCACTATACAATAACTGAAAGCAGAATAAACAGAGACATTTCTGTCTTCAAGTATTGGTAACATTATTAAAGAAATTCTGACTAGGTCAGTTTAAGAGGTTCGATTTTACTTGCAATTTAAAATGTGGCAAGGAAACAAACTAAACAATAAGAAAAATATTTGTAATTATCAACAAAATAATTTTACCTGTACATGCAAGACTAATTTGGGGAATGAATGGTAGGAGTAGTTAAACTTTTAATCAACAGGTTTTTTTCTAGATAGGCTTTTTAAAAATACAGCGGTCAGGTTACATTTCAATGCCTGGTTCATATCATTAACAATTCAAATTTGTATTTTAATCCAAACCACTAAGCATTAAATTAAAAAAAACCTTTGTCCCTAACATTGCAGTAATGAGTTATACTGTGCCAGTCTCCAGCAGCGCTCTTAATAACTAGCTGTGATTCTATTTCTTGAGTTTTTATGTTACAGTTTGGATTGATGGTAATATAAGACTAAGAATAGCTGATTTTGTTGGCGTGAGAATAAATGTTCTCCTTGTAGATCAAAATAACTTGAATAGCTTTTGATACTGGTTTCCATTCGTAATGTGCAAAATGCCTTTTTCTAACAGAAAGATTCTAGTAGCTAGAGTTTGCAGGCTGGGGCAGGTTTGATTTTCAGGCATCACAAGGTAATATTTTGAAGAAAATTTCTCTAAAATTTCATCTAAAATGAGAAACCAAATCTACCTGTCCCAATGTTGTCATTTTATTTTTCTCTTGGCTTAAAAGAGGTTTGAGTTTTGGCTGTTAATGTAACAATCTGTTTACCTTGGCAGCGCTGGGCCCAAGACCAACCTTTGTTGGTTAACAAATAAAATCAGTTTGAGCTCACTCTCCGTGGAGTTCATGAATCATTTTGTGAACTGGGCCACAGTTTTAGTTCCTGAGGAGAAATCCACCTCAGGAATCAGGTATCTTGTACTTAAAGATGTGAAGCACAGCTCTGATCTGCTTTTTCATAACAAACCTGGATCAGTGTTGTCTCTAATATCAGTCCAACTTCCATGAAGACTAAGTTTCACCTCAAAATAAACAAAAAAGATTTTGACTGGCAGAATGAATTTTTCAAAACACAGTTTGAGGAGGTGCGGTGATTTAGTATGCTTTAGAAAATGAGTTTGATTTAAAAACTGCAGCTGCAAGAACCTTTAAATTGTAGAGCACTTTTGGCTGTTGTATGCTTTTCAAACTTCAGTACTGTGATAAAGGGGAATTTTGAGTGATCTCAGACGTACCTTCCCATCAGTTTGTCCTAATTCTGCACATTTTTTAGGTGTACTCTTATTTCTCTTTCCATACTGTTTCCTTTTGGCTTCCTTTGAAGAGTTTATAAACATCTTCATTGTGTGGTCCTATTTTGGTGACTCACATGTCTCTGACAGCTTACACACACTTACGTTACAGTAATCAAATTCTCTGAGAGGAGGCAGTTTTAAAAAATATTTATGTGTGTTTTTAATAACTGGAAACTTTTATAGACAGAGAAAAACCTGAACAGTAAAGGGTTGGGGTTTTCTGTTTGTTTAAACAAACTTTCAGTAAAACAAAAGTGATTGAACAGCTGCAGCTGTCTGTATGTGAATTAGTGCAAGCCAGACAAACTTCAGGGAGTTAACTCCAGTGCCTCCAGCCTAGCCAAGCCACTGTGGAGTGAGGTCAACAGCCCCATTCCACCTTTTGGTGCCTCAACTTAAGAGAGAGAAGGTAATTAATAGGAAAACTGTCAATAATCTTGTCATTTTTGCAGCCTTCTTAAGGGAATACTGCAAGGACAGCAACAGATTCTAGAACTCTTGAAAAATATGGGACTTAACAGAGTGGGAGAGTAGTTTTTCTTCTGAGATGAAAACTTTCATTGATGTGTGTACCTTGATGCCACTGCTTGAATCCAGTAGTCCTTGGAGAGCTATTGTGTAAATACAACTTCTGATCCAAATGCACTGGTTGGTCTGGGGTAAACTGTATGTTTATGTTTATGTTTATATGGGTAATATTGATGCTAATTTGGGGACTCTAGTTCATATATTAGAAATATTTGTAAAAATCGTTAGTTGGCTGAAGTCAGATGGTTGTGTTTTCCAAATCTTCAGGTCCCTGAGGTTTCAAAACCCCAAGCCCACAACTTTCCTGAATGAAGGACAGATGGAGTCTGTGCCTCTTGGGGTGGGTTTAGAGAATCCCAGAATGACAAGCCTGAGAACCTGAAGTTTATAACTTCTGATGCCAGGAGGAAGGTTCCTGCTCCACTTCAGGATCTGCCATTAGAGAACAGATTCAATGCTTTTGTAGGTGATGGGGGTCTGGGTGCTCAGTCCAGTGAAGCACCCAAGCTGGTAAATCTGAGCCATGCAGAAGCAGCAGGGGAAAATGGGAAGTGGTAACAGTAGGGACATTCCCTGCTGAGAGTGTTGGGGACTCCCATCTGCTGACCTGACCTGAGCTGGCCTGTCATCTAGAGGGGCTTGTTGCCTGCCAGGATCTGGATGGCTGTGGTGAGGCTGCCAAAGCTTGTCTGGCTGCACACAACTCCTCCCTGCTGCTCTCCCCTGTGGGTTTCAGTGATACCGCCGGAAGGGATCTGAAATGATCAGCTGTGACTGTATGGCTCTGGGGTGATGACCAAGAGTGTGGGAGCCTAGGTGGATTCTCCTTGATCCTTTGGGTGAGAGCAAAGTGCATTAGGATGAGTGGAGAGATCCTGTGGGTAAGCTGGTTGCATAGTCAGCAACAGAATTCTAGTTTTATAATCATGAGGGTGATTTTGAGGATTGCTTGGAAAAGATGGGATTCACCTGACTAGGACACAGGCATCTCTGCCAGCTATCTTATGAGCAATTGGTGGACCAGGCTGGCAAATAAAATGTGGTATAAACAATAGGGACATTGTAATCAGAAAAGTTGGGAAGGGGGCCTTTCCCAAGTACACCCATATAAACAAGGAAGTGCTTTTCAGAATTACAGGGAAAAGTCTGTCACTCTTTCTGGGAAGTCAGCGCAGCTGGTTGCCTCTCTGGAATGTCTGTGTTCTCATGCAGACAGCATGGGATGCAAAGAAGAGGAGTTAAATGTCTGCATGCAGCTTCAGAGTTACGATTTCATTGGGATTGTGAAGAACGATAGCATAGCTCATATTCAATCACCCCCATATCTGCTAGAGAGATGGTGTAGCTTGTTTATGTGCTGGGCTGGGTGTGAGCAGTTCAGGAGGTCTCTGGAGTGTGTTGTCTACTGGATCTCATACCTGCAAACAAAGAACTGCTTGGGAATCTGAAGGCTGAGGGCAGCCCTGGCAGCACTGACTGGGAGATTAGATAAAGTTCAGGATCCAGAGAGGAGAGGGGGATAGGCAGAGAGCAGGATTGCAACCCCAGACTTGAAGAGGAAAGGCTTTGGCCTGTTTAGGACTCTGAAACCAGCAGAAAAATCCAGGGCAAGGTAAACCTTCCCTCAGTGGAAGAGAATCAGGTTAGGGAATGTTTAAACAAACAGGTCACATGCAAAGCCATGGCGCTGGTGTGTGGTATGTCCTGAGAGAGCTGACTGATATTGGGAGGTCCCTCTTGATCTTCAAAAAGTCACTGTGATTAGGAGAGGTTCATTAAAACCAGAAGAATGTACCTCCTGTCTTCAGGAAGGGCAAGAAGCCTCTTTTTTTTTCTGAAAACTGCTGGCTGGTCAGCTGCATGTGAACCATTGAAAGCTGGTTCTTTCAAATAATCAAACATATTATCACAAATAATCCTCCCAAACATATGAAGGACAGGAAGATGGTTGGGAGTAGTCAGTGTGGATTTATGAAATGGAAGTCATGTCTGAGCAATCTGTTGGTCTTCTACCATGAGATCGCTGACTTGGTGGAGTGAATGTTGTTTATGTTGACTTCAGCAAAGCTTTTGTCACTGTCTGCTGTAACTCGAGGAGCGGATGAGGTGCAGCACAGGTGAGTGGAACAACCTGGCTGAAATGTGGGACTCAAAGGGCAGCACAAGCTCCAGCTGCAGGCTGGTCACTGGCAGTGGTGCCCCAGGGGTGGGTAATGGGGCTGATGCTGCTCAGTGTCTGCACTAATGACCCGGAGAACAGGGCAGAGAGGGCTCTGAGCAGCTTGGCACGTGCTGCAGAACTGGCAAGTGTTTGCCTCCCCAGAGGGTCGTGCTGCCATTCGTAGAGGCCTCAGGGGGCTGGAGACATGGGCTGGCAGGATGCTCATGAGCAGAGGGAAATGGCAAGTCCTACAGCTGGAGAGGAATAACCCTGGGCAGGAGTACAGGCTGTGCCTGAGTGTGTGGAAAGCAGCTTGGTGGAGAAGGGCCCAGGGATGCTGGGGGACACGAAGCAGAGCATGAGGCAGCTTCTGGTTCCCTGGGCTGTTCTAGGCAGGATGCTGTGAGCAGGAGGAGTGATGTGATCCTACAAGAAAGGCTCCAATAGACTGTAGAGAGAAAACCTTTTTCCCAGTCAAGCAGTAGAGCAGATTCCCCTGCCTGCCCTGCCTGCCTCTATAGGAGGAGGTGGGAGGATTTCAAAGACCCATATGGGCAAAGCGCTGAGTAACGTGGTTTGACCTCAGAGCTGGTCCTGCTTTGAACAGAAAGCTGAACTAGAGATGTGAGGTCTCTCTCACCCTGAATGACTGATTTTTCAGTTAAATTTCACTGATAAATTTTTCATTATCTGTTTGCATGTCAGCTTATAATGTGTGGTGCCCCTCTTTCTCTTTTGCTGTTCATTATGTAGTTCAGCAGGCCTCTTGTAAACTCGTTTTACAGTGGTTTTTGACTTCACAGAAGTAGTAATAGAGGAATATTATAGGCCATAAACTTGTGGCTGGTGTGTATGCAAAAGTCAGAACACTGCTTTAGCTATGACTTGCAGGCTCTGGAGGAGGGATGGAGATATTCAGCATTGTGACTGTGTGACATTTTGGGGGCGGAAAGAACTAACTCTGCTTTCTTGTCAACTTAATTCAGTTTAGTATGCAGGGTTTGTTATTCAGGCAGAACCTTTTTGCTGCCTGTGTTGTAATGGTTGGCTTTGCTTTGTGAGCTGGTATTGCCTGTTTGCAGGCTAGAGCTTGCAGGGTTTACACGGCACAGTCATTTGTGCAGAAAGCAGATGCCTGTTGCTAGTACTCACTTTGCTTTTTCAATGCTCTAAGTGCTAAATGTTTGGTGGAAAGTCTTGGGATGAGCTTTTCCACTGAAGAAAACAGGATTAAGGTTTAAGATACGGCTGTCCCAGACCTGACCAGTCTGGCCAGTAAATGTTTGATGAACCAATAAATATAACTATGGCTTCCATATTGAGTACCCCAGAAGTATTATTTTTGATTCTCTGAAGGAATTTTTCAATCTTTATGACTTCCTTAATTCTCAACAGAGGCTTTCTTGTGTGTGTGGTTTCAAGGGATGGGGAGACTTCTTGGGAAGAGACAGATATACCATATAATGGTAGCAAGCTTATAATGCAACTCTGATAACAGACATTCAGTGCAATAAAAGTATTTCATCTTAATTCTTTGATGCATAATCACAAGTGAAAGTAAATGTCTCTGATGGAACCCTATGAGGGCATGTTCATGCAGTAAAGCTTTGCATTTCTATATAAACTACAGTGAAGGTCATCATGATGAAAAAAAGCCTTGTTAAATACTTTTTAGGTTGATAGCAATGTATTTAGCAAGGTAGTTGCAGTGGCTTGGGATGCTTATGAATTTGAGAACCTTTCCATATTTATTTCCATATAAAATAAAATGCTTTGAAAGCACTGGGAACAAAAGGTAAAACTTTGTCCAACTTTGTTATGCTGCCAGAATAAATATTGTTGAAGCATCACAAATTGATTTCCTTTATAAAAATAAAGAAAAATACATGTTGCCATAACCATGATGGGCTTTCTTGTGTGTTTTTCCACTTCGGCCTCTCTTGTAGCGATTACCCACGGAACATTACCATTGCATGTTGCCTCTTTAATGTACTCTCTTGGTTAAGCTGAACATACTGCTTTCAGTGAGAATATATGATTGTGTTTCTTATGCCTTTGGAAGGTGGGAAAACTTAAATGTAGTCAATAATTGTGCATATGTGTGTTTCTCTTTTAGTGGAGGCGATAGTGGAGTTTGACTACAAAGCTCAACATGACGATGAGCTGACAATCACTGTGGGTGACATAATCACCAATATCAAGAAAGATGATGGGGGCTGGTGGGAAGGACAGCTCAAAGGCAGAAGAGGTTTGTTCCCTGACAACTTTGTAAGAGTGAGTACAAAGTGGAACTGTTCTTGTGTTGTGTGTATAAGCTTGATGTACTGTGCTGTTCAGACTAAAAATCAGTTTTTATATCATAATCTCTCTTATATCCAAAACCATAATATATTGCATATACACATATGTATAGATATGTATTGCATATGTACAATATATTGCATATCTATAATGCAGTGTTCTATTGAGACAGTGTTATGAAGAAATTATTACTTTCTTTGCAAAGACAAGCTGAAAATAAAAGAAGCTACCCCTACATTTCTCTGCTGTTCAGTGAAAATATTTGACATTATGGTCTGAGAACAAAGCACAACTTATAGGCCATTGCATTTTAAATATTTTTTCTTCTTTGTAACAGATTCTGCTTTTTCAGAATGTTTTCATAGGTTTTAGAGAAGCTTTTCATGGTGAATATTTATTCCTGGCTAAACTAGTTGAGAATAATTAGATTTTTCCATGCAGTTGCTGTAAAAACTTCTAAAAAAAATCATTAATTAATATTCACTTAATATACCAAATGACTTGCAGTAATCCTTGTTTTAGGACAACCATTCAGAGGTTTAGAAAGAAATTATTCTTTTTACTGGGCATCTGTGTTTGCGCACATAATGTCTGCATATATGAAGCCATCTATTAGTACCTCTGAGCCTCCTTGATTTGTCATTGCAGACCTAAGCTGTTAATTTCCATAAATCTCAATAAACCTGACACTCCGCTATGGAAAAGAGGCCAAGAACTACAGTAAATTACATATATAGTTTTTACGTTAATCTTTTAGTGCAATTTCCGTGGAGCTTTGGTGCTTTCCTTTTTCTAAGGGTATAAGTGTATTTTTTTTTTTTAATTTTTTAAACTTCTTCTAACTGTTTAAGCCTGTTGTTTTAAGCCACATAAGGGCACAATGAAGTAATTTCATTTTGCTTCCATAGTGCTGCATATGTCGAGGTAATTGGGGGAAGTGGTCTGGTTGGGAGTTTAGCCAGCCCATAGCAGGGGGTGTGGGGGTGGACACGGGAGCCTCAGGTGTTTCTGTGGAGATGAACACACGCCCTGATCCTTGCTCCTGTCATTGGCAAGAAGAAAGAGCAGCTCTCTGTGTGTCAGGCTGCAAAAATGAGGAGCAAGCCAGGGCCTCAATGAGGTAAAAGGGCATGGTGGAGGACAGTGAATAATCTGGTTTTTGCTAATCTCTGAAAATCAACACTTTGGGCTAAGGGAAAGAAGCTGTTTTGGTATTCATTGTGTGTTGGTAATATTTTTCTGTTTCAACTCTGGTGAACTGAACTGTGGGACAAATGCAGACTTCCTCTAAACTTTCTCCTGGCTGATATTTTAAGTCTGCTGCTGATTTTAGGAGGTGTTAGATTTAGTGTTCTAAACAAATGCAGCCTATGAATGTCTGTTATGGGAATATACTAATCTAGAGATTTGGAAGTTGGCACCATTAGTACCTAATTTTAAGGCTTCTTTTTTCCAAAATTACTTCAAACTGTGGCATCCTGTCACATAATTGAAATATAAATAGCTTTTTCTCAATAGAAAGTTCTAAAACTACAGTCAATGGTTTAGATTTTGTCTTCTCATGACATACCACTCCCTACTCTTTCCTTCCTGCCTTTTTTTTTTTTTTTTTTAAATCAGTATCCAGGGCTGTTTTCTAAAGAACTAAAACCCACATTGCGTTCAAGCTGAAAATAAGGAAGAATTTAAAGTCGAAGATGTTTTTCACAGCCAAGTATTTTCTCTAAACTAGGTAAGGGGGAGTAGAAGGTACACACTTACTTAAAGTAGAGTTAGATTATGGATATCTTAATTTTTCTTGGTTTTCTTGTGTAAATCTCCTATATGGAGAACTATAGTCAAAACAGTAGTGCTATTAGAAAGCTTGTTGAGCATAACCACTCTGCCCAGTAAGAATATAAGTGTGAATTTTCTCTTGATTATGGAAAAATTTTTAACAAGTTGACTGCAGTGTTGGGCTCACCAGCAGTCACTTCATGCCCCATTGGCAAAGTGTGTGTCAACAAAATAATTGAGGGATGCTACACACAAGTAGTGGACTTGAATGCGACTCTAAATTCCTATTTCTTATCAAAATTGGTTCTAAGGGTAGTTGAGAAAGTTATTCAAAGGTTAAAAACTACAAATTAAATTCTTGAGGTGCTTTGCATTCTACCTTCAAGAGGTAGGAATAATTTCTTAGGGAGAAGAGCTTTTCCTTCCTGTGATTTTATTTTCTTTTGAATAAATTTGTGATGATGTTCCAAATAATTCGCTGGGGTTTGCAAAAACTGAGTGTTTGGGCTGAAATGAAATTATGGAATTAACAGTGTAAAGAGTTCTGAATGGTTTCTGTTAATGTTACTGCACAGATTCTGAAGTTGAGTTTGGAAGAAAAAAAGTAGAAATCAGAAATGGAAAAATTAGGGAAATGCAGTATATTGGAATGTTTATGAAAAGACATTCATTTGAAGTGTTACTTACGAAATAAATCCCCCATATTTTTCAAGGGAACGTGAAATAGGTTGTGGATGTGCAAGAGACTTTTGGAATTGCCTGTAGTAAAGGCATTTTTAAAGTTCTTGGAATAGATGCAAATTAGGAGACCATTGAAGAGGAGTTGTCTGAAGACAGATGTGTGACAGAAAGAGGAAAGGGGAGGTAGCAATGATATACGTGAAGCACATACGCAGATATTTTTTTTCAAGGGACTTTCTCTACGACGTTGTAGCAGAGGTGCTTCCTGTTCTTGAATCTACAAAACAACTGCTTTGAATTTTTTTGTATATTTGTACTTATAGCGACGGAAAAGACGGATTCATACCCTTCTTATGCTCTGAAATTCAATATGCAAGGCGTAACGGAAAAGGTATTTGAAATTTGTTTTCTGTTTCTTTTTTCACTGCCTAGTAGTCTGCGGCTATGGCTACTCGGAAGGTTTTGAGGAAGAAGTTTGTTTAAATATGAGAAAAAATCTTTGGTCTCTCTTTAAGATCTAACTTACCTCTGTCAACACTTGAAGATACCTACTCTTGTTAGAGATAATGCTGCTGAAGATACCGTAAGAAATTTATGAAAGTGTATCTGGTTGTCAGCTTCTGGTTTTTTTCAATTTTTCAGGCAGAAAAATAGAAGTACGAAAGGAGAATTATGTACTATTCCGGGTGTCTGTTTTAATTCTCAGTTGTGCAGCTGACAAAGAGGAGGTATCAGTTGTGACTGCAGTGTTGTTCATTTATATGATATAAAGTTGGTTTTCGATGTCTTTCTAGCTTGAAAACTTCAACTTGAAATCCATGTATGTAAAACTGTGTTTGTGTGATGGCACCTGACACAGACAGATTTTGCTGATAGCATATGAAGATGTAGAAAGCAGGAAACTGGTGCAGAGCCATGCTTGCTGGCTTTAATTTTCAAAGTCAGTTTTTACATGGGATTGAATAGTGTTGTGCTGGTGAACTGAATCTGCTGCATGTAAGAACCTGAAAGCTTCTCTGTACTCCAGTGGACTTGCCAATGTTACTAGTAGAATTGGAGAGGTAAATTTATCTTAAGCAAGAAGTGTAGTGTAGCTGTTTTTGAAATTCTGTTTTAGCTTGTGTTTTAGAATCAGTGAAACGGGGCAGGGATTCGTGTAACTGTGCTGCTGCCTCGGGTCAGAAAAGCAATCTGGATTTCTTGTTATGCAAGCAGAATACAGTCTTTAAATAGTACACATTAGTTGTGGGAAGTCAAAGATGTTCATGCTGAATCTTAGGTGCATGGTGCAGATCCTTAGCTGTTGCTTCTCATTTAATTTTCTTCTCTATATGTTTTGTTTGTTTGTTTGTTTTAATCACAACCAGCCAGAGGATGCAGGGGGACTCTGAGTGATTTCTTGCTGAGACCCTTCCGCTAGTTACACACCCCTACCTATCTCTGTTCGTGCTTTCATAAAACTTTTCATAAAACATAAAAAGGTCCTGTGCGCATGCAGGGGCCCTTTGCAGCTGAAGTTTGGCTCCTGGGCAGGAAAAGAGAATATTTCGCGTGGCTGAGAACACTTTGGTTCCTGCTTCCCCAGCTGCTGCTTGGTACCTGCCAGGGCAGAGAGCTGAACAGCTCCTGGTGTCCTCCCCTGCTGCTTAACCACAGCCTTTTGCAATCTCTGGCACCTCTGTGGCTTCCTGCCTTAGCTCTGGGGTTTGTAGCTCTTAGGGCCCTCGCTGCTCTCCTCAGCAGTCTGAGTACTGTCGATTAAGTGATGTCTGGGTCAGCTTTGCCTCAGTAGCCACGTGCTGTGGGTTCAGTCCCCATCCAGGCCATTCACTTAGGAGCTGGACTCGATCCTCCTTGTGGGTCCCTTCCAGCACAGAATATTCTGTGATTCTGGGGAAGTTGTGGCATTGGCAGAGGCGCTGAGGTTATAGTTATATACAGACTAGGGAAGTTATTTCTGCCTGGTACCTGAAAAGATAACTTGCTTTTTGGGTCAGTGAATTGTTATGCTGTGGCAGTTTGTTTCCCCCGCCCCGCACCTTGGCAGGAATTTGCAGCTCAATTAATGAGCTTTTTCTCTTGTTGCTTTTGGAAATCTTACTAGAATACTGTCTACATATTTGTTTTCAGGGATTATTTTATATCATGGGATCATAACTGAATGAGAGTCAGGAGTACTAGCTTCTTATTCCAAGTTTTGGGTATGGCACATTAACTTGTTACACTTAGGGTGAAATGCAAGAGAATATAATGTGAAAATCTCTGAGGTTTTGTTCCTGTCAACAGCAATCAAGCTCTGTTGAGGAGAAATGTAATATCACAGGCTGTTATTATTTATTACTGCTGTCATTATTACTCTTACAGTGGTGAAAGCAAAACTAGTAAAACAGAATCTTTCTCCCTCTTCAGCCCATCTCCTCACAAAGACACAGATTGACCAAGATTCCCTTGTGCCAGTCAATAGTCTGTGTCTTGGCTGTGCTCACTCCTCTGAGGGAATGGGCACAGAGCAATGACAGCGCTCGGGCTGTCCTGGATGCCCAAGGCTGAGTACAGCGATGTCACACCTCAACCTGTTCATCTGCATTCAGAGATGCTGAGGGAGCTCCCCTGAGGCACCTGCCCTGCTTGTTGGGCCTGGAAGTGATTTGAGACTCCCAGGCAGTGAGGGAGGCTCCTTCCCCCCCGTCCCAGGGAACTGGTGCTGTTCCCAGGTGGATGGAAGCGTGCCATGCTCACTGCAGTCAGCAGGATGGATCCCGTATGTTTATCATGGGAGCAAGCGTGGGTTTGGCTGTCCTGCGGTCACCAGTTTGTTGGATATGTTTTGATGGCAGGCTTTGAGGGGAGGGGTTGCTCAGGGGAGTGTGGGGGTGTGGAAAAGAGGAAAAAAATGGTGGTGGTTTAGGTCTGTCAGCTGTTGGATGGTTTGTGGGAATTAGGCTGTTAGCATTTTATGAAGTATGTGAAAGTAAGAGTACGTGCAGCAGTCGTGTAGTGAGCACACGGTAATGTGAAGCTTCAGTGTTAAGGTGTTTACTCGTTGTTAGTGACTAGTACATTATATTGCAAACAGTAACCTTCTGAAAAGACAGTGGCTTACTTGTAGTTGTATACTGATAGGATTGATAGAAATTCTGCCATGGATCCAGCTCCTCCCATGGCAGGGGGATTTGAGCTAGATGATCTTTAAGGTCCCTTCCACCCTCTAACCATTCTGTGACATTATGGAATTTATGAATTTGAAAACAAAATTTATTGCTTTTCATTCTTTATGCAATGTAATTGCTGAGGTCTAAAACCATTCTTATTTAAATACACATAATACTGTATTACTGATAGAGTTAATGTAGGTGGTATCAATTAATGAACAAAGGAGACTCAATTACTTCCTCTTCTTGCTCAGATTGTTTTTGTAGTCTTAAGAAGACCTCAGTAGAGCATTCCAGTTTAACATATGCTGTTGTTTAAATTGTTAAATTTAAATTTGACCCTAATTTGGGTTAAAGGGAAACAAGTACTTTTTTTTCCCCTTCCCTTCCTGAAGCTCAAGCCATGAGGAGAATCTGATCAGAAATTGAAATGAGACCCCATTGTGCCATCTAGAAGTCAGTTTTTCAAATATATAATTTCTTTGGTGTTATAATATAATAATTCTTTAGGTAGCTTCAATTTATTCAGAACTTAGTTATATATTATAATTTGAAGTGAGTGTTATACAAAGAATTCAATGTGGTTTTGGCAATAGCCTCTTAAAGTAGTCATAAGGATTTATAAAATTGGAAGGATTATATGGTTCATAACATTTCTCCAGCCTAGTCCTAAAAGCTTGTGAGGCAAAGAGAAAATGTCCTAAACTTACATTGTGTCTTCCCTAAAATCAGTTTTCTTTTCTTTTTTTCCCCCTCTGGCAACCTTGCAAGCTCCGGATGTTTTTATTTTCTCTGTAGATTGTGTGTGGGTGGATATGTTGGTAATCCATGTATTTTGGTCTGATTCATTTTCACACTTGGCCTGGCAATTGTTTTACTGTTGGAGGAAGCTGCTGTGAGACTCTTCTCTGGAGGTAGAATCTGTAGAGGTTCTTAGCAGTATTTGCATACAAATGTCTTGCAAAACATACTTCTGCAGTTTTGGATTTGAAGAGAGTACAGCTGTGTATCTGATTTTTCCTGACAGGACCAAAAACCTCATTAAAATTCTTAAAACACAAGGACCTATAAACTCAATTGCAGTTCGGTCTCACTGCTGTTTGAAGCTAACATGAGAATACTTGTCAATACTTCCACCTTCTTTGCAGTTTAATTACAAAGCCTTCAGATGGATTCCCTCAAGTTTAAGAAAAATTTTCTGATTTTAATGGTTTTAATATTTGTTTGCAAAAAAGGCTGTAAGAGAAGCAGTATTCTGGAAGCCTGTGGAGTACCTACAGCATTTAATAATCATAATGGTGAAAGGTTGTGCTTCAGCCTTAGTCTGCCAAATAGTTCATTTACATAGAACAATACAGCCTGTATTCAGACTTTGTCTACTGATTGTCTTTCAGTTTATATTACTTAAGTGTTAACAGTAACAGTAAGTAAGAATGAAGATGAAAGCAATAGGGACATGTAGGAAAAAAAAAAGAAAGCCATCACAGATTGCTGCTCTAACTGCTGCTGCCATGACTTAGTGAGACTCTTTAGTTCTGATCAAACACTGTAATTTATTAACAGTAGATATGTGTGTGTATGTGGGGTTTGTTTAGTGGTGTTGATTTTTAATTTATTTGGGTTTTCACTGCTGTATTTAGAATTTACGTCTATGTACAGAAGTGCTGTTTTTTTCTGAAGTATCATGTGTAGACCATGTAACAGTTTTCATGTTTTTATAAAGTGAATATCAACTGGAATGACAAACTACTTGCATTATTTGCTGTTGGAAGTAGTATTTGACTAATTAGGTATCTTAGTATTCTGTTCCTGTAAGTGCTGCAATTTCCTCCTAGAATCTTTTGGGAACTGTTTGGGAAGCTGATGGCGAAGACAGTCCTTAAAGGGTCTGCCATTTCCTGCTGTCACCTAATTATGTACTCTATTAGAATTTCACTGGCACTGTTAGTAAAAAGTAAAATTATAATATGACAGAGCATATTAGAGCAGCTTGGGTTTATGAGCAGAGAACATGTTGTTCTCTTCAGAGCTGGAAAGAGACGAGTGTGTGTGAGCCTGTTAATCCTCATTTTTTGGCTTTGTTACAGCCATATGAAATATATCATTGTTTATATACAGACACTCTAGTTATTCACTTACTGTGGAAAATTCAAAGGTGCAGGTAAATGACCATCATGTAGTAGGATTGGTTATTTACTCACTCTCAAGTCAGACTGCTTCAGTGATGGATGCTTAGCGTCAGTGGTGGCAGCGGGAGGTGGTGAGGGATGGAAGGAAAACAAGTAAAGCATATATTTTAAAAAATAACATTGCTGCTTCCCACCTAGGGAGGAGGAACAAGGCAAACCTTTCATTTTTACAGAAGGTGGTAATGACTTTTGCTTTCATTGAATTTTTTTTTAATGGGAATATTGAGACGAATCAATGTATCATAAGCCATTAAAGAATGTGCAAGGTGTTGAGTGCATGTATCTGGTGCCTCACAAAACTGTAATTCGTCCATTTCCCTCTTGGTGAGGACTCACTGCACCTTTTGAAAGATTGAGTCAGTATTTGTTCTTCCAGAGAGCTTGCATTTGCCTTCCCAGAGGCAGTAGACCAGTATTATCAAAAGCCCTGATTAAAAACACCCTTCCAACAGATAACTGTCTCTAAAACAGAAACTTCTTTCATCATTTTCATGACTGCTTCATTGCTGTTTACAAGCTACTGCCATTATTTTGGCTGGTTCCTTACAACCAGCTTAGCTAAGCCTTGGTTTCCCTTTTAAACATACTTCGGTGTGTTCAGGCTGTCAGTATTTACCTATTGATTGATAAGACAAACCAAATGGAAATCTCTTTCAGTCCTTTTGGCTGAAAATTATTCTCTTCCTGCTTGGAGCCAAGGGCATTATATCATTCAGCTTTGCTTTTTCCACCTGCGTTTATCAGCTTTTTGATTGCTTGGAGGATCTTTTCACTTTTGTTCCCTCGCCCCAAGGTTCCTTATCGTGGTGCCCCAGGACGTTGCAGGGTGAGCATTCTGCCTGTCCTAGCGCATGGTGCTGTCTTGCTGTCTGCATGGATTACAGAGACGTAGCTCTTACACTGTCATCAGCCACTGCCAAATCACTGGCCCAACAAATGCCTAATAACTAGAGGTAGAAGAAAGTAAGATGCAAATATTCACATTTCCTTTGTGCTTCCCCAGTGTCCCATGGCTCAATTTTATTGTGCTACCAAAATGTAATCTGTTCCTCCTTTAGAAGTTCCTCTAAGCTGACCTCAGTCACTTTCCTTCCAGAATTGAATTAGAGAAATATGGATGGAAAAATGCCTGTAATTCAGAGCTACCACATTATCTATCTTGAATAAAAAATAGCTGAAATTCACCCACCAAAAGTCTACATGCATGTCTCAATGTAGCTTTCAAAATTTTTTTAATTATTCTCTTTTGGTTTAGAGGATTCTAATTCTAAAACTTAGTTGAACGGTCGCTATATAATTTATTTAATGAAATAAACCACTTATAAGTAGAACTGCCTGAAATGTGGTGTTGGTGCAGATACAGAAAGGCATATGCACAGGCTTCTACTTTTGTTCCCACATCACTTACAAAATTTGCGACCTTCAGTTGATTTGTCATGCTGTGTGGTGTACTTGGTGTATTTACCTCTCTTTGACTCTGACTCTGTCCTTTCAAACTGAGAGAACCTGAAGGCCTGTGGTAGTGAGCTGGAGTTCACAGATATGCAGAATCACAGAATATTCCAAGCTGGAAGGGACCCGCAAAGATCATGAAATCCAGCTCTTAAGTGAATGGCCCTATGGGGATTGAACGCACAGCCTTGGCATTATGAGCTCTCACAAACAGATTGTCACAATTAATGATAAGTAATTCAAAAGCAAAAACTGGTTTGTTGCTGGTGTTTTGGAAAAGTACAGAATGCTAAATCCTGGAAGGAATTAGGATTTGAGTTCTCGTGCTGTGAGATATCACCGGATTTTTCCCTGCAAAAGAAAAAAATACATACTTTGGAACCTTTCAGTGGTTCACTGAGGTTGATAGAATGACAAGGAAGGTACAACAGTGCTTGTGGGACTGGGCACTGCATTTCATCATTCTTAATTGCTCTGTGGTTCTGCACAGAAAACTTTCTAATTTCTGTATTGTTAGCCCACATGTTTTTACTAGGTTGTTTGAATTTCCGCAGCCTGTTATTCAGTGTGAAATTTTTGTAGAGACTAGTCAAACTGGTGGACATCAGAGGAAAATGTTGAGTAAGTGGAAGCAGAAGAATGACTCACTAAACTGTAAAATAAAAGCTCATTCTCAAACTGTAATCCCTTTCCAGCTGTTTTCAGAAATCCATACATATATGTGTCCATGCAGTAGGCATGTATGATGTATGTGTGTTGTATGCAGAAATAAACACTGGGTCTAATACCACAATATACAAGTTAAGGCATGGGAAATTTACTTTAAAGGGAGTTTTATTTTACAAAATAAATAAAGGAAATTTATCCTCTGGTATCCATTAATTCAACCTTTTTTACTCCACTAAGCAGTTGTATAAAGATAGGGGTTTTTTCTATATGAGAGTTTGCACAAGGAAATAACATGTGTTGCTCACCCTTCTGAACCCTGGTGGCGCTTGCAGTGACTCTGTAATATTGACCCCATTTCTTTTGGCTGGGATTTTTACCATTGAATTGTTTTCTTAGTGAATATTCAGATATTTAGAAAAGGGTGGTTTTTGTTTGGTCACTTTAAGTTGAGTAAACTGTACTCCAAGTTAAGTTTTCAAGGCTCACGTGTTTCCATTAGAAGCTTCCCTTCTCTTCCCATTTTCCCACCCCCCAGCTTCTGTGTGGGTTTTATGTTCTCATGAAGCTGAAACTGGGCATACAAGTTCCAAGGTTGAAGAACTCCTTCAGGGCTTCCTTGCTCATGCCTGGAGTTACTTGTAATGCGTTGGTAACCTGCCTCTCCAATCTCTGTACTGTGTCCTTCTGCTGTCAAATCACAGCTCCATGACACTGAGCGCTGTAAAGAATGAGAGAAGATATTAATTACAGCTGTGTTAGAGAGAGGTTTTTATTTGAAGACTGTTGTGTTAGTGGAGGCTTTCTCAGTCATGCTTTTGAGCCTGTCAGTACTAAAATGAGATTCTCTCAAGTCCTACCATTGAAGAATCTATCTGGAAGGACAGTCAGGGAGATGGGATTTGAGTTTTGACAACCAGCAGCACCAGCATTTGCTAATGAGTGCTAACAGATGTGTTTGTTTCCTGCTGATGTTTTCAGACATTCATAAAGTGAAAACAGGATTTACAGGGAGAGGCTAAATTACTATCTCTTATTAGATTGCGTTGTTGGAAAAATTGACTAGGCTCCCACACTTGGTATCCCCTCATCAGATCTGGCAACAAGCAATGAAATTAAAGATAAATATTGGCTACAGGCAGTTGTTTTTAGTTGAATACAATTAATATTAGCTGGTTAGACTGCTTGAGGAAAAAGGGAAGTTTGCATCACTGGGGCATGATGTGGAGTAGCAGGGGAAGAGATGAACTTGAAAGGGCATTTTTGATACTATGATGCCATTATAGTGACTCTACCATTTTGTTGAACTTCATCTCAAAGTAGTAAGATTTTGCATTCCTGCTGCTGTCAGGGAAATGTAAACAGGACTTGTAAAAAAGTGTCACATGTAAGGATTCAGTGACAATGCAGAGTGATATACAACAAGTGCTTTTCTATGTATGCAGAAAAAATTACGCCAACACAACTGGCTGGTGCAGATCCTTTGGTAGCACTAACAGAGCTCCTTGCTTTTTTTGGTGTTAAGAGTGGCCACTTGAAATATTTTTTTTCTTTTTTTCTGCATGTGTGTGCCTTTCAGTGAGGAGCAAAAGCATAAGATAAGGCAGAACCAAATTGCTCTTTGTGAGCTTTATGGACGAGCAACTTCACTTGTGATAGGAACTTGCACCTCCTGCTCTGCTGTTCTTTCATGGTTATAAGGGTGTTAGCGTGAAGTATTGCCAGGGAGCTTCTGCTGTGCAGCAACTCCATGGCAAAGCTTTGCTTCAAGGCCATCTAATAAAGCCCTGCACAGCAAGCAGACAGGCTGTACCAGCAAAAGCTCAATCAGCTAAACCAGCTCCGCTACTTTCAGTCAGTGGCAGGGGCTTCTGCTGGTTCAGAATTAGCTGGTTGCTAATCACCTCCTAGTCTTCCTGCCTCAGCTATGTTGGCAGAAGTTTGCAAGTAGGTACCATTTTAGAAAATTCCACTTTGGTTGTTTAACATAATATAGCACATTGTTGCATTGTAGTATTTTCCCTTTCTTTTTTCTCCCCCTTCTCCTTTTGTATTTTTCTTTTTCCTCCTCTCCAAGGATTTGACAACTATGCCTCTTAGTTATATGTACCTGCTCTTGGATATAGTCATTAACCACCTGCCTCTCTTGGAAGAAAGAAGTTTAAGGTTTGAATTCTGTGACTGGAAGAGAGTAGTTAATATTCAGATTTTATTCTCATGTGAAAGGGCTGGAATGAATAATGACAGCTGTGGAAGCTGTGCAAAATACTCGGATTCTCCCTGTGGAATTCTGTGTCCAGTTCTGGGTTCTCAGGTACAAGAGAGAGATGGAGAGAGTGGAGTGAATCCTGTGCAGGGCTGTGAAGGTGGTTGAGGGATTGGAGCCTGTGACATCTGGGGAGAGTCTGGAAGAGAAGGGATTGTTCAGTCTGGAGAAGAGAAGGCTCAGGCTGATGTTATTAAGTGTCTGAGTACGTGATGTGTTAGAGTACAGAAAGAGCCAGAGTCCTGGCAGTAGACAGTGAAAGAAGAGACAGTGAGTATGAATTGAAATACAGGAAAATAATTTAAATATAAGAAAAACTGTTTTGAGGTTGGCCAGAAGCTGGAACAGGTTGTCCAAGGATATCGTGGAGCCTTCATGTTTGAATGTAATTAGCAGCCAGCTGAACACAGCCTCGAGTATCCTGCCCTTACTGACCCTGAACTGAGCCAGTGGGCTGGACTAAGCAATCTGCAGAGCTGCCTTCCTGACTTGGCCATTCTGTGAGCCTGTAAAAGCAATTAGCTGGATCACAGTACTTTGGCTCAATAGGGAGCACTCAGCTATGGAGTAGTATACAGGAAAGTAAGCAGAAGTACAAGACACCTAGAGGCTCTATCTTGGGAATAAGCAATGCCTTTTCTGTATAATCAAGTTAGGTGCTGGTTATAGTTTCCCCTTCTAATTATAACTACATAGTTTTTCTTTCAATGAGCAACATTTTCACACTGCAATTAAAAATATGCCTACACACACACACATGCCAAGATGGCACTTATGCCAAGAATAAAGAAGGAGGTTTTAGTAACATGAAATTATGATTTTTAAGCATTTGTATAGGCTGAGTGAACTGTGCCTTTAGTTGATTTTTTTTTTAACAAAACCTAGCTTTCTTCAGGCTATACTTTTATGTGCATCCATTTCCCTCCTTTGTTATTTATTCCATATACCACAAGTTCTGAAGTGACCTTTAACTGTGAAGAAGTGAGTTGTTAATTTATTGCAAGTCATAAGTAACCCTTTGTGAAAGTGGGAATCTACAGAAAGTATCCATATTTTGTGAAAGGCTGCAATACAAATTCAGGACTTGTCTGATGTAAAGTAGTCTAGGGGGATGTGGTGGTTAGAGGTAACTGCTGAGAAAACTTACAAACAAAGAAATAAAAATATCAGAATATTAATGAAGATGTTACTCTGAGTAGCTTCAAATTACTCAGAGAGGTGAGGGGTGAGGTAACGGGTGTGGAAGTGTGTATGTATGGGTTGGTGTGGGAGTGAGACAGCCAGGGCATGGGATGAGTTTGGAAAATACCTCTTAGATCATCCCCTTACTCTTGTAAGGGGATCCATGTTTCACATTCATGAAGACTCATAGGGTTGTTGTTGTGCCCAGTGAATGCTGCTTGAGAATGCCTTTTCTCTCCTGGTTAGAAATGTTCCTTTAGCCTCAACTTGTGAGTTAAGGTGGCTTTTGGGTTTTTTTTTTCCCCCCCATGGTGTTTCATCAATCCTGTTTGCTCTTTGTCCTTAAACAGACTTGGATGGTCTTCTGTGTGCTTGAGATAGTGTGGCAAGGTAGGCTTTCGTTCTCTTGAGAATACAAGCAGCACTTCTCTGTGTTTCGTTTTACAGCACATGCTGGACAGACATGACATGATAAAGAGTGATACACAGTAACCCAGATTAAACTTCACTATTGCTCTCTATATTGAGTTTGACTCATCCATTATCTGTTTAATATTTTTTCTCTCATTTTCAGTAACCTGTAAATCCATTCATGGGCCTGTATTCATCAAATGGACTCAAAACTATGTGAGAAGCAAAGTCTGTGTGGTCTTTTGAAATTCACAGCAATTTTTACTATCTTTCTCTAGCTACTCAGAATTGCTGTAACTCTCTCTGAAACTCATCTCATAATAAGATTGAGGTTTTTTTGTTCTGTACACTAATGATTGGTTTGAATTTTTTCATGTCATTGGGATTGCTTTTCTCTCCTTTGCTGCTACACATACAGTTTGGCTTGTTCTCCAGAATTGCTTTTTACTAGCTTGCCTGTGGATAAGAGTGTGTGTTAATTTGTGGACTCTATCTGTAGTCAGCCAGAGAACCACCTGTGTGCTGTCGGGTAAGCAGGATTCTGACTGCGATGAGTTTTGTTGAAGAAGTTATACATCAAATGAGTGTTGGTTTTTTCACTTACCTGAAATAGCCTCCATTTCACAGTTCCCATAGAGCCATCTTTTCCCTACAACCCTTTCTTCTACTGCTAATAATAACCTTTTCTTATGAGTTCTTGCAGCCTTAGGATTCCCAAACTGTATGAAGGGGAAAGAAGGATTTAATAATTCTGAGAAAAAATTACTGAGGGAAAAGGAAAAGAAAAATCGTGGGGGAAAAATTGTGATGTATATGGGGCTTTATATGCCATTGTGGAACTATTTAAATAATTTAGCTGCCAAATGAATCACACTCCTGTCATTCATGGAGAGCTCTGCTAAGATAGAAGCTTTGTATGGACAAGATGTTTTCAGAATAGGGAATTTGAGCAGCCCATTCTGTCTTGAAGTAAAAATTATTTGCAGTAGGCATATTCTAAACACATTGTACCTGTCTGAGAGAAGTAAAAGAAGCACAAAATCTTGGAGTGGAATTTTGTACCTGAGTTCAGTAACACTTGGCAGAGGCCAGCCAGAATAGAAGATTATCAAGAGTACATTTAGAAATAGGATATTTGCCTCTTTAGGAGAAACTTGTGAGAGACTGGTATTAGGCTGGTATTAGACTTAAGCTAGGAAAATAGAGAAACAATGAAATTGTGATAGAGCAGTTGAGGGAAAAGATTGCAGTGGCTGGGGCATGTTTGCTGCTCTGAAGAGATGAAACTGGTAACCACTGTTAAAACAGATAAAAAAAAAAAAAAAAAAAAAGGATGGATAAGAACAGTGTCCAGAATAAAAGTTTCTGTTGAATTGCTAACAATTGCAAATGCTAGCAATTCTGTTGAATTGCTGAATTTTAGAAGGGTGATTGAAAGGGTGTGAGGCTGTGGGTTGGGGTTAAAAGGCTTGGATAGGGCACCTTAACCCAGTGTAACTCACTGTATCTTTCAAGCCAGTGTGTTGAAAAACATAAATGCAGTTTAAAAAACCCCAGACAACACTAAGGTGAAAGTGAACTGGAGGAAATGCAGAGTAATATTCAAGTGCAGCATACCGGTTCTGCTTTTGCATTTGGGTTTTTGGGGTTGGTTGTTTTTCTTTTTTTAGGTGCTTTTTCTTCTGTTCTCTTCCTCATTATCACCCTGCTACTAAGCATTCCCCCATGGTGTTCTCTGCAGACCATAAACACTGTCTGTAAGCCATCTACTGCACCTGTTTCACAGAGGTTTGGTATAAAAACAAGGGACAAGACACGTAGAAGTTGCTGGAATGCATAGCAAGTTAAGAACTGGAGCCCTGAGGTGGAGCAGAGGGGCTCTTGGGAGCCACCCCATAGGGCCCTCAGTCTGTTTGTATTGAGGTTACCAAGGTTTAAGAGTAGGAGCAACGAGTTCTTGGGTTTAAAAATCCTGTGACAGTGTGTACTGGCAAAGACAGACATCTGTGTTTGTAATAAGTTTTTATCTTGTGGTATTTTCAAATGTGCCATAGTGACTTCATATTGATTCCCCTCAGCTTCCTTTAAAACTGCAGTAAACTGTGTGATCAAAATCAATTTCTCTGATTTTCTTTTTGGTTTTGGGGTTTCACTTTTAACAGATACTCCCTAGCAGTTACTTTGCATAGCTTTGTTTTATGAAATCTTTCCTTATTGGTGGTTTGCCGTGTTACCTTCATGGATTTGATCCAAAGCTCATGTGGTCTGTTGTATGGCTCCCTTTGGATTGCACTGCCTATTGCAAATCGTGAGATGCATATTCTTCAATTTACACTGTTGTTTGAATATTTTAATGTTTAACTCTGTACACGTGTGTGTGTCTTACCTATCTCCAAACCATACTCTGAGTTTTTTCACAGTCTCTAAGGAGAAGCAGAAAACACTGCAAACTACATGGACCAGTTTTGTCACTTAAAATTACACTGCTATGGAGCTGGTTTATTGTCTTTTTCTTTCTTGAAACCTAAATCTTTTAAATGATATTAGTAAGAAATAATTATCTAAGGACAAAACCTTAACAAGTAGATTCAATTCAACAATTTAAGAAAGTTGAATCAGGTAAATGTGCTTTGTTGTATTAAGGTGAGGTAGTAGAATGTAGTCCTTGCATCTATTACCTTGCAGAGGCTGAGTGTCATTCTGAAGTCTCTTTTCCTCTTTGTGGCAAGTGGTATTTACTCCATCTTTCTTGGTTGCATCTAAAAATCAGAGTCAGCTATGATTTTTTGTGTTTGGGATCTCTGCAGACAGTGTCCCTGCAATGTACAGGAGGCAGTTCCTGTTCATGCAGATGAATTTCTGCTAGAGCAGCTCAGCATGTCTGTTCTGCAGCTAATTATAATAACTTCAGGCCTCAGGGCTGTAAGTGCTCAGCATGTCAAGGACTGAACACCTGCATGAACTTTTTTCTCCTGAATACCTGTTTAATATCTAATTAATGACCACACTCTTTAAAATTGTTCATGGATTTATGTCCCTTTGCCTGTAAAACACTTAGTGACACATCTAATATTTGCCCACAGTAAAACAGATCTGAACCTTCAAGAAGAACATGCACTCTGAACTTCTGTAAGCTCTTTAATGGCTGCTGTCATGGCTTCTCTGACACCAGCACTTAACCACTCCCAGTAATACTGTTTGGGGACACTTTGAGCATAAACAGTGCTAAATAAAGCTTAATGTTGTGCACTACAACACTACCAGTGCAGATGGCAAGCAGCAGTTTCATTTTTTGTGAAGTTGGACCACTTACACAATGTTTGCATAAATTCAAGCGTGGTCTGATGGAAGAAGTAAAGTGTAGTTGTGTTTTCAGAGCAGCATGCCAGAAGCAAAGCCAGCTAATGACAATATGTTTCTGATTTGAGCTTCAGGTATACATTTTTTTTTTTTTCTTTTTGGTAATACATGACTGATTCAAATAACAACATGTTTGTATGAACCTAGTGTCCCTAAAGTGATTACACAAGAAGCGTGGTCAGAGGGCTCGGTTAGCTTTGTGGAGCTTGAGGATGAACTAGGACTTCTGGTGATGTACTGCTTAATATGGAGGTTATTTTGCCCTGTAAAACAGAATTGCATCAATTGGGATTTACCAATAGCTATGAAGACACTGAATCTGAATTCTGATGCAATTAAAAAGAAGAGGTACTGTCACAATTTTGCTACCTTCTTGCAAACCTCGTAACAAGAACCATGGGAGGAAGTGGTATGACTCTCCTCTTTTCATGAGAAGATGCTGACAGGAGCAACAAGGGTGAGCTAAAGGCTGCAACAGTTTATTGCAGAAGGTATTTCTGCATAGTTTTATAGCCATTCTGCTGAAATTGGAAGAGTAACTATTGTTGTAGTTTACTGTGATAAATAACCCAACCTTGAGGACTTCTATAGCCCAAAAAACGCCATATATAATGTAAAGAAAACTGGTAACTCTTCAGGTAAGAATCATCATATGGCATGAAAATTATCTTGGATGAGCACCTGGTTCTCTGTAGGAGTTTTTAGAAGCAACTTTTGTCAAGAGCAAAGCTCCTTTATCTACTCATTCATTTCTTGTCAGGAAGAAAGAAGTTTCCATATTCCTGGATGGGTTGAGCACCTGATTCACAAGGGCATGAAACTTTACCATGTTTATTCAAATATGATAGCCTATCGTATTAAACACATTTTTTCCACAGTGTATTTCTTCTTCAAAAGATCTTAAGTAATGCATTTTTAATTTTTAAAAAAATGATAGAAATCATGGAGAAAATTATCTACTTGCTCTTTAAAAACAGAATAAATTTGGACTAGATGAATTGACATCACTAAAGCCCGAGGCATAAGTTTAATTAGTTACTGGCATAGCTTCCACTGCAGCTATTATGCAGTACATACCTCAGGGAATGTTTGTCTCAATGGATTTATACTGTCTTATGCTGAATGGATTTTTCTTACCAATGTTAGAAGAAATAAGTGGAAGTGTTAGGAAAACTTTTTTCATTAATTCCTGAAGTGTTGTTAGAATTTTTTAGCATATAACAGTGTATCGTTATCTTAGTAATATTTTTTTTCTTTTTACACTTTCTGGAATGGGATTGCAAATCTTTGTAGAGACACTAGGGATTTATTATACTTCTTGAACAAAATCCTTCTCAGGTACCAGAGCAGTTGGGTTTTTTTTTTTTTTCAGAGGAAGGATGTGTCTTTATTACCAGGAATGCAGCATGGGTGCAAAGCAGGAATGTAGTGTTCTGTTGTTTTTAACAGTGAACCTGAATTTTTGTAGCTGTTAAAAAAAGTTCATTTTTATGAAGTTTATCCCCATTGCAAAATGGCAGCAAGTTACCTTTGCACTTTTTTGGGTCTGAATATGATGCAGGTCTCCAGAGGGTGCCTGGGAATTTGTTCCAAAACCAGGAACTTGGCAGCCTCACTCACGGTCCTGATCCTGATCACTGTGGGAGGCGCTGGGCACTGAGCTGTGTCTGGGAGCCTGTGTCAGCCCTGTCCAGGTCTCCTTCTTGTGTGGAGCCACAGGATCTTTTCTGCACCTTCACTCTAAGGAGGCTGGCCACCAATGGCACTGGAGGAACAGATTGTCTAATGGACGCTGCTTTATCAGGCCTGGGAAGCAGTTGATGGCATGCAAACTTCTGAAATACAAACTTCTGAAAAGATTACATTTCCAGCCCAAAAATTCGAACTGAATTAATAAAGATAGTTTGTGTGCTTGTGCACTATGGTACTGTCCTAAAACTGGAAGCTGTAGCTTCAGGTCGTGCCTTTGATGCCAACTTTAAAACAAAAGAAACCAGATATAAAGTTTCTTATCCCCGAGACAAAGGAAGATGAGATACTGATGGAGAAGTCTGTGGATCATAATGCACTAATTAGAAGGGATCAACTAAGTAGAGTATCCTCTCCCTTTGGTAGAACATAGAATATTATTAGTAATTACAAATAGTAATTACCTATTTGGTAGAACATAGAATATTATTAGTAATTAGCATTCAGTACTGTGGATTTACTTTTCCTTGTTTTGAAATTTTAAAATTGTCTGTGAAGAAAGTATCTTGAAATGCAGAGTTTTGGAGATTTTGTGCCACTTCTGCTGTTTATGAAATTGCCCTTACTAATTGAGAAACATCACGAATCCTGGAAGTCACCCGTTTGCCTCTTCCTTCTTTTGGACTGTTGGGGTTGCACAGAAGTGCCAAACTTATGCAAGGCTTCAGCTACTCCTGAGCCTTCCTTTGACAGGTGTGTCAGAGACCATGCCAAAATCTAGGTGTAAGATGTGTTATTACTCCTTGGGTAGACTCAGCCCTTCCAGGATCTTGGACACCTCAGTTTTGGCCCGAGCTCTCCCCCAACGTGGCTGCTTTACTCTGTGTTCGAGGAGCTCAGACAGTTGCTTTGTTCATTTGCCTCTTCTTTTTTTTCTTTTTTGACTCCCAAATAGCACCTGAAAGAGTCAGAGTTGTACGTTTCTTGTTTTTAAAATGACTGTTCTCTTGCTCATGTTCAAGCTGAAGCTTCTCTTCAGAGACCTGGTTGGAGAGACAGATGAATCATCCTCCTCCTTCCCTCCCTCTGCAGTGCCACAGAAAGTCACTGTAGATGATGGCTGAGCTCCTGAGACTAAGGGGAAAAGGCAGCTGGAGAGACTGTCTTGTAGAAATTATCAGAGTACTGAAGTTTACCATCAAGGAAAATAATTTAGGAAAAAATATATTTTTAATGAATTGTCTGTTAAAAGCTACAGTTTCAGATCATAGAAGGGCTGGGAAATAATAGTTCAAGTTTGGGGATTAAGTACTAAGGAAGGCAGTGTCTCTTTTTGGTCTGTGTAATTGTTAGAAAATGTTTCCAGCCCTGGAAAACTACTGCTTGATATCATGGCTACAATACTGAGGCTCTAGATAGGAGCAAGCCTGTATTTCATCATGCTGTGTGAATGTGCACGATCACATCACTCAATGAAAGGTTGATTGTTTTAAAATAATTGTCAACAGCCCTATGACCTCATCCCTTGGAATGAAGGAAGCCAAGAGATTTCTTTGTATTATTCACTGTTTTTCTCTAAATGCAAATCGAACAAACTACAAATCTTTCAACAAGAAGGTGGATAAAGAGATACTAAAGATTCAAACAAATTATAAACACATGGAAAATAAAAGTAGAAATAAACATAGTCTTGCCTGTTGGCTGGCTTTTAATGCCACTTCTGTCTAACGTCTGCCATGTGGAAGCAAGAGGAAAGGGAAGGGTAATCTGTAGAAGTCTCAAGAAATCCTGGAAGAATATGACATCTCTAACTATTACAGAACTGTACTTGTGGCAGCTAGTCTTTGGGGTGGAATATGTTGTAGGAAATGCCTTTGCCTGCTTTTACTACTGCTGTACACTAACACATACTGAAATAAGCACAACAGCTGAAGCTGTACAAGCATCTTTGTAAAATGATCACCCATGCTTTGTGTGGTTGGTATGAATGAGACTCCTTGACTAGCCTTTTGTAATCACTATAATTTACAGCTGATGAATGAGGTTCCTGCAAGAGGAGTACCTTTCCTCCCCGGCATTTAGGGAAACAACATGCATTTAAGATTGATAGTATAGGGATCTAGTTGCAGAGGGGTGATTTGAAGGTCTGAGGGGTTCCAGGAAGCTCGGACACCACATCTGAGTGTTGCCACAGGAAATCTAACTTGGATTTCAGTCTTTAAATGGACGTGGCTTGGATCCTGCCAGCCGTAGATGCTGCCTGCCTGCATCTGTGTGTCCAGGACAGTGTTCTCAAAGATAACAGTGCTGCAGCTGTGGTGGTAGGCAGAGAATAAGTGTGCCTGGAGTGTTCTCATCCTCCTGTTGCCTTACTTGAAGTTGTAACCCCGGTCTGCTGAGCTTTCCTTTATGGTGACCCTGGTGGTGGTGAACACTGACTGCCAGTTTACTCTACCCCTCAGCACAGCTCTTCTGGATACACTAAAGTTTCTTAAGCTTCCTTTGGAAGTTTGTAGAAACTTTCCGAGAGCGTTATCTTCACATTTACTACCCATGAGGGTTCTTTGTCTTTGCTTCTTCCCTTTCTCACTTCCTCCCCGCTCTCTCTCTCTCCTGCTCTAGAGAAACCACTCCATTGAGCAACAGCCCGTGGCGTGCTCAGAGTGGTTACCTGCAGGTAGCTCGTGCTCCCTGTGAGCTGCCAGTCAGCTCTGAACCCAGAGCAGCTTGAAGCAAACTCATAGTGACAAAACGAATATGCAGCCTTGTGGTTATCACAGAAGAGATGGAATGCTTGAATGTTGCTTTGTGTTATCGAAAATACCCGTACAAGAGGGAAAACTGATTCTCGCTGAATGTGAATGTAATACAGTGTGATTTTTAATTTTCTGGTATTAATTTACCTACATGGGGCATATTTTCGTAGTTTTTAAAAGAGCAGTTCAGCAGTTAGGGATAAATTACAATTAGGTTTGAAGCTTTCAGCTGTATTTTAAACTGAACTGAACATTTTAGAAAGGCACGCTTTCTATTTTTTCTAGTCATAATGTAAGAAAAATCAAAGTAATTTTATTGATGTGGGGAAGTATGTAATGATAATAAGTTTGAGTGCACTTATTTCTCAGCATTTACTGGGGGAAAAGGGCGTTTTGTAACACTTGATCATCTTAATTCCATTTGGGTGGGTATTTTTGTTGGTTTTTGTTGTGTTTCGGTTTGTTGGTTTTTTTTCCCCCACCCCCCCCAATTTTTGAAAAGAAGAGGCTATATTAAAACCTGGGCAATGGTGTGCTGCAACAACTAGGAAATAATGATCGAAACCAAAAAAGGTGTGGGGGAAGCCAACAACCAAGGATGATTTTAGGCAGCCGTGTCTTTTAGCATAGGAATGTTTTTCAGAATGTGAGGATAGAGAAACCAACAGTAGATGCCCAAGAATTCTTGCTGGGGCATGGGATCTTGGGGTGCCTTTTGAAGGATTTAATCTCATCTGGAATGTTTGGAGGACTCTAAGCAGTTCTTTCACTGTGATTGGATATTCTTAATCAGGCATTTCCATTGCTCTTAGTGATCTGGTTTCCGAGTGCTCGTGCCAGAAGTGGAAGCTGCCCTGTGAAGGAGGGTATTTTTCCATGTGTTTTCGGCCTCCTGCATTCTCCCACTGTCAGCCCTTGTGGAAAATGGGGAGTGTGATGTATGGGAAGGGTTTCAAGATACATGAAAGTTAATATTGACCTGGAGCAAAGATTTGTATTTGGAGCAGCCTCTGTCTCTGTGCCTGTATGTGCAGGTGGGAAAAGCAGCTGGTTAAGAGAGGGTCATGCTTTCAGAATTCTCTCTGCAGGAGGAAGAAAGGAATAATCAGTTTTGGACAAAACCTCTGAGGTGTGGGTATGATCAGAGCTGAAGTCCTTTTTTGCTGTGGTTGCAGGACATCTGTAAACAATGTGACTTTAACAGGAAGTATTTTTATTTAACAGATAAATAACAAAAAATACCTTGAGTGTCAAGAGTTAGGGCAAAAAGGATTATAGATATGTGGGTGGCCTGGAGTCTGCTAGTGTTGGGAGATGGATTAGCTTGAGTTTTTACTAGCATTTAAATATTTATTAGAGGTCCTATAAAGAAGACCCTTTGAAAGTAATTATGCAAACTAAAAGTATTCATTACTTTTCTACCCACAAAGTGCCAGACTTAACAGTGAAATGGCTTTGTGCCTTTTTTTCACTAGAAGTGTGCCCAGGAACTACTGAATGAAACATACAATTAGCCGATTGTTTTGTGGAGTTCTCTGTTGTGGGGCCAGTGTATCTTCTTCCTCATAGCAAACAAATGATGAATTTCTTGTGGTTAATTTCTAGATAATTTTGCTTTAGGGAAATCTAGTTGTTTTGGAACCACTTTAGTTAAGAAAAAATGAAATGTTTTCAGTTGTGGTATATTGTACCTTTTTTCTCCTGAATACAAAGATTAAACAATTGTAACTACTGCATTCTGTAGTTCCAGGGTAAATGTTTTGTCTGGATTAAAATTCTGGTCTCCACTCAATGCTGTAATTTAATTTATTTAATGGAAACAGGGCTTCACCCTTAGGTATGAGTAGATCTACTCTAAATGTGAGTGGGATGCTGATGAAATAGTGGTTAAAAACAGAACAAAGCCTCTTGTCAAAGTAGATGATGTGCATGTGTGTTACATTTAACTTACACTGTATCCCAGAATAGAGCCAGAACTCTTGTTGTGCTAGTTTACAGGTCTTTCAGTAGAATACTTTTCTATATTGCAAAAATCATTCCTTTAATGCTTTCCTTCAGCTGTGGAGGAGTTGTACACAGAGGTCAGAGAAGCACTACAGACGTTTCAAAGTCAGACAGAGTAGAGAGCTTCAAAACAAAACAAAACAAAACAAAACAAAATGCTGTCTTTGTGTGCTGGTCTCAGTGAACC
Organism: Hirundo rustica; assembly: GCF_015227805.2. Taxonomy (NCBI): domain Eukaryota; kingdom Metazoa; phylum Chordata; class Aves; order Passeriformes; family Hirundinidae; genus Hirundo; species Hirundo rustica. The sequence continues at coordinate 103,852,328 of NC_053451.1, read as the reverse complement.
ATGTTTTGCTGGCTCCCTGCTTTTGGCTGTAGCCATTGGAAATTAAGAGGCTAAAAGCAAAGCTGGCAGGGAGCAGAACCACGTGTGATTTTGGAGTGGAGCACGTTACAAGCTCTGGTGCTGTTTGGGGGGGAGAGGAAAGGCAGCCCCAGCTTAGAGCCCTGTTGGGCAGAGCCTCCAGGTGAGTATTCTGCTCCTGCACAGCTCTGAGAGCTCACCTCATCAGCACAGCAAGTTCCACTCTGAAATATATATATATATATATATTTTTTTTAAGAGGGAGGGTTTTGGCTTGTTAGCTTTGAGGGTTTTGTGCATCTAAAAAAAGGCACCATATTTTTCTTCTTTTTAGATGTTATTGAAGGTACCGCTCTTATGATTTAAAAAAACAAACCCCAACCAAGCAAAAAACATCCACCAAAAAACCCAACTACAAATAACTTCCTCAGCTGTTTAGCATGAAATTATTCCTGGGAGATCTCAGCTCATTTATTCTCATGACTTGTATTTCTGATTAAAAAGTTCCTCCTCTTCCTGTTATTTTACTATTCCTTCCCCTCAGATGTATTTTTAGAAAATAATCACGCATATTTTCAATGTATCAAACAGGCCAAGCTCTTTTGATTTCCCCTTTCAAGTGTCCTTTGCACTGATTGATCCAGCCCTGTGCTTTGCCTTCCCTAAGTGTCCTTCGTCCTTTACTGCAGAGCTGTGTGCAGCACTCCAGGAGAGCCATTGTACCGAGGTACTTACATGGTAGCAGAGCAGTTTTTACAAGGCTCCTGCCTTTCTCCAGCCTCTTCAGTTTTCTTATTCAGACTCCTTATCTGGCTTCAGCTGCTTTCCCATCCTTCCTCCTGGCTCTTTCTACTCTTGAGCTTTGGCCCTTCCCATATGTTCCCTTCCTTGTCAGGTATGACTGCTCCTTCCTCGCTCCCACCGCAGGGATTTCTTAAGCTTGTCATTTTTTTTCCAGCCGTGCCAGGCTTCCTCCTCTTTCCCCTAGCTCTGTGTTTCCTTTCCCCATTCTTTCATCTCAGGTTATCCTATTGAATTTGCTCTGCTTCACCCTTCTTTGCTTCCCCAACAAGTTTTTGAACCTGGACCTTATTTCAGTGTAAATGCTCTTTTTCCCTCCGTACATTTGCTCCTCCAGTGTGATCTTTGGTCATTCCCTCTTGCTGTGGTGCTGCCAGGGGCTGTTGGGAGCTCTTGGCTCGGTCTTGGAGCCAATTTCTGCACCTGGCACAACCGAGGGGATTTCTGCCCTCTGCTCACAGCCTTCAGTGAGTACACTTGAGCATCCCAGCATGTGTGGCAGGAGTGAGTGACAATGAAATCCATGGAGATCCTAGCAACCATTCCTAAATCTGTTCATTGCGTACCCTTTTTTTTTAAATTTTTAAATTACTAATTTTTTACCATATTTGTGAGATTTTTACGTGGATACCACAAAGCATATTCCTTGTATAAATATTACCCATGGTAATATTTAAAGGTTATGTTAATGTTTTAATGTTAAAACTTGTGGTTTTCAAAAGTTTAGGATTTTAGGATAGTTAAAGCTACTTTGTCGTAAGTTTCCCCTCCACCCCCCCCCCCCCCCGAAGTAGGTTCTTGTTAGAAATAAAAGGAGATCTTGAAATTTCTTTTTTTAAGTATCAAATCTTTTGTAATACAGATTTTAAAAAGAATTTTCAAGATAATACTTAGATAAATATAAGTTTTATAATAGGAAATTATTTGCAATAATGGAGATTACTACAGGGACCCTGTGAAATTTGTACAGTGTAAGTTACATTTTCAAGAGGACAAAAGTAGGTCAGTTTTGTTGTTGAACTTGTAACTTAAAGCATAGCTTGAAGCAAATCAGAGCCAAAGAAAGTGTGTTTTTGTACAAAATAAACATTTCCCTATTTTTAATTTGAGCAAGCTATTAAAAAGCCATAAAATTTTAACTGCTACCTCAGCCAAATTTTATAGTCTTGTTTTCATCCAAGATGCTTGGAATTAATATCAACAAACAATTAAAGATAAAATGGATTTTTAGCTGAAAATTTTATTTATCTGGTATAGAACTTATTATTAGTGAGAGGCATAGTTACTTCTATGCATGATTTGTGTCCATGTGCCAAAGAGCATCATGTGTTTGATTAATAATTATGTGCTCTACATTTGATTCATCTTATATTTGTACAATTGGCTGATGTGAATTAAGTGAAATTTTATTTCCCAAAAATCTTGTAATACTTGTCCTGTTGACAGTGTAGTTGTTTTTTTTTTCCTGGTTTGTGCAGAGTCATGTGTGTATTAAACAGTTAGCTCTTGAATAGGAGGGCTTCAGCTTGAAATGCAAATGTTGTTAGCGCTGGGTTACATTTTTTTTTTCCCTGGAATAAAAAAAAAAAAAAATCACAGAAGAGCAGAGTGTATTTCCTTAAACGTCATTAAAAAAAAAATCTCCTGAGGCAAGAAATAGATACAGTATTGACTGAAAGATCTAATATCTACTCATTGCTTGGCAGAGATAGTACTGAGCCACCCTTACAAAATCTGTGCTGTTCCTAAGCCCACTAAATAGATTTAGAAGCACACATCTTATGAGGGAAGTAATTGCATTACAGATATCCTGCTTGAATTTATTCCTTGGTGCAGACAGTTTAAAGATGTTATGGATAGTAGAGAAAACAATGAAAGCTAAAATCAGGAATTTTTGTATGTTCTGGTAGTTGTTCTCTGTTATGAAATTGAGTAGTTTCAATTTCAAATAAAACCGAAATGGTTTGTTTAGAGATTGTTGAAGGTAATCAAAAAGTTGGTTGCAGAGTTGAAATATTTCTTTCCACTTTTGACCATATTGTGTATCTTTTTTTGTTTCTCGCAAGTGTGGAGTCTAATAAAAGGATTCACCTATTTGAGCACATCACACAACGCGTGCTGTGGCAAGGGGACTTAGGGATCACTTCTAAGGCTTTTCATTATGAGGGCTTCCTCTTGGGAAATGAAGGGATATTTTTTATTTTTAATATTCTTTTCCTCTCCAGCTGAGGTGTTGGCAGTAGCTGGGCGCTGAAGGATGCGTTCGGTTCAGCCAGAATTGTCACTGCTGGATCCTTCAGCTGGACTTGGAACGGGCTCCCTCCCAAAACCTCGGCGTGTTTTTAGAACAAAATGGTGCAAAGCGCTTGGGGTGAGGAGGTGGGAATTGCCCGGCTCTTTGCTGCTGGTGGTGATAGGATCCTTGTTTTTCCCTTGAGCTGGTGAATGGCTCTGAATCACCATAACAAAGTGCTTCGGGGTTGTTTCCGCAATCTGTGGTTCCTCTCCTACCACTCATGAAAATACACATTATTGTTGTTTCCATGTTCTTAGCATTTCTCTCAGGAGCCTTGGAACACATTTGTCATCTCCTACAATTCTCCCCGCCTCCCCCGTCCCCCTCCTTTATCTGGTTCTGAGACAAAAGAGGTCTAAATCCCCCATGTTTCTTTAGTCCTTCTCCAGTGGCCTGTGCCACCGTATTTTGCATTTAAAACAGGGTGTGTGAGCTCCCCCCAGAGTGCCCAGCATAGGGAATGGACAATCTGGGTCTGGGAGGGACAGGAGTTTCTGTGGCCGTGGCCCAGCTGGGAGCTGAGGTGTGATCTGATGAGGCATCTTGGTAAGGAGGGAGACTTAAACAGAAATCCTTTGTATCCCCAGGGAATCTTAGCTTACTTGGAAGTAGAACAAAACAAACCCAAGATAACTTGTGTCAGCACTGCATCTTTTGAGTGGAATAGACTGATATTATGACCTAGTCGGGTAATTCTACTGTATACTACTAGGTAGAGGGACAATTACAGTGTATTTAAAAATAAAACCACCTGTAACCTTTGTAAGTTGCCAAATAGCAATATGTACATGTAACTGAAAGAATTACAATTGTACCTTTATTCCTCATTCTATGGGCTCTCTGGTGGTGCTGGATAGATGAGGCTTTTTTTTCCCCTTTTTCAATATGTTAAGATTCATATGGCAAAACCAAAGCTAATATGAAGAAAGAAGAAGCTAGTGTGAACACAACACACACGCTTGTCACCTTTACTAAAGCGTCGCTTCTGCTCTCGCTGTTGCGTGGAAGGGGTGTCTGTGCGAAAGGCAGGAGGTTGTTTGGCCAGAATCCGGTTTGCTAGCAGGCTGACTGGGAGGCTGGCTGGGATCTCTGTGGGATCAGTGTTTCACAAAATGATTTCTGCCCTGCGCTCAGAGCCCCGTTCCTGCTGCGGCGGCGCGGGAGCCTCTCTGCAGCGATCCGGGGTGCGTACGGTGCCGCTCGCCGGGAATTATCTGCCAGGCGGATTGCAGCGGTCAGGTGTGCTAGCGTGCGGTGTGGTTTTGTCCTGCTGGACCTGGAATGAAGGATTCGTGGCTGTGGATGTGTGGGAACAGTGCTAGTGCAGAGCATGTATAGGGATGAGATAAACTACTTAAGCTGCATCATTTTTCCTTATTTCTTTTGTAGTCTGGGCACAAAGTACCACATTCATATAACTTAAAAATAAGAATGGACTTTTTTTTAATTATTATTTTGAAGAAGAGGTTGCTCTCTTCCTGAATGAAGAAACCCCCAACTTTGTAGTAATGCAATGTACTTATGGGTATCTTACCCAGTCTTAAGAGATCTCTTTTCATATTTTTTACCTAAAATGTGAAAATTACATTTGGAGCTGTCTGTTTACTTAACTAAGATTGATTACTCTGAAGAAAATTAATTTGCCTGTCTTTGAGAGCACATAGAAAGAATCTGTGATTCACCTGTTAGGCATACTGTATGGTATTTCTGAATACCATGAAAAGGAGGAGGAGGAGGAGAGGGAGGAGGAGGAGGCCGTCCTGAGGCAGCCTAACGTTAACTGCAAAGGTCTCAGAAGTGATGTAGCTGAGCAGGATCTGTCAAAGCTGTGATGAGTTAATAGTGAAGAACAGAAGTGATGAAATGCATTTTCTGTTGGTTGACCTTTTAAATTATTCAATATTTCTTCTTGTGTTATTTTTACATGAGCCTTTCTTGAAAATATGATGCCAATATCTTACGGCATTTTGTTTAACTCCACCTTCACCCATTTTTAGTTTAGCTCCCCATCTCTCCTCCTTTTTTATTTTATTGAAGTGTTTGTCAGATGTGCTGATGGGATTGTGAAGCAAAGGCAGTGAAACGTCCCTTGTTGTGCCTCAGAAATTATTTGAAGTGGAGTAATTGGGGGTCTGGGGATGGAAAAACTGGCAATAATATCCTGAAATAGATCTTCAGAACTGAAAGGATGAGCCATACCTTTGGTATTTTCTGTGCTTGTTTTGAAAGGGTTATGCAGAGTCCATATGGTTAAGCTGTAGATGAGATTCCTCTTCTGCCGCACACGTCTTCCCTTTGTAACTAATTAACTCTGTAGCTGGTTCCGTGCAGGGCGGTGTTTAGAGCCTGCAGAGTTAAACCCCAGTTAGTAACCACGGCAGCTCACAATGATCCCGGGTGTCTGGCAGCCTTTTCCCAATTCAGCACATTTTTTAAGCTGTGGGATTGGGTTCCTGGGTCCGTGTTAGCAGTTTGATTGTCTCTGCAGCTCCACTCCTAGTGCAGTAGGAGAGCTTAGAGTGCATTTCCTAGTGGATTTAGATTTTTTTTTGCTCTGTGGAATCTAAACCTCCATACCTAGTAACAAAGACTTTTAAAAATCACTCCCAAAACTCCTGAGTGGACAAAGCCTAGCCTACTCATGCAAACTTCTTGCGTGGGTTGTTTGGTCTTATGGATACCTTGAAGACCAGCAGAAGAACTTTTGAAGCATTGCTTCCTCCATATTACAGTCAATAAAGTATGGAGGTTCCTGCTTCAGACACATGGCTTGGTTTGGGCCTAGAGGAACGTTCCAGTTAGTACCTTGTGGAAGAGAGAAGGGCAGGGCTCTCCCATTGAATTCTACATCCGTGCTTTAAGAGCTTTGGCATGATGGAAAAAGAAAATAGTCCGCAGATTTTGAAAGGAAGCTTAAAAACATATGTCCTGGTTTATGACTTGCATGCCATCTGTTGTGTTGCTTAAGCAGCTGGAAAAGGTAACAGCTATTTAAATCTAAATTCAAAACTTTTGGTTAAAAATACATGTTTGTTTTCCTTTCTTGTGCCAGTTGAAGTTCCTTTCTATGTGTAATTGGCGGGATTGTATTCTCTTCCGTATAGCATGGTGATTTTAGTTCTCCCTTCTTTCAAGCTCACTTTGCAAAGCACAGGACTGCCCCAGCTTTTAAAAGGCGGTGGCAAAAACTGAAAATACCCGGACAATAACTGCATTTTCGTATAAGGGTTGCATTAGGGAGGTAACGTAATAGGACTGCAAGGCTTGGTCTACTGCAGGTAACCAAAGAAAGCCCAGGCTGCTTGCCTCAGGTCAGTGCATGTTGGGGGAAGTACATCCTCCCTCCATGGAGACAGAGCTCACACTTCAAAATGAAGGAGTTGCTGTAGTCCTGGTGTGTCTTGTCCAGTGCCCTTTTCCCAGAACTCAGCAGTAAGTGATAGCTGAGAAGGACAGGGTCTTCTTAATTAACTCTTCAATGTTGTGTTTCTTGTTACTTCTCGAAATGGGAGCAGAAAATTGCCATGAAACCATTTTTGTTTTCTGTATGATGCTGCATATAACCTGCTAGCTCTGGGCTTGATGCTTTGAATATTGAAATACTTTGAGTATCTACTCCCAGTGCCCATTTTGGTCTTTGTTATAGCCTGTAATTGCATTTTTTTTGAGTAGATAAATGTAATTTCTTCCATTTATTTGTATGGAAATTGACTTGTTATCTAATGTTGGTGACTCCTAACCTGATCTCTTTCACTCAAGAAAAATCATTGTGAATTTTTGAGAAAAGAAAGTCCAACCTCCTCTGCCTTATTCAAATTGCCTGTTTTCTTTCTTAAATTAGGTCTTCCAGCTAAGCTGTCACTTATAATTTAAATGTGACAGAGGAGGTGGCTGAGTTGCATTTGCTTTTTTACCTTGAAAGGCTCTAGGACAAACCAAAACTATAGCAATGGTTACACTCCTTAGAGTGCAGGAGAAGGACAGGGTAACATCATACCTTTTCCCAAGGCAGGTAACTAATTGTGACTAAGTGTGCAATAAATGCTGATAGAAAAAATGTACACATAAAAGTAAAAATGATAAAAGCTGACTGAATAAGTGACTTAGTACTTGGTCTGCTAGGAAGTAATCTATGTATCTCACTATACTTGTTAACTCCCTGTACATTTGTTTTCACAAATAATATCTTAGAGGAATTACCTACACATCAGATTGAGAATATTCTGTGTGTAACCCTAGGAGAGGAATGCTGTGAATAAGCCTCTCCTGCCCATTGCAGTTCTATGCTGTAATGGAGTTAAGCTTTCCTGTGTTTACCACTCCTGATCCATATGTACAAAGTTGCAGATGCTTGCCATTTTTTCACAAGAAAATATGGGTGCTAACTTGAACTTGCTGCTGTCATGCAGTGCTCTAAGTGCTGTCTTGGATGAGCAGGGATCTTAGGAAAGTGACTAGACAGATGTAGATGTGGAACAGTTTATTGTTTGTCCTCACTAAGCAATTTGTCTCTTATATGATTTTTGTTGTTGTTGTTTAAATTTACCTATCTATATTAGGGAAGAAGTAATTTGCAAATCCACTCCCTTCCCCTTTGAGTTTTGTGAACAATAGACTGAGTTTTAGACTAGTAGTGCCAACTGATTTATGTGTTCCTGCTGTTCTAGACCCAGCGTCTGGTTTGCCAGACTTCTGGCTCTGTTAGGACATGTTTTGTATTTAGCAGCTTAATCCATGGACTGACTTGATTTTCAAGGGAGAGAATTTTGATTTCCACAGCCAGATCTTTGGCTGGAGCTGATGCCCAGCCTGCTGGATTATTAATACTCAGTTCAAAGTGTCCAGTCCATTTTTCATTTCTTGAGTTCCCCCCTTTCCCTCCTCTTTTAAGGCTTGGTTGTTATAGGAATACTGAGTTTTGGTGACAAACTCTATTTCTTCTCAAGTACCACAAAAAATAAGGTGAATCTTGTTAGCAGGAACCGTTACTATATTACTATAGAAACCTATAATTGTAGAATTTGTATTTTCCCCCCGTTCAACAGCACAGCCTCCTATTATTTTAATACATATTTACAGGCTGTAAGGGAGCTGTTATAATAAAGTGTGTTTACAGGACTCTGCTGTAGTCTGAGGAAATTCAGAGAGGCTGTTTTGCAGCGTGTTCCCATCCCCAGCCTCTCTGGAAGCTTTCTTGCATAGTTACTCTAGCTGTGAATTTACAACAGTACCTCAACACACCTGGGAAAAAACTGACTGGGCTTCATTGGATAAAAGATGAATACTACTTTGTACAAATATTGTGGTGTTTAGAGTATTTCTCCCAGTCTCAGACGTTTTCAGTAGGTCTTGGTCCTTCTAATTCAGCATATGTGCTTCCTTTTAAAGACAAACGGGATTGGTTTCATGTTCTTTCTGAGTACCCTCTCTAGTTTCTGGGGGTGGAAGGGAGAGTGCTGTGTGGGAAGGCAGAATCCATTGATGCTGAAGGGCTCTTTACCTGCGCTACATGTTGCTAAGTTTCCTTTTCCCCCTCATTTATCTTCATTTCTGTGCCCTATCCCACCCCCATTTTGAGGATTTCTCAGCTTTTTCTGCATCTTAACTAAAACCTTACAGGCTTTGATGGCTGTTCAGTTAGCAGAGCTGATTTCCCTCCCTTTAAGGTATTTAGCACTGAGAGCTGTACAACTGGCTTTTCTTCTGTCCCCAAGCAAATGGGATAGACAGAAAATAAAGTTCATGTACAGTCTTTAGGGCTGGTTCTAATATCTTTCAGTTTTAACTTCTGGCTGTTTGTATAAAAACCTGCTTTAGAAAAGATCATCAGCTTGATACAGTTATATAGTGAATTAAAACCCGCATCTTCAAACCTGTATATCAGTTTCTGAGGCTCATTTTTTTTTTTGACAGTCTGTAGCGGTACCGTATCTTATGGTGGTTTTAGTGCTTTTCCTCCTGTGATTCGGTGTTTGAGCAGGATACACAGGCAGCATCAAAGGTTGTAAAGATCATGAATTCAGAATATTACAGTGGTAAAAGTGACGTCACTGCAACGGGCAAAGTGACATCTGGCTGTGGTCAGATACAGGTGCTCTTGGGTTTTGTAATGTTGTTTTCTCTGACATCTGCATAGTGCAGCTCGGAGTTTTCTTCCTCTCAAGAGCAGAAAGTCATGTCTAATACACTTTTCTGCTGTGAACATCCTTACAAATATATAAGGCTGGCTTTTCATGTGTTAAGTGACAGGATGAGAGCCACCAAGCAGTTTTTCCTGTGCTGTTAAACCCTGTTGAATGGTTGCTCTCTGCCCTGCAAATCGAAGGCTTCTCAGCCCCTTCAGCCGGGTACTGGCTGTTGTTACTGCCTGGGGAGAGTTACAGGGGATGCTCATGATGTCAGTGTTGCTACTTCTGCTTCAGACTGGATCACACAAGCATGGAATTGAGTTCAACAAAATCTAAATAAACACTTCCGTTTTTAGTAGCATTTAAATTGGAAAGCTTTTTCACGAAGAAGATGTGAAAAAATGTGGACACCTTCCACAAGTGTCCTGAATCAGCTAGATCTGCTAGCTTTCTCTTACAATCCATTTGGGCAGAGTTTCAGCTGGTGATAATGATCATTTTCCAGTGTATTCAAGAGACACCAAGCAGTGACTGGGGAATAGAATCAAAACAATCAGAGTGTTCTTTTTTAAATAATTGCATTAAAGTGTGCACTTAACTGGATAATATTAGATTTATGAAATAAAGCTAACAAAATTAAACAGAGTATAAATGAGTGTCAATTGACTACACTCATGCCTTATACATTATCAAAAGGATTATACATGTACTACAGCAATTTAGATTTTTTTAAAATGTTAAATACACTGAACAGTTTTGGTATTCATTTACACAAAATAATGTCCTAAGACACGATTCACTGTAGAACAGCAGAGTGCAGAAAATATTTTGGATCAAAATAGTCTTCAGGGCTTTTCTTTTGGACATTTCATATTTTTCTTTTTGGACATTTCATATTGTTAAAATAAGAAAAGATATTCAAAAATGTGATGTGAGAAGAGAGTGGAAGTAAAATTTATCTGTGTGCTTCAGAGGGTACTTTAAAAGTTGATGATTTTTAGAAATAAGCTGTGGAGATTGATTCCAGTTTTCTCTGGTGTGGTGGGTTTTTTTTGTTTTTTTTGGTTTGGTTTGGTTTGTTTGTTTGGTTTGTTTTGGTTTTGTTTTTGTTGTGTTTTTGTTTGGTTTTTTGTTTGTGTTTTTGGTTTTGTTTTGTTTTGTTTTGTTTTTTTGTTAACCTTATTGTGTATGACGTGTATGTGTGTGTGAATGAAGAATACAAGTAGTCATGATAATTCTTGTTATTTAATAGAAGTTTTTCCCTTGTTTTAAAAATACTATAAATTTTGAACAGCTGGTTAAAGTATTTGGCCAAAGATTCTTACTGAATTCAGGGTTAGCAATGTTTTTACAATACTTAGTTGAAAAACCTAGTTTGTGGCTAACTGCCCCAGATTTTGAGTGAATGAAAATAAATATCCAAAGACAAGGACAGAGCTGTGACTTTATGAAAAGGGAATAGTATGCTTTTCCAGTTTTCCTTGTGCACTTCAGCAATTTGGGTAAATATTTTGACGTGACCAGGAAACCTGAGCAACTAAATGAAAGGGGCTTATTTTCTGGCCTTAGAATCTTTATATAGAAAATTACTTCTGAAATTTACACTCTGAGTAAGAAGAACTGAAGAGATAAACTAAGACAAATAAGTAGATATATAGGATTTCTCTGAGAATTGTATGTATGTACCTTGTGAATAGATTTGAATTTAAAAAAAAAATGGAAGTATGAGAGGGAGTTTCTTGTTGTTGAAAACCAAACTGCTTTTTTTCATCCCTGATCTGTGAAACTGTCATACTGAAGGCAATGTTATGAGGTGCAGGAGAACCTGGGAAAACAAAATATTGTGCTGTGGGATAAAGAGGGAGAAAGGAAGCTGAAATGCTTGTTTTGATTACCTGTGTCTCCAGCCTTTGTTTTCTAAATGGCAAATAAATGACTTCCTATTAAACTGTCAGGGGTGTTAATGTTAGGTGTGGTTGATTCTGTATAAGAATTTGTGTAACTGTGTAAATAAATGGAGACTGGAGCATTTATTTTGATCTGTGTGTGTATTTAATAGATATTTAAAATACAGGAAATATGAAATTGACTAGTACTTGGCCAGCATAGTCCTTATTATACTCAAGCTTCCTTTTTGCCTTTTTAAAATTATTATTTCCAGTTATTGAATGTTTATTTGTGTGGGCTTGGCCACAGTTATTGTGAGATAAAGCTTATTTAGATGAGGAAGTAAGTGGTTTTTTTAAAAAAGACATACTAAGTAAGAAAGATAAACATGATTTTTCAGGATTAAGTGTTTAAATTGTTGGTTTAGGTGCTTCTTGCCGCTGCTAGAATATCTGGCTTTAGCAGATTAACTAGTAATCATCAAATGTTTGACCAGACTAGTTACACCCTTTTTTATAGGTGAAGGTTCTTTCTCCAGCACTTCAGCTGTTCAGTGGACTCATGTGACTCTTGTCATTTTTCACACCCTGTACAGTACTTCAGAAAAAATAAGTCCAAAGCAAACAGACTCTTTCCTCGTGCCTTGTAGTCTGTGCCAGCTTAAATTTAGTGTTAGCATTGATGGTAGTTAATGAAATATGTGTTGAAAATGGCTAGGTCTGAGAATACCTGTAAACACTCACAAATTCATGGTAGTAGTCACTGACTGTGCAGCACTTACACGGCAGAGGGACAGGAGATGGATGAAGAGACCAAATGTAGGATTGGCCCATTCTCTAAATGCCTGAAGGCTAAATGGAGACTGCTCTAGCAATGTCTGAGGTTCATTTCCCTGCATGGGTGCCTGCTTTCATCACTAGCAGGTGCAGTGATGCGCTGAGACACTGCTCACCTTGCACATGTCTGCATGTCCCCTGCCTATAGCCCTGAGAGCCACCTGTGCCCCTGAGCACTTGTGAGTTGTGTGGAGCAGTGCAGACACATCCAGAGGTGTTTACAGCTGTGCTGCACCTCCCCAGCCTCGTGTGCAGTTTCCTTTCAGTTGTGCATTTCAAGCTGCTTGCCAGGCCCTTGGTTCTAAAGTTTGCTGCTTTGCTTGCTCTGTATTTGTCTTCCTCTAGCAGAACATCCTCAATGGGCCTTGTTTCTTCCTAGTTTTATACTGGGATTAAAAGTGATAGCTTTGTCTTTTGTACTTTTCAGTGTAGTGTGATGTGTGTTCAGCTCTGTTTCCTTTTCAGAGATATCTGATCCCAGGCCACCACTCCCATGAATTCTGGGATGTGTCCACCACAGCCCTTGTCTAGAATGATTAATGACTTTCCTGAAGGAGTCTGCTAGTTGATTTGGGATTAAACAATACTGTTTACAAAGTAGAGCACACCTGTGTTTTGGGTGTTTATAAACCACTGCTGTGTGGGTGTTCCTAGATAACTTTTTTTATTTTTCAATATTCCCCCATGTGGTGGATCACAGAGGGGAGGAGCCGTGTATGCACAGTGTAAGAAGTGCTGACAGGTATGGGGTCTTGTTTTTTTCCTGAGGAATGGGCCTAAAACCTTTTTATTTCCTGAAGAGACCTGTAAAAAATAGTAAAACTATCTGAAGGTAAGTGTACTCCTCGATCTGAAGTAAATGTGTCAAGGACGGCTCCCAATGAAAACAAAGGAAGCAAGTGGCTTATGCTCTGTGCTGTCAACGTTAATATTGTAAAGCCAAAACCCCCCTACATCTGAACTTAAAGCATTTTGCAGTAAAGGCAGTTAAATCTAAATAGATCTAGAATATCCTGTAATTTCTAGAAGATATCAGAGTATCTAGAAGAAGGAGTGTTGTTTTTTGCCTCCCCAGTAAAAGTACAATTCAGGGGAGGGTGGATAGAGAGGACTCTTGAACCGCCTGGCAAATTACTCTGCTTTGCCTGCAACTTCTTGAGTTCAATATTTGCCGCAAATGGACAGATACTCTCTTCTCCTAAGTGAGATTTCTCCCTGTTCTTTTCAAGAGATATTTGTATTTAGATTAATTGTCCAATGATCAGCTTAATTTTCTGTGATTTGTATTGTGCATGCACATTTATCTTTTAGAGCAGGGAGCTACTTTCAAGCTAGGTTGCTCTTGGGGAACAAAAGCTAAGTCATATATTGTCATTTTTCCTGTCATCCTGAGAACTGTATAAGTCTATACTTGGAATTTCAAGACATAGATCTGCATATATGTAATTGGAGCCATAGTAGTTTAATAGTTAAATTTGCAGTAAAGTCTGCTTGAAATGTTGGTGAGTCCTCTTCAACAGAGTGTCTTCAAGTCAGTGTCTTCCCTCAATAACGCTCAGACCAGAAGTGTATCAAATGTTGAAGATTAATTGATCTTTTCTTGATAAATTGGTGAGTAAAAAGAATTACTAATGCTTAGATCAAAAAGTAGGTCTTTCTTTTACATATGGCACGTGCAACTTTTCCTTCTTGATTCTTGATTGAAGGTAAAAATGAAAAGTAAGTATTAATTTTTTTAATTGAAAAGTACTTAAAGGCAATTTCCCTGGTTTTTTGGCTGCTGAAATCTCGTTTCTGCTTGCTGAATCAGTCTGCATCATCTGCATCATCGTTCAGTGATGCTCAGCAAGGCAAACGAGTTCAGAGGACTCAGTCCTGAAGTTCCAATATACCTTTATGGTCAGACCACCCTTTCATCATCCTTGATCACCTGCTGTCTGCATTCTTTAACTCTCATCTTTGAACTTTCACTTCCCCTCAGCAGAACTGCAAAATCAGTACTTTTCTTTTACCTCTATCTTATTTACACTAACAATGAGCCTCAAGCATTCTGGTACCACATGGTATGTTGGGAGAAACCAGAAAATAGCTGTCTCTGCTTGGAAGGAGATTTATCCAAACTAAGATCGTACTTTCTCATGCAACTCATCTGTGAACAGGAAACCTGCTGTGTGTGCTGAGCAGATACACATCATTTTTTTCTCATGTGGACTTGACCATAATATGTCCTGTACTGTTTTGGGGGTTTTTTTGTAATACAGGCCAATGAGTCTGTATGGCTCTGATAGCCATGAAGGTTTGTTTAAAGTTTCATGCTGGCTGAATAAACACTAGGTTGAGAAATTGCAAAGGTAGTTTCAGTATGATGCATTACTTCAAAGGTAGCATGCCAATCTCTTTTTGCAAACATTGAGTAATTATGGGATTGAGTAATTTGAGGTGAGGCTTGTGGTCACCAAATCTCCCATCTATGATGCTGGGCTGCACCTCTCCTACAAATACCAATGGTATATCAAACTCTCTCAGGCAGTTGTAGCACCCACCACACATTTTTTAGTCTTGAGCAACACTCTTTGCTGTTCTGGATCAGTGTTGAGCATGGTTATTGTTCTGTTTGCATTCTTTATACATCCTTCTCTTTGGGTAAGACCAAGATACAGAAGGTTGTTTTGCTAGGATAGATTGACCCATACATCACCTTTTCCCTGCTTGTTCCTTTTTCACAGCTGTAAAAAAGCAGACAGAACATATGAAGAGCCTAGAAAATTCTACTGTGAAAAGCTTTGTCCAGAGACCTTCATTCTACTAAGAGAAAGCAGTCTCAAGTGTAAGGACAGCTGCTGCATTTCTAGGGACTTTTTGAGACCTGTTGTTTGAGGTTTGGGTCAATTTTCCCAGCTATTAAGACTTTATGAATAGGACTACCTTTTCTAAATATCAGATCTCTAGAATTAAGTCTAATACCTCCAAAGAAACATGTGACCTACATTTTATAAAGGGATTTCCATGGTTCCAGGACATCTTTTAATGGGGATTATTTGAATTGTTGTTCTCAAGCTTTTCAGTTTCATACCTTTTTTTTTTTTCCTCTTAAGAAATTACCTCTGGGTCTGAGCATATCAGCAGCATGCTGGAACTCAGAGGGCTGTACCAAACAAGAAGGAATCCATGAGATATATGGCCCCATTCCAAACTCACATGAATTAACCTGTACCTGCTGTAATGTTTGCAGGAAGAA
The DNA here is from genome assembly GCF_015227805.2 of Hirundo rustica. Classification (NCBI taxonomy): domain Eukaryota; kingdom Metazoa; phylum Chordata; class Aves; order Passeriformes; family Hirundinidae; genus Hirundo; species Hirundo rustica. The sequence goes on along the minus strand of NC_053451.1, from coordinate 103,837,124 downwards.
AGGTTGGATTAAGATAGAAAATAATTAAACAACAAATTTTGCTTGACAGCTGCAGGGGTTGTAAGACTTGAGGAACATGACTGTCAGAAGTGCTGAGGAGCTGCTTCTGCCATCAGCTACCTCTTGAAATTGTTGGTGCTTAGCACCAGGAAAAGCTGGAATTGTAATACATGGTCTTGTGAACTGTGGCAGGTGGATGCCAGCAATATTTGTGAAGAGACCTCTAGCCCTAAACTGTCAGGCTGCAGAAGGAAGAGTGTTAAATTCTAATCTCTGATTTACAAATCTGGCAGCGCATACTGTTCACATGGTGTGTGATTTGAATAATGATGTGTCTACTCCTGATCTCATTAACCCTGATTTAATCCAGGGTCTTATTTCATTAATTCCTGCAAGCTTTCATACAACTGGTTACACAAACAAACAAAGCCCTAAAAATCCTGTAACACTGTAAATGTCTTTTCCTCTAAATATTTTCATTATCCCTTTTTATTTTTTTGTTTGAAAATGTCTCAGCTTGTCTTTTTAAAACAGTGATGCATCTTCAAGAATCTCAGTTTTAGTTTTACATGCAGTGGAGCTACCTGACACTTGCCTTCTCCAAGGTTCAGTGGACTTCTCTGCATAACCTTAATAACTGTATGCTGCAGAGAGTTGAGCAATTGTGTTGGTTCAGTAGAGTATTTGGTGGGAGGTCTATCAAAGAACAATAGGAATGTCTGTAATTTGTTCTAACCTTTTTATGGCACAATTCTTCATTCTATAATGTAGAACTGTGTGACTGAAGACCTCGGTAGGAATTTGTACAATTTTTCATTACTTGCTAATTGGATAGGAAAATGGCTGTTTGGACCATCACCAAGGTTTTTTAAAGGGTGGTTGAAATGAAAATTTTGAAATTCTGTACAGCTGTATTTTATGTATTTTGTACCTTTTTGTGCAACACAATGACTTTCAGTTTGTGTGGTTTGTTTTTTGTTGTTTCTTTTTCACTGTACAGCATCATGTAGAAAAGATAAATACTTTCTTAAAACCCCTTCCATATGATTTTAAACAGAGAATGCAAGATACTGGGTGAGTCAGTTAATGTTCTCATTAGAAAATCCTGCTGTTAAGGATTATATGGTTTGTGATAGGATTTTGCATAAAGGATTTATGTTACTTTGTCTCTCTCTAAACCTGTCTGTGTCATAGAGATAGCTTATCTGCTTATCTAACACATGACAAGTTGTGATAATGTCTCCCAGCACTTTTTTTTCCCTAAGACTGTATGTTGTTGCTTTTTCCTGTATTAGTCATCTCTTCAAATTGGTATGGTAGTGAGAAGGAACATAAATACAACAGAAGTTTCTTACATATATTATAAGTATCATCTATGTCTGTATCTATCTATATGTGCTTTATATGGTAATATGCATAGAGGGTTTTTTATACTGACAGCAGAAATAATTTTACTACATGAAATACCCATTTTTCACTGTCTAAAACTGTCTATTACATTTTTTAATAAGGCCAGGTGCCTATGGGGAGAAACTCTTAGCATGCTAAATTCTGGCATATCCCACTCTCTCCTCAAAGAAATGAGGAATGACATTGCACTTTCAAGCAAAGTTAACAATGGTTCTAATAATTGGGTGAAAATGGAACCTTTGTGAGAAGAGATTTATTTTTATTTGAAACTGTGTGAGTGATTTCATTCTGCTGGAGCTGGGCTGGGGGGAGGATGGCCAAGAAGCACCTTTTGTGCCTCTCTGCAGTATTCAGGGATGCAGGGAAGAGCACGTGTATGTTTCTGAGCACCTGCACAGATGTGTGTCTGTGTGTGTCCATGTGCTGAGAACACTGAGCAGCTGAAATGCACACAGATGTACTGTGCTATTGCCAGACACAGGTGAAAGGCAGGAGTTCCAGCTGATAAAAGCCTGGTTGGCCATCCATTGTCCTGAAGGCTATAGAGGTGCGGGAAGAAAATGCCAGTTTGAGAGTCTGGTTGCTGAGCATCTTCCCTGTGCCAATCCCTGCTGCAGCAGTGCCTTTTGCCCTTAATCCCGCTGCTCACACATGTTGCTAAATATATAAAGCGAAACAATTTCCCAGCCCCAGATCAAATGGGAAGGGGTGTGTACTGCAGGTGTTAACAGACAACTCTACAGCAGTATGAAACCAGGAGGTTGCTTCCAGTTCATCTGCAGGTTGAGAGACCTGCTGCAGTTGTACAGCGGGATTCTCTGGGAGATTTCTGAAATGCAAAGTCAGTGTCAAACTCTGCAACTTGCACACTCTAAATCTTAGAGTCTTTGGGTCATCATCTCTCAAGTGTCTCATACATGGATAGTGTGTCTCTCTGTTCTGGTGACAAGGTGACAGTTTGGTTTTCCTCACCTTTTTAATAAATTTATAACAAGCTTCTGCTTTTGTACTTCTCACCTACTCTGGGTAACCTGCGCATAAAGATCAGCAAATGTACTTGCTCTTTTACAAAGTCTTCCTTAGAGGTGTCTTGTCACAGTGTGCACAAAATACTAAAGTGCTCATGCACCCAGGCTGTGCCAATCACTTCTGCTTCTTTGTGCTTCCTGCCATCTGCTGTGTCTGTTCATCAGTTATGCTTTTGCTTACACCTAGCTTGTGAGGCCTCAGAGAGGTACTGTCACTTGAACAAAATGGGTTAGGATGAATCGAGTGGCTTGGAGTGGCATCCAGCACCCAGCACACCATGATTTTCCTATTTCCCTTTTTATATTGTTTAATTATAATTTTCAGTCTTGGTCTGTTAAGTGCATTAAGATGTAATGAATTGCTTCTTTTGGTGGTGATGAAGCTGATCACTGATGCAGCCAAGCACATCCCCAAAACTCAAACCACAATGTGCAGAGGGTGCATTCTTTTTTCTTCCTGGCTCTCTTTGAGACAGGTGGTGTTTTGTGACTATTTGTTTTAAAGTGTGCTCTCCACTTTTCTTACTGTTGTATTCCTTGCTCATTCTCATAGTCTCCATCTCCCTTTCCCCTCCACCCCCTCCATGTTTCTTTAGTCCTTTCTTTTCTGGTAACTAAAAAAAAACCAACACAGTGAACTAACTGGTATAGGTGAATATGAGCTGTCTCCTTTTGAACTGAAGTGCAAAGTGTGAGGCTAAGGGATGGAACAAGGTTTTCTTGGGCTGAGTAAATGCAGAAACACACACTCATCTTCTCAGAAAAGCAGAGCTGAAAGATTGCATAAGACTCAACAAATCTGAGAGTTTTTTTGTTAATTTTGTTGTAAAGCAGGCACTCATCTCTAGAAGTACAAGGCTTTCTACATATGTAAGAGTGTAAATCCTGTCCAGAAGATCTTTACTTATCAGAACGATGTACAAAAGACATAACAAATAACATAACAAATCTGTATCAAAAAAGGAAGAATGTGGAGATTCTTTAAAAGAGGAGCTTGAGTTTGCTGTGGGTTTAGTGGTCACTGATGTGTAGAAGAGGAACAGAGGATTTAGGTGTGGTACAATGTGGCCTCCTGTGTTATGTAGGGTGTTGTAGCTTGGGCATCTCAGGCTGGGATAAACAGGAGAGTTCAGACACCGATACCACAGAGAAGTACCAGCAGTTTAGGCAGGAGCAGATTACATTCTGCCTTCGGTGCACAGTACTTTTGTGGTTAATGTAGAATACGCTGGATGTAGGAGTTAATTTTTTTTCATTACAACTGCTGGTTTGTCACTTCATATTAAATTTATTTTTTGCCAGTTGTTTGCATTAAATCTGACCTATTATTTTTTTTTACATTGGTGTTTTCAATTGCCTCACTGTTGTCTCAAATGTCTGAGGGATGACCTTTGCTAAAAGTAAAGTTCATAAATAAAATGATTACCAAAATGAGTATTTAAATGTTCTAAGAACAATATGCATGACAGATGGGCTGTAGAAGCCTTTACTTATGGCTTTGTAATAAATTTATGATTGTGCAGGCTGGTTCTGGGTGTGCAGTAGATAGTGGAGCAGTGTCCTGAAGTGAAGCTTTGCCCCTTCCATCTGAGAAACAAGGGTGCCACTATGGTCTTACCTGAGCAGCCATGAAAGCAGCACTTCTGACTGTGTTCAAGGCTTTATTTGTGCTGGGAGGGAGCAAATCAGTGCATCTGTTTTATGTAACACAACAAGAAAAACAAAGGAGGGTTAAGCAGGTCAGAGTTCTCATCCTTAAGGTATCTGTTCTGCTGGAGTAGATCCGCTGTTCAGTGTGTAAAACTTGGTGAACAAATAACTTTTCTCTATCAAGTTGTAAATCAGATAGGAGTCATGTGAGCCACAGATATGATTTTAACAGTTTGATACAGAAACTAAAGAGAAATTTAGGAGGCTGTGGTTAGAAATAATCCTAGAACTAGCACAGATCAGGAGACTCATGAACTGTAACGCTGTCTTTTTATTTCTTTTTGTTTTTTTGGATCACATGCCTGACAGACAGCTGGGAACATGTTTTATATAAACTTGGGGTAAGCTGATAGTGAGAAAAGAAGAGAGGATATGGAATCCTGCAGCAGTGAAACAAGAGCACAGCTTTTGTCATGAGCTCAGAGGATGTGTGCAGTAGCAGTTTGGGATCTGTGCCTCTGTTAGAAGCTGGGGGTCACTGCTACAGTAACACTATGTCCAAACCACCCTTATAATCTCCAAACCACCCTTACAATCTCGAAACCATCCTTTCCCCTCTGCTTAGTGAGAGAGTCGCTAGTGAGTGTCTCCTGCCATGACCAGCTGATGAGATCTGAGTCTTGACCAAGGTGCTTGAAGGTCCCATGTCCTCCCTCTGTGTCTTGGACCTGCTATTGCCCTAGAAAGGATAAACTAAAGATAGTGATGAAGAAGCCAGGAAAATAAAAGCTAGGTAGTTTATTATTTCTCCCTGAAATGTTGTCATTTTGCTTTTTACCAAATGTAAAGTTCATGCTATGAAAATGTACTGCATTTTAGTGCACACAATATCTTTCTTGTTGAAAATAATTTTCCTCTTGATTCTAGTTCAGTTGCTGGGAAAGTTTGTTCCAACCTTGCTTTAGGATGCATTGTTTATTTATATTAGAACGACAAGATTCTTGAAAATCATAGTTATATTTCTAAATAAGCATGTTTGTAATTATTCAATAACCTTTAAGTAGTTTTAGTGAAAATGCCGCAGGAAATTATTTAGGAGGACTGAATATTGAATTGAAGGACTGTGGACCAGAGTTTTATTTTGAGGCATTTAATATAAATGGATAATTGAAGTCATATATTTTCTGAAGTTACAGACATTGTTTGCAGGAAATCATGGTGGCAGTTGTCTCTTGAAATGTAAAGAATGGTTTTTGAGAAAGGGATTGAAGGAAAAGCATTCTGTATCTCAGAGGGGTCAAAGTGCTCCTGACATTTCCACTGTCATCTTTGGATAATCCAAATGTGTTGTGCTGTTTCCTCTTTGCTGTGCATGATTCCGGGCTCTTATTCCTGCTCCCGTGTTTGGCTTCAAGCAGGGCACATGCTACAGATTTTTGAATTGTGAAAGACTCATTATTTCTCAGCTTTCAGCACTTTCATTGTGCATGTGTCTTGTTTTCAAAAGCTTTGATTTTGACTAAACCTCTTGCTCCCAGGATGCAAGAACTGTTCCCTTCATATGGAAGCCACAGATAAACCACCTTACGGTCTGATAGTGATTCTTCTCATAATGTTTCATGGCTCCTAATAGTTTTGAGGAATAAGAGTTGGCTTTAGGATTTTGTACCTGCAGCAGTACAAAAAAGGATTTTGTTGCACTTAAAGTCACGGAGAAGGTTGCAGCAATTTCCTCAGATGTTTTCAGCTGAGTTTCCTGTAAAGGTCAGAACTGCTATAGTGAAAAAAAACCCCTTGAAAATGGCAGAAGTTCTTGTACTTTCCTAACCGTAACTTTTGTGGCTGACCTAATTCAAGTATTTGCTCTAATTTCAAGGAAGCTTTTTGATAGAGGAGCAGAAACTTCAGCATATAAAGACACATAAAGAGAGGACTATCTTTCCTTGAAATGTAATAAACAATTTGGTTCTGGGAAAAAAAAAAGCCAGGTCTTGCAAACAGCAGTAGAAAGACTTTTTGCTTTGAAAGCTGTTAACTGTTCTTTTTGTTGCTCTTCAGATTGACAAAGCATGTGTCATTTCAATGAGTAACAAGTTTTTTACTTACGAAAGATAAGGTGCTTAATTTACAGATTTTATATGTTGAAATAGCCATTTAATAGGGTACAGGTATACTTGAATATATTGTGTTTTCCTATGTGATGGACTTTCTTCATACTATGTAATTTGTTGTTGTTGTTTGAAGTTTTGTCACATTGTAAAGCTGATGAGCTTGGGGATAACATCTTTCAAATTTCCTGTGGCTTATAGTGATGTAGAATAGGATAAGAGAAGATCCAAATAAAACCAGCTCAGGTATTGTTTAGGATTTTGTGTTTCTTTGGAGAAACTATATTTCAAAGTTTGCTAGAAGAAAATAATCTTTTCACAGTGATTTGGCTCTTGGTATCTCTGCACTGTGGTTGAATCCTAGTTACAAAAAAGCAGTATTTTTTAATGCATTAAAAGGGTTTACAAATTGTGTGGCCCTTTATGCCCCCATAATATCTTTGAAATCATAGTATTTTTATTTTTAAAGTTCACAATTACTTTTTTTCAGTATTTCTTAGATTGAGGATGCTTCTTCTGAGCAAAAACTACTTATCATATTGGAATCACACTGAAACCTACGTAGACAGGAGGTGGAAGCTATCTTAACATTTCTGGCATCAAGTGAGCATCTTTTAGGGTTAGTGGTTGAAATGCAAGGTTACTTACTCAAGGTTGGGTTCCTGAGGCATAACCTCTTGAAAATTATCTGCTGCTAACCTGAACCTGCAGTTATCTCTGTGTGGGCTAGGAAAGAAGCGCATCGTTTAGATCTGTGAGATCTACACTGGGCACTGCTCCAAAATCAAGTACCAAATAGTCCCAAAGATGAGGTTTAGAGATATTTTTGAAGCTGTTAGCACGGTGAAAGCCTACCTCTTTGCAAGTGGGTTGTGTGAGTGAGACAGCTGCTCATTCTGCAGAAACATCTCACAGGAGCCGAGAGGTAAAGAGCCAAGCACTGCACTCAGGATCCCTCTGAGCTCCTTCTGCTGAGGCTCTGTGGGGGGTTTCATTGACATCTGTCTTGTGAACTTGGCTGTGGGAGGGGCTCTCAAGGTGGTCGAGCCTGTTCCAGATAATGTCACCACAGGGATTCCTGGTGAAGGTTCTCACAGTGTCCCCAGAGGAGACTCGGCACGGCTCAGCTGTCCGGCTGTACCAGTCCACCCACCCTGTTCTCCTCAAGGGCAGATGGGCCCATGGTGAGTGGTGGTTGTATCTGATTAGGGTGTGAATGTATCTGCTGTAGCCAAAATACAGCCAGAAACCAGTGCAAGGCAGCAGGCAGCAGCTCAATCTGTTCCTGGTATTTTAGAACAATGTGATGCCGTCAAATATCTTACCTGTCTAGTGTCTCCTCTCTTTTATTACACAAGCTTCTTTTGAAAAATACAGCAGCCCCTGAACCTGAAAGCGAACTATTAGTTTCTGTTCATCCTCCTTTAGCATTTAAATTCAGCTGTTCTTGAACTACTTACGGCAGATTGAGGGCTTCTGTTCTAACTGAAAGTTTGCTTTCTACTTATTTGTGTGCATGGAATTTCTTCTTTAAAGGAAAATAATATTTGCACGTTTTAACTTGAAATCAGAACTAGAAGATTATGTCATACACCTGTGAAAGTTCCCACAAGCCACCTTTGATATGCATGGTTTGCAAGTTCATTTGCCTGCTCTTTCCTCATGTGGTAGGCTTCAACTCCTTGCAGATCTGGAAGGGCTGGGTTGCATAAAGAGATTTCTATAGCCATTACTGATGCAGCATCAAGGTTTTAGGGCTATTATAGTTCATTTACCAAATATTAAAGGTAGTCATGTTCGGTATATATTTTGTAGTAAAAGAAAGTGAGCTGACTTGCTATATTTATTTGGCCAGAGTTGTTTGTGTTTGTTTTCACTTCATTTATCAAGAAGAAATGCGGTTTTGAGTGAGGTATTACTGTGTTTTAGACTAATAATCTATTTTTTACAGCAGGTTAGGGTGGGGATAGATGTAAAGGGCTATGTCAACATTTATGAATGTAATAGCACTAGGTTCCCTTTGGCCTGAGGATAAGGGTGCCTAGCTTTGTTTGAACCACAGCTGAAAGTTCTAAAATCCTAAATTCCCCAAGGGTGAGCGCTACAGAAGAGAAGACAGCAAGGAGGCAGAAGCAACATACTAAGAGAGAGGAGAGAGGCTGTAATGTCAGCACCAGTGTTTGCTGCAGGCTGGGGCATTTGTTTGGTTTTATTTGTAAGTTTTTAGTCTAATGCTGTAGACTAAGACCAGGAATTCAAAAGATGTGCGCAGATTTTAAAGCTGCAATCACTTACTGCAGGATGCGTCCTAAGCCACTGAGATATGGGCTTCTCATAGCGTGTTGCTAAGTATGAATATGCTTCTGATAAGATTTTAGCTTAGTAGGGCTGGATTGACCTTTACTGGATTCCTGTTTCATATTTAGACAATTCTCCACTTTTCCTTTCAATTCCCTCCAGGATCTGTAATTTCAGGCTGCTGGCGTTGATCATGTCATGTTACTCTGGGCAGTAGTTAGGAAAGGTTATGGCCCCTCTCATTAGCATCAAAGGTAACAGTAACAAAAAGTAGCTCAAACAAGTGTTAGAAAGGCACACAAAAAAGAGAAGTCCTTAGATAATTTTGGTGACTGCAAGGTGTCAAACATTCTGTATTAATTTTGGCTTAGTGGATTGTTGGCACGTGTGTCTTTCTTCTTTCTACAAATTGTGGATGAGAAAGAAGTGCAAGACTCCCCACCCTACATGTGTGAGGAGTGTTTGGGAGTTGTACTGTCATCCTTGGATTTTTTCAGGAGCCAAACAAGGCTTTCTCAAAAAGCTGTCAGCAGCAGCAAAGGCATCGGTGTCATTCATCTGGAGACTAAAGGGTACAGCATTGTTTTCTGTTATAGCGCACAATATTCTCTGTCAGTTTTGAAGTTGCAAAAGGGTTTTTATAATAAAAAAATATCATACTGCTGTTTCAAAACTTGTGAGTTGAGGATTTAATTACCTTCTGACATAAAGAAGGAAAAATAACACAGTAATGATGCGCGGGAATGAAGTTCTGGCAAGATGGAGTCTTCTGTAGGATGTCGTCTCGTTCACATTTGACTCACAAATTTTGTCTAAACGGTAGATAATTTTTTAATACACAGTGAGTTTGTCACCTAGCTGCAAAATAAATGTAAAGCACTGGGTGAATAAAATTAAACATTTTATTTTTTAAGGCTGTGAAAAAGAAGCTTGTGGAATAATGTGTGTTAAGTCTAGTCCACTTCTTTTAGAAAATTATATATTCTTCTAAATGCATACAGTGTTCTTAAATTCTTCCATGGTTCACTTTTTCACCAGAACTATGCACAATAATTCTTCTAACAACGGCAGCATCTATCACACAGATATCACACACCTTTCATATACATATTTATTTAGAGTTGATATTTCAGTTATTGTTACTGTGAGGAACTCCTGTTTTAGATACTATACTATTTTACCTGTGTGATTGCAGTAGGTAAAAGATTTACTGTACCTTCCATAGGTAGTAATTTATAAAACTTTTATCTCTGCTAATGTACGGATACACAGAAAATGCTTTGGACAGATGTAGAAGACTCTAAGAGTTCATCCAAAGCCATCACCTGTCTCTGATGCCTGTTAAATGTAGATCTCATCACTTTTGCAGATGACATCAAACTGGGGGAGCAAGTGACATGCTTGAAGGCAGGGCTGCTCTTCAGAGGGCCCCAGACAGGAACATTATGGAATCCAGCAAGGACAAATTGCAGTTCTTGCCCTGGGAAGGAGGAATGCTGGCAAATCTGCAGAGTGGGACCTGATGAGTTTGGGAGCAGCTCTGCTGAAAAGGACCTGTGGGTCCTGGTGGGCAGCAACATAAACACGTGCCAGTCTTGTACCCTGGCAGCAACACAGTGAAGAGCATCCTGGGCTGCATTAATAGCCTGCAGATTGAGGGAAGTGGTAATCCTCCTTTACCTGGCACTCACAAGTCCACATCCAGAATACAGCTTCCCATTTTGTGGATGGCATGAGAATTTTGCGTAAAGGGAAGATATTGATGAGCTGGAGAAAGTTCTGTGCCTGTGGAAGCTGGAGCACAGGCTCCCTAAGGAGATGCTAAGAGAAGTATGGGCTTGTTCAGCCTGAAAACAGGGTTTTGGGGGGACCTTCTGCTGCATAAAAGATTGTTATCCAGGAGATAGAGACACCTTTCACAGTGATGTCTGGTGGGCAGGACAGGAGAGAACAGATGGGACTTGAGAAGAAAGTTCCAGGCAAGGTATAAGGAAAATTTTGTCACTGTAAAGTCAGAGAAGCAGTGGGCTTCTGCAGCTTCTGTCCTTGGAGGTTGTCAGAACCCACCTGGTCTAACAGCTTTGAACAGCCTGGTCTAACCCCAGAGATGACCCTGCTTTGAACTGAATTGGGTCAGGGACCTTCTGAGTTCTCTCTCAGCCTGAGTAGCTCTGTGGCTCTAGAAGAAAGTGTGGAGGAAAAATTCATATTTTTCTTCATGTTTTGGGACGTGGTTGTAAGCAAATGGTTCAGCCTCTGTAGTGTGTCACCTGTCTAGAAAGTGGAGGTGATGCTGTTTGTCTGCTTCAGTGCTGTTTCAAGATAAGATATATGAAAGGTGATGATATTTTGGATGCTTTGTCAAAGTGGGTATAGACAGCAACACTGTTAGGCTTTTAAAGTCTGCCTAAGAAGCTGATGGAGAGCATACTGTGCATCTCTAGCAGTAACTGTGAAGCTGTTTTCTGTGGATTTACGTTTGTGAAACCCCACCATATATATTTTCGATATATATTGTCAATCACCTTAAAAGGTAGTGAGCAGCAAAATGTGTCAGTGCTAGCAACAGCTCTGACAGCAGTCTTGTTATATGCTTCTGCCAATTATGGTAACATTTGTCATATTTTCCTAGTTAATAGTTTTTTTTCCTGCTATGGTGGTTGTTTTTGTGGGCTTCTCATCGGAGGGGAAGCAGACTTAGCTGCCTTTACACCAGGAGCACTGTACTGGTTCTGCCCTGTGTATCAAATGTACAGCTCACTGCCTGATAAACTTAGATGTCTGGTTTTTTCCACCCTCACACCTTTCAGCTTTGTTGATCTTTACTGAGAGGTTTTTAAAGCTGTCCTACAATTTCACTCATAAATAAGGAGTTATTTAAAAAAGAAAAACAATGGCACGCATTGGAAAAGGTTACTGAAAATTGCTTTCTTTTTGTGGCATTTCAATTTTATAAGAGTCTTTGAGGTGACACTAGAGCAGGCAGAGGTGTGTACATGGAAGTTTTAAGAAATCTTGGGAGCTTGAGATTTAGAATATTCTGTAATACCATTTTTTAACTCTTTCATTTTTTTCTTTTCCCTCTCTACCTGTCTTCTGCAGGAAATAAAGAAAGACATGAAGAAAGAAAATACTGCCAACAAACCACCAGAGAAGCCTATAAATGAAGTTTCCAATGGAAGCCCTTTACTGTTGTCTGAGACAATTATTAGAACCAACAAAAAAGGTACAGTATTTGGACATTAAATGCAGAATAAATTGAGGTCTTCCAGAGAACAAAATGTAAACCTTTCTTGTTTCTAGAAACAAAGGTAGAGTCTATTTAACTGGAAAGGCATAGCAGGAATAATAATAGCAAAAGATAATCTTTGTCCTTTGAACTGGCATACATGGATACACGTCTAATATTTCCACATTAATTTGCTCAGGCATCTCTTTCTTTTTAAGGAAATCCCTCCTCCATACCTTTAATCAAGGAAAGCTATATGAGGAGATTGCTAAAGCTTATTGAAATAAAGAACTGGCAGCTTGTGTATATGGAGGTTTTTGCACAGGGATATCAGTCTACATTCACATATTCATGCTTTATCTGGGACAGAGAGCTCTAAAAAAAGGGGGGAAAAAGTGGAAAGCATACAACTTAATGCATAATTTTCTTGGGAAGTGTCTTTCAGTGTCTTTCATTTAGACTGGAATGTGCGCTCTTCATGCCTGGCTTGACTCCCGATGCAGATTCCTATGTAGGGTTTTGGGTTGCTAAAATGAAAGTCTCCAAATCTTCTGTCTTGTTCCCTAGCTCACAGCCTTGCTTTCAGAAATATCCGAACAAAACAAAAAACTTGCAGTATAAAGGCAGGATTTTTCTTTAGGTTATGTTTATGCTCCTGTTTGTTTGTAGGAGGACAGTTGGCTCCGTGCAAGAGATGAGCGGTATTGTTCTCTGCAGAGTTCACTGGATAGTTTCTTTCTTGCTGTCTTATACAGAATAATCTGTTGTCATTAATCATTGCCATAATGTAATTTCTATTTTGGCGTGTCTTCTATACTGTTAGGACTGTTATGGACATTTCCTGTTATGTATTGTCAGCTAACCTTTTATTAGAGCTGCAGTTTCAGTAGAGGTCTTATACTCAAGGTTTACAACTGCAAGTGAAGAAGAATTAATAATTTTTGCAAAATGTATGACTTCCTTTAAAATGTGAAGCGGACTAATCTCTTTTGCAAGGATTGATATCCTCTGAAAGAAAAGATTGGAAATAAATCTCAGAAAACTTTGTCTTTTGAGCTTGCAATGTCGTCTTGAATCTGAAGACATGTCAAACATTTCTGCTTTGGGTCATAGGTTTTTCAAGCAACAGCAGAATTAAATTACTAAGAATTACTGTTTTTCATGGCTGCTATACAGAGCCATACGAGTAGTTGGGAAATTATCTAGGGACCAAGTTTTTTCCATATTGCTTCAGCTGCTATTTGGAGAAGGCTAATAGCTGTGGCAGATGCAGAGATTTGGTTCAGTCACAAGGGGATAGCACTCCAAATATGATTCTTAGAGCACTTTCTCCTTTCTTCCCTCTGGCTAGAAGCTTTAAAAGATTGAAGGGAGAAGATTTTTCTGTCTCTAGCTGAAGAATACAAAACCTTATATTTACTGAAAGGAGGAAAGCAAAGTCTGACGTGAAGATCTGTAAGTTGAGGTAGGGGTGAGGTTTGGAAGTAGCAGATTTCATATTAGGATGTTTTTTCATTGGGCTTTGATGGGGATTGCACTTCTCATGGCCACCTGTACGTTGTGTCGGCGTTGGTGCACTGTTCATCTTGGCTGCTCCTCCACAGCCATCTCCATTGCTGCAGGAAAAGCAGGTGCAACACAGCCAAGCATGCACGGAGCACAGCAAGGCCAAGAGAGCTTCCCTTCATTTTTCCTGGGATCTGTTTGAGCTTGGTGCCACAGTAGCCTTGTTTAAGTGTGGACAGCTCAGCAAATAGTTACTGCTGTGTTCAGAAGGAGTTTTCTAAGATCTATGTGGCCAGTCTCCTGGTGGAAAGTGTTACCATGTCGTACTGAAGCGGGAGCCCTAAATGCCACGCGTGTTATTGTCTTCAAGTGTTCTTGTCCTGGGATTTTATTAAATCTTAACTCAATCTGTTTGCTGATCACAGAATGTGACCTGAAAGACATGGAAGAGGGTACTGGGTGTTTGTGTTTGGTTCATTGTTTGGTTTGTTTCCTTTTTTTCTCTTTGTTGTTAGGAAGTGAGGAGGACAGGGATGCGTCTAAAGGTCTTTAGACACTGTTCAGCAATGGAAATGGTAGGCAGTGTTATTTATTTGCTTGGGCAATGTAATCCTGCTGCTTGCAACTTCAGAGCAGATCCAGTGATGTGGGAGTGGAGCATTCTGTGCTGCTGCATTGTTTTTATTACCAAGAAGATGATAAGTGCTGCTCTACTGCTGTGTGTATATTGTGTAGTTTTACTACTTAACTTGGTTGGCCTAATTTAAGTGTCAGCACTTTAGCAAGCATTTACATTTTGAGGAGAAGAATATTGGCCTCTTGGGCTTCTGGCTTGTAGAGAGTTTTTCCTTGAGAAATATTGACAGTTGTCCAGCAGCGGTATTCAAGGAAAATAGCTAAGTTATTTGTAAGAAACAGCTAAGTAAGTAAGAGGAAAAGAATGAATTTCTGAAAAAGGTTCTTAAGATCCAACTTGATATCCTGTTTGTTCATGCTAATTATTTCTAAGTACTGTATTGACATTAGAGGTTCTAATAATAAAAACAGTGTAAATAGAAACAACTGGCTGCATAATATTTATTTGCTGACTGAAGTTAAACCACAGCAGTAATGGGTGTTACTGCTTTCGATTACAAATAGGAACAAATTAAAGATGGTGTAACCCCACCAGCAGTAGCTTACCTGGGTTATTACTTCCATTGCATAATGAGGGTTACAACTGGTTGTATGTCACCATTTGTGAATAATTCCGGTTTTTGTTACAAAGGCCAAGAGGAAATGGAAGGATTTGACTTTTTCTGCTTTTCACTGCGGGCAGTAAAACCAGAATAAGTCTCATCCTTTAATGTTTCTTGTTGACCGCAGATATTAGTGACCTAATGGAAACACACAGTAGTGACCACTGCTGTGGTACACATAGTTTAGGAAATGCTGTTTCACCTTGATGTATTTGTGTTGGTATTTTCTCTCCTTTTACAGGGTTGTAAATACAATACAGAAGTCAGGGCTACATATAAGAAATAATGGGGTTATTGCATAGATCTGCCAGAGTTGCTATGGAACTTTTGCTAAAGCACTTAAACTGCTAGCCTAATTACCACACCAACCTTCCTAGGTCAGGTGTTTTAATATGTATTGAATTTTCAGATAGGCAGGGCTTTATTTTTTCTGATTTATTGCAGTGACATATCCAGATTTATGAGTAGCTTCCATGTATTTCAGCTGTCTGTGCCTTAGGCTGCCTATTGGCAAAACCTAGTTTATACCTGCCTCATTAAGATGCTGAGATGTGTTCCAGTATGGTAGGGATGGCAACTGACACCCAGGAAACTGAGAATTTAAATTTAGCACTGCACTGGGTTCATGTTTCACCTCTGAAAGGCTCAGGAGAGGAGCTTTTGCTGGAGTGTAGGGATGGGGTTGGGAAGCACGATGGCCTTGTGCTTCCCCTGGCTGTTCAGGGCTGCAGCAGCTCCAGGCTGCTTTGATGGGTGCTGCAGGTGCTGCAGTGTCAGCCCTGGCTAGGGAAAAAGGCTGTGGCACTGAGGCACCTGGCTGAAGCTGTAGGAATGTCAGCTCCTGGTTGGCTTGCATATTCATTGCCAGAAACTGGGAGGGATTGTTCTTTTGCTTCTTCCTATCATTCATAAGCCAAGAAAATCCTTTCCTCACCATGAGTGGGTCTTTGAGTATAACTTTTCCCCGCTTCAGATTTTTTTGTTGGCCTGTAGAGCTATTGTTCTAAAACTTTCATAAAGCTGACATTTAAAAAAATATTAAGAAATAGATTTTTTTCTTTTTAGAATTGGCATTGTCGCGCTTTGGTTAGGGTGGGAAAGCCTCTTCTTCCCTGAGAACGTTTTGAGATTGTTTGAAAATAGCAAAATTATTGCTATTGTTGCAATTATTTAATAACATAAGAAAATTACAACCAGGTCTTGGAACAGAAAAACACTGAAAGATATATTTTTTTTCCTTAAATGCTTTTCCAACATGGTGAAATTCCATCTCTTCTAAGTTGACTTTTAAAATCTAAAAACAGATCCAAAGTTGTGCAACTGTGTCAGATCCGTCATAAAGTCAGTATGATCTTCATTCAGGTATAAAGGGACATAATGGAAAATTGCCTTCAATAAGCTTTAAGTGTTAAATGGCCATAGCTTATTTTAGACTAGTTTTGTTCTGCTTTTTGAGTATCCTATTTTTAAGTATATTATTCATTGTGCTGTTTTGATTGTTTGGGAACAAGAGCCCACTTGCATAGGTCAAGTTGCAAAACTGGAACTGATAGACTGTATTTTGTAAGTAAATTAACAACAATTGTTTTATGAGTAAACATATTTGAGGCAAAGATATATTGCCTTGTCAGATATATTTGTTTTCTATAAACTGTAATTGCAGGCTGCATTGAGCCAGCAAATCTGGAACAGTTTATCACGTGTTACATGTTCTTAATCAAAGCCAAATACTGAAAGCAAGTAAAGTTTTTTCTAGTTCTCTTGAGAATTATTTAATTTACCTTCCAGCCTACATTAAATAACAGAGAGCAGATGCTAAAAGGGAAGTTTTGTGTAAATAGGTTTGATAATATAATAGGTTTAATTTAGGAATAAATAACAAGTCTGTTGTGTGCAAAACTGAGATTTAAGTCCATTTTTGTAAACTAGAGAAATGGGAAAAGTATTTTGCAAGAATAATGCTTCATCATTTTGTTCAATAGTTTTTTGATTGTTTGGTTATAAAAAGGCTTCCCATTTATTAGAAACACAAGCTGTTGGCTTCTCAGCCTATGAGTGTGTTGACTCTGAATCTTATATTAAATAATCTGTGTAAGCTATGGTTCTGGTCATATTTTTCAACAGAAAAGCAAACTTCAAAACCTTTTTCATAAAATATTTTATTACCAAGTAGTGCAAGTGACTGCCTTCATCGTGCTCGATGAGGTGTCTGACCCTCAGTACACGCAGCTTTGGTTTTCCTTTCAAACACAGTAAGTTTGAAGGCATTGATCTTCCTTTTTTTGGATTATTCTTCTGCTGTTTACACATTCAGGCCCTCTCCACAGACAGGCTTTGGTGTTCCTTGCAAATACTGCCAGCTTCAGAGAAATTACTGCTAGCAGGGAAGAAAAATCCCTTTCATTTTTAAGATCGGCTAATTGGTGTATAATCAGTATACAGTTTACACAAATATGCACGAGAACATACTGCTCAGCCTATTAAGGTTAAAATATGCATGCAACATATGACACCAACCCAAACGAGACATAAAAAATTAATGGCACAGGAAACTTGAATGTGCAAAATATTTATTCTTTGAGTTTAAATACCATATCTGCATATGCATATGTAGTGTCTCAGATAATACACATTCCTTTAAAAGTACTGTTTTTTGAAAATAAGGGTGAAAATTATCGCAGTATTTAGGTAAGCTACACCACCCTGGAAGTCAGTGCTTTCAGTTGAAAGAGGCAGGAAAAGGCACCAGTCTGTGCTGGACATGTGGTTGTGTCATTGACATGATTTTTTTTTTTTTTTTTTTTTTTCTGGAAGAAGCATTTCAGTGCTGCATTATGGGCAGGAGTATAATGGGTGCTCACTCATTCTTTTCAAGCACATCTTGCTTATGAGTTCAATGTAAATAATGACTTGAGATATATAAAATCTGATTTTTTTTTTCCTGTGTTATGGTCATTTGCTGCCCTGGTATTCAGTGAAGGTTTCATAATTTATCCAGATTCCAGTATTTTGTTCCAGGAGATCATTTCTTCTTTCTTATTTACTGTGCAGTGCCCCCATCTTTTTTTTTTTTTTTTTTTGTCCTAGTTACTTACCCTTTCTTTTCAATTACTCCTTTCTTGTAGTCTTCAAAATGCATCAATGCTGAGCCCTGACTTATTTTCTGCAATTTTGCATAGTTGGATCTGTCCACTGCTGTGGCATATTAGTATCATGAGCCTCTGCAAACGAGAAGTAGAAACCACTCTTGGTTTGAAGTGAAATTCCAGGTTAATTCTGTCCTCTGCACATCTGTTTGCCTCAGTGGCTGTCTTGTGTGTCATAGATTTAGCTCTAGGAATCCCATTTATGGACCACGCTGGGAAACACTGAACAGAAACACAGCCACTGCAAGGAGCTGACTGTATTTACACCTGTGTGTGTGTGTATGTGTTATGTGTAAAACAAGGTAACAGATAACTAAAAAAAAAAAAAAAAAAAAAAAAAAAGTAATGGAAAAGATAATGCAATATTTGGGTGATTGGTAGCAGGGTGCTTTCAGGTTTCTTGCAGGCAGAGCACAATTATTTTAATGAAATATTTAGCTGTGGGTCTGCATTTGGAAGCTAGGAGGTTGGTATGAAGAAAATTGGGACAATGGTTTAGAATTTAATTTTATCCTGTTGGATGCTGGACAGGACAGAGAGGAGGCAGAAGATGACCTTTTCATATGGATCCTAAAGAGATGTGGGAGAAGAGTCACTGCTGAGCATTCTCAGCAGCTTCCAGATGAAACAGAGAGAGGTAGTTATGGAAACAGATGTGGGCATCATTTAGTTTGTTGGTTATTTTTATTTAAGCTAGACCCAGAATTGTATTTGTATCGATGGAAAAGCAGAGGCAAGTGAATTTTTAAGGAGGAGAGTGAGAGGGAACAAGTGAAGTGGTGGAACAGGGTTACAGAGAGCACTGAAAGAATAAAGGGAAGAAAGTATTTTTGCAAGTAATTTGTGTTTATGCACATACCCAAAAACACTGCAAAAATGCTTTCGAGGAACAGTTTAGAGAGTGGCAGCTTTCTTTTCATGAACACTAAAAAATTTTTGTCTAATCAGTTAAAGGATATCTTTCATTTCTCAAACATTTGCAGTACATGTTGCATGCCTGAAACATAAAATTGTCAGGTATATCATATATCATTTGTACGAGCCGTTTGCGAGCTCACTTTTATCACAATACGTGATAACTGCCCACAAGGTACTAGTCAACAGCAGACGTGTTGTCAAACTCAGGTGCAAAATGTTCTTCTCTTCAAATTTATAATGAAATCTCCCTTAAAGAATGCAAAACCCAATAAAATATGCTGGTTGTTGAAGTAACAACAGCAATGAAACCTCCTCTTGTCTCTAAACTACGTTTCCCCATCAGGAAAATGACTGTTGATTTTTCCACAGTGTTCTGCAGAGAGATGTCTCCTTGCTGCCAGCAGTTCTCTCCTCCTCAGTGCAGTTGGATAAGACACTTGGCACCCAGCAAGGCCTTGCTGCCTTTGAGGTCTGTCCCTGACCTCTCACCTCTAGACTGAGCTGACTGTGTCTGTCTCCTTTAGCCTTTCATCTGGTGTGGGATTTCTGAGAAAAACATAGTTAACTTGATTTGAGAATGAGCACACCGACCTTTCTCCCCTGTCCCTTCTCACCTGCAATTTAGGAATAACAAGATGAGCAGGGTGGTTCACCTGATGCTGAGCCTTGGAGCAAGATTTCGGGGTGTCTGTATGTTTCCCAGTGCCAAGACACATGTGGCAGCTGTGATAGGAGAGAGTTGAACTTCTTATTCTGTGGTAGAGACAATGCAAGAGGAGGACAAAGGCAGGGATGCTGTTGTGGAATATAGAACACAACTCCATCTGGACTGAAGATTTGGGGTCAAGAGAACATACTTTGACTGTGCAAGTTAATATATTTTCCACAAGCTCTGAAACTTCGCAGGTGTACTTTAAACTGGGTCAATAACACTTTTCTTGTTTCTTCAGTTAATCTTGATGACTTTGTGACTGCTAAGTTAAATGTGCAAGCACGCTGTCAGGCAGATCCTTACTTCAGAGCCCCTTTACCGTTGCTTGATTGGATGGTAGCTGGGATGGTGCTGCATTGATTTCGATGGAGAGCTGGTGTTAGCCTTTCCTGTGGGCTGAACTGGGGCTATGCAGCTGTGCACATCCTTCTCCCATGGCCTGTGGATAAGAGTAAGCTGTGCTGTGTAAGATACAGCACTAATCAGCATCCTCTGGTAGTTGAAGGCTTCTGGCTCCCGGACAACCTTAAAATCCTTTGAATGATTTCTGGGGTTGTAGGTGAGAAGCAGGGCCTGTCAGCAGCTCCCCTGGGTCTCCTTCAAGTTGCAGTATCATGCAACATGAATTGAAGGCCTAAATAATTTGGATAAATGATTGATAGGGGATTTTCTTCTTTAATCCATTAAGCCCTCTGTAAAAAAGATTTTTGGATGTAGGTGAAAGTTTAATGTAAACATATGCCTCTGTACTTTTTTTAAAAAAGCTCCATACTTGTGCTGTCTGCACTGGCATCAGGTGACTTACTCTGCTGCTGTTGAATCACTTCAGTGTAGGAAACTTTTTGATTTCTGTCTACTTGGACCAGAAGGAAACTACAATTATTATTCAAGACCTTCCTCCTCTGATGGAATGGTGTTTATAAACCTAAGTCAGAACAAACTTCTGCAGAAAGTGGCTAAAAATGTACATAGCAAAAAGGAACTGTGGCTGCTGGTAGGAAGGAGCATCACTGTTTGGGTGGTTTAGGAGAGCCGAACAGCTTTCTGCTGAGAAGTGTGCTCTCCTAGGGACCTCTGTGAGCCAGCTTCTTGTGGGGCTTTGGACAGCAGTGTGTGTCTGGGGAAGGGCTTTAACTCTGAATGCATTTTGCAGAGATTTTTTTCACCTATGCTTTTGCCCTGCTCCCTTTCCTGTGTGCATACATGCAATCTCTAGAGTGGTTTAAGCAAAGCTTTGCTGTTCTCTGCAAGTGGCAATAAACTATATGAAAGCAATGCCCATAAGGCACATTGTTTGTGCTCTTTAATGATGTATGATACATTCTGTGAAACATTTTTCTTTCAGGAATTGATACATACTTTAAAAACAGTCTTCTGATAAAACACCATGCCTGGAATAAACTTGTCACTGCATTCATTTTAATTATTTTTCACACACTCTGTGAAATACTTCACTTTATTGGGTTAAAAGCCCCTGAAATTAGGAAAATTTGCTTTGATGTAACTAGATTAGAAAAACACATGGAGGTATCAGCCTGTGTTGACAATGCATGACCTGGATTATCCTGAGTAAGATGGTATTTTTATCTGTTTAGGCTTTCAGTTTTTGAATTCCTGTATTATGTAGGTGCAGTAACTTGAATAACAAGATAGCTAGTCTGCAAAGGTATATTTCTTGTTTCCAGTGGTATGGAGTTTCCCAAATTTTATTCATTGAGTACTTCATATGTGTTTTGTCTTATTTCAGAATTTTCTTCTTTAGAGCCTACCCTACCGTTATCAAGGTGCACACAGCATGGGGCATTGTGCTGTTATTAGTCATGTGTTGTGATGTATAGTACCGTTAACCCTATTTTTTATGGTTACATCACTCTTTTCTAATGTTATTTCACAGTTGAGATGCACCAGTCATTTGCATTAGTTCCTATTATATCTTTTTGCATTTCCTTTTCAGTTATAAATGCATGTTTGTGCCTGTTCCTTTCTTGCTGTTAATTTGTAGAATCATCCTCTATAAAAATTCAAGGCATGTTGCTGCTGATGGTTAGTTTCCAAGCTCATGGTAGGGTGGTTGTGCTTGACAAGGGAGTGAAATGTGGAAGTGCTGACAAGCGGCTGATGGCTGATTCTTGGCCCCAAGCGCAGGATTGCGATATGAAAGATTATTATTATCTGTCACACAGCAAGAGCCGTTATTTCCTAACTTCGGCGCCGACTTTATTTAGAAACAGAAGTGGAGGCTGGGCAGAGTTCCTCGTGGTGAGAAGCAGCCTCCTGCAGATGCCCAAATTAGCTGGGAGTGATGGTTGAAGTCAGCAGGGGTGTAGTGCCACTGGCATGGACCTCTCTCTGGGCTGCATTGCTCTGGTGAAGGCCCTCATGACTTCAGCTGTTACTGCAGCATCTTCTGTGGCTGCGTATTTGTAAATCTGCCACTCCCTTCCACAGATCTCCAGAGAGCACTGGCACCACTGTGACAGCCCAGGATATATCTGCTTTCCCCGAAGAAATACTTGGCTGCTCCAGAATCTGTTTCTGATATTGTTTTGTCTAGGGACCAGATTTTACCAGCTTTCTACCCAGAGTGCTCAGCCTAGCATTGCAAATATGCTACTATGGCAATTCACAGATTAATACCACACTATTTTGACTTTCCATGTACCCTCTTCATTATAATACTGTTACTTAAAACACAAGTTGTTAATATCTTTTTTCATTGTATTATGATAATATTTTTATTAATGATGTGACCAAGCCTGATGCCACTGTTAATACCTCTTTAAGGATTTCAGGCATTTACTTTCTATTTCCAAGCTGGTTGTCTTGTCCTGTACTAGCATATTTCATTACTATACATTTAGTACCAGATGTACCTTGTGCTGGCTTTTGTTAGACTCCTGCTAGATTCCAGATGTCCCTGATCTGTAGAGTCTGGGATCTAGCTCTGCAAAAGCTGCAAGATGCAGTGTAAGCCATTTTTGCTTCATTTTGCAACTGCGATCATAAGACTTGGTGTTTTTCAGACCTAGGAATTCTCCATTAGACTACTGACTCAGCATAGTGTTATCTTAGATTACAAGGGTCATAGTTACTTCTGGGAATTTATGAGAGGTCAGGAAGTCTCCAGGAAATTATTTAAATAAAAAAGGGCCAGTGACCTTAGGAAAACCAAAAGATGCAGTCACATGCGTGGCAGTTACGGAACAAATAGAGTAGTGGAAAACAAAAGTAACAAACGTTGAAATGGTAGCCTGAGGCTGTAGTTTCGTGAAGATGTTACTTGCATTGCCATCAAAAAAAGAGCCCTTTTCCCTTTTTTTATTCTTCCTATGTTCTGGTACAAATATTTGGCTACATAGTGGGCCAGATGAGGAGAGTGATGAAGGTTAGCATTAAACTAGCAACAGAAAAGCTTGTTTTTAATAGCAGGTCTGTTCCTTGTCTACCTCCTCATACTGCTTCACAAGTGCTTGATCTGACAGGATGGCAAGGAGTGTTGCAGGACCTGCAGGAGCTGGGGGATCAGCAGCACTGCCTTTTATTTGGCTGCAGGTGAAAATAGTTCCAAAAGTTCTATGAGAGAGTGATGGTTTGTCAAACTTCTTTAAAGCTGGTTCGTAGTCATTCAATTAAATCAACCTCTAAAGAAAATTGCTCTCTTGTTAGCTTCCATTGTGAATGTTGCTCTTCACTCTTCTCTTGTGTTGGGAAGGTACAAGCATTGGTCAGTGTCCAGAAAAACCATCACTGCAGTTGCATACAGAATTCTTCTTGTGCAGATGCCTTCTTGCCTGCCAATTCTACATCTTGTAACCACAGAACTGTGTTGGAGATGGATTTCATTACTGACACAGCTGACTTGAGCCAGAGGCCTGTTTATTCACAGCTTTTAAGTCTGAGGAAGTGACTTCTTATTCGTGTAGCAGGAGTAATGGAAAAGACAAGAGGAACTTAACAGTTATTTTTAGGAAAAGATAGTGTTTATCTCAGCAAAACTAAAAATGTTGAGACATTACAATTTTGAAACCTAGACAGTTGTGGTTATGTTCTTCGATAATTATTTTAATGTGAAGGAATTTCTCTTAATGCATACTCTATAACCGTGTCAGCTTCAGTAGTCCTGCACATACATTTTTATATCTATGCAAATTAGTATTTTCTTATGTAGAGTATGAAAAAAACCACTAAAAAGCTGGAAATCAGTAATGCCAGAAAAATAGTAAACCTGATAATGTGCTTTCAAATGCACAAAGAACATTTTGAGCACTTTCACAAATAAAAACCATATTATTGAACAAATGCATCAGCATAAGAGCTGACAATAGTTTTGTAGCAGACTGTGTGATTCAGAAGGAGAAAGTAGTGAAGGGTGCACAGATGCCATTAAAAAGGCTACTAAGTTGGTAAGGTATGAAAACAGCCTGCCTGCCTTGCCTGGCATCTGGAAAGTGTGGAAATCGCCTAAGGAAAACAGAACAAAAAATGAAAGGGACAGTAAACTGGAAGGAATTGCTTGGTTCAACATGGAGAGCTCTAGCACTTTGGTTAACGTGATGCTAAGAAACCTTAGGCAAAGTTCTGATGCAAGTTTTGGGTGGCAGCCAAGTGCTTTGACCTGGGGATAGAAGCAGTTTGTGTAATGCTGCTGTGGAGAGAGAAAAGACAAAGATTAAGGGAAGTTTTGGTGGCAGGGTCAGTAGGGGATCCTGCATGCAGTTGCATCCTTGGACACAGAATTAGGAGAGGTGTGCAGCCGTATTCCAGGAATTCGTTAATCAGGCAGGAAGTTTCATCCTTGCACAGATCAGAACTGACATGAAGTCATCCCTACTCACAGTGCCGTGTCAGGAGTGGAAATGGTTGTGGCCCTAGAGGCAGAACCAGAGGGTATTGAGGTGAAGAGTCATGCAAGTTTGTATCATGGACTGGGGCAATCTGGGTTAGCTACTGAATGAGGGACTTGCAGCAAACAAAGCTGCTGAGGTTTTTGACGTGCAGTTCTGTATAGCTTAGGAGTTGACATTTTGTACAGTGTATTAAGACTGAGTTACTTCTGTACGGAAGCCTTTCAGTGTCTAATTTAAAATCCATGAAAAGTAGCAAAAAGCTGAAAAGACAAGGTGAGTAAACACCACGAGAAAGGTGGTTGGCAATAGATCCTTTGAATTGGAAACAGAATGTTTAGTTTGTTCATCGCTTGCTATCTTGAGAATTATGGGAATTAAAAGGCAGACAAGCTTTTATTATAAAGACTGCAAACCCAACCAGCACGTGTTCTGCAGTCAGGTTGTAGGAAGGTCCATGCCAGAAACTGGGTAAACAAGTGTGAACCGACCATTTCCAGAAGTGGACAGTGGTTAAAATCCAGCACAAGTTTGTTTGAACTATGCCTTTGCTCTGTTTTGGGGCTTCCCCACCATTTGTATTGTGAAATCCAGTGCTTGATGCAAGAGTGGCACACTGCTCAAGTGGTTATTTGAAGTTAATGTTTAGAAACATAATGCAAGCTACGTTGTCTTTGGGACCAGAACATATTGATTGTGGCAGTCTGCAGTGTAAAGGAGACAGATCTTTAGTAGCGATTTCATTATCTAAGGCATTAAAGATTGTATTAGATTTTCAGCTTTTTAGTGTAAACACTGGACCTAACACAAGGAAACTACCACTACACTGAAGGGTGTTGTTTTCAATAAACAGACAGCCGATTAGTATACAATATAGAAAACTATGAGGATTTTATTTTCTTCCTTACTCTTGTTGTTTTTCAAATCCAAAAATGTAGTGCAGGAGATAGCACTGCTTTTGAAAAAAAAATTTAGCTAAGTCCTTGAAGAGGAAAAGACAAATTTGTCATAAAGAGATTCTTCATAAGTGCTATATATCTTCATGAAAATTTAATTGTTAAGGTCCTGTAGGAAACTTATTATAAACCTCATTTCACAAAATGAAGGCTCTGATGTTGTTTTCTGAATACACAAATACTGGTTTGCATATGAGAGTCCTTGAAATCATAACAGCAAAGATGCTGTTGTCCTGTGACATTCTAGGAGTCACTAGGAGTTTTATTCTAATTTCCTAATGGAACAAAGATTTTTTTAAGAGCATCTGTTTATTTGCTCTATTCTCCTTGATTCTTTTGAACTCTCTGCATGACACCAACTAGGGTTGGCAAAAGAGTAGAGGTCTTTAATACATTTACAGGAACATAATAGTTCTTTTAAATTGAAAGCTGAATAGGGGACTTGGTGCCACTAACTGAATGAAAACCTCAAGTCTGAGATGCAACAGGCAGTGGCCAAGCCACACTGGTGTGCTGGCCAGTCAGTCAGTGCCTGTGCTGCTCTGAAGCAATCCCAGCATCTCCTATCACTGTCCCAGCTGTGCAGGTGCAGGATACAAGTGGAAGTGGGGACAAGATGTGATGGGAGCAGGTTGAGGTGATTGGAAGGCCCTGGGTGCAAATCCATGGTTCTCCAAGCTTCACTAATTCTGCTGCTAATAATGAAAGAACTATTAGATGCCTTTGGATGCCGTGTTCTTCGTACAAAGATGAAATAATTTAGTAACATGGAGGTGTACATAGAAGTTTCACAAACTTCAAGGCAGACAAAACAATTCTTTTTTTCACTCCCCTTATGTCATCTTTGTCAAAATAAAATGAGGAGCAAAAATGAGGAAGTTTATCTTCCTGATTTCTCTTTGAGGATAAAAATAAACATTTGTTCTGGAGTATTTTTATTACAAAGATGAAGGTTTCATTTCACCTTGTATTTCAGCTACCTTAGTTGAAGTCTTACCAGTTAAGAAGAAAGAGACAAATGAAAAGTGCTGAAGAAAGGCTGTCTGCAGTTCCCTAGTGAAATGCCAATCCTCATAGTTCTACTATTTGCTTTCTTATCCCAAATGGCATTTGCTGCAGATAAGATCCTGAGGGAGTTTGGCTCAGCCTGGCATGCTGAAGGAGGGGTTATACTAACACGTGGTTTGTAAACAAGGAAAAGCATCAACTATAGGAAATTGGATTTCTGTGGGTTTGCTCACACCTGGTTGCAGTAATAAACTGCTCTTGGCATCTTTACCTGTCACGGGCTGACTCAGATGAAGGAGAACGCCTTGGAGAAGCTTGAGAAGCTTGGTTGGATTTTAGCAGTGAAGCTGTAGGAAGGGAAGATTAATGACAGAGAAATAATACAGAGTCATTGATTTTATAAGGATTTTATAAGGATTTTAAAGAATAGCCTTAAAATAGGGTGACAGGTTGGAAGGCACCTCAGGAAATGGTGTGGGTCAGCCCTCTGCTCAAGCAGGGACAGCTAGAGCCAGTTGCCCAGGATCACGTTTAGTTTTGAGTATGTCCAAGGGCAGAGACTCCACAGCTTCTCTGGGCAACCTGTGCCAGTGTTTGATCACCCACACAGTAAGAAAACCTAAACAAAACAGCAGCAACAACAACAAATCAAGAAAAATGTTAGCTATATTCCATTAACCAGAGATCCTGGTTCAGTCCTAGCCCATCACTACTTTCCTACTCTTTTGGCTGCTGACCAAATAGAAAGATACTGTACAGACAGGAGCTTGTAGTCTTGAATGCTCAGGGCACAAGTTGTTAGTTATTGCAGATTGAAGCCACACTGTGTCCCAGGCTAGTATCTTGAAATGTAAGCTTTCTACTCTGTATTTACTAAAAATATCATTGTGCCTGGAGAAAACAGGACAGGATAAGAGGATATCAGGAAAGGCTGAGTGGAATGTGTTGTGGATGGGGTGACAGCACAGGTGGAAAGGTTACCAGGAGTAAATGCTGCCCATAGAGTCCATTAGCCCATGCCAGAAGACTGGAAAGTCCAAGCTGTGTTGTTGTATTGCAGCGTCGAGCCCTGCTGCAGTATGTCTTCCTCTCCTGCCAGTGCTCTCCTGTTAGAGGAGCATCTCAAGCACAGAGGGCTCAGGTAACTGTCCTGGGCTGGCCAGGAATGCATTGCATCCTTTAACCAGTGACTTCAAACACAGAAGCTTTTAGAGCTTTTTGTGTGTTTATTTTAACACCACACAGCTCCATGCTGGACAGCACTGAAACAATTTAGTTTTCAGTTGCCTGTCTTGAAAAATTTACTTGGGTGATTGTGCTATTGGTCCTTTATTTCTCATTTTCATAACACAGTAGTCACTTAAAACAGAGAATACATATATGTAGACCAAAGAATAAAGTGATGAGAAGTCTGAATGTGCAGGATAACTAAGAGGTAAATCCAGCCCTGGAAATAAGGGCAGATGGCATGAGCAGAAGAAAAAAACCCAACATGTATTCAAAATTGGAAGATAACAGTGATGTCTTTTATAAAGAAGCTGTTCCTGTATCATTTGAAATCAGTAGAGAATCAGAGGAGAGAAGGCAGATGATAAGTGATTCATTTGCTTGCCTCCTCCTTGAGATTCCTTTCTTTGCCAGCTTGCCTTAACAGATGTCTTAAAGATGATGAATTCACAGGAAAATAACACGACAATGGGCAGCCAAGACAGTATTCTGATAGTCTAAATATTTTGTTTTTCATATTTTGTCAGCTACTGAATCTCAAAATGTAGAAAAGCTCTTGTATTAAGGAAGAACTTTGGTCACAAGCACTTTGGTTCAATGAGGCTTTCAATGAGAAGTGGTTCTTCTGTATTTGAACTGTAATCTCTTGTTCATTGTGATCCAGCCTTTGGTTACAGGCAGGTCAGCTGGGCCTGGGGAAACGAGAAGACTGATTTTCTGTTGTGCTGTACATCAGATAAAGTCTTTTTGCAGAACTTTGTGATCATTGGTGAGAATGAATTTCAAAGGACACTGCTCTTCTTTAATGATATGAAATCTTTCAAGGTTAATTCAGTGCAGTCTGTTTCCAGCTTCAGGAGGGGACCATTTCTCTGCAGTCACTATTCACTAGGCGGGATTCTTGCCTTCATGTGCTAATCCCTTTAGGGATTGGGAAGTTCCACCACCCAGGTCTGTATCGAAGATGCCAAAGAATAGTTTAACAAAACTGAGACCTGTTACAACAAAACTTTTTCAACCCAAAACAAACATGACAGTGTATTCTTTGTGGGTTTCTACATTGAGAGCACACTGCATTTAAAGTACTAGAAACAGAATAAGATGTGAAGTAATTATTCTGACTTAAAAGAGGTTATGGATATACTGTCTCTTTAAGAAAAAGGCCCGATACATTAGTGAATATTTTATGATTTGTGTGTATCTCTGTGCTAACCGAAGTGAAAACTGAAGGACTGAGGGCTCTGAAGTGGCTGCCAATGCTGTGCGCTGTAAAAGTACCAAGGGGCCGTGTTTGCAGTCACTCCGTGCAAGCAAATGTTTTGCCATGAAGCGCTAAGTTCTGCACTGCGGTGTTGGTCTGCAGTTAGATGGACGCTCTGTCTCTGTCTTCCTCTGTTTCCACACACAAATTTGGCTTTGTTCACTAAGCTATGTGGAGTTCAGAGGTCTTTTACATGCATACATATCCATTGCAGATTGATTTACAAGAGCATGTTTGCACTCAGAGTGAAGGCCAGATGGTCATCAGATTTGCTGTCATTCCAGTGCCGGGTTAAACTTCATCTGCTGGAAGAGGATGTGAAACAGTGCTGTGTTTGCTTTAGCCTGTTGCTACAGAGTCATCATCCTACCTTAGTGCACTCTTTTTTAAGTATAAATGCTTTCCTTGTCTTTACAAAAGGTTGCTTAAATTGCAGTTTTAGTGCAGGCTTCATCTCTCTTACCGGGTTGTAAGATACTGAACATTTGTAAACACCACAAAATAATCAAACAAGGAAAGTGGTCTAAGAGCCCTTTTTATTCCAGGAAAAAAAGAAAAAAAAATGTTAAGTAATAAGTTACTTAAAGGGCTCTTTCTGTAAATAAAAAGGTATGAATCATCTCAGATACAACTGAGTTATCAGATATTTTGCTTGCTTCGTCATCTGTCTTCAAAGGCAAAAGACAGAGAATTACGCAAAGCCTTCAAAATATTTACGTCAATCTTTCCTTGCAGCATAAAGATATTAAGTGTCTTTTGTGAGGTGCTTGACTTGAAATCTTGTCTGAGATATGGATTCATAAATTTGCCTTTGTTATTTTTTCATCTTAGATGTTGCTACATGCTTAAATAAAGTTTCCTATATTACTGGATTTCCTTACTTGACGGATTTCAATAATGTAAGCAGCACACGCTTTATGAGAACAGCCAGTATTCATATTAGTGCCCAGGTGTCGGCTTTTGTGGAGATATTTAGACTGATATTAGTAGATGACTTAATATTTACTGATGACTGTATCAGGATATGGTATAAGCTACTATTCACAACCTACAAAATAGTTCCAGCCCTGAGGACAAATATGAGCATTAGCCTGGAAGTGGAAGTTGTGTGTGGCTGCAGCTGTGCTGTGGGAATGCAGCTGAATGCAAGGCATGACCGGGAGGTGACTGGGAAAAGCCAGTTGAAATTCCTTGATCGTTCAAGGGCTGCCAATGGAAGCTGCGCCCTTCACCTGTTCCCCTTCTCCAAACAGCACCACAGATTAATCAGAAAAAGCTGATTAATATTTCATCATTTTAAAGCAAGATTTTAGTGGATATTTGTACCCAAAGCAGTGATGAAGAGCACGTGATAAAAGGGCTGTAAAAAGTGTTGATCCCATAGGACTGTGGGAGTCATGGACTGCTTGCTGCCTTACCTGTTAGCATGTCATAATTCAGTTGCTTTTCTGGTCAGGGGCTTTCCCGTTTCCCTTCGTGTGAAGAAGCTTCCTTGACTAAGGCTGTTTCTAGTATTGTAGCTGCAGCATCTGAAAAAGGGGTATGGTGACACCAGAGTGTACTTGGGCCTCTAGACAAGAGTGGGCGCCGTGTTGGGACATGGCAGTGCTTCCAGTGACTAATGGAACAATTATAAAGTTTGAATAATGCTTTTTGTGTAAGAAACATGGAAGTCTTTAAAGACATGAGTGATCAGTGGGCTGAGATCGCAGCAAGGTTTTTAGAAAAGCTTATGTGTGCATAGTGCTTAAATGAAAAGCATTTTTAAATGTTCTTTTAAATGGATGGAATAGAATTGTAGGCTGATTATGCAGATCTCTGACCATATACACAGCTGGAAGAGAAGGTTAAACCTATGACTGTTGTTATTCTACTGTCTTAATCTGCATATTGAATAATATTAATACAGAACAGGAAGTAAGTTACTGGAAAAGTATGTAGTAGTTGTAAATCTTGTGGGTAATAAAGCACTAGGAGTATATTAGAGAAAATTGTGTGCGTTTATTTTTTCATACCTTAGTAGTGGTTGCTTTTAGTTACAGAGAAGAAGTTACAGGAGAATGTTTTCTTGCGATGACATTTTTAAGCATTGTGAGTGATACATGTATTGCTCAAACTCACTCCCATAATTTTCTGCCCTCATAAATAGACTATATCTGCAAAACACATCCAAACGTCCTTCTTGTTCCAAATTGATTTATTTTATTATTGTAAAGACAAAAATGCATCCCTGCAGGATTTGAGGGGCTTTTTTGTTCAGGCAGGAAAACAGAATAGTTAAGGAAGTGATGAGAAAAGAACTGGGCAAGTAGGGTGTTGTATAGTTGTGAAAAAGTGTTTGAGTTGAGCATGTCGTGCCTGTTATTGGGCCACTTTGGAGCAGTATCTTTTCTTGAGGTTGTAAGATGCTCCATGGTTGTGGTTTTCCACTTGCGCTGGATTCATATTGTTGGTTTAGCATTAATGATTACAGTCAAGGAAATCCCTTACCCTCAGGGCTATAAACCTCTGAATGTGCTTAGGAGCAGAGGATTTTGAGGTATAAAGGCTGCTTTCTGTGAGAACTAAAGCTACAAGGGAATGGTGATGGAATCAAATGTTATACCTTTTGGCATTTTTGATTAAACACTCTCTTGATAAATTACAGCTTTTCAAATGTGTTAAAATCTTCTGGAAAAAGTAAAAGGAAGAAGACCAAAAGAACATGATTTGTTTGTGGCATCTTTTGAAAATGACACTATTATTAAAAAACTAAATTGCTGGCAGCCTTCTTACTATGAGCCATCACTCTTAATATTTTGTTAGTTTAGTAAAAATGAATGCTTATAAATGCCAGAGAGACTTGTTTAACTGATGAGAACAACTAAAAATAGTTGGGAAAATTTCTGTGACATTCAGAGTTTCTCATGACCAAAAACTTAAAGATGCTGCAGAGCTGGCTAGATGCAGGTGTTGCAAAACTCTGCCTCCTCTTTTTCTACAACCTTGCCTGCGGTGAATTTTTCTCCCCCTGAACGGTATATGTAGGCTGACTTGCCAAAACAGCCTTTTGTTTCTTTTTTTTTCCATTGGTTGCTCAGTTTTGGAGAATAACGATACACATATGATCTGCTTGATACAGAAATATTTCTCCTCCACTTGTGGAGGGAGCTATCCTGTGTGGATCCTGTGCCAATGTCAATTTTTGAAGTTGTGGGACAAAGAATGCTAATTTTCAGTTTCATTACCAAGATACTGTTCAGGAAACCTACCTTCTGCTCAGCCATCGCATCAGCTTTGCTAATTGTGATAAACGCCAATCACTTGTTTTAAAATTTTAAAAGTTTAATAGTAAATAAGATGGTTATAAAAAAATAGAATTAGAGTAAAAAATTGAACAATTTTAGAGTTAGGACAATATGAGACAATAAAAAACAAAGTTACAGACGTCTGGGTGCCTCTTCTGAGCAAAAAAGCTCCGAAGAAGGACCCCTGTTAACAAAGGATTATCTCTTAAAAGCAATAGCCTGTTGAATATTCATACATTTCATACATGATGCATAAATTTCATTCAAACAAAGAATTGTCTCTGGTTAGTATCACTTTCTTCTTTTAATCTCCACGGCATCAACCGGGCTGAGCAAGGCAGGAGAAATTGGTCTCTTATGATAAGGAAGTAGTAAATTCTTTTTTTTCTGAAAAATTTACATTTTCCTGAGGTTGGTACATAAAAACTACATTTTAACTACAAAACTTAATTTACTATACTATCAAAATATTAATACAACACCAACAATTAACACAACACAACACATATAGTAAATATCTTGCGTAGAGCCATATAATGTGCACTTTTCACACTAATGCAAAGTCCTAGGGTTCCTAGGGGTGTTAGAGGGCCAGCAGCAGCAAGAATAACTGATTTATTTCATTTTATCATATTTGTTTATTGCTGTCCTGAACACGTATTCTTGCATTCTTATGCAACCCTCAAACACTGAAGTACAGCATAACATGCCCTTTAAGACGACAGGCTATTTTGGATTATAGTGTTTTGTTGAGGGTTAAGTTTCCTGTACAATTTCCCCCCCCCCACAAGTTGCTAGGAGACTAAATACTGATAGTTAGACAGTGCTTAACCTGGACAAAGGAACCTGATCACTTAGTTTTGGGGGAGGGAGAAAGCTCCGGGGAGAGCTGAGGGTGGTGGTCTCACGGCTCTCAGTCTTCCGGGGAGCACGGATCGGGGACTGCTGGCTGCTGAAGTCCACGGTTAACGGAGGAGTCTGGTCCTGGGAATTCTATCATCTGTTGGAGCGCCCAGGAATTCAGAGTTTTCTTCGCCGTCCTGCTGGATTTTGGGTCAGCCCGGGTCCAGCCGCTGCGGCTTCTCCGGCACTGCCAACTTTGCCTGCCGAGGACACCCCCTGCCTGCGGAGGACAGTCCACCGCGCCCGGCTTCCAGCCATCAGCGCCGGAGCTTCCACTGTTTGCCCTCGGGGTTCTTGGTTCTGTTTTACTATTATTATAATTGCTGTTGTTTTTTGTCTGTCCTGTTATATTTACTAGTAAAGGACTGTTATTCCTTTTCCCCATAGCTCTGACTGAAAAGTTTTTTTTTTTTTAATCTTCCAAATTATAATAACACAGAGGGAAAGATTTGAATTCCTCATTTCCTAGAGAGGCCTGCCTCTCCTTAGCAGACACCTGTCTTTTCAAACCAAGACACGTTTTCATAATGGTAGCTGAGAAATAATAACAAACCTTAACACAAGGAGCGTGACTGAGAGCTCCTCCTGAGGCTTTTTTCTCCTAGCAGAGCTGAAGGACAGGTAGTTGTATAACCCTGCACGCTGAGCTGCAGCATGTCAGCAGCCCAGTGAGGAGCCCTGCCAAAGCTCTGCTCTCCACAAGGTTCTGAAATGCCATGGTTTAATTGCCATGGGAGACACCTTCCTGCGTGCTCCTGCCCGCACCGCTGCTCCTCAGCGGATGTGTTGCAGAATCAGCCCCAGACTGCGTGAGTCATTTTCCCAGTTTACCAGAGCATCTCTGAGCTTCCTAGTGTTAGCTTTCTAGAGTTTAAATTTGTCTGGGCTTGCGTTTCAAGACAAATTTAATGTAGTCTCCTAGGCTTTAGGGAGCACTGCTGAACTGGAAAGTGAAGTGGCTGCGTTACTAATTTTTGCTTAGTTTTGTTGCCTTTAATGGCAAAATGAACAGATTGTTCAGATATTCTAGAGGAAAACAAAATTCTAGATTAAAAATCTGACTGATGTCCTAGATGCCAAGTCTGAAAAAGAGTTTTGGTTTTTGTTGAGAGTTGTTGATTTATTGCATGTGTTCATTTTGTAATAGCTCTCATGAGCGCAGCAAGCAGAAGACTCATTGCTGTATTTTTTGCATCTTTTCAGCATTTCTTGACGCATTTGTTTAATGTAGATTTTTGCCTGTTGGAGTGAGAATAAAATTGGACAATGGTGGATTTTTTTTCCCTGCTAAGAGAGGCTTATTTGAAATGGATATAACAGAGGTCAGAGTAAGACCTGCAATGTAATGGCATTACAGAGAGATTGAAAATCTGTTGAAAAGCATGGATACTCTGGTATCTTAAAATGAAGTAGCACAGTTGTTAGCAGTCTTTAAGAAAAAGTCATACTTTTTAAAGGTGTTTGTGAATTTTACTCTTTAGTTAAGTTGGCCAGAAGTCAGCTTCAAGACAGTCAGCTGGTAGTACAAAGCTAATACATTTGGAGTTTGCTTTGTAGGAATCCGTGTGGTTTAATCTAAGTGCCTTTGTTACAGTGAGAACATAATAAAACCTGAATATGCACAGTGGTTTTGCAATGTAGAGCTATTTTATTTCATTTACTGTAGGTTTGAGGTGCTGATGTGCACAGGCAGTTTAAGCTATGTGAATTATGTGATGGAACATATGAGAAGTGGCAAAGATGCAACAGTAATTTGTGTTTGCTTTTGGTTTATTCAAATGTTTTCTCTAGAGATCAAAACAAAAAAGCAGGAAAGACCCAAATAGTTGACCACTATCTCAAAACTTAGCTGAGGAGATAAATTTTTTGGGATTGTCCCATGATAACATGACATATATGCAGTAAGAATGGAAAGAGAAAAGGCCTCTTTGGGCCATTTGCAAATCTTGTTGTGTTTCTGTTCTTGCATTTTTAAACTTGGTCTTTCATCAAAGACAGAATATTTCAGGTTTGTATATGCCTTCTTGTTCTTTGGAAAAGCGAAGTCATTGCTACAGTTATCTGTTGTCTGCAGTATTTATTAAAGCTCTTTATGCAGTCATTTCATAAGAACTTTACACTAACCAGTGTAACAAACATGTTCTGTAATGAATCCTCACAAATCCTCTGAATATGAGGAAAGAAACCAAATGTAGAGATAAGTGCAATTCTTGTGTTGGGTAATGGGTCTCCTCTTGTCCACAGGTGCTAATCACATAAGGGTCAGTGGGGAACACCAGTGCCAGGCAGTGGGACCCAGTGCATGTGGCAGTAAATCAAGTCCCAAATTACAGGTGGCCAGGGCAAGCCACCGAGTTGAAATACGCCTTGGCTTGCCCAGCAGTACAGTGAGGACAGAAGCATTTACTGCTCCTTGGGATGCACTGATTTTGAAAGGCAGCAGATGAGAGCAACAAACTGTTATTGTTGAGAATGAGTGAGAGAATGTGTAATTTGGGAAAAGCTGTTGTCTGCTGTAAAAGCACCCCTTGTTGCTGCAAAATATTTTTGCATCTCTGAAAACAGGTGTGGAGCTGAGTGTGCTTGTCCAGTATTTACCAGGATTGTGTAAGTGCTCTTAAAATATGGTTAAAAAGCCTGTTTGAAACCCTGTCGCTAAGATCCAATTTTTACCTTGTGACGGATTGTTTCACCAGTAATGATAATCCAAAATAATAATTTACATGATGAAGTTTAAGAGGTACAGATACTAGAATTAGTAGATTTGATAAACGATCACATTTTCAGTTCTGCATGTGGTTGAGTTTAATATGTAGTTTAATACTGTATTTAACACTTTCTTTCTAAAAGATAGATTACAAAGTATGTTGCCTGTATGCAAAGCCCTAGGGTTCCTGTTAGAGTTTGGAGTTCCTTTTTCTAATTTGCTGATGATGATTTAACTGCATTCTTGATGAAGTTTCTCTTCCATTTATGTGCATTTTAAAACTTTCAGATTAAGGAAGAAGATAATTTGGCAGCATATGGTTAAACTGTGGAAGTGTCTTTTGAGTTTATTTACAGTTATTTATCTAATGTTTCCTTCTGCTTTGGGCTAGGCTTAAGTGATGATCTCAGCCTTACTAGAATTGCAGTTCTGTCTGTCACACGCACAAGCCTGGCTCCAGCTGTGGCATATGGAATTAACTTCTTAGTTAATTTATGATTTTCTTCTAAAAGCTTTTGACCACTGGTACTACGTTTTTGCTGTAAGTTGCTTCGTTAATTACTGCTGTTATGCAAAAGAATTACACCCATTAAAAGGCCTGATTACTGCTGCATGTTTTTAACAAAAGAATACATTAATCGAACAATGAGGCTTGCTGTTATTCTGACAGTGCATATGTGTTCAAATGCGACGGTGTTAAAAAAAAGGTGTCTTCCAGGCTTTCAGGTTCCTCACAGGCAAATCTTGGCCATAAAATCCAGAGCAGCAGCCAGATGGCTGAAACTTGGAAGTGTTGCTGTGGAGTCTACCAAGAGAAAACACTCCTGGGTAACAGCAGAACATTAACACACTCGAAGTAATACATTACTGGCAGTGATGCGGTGCTGCATTTTGGCTTAATTGCGCTTAATGGAGTCCTGCAGTCTCTGTGATTTAGCTACACACGTCAAAGCAGGGCAATTCCCAGCTCATCTGCCTGCAGAAAAACACAGCAGCTTTACATAACCCCTTGGAGAGAGTACTGGAAGCACCTCAGATGTTCTGTCTCCCCTCACCTCCTTCAGTTTATCTTTCTCTGGCATATTGATGTCACAAATTCAAACCAGACCAAAAAACCCAAACCAAACAACCCCCTCCCACAAAACACATCTTTACTCCCAATATGTATTTCCCCACTCATCTTAGTTCTGTTTTCTGTTAGACTGGGAAGAAACCTCGTCAGGTGTTTTTTGTCACTCATCCAAAGCCATTCACCTTTTAACAGCATGTGGGTGATGAGAGAGTTGGAATTGACGTGTCAAATCCCAGGACAGAATTACCCTGCCAAAGCCCTCCAGGAAAAGAAGGAAATTGAAATTTGACCATTCTGGTGCCTTCTAAAATCAGAATTGTATTTTTGCTCGTGGGTGGGTGTAAGAGGATGGAGTCCTTGTGTTGTGGAACATAGTGGCAGAATCCGCATTAGAATTTAGTATGACTAAGACTATCTGAAGTTTACCTTCAATACACTTAAAGCAATTTCAAAAGTTAACATTTTTAATGCTATCTGTTTGGTCTTAGGTAGTTTTCTCAAAAGCATCCACCTTTTGTAAGGAAGTTTGCAATTTTACCTTTTTTCTTAACATGTGCATTTTGATACATACAATTACCATGGATAACTTTTTTTTTTTTTTTAATGCATGAAATGGGATTGGTTAAAACAAAGGGGTAGAATTAATTTTATAGTGTCCCCCTTTAAATTATCTTAAGCTAAGTCAACAATTCAATGACTTATGAAAACAAAAAGGTGATACAGTAACCATCTAGGCTGGCTGTCCAAAACAGCTGTGCCATTAAAATCATTACCACCCACCCTATATGTGTATAAGTCATCTTTAGTTATGCAATAGTTGCCTTTTGTCTTTTTGCACATTACATTTAGAACTGGTTTCTAACTGAATCATGTCACAGCCCAGCCTGAACCAGTTCCCCCCAGTTATAGATACAGCTTTGAGACCTGGAAGAATCGAAAGTCAGACTGAGACTGATGGGCTGATGATGTAATCTGCAGGAAAATCTGAAGAAGACAGGAAATTTCTTCAATTTATCTTTTTTAGCCTGATAGAGTGACAGGATAGGCTACAAAGACGTTGGCATCAGTGAAAATCAGACTCTACAGAAAGCACCATATAATCCATTCACACATGCACACATTTATATAAATATCTGTTTCATGACCGAGGTTTTAAGTTTTAAAAAAGAAGGTCACTTGGCTTTTAAAATTCCAGTAAACTTAGAAATAGTTAATTTCCTATCTATGCTTTCAGCTAATCATGAGCTGTCAGTTTATGACCTTTCCTAGGTCTAAGGGCTGAAGTGCCAGTGTGACTGTGCAGCTTTGCCTCAGGTTTTGATGCCCCTTACAAAGGTGAGCATTGAACACCAATGTGTTGTCATTGCCTCTTTCTTTTGTCTTTGTTGCTAATGCCAGAGGAGCATTTAAATGTACGGAAACATGCTCTCTCTTGCATGTTTACAGCTGGAGGAAACGCCTTTATGATCTCCTGCTGTCAGAGGCAACAACACCATTTTAAGGATCCAGTCAAACACCACTTTGAAGCAAATTGTATTTGTACCCTCAAAGATTTGTTTGTTTGCTTATTTGTTCCAAAATTCTAAATACAAGTTAATTCCTTTTTCCATTTGACCTAACTTTAGACCTTTTAAAGTCTGTTCTAACCACACCAGTAGAAAAAGGGCTGTAGAGCTCTTCACACAACTCATGTTCTTCTCAAGTGCACCAAGCATTAGCATGCACTACAGGGACCATCAGGGACCAAAAGTATTCAGTGTTGGATCTGTTGTCCTGCATTAGATCAGAGAGAACAACTAAGTGGTACATAGATTCTGTCTCCTGCTGGCTAGCTACCCCTCACTTAGGTCTTTCTTTAGAGAAAGATTTGGAAGGAGAGGGGAGAGCACTGAGACAACCAGGAGACTAATGGAGATAAATGCCGACTTTCACTATATTTTGTATATAGTAATAAAATAACTTAATGGATTGGGAGGGGGAAGGAGTCATACAGTTGTATTATTAACATCCAGAACATTGTTTATTTCTCAAAAATATTCTCCTAAGAGTCACACAATATTTATTATTAAATAGGAGAAAACTGCCATCTGTCACATCAGGCAACATCAGCAGCATCAGTTGCTACTTGATGTCAGAAATCATAGTGGGAATGCTATTTTTAGGGGACATAGCCAGCCTCTCTTGCACAATGAAAGGAGCCCTCAATATTGAAGGTGTTTATTACATTTAAATTATTGGAAATGCAGCCGTGTAAAGTTGTCAGTTTAGGACCATTTTAGTTTAGATTGTGAAGAATGAACAGGCATCTGTAGGTGGAAAAAAGAGCCAATTTGGGCGAGTTTGGTTACACTGCATTGTGGTGTTAACTTTAACAGTCAAAAAGCTGTCACTCATGCAGTATTGCAGTGGCTGTGAAAAATATTGTCAGAAAGCTAAAGCCAGTGGATTCCTTTCTACCTTCTTTATTTAGTTTCAATTAATACATTAGAAAAAAAAATCTGTAACTTTTTTTTATCACTGTTAACTCTAGAGTAGGATTATCAAGAGATGTTCCAGAACAAAAAATAGATTCACCATAAAATCTACTTCTGTAATTTCAGATTAAGACCATGCTTGAAAAGTGTTTATGCTTTCAACTTTGGTGCATATTGAGCATGTTTAACAGTTAAGAGAAAGAGCATAAGAGAAAGAAAATTTACTTGTGTAAAGCACTTGTATATGTTTGTGTGGATATGTGTATATAAATTATATGAAATAGCATGGTTTATACAATGCACACCTTCTAGGGAAGAGAGAATAGTCAGGGAATTCTGTGTTTTAAATACATTCTCTCTTCTGACCTTCAGCTCCTCCACCACACTCCAACACAGTCTTGATTCTTATCAGCAAGTTGTATTTTAGCTAACAGAGGCTAAGCAGCCAGCTTAGCAACTTAATTTGGGGAAGTTCTCTCATCTCATACAACCGTAATTACGTGTAAGCCAGCAAACCTGGCAAACAAACCTCTGGAACAGAGTATTTTCACTGATCTCTCTTAAAGCTCTGATGGCAGGAGTGTCAAGTGAAGGGTCTTAGGCAAAGCTGTGGATTTGCAGTCTGGACATCCAAGCTAGAAGAGAAAGATTGCTGTTAACATCATTTCCAGTGTCTGGCTGATTATCAGAATTAGCCTTTCTTCACCTTACTAACCCAACTGCAATAGTTGTGTTTTCTTTAACCTAACATTAGTG
Organism: Hirundo rustica; assembly: GCF_015227805.2. NCBI lineage: Eukaryota > Metazoa > Chordata > Aves > Passeriformes > Hirundinidae > Hirundo > Hirundo rustica. The sequence continues at coordinate 103,797,386 of NC_053451.1, read as the reverse complement.
CACCTTAGAAATACGTGTGTGTACACACATATATCTGTGTGGGCCTGCAGCAGGACTCACATTTATATACCCACCCCTGCAGCAGGAGTGTCTCTGCAGCTGACCCACCTCCCTGGTGCCTTGGCAGGATGGGTGTGAGGCTCTGCAGGTGGAACTGAACAGTGGTGATGACGGTTCATTTGCCGTGGAAATGGCACCAAGGTGATGTCAGCCTATGCCTTGTGTCCAGACTGCTACCGTCAAGAAAAAAAAGGCAGGTCACTATTGTGGAGGACTGTCATGTGAAAGGAGCAGAAGGCCTGATATACCAATAGGACCCACTTCTTTGGGAACTCTGCGGTCACCCTGGGACTGGGGTTGAAGGTGTGGATGGAAAGGTTCCTACCCTGGTACAGCCCTTACATTATTGTGCATTATTGATTTCTCAGGTAGGCGGCGATAAAGTTGCCCCTAGGCTGATTCTTCAGGGCCTTGGGACAGCTGCTTAACGGATCAGGAGCAAAAGCGATGTTCTTCTCTATCCTTCCAGTCACAGGGAATGAAGATGCAAGAAGACACATGAGCCATCAGATCAATGCCTTGCTCTGAGCCCTTCCCTACAAGAAAGACATTGAGGTGCTGGAGCTTGTCCAGAGAAGGGAACAGAGCTGGTGAAGGGTCTGGAGCACAAGTTCAATGAGGAGCAGCTGAGGGACCTGGGATTGATTACCCTGGAGAAAAGGAATCTGTGGAGGGACTTTGACATTCTCTAATCACCTGAAAGGAGTTTATAGGGTGACAGGAGTTGGGCTCTTCTCCCCGGTGACAAGTGATAGGATGAGAGAAAATGGCCTCATGTTGTACCAAGGGACATTTAGATTTGATATTAGGAAAAATTTCTTCACAGAAAATGTTGTCAAGCATTGGATCAGGTTGCCCAGGGAAGTGGTATTTACACCTCTGTTCCAGGAGGTATTTAGAAGACGTGTGGATGTGGAGTTTAGGGATGTGGTTTGGTGCTGGACTTGCGAGCGCTGCGTTAACAGTTGAACTAAACGGTCTTAAAGGTCTTTCCCAACCTAAGCAATTCTTTGATTCTGTGAATAAAATACAAAGAATGGTTAATGAGTTATTTGTACACCTTTGAAAGAATTGTGGACAAAATGATACAGCTGAGAGTTTATTTCTTTATAAGCTTTGGATCCCTTCCCCATCCCTCCTGGATTTGCCTACGCCATGTGTTTAGAGCATTAGCCTGGGAGAGAAGCTGCAGCAAATACACCTGGAAACATCCTTGGGGTGAAGTTTGTCCATTCTGTCATTAGGAAGCCCAATTAGTAAATTTTGGCTCTTTTTATCAGTTAAATCTAGACAGATAGACTAAGTATCGCAAATTCAGATTCTGATTCTGATTACAATGCTCAGAGAATAATTCTTCATCTTTAATAATTCCCCCTAGCTTGTGTTTGGCATGGAAACTTACTTTCATTTAATGATTTCCCTATTTCCTTCATTTCCCTCAGGAGAGAGAAACAGAAGAAGGAGATGTCAGGTGGCTTTCAGTTATATGCCTCAAAATGAAGATGAATTGGAATTAAAAGTTGGCGACATCATTGAAGTTGTGGGAGAGGTGAGCACATCTTTAATTGAATATACATCCATGCATTTCTGACATGTCTTGTGCATGCTAAGCTCCTCAGTACATAATTTAAACCAGGTATTTTTCTTCTCTGCTATACTGACCTGTCTGGTTTGGGTTACTGTTGGGGATTAGGGGATGTTGGTTTTTTTCTTACAGATTTTGTTACTTTTTTTTTTTTTCCCCTGTAGCATTCTTGCTGGTTTTGCATCTGTTGATGTTTCAGAGTTCTGTTCAGGGAAAGAGCTCTGAGTCTGTGTTACAGAGCTCTTGAGTTTATATCTCTGAAGAACCAAAGATTATAGCAGAAGAAACTTTTTGCAGTTTTAGTAAGCCAGCCACAGGATAAAACTACCTTTGCCAAGTTAAAGACATTTAAGAAATTTATTTGAATCTCTACTAGAGTTCATATTTTGTCATCTTTGGCAGTAAATTTTAAGAATTTCATTTTGGTCTTAATCGGTTTAAAAAACCCTTAAAGCCAAATCAAACCTTACAACAAAATATTTAGAGACTCATGATGCACTTATTTTGGTTAGAACTGGATATGGAAAATTAATTACACGAACTGGAACAAATTATGCAAGCTTGGACAGAGAGGCAGAGATTTTCTTTGCATGGGTGACTTGGCTGCAGGACCAAGAAATGGTGTTTGCTCCCAATACCTTCAGTGTTCCATTAGAGATTTTACAAATATCTTCTTGAGCTTAATAGCATGAGGACCAAAGTCAGAATTATAGCATGCATCCTTTAAATAGAATGCATTTAACCTTGTTTATTCTTATTTATTATTCTTATTTACCTGAGTCTGCTCAGGCAGCCAATATAATGTGTGTTGCAGTTTGTATCATTTATTTGTATGATTTTTTTCTCTGCCATGACTCAGCAGTTAGTAATTCAACATTTATTTTCTTGTCGAGGATATACAGTTAATTTACTTTTTCCTGCATCTGTCACTTAAGCAATCAGTTTGAAAAGAATGTAAATTCTCCTGTGATCTACATGGCATCCAGCATTTTCTTGTAAGAGATTAAATTCTCACATCTGAATGTAAGAAGCTTAGTGATCGCTGGTTTTCCTCTAACCTGGCTGTGCACTCCAGCTCTGCACATAACTCTTCCCCTGGAATCAGACATGATGTGTCGCTTAACCGACCTTATTCTGTCTGTGAGCAGTTTTGTAATGGGGGGATTCAAGGTTATAAGAGCATATAAAAATATACTGTAAACTCCATATTATAATGAATTTCATGACATCATATGAACTGTTTTCATTGTGCAATTTGAGGTATATTTGACCTCACATGGCCGTGCAAATACTGCTTAAAAATTTTAAATCTGTGTCTTTTAAGAGTAAATTGATGGAATAAAACCTTTTCCTAGTATCCAGCCAACAAATTAACTCTACTGAATGAGTTATATTATTAAATAATTTAAATGATACACTAGGCATCTGTTATGGAATGTATCTCTTGTCTTTTTTGAATTTGAAAAACTTAATTATACATTCCTGATTTATTTATATCCAGAAGAGACTGAAAATGTCTGCATTAAAATTGAAAAATGTGGAACTATTAAAGTGAAACATTCCATGTACTTGCATGTATGTGCTTATAGTTAAGGGCATGTTTTTTGAAACCCGCTTGGATTGCTCTTTTGGGTGAAAATAGATTAGCAGGTGGAACAGGGAAAATAGGAAATGAAAAAAAAAAAAATCTCAGTGCTTCAGGAAGTATTGTTGTGGGACCTTTATTTTCCATTATGGTTGATACCAAGCAGTTGATGTTGAACACTTGTAAGTTCCTCTTCTGGTCTTATCATAATAGTGTTAATTCCTCGAAAAAGTAGAGCAGACTATTTCTTTTGAAACAGGAACTTTATTTGATGCAGAAAGTTGCACCAACAAATGTGCTGATTTAATTGTTAACCCTTCTGCTTTTAGGTAAGGCCACATAAAGAGTCATTGCATTGAAGCAGAATTTACAGCATTTTTGTCGTTTTGCAATGCTTCTTATTTCAAATGATAAATGTTTGATGTGAGTGACTTATTGTTTTAAAAAAATGTCTTCTTCAGTTGTGAAAGTTGAGGGGTTTTTTGCAACGGCCAAAACCATGCTGTGTTATTGTACAAACCCCCCCAAAGAACCAGAAAAAGCCTTTCCACGTGGGCAATAATTTGAGATAATTTTTGTAAGATACAGGTTTTGTTTATCATTACTCATGATTAAAAACTGGATTATATCTTCCGCATTATTTAGAGCAGTTCAGTGTCATTGGAACATTAATGGTCATTCACTTTCCATTTCCAGTTGCTCTTTTATCTCATCTTTTTTACTCATGAACAGGTCTCAGATTCCCACAGATAGTATTTTATTGTATCTTTCGTTGGTTTAATTGACTTGGATTAATACTTTAAAATCTCCATGGATTTCTGTTTAGTTGAAAATAAATCAATTCCTAACTGAGTTACAACAAACGAAAACTGGTATTATTTCGGTAGAAACACTGTCTATATATCTTCATGTAGTTATTGAAAAAAAAAAGTGTTAAAATGTTGCTTCTGGTTGAACAACCCATTAAACTTTTCCTACTGCAAAGAAAAGCTAATTGGACTGGATTCTTAGGGAAATGCGTTCTGCTCCTCCTCAAGCCTGGTGAAGATCACTGCCTCCAGCACAGGGTTGACAGAAGGGAACTCAAGTCTCAGCTGCCTCCAGCAGTGTCCAAGCGTGCTTCCCCAGATTCCCAGGGCAAGTGGCTTGCACTGGCATCACATGGGGATGTGCTGAGGATGAGGCTGTCTTCCCCACTCCCACCTCTGCATATGTAATAGGATCCAAGGCTATGGATCCTTCTTCCTGGTGCCTGCAGATGGGACAAGATATTTTGAAAGGGTTTTTATTCCTGTAGTAGTGGTTAGGTTAAATGGGAAATTCCTGTTGTGGCAGAAGTGATTCGGGGCTGTAGAACTGAAACAAGCAAATGTGAGTTTTGAACTTGTCACCAGATGGATATCCTTAGAAGCTGAATGTGTTCAGAATTCACAGTTGCTTCCTATTTGTCCTAAATAGTTAGAAATTAATTATAATGAGATCAAACATTCAACACAATAGATAAAATGTTTGTCATTAAAATAGGTTTCCATAGCTACAGGGACACTGATACCCATGAGATATTAATTAACAGACTTAAATTAAAAGTACATTTAAAACTAACAAGAGAAACATTTTCATCATTGTTTATGTTCACGTTTATTGTGTGATTGATAGCTTTTTGCTTGTCATTTTCCCACCTCATTAGCTCTAACTCTAATTACAGTTGTTCCAAAATACATCTGTAACTAATTGTCTTATTAAATGCAGATATCTGAATTCCAATTACGTTTCACCCGTACACTTTTATGGGATGCTAGCTAATTAACCTGTAGCATGAGAGTAAGGACATTTGGCATGTCGTTCAAGAGTTCTGAGGCTGCTTGCATTTGGGATTACTCTGTCACTGTGCTGCCATACACCTTTTGGTCTCCTCCTGCTGAGAAGTCAGCTTTTTGGCAATGTGTAGTCTGAGGAGTTAAACTCACAAGTCTTTGACTGAGACCTTCTGTAATACCACTTAGCTTATTCTTTGACTTTTACATAACATTGTCATATATAACGTGATCAAATCCTATCAGTAACTTTTGAAATAATAAAAATGCAAACTGAATTTTGACAAATCTGTTGCCTCATTTTGCAAGATTAGTGGATGAGGTTTCTTTGTTCTTGTTATCAGATGAAGTGATGCAACCCATGTCCAAGAGCAGGATAAAAGGATTGAGCAGGACTTCTCTTACAGTGACTTATTTTGGCATCTATAGAGTTGAATGGGGAATGAATATTTAACTGTAGTGAGGGGATGATCTGTGCCACAAATACAGAGCTGTATAAATTGCAAGAAAACAGCTGGGAATGGATGCTGGGGTTTCACATCCCTCAGTTACTTTTCTGTGGAATGCTGTGGCAGTTTTTCCAGATTCTCTTCCAACAGGTTGTTCATGAGGATTTCTGTGACTACTTCTTATTTGGTTAGTTTGTGTGGTAGGGGACTTTTTTTTTTGGGGAAATGAGGATGCAAGTACCACTGAGTCCATAGTTCTTTCAAGTTCTTTGTGATTGCTTTCACAGTCCCTCAGTTTATTGTTTACAAGATAACGTTAGAAAACCCCAACAAAAATCCAAACCACAAAATTAAACAAAAATTCCCAAGCACCTTTTGACACTTTAAAAGAACCCTGAGGCTGAAGAGGTTCACCTGTACAAAGTGCTTGTGCAGTTTTTAAGTTTGATCTTCTGCAGCCGAGTTATCGAAGAGTTCCCAGATGCGCTCTGCTGTAGCGGAATCCCGAGGGATGGCTGTCACCTTAGGGGCGCGCCTCTCTTAATGCACTCCTGCAATAAGCCATCAAGGGCCGCTGCAGGCACCGTCTTCTCTTCACGTCTTGTTTCCAAAATTTATTTTCCCATTGGCAGTGGATGTGATTTGTTTATTTTGGCACTTGGGAATCTGTGTTTTTAATTTCCTTTCAACATGTGATTGCTTTTGTCCTTTGAGCTCAATGTTTTCCATTAGAATTTATAAACTAGGGGAGATTTTTTTTCCTTTGCTTTCTGTTCTCTAGTTCTCTCAAAGCAAAAGAAAATCTGTTGACCTTGAGCTTCTCTCTCTCCTGTTGCTTGCCTCTGGCATTGCTTTTATTCCTGGGACTGTATTTTAGTTTCAAAAGCCCAGAAAGACTCTGTTATAATCCAGGGAGACTTTCTTCCATTTGAAACCTTTCCTGACTCAGAGCTTCCCTCATTTGCCTTAGCTAAGCTGTAAGTAATCTGTCAGCGTAATAAGCAAAGCTGCAGGTTTAGAACATCTTGTGGAACAGGCCAATAGAGGAATTTATTGGAAATACACTTTAGGTCAGTGACTCCAAAGAGCTGGGCATTTTAATAATTTAACAATCTTTAGCCTATTAATTATAATAGCGAGGTGTAAGCAAGCTGTGGCAGTCCTGGATTTTCTGGCAAGCAGTTGCTGGTGGAACTTCTTCTCCAGCATAGGACATGGACTGCCAAATGAAACCCAACTCTTTTTAGATTGTTTGGTTCAGCAGATGAATGCCGGGCATAAATCAGGACGTAAATGTGTAAATTCTGAAAGCACTTTGTTTTAATAGCATGGTAACAAATTTTATTGAGCTCGTGCCTCCAGATGGATTACCCCCCATGAATAATGGATTTTCATTTGTAAGGTTATATTGGCTGTGAATTATTGCAACTTTTCAAACCATATGGTAATGGAATGGCCCAGTTCAGGATAGCTAAATCCTGGAGGCATTTTAATGTCTTATATTGTATGGATTCATCTCTAGCTGGTGTGTTTGGAGGCTTAAAGATATGTACCAGGTAGCTTTAATGTTTAAAATACTTAAAACTTTTGATACTTTTGATGAAAATTTCCTAATTAATCTTTGGGAGGCCCAGTTTGACCTCGATCTTTATTGTCTTACTAACATGATTCTGCATTTTCCTTGTGGAAAACTCCTGGGTTTTCCTTTAGGATTTTTTCTGAATTTGTAGAATTATTAAATACGACATGGAATTTTCAGGCAGTATTTCAGCCAGCTGAAAAACTTAAAAGAAGCTGAGGAATGATCTGAGTATATTCATGTGCAGTTTAGATTTAGCTGTCTAGAGATACTTGTGTGTATATGTGTGTATATATATATATATATATATATGGATAGAGTTCTGTAGATCAACACATCACATAAAGAGTGCTAATGTTAACTCTTAAGAAAACTCTGAAGTGTTACTCTAGAAGAAGTAAGGAAGTGAAAATTACTGGAGGAAAAGATGGATCTGAATGATATTGGTCACATTATTTGTCAAGTAATCTCAGCATCTTGCAAAGCAGGGATATGGGAACTGTGGAAACCCTCTGATTAATCTTCTGGTCAATCAGCTAATGCAGTTATGGTTTAGTATTTAGCTCTGATCAATATAGCCACCTGGGGAGAGACTGCATTAGAAAAACTGAAGTATTTTACAGCTCAGAGAGTCTTGGCCATTTTGTGTATTTTCTATATTACAATATATTTTTATATGGAGTATAACATTAATATCAAATCATCTTTAGAGATATAATTTGTAGAATCTGAGTGCTATGTGTCATACAGTTTCAGTTTTCCATATTGCTTTTTATTAGTTTGGGGAGAAGAAAGCAAATATCACCTTTTAGAGACCAGATACTGTGATGTGAAAAGCCTCCACCTCATTGAAGTAATTGACTGATATGTATGTATTCTATCTTCTGAAGTAGCAGCAAGATAGTAAAGAAGAGCAAGATAATTCCCAGAGATGTGCTAGGGCTCACTAATACTGCTGAGGCATTGGAGGGGAGAAGCACTGAGATTAAATGGAAGTCTGGTCTGAGCCACTTTCAAATTAAAACAAAAACTCAACACATGATATCAAGAAATGGAGGGGTTTTTACTAAAATGTCTCATGTAGCTAAGTTGAAAAAAAAATTGCATACATTCCTTTATATTTTGAGGAAATATTTGGTTGTATTATTATGAGATTTCTTTTCTAAAGACTCAAGTTTTTCACAGATTAATGAAAAGACTTTTCACAGACTTTGTTCTGTAATAATTAGCTAGCTTCACTTAAAGTGTGGGGTTTTTTAACAGTAAAATTAACTTTCTCTTTTCATAACTGGGGGGAGGGTAGGCAGGAAGGAGATGAGTCAAACATTATTGGAGGCTGATGTGTCACAGATCTACACTGTCCTCCCCTGTCATATTTTTAGTGAAGGGACAGTGTCTGACAGATGAAGAACATTTATCTATCAAGGGTGTGTTTAGCTGATGCATATAATCAGTCATTTCTTGCTGTGCCATTACAACCTAAAGGCATTTCTAAGGGCTGTCATTTCACTGCCTGACACTGCCATTCAATCCTGAATGGGTTAGAGAGGAGGGAGCTTGCAATTTTAAAGTGTTATTTTCTCTTGGGTTTTGGCTAGGTAGTGTCCCTTCTCCTCCTGGCAATATCATTATTATGTATTTCAGTACCTCTTTGCTGAGATTCTCAAGTCAAATATGCAGTAGTACTGTTCTTTGTTCTCCACAGGTTTCTTACATTTAGGCATGAATGATGTAGCAGCATTCTTAATTTTTAAAATACAAAATTTCTGATTTTGAGGGGGAAGGCAAGAATGTTTACATTGTATTAAGATACCTAAATTAGATTCTCTGAGTAGCCCTTTGTAGGCGTTTCTCTTTCACCATTGATTACTTAGGGAATTCAAACAGAATCTGCAAATCACTTTCATTAAGATTGTCTTGAATAGCCATACAGTGTGCACTGAAAATTTACTGATTGAATGGATATCCATAAAAATTGAAATGTAGAGGCACCATGTGTTCTCTAGTTGCTATTTTATCCTTTTATTTAGTGCTTGTCCGTGCTTCTGACTGCTGTCAGCACTGCTGACATTTACAGATGGGTTCATGCATCTCTCTTGTTTTCACTTATGAAGGAAAAAAGCGAGGTGTCCTGGCTTGGAGCCTATGCCATGTGCTCCTTATACCTGAAATTAATGAATACAAACTCTTCAGAGCCATTACTGTCATTTATTGAATGTATATAATGGTACTCAGTAAAGTGTTGCTTATGTGAAAACCCCTTTTTTTTGTCTTGGCACAGGTGGAAGAGGGCTGGTGGGAAGGTATACTTAATGGAAAGACTGGCATGTTTCCTTCCAACTTCATAAAGGAACTCTCTGATTCTGATGATGTTGGAATAGCACAGGAGGAGCAAGTAAAATCAAGTAAGGAAACACATAATTTTAACGTTCAGTATTTATGTCTGTGTCTTTAGCTCATAACACATTGATAGGACAGCACATTCTTATCTCTTGCTTGGAAGTGTTTTTGAATGCCGTGTTCTTAATTTATGCTGAAAGGGTCAGATGATGATGATTCACGAATACCTGCAGTGCTACCTGAGTTGCAGCATTGTCAGTGCTCTCTGAGCTGTGTAAGACTTTCTGAGCCAGAACAGACTAAGAAGAGAGAAGGCAACGATGATGACTGCATTTGTGTTTCAAAACTAATTACAAGGGGTTTTTTGTCTTTAGACGTGGAAAGTAATCAAACATCTACAAAGTGGCTCATTTAAAGTGGAGGGATTAAAGTGCCATGCTTTCTTTAACACTCCAATAGATGTAAGGATTCATAATTACTGGTGTGGGACATGCAGCACTTTTTCCCTCCAGGTGCTGAGCATGTTTCTATCACCTCCGACACCCACTGCCCCAGCAGCCAAAGGGGAAAAGGCCACAACTGGGACATGGACTTTGTTCTCTCATTTACAGTGGGCCAGTACTGCTGCAGGTGAAAAGCATGTTTGGTAAATAAGTTTGCAATAGTTTAAACATGGGAGTGGGTTGTCCTATTTATAATTTCTCCTGGAGAATAACCTGAACCAAAAGTGTGCTGTTACATGAAATGGAAAGCTGTTGGTCTTCATGTTTACTGTGTTCTTCAAGCAGATATTACTTTTTTCCCCTAATTCAGTGATCAAATCTGAATCTTCAGAGAAAAAAAAGAGAAGTCAATTCTCCTTGCATATTTCAGGGTAATTCCACAATACTTGCCAAGGTATTCCTATTTTTAGCACTACAGATATTCATTGCTATGTAGTGTTCTCCTGAGGTCTCTGAATAAGCAGAAGTCAAAGGACTACCAAGATCTTTGTAAGCTGATTTCAGCTGAAATTTACCAAATTTTTTAAAGTTTACTCTGTCAATAAGAGGTAGAAAATCATAATACTTTCTTATTTTTCCACTTAACATAAATTTGTCACCTTTATTCCATACCATAGAAATAAGATGCTGAAAACCCTAACTTTTGCAATGATGAAAATCTTTTCAATTTTTTTGTAATGGAGTACATTTTCGTGTGTGAATGGGTACTGGTGACCTAGTCTTGAGGTCAGTGCTGTTCAAGATATTTAAATGTAACATTCCTTCAGACTGGAATGAATGTATTTCAAACTCTAAAATTTTAATGTGATGGAAAGGGAGAAAGGACATTAAGTGAAGGTGCACGTTTCAGTGAGATTGCAAACTGCTTTCTATAACCTGAATGTGCTATCATGAATTATGTTCATTACAAACACAGTGAGTCTTGGAAGAACTAATTGTGTAGAGTATTTTCAGCTCTGGCATCTGTAGTGTTTGGTACTATATAAGTGAACAGGTAGGTGATACTGTTCAGGATGGAATATCCCAATTTTTTTCCATATGAATGACTGCATATTCTTTCCCCAGGAAATTGGGTAATATATACTTCATAATAAGCATCCTAAAAATGGCTTTTAACAAAAACATACATTGGATTGTGCAAAAGCAGCCACAAAGCATTAACTCTTGATGAGCATTATGGCCCATGCTTTGTTCAGACTTGGGTTTGTGTGCTGGTTCTGACTGTCAGTGGAACCCAAACCTGGGATAGTTGTATCGAGAAGACAGCAGTAACTCAAATACTGAGTTTGTGTCTTTAAATAAATTGAAGGTAACTGTAGGTGGGAGATGGGTTTCCTACTTGTATTTAATTTAATTCTTTGAGGGTGCTCTGTGGCTATCTAAGATGAGCTATTAGATATACCTACAAAACAAAAGAGCACTGTAAGCCTCGTGAGAGAGAGACAGTGACTCAAGGAATGCTGAGATTGTTACGGGATTTTTAATGGTTTTTAATTTATCTTTTCTTCAAGTAAAACTAGCAATTCAAGAATTGCATTCCCTTAGGAGAATTATGGGAAATAAAAATCAATTCAATTTTTTTCTATATATGGTTTATGTGGTTGATAAAGGTGTTGCTCTCTAACACATAGTGCTTCATGAGGCTCTATTCTGCCACACTGAATATCTGGAGTTGAAAATCTCCATAACGAGACTGCAAAAATTTCAACAAGTTTACACCACTGACTAGGAATGATAGTATCATTCCATGTTTAGTCTGAAAACATAGTAAAATAAAAAAGGAACAAGTATACTCTGTTGAAACGCTCTAGGTTGCATCTCAAAAAGATGCGTATTCGTGCCTCTAGATCAGCTCATTCCTCCATGGATGACAAGATGTGACAGCACCTTAAATCTGCAGTAACTCCTTTTTGTTTCTCTAGAAACCTTGAATACATCTGTATCACAGGACTTTGCATGGTGGAAACTTTGAATGTGAATTCTAGATTTTGAAGTTGGCACTTGGGTGAGGGCTGTACCCAGGCATTGAACTCAGACCCTGGGCAGTCACTGAGGTTCTGCTCAGCATTTAGAGGACCCTAGAAAGGGTTGGAGCGTGGCTCTGCAATCTTGAGCAGCAGCCTTGAACTGTTCAGCCCACCTTGTAAAATGGATTTACTGTGAAACCTGGGAAAATAGCACGGGATATGTGGAGAACCGGCACTACGTAAACACAAGAGTATTTTTAAGTTAATAATTAAATTTCATGTCTTGGTTAAATTTAGTTAAAATTGATTTTTAAATTACATTTTCCTGATCATCTATAAAGAGATTTTTGAAGGGCAAATGTAATTTTGGTGAACTCAAAGTAGAAGAAATATGGAAGAGAAAAATGACATAACTTAGCTTTTTAGGAATAAAGTTAATAAAACCTCATATTTCTCTGTCCTTCTGTTACAATCTACACCAGCCCCAGTGGAGAGAAAAATGTCTGATTTTATTGGTTTTGTTGTGTCCATGTAAATTTTATGGCAGATCAGAGTAAACAGCCGGAATAAATCATCTTGGTTTCTTTTCATGCTCTGCCATGGGCTAACCTCAGAAGCTTGTTCAGAGCAAGAATTTCCTTTTTTGAAGATGCCTGGGGCTAGTTTTGGAAGTGCCAGATATTTCTGAATGCTGACTGCGGGACTTAGCTTGCCCCTTATTTAGAAAGATTTGGGAACCTGTGCATCAGTGAGTGCTCAGCAGGCTGAAAAGCAACACAGTTGCAAGATCTAAATATCTGGGTGGTTGTTTGTTTGATTTTAAAGTATTTGTCCCAGCTGTAAGGTGATTGCCAAATTTCTTGTCTTCAAAGGCGCATTTTGGAATGTAAGTACAGGCAGGATCAGGTACTCCTAGAGTAAACAGCAGTTCCTTGTTCTTTAAAGCATGCTCTTAAAATGAAAATATTGCTTTTCTTGGGCCAACTGTTACAGCATGAACAGTTAGTATGCATTATCAATTTATTACTGTATTAGATAGATGGATCATAAGACTATTTTCTATATTTCTCAGAGATACAGTATTAATTTTAGGACTATTTTCAATACCACTTCTTGTCAATACAGCCTGTTGAGAAGCAAAATGTTGACATGTAGTCAAAAAAATTTTGAGATAATTACAATTTAACATTGAGGAGGTTATTTCAAAAAGCATTTAGTATCTTCACAGCAGCGTCATGGCAGCATTGAAAGGTGGCCTTTTGTATCTTGCTGTCTCTGATGTGCATTCTCTGAGGTACAGAGGAGCCTCATGGCATCTATCAACTATTTTTAGAACCTGTTAGTGATGGCCTCTGAAAAGTCCTGGCTGCTGGAGTTAGAACTGATGATAGACTCATCAGCTGATGCTTCAGTCAGGCAACCTCCTCTGATTTGAGTTCTTAGAACTTTAGATCTCCGTTACTGTCTCTCTGGCTCTCCACAGTGTCATGAAGCTTAATGTACTTTTTTCTTAGCAGTGGGTTGATGTTTGACTCTTTTAATAGCACTCTTTTAATGGGATCTTGTAAAAAGAAAGTGTAAAGATGGATTTGTAGCATTTTTATTTCCTCATTACATAAAATTAGGGCAAGAAAAACATTTTGTTATTAATAAAACTTCAAGAACAAAACAAAGAATCGGCTTTTTATAATGTATAAATAAGTATAGCTTTTTTATTGTCTGAAAGTCCAACAGAATGATATACAGGAGAAAAAAATCCCACACATTTTTGGTACCAAACTGAGAGGGATTCTGTGTTGGGACAATTCACATATGCTGGCTATTTTGCAATAAAATTTTACCAAAGACATCAATTTTTGTGATGGTATACCTAGGGGAGATTGGGAACAAGCTGGCATTGGTATATTCTTCGGCTTGCCTGGGTATTTAAACCTGACACGTGAAACAGTTCACCTGCTCATGCCTTCACCTTCACTTGAATTTCATGTCCTGAGTATCAGAGCATGAGCTATCTCACCAGCAATGAAAAAAAAAAAAAAAGGATTTTGTAATAAAATGTTATCTTAAATATCTAAGATGAGAAGTGGGATTTGGTTTGGTTTTTGTTGTTTTGCTGTTTTCCCTCTTAATTTTAGAATTTTGCTTTTGTTAATGTCAATGCCAAGTCACATCTGATTAAGCTTTTAACTGATCTATTCAGGTTTTAGTGTCATATCCTTTTTACTAAGCACTGTTTAAGACCAATTCCCATGTCCAAAATATTTCCAATAACTCATCTTGGAAAGACACAGTATTTCTGATGCTCACAGGATTCCTGGTACATTAAAGAGATGTGAGTATTTCATTGCCCTGTTTGGATGTCAGCTGTGCTTGTTCAAGTGCACTACATCTGCATCAGGAATGTTGAGCCACTGTGAGTACATCATTGCAGTAATAATATTTTTTTGGGATTTCCCTGTGCAAGCCTGCATAAAACAGACAAATAATTTTATTTGCAAGTCTCACAGCTTGATGGACAGCAGACCAAACCTAAGAAGAATGCATTCTGTTGGACATTGTAAATAACAGCTTTAGCAAAATCATGAGATTCTGTTATCTGACATACATGCAGAAGGAATATTTTAACTTCATGTACAATCAGATATGTTTGTTAATGTTCTCGTCATTTTGCTAATGAGGCTTTTGAATCAGTGACTGAAAATACAGATTAAAACCTCTTCCTTTCCCTTCTTTTTACCATCATTCGATCTCTTTACCTCCACCCTGCCCCTTGTCTCTTTTTTGTCTTTCCTTCTCTTACCTGCTGTCAGGAAAATCTGCCTTTGAAGGGACAATTCTGTACAGAGTGGTACCTGCAAAGATTGACAGCTACAGACGTTACAACAGTGAGTGTGTTTCAAAATCATCGAGCAATAGCTTCAGTCCTCTGAACCTGTTTGATTTATCTACACTTGTAAATTGTGCCACTGCTCCCCACTTACGGCTACTCTACGTGCGTATCTGTCTGTAAGCTGAAGTCAGTCTGCTGCTGATGAACTGCCCAGCCTTAATGCAATGAGAGTGCACCTGTTCCTCCTGTGCATGTGTGTGTTCTGTGTCCATACAATGTATGTGTATAAGCCCACCCTAAACTGTGAATGGCATTGGATCTTTTGGTCTCAGCTATGGATTGAATCTAAGCCCGTTTAGTCCCATCACTTCTGCCCCCTGAAATAAGAAGACTGTCGATAATCACCACTAATCTTTGAATTAAAAGTCCATCTGCTCTAAAAGTAAAGTTCCCATTGTGATTGTTGAACTCATAAAGTATGCTTTGCTTTTCTTAAAGGATATTTTGGGTTTTGGTTTGTTTGAAGTTTTCTTCTTTTTTTGTGATTTTTTAACATTTATTTTTACTGCATGCTCTTCATTTGGCATTCTGTCTTTGACAGTTATTACTCACAGCATTCTGGCTGATACATTTTTTCTGCCAAGGAGGGTAAAAGATATAAAGCTATTTTCATTTCATGTTCAGGTTTTTGGCTTCTGCTTTTTAAAAGAAGGGCACATCCTGCTTTTCATGTTCTTTTACTGCCCTGGTAATACAGAAAAAGAGAGAATGGTTATATCAGATGCAAGACAGAGGAAGCAAGGAAGACAGAAATCTGTCCTTCCACCTGTTTCCTCGTGGAGAAATCCAGCTGAAAGATTCACATTTGGTGTGACTAAGTGCAAAGTGTTCAGCACTGTCTTCCGGTGAAGAGGATGTTGTGCGAGCTTTGGCATCTGCTTTTGCCCCAGAGAGCTTTCTCTTGGGAGGATCCATGCTGTGCTGCCCTTCTTCCTCCTTTATGTGTGAGAGTGTTTGGTTTTCTGCCTCTGAGGACTTCTGTCTTGTGCATGTTGGCAGCAAAGGATGAAACAGTTGAAGGGGCATTATTCTGTTCTGATACATGCCCTTACACCTTTTTTTTTTCCTTCTTAACAAATCTGTTCCTTTTTTTGAACAAAAGTCTTCGTGAATGTGTGCAGGTCTGAGTATTTCCTTGTGGAAAATTATCTCCCTGTCTACCAGAACTCATTTTGCAGGTCTTTGCAAGCTCCAACCAAGCCCTTGCTCTGGTTGGAGCAGACCGTGTGGCTGGTGGTCTTCAAATTTTTGTGCTGCTTCTCACCTTGTATCTCCACGACTGCTTATCAGTCACTCAAATTTCATGCTTCTTGCAGAGTTCTTAGACCAACATGTCCTCTAATCCATCCATCTGATGAGTATAGTAAGGATTTATGAAGTTAATTACCAGTATGCTTGACTTCAGACTTTAGGATGAAGCTTCAAATCAGACGCAAGGTCTGCTTTTGGAGCCCCTAATTTCACAATCTTACTGGGTAGTGCTGCCCTAACATCACCTTTCAGAGTTTTCCAAAAGCTTGCTCTCCATGCCCAGACTGTTTTTGTTAAGGGCCAAATCATCCTTCCCCTCTTCTCAAGTCATCTAAAGTAAGCATAACTGAAGCCATGAAGAATTCAGTCACCTTTCCAGTTGTCCCAGAGCTCTGCATTTAGTTCTTCTCGTTAATCATACTGGCCCACGGTCATGCCACGTCACAGAAAAGCAATTGCATCAAACTGATTTCAGAGTGCAGGATTGGATGGTATCTAGAGGAAAGCTTGATGACCAGCTGCAAGAGGACAGCTTAACCCACAGTAGACTGTCTCGCATTGTTCTGGGCTAACGTCAAAACTTTGTTTTTAAAGTTGATAAAAAATATCTGCTTATGCTACCTGGAGGTTTAGTTCCACGCCCCTTGGCATTCGGTTGAGACTTGCATGTTTTTTCCTGCTGCAGAGGTGTGTTGCTTTCTCCATAAAGCTGCATCTCAGAAAGCCAGATACCCAGCTACACTTCTGGACTGTTTGTTGCTTTTTGGGTGGGAACTGGGACTGAGGAATGGGTAATACACAAAATCACGTCATCTGGGGAAGTCTTAAACAAGGCAAGGGTTTGCATTGCTGTTGCTATCAGATATGCTCTTGCTTAAACTAACGCACAAAAAGAGGGTCCCTTACTTTCCCTGCTCCATCTATTTACAGCTCACCTCCTGCGAACTTACTCCTCATGCTCTCCTGAACAAGTCTACTGATGGTGCAGCCAGCTCCTTCCATTTCATATCTCCTCTGTGGTCCATATTTATAGGCAAATATCCACAAACTTAGGTCTCCAGTGAAAACCATATGGAGACATTCCACAGAATTGTTTCCATTCAGGGATGTCTGGTTAAAACAACTCATAGCTGCTCTAATTTCAGCTTGCTGATTTCTCTGTAAGTTAAGCTGGAGTCAGTTCCTAACTTCAGATTTGTTATGCCTAGGCGATGCTTGGATTCACCTGTATCACATTGCATGAAGTATTGTTCAACTTTGTAATCAAGCTTAGAGCTTTTACTTCACAAACACATGCTCAGTGCTAAATACTTTTATTTTGAAAGCCATTTTCCAACTGCTGTGTTTAAAAGAAATTTTCTTATTAACCAAGGCCTGTGAAAGCTGTTGAATTAGTCGCTGCTTCTCGAGATACCTTCCACTGAAATATGCAAGATTGTCTCCTGCAGAAACACCCGGCCTTGCCTTTATTTGCTGACTTGGCTTTCTTGGTCATGAGGTATGCCAGGCTCTGCTCAGCAGCAATTCCAGCTCCTTTGGCATTCTGCTCATCAACCTGCTGTCAGAAAATCTTTGCTACTGCATATGCTGGGTGAAGAGAGATGCATAGCAACAAAAAACTTGTTGTTTTGTTGATCACAGCCCTCTTCTCTCTCATTCTGCAACTTTCTTGCACCTCCAAGAACAATGCTTCTTGGATTTCTAATTTTTTTATTTTTACTGATTTAGTTTCTCTTTCTTGCTTCGCTTTCTTTTTCTTCAAAGATGCAATAACTGAGGAACAGTGCAGATAAAATGCTTGATTTGACAAATATTTGCCTCTCTTTCCTTATATGTGGATCCACAATGCTGTCAGTAATAGCTATTAGATATAATGGAAGAAGATCAGGATCGTTGAAACAGAAACATTCGTGAGTAACCTCAATTGTGTTTTGTGTTTTCTATTGCTCCACCACTTTTTTTTAAACCTTTTTTTTTTTTTTTGTACCCCTCCCCTTAATTCTTGAGGAATTATGGCTGGTCAGAGTTCTGACAAATCAATATGGCTGATGTATCTACGATGTTCTAAACCCCATTTAGGAGTGTCAGAATGCGAGCAAAGTTAAATGAGAAACCTGAATGTGGATTTTAACAGTTCTGAAGAGAGAACAGTTACAGCTTTTTGTTTCACCTCACCTTGTTACAACTTGCAAAAAAGAGCTTGTATCAAATACATAGCTGCTACAGATGCTGTAATGAAAACAATGTCTGAGAAAGAAAAATTATAAAATTGGGGGAGGGAAATTTTCATGGTTAAAAGTAAGCATCCTGTTTGCTGGAGAACAAATGTACTGATGGCATGGGATTGGGGGCCATGTGTGGAAAAATTATGTTGACTGGGGTGAAGTGTTAAATCCTTCTGTTGATTGGGATTCCCACTGCCAAATGGTTTTCCATGAGTTTCACAAAAGACCAGTGCTTGGTGAGTGGCAGGTAAAGAGCCCTGTTGGCTGTGGCTGCTTCCATCTCGTTCCACGTGCAGTAACAACATGTGCCTGTACTTGGTGCTGGTGGTTAGAAAAGTAGTCCCCAAGTGAAGAAGACGATGATTCTCTACAGTGGTAGAGCTCCTGAGGAAATAATTGTTCCTGTTTGTTCTTACAGTACTCGGGGAAGTGGCTGGGGAGGTGGGGAAGCCACCAAGCTCTGTATTGATGGCTCTGTGCTCGTGCTGCAGAAGATGCTTGTGCTGCATCGCCTCAATGCATGCTGCTCCCCTTCCCCTTGCATGTCCACATGTGCAAGCATAGAAATCTTGGGGAATTTCTTATGTGGCAAGAACTGCTATGCAAAGGAAAATGAACATGTTGAAAGCAAATGACACAATGTTTAGCTGACACAGTTACATTTTTTCAAGGAATGACTGAGAATAACAAATAATTACTAATATTGAGATAGTCTGCCTCAGCTGTTTGTACATGTATAATCACTCTTGGTAAAGAAGCATAAATTTGTGTTTTGAAAGCATGAATTTATTAACCTTTAAAATAAGAAGAATCAACATGTCTTTCTTCTACAGTAGTATTTAGAATCAAATTTAATTTTCTGGGTTTGATTTTTTTATAACGCTGGAATGTTGTTGTGGATGGCTTCAACAAAATACAGGATTTTGACAGAAAGTGACCCCAAGACTAATACCTTATAGGATGTGGGTATTTGTTTTGTGTTCACCAGTATGTGAGGGAAAGGAAGAAGGACAGTTCCTGTCTCATCTACTGCAATTACCACGTATAACTTCACCACGTTTGTCATTCACATCGGACACACGGGCGTTCCATGCTGTCATTCTCTAAACAGAAGGAAAGGAGATATTTCCCCTTGCTTTCCATCCCTTCCATAAAAGTAAAAAAAAACTCAATAAACTTAATTTACGAATTTCTTGGTTCTATTAAACACAGTTGACACTGTTTCTCTCTGGCTGCTATACCATATCAGGAGATCCTCTGCACTGGCTCAGGTGTGTGCCTCTGAACTGACTTTCCTGAGAACTGCTTAGAGGGACAGAACACCACTGGCCATTACTGTGTCAAAGTGGTCCATCCTTTGCCCAGGGCTATAAATTGCCAGCAGAGAGAACAATCCAGAATAAAGAACAAAAATTAAATTCCCAAATAATAGCTCAAAATAGAAAGCTCTGTAAACGTAGAATGTATTTCCTTTTCTCCCCTGCCATTTTAAGCTATTTAGAAACAATTTGTTTCCTGCTTTGAATGGAGTTAATTTTACCACAGCTGTTTATTTTTGTTTTAACAGCTTTAGTTACATGGCCTTTTATCATCCCTAACTATGTTTTTGATTTAGAATACCGGTTTGATGCCAGCACAGCTTTGAGAGGCCGTTGCTGAATTAAGTCTGATGTTGTGGTCTCTTTTTAATCCCTGTTTGAGCTAATCTGTTTTGGTACATTTCAGAATGTTGCTCTCAAAAGACCTGTAACTGCTATAGCAGAAGCGTGGTGTGTTTGAAATGTCTTGAGGAAACTAATCTCTCTTATATACCCATAGAGAAAAAAATGTGTGAAGTGCGAAATTCCTCCAGACAGTTTTGAGAAAATTTAATCTTCATGAATACTAAATGAGCTTGCATTTGTAAGGAGCATGAATCAATAAAGAATCAAAATTCTAAGTGTTTTTAAAAAGCTGTAGATCCGTATTTTATTCCAGCCAAAAGCTGGAAACAGTGGGCCGCTGGGAATTTTAACTTCTTGTTCGTGCCCTTGTTCACACTTCAAGGAATTTACTAGAAAAATGCAACCAGTGCTTGGATTTGAGTTCTACCTTATGGTGCTACAGATAATTCAGCAACAATAAATCTAAGTAAAAGAATGGCGGTTTTGCTTATAGAGCCAGAAATTTGATGTGACACTCCCAACAGACTGGAGAAATATGTCCTTGGAAATAAAGTTCTGAAAAACCTTCCTGCTATTAAGACTGATGTGATAGTAAGCATGTTAGTGAGCACCTTATTGATGTCATGTTCTTAGCTTGTCAGCTCTCCAAATGCTGACAGAGAACTGACATTATAGAGAAGCTCCTGCTTAAAAAAAAAAAAAAAAAAAAAAAAAAAAAAAAGGCAAAAAATAGTGAGAGGCCTGTAGCTTTTACCCCATACTGGCTTTATTTGAAGTACTTAATAGCTTGCAAGAGGAGCAAGATGTTCTCGGTGTTTCTGTTCTCAGCAGTTTGCTGGGCGGCTGGCCTCACCCTTGTGCTCCAGTCCATCTCTCTTGTCGACCACAGCTGTTTCAGGCTGAGTGGGTGCGCTGCTCATAGAGGGGGACTCTGGCCACTGAAATTCTCTCCAGTTTTTAATGATCATTTAGCAGCTTGATCTCCCTGATAGCTGTAGCTCTTCATGAAGAAAATTTCATACTTAAAATTCATAATCTGACAGTCTGTGTCACTCAGGTTCCTGCTTAGATCCCAGCTGTGTCCATTGGCTACACTTATCTTTTGGAGAAGCTATCCAGCCAGCTGTGTTCTGCCACTAAGCTATTTGCTGCAGTGGCAACAAAGTCCATGAAAAGCTGAACAACAACAAAAAAAGTGTGACTGGAAGAGGAACGTTTTTCTGGTTTTAAGAGGAAAGATCACCTGAGCCAGATTGCAGGTGCACGAAGAGAATTGCTGATAGATATATACTGATCCATCTATATACACAACACGTATGTATCACACATGCACACGCACGTTCGTTTGTTTGTTTACACACATACACATATATATACACACACATATATATACACATACATACATACATACATACATACATACGTATATATCTCAGGGAACAACCCAATGAAAAAATAAACAAGGAGAGAATTTATCAGGCAAGAGTGGGCACAGTGTTGCAAATCCTTGCTTCCAACTCCTTTTTCTGTCCAAATCAGAAGAGTGTCCCTGGACAGGAGGGTAAAAGAGAGTCTTAGCATGTCTTTAAGAGTAAGAGCATGTTAGAATATTTTCTGCAGCGCTGTTTTGTACTCAAGCAATGCATTATTCTTTCTTAATGTTACTGAAGATGCTCACTCTATCTGATTTGTTCTACAGTTTCCACTGCATACAGTTCTTCTCTTTTGTCCTCTTTGTCTCTAGACCCCAGTCATGTTGTGATATTTTATTTTTATTTTTATTTTTTTTTATTTTTACTTTTATTTTTACTGATTTATTTAGTTAAGTACAGAGAACTCCTCAGTTTGGGTCAGTAAAAAATAATTAAATTAGGTCATTTTCCCATTTGATCTGGAAGAACTCTTTTTAGCTTTGCAGGAGCTTTGTATCTGATCACTCAAATGCAATTTAGTTTGGAGGGGCCACACTTCAGTCCATTCTGTCCTCATAAAAAATAAAAATAGAAAAGAAGAAAAAGAAGCAATGCTGTTATTTCCTATGTTGTTTTCATTTTGAGGACTGTATACTGAGACAGCTCTGTGGCAGTATAGAGAACGAACAATTTTTGGATTATCATCAAGCACAAATGGGTGATGCTTGGGAGATCTGTTGTGAGCCTGAGGTGAGGCTTCTGATGCAAAGTGTGATGCCTCATCACAGAAGAATGGTCATAAAAGCTGAAAATGCCGTAATGAAAAACAAGTGATGACCCAGAAAGAAACAAAGCTTTATTCTTATTGCATCCCCTTGAAGTCTCTGATCTTTCTTTCATGTAAACTTCAAAGATCTGAAATCCATGTGAGACCTGTTGAGTAATTCTCACAATTACTTTCATATTTTAATTCCATCCACCGACCAAAGTCCAGATCTTCTTCTTCCACAATTAGAAATTAGATGCAGAAAACCTATTTTGATAACCAATTTTAAAGATAGCTTTTCTGTTCATTTCAGGGAGTGGCTAAGAGCAGTCATGGATTCTTACCAGTTACTTCTGAGGGAGGTGTTTTTTCCCTCCATCACAGAATAGTTTGAGATTTTGGCAAGGATGACAGTAGAATCCTTTGCCACAGGGTAATTTTCCATATCAAGATATTTTGTTCAGCTAAAAGACGATGATCACTACAATTTGTTGGAGTTTTTTGAACTGTAGATATTTTATACTCAGTGCAGTCAATTACTGACCACTGTCTTTGCTCTTAAAAGTGGTAAATAAAGTTGGTTCTAGCTTCTGTTTCAGCCAGGGCCCCAGTGATTGGTAATTTGCAAAGCTGGGGAAGGTCCAGCTGTTAGAACTTAGAGCACATTCAGTTACTGACCAAGTCAGAGCAAGGGGAGGGAACAAGAAAGGAGCAGTGACTTTGCCACACTTTGCCCAAGGAGATTTTTACCTGTCTGGCTTAATTTACCTTTGCATCTCCAAGTGCCTCTGCTAGACACACTGTGCAGTGGCTCTGCTTTGGATAACCACTCCTGTCCTGGCCTCCAGAGCACCAAGCAGCATCACAGTCAATGCTTAAATTCCCTGATTTCCTGAGCTCTGGTAGAGAGGTAGTGCACAGGATATACTTTACTGATAGTAGGCATGCTACCATTCTAACTAACATTATAAATATTATAACTAACCAGATTTTATGTTTTCTCCCAGGCCCTTATTAGAAAAATTAAATGTAAAGAAATCAAGACTTTTGCATATTTAAGAAAAGTATTGTAATACAATTCTTTATTATTAATTTAAATTGCAATCTTGCATAGCTTATGGAACAATTAACTTGTTCCGTGTGAAGTGAATTGAATTGAATTGAATATCTGAAGAAATAGAAATGCTGATGTTCAATAATAGGTGTGGCAGCCACCCTGGAGGCTAGAAGGCCAAAGTGTTTTTCTTAGTCTGTAGTTTTTCCTGTTTGTTTCTAATTGGGAACTTTTTCTAATTCTGCTTTTGTACTCCTTTCATGTGAAAGATACAGAAAATCTCAGGGCAGTGTTTTCTGGTTTTGGCTAAAAGTCCTGATCTGACGTAATTCCTGATTTCATTTCCTAGCAGCACCCTGGTGTTCAAACCCATTAACAGGTGAGCCTCTTGTGATCATGAAGTTGTACCTGGAGGCCTTAGGACTTGCACTGGTTCCTGTGGTTCATCTGTCGGCCTTTTATGATGAAAATCTATTGCAATCCCTTTGTTGACCTTGATATAAAAGTAATAATAACAAAAGCTTATTTGAAGTTCTTCCTTTGACTTGTAAGAGCCACATCTGTGACATCATGAGTGCTTGTTAGGGAAATGTGAGGATTTGAGCTTCTTATTGTTAGAATAGGTAAAATTAGTGCTGCAGTAGCAGCAATTGCTGTGGTTTTCCTAGAAACAGTGTAGGGAGGTAGATTTAAGTGGTCTAGGGGAGGAAACTTCAGTGGGTCACTTTTGCTGCCAGTGGCTGTTTGACCTGATGCTGCACCCTTCTGTAAAGTGGCTGAAACATCACCTTATTGCACCTGTGGCCTCTGCTATTTGAGCAGCAGATATTTTCAGATAAGTGCAGATAAATTTTCCTATTCCCTGAAAGAAGTAATGCAAATCAGAATGTCAGTGTTGATTTGTTACATTCCTAGAGGAGAGTGTGCATGGGTGCTTTTCTTATGAGGCTGTCTGTGCTGCAGAGGGGTTTAATTTTCAGCAGGGAACACATTATGCAGCTTATTTGATTGCAAATTTGTTTGAACAGCTTTCAGCTTTGTATTTCCCAGTTAGGTAATGTAGCTTCAGATACTAATTGCATAATTGGCTTGAGTCACACAGATTTAAGGTGCAGCGTGCCTGATCTGACTGCTTGTTAGCTTTATCTGGCTTTATACAATAGGTGCCTTGCAGCTGAATTTAACTCTTTCTTTTACTGAGGTCTCTTCCAAAGAGGTTTTGCCTGAGGAATAAGGATTTTCTTGGTACTCAAGGAATCACCATCCTCATTTGTGAGGTTTTGATGCTGGAGTATGCATGTTTTGTGGTATTTGTGGATTGGTGTAAATTCTAATCAGTACACCAATGTGATGAAATAAAGTCATTTTTCAATGTCAAAAATGAGTGCATGGCACAGAGAGCATCTTCTCTACCTATTTCTTGTGGTTTCATTTTCCTCGAGAGGATGGTGGGAGGGTTCATTTTCCAGTCACAATCTGATCTGAAAATAGTGAGTTTCACACCTTCTTTCATCCCTCCTTTTCACAGGCCTAAAAGATGCTACAGGCTCTGAGAGTGATGGTGGTGACTCTTGCAGTACAAAATCAGAGGGAGCCAATGGAGGCACGACAATCCAACCCAAAAAGGTCAAAGGTGTTGGCTTTGGAGATATCTTCAAAGACAAACCCATAAAGCTACGACCAAGGTCAATAGAAGTTGAAAATGACTTCCTCCCAGTGGATAAGGTATGTGTCATTCCTTAGTCGTCTCTTGTTTTAAGTTCTGTCACTGACCAAAACTTGGAAGCTTTATGGTTATTATTTCCTAACCTTTCTGTTGACAAGGTTCTTGTCAAGAAAATGGACTCCAGTGAGGTTAGCTGCATTTAAAAAAAATAAAAAAATCTATATATCTATATATCTATTTATATTGCTCTCAAGTATGTTCTTTAGGGAAACTAACAAAGAAGTGCTTGGTTTCTAATGAAGTCATGACTGGAAAAAAAAAATCTGTGAAATCCTTCCTTTAAGTGGGCAGTCAGATTTGCATAGAGTTACTGATGTGCTGAGAAGTGTTAGGAGGCTTCCACAGCCTCAAGTTCTGCTATGGGCTTAGTTACATGGTGCATTTTCTTTGTCCCCAGTGGTGATTTTAGGAAGCTCCTGGGCTCTTGATACCGGGTGTGGTGACTTCTCACCTTTGATTCATGCTTGTCCACTTGTTGTAGAAACAGGCACTACAGCAATTACCATTTCTGGCCTGCAAGATTTTTTTTTTTTTTAACCTCTATAATTTCAGTGATCTGATTTATAGCACAGCACCTACTCCCACATCCACCCTGAGTTACAGTAGTACAGGACAAGAGGAGGTCCTACAGAGAGAGGTGGAAACTTCTGAATTTCTAAATGATGCTGAAGGACATTTGGTTGATATCTTGCATGTCACCATTTTTCATTTAGTATAAAGAGGGTAGGGAAGAGCTGGAATAATCTAAATAAAGGAAAACCTAGACTGTATTACTGCTTGACTATTGCTGACTTCTTCAAAGCCTGCATGGTACCCTGCTTGCCTTCTGTTTCTGAGTGGACTTCCTAACTCACATGTGGGGCTTTGCAGAAGCATTTCATTTCATTTGAAGTCCTAATTCCTCCTTATTTCTTGGAGGAATTCCTTGGAAGTGGCCTTCATTCCTTGGAGGAAATTCTTACTCCACTCTATAATAATGTGAAGTCTTACCTTTGTTTTGCACAAACAACTTACAGGTTTTTTACCCAGCCAAAAATGGAATATACAACTTTCAGGAAACTTCTAACACAGACCTTCCTGCCTATGTCTTCAAGTTCTCCTAAAATTGGCATGATTAATAGAAAATAATGGCTTGATTGCATAAACACAATCCATCATTTGTGTTTGAAATGTAACTAAAGGCAGCACTTCTTTGCTGTTGATGCTTTTTTCCTGTCTAGGATTAGGTTAACCTTTGAGAGGTGCCATTCAGAGGCTTCAGCACTGCAGTCTTTGCCTCCTACCAGCACCAGAACACAAGTCAGTGACACGACATCTGTTAGGACTGCAGACCATTAACCTCCCCAAACACTCATTTCCCAGCTGCAGGAAGTTCCTTCCTTGTCATTGCCATGTTCTTTACCATTTAATGCTGAGTGTAAGAGAATCCTGCATCGTTGGCCATCCCAAGCAAGGTCCAATTCAGCCTGAAAGCTCTGCGTACTGGTTCAAAGTGTAGCAATGCATGAAGAGTTCCAAACTGGTCCATATTTTTCTCAAGCAATGTAGTTTTTAAAGGGATCTTTGCCCTGTTAGGTGTATTTCTCATTTACAAGTAGTCTTAGTTTTTTAATAACTTGTAAACTTTTGAAGAAGCAGAAAAAATGCTTTCCTCTATTCTCGGGGTTTTTTAAATTTTTTTTAATGCTTTCTGAAGTTTGGAGACCTTAAAACTCTTATGGTTGCTTCTTCCTGATACAATTATTGATGAATTATTACTGTAATGATAATTTTAACTTTCTTGATTTAAAATATTTCCTAACAAGAGTTGTTTTTAAAAAAGCATCAGTAAGCTACTGTGAGGATTTTATAATGTGGAATTATTTATAACATGATAGTTTCCATGTAAAATGTCAGTCCCATTTACAGAAGAATCAGCAGGGTCTTATTTTGTTGGTGTTATCACTTTGTGTTCTAATATGTTTTCAATTTTATGAATCATAATCTTAGATCATATTTCACACAGAATTACTGGGGTGTTAAAAAGGCTTTTACACAAATATTGGCAGGAACATGAAGACAGAAAGGTTTGCTGCCAGCTGAGCAGAAGCAGATGCCATTAGGCTCTCCTGTAAATCACCAGGCAGTTTAATGTGCTTCAAGTGTTTGCTCAATGGCAGCAACGTGGGATATAATCGCCCCTGTCTTTTAAGGTGATCAATAAACTCTCAATAAAAGGCAAAACTGAGGAATTGTGTGAAACCCCATTGGTTTTATTGGTGTGCAGAATTCATTGCTTAGCTGTTATTTGCTCTAAAAATCACAGAGGCAGATTATCCTAGGGAAATTAATGATGCAGTTGTAGGAGTTCAGTTTGAGCAGCACTATCAGAGCTCTGCTCTTTTAGAAAAAGAGAAGAATCAAGTACTTATGCTTTGTAGTGCATTTCATTGCCTGTTGGTGCTGACAAGTCAATCACTAGCCATGTATAAGCAGAATTGGATTCCTGAGGCTTGGCTCTGACAAATTTCCATTACTGATAAATGTAAGTGAACTGTTCTACAATGCTGCACGTGACTGAAGCCATAGTCAAGATTCACAAAGAGATGAGCTTTTAGAAGAAATGCAGCATGCATACAGACAGCTTGTGTCTTCTGAGAAAATTTAGGGTGACACTCTTGAAGCAGCACAATGCTTATGGTCAAATAGAAATGCCTGTCTCACATGGCTCTCTTCTGCTCTGCAGCTTCAACACATTTAAACAGGTGCTTACACTTACTTCTTTTCCTTTTTCATTTCGTAGTAGCTTACCTAAAGGTTCTGTTGCTAGGTTGGACTTCCTTCCAGTATGATCTGTATGTGCTTCCATTGTTCTAACAAGCTATCATTTTTTCCTCTCCTGTATCTAAGAATAAACCTCTACAAGTACAGGAAAATTAATTCAACCTATACATTCCTTAGTCCTGAGTTAACTGTATCGGGTTGATTTGTGAGTTGACACTTCAGCTTGGAAATGCTAAAGACCATGATAGGTGAATATAAAATAAAAGGTCTTAAAAAGCTATTTTTATCTTTCTGAAAACTGTCCTTACTTCAGAAGAGACTATTGAGATTATTTTTTACATTTTCCACTTGAGACGTATTTGTAACTCTCTTCCATAGTTGGCTAGCAGTGGTGGATTTGAGCAGAGCAAGGTTTCAAGAACATCCTTTGATGAGATCACGGTACTGTTTGCCAAAACTTAGTGTAAATTATATACTCGGCCATCAACCCAGGGAGTACTGCAGACACTGTAATGATTTAATATAAAGGGGGGAGGCTGTCATGGCTCTAGAGTCAGCAACTTGCAAGATCTAGTTAACTGGTGTTTAGGGATCTGTGCTGCAAAGCACTGAATTCTTACAGGAAATGTTAATTTTTTATATATTCAGTATGTTTTGGAGAGGAGAAATGGAGAGGAACTAATGGAAGTAGACATGAAGGCTAGAAAGGCTAGAAGCTCTTGTCAATTATTAAGTCTACCTGTCCTTTGTAATAAGGTAAAAAATAGTAAACTCTCAGACTGAATGCCCGCAAAGTCTGAGTTTCTATTTCGAGCCGGCAAGCTGGGAACCCAGAAATTGTGGTGAGAGTCTGTCTTTGCTCACCTGTTCGGTCAGCTCCTGCCTGCTTGCTTGCAGAAAACATTTTTACCCCTTAATTTTCAGCTGTCATTTAAAGAGAAGTCTTTGAGAGACACAAGCTGGAGGCTCCTCCTGGTGTTTCTAAGCCAGCTGATGACGTGCCTGCGCTCTGCCAGCCCTGCCCGGTGGCACCCGTGGTGCGTGGCCAGCCCTGGCTGCGTGTGCCACGTGTGCCTGCATCTCATGGCCGCTTGCTCTGCCTCTCCAATGCCTTTGGAAGTGCTTGCTCCCCTAATAGAAGTGTTGGAGTCACTGCTCAAAATCCTGAGATTAAAAATGGATGCATGCAAAACCACCTGGTTCTGACTAGAAACACTATTGAAAACACCTGCTGAGGCAGAGAGCACACAGTGAGAGCACACAGTGTGTGTGCAGCACTTTGCACTTGAAAGCACAGGTTTCTGGCATTCCTTTCTTCAGAGACTGCCATCGGCGGTGGCAGCAGCAGGCGTGGCATCAGCAGTTTGTCGAATTCCGTGCAGGAACAGAGGAAGCACGCATCTGTTCGAGCTACATTCGTGTTCTGCTTTGAAGTTTCTGTCTGCTACAGTCTGGCATCCCTGTCCTAACCATTTCTTCTAGTGCCATCTTGTGAGGAAAGCTGCAGGGGAGGAAGGACCCTGACCCCTGTGCAGCTGTCATGAGAGCGGGGCTGCCTGCAGCGGGGTCCCGCTCCTCTGCTGCTGTAACTTCCCATTCCTTGAGTTCACTGTGCAAACAGGATTTGGGGGTTTCTTTCATTATGTGAAAATATAGCACAGGTCTGCAAATGGTGGCTGATGTTCATGAGGCAGTGTGGACATTATAAAGAAATACTTTAGAAGATTTACTACCTTATTCTGGAAGAATACGAAGGGGTAGGGGAATTAAGATTAACAAGGGAGAGTTGAAAAATGGTTTGCCCCATTTTGGGGAGGCAGACTCAAAGCAGGGCCTAGCACTAAGGGAACAGAATGGGAAATGCAAAATTAAGTTTAAAGAGAGGTCTAAATTTAATAACTTCAGCTGGCAGTGACTCTGCTGAGTCACTGAACTGTGCAATATGAGTGAAGAGTGACTACTGAGCTCCTGGATGCTTCCTTCCCTTCCGTGCTATCTCATCTGTGCTTTCATGTTCTGCCACTGTGGTTTCTGAAATATTCAAGCTGTCTGGACAGCGTTGTCCAGGTATTGATGACATGGTTCAGCTTACACATCAGCCTGCACTACTGGTTTTTGGCAGAGGATGTGGATGTTACCCATACACTGGTTTGTGCTGCCTATGCTGTTTTATTAGGCTTTTTTTTTTTTTTTTTCCTTTCGTTAAAGCAGCTATTTGACTCTAAATAATTGCAAGTTAGTTGTTGTCCATGCCACAAGACTTTATGTGTATACAGTTGGACTTTATTCAGAAAAAATTTGTCAGTGTGAAAGAAACACAGCAAACATATGCATGAAAGTATTTTCAGCCTATGTTTCTGACTCGAGCTGCTTGGAGAACAGGAGAACATCTTAAAATAGAAGCAGAGTAGTGTAAGAAGTATTGATAGTACTGCAAGTTATTCCTAAAAGCAATGTGGAAGGTCTGATCTGTCCTCCTGGGGCACAGCACTGGGTTTCTGCCAGTTTGAGTTCTCCGGGAGGAGTGCTCTGTGGGAAGGAAAACTCCTGTTATTTCAGTCATGGTTTTGATTAGGAAATCTTAGGATGCTCCAGTCAGAAAAACAGGATGTGTAGGTTTAAGCTAATGCAATTTTATTTCATAATAGGATGGCAATTAAAGTCTATATGTTTTAAGTTGCACTGGATCCAGCTGTTGATCATCAGCTCGCAAGTCATTGTAAATCTCTGAATTTCAGTTGAATCTGTACCATTACCAGGCCTTTTACCCCAACAGGCATTCTAAAAGAAGAATGTTACAAACCCCAAAAAGCTTTGCTTACATAGCTTAAAATAAAGCTGATTTCCTGAGTTCCAGAGATGCTTGATGGAGACGTAAACTGAATTTCTAGAAACATTTGTCTCATGTTTCAACAGTACAGAGAAAGTGCTTCAGAAAGTAACAGTACTGACATGCAAGCTAGCTTAGTTACTGTCTGATGAGCTTCAAGAGGACTGGTTCCTGAATCAATATGATATGTTTATTAATAGCAATAAAATCTACCTAAGCAACATTAATTTGTGTACATTGATGTGAAAATATTTAAATTAGTGTAATCAAGACTTTAGGGATAAACATTTTATTAACTGTTCTGGTGTTTCTCAGTAAAATGTATTTTTCTTTCTTGCTCCATTTGGATTTTGTTAGATAGTGTAACTGATTTTTAATTACTACATTTGAGTTGTTAAGTTTTATAACTTTGACAAATTGATGAGGAAATTCTAATGAAATAACTTCTGATACTCTTAGCACACATTAACTTTGAAAACTGAAGAAATAGTAATGCAAAAAAATTATCTGCCTTGAAATTTACTTATGACTTTGAAAATTACGTAAATAAAAAGGCTGAGGAATGTAAACCAAACTGAATATAACCTTTAAAGTGAAATCTGTGCCCTCATCTTTTGTTGTCTATTTATTATTATGTCTATTTATATTTATTAACTTGTAGAACTTCTCTGAAATGTTTTATTTCTTTATATTTTTCCTAACTGAGCATTATTTTTTAATAGTCAAATGGAAATGCAAATGTGTAGTGTCTAGTGGTTTGCTTAAATATAAATCTTTAATTTCTTCCAAATCACCTGTGTCTTTCCCTCCCCTGCCCTTATTCAGGATTTTAAAGTTGAATGTTTGTAGGGAAGCAGCATTAAGAATTTATAAGATTTTAATGGAACAGAGCATCATGTTATTGGTATTTCAGTTTCTGGAACTTTTTTATTTAAAAACAAAAGCCAAAATAAAGGCTTAAGTTGCTTGAAATTTCGACTCTTTTTTTCCCCCTGCCAGAAAGACCAATACATTCAGAGTTTGTAATAAGCTCATTTGCCCATACAGTTACTTGCAAAATTTACTGCCTGGGCTGTGCACGAAAGTTTTGTAAACCATCACTCACATCCTTGCTTTTCTTAGCTGGTGGTCTCAAGAAGCCAGGAAAGTCTAAGCTGGAATGGAGAGGAAACTTCTTGCTGTGAGTGAGCAGAGGTAGGAAAAGGTCCAGATTTCCTGTGAAATAAACAAGTGGAGCTTTTGTTTCCTGGGGATGGCCCGGCCGTGAGTCAGTGTCAGGGCTGGGCTCCTGCTCTCGCTGAGCTGAGCTCATGCAAGGAAGGGGCAGGACTCCAGGACTCTTCTTGGACACTTCAAGCTGCTGAAAGGCAGCTTGGCTTCACAATGGGAGAGGAGGTATTTATTTTACAATTAGTTGGGTTTTTCTTTCTGTGGCTGTTTAAAACTCCTTGATAATATATACTCTGCATAGCACAGGTTTCAGCTGTAGGGTTCTCTGGCTCTTCTGCACGCTTTGGAGATGCTGGGTAGGTAAAAAGAAAAGAAGGAAAAAGAGTGCTGAGGATCCTGAAGTCTATTCCTGCTATGGAGGTCCATATTAAAATAGGGGGTGAAATACTTCTGTGTGAAAAACATGTTCTCTTCAGGCTCTATTTAGCTTGAGTTTTTTCCTTTCTGCCTGTTTGGCCATTACACTTGCACACATGTTTTCTATTTCTATATGATGTGGTTTCAGTTTTCTTACTCTAAAGAATAATACAAGTTTAGAGTTAAGCAAGACAAGTTTTCAAGTCTTTAGGATGTGTTGCTCTTTCAAATGTTTGCTTAATAAGTGAAAATTCACCACCCCCATCCTGTGGTTTTTTTGTCCTAAGTACATTAACAAAACTGTACTTCTTGGCAGAAAAAAGAGGAAGAGCTTTACTAATTCCTCTTCTGTGTGAGGTGCCATTTGTCCAGTTGAGGAAAATTGATATGAATGAATGTTTTAGAAAATTATATTGCAATAATAAAAGATCTTTGTCCCCTCAAGAAAAAAGCAACTAGAATCAACTGTTGCTTGTAAAATTTTATAGAAAGCTGAATGGAGAGATACCAAGTAAACTGCTTAATTATTTGCAGATACTTCGGGAGCTCTTAGTACAAAACTGTAAATAAATTTCCCTCAACTTTGGCTTTTCACAGCTGAAATGTGCAGAAAGGAAGCAACAAGTTTTTGCATTGCATTTTCTCCTAAAATGTGCCATGTGTCCTTCTTGTTTTCTGCCTTAAATAAAGTGAAAGGAGGAAGGGAGAAGTGTGAAAGGATCACAGATCAGCCAGGCACTTGGTAAGATAAAAAATCTGTAGGCCAGTTTCTAAGAAGCCTTTTAAATATTTTGTGTGTGTTTCTATAGGAGGTTCTTGGCATTCTGTGTTTCTAAAATAGTCCTTAAATGCTACAGATGTGAGCTTACATTTTTGCAGTTAGTTTTAGTTGACTGAGTGCTTTATGAAAGCTTCCCAGTGAAAGCGCAGGAGAGGGGAGAGAGGGCAGCTCCTGGGGACGGAGTCCTGGTGCAGCAGTGTGCAGGAGCCAAGCAGGGGCTGCTTCTGCTAGCTGCTGGGCTCTCTGCCACGCTCTGGCCACACAGAGGGGAGTCCTCCACCTGGACAGCTGATAACTTTCTTCTGCAGCAGTCTCAGTACCTAAAGCACTTGGTGGAAAGAAAAGCCGAAACACATGGTAAAAGTCATTCTCCATTTGTGTTTTGAGTCACTCGTTGCTCTGCAGTCTTCCCTGTAAGTGTTTAAAATAAAAATATCTCCCTGTTCTTCCTCAGTAACTTTTGAGTTCAGTGATGTAAGGTGAAGGGAAAACCCCAAGTCTAAAAAAATTAAAGTTAATCTGAGGAGAAAGAAATACTTTCTGAAAGAAAATATAATTCCAAAATGGAAGAAATACTTGCCAGCACTAAATCTACATGACAGTATGGGTTTGTTCTTTTGTTTATAATAATTGAATTTGAAAAACATCATAGAACATCTACTTGACAGTTTGTTGACAAAATTATAACTTTCACAAAAGAGCAAATAAATATTGTTGCCACTTTAAAGAGGAAGTTATTAAAGAAGAGGCATTCCCTGCTTACGGTTTTCATACATTTTTTTCATTCTTCTCAGAGATGGAGGTAGCTGCACTGCTTTCCTTACTGCTGCAAAAAGAAGGGGAGATTCAAGTAGCAGTTGTAAGTTGTAAGGCTCAATAACTGTTGTAAAAGAGGGAGGTTTTATAACTGTGCAATCTGGATCATGCAAGTCACCAGTTGCAATCTAGACAGGCATGGTTCTCCTGGGAGAGTAGGGAGGAATTTCATTCACTCAGTGCAGACTGACTAAAGTATTTTTCCTAGAAGAGATAGAAATTAATTGTGAATGGCAACCTGCAAATGGTAAAATTCATGACAGAGAGAGCAAGGGGACACGTTTCCTTTACGTTTATGTGAAGGAAAGTAATAAAGGAGAATGAAAAATAAAGCAGGGAAGAAAGAAAGCTTTCTGCTTAAAAAAAATACTCTTGATACAAAAGCACCTTCTAGCATTACAAATCTGCAGCTTGAGGAAAAAAGAAAATGAGCTTGTTCATCGTGCTCATTTTGATGTGCACGCTTCCAGAGCTTTGAGATCAGGCAGCAGGGAGCGTGCTGTGTGGGCTTCATTCTGTGTTTGCCTTTTATTTCATTTACTAAAGTGTTTTTACTCATCAGTGGTTCTAATATGTCTCGCTCCATTTGTTTCAGCAGCTCTAAACTCTTATGTTCACTTTCTCACCATTAACCTTTTAGGAAGGCAGATTTTTAGTTCATTAATGGTTTGAAACTGACAGCCTGACAGCATCAAATGTCAGGATTCCAAATTTTAGAGAAATACTGATGTTTTAATGCATGCAACTTAAGATATATAGGTTTCTCTTCTATCTAACACATCAAGCATGTAGGTAGGAAAAAAGTCTCTCCAGACCCCTTCCTGCCCATAATTTCAAATTTTAAGAACTTGTCAAAATATGAAGTTACAACAGCTTTAGAGTCTGAACTTACCTGCTGGTAGAACTGGTTTAACTGTGGAGAGCACTGCAAAAAGCAAAATATGCACTGTTCTGCTCTCCAAGCTACCCAGAGTTTTAATGAGAATGATGCTTCACTGTTCATGGTTTTGTTTCTAACCCCTTTTCCATCCAAGAGGTTAAACCAAAAATTTTGCATTGCATCATTTACCTACTTATTTCTTTGAATATTATTTCAGATAGCTCAGATTTCTCTGGTGAGTTGCATAATGCTAATGAAAATATTCTTCATCTGTGTTCTGAAGACTGATGGTGGTAGTTTAATACCTGGTAGTTTTAGTGCTTGGGTAACTGGATGAGACATTTGGTCCTGGTTCAGGTCATTTCTAAATGGAGCTCAACAGCTGGAAACAGGAACAGAACTAATTTTCCATTTAAGCGGTTCTGAAATTGCTGAAGAGACACTTTGTCATTGCACATGGGAAGTTAGGAGTGTGTGAAGCAGCCTCTCTAATTAGAAGTCTTCCCACTATGAAGGTTTGAGACTCCTTTAAATGCAGAAATATAAATTACGTGAATGTGGACGGTACAAACAGTTAGAGTTCAATGTAAACATCAGTTTCATCACTGAGAGAACAGCTTGTATTCACACTCTGAAATACTGTGCATCTCAAGATGTCTTAAATCTGTAGCAGTTTCTCAGCAAAAGCTGGTAGCAGTCAAAGCCCTTCCAGACAGCTTGACTGGAAATAAATGAGAGTTTATTCAGGAGGTTGGTAAGCTGTACAAGGTTTCACTTTGTAGTGTTGGACATAACCCATCTTACGGGTCATAACATGTTTGAGGTGGCTAAACAGGAAATGTAAATACACATTTTTATACTATGGATTTGTCTTTTTCATTGCAATAGCTGACTGTCAATCCAGTATTTGATTTTTATAATCTTTTAGATTCATAGTGGGTTTTTCACTCCTGTGGCAACTACAAAAGATGGCCCAGGAAAGTTGACTTACATACATATCATTAAAAAATTTCTTCGTTTTGAAATTTTTTCATTGAAGATTTCTGTAGTGTTCTATCAGAGGACTGTATGATTTTGAAGGCTTTTCTAATTATTTTCTCCATATATCTTTGTCCTCTCTATGATTTTGCTTTCTTTTTAACTGGAGAACTTAGTGTGATAATATTTGGGGGGAGATAGGAGTTGGAGTACTCCTTTAAAGTTTCCCTTAAGTTTTCACTTTGGTTTTATATTACTTTGCTTTATTTAAATTTACTTTCTGAAGAGTCCTGTATTGAATATTCCATTTCCATATGTTAAAGAATATTTCTTGGAAATTGGAAGATCCTGGGAAATCTGGAGTTCAGATCAGGCATGTGCCTGGGCTCACATTGTGCCTCCATGAGAGGTCAACACTGGAAGGCTGGGGAAAGCTCTGGGAACAGGTTGCACGAAGAAATTCCTGAGGGGAGTCTTAAAAGCCTCTAATAATTCTGAAATTTGTATTAATAACCATAATGGACTTTTGTTCCTTGGCAAATCAAGTAGTCACCCTTCCATTGCACGTAACATTTTAGCACCTGTAGTTCCTGTGAAAGCATTCCAGGCTGCTTGGTCACCCACTGTGGGAAGGAGTTACCTCCCTCTGTTTGAATGTGGCACCTGCTAATTTTGTCTGATAGCCCTTAATTTTTATTACTGGAAGAGATGAGTGAGTCCTTAGTTTTTATTACTGGAAGAGATAATGAGTGACTCCTCCCTATCTACCTTCTCTCCTGATTTTTATAGAGTTGTGTCACCTGTGTGTATCTTTTTTTCCCCAGAGTGAGGGATCTGTTCCATATGTTTGATCATTCTTGGTGCCTTTCTGTCTTTTTAAGTCCCTTTGGGAACTCAGGTGGTGTGTGTGTGAGGGCAAAAGGAGGTGAGAACCATACACAATAGTCAAGGTGTTGGATGAATTTATGCAGCATTTGGATAACACTTTCACTTTGGAAAGCTTTTTATTGCTTTCCAAAGTATTAACAGCTATGGGTTCCAAAGCTTGTAATTTCCATCTTAGGATAGATCTTTTCCTCCAAATGTGTAATTTTATTTCTACCTGAACTTAGTTTCTGTCTTTCCCCTTTGGTGGGTCATCTGTGAAGGTGTGGAAAACAAGAGCCTTGATCTAGATCTCTAAACAACTCCACTGACCACCACAATGAAATCCTACTCTTTGTTTTCTATCTTTTAATAAGTCACTTAACCAAGTTAATATCTTTTTTTAAAGGGTGAACAGTTAACTTTTCCTAACCTCAGTTTTAGTTTTGAGTGTGCAGTGAGGTTATAATTTCCATATTCTTCAGGAGCCAGAACCAGCAACTTTTTAAAGTCGTGTATTTTAATAATACTTGCTGTGAATTGGCTATGCAAAATAGAAGAGATAATACAGGACTTGTATAAAAACAGCACTGTGTGCCATAACATTATTTAATTACCTAGTTATTAGGTAGCTGGATTTACAGATTGACTGCTGATCTGTAGATATATGGAGCCAGATAGATAAGGACAGATCTTTAGATAGATTACCTGGCTGCTGCCTGGCAGGAAACATGCATGAGCTACACAACAAAGATATTTAAAAACAGCAACTATCATGGGATTCTGGTGATTGAATTTAGGTGTCTGTGATGTTGCTTGTAGACAAGAAGCAGTCTTTCTTCTCAGTCTGTAGACTAAAAAGCATTATTAGGACAGGAGCTTTCTTTATCCCAAAGGTTAATTACATGCCACAAGGACTGTTTTACCTCCAGTGACAAAAGGGAAGCCTGCAGTGACTGGCATCTGGCTCACAGTTGATGTTTGAATGAAATTAACTCCATCTTGAATAATTACATCAGAACACTAAATCTTGTCTTTTTACATCTCAGTGACAAAACCAGCTGAATGTCATTGTGCTAAGAAATAATAAGCAGATTACATGTAAACTGTGAAGCTCATGTAGCCACAACAGAGCAAGGGGCAGTATGAAACCCTAAATTTTAAGATTTCTTAGCTTTTCAGTGGTTAAGTAAGAAATCATGCTAAATAATCACTACAATAATAAGCATTTGTGAGTAACATATTCAGTAGATAAAATTTCATTCGTACAAGATAAAAGCAATGAATTAAGTTTAATTGCAGGACCTAGTGCCTTCTGAGGAAAATACACACCTGGAAAATCTACCAAAGAACTTGCTCGCATCTTTAGTTTCAGAGTAACAGACTCTGAGCCAATAGGGAGTGTCAACACATACTGATTAAATAATCCTGGCTTTCCTTTCCCCCTCCCCTTTCTTCTGTATGTAATCCTTCACAGTGGTATGCCAAAGGTAGTACAGGCTTGTAATTTTGTCTTTATTTTGCCACAAACACTGAGAATCACATAATTAATTCCTTGTCTGTCCAGCAGGTGATTTTCAAGGACTTCCCTTTATGTGATTCTCAAATACTTTTTGATGCAATTAAGTAAAACACCTGTAACAACTTCTATTAAATATTTCAGAAGTTACAGTTACTTTGAAAAATAAAATAGTTTTTAATTTTAAAAAAATGTGACTATTCCTCAAGGATTCAAAAAAATTATTCTTAGGCTTGATGTAGTTTAAGCATTTTAACCACTGAGTAGAGGTTGTTTTGCTCTTTGTCAACTGTAAGAAAGAATAGTATCAGAAGAATAAACATCAGTGATGAATCAGAAAAAAAGGCTCCAGAAAAATCATGATTTGTTCTAAAATTTCCCTTGTCTGGGGACCTCAGTTCTGTTTCCTTTGCTTTGTTTACTTGCTTGCTTGCTCGTCTGCTTGGATTCCAGGGCTGTGACAGTGGATGACAGATACAGTAATTGTACAATACTCTGACAATCAGTGCTGTATTTCTAGGGCACCAAGTGAACTAAGGGTGGTGTCGTGTCATCACAACCTGTTTACCACTCTCTGCAATGGGCATTGTAGCAGGATTTAGACTGACGTTCTGTTTTTGTGCACAGCTTGTCCTTTCTTTCTTTTTCTTTCTTTGTATTCAAGAAGTAAATCCTGAATTGAACACTGGAAAGCATTTTTCTCCCAGATACCTCTAGCTTTTTCTGCATATGCTTGCTAATTCCAAAAGCCTTTAACATTCAAGCAATATATTCTTCTTGATTATTTGCGTATTGCTTTCCTCTAAAGCACTGGTGGTGTTGTAGCCACTTCCCAGTGGACTGATGTACATGAGCATTTATAGGGTCTCTACTTCTTCAATCTTGACTTTCCTGCTCAGTCTAAACTTGTTAATTGTGGTAAGAGTCATGCTGATGGCTGAAATTGTATTCATTTCCAAGGAGCTCCAGTGGGATGAAGGCTTAAGTCTTTTGCTTTGTAACAACAGGATGTTTATTTGGAGGATCATATTTTATTTAGAGATTGTGGATTTTGTCTAGACAGAGAGAATTAAGATGGCAGCAGTTCATAGGCCTTTTGCAGCATCTAAATACAGGGGTTTGCAATCTTGCTGCAGGAGGGTAAAGGCTTTCACAGGTAAAATCTTTTTCAAGATTAAAAAAAAGATACTCACTTCTTTGCAAAGACTGTAATTGCTGTAAATCAGAAGGCCTATGCTTGTTCAAGTCCCAAGAGTCTTCTAATACAGACCTCAGTTGGAAAAAACTTTAATCTGCTGGAATATGGACACAGTGTGAGAATGCACCTTTTTCAGGTTGTCAGATGGAAGAAAATACAGTTTGACTATGTGAAAAGAAACTGTAATATGAAACTTAAAATACTTTAATTGCTTTGTTGTCTGCGTTCTGTGGAATATTTACCAAACATCCCACTAAAAAGCTCTCGGAGTGTGTGCAACATCTGATGCTGTGGTTAGGGGGGCGATTCTTTAGGGAAGCATCATCTGGTATTTAGAGCTGAGTGATCACGTTCCAGCTTTTGGATGATGTAAAGTCAGGAACAACTAAAGAAGAGTTTGGACCTGGGGTTTGAGGCAGAATTGGTTTATTTTTAAGCTTAAGCTGGGTGCCTCTGGAGAGGGACCCCGAACAAAGAAATCCCCGGGCCTTTACACCCTTGCAGTCTGCGCACAAGATGTTCACGTGCCCCGCATGCACCTCTTGGTCCAGTGGGGAATTATCATCTGGGGTCTTCCAGTATCTCATTGGATTCTTTCTCCGTGTCTACGTGGCCAGGCCCTGAACTGCTCTTCTCTTCCAGCTTGAGGCCCACCCGAGTCTCAGCCCTTATCTGAAGATACCCAGTCTTTGTTCCCTCCCCTGCTGAGCCAAGGGAAGTTCACCTGCACCAGGCTTTGAGCCGGACCCACTCACGCTGAGCTGTCGGCAGAACTGTGAGCAGTTTCAGTGGCTGAGTCTCTCTATATTAGCTGGGAGTACACTGGGCAGATGTACCTAACTGGTTGGTGTTAAAAAACACAAATAATTGTACATACACATGGATAGTCTTTCTAGCAAAGCAAAGCTGTGAGGAAAGTACTTACAGAGGAAGAAGCTACCGTGGATGACTGGGGCAATCAAATGTTAGACAGGTGCTTAGTTCACTTCAAGAATTTTTGTTTTCTCTGTAAATGTTTCTTAAAATTCCCATTACCCTCTTTGAAGTCTCATGTGGTGACCCTTCAGAAAAGCGTTAACTCTGTCCTTTTGGGAAACCTCAGGATAGCAATGCTTGATCATCCTGTCACAGAAAGGGCTTTAAGTGGAGCTGAATGCTCGTAGCATGGGAAGAAATGAAATCTTGGACATTTATTTTGTTTCTGACAGAGTGAGATCATTTTGACATCTGAAAGTCTTTGGGGTTTTTATATTTTGTCTCTTTTTTAGATTTTAAGGCAGAACAGATAGGATGGATAGAGGACCTGACGACATTCCTTAATCTCTTGATGCATACTAGAAAAAAAAAGAGAAATTAATTTGGCTGCTCCCTCACAACATCAGCATTTTACATAGTCAGTGAGAAGATCGTTTATGCTCCTGTTAATCCGGAGCTAGAAGACTCTAATAACCCTTTCTGCTTCTTTGTGAACAAATGTTCCCAGTTACAAAATGGAATGTAAAGACACATTGATGAATACAGTTTTTATACTCTCACTAATAGGGGCCCTAAATTTGCATATAAACCTATATATTAGAAAATTCTCATGCATATAAGCCACATCTAAATATACTAGCTGAATGTTAAGAGGAAGTATTGTGGTCAGAGAAACATGACACATTTTTTTCTCTGACCCAGTCATTGAGGTTTTCTGAAATTCTAGAATTTCAAAAGGTATGTAACTGCCTTTTCCTCCGTTGTATAAAGCACCAGTGGACATTGTTGTATGTTCACTATTCAAACTGACAAACTATGTTAAGCTTAGTGTTTCCAGCTCAAACAACCCCCTTTTATGAATTCTTTAATGTCTGATGTATTCCTTAAGAATATCTTCATAGAGTTATATTCCAAGTAGCAGTTCCAAAACATTTTATCTAGGATAAAGTCTTCGCTGCACTTTCCAAAATAAATAATGATGCTGAGGAAATAATATTTTCCTTATTCCTGAGTAAATAAGCTATTTCTTCCAGAAGCCTATATTGCTAAAAGAGCCTCAATGGATAAGTATATTCCTTCGGTGCAAAGTACAGCAGAACCTTCTGTATGGACCTATCCATGCCCAAATGACAATTCAATCTGAATTTTCAGATGAAATGCTCTAGACACACTAGACTTGAATAACGAAAGTGAATAGACACATTAGTTTTCAACCACAACAGAAAACTCTGAAGTACAATGCTAAAATATCCTGAAGGAAGCAACTTGGTCGCAGGTCTACTTTTCTCCCTCTGGTCAGAGCTCAGTGGTTGTAGAGAACAACCACAGTACCTTTAGGTGAGAAAAACTCACTCATATACTGTCCTTTTCATATTCTGCTTCTCTTGTGTTGTTCCACGCTGTTACAGGGATTGTGGTTGAGACAAAATATATGAATGAAGGAAAATGAGACTGTTCAGACTGTACCATGACCTCATTTAGCTGACTTTGTGTGCCACCTCAACCATTTTTGCCATCGCTGTTAATTCAGTGTCAGAGGAAACTGGTCCGCAGTGATACAGATTCGCAGTGATACCGAAGTGCCATCGAGGCGCACAGAACGGGTTATTTAGTGCTGGACTCTCCTTCCATTGGCTTCATTGACCCAAGCATTAATGCTGCCAGGTTGCTGCTCAATCTGCCTCGTCCCTCTGAATATCTGTGTGCCAAATCATGGTGATTATTCATGTTTTTATCAGCTGTTTCTGCAGCAAGAGGGCACTTCATCCCTTTTCATCTTTAGGGTTTGCTTGTCAGGAGATTAGTGAAATTTGTGTCTGCCAGCTAAATAATCTAATTATGGGTGCCTTGTAGAAATAGTGGGATTAAGATCCTGCCTGTTTTGTTAATATTCTGTTGTGTTGGGAATCAACCTAGGCTTGGTGTCAGAAAACACAAACTGTTTCCAACGTGTTTTACTTGTGTGACAGGACTAAGCAAGTCAGAGTGATATCTACAGGGAAATGTAAGTGGAACAAGGCTCACTGCCACCACCTAGAAAAGAAATTCATGATAATCAGCATGCTGGAACAGAATAGATGGAGACTGA
The DNA here is from genome assembly GCF_015227805.2 of Hirundo rustica. Lineage (NCBI taxonomy): Eukaryota > Metazoa > Chordata > Aves > Passeriformes > Hirundinidae > Hirundo > Hirundo rustica. The sequence goes on along the minus strand of NC_053451.1, from coordinate 103,755,236 downwards.
AACAGTAGTCTTTAGGAGTGTCTCTGTACCACCAGGTTAGAGATACAAAGGCACAGAATGATATGCTACCCTTCTTGCTGGTAATGAGACCATTCTGCAGCCAAGAATCCAAGATACAGCTCTAGAGAGAAAATGCAGAACTTCACTTGTCTATGCAGCATGGTATTTAGGACACTGCTGGGAAATGCCATTATGGGCATTCTGTTTCATGCTGCATTTGACTTTTAATTGCAAACATTATTGACAGCATGATAGATTTAGGTAAATGGAGTGAGACAGTTTATGCTGGGAGGTGTCAGGGATTGCTTGACAGAGTTGAGGATCCTGTTATTGGATTTGGAATGTCTAAATTCCCAAAAAGTCCTTCAAGTTCTAAGTCTTGTTTTGTGCCTGTGTCCCAAAGGGGTAAGATGTGCTTGCTTCTTGGGAACACTGAGCCTGATAGATAGAAATTAATCAGGTAAAAGACTAACAGCAAAGCTGAAGTTGTATATCAGTATTTTGTAGCATAGATTATTGTGTCTAGAAGGGTTTGGACCATCTTCCTATGTAAAGGAAGAACAGAGAGGAGAAAGAATTATATTGAAATCTTCAGTTCAGCTTATTGGGCGTTCTTTGCTCCCATGTTTCCTTTTTTTAGAAGTGAAGGTTTTGATAAATTGCGCTGGGCCTTCAACGGAAGATGACAACAAAGTATCCTGTAATGACTGTTTTTGAAAAGAAAAGTCTACGTCATGCAGATGTGTATTGCATCAGCAAGAATCTAAGTTGGGCTTCCTTTGTTCTCCTCACTACTAATAAACTTGGTAGATATCTGACCTGTATGGGAGTATGAGTGATAGAACAGTTGGAGAGACAGTAGGAAAGGTTCTGGCTTATATGGGAGATGTCGCTGTCTCCCATTTTTATTTTCTTGTCAGAGAAAATGGTAGCTGTGACAATAATGCTTGGTCTGGGACTCCCAGCACACAAAATCTTAGCTATACTTGAGGTTTTAGCCTGTTATAGCAGAACCACCAGACTTACCAGATCACAGAGGGTTCAGTGGCTCTTAGAGTGAGGAAAGTTTATCTTGGGTGTTTCCTAATGAACAAATAAGTACTGTATTAAGTTTCATGGAGGTGTTTTCAGAAAGTGGTGGCACATTTTCCATGCAAATGTAGACCAGTTGGAAACATAAATAAATAATAATTTTTAAAACCCCACCTCCTTTAGGACCACTTTACACAACAAGTAAAACACCTTGGCTGTTCAGGTCCATCTGAAACCAGATTTGCATGACTTATCAATTTTTATTCCTTTTTCCTCTCAGTGATGCTTTTTTCACCCCTAGAAATCCCAGAGTCCAGTCCCCTCACAAATAAGGAATAGCAGCTCCACTTGTCTTCTCCTCTCCCTGTCCCACAGCGAATTCAGATATCCCTTTTAACTGGAGTGGGTCCTATGCAACCCTCATAAAAATTATTTGAATTATTCCTCCTGGTTCCTAATAAAAGAGCAGCCTTGTTTGGATAGTATGCCCTTTTCTGTTCACAAGTTGGTTTCAAGTACTGATTTATCACCTACACAGGCATTTGTTCTGGATGAACAGATGAATTAATGTTTTCAAGCATTGCTCTTGCATCTGCTTCTATACATTAGGAAATTACTTTGCATAATGGATTTTCCACTAGGATACACAAATATCTTCCTTTTTGCCCATGATTCTTTTGTTGTGATTTGTGGCTTGGTAAATTTTAGCCCGTTGTGGGTTTATGTGGTGTTTGGTTTTGTGGCATAAAATCAATGATTCATGTACGGTAAAGCAATTACTCAAATATTTCCTTTAATTTATTAGTCTTGCATAATAATTTAATCTTTGAAAAAACCAAAACCTCCCCTAATTTAAAGAGTTTTCATACTCCTTTAGTGAGCACATCTTTATGAGCCAAATTGCAGTGCAGTTTAGAGCATCTGCTTTCATCATTTTCCAAAACAATGTCATGAAGCAGAAATGTGAATAAAGGTTTGATCATGACCAAACATGTCCTGTGATATGCAGCTATCTTGAAGTGCCCCATTTACCTCTGAACCAGAAGCTGCCTTCCCAGTCTCGCTTTCATCTTGAAAGCATTCTTTACTTTTATCTGTGTAAATGCAAATGCCTCATAGCTTCAAATTCTTTATTATATCTCTTTTAGTACAATTTTCACTGCTTTGTAGATGGATCTCAGATTTATCATTATCCTTCTTTACTTTAAACTTCTCCAACACAACCAGGTCATGCACTTCTCTTAGTTTTACCTTCTCTCAGTTTGCAGGATACCTATCATCTCCTATTTTTCTGTTTGCTCTCTAGTCACTGGTTCAGTTGATGCTTCTCATTGCTCATTCCCATCTCAGAAAAGATTTGGGGAGGTTCTGTAGGGTTTTGTTGTTTTTTTCGCTTCTTTAGCAGTTCACAAACTGTGGATTCTGAGTGGAGTTACAAGCTCATCAGAAGGTCAGGTGTTTCTGCTTCCACCTGGAAATTGAGTTGCAACAGGATGCTTTTGGATATTGCAATTCATAATTTGCATTGCTGTCCGCATGGATTTGATCACTATCTTGTGCACAACTCTCAAAACTATATTTCCTCCCTCCTTGTTCTTTTTACCTGCCTGAAATCCCGTGTGTATTTGAGTCCTTTCCATAGATATGTTTTGACATTATTCCATATTATTAACTTGGAGCTCTCAGTATTCTTTATACATCTTGGAAAATTTCAGCTATTCAAAGAGCTCTGCCCCTGTTGCTTCTTATATTGACCGGTGTTTTCTTATGGTCCTTGTGGAACTCAGTACTTCCAAGGCCAGATCTTAGCACTCTGGTCTCCAAGCTTTTACTCGTGTGGTCCTGAAAGCGTGGAGGAGCTTTGTGGTGTTTATGCAGACCTTGCCAGGAAAGGGTGCTGAATGGCAGCTAGAGCTTTTCCAAAACAATTATGCTTTTTTTCTCATCTGTACATTGCTAGGATTTGAAAGACAGAAAACTTTCTTCATATGTAGACAAGCTTAGAGAGAGAGGGGATGGCATGCATAGAATAATAGGAGAAGGTACATAAAGATGAATATCATGATTTTGTTCTATTTTATTTTGGTGGGGGCAGAGAGTATTTGTTTATGGTTTCAGCTTACCTGTTTGAGGCAGGTTACTGCTTATTATAAATTAGTCCACTGTAAATCAGTTACTCTTGCTCAAAAGAAATAAAAAATAATAAAACAAGAAAGAGGTGTTGTCAATATAAAAATCACACTCAATCTAGCATGACTGAAATGAATACTCCTTGTATGAACAGAAGTCAAGTGGGTTCCTCCCTGGTGCTTCTTTCAGCTTTACTTTTGGTACTGAATAACATTTTTCCCTAAGTAATTTCATCGATTGCTTAATATTCAGTCTACCAGTGAAACTTCTATGAGTCTTCCCTGAAACTCAGGGAGGTGTTAAGGGGTTATCATTTAAAAATGTTAGTAAACATTAGTAATGGGAAATTGGAGGATCATGTTTTTATGAATTCTCTGTGATTTTAATAAAGTTAATCCCCAGTAACAAACATACGTATAGTTTATAATTTGTCTCTTTTCCTTTACTGTCCCTTTTCTACTTCTATCTTTTTGTATTTCCGTTACTCTTTTTTATGTTGTCCAACTTTTAACTAAACCTGCAAATTTTAAAGAAGAATAATTATTTTTTTTCAGAGTGTTGGGAAGAAATTACCTCCAGCCACAGCAACTCAGGAGCCAACAAAAATAGAAGTGGACAGCAGAACAAAAAGTAGGTTTCATAGGTTTTTCTTTTTTGCACTTTGTGCTATTAAAAGCAAGCTGAATGCTTTTCTCTGCTCTTGGTTCAAAGAATGTCCTGTATATAAAAAAGCAAGGATGCAGATAGATATATTTAGGATAAACTTTGAGTAGGTGGTACCTAGACAAAATGCTTTTTTCCACAGAATCCTCTGAACTGTTTTTGCTCTCATGACCCTACCTCAAGTTTTCTGCCACCAAAAATCAAATTAAATGATGTGATCAACTTTCAGCCTTGAGGATACTTTGGACTTAATCAGAGTTGAATAAGGTCCAAATTCAGGTTGTAACCTGTAGATAGGTCACAGAAAAATTTCTCTCATTGTGAATGCCCTTGCCTTTTCCTCTTCTTTTTAAAAAAAATTAATTATTTTATTTCTATTTCTTTATGTAGCAGAAATAAACTATATACATGGCATAGTTTGTATGGGAAATCAGAAGAGAAGGCTCTGGGGAGACCTTCCAGCAGCCTTCCAGTACCTGAAGAGGACCTCCAAGAGAGCTGGAGTGAATTTTTACAATGGAATGTAGTGAGGGACAAGGAGAAATGTCTTTAAACAGAGAGGGCAGGTTTAGATGAGATGTTAGAAACTTGTTACTGTGAATGTAGTGAGGCACTGGCACAGGTTGCCCAGAAAAGCTGTGGTTCCCCATCCCTGGCAGTGTTGAAGGCCAAGCTGGATGGGGCTCTGGGTCTACTGAAAAGGGTCCTTGCCCATGGCAGGGGGCACTGGGACTAGATGATCCTAACATTTCTTTCCAACCCAAAATATTCTCTGATTCTCTGACTTTCAGTTCTTTTTTCATAATTTCAGTGCTTAGCAATGAAAAAGTAATTATTAAATCTTTCAGGAATGTCTCTATGTGGTTCTAGGGAGGCATATGTTACTAGCTTACCAAATAATATATATATATATATATTTTTCCCATTTTTCAATATTATTTATATAGAGTTACAACTAAATGTTACAGATTCTGGTGGAAAAGAGGGAAGAGAACATATCCATACCTTAGAAAAGAAGCTGAATATGACAGAGTTGATTTTCTTTAAATCTTACACGCTCCTTCATCCCTGATGTGTTAATCCTTTTAGATAGTTAGCAGATAATGTTTTGTCTCAAAACTGAAACATATACAGACATATGTAGGAAAGCATCTGGATCAGCAGAGCAGGGTCTGTCTGAGGGAAGTGTGTGGTTACAAACTGGTTTGCACAGGTTTTCAGCTGAGAGTTGCAAAAGCAGCTTAGAAGAGCTTTTAGCGAGTTACTGTCCATTAGCCGCCCCACAATCATTGACTTGCTGCATCCTCTTCTCTTGTGTCCCCGTGCCAGCAGGCTCTAATGGGGAACACTGCAAGAATTCAATTGCCCTGAGGAAGTGAAAACATGAAATACTGCAAGATGTGTGAGCTGGTACTGCAGAAGAGGGCTCCTGAGCGTGTTTTGGAATTACCTTTGCCAGGCTGAGCAGTTCAGGCTGGCCTGAGTGCAGGTGCTATCAGAAGGGGTGGTCCATCACCTGCAGCACTAACTCTTGTGTGGGAAGCCAGGCTGCTCCTTTCCACATCAGCTCATACTTCTGACTGCCGAAGCTGCTCACTAAATCCCATCCCAGGGTATGGGAGGTTCAAACTTTCACAATTATAAACTGACTGTGGAAACCTTCTGACCAGTGGTTAGAAAACTGTATCTTCTCTTGTGATCCATTGAGCTCTGGCTGACAGAGACACTTTTCCATCGACACTTTTGGGCTCTGGATGGTCCTTCTTTCAACTCTTTGTTATTTCCCTCAGGCACCTTTTTGGCCCAAAAATCCCTCTTCTGTCACTGTCTTCATTCAACATCCATTTTGCCAGAGTTGGTGAGAAGGGTGGGCTACTTACTTGCACGGTATCTTGTTGAATTTTAAGTTAACTGCATTATTTATTACTTTATCTTTCCTGGAATCTCTGGGGCCTCAATAGAATTCTTGGCATCTCTGTTCATGCTTGGGAAAGAGAAGCACATCTATAGGAAAGTCTGATGTAATGTAATTATATATAATTTTCTTAGCCTCAAATGACATCATTGAAGACACATTTCATTCAGCTGAAGTTGTCCTTCACTTAAATTGAAAAACCTTTCAGTGCAGATGAAACATGCTTCAGTCTGGTTCGGTGTTTCATATAGGCAGAGGAATAATTTCTTCAAAATAAAGTTACTGTCTGATAGAATTGAATATGTTCAGACTCGGGCACAGGACTATAATCTGCCTAGTATTTGTCATTTCTCAAAAATGCAATTTTTACTTTTTACCACAAATAAGATTGAAAGAGCATTCAGTCCAGGGAAGTTTGCAGTCTTAGAAAACTGGTGAATATTCTAAATGCTGTGTTCAGCACAAAAGTATCATTCCACCTTGGACCTCAAGTACTTTCTCTTTTGCCTGGGATGGTAGTGTCCCTGTCTTTCTTGGAGTCTTTAACTGTTGAACAAAACACATTCTGTGCCATTCTCCAAGGAAGCAGCAAGAAGATCCATAGAGCAAGCTCAGTATGGAGAGGGAGCTTTTGGATACATGGTTTAGATTCCTTTGGGATTACTCTTGGAGATGAATGCTGCAAGCAAGGAAGCAGATACCAGCAGCATCTTCCCTCTCTGCCCATGGGTTTTAGCCAGGAGTGAGGCTCACTCAGACTTTGATTCCAGTCTGCTTTTTTCTGTAGCTTTTCTGACGTGACAGGGCAGTGATCAGCAGTGGGGCACTTGATGTGCCCTCTGCTCTTGGAACATGCAAGATACGGGCTCAGCTCTGCAGTGGGGTGAGGTGGTTGAAGCAAAAGGCTGAGGTGTGTTCTCTAAGGTGCATCTCCCAGCAATACTCTGTGTAAATCTCCCCCAAAAATGGATTTAAGATTTTGTGGGATAAACAGATGACTCTTCAGGGCCAAAGAGGACTTTTTGCTTAAAGGAAGAGTACAGTGGAGGCAAAAATCTTTACAGGCTTCAGTGATCCCTTGGAAAACACGGCTAACTTCTTGTGAATGAGAGAATGCACCTTTGAAGAGAAAAGAGGAGAGCTGTTTGGTTTAGATTTGTGGGTTCCTAGATTTAGAGGACTCTTCTGCTCTTGAAGTTCTGCTCTGTCATGTAGATATGATTAATGCATGAGTGTTTACAATCCTGTTTCTGAGGTGAGATGTGTTGTTTTTAATGAAATAACTTACTTTCAGTATGACTGGCTCGTGGTGAAAAAGATATGTTGTAGAAAATATATATAAGTTTTGAAGTAGCTCTGTTGGATTTTAAAATTCAGCAAAACAAAAACATCCACAGCATCTGAGAGTTATTGCAGATTACTGAGACTGCACTAATGGAGTATAAATAAGCACACAACAAAATAGCAAAGGCAGTATGTCACAGAGTGCATTGACCACAGAACTTAATCTGATTACTCCACTCATTATTTAAAATTTGTGTTAAGCTATTGCATAGGAGTACCAAGATCATAGCAAACAACTGATCTTTTTGCATGGTGTAGAAGGTGTAAGGAATAGTGAATATGTATTAATAGAACCGCAGTTACTTTTGTTTCTATTTTTTTTAATAAGCTGGTGTTTTGACAGTTTACATCTTGACTAAGTTCTGTGAAAATATTTATTAGTGCAATCTATTTATGAGTCTTGAGTGTAGCAATTAATAGTGAAATAAATTCCGTTGTGTACAGTGTTTGGATTTTTTTTGTCTGGTTTGTGGTTTTGGTAATAATTATGTAATTTTTCACTAGATTTTCTATGTTTTACTGCATTTCAGAAACATTTTGTGGGTGATAGTCAAAGAGAGGAAGTTTAAGCTCAAGGAATACTACCTTAATGCTGCTTGTTTTCTTGCTTAGTATTGCTGTTTGTGCCCATATTGATTGCTCTGTGATTTAGACTTCACTGATGGGGAAATATTTAAGCCTCAAAAATTAATAACAGAAAGAAGCAACACTAGGAGTAAAAGGAAGAGACTGTGTCATCCTGCCCTAAGAGGAAAAGAAAATTCCAGAGTCACTGTCCCCTTTGAGATTTAAGCTTGAATGAATGTTTGTCTGTGGATTGCCTTCTTGAAGGTCTCAGCTCATCCTGAGAGTGTGGCAGGAGAACAAACAGAAGAGTCACGCTTTTGAAGTGAAGCAGGGTTCACTGATACAGTAAATGGAGTTTGCTCAGATCTGGTTGGAGCAGTATAATATTTAACCAGTCTCTCAAAATACAAACAAATGGATTTGCCTGCTATACCAGTGCAGGACCCCAGGTCACAGAGCAGGTCTGTGGATGGACATCAGTTCTTTCCCCTGCGGTTGTGAATGCATGTCGAGCCACTGCATTGTGTCAGTGAAATTCTGTCCTTGCAATGGCCGGGGTAATGAAGCAGCCATGCTCTGGAGGAACATCCCTTGCAATTGTTCTCCTTGGTGAGGCAATGATTTTTTGAGGGGTTGAGACTGTATCAAAAAGGCCACATTTTCAGCTTGGGGACAGGCAGTGTTGCACAAGGATACATGGTAACAACTCCCATAAAACATCTCATTCTCTTTAGGTTTGTCCATTTGCTCAGTTCCTTGAGCAGTGCCCATTTCCCGAGGTTGGAAGGAGATGAGAGAGTGCAGTGAGAGACTGTGGTCTGACAGGGTAAAGTACTGCTGAACTGATAAAATAGGAGTGAAAAGCTCATGAGTGTAGTCTTTTTTCCTCCCTCACTGTTTCCAAGATACCTGCTGTTGGGGGTTTATTAACAGATTTATTTTTATCAGGTCAGGAGGACAAAAAGAGGCTTCTGGAAGAACTGACTGTAATGTATAAACCCAACTTTGGATGTCAAATGTAAAATGAGATTTATCATCTACAGCTGAGGGATACTTAGTATTGGTATCTTAGTTTGAAGTTTTAATTTGGCTTAAGTTTATTTGCCAGGCATAGGATAGGATATATTGTTTTGACTTTCAGTATTTTTCTTTTTTTCTTTTTTTTTTTTTTTCTCATTTGGAAAATCCCAAATTCAGCAAATTCCATTGTGGTCTATACAATGCTGGATCTGAAATTAGTTTTTTCTTTTATCTTTAGTGTTTTCTTTTCTTATCTTTTCTTCCTTCCTATCCAAACATGACTGTTGACATTAAGTGCTTCTACATCCTCCTGTGGTATTGTGCCCTGCTGAGTAAGGACAATTTTAGTACTGATGTGACATAGCCTATTAAATCTAATGATTTTTCTCTGCTTTTATTAATCTGATTTTAAAGGTTAATATTATTTTGAGTTCTATTTGCTTTGCTTTTGCTTCCTTAAATCATGTTGGTCTACTTATCCCTTAGGAAAAGTTTGTAAGCTGACTTTGCCCAGTGGCTCACATTGCTCCCAACCCATCTGTGATGGTGAGACCTCTCTTGCAGCATGATCCAATGGGTTCAGTGATTTAGTGTATTTCTGTCTGAATTTTACTCAAGAAGTCCTGACTTCCACTGTACATAAACCATATTTTTTTCCCATAGCTGTTCCTCTCTGTGTTCCTGTGCCAGCATTCAGAGTATAGGGGGCTCATGAGCCTCCCCCAGCTCTCTCTTGTGCCTGTGAGAAGTTTATCTCCTGGCTCTTTATGAACCACATCATCATTTGGTTGATTTTTGATTTTTTTCTATAGTTTAATTCCTTCTCTTGCTGCTATTTGGATTTATTTATTTATTTATTTATTTATTAAGAAAAGAAAATATTAAGAGCTTGTGAGGAGAGGGGACAGTTCATGGGACAGTGGAGTTCTTGACATTAAAACTAGAAGGACAAGATGTGTAGCTATCTGCTAGAGAGAACTTTCTGATCATCAGCTGCTATTTCAGATGCTGGAACCATAGCCCTCTCTCCACTGTTGTCTATCAGCGTCTTCCTCCTGAAGGACAATTCAAATATCCAGTCTCCAAATAGCAAGCGAGACCTGAGGGAGGCTTATCTGCTGTAGCACTCAGGATACCCAAGCCCTTTGCTACCCAAAGCATTTTTTAACCTGAAACACGTGGGATTCATCCGTGCCTTGAGCAGAAGCTGCACTGCAGATGTCCTGTCAGAGTGATGCTGTTTGCAGGTTTTTAGCTGCACTTTGTGCTTGGCTTCCCACTTAATCTTGCGCTGACACTGTTATTGAATGGAGGATCAATGTATGTGTCTGAGAATGGACGTTCTGGAATGATCCTTCTTGGGCTCAGGTGTTGTTTACCTCTGAGAATCCAGCCACTTCTGCATCCCAAAACAGAAATGCTAAGCCTGTTCCCAGTAACTAGAGATTCACCTGAGCATGCAGCACTCAGCCTTTAGTGCAGTATTACATCTACATCAACTGTGGACTAATTCACTGAATCTATTATTTAGCACAGATGCTTTTTGGAGTGTGGATATACTCAGAATAGGAAAAAAACCCCACGATGATAATTTAAGGTAGCGTGCCACTGAAGTGTAAAATGTGCTGAATCTCATATTTATCTACGTACTGCTTTGCATCCGCCTAAGTTATTGAGTGTTAGTTTTCTACCAGCTTTTACATAAAATGTTGTTGTACTGTCTCAAAGACAAGGCAGTGAGCAGGTGGAACATCCTAGCCAAGTCCACAAAGAGACATCCCAATCCTTCCTCAGAATGCAGTAAAGTAACAGTTAGACACCTCTTAACATCCTCTGAATCTGAGTTGCGATCTGGTGTTTCCCACATGCCCAGTGGTTTGGAAAAGTCACCAAATGTTTATTTCATAGTGTTCTCTGCTTTCAAAACAGGGGAAAGGATTTTTTTTTCCTTGCTCACTTCTTTTCCCTCAAAACTTCTTTTCATTGTCTTCATCTGAATTTAGTTTCTTCAGAGACACCAGAGGAGGTGTGGTGAGTTGACCCCAGCCAGCAGCTATGCTCCACCCATAAGGGAGAGAGCAGGGCAAGCAAAAGCAAGAAAATTCATGAATAAAGACAGTTTGATAAATAAACGAAAGAGAAATAAAAAGAGGCAACACAAAGGCAACCACCATTCAGTAGATCAATTTACTCACCACCTGCAGTGGATCAATGTCCAGCCAGCCTCCAAGGAATGGAGACCTCCTAGACCAACATCCCCAAAGCTCACTCCATTTTATTGCTGAGCAGGAGGCCATATGGCACAGAATGTCCCTTTACTCATCTTGGGTCAGCTGCTGTCTCCCCTCCAGCTTCTTGCCCACCCTGGTCTACTTGGGGGATAGAAAAAGGAAAAAAAAAGAAAGCTGTGTAGGTATGTTGGGCAATAGCCAGAACACCAGTGTGTTATCAGTGCAGTTTCAGTCACAGATCCAAAATACAGCACCATGTGGGTGGGCTGCTCTGAAGAAAATTAAGTCCATCTCAGCCAGACCTAATACAGGGCATGGCCAGAAAATCAACTGTAATGGTCATGGGTAAATTCAAACATTCGTGTTCAAAATAAGAAATCTGTGAAGTCTCAGAAGTTCGTGTTTGCTTGAACCAATGGCACATAAAATTCATGTTTCTGAGTGACAGTGTGTGAACTAAAGAAGAGCTTTCCTGTTCCCTGCTGGTACTATTTAATTTCTCAGGCTCATGGTGCTTACAGAGAGCAGACTTTCAGGTGCACATTTCTGGGCTGCTTCTTTACGGTTGATGTTCCTCTCACTAAGCTTTAGAAGTTTGTATGGAGGTTATGTGTCAGAGCTCTATTTGGGTTGTAACCATGTGAGTTTGGTATCCTGACTTTTGTGAGGTGGTCCCGCTGGAGATCTGTCACTGCTGTCCAGGGAGTTCAGATCATAGTTAGCTAATCTAATGCAGGTGTCTGCTCTTGGGGTCAGGAGTGGCTCTCAAGGCTTTGCTCATTTTAGTGGCTTGATCTACATTGACTGTGGTGCACGGACCAGGTTGGTTTCTAACATCAGATGCCTTAATCTAAATTTATACACAAGAGCAAAGCTTGGGGGCTGAAATCAGTAGCCTGCATCTGGAACTGTTTGAGATACCCCAGGGTATTTTGTTTTGCTTTGCCTCCAGCTGTGAGACCAGAGAGACCTGGCAATTCCATAGGTTCAACCATACCATGCATGTGTCTTACATACCCATGAGTGTCTGAAAAGGAGCTTAGTGTCTGGGAAGCTGAACTGAGCCCCTGGTGGAGCCTCAGATACCTTCAAGTGTGATAATGCAGGTTCTTTTTATCATAAGTATAAAAGAATAGGTACTGTTATTTCAAATTAATTTGTATTTCTGTGGCCTGCCAGTACTTCTCTGCATTGAATATAGAAGTTGACTTGATATAGAGGTCATCAAAATTGAGACATTTAAAGTGAGGTGAACATTTCTACAAAATCACATGCCCTTCTACAGTCAAGTAGTTTACTTGGTCCTTTTAGACCTGGTGTCTTAGAGTAGCACATATTTTTCTGCATAGTTTAACAGCTGTAAAACATATTCATTGCCTTTTTATTTGTAAGGCACGTTGACATACTCATCTGTTGCACAGCAACATGTAAGTAACTGCTTTTCATGACAACTGCTTTTTATGATTTCTGAGTAGGAGTGCTGGCTTCTGTATTTTCCAGATGAAAGTTGAGATGATGCCCTTATTTATAGACAGTAAAGGAAAAAGGGTGGAAGAAACTTTAGAGTAATACTCAGAACTCTTACACTGAGTATACAGGTGGTTTAGTTATTAATGCGTTAACATTTATTAATGTATTATTTATTGTTGCAACATCTTTATAGATTCATAGATATCTGCTTTCTTGCACACAAGGGGATGGATAGATAAGATATGTCAACTTACTGCATCCTTTATGCTTCCAGTTTCTGCAGTCTGGTGGGAGGCCATGCCAGTGGAACTGTGGAAGGAAGTGTCAGATACAGGTTTACTCTAAGGGAAAGAGTCTGTGGCAGGTTGCTGTCTGGAGCAGTTTCATCTGAGATGATGGTTACATCATCAGGGGCTACAGAGCTGAATCCCTGGATGACGTGTGTGGGATTGCTTATCAGCATGTAGTTTTTTAAATATTTCATATTGTTTATGAAGGTCTAAAATACAAAGAGAAAGATGGCAAGGAAATAAGGCAGCACAAAGAGACACTAATGGAATATTTTATGAAGATTATTCACCCTTGAATAAGCAGTTGTTATAAAGTGATAATTTGTCACAGTGAATGTTCTTCCTTTCAGACAAGGAGTATTGCAAAGTGATATTTCCGTATGAAGCACAGAACGATGATGAGCTCACAATCCGGGAAGGTGATGTTGTCACACTTATCAGTAAGGTAAAAGCATTATTTTTCTCCTATAAGCAGTGATACAGTTTTTAAAATTGGCATAATTTAATTGCCATAAAATTAGTATTTGTGCCTTTGATAATGTTGTTGCTAAACCAAAGTGAGTTTGACAGTGAAACATTACACAAACTTCAGAGCCCTACATCTCCCTTCCTCTTGTGCTTTAGAGCCTTACCCTGATAATGAATGTTAAGCAGAGAGCAGCCAATGTGTACTCTTGAGTCTACAAATTTATACAATTAATTTTAATTTGAATCTGCTGGCAGATGAACATAAATTGTAAATTGATCCCTGTAACAAACATAATGGCTTAGAGAATACACTGTAATGTTGAAGAAAGCAGCAGCTTTGAATATCTCTCTTTGGTGTGTGTTATTTTTCTTGTAGGAATCATGAATTAGAATTTTGTGTTAGATTGAGGTTATGTGCCTAAATTAACTTACTGAACTAAACATTTACAATTTAGCCACCCTTAACATTCTGGTGAAGCAGAAAAATACGACAAAACAGAAGAGAAATAGTTTTAGATCTGTGTTGTTTCTAAAATTATGTGAACTTATTCAAGATTAGAAATGAAAAAAACAGTGCCAGGTTTTATACTCAATCTTCAAAAGCCATACAGTGAGATGGTGAGTAAACAGTTGGGTTTCCTTTAGAAGAGTTACATGTTACAAAGAACAGATTATACTTTAGGCGCACCTAATTTCCTGCTTCTGTCTTAAGACTTTACAGTTTATTTAAAAGTTTTTGATTGCTGGACATAAATATTTGTGGGGGAAAAAAACCTATAAACTAGAAAAGGCTGTGGATTTTCCATGAGGAAGATGAAACATAATAATGTGCACAATACTGCTGCTTTTGTTTGTGCTTGTATGAAATTAAAAGAATTAATTCTATAATTGATGTATCATAAGAGACTGTTACTTGACTGAACAATTTGGCACTGCGTGAAAAAAACCCAAAAAACTACAAAATCTTGGGAAGTACATCTGGAGCAGTGTTTGCCCCGCATGCTAAACTATTTTCAATCCTACAGGACATCTTCTTTGTCCTGAACAATATGCATGTAACCAAAGAAAAGTAATCAGACATTTGGTGGGAAGAGAAACTGCAAATGTAAAAATAAATTACATACATTAAATATCCTTTAATGACTTGCCCTCATTGACTTTTGTTTAGCTTGTTTGTAGAGCTGTGTAGTTTTGCCTGATTTAGAATGTTCTCATGTGAGTATTTAACAGCGTTTCTGATCATGAAAATGGCTTTTAAGATGTTGCTGCTGTCCACTTTACGCTTTATTGACCAGAGTGATTTAATTCCCCAAGATGGTAGGTCTCTGGGTGGAGCTGTGTTCAGCAGCAAGCACAGATGAAAAGACAATTACATTACTGAGGTTTCTATGTGAGATTTAATTTGCTTGCTTTTTCCCATATTCTTCTCTCTGCCTCTGCCCTCACAGTGGAAGGATATTTGTCTTTTATAATAACTAAGCTGATGATTTGACCGTAATGATCAGTTTTCCAAACCATGCAGAGAGAGTGGTTTGGAATAGTAAATACACTATTCTCTAGCTCTGTCCTTCTGCTCTCCACTGATATCAAGCCATTGCAGGCATTTTATTTAATTTTCTTCCTTTTTTCTGTGTCATGTCACGTCTCTGAACACTTACATAAACCCGTGCCTCTAGAGAGTGAGGGATCTCAATGCACAAAAGCCTGTAGTTTCTCTGTGGATGCCTTTTATGTGGTGTCTGAACTGATCTGAGCCACTGAAGAAATGATGCTTAACAAGCAGTCACTTTGCAGATCCTTTTGTGCTTTGCAGACCTCATTGCAGTCAGACTTGTGGGTTTTCTTCATCTGTTTTTAACACAGTTAAAAAAAAAATAAAATTCAGGCTATGTGGAGTCAAGGTCTTTGCTGTAGAGTTCTGAAAACAATGAGGTCTCCTTTATGCTCTACCACATAATACAGTAACTTTATTTTAGTCCAGATCTTCTGAAGCAGATGTCTGTTGTCATCCTTCTTTTACTCAGCAATACCAAAGTCAGCCTCACTTTTCTGCCCACCAATGGCTTCAGCTAGAGAGCTAAAATCACCATGACCAGTTAGTGAGCCAGGCTGATGAAGAGGCATCAAAGAGAAACATATGGAATGCTTCAGAAATTATTATCATGGCTTTGCTCTGTAATCATCAGATTACAGAATTTCTTTTAATTTATTTGTAATGAATTGTTTTGCAGGTTTTGCTTTCTTTGCTAGAAAGCATTAGACAGCATTTATTCTTCCCAATTATTTAGACTCAAAGAGAGAACACTGGTACTTTCAAGGAAACAGATGGGTGTCACAGTACTTCCTACAACCACAGATGCATTATCGTAAAATAATGTATTTTGTTGAAATCACTAAAACCGAAAAGGGATATAGATTCCCAGCATAAAAATTCTGTCACTAGACTAGTCTGTTTTTCCACAGTTAAATCCATGGGAGTGTTGAAGACTCACCATTTTAACTCATTCTGAATTTGGTTTTAGTTGGAAACAACAGCATTGGTGAAAGTGTGTGGGAGTGGCTGAGGTAATGAGTGAGTGACAGAAGAATGGGAGAGAAATCTCATTAAAAGAAAGTAAAATGCATTACAGTAATCTTAAAAGCACGAAGATGAGGTAGCACTTGAAAAGTGGTAAGACAAAAGGGGATGGATTAAATGAGCTAAATGGGAAGTTCCTGCAAGAGCCTGTGTACAGGTGCATGTGACATGTGACAATGGGCATGTGAGGAAGCTGTTAGTCTAATATTCATCTTGAAATGCTAGGACCTAATTTTGTGGAAAGGTGTAGAATCAGTAAATGCAGAATTCAATATTGCCATTTTAACAGTATCCACAGATAAAAGAGATAAGAGTGTATAGCATATTTCTCTCTTTTATTCAGTTGAATTAGTTATAAAAGTCCCTTTGTCAAGATCATAAAATCAAGATCATAAAATATCTCTTTAATATAAAGGGCAAACCTTTTTTTTTTCTTTTTTTCTTTTTTTTTTGTCGTGGCCTTTGCAGACTCTGTTTCAAGTTCTCACTGTTTTGATGGATGTTGAGATCTTGAATCACAAGCTGGTCAGAACTTCTCAATAGATCTCTGTGATAAGAGAATTTGAATATCTGAGGTTTCTTTGAAATAGCTAAAGAATACTTCGGACAGATTTGCTGAATCACAAGTGACCTCCCTAATCACCTGGAGAACGTGCTGGAAAGGTTTATTTGAGAGCTGAAGAAAGTCAGTAGAGGCTGATCACTTAGAGGTCAGAATGGTATGTGTTTGGGGAGATACAGGGTGAAGGATGGCATTATGCAAAACCGATAACCAAAAATAATTGCCAGTTATTTGGAAAATATGCATTATGAGATAGAGTCCAAACATATCTTAGTTAAAATGTACCTAAAAGACTGAAGAAAAGCAGAAACTTTACAAACATCTATTCCAAAAATTTCTGGAAAAGGTTTTTCTTTCCTTCTTTTCCCCAGTAAAGCAAATCCCCTTGTAAATACTTAGAAGAGGTTTTATTTATTAATAAGTGGACATAAAAGTGGGCAAATGTTATTCCTTTAATTACTTGATGTAGAATAATGTAAAAACCCTGAAAACATTGGTCAGAATTGTAAAGGAGGGTAAAACCTTCATTTTCAAGGCCATAAACTAATAGACCTGGTACCTTTGCTTTGCAAAAAATGAGTCTGAGAAAAATATAGCTTTGAAAGAAAGAGAATGAAAAGCAAAATACAGTAATTTACTTTACAGTTAAGGTGATGGTTGTGCATTTTGATGATTAGATATGTTCATAAGGTTCAAATTATGAATGAGGCCGTGAGATTGACACTGTAGATTACTTTTGTATTGTTTGTATTTGTCAAACATTTGTGTTTCTTAGGTATTTTTTTAGTGTCTTCAAAATATTCCTGACAGCATTTGGGTATGGGCAAGAAAACTGGTAATGACGGCACCCTGCAGCTGAAGGAAAGTGGCAAATAAGTCTTTTATCATGCTCAAATATTCATTTTGAAGATTGTATTTGTAAAAAATACAATTTCCACTAAGCAGCAGAAGATTCATGTGACATTTTCAACTGTCACAAAAATTTTACAGGACTTTTTATTCCAGCCCTCTTAGACATAGCTATTGTAAGCTACTTTTCTACAAATGTATTAATAGCTTTGATAAATTATGACAAAATGCATAGGATTCTGAAGACTTCACTGGCACACAGAAAATGACCTGTGTGAGGAATCAATAGAAGTAGCTGCATAATTTCAAAGCAAATACATCAAGCACACACTGGCAGCTGTGCACTCATTCAGAAGCAGTTTTACTTGCAAGGATGTAAAGAAGATTTCATTGTAGTGCATCAGTCTACCTGAGCTCTAGGCAGTAAAGAGCACTTTGTTCCCAGGAATAAAAACGGTCTGGATAAATAAAATTAGCTGCTTCAAAAATCATTGCAAATTTGAAAAGCTGGCAGCAATAGAAAGATATTCTCACCTGAACCCTAATTATCAATGGACGGCCCTGATATCCACGGGAATTCTGCTAATTCTGAATTAATAAGGTCATTTTGCTGATGCTATTCCAATGGTACTGGTAAAGTTACTGCAGTGGTATCATGAAAAGCACAACAGGATAATTACTAGTGACAAACTTACATGACTGTTTATCTGGTCTAGATATTTAATGATATTTCGATAACTAGATATTTAATGGCGACCCAATTTGTAGAGCTTAATTCTGTGCTGGGGGGCAAAGAGCCACAAACCTAGTTTTAAAAATAAGCATAATGGCAATCACTTTCTGCAAAGCTCCTCTTTGCTTTTGGTGTTATTGTTAATAATTTATTGTGAGATTTGCAAGTTTAGTGGTTCAAAATGCTTTACATTTAGCGACTTCCTTCCCTGAAGCACATGCAGTCGAGTGATAAGACAGACAAATAACTACAGGCGAGTAGAAGAGTATAAGGAAACAACTCAATGAGATTCAGTGCTGATAGTTTCTTTCATGATGTCCTTTTCTCACTGTTGCAGTGGTGCTCTGTGTGTTTGTCCCTGTCAGAGCATGGAATCTGCCCTTATGCAGAGCATTTAATACTGCCCAATCCTTTACATAGGCACGAGGCAGTTAATTTAACCCTGACTGTTCTTATAGGCAGTTCCTGGGACGTGGCCCTTTTGCCAAAACAATTCTACTGCTTTTCTCTCTTGCAACATCTTTAAATGCCCATCCTGGTGCAGGAGGTACTTGTCCAGAGCACTTTTGTTGGCTGAGCGATTGGCAAGGCGAACTCATCTGGGCAGGGCTGTGAAGGAAAACAGCTGCTCCAACGGATGCAGGAGGCTCCTAAAGGGATGAAATTAGTAAGTGCTATGTTAAAGAATCCTGCCAGGGAGTTGAGGCCATGAGAAGGGGAAGGAGACAGTGTGATAGAGAAGGACACTTGCTGATACTCAATCGAACATTTCGCTGGGCTGGGGAGTCGCTAGGATTGCCAGGAATTGTTTCTGTGGGGTTTTATTCATTGCTGAATTTTTCTCTACTCCTTTGATTACAAACAGCACAGACATATTTTATAAACCTCGGCTATAGAAATAGGAATGAAGGAGAAAAACTTTAAATTTTTCATTAAATATGAATTAATAGGTAGGTATCACTAATTCTTCCTTATTAAGATGAAATCTTCACTATTTTCCCCTCTATGGGTAAAAACAAACCAACAGAGTGGTAATATTTGAGGCCATTAAAAATACACCTGACTGGCAAGGAGACAGAATTTTTCAAAGCAGAAATGTGGTAGCTTAAGACTGTTTCTTTCAAAATAAATTTTAAGATTGTCTCTTTCTTCCTATGAAAGAAAGGAAAAAAATTAGTCACACTTCATGATAGTCAGGTAGTTTTGGTTTTCCTTGATTGACAACTAAAATCAAGCTTCTAGCTCATTTAAAAAAATATTTTACTAATATAACCGTGCAAAATATTTAGGTTATGCAGGAGAAAGTATGATCTGGTTTAATAAAATAAAAATATGGCTTTCTGTCAGAGCAACAAAATGGACTTTTGTTGACACTGAATATTTGGTCATGCAGATGCCCCTTTTTGGGGTTTTAATACAAGATATTTTGCACATTTGTAACTTCTGCAGCAATCTTGCATACAGAAACTGAAAGGAATACAGTAATCAAGCATTTAATAATGCCCAGCTTGAAGAAGGCTTTTATGATAACTTTAAGAAAGCTTTTATGATGTTTTGTGTTTGAAGAGAAGCATGTAAGCAATAAAGGCACTTACTTCTCGCCTCTGGAAATAAATAGGTATTTCCTTCAGAAAGGACAATACCATAAAGCCTCCTGAGATATCCATGAATTATTCATCACCTAATCTGCTTTCTGTGTTCCTTGTCCCCTACCCTTCACTACTTCCCTTGGCACCAGTTTTTCCCTCAGGGCATCCTGCCTCCTCCTCTGATAGGGAAACCTGCTTGTACCACGCTGCTGATTCCATACAAGAAATTATTTTGCACATTGTGCATGCTGAGGGTGCAGTTTTACATGATGGATGGTAGGTGGCTGCTAAAAGGGATGGTTCTCCTGCCCTTTCGCCTTGCATCTGGCAACCACAGGGTACACAGGGGCGGGTGATGGAGGAGTGGGACTGTCCCAGCAGATTGCTGAGAGGTTGGTGTAGCAGTAGGGTCACTTTTCCCTGACCTGAAACTTCTCTTTGTAGGTTTTGACTAACGGGAATCAGAAGGTTTGGGTTCTTCTGGGTTTCAAGCCATGGTGCTATGAGGGATGACAGCTGGGGTAGGTCCTGCAAAACGAGCCCTCTTTGACATAGCTCCAATGTGTGCAGCAAGTGCCTGGGTAGAACTTGTGTCATTGCTTAGAAGCATCAGCAGTTTCTCAAATGAGTGATTTAAAGCAGTTATAGAAAACTTGCAGGCACACTGATGATCAAGTGAATGAATGTTCATTTTCTGAAATTATGTTATATACTCAATAAATTACGGAAAATAGACTCTGAGTAGTTCCTCTTGCTTGAACCTTGTCCTTGGCCAAGACTTTTAAATGTTTATAAATAATTTTGTAATACTTATTCATATCTTGCAGCGTTTGTTGGCTGCTGTGATTAGCAGTGGGGCATTAAAGTCTCTGTAGAGACAAAGCCTGACAATGTTTAATCGGGGACCAGGTGCAGCTTACTTTTCATTGGCATCTTTAGAAATATTACTGAAACACAAATGCTCGAGCTAAGCACTTAAATAAGCTGTTAAGCCTGTGATTAGTCCAGGGAGAGTGGAACAGCCAGCACTCGAATGCTGAACTCATTAGTATATTTATAATATTTTTTTAAAGTACACACTGAACTTCTCTTTTCCTCTTCTTGTCACCACCAATTGTGGTGCTACAACAGTGACTTCAAAAGAAGGGGATTCTTTTGTTCGTGGTAGGTCCCAAATTTGAATTTTGACAAAGGCAAATTCATCCCAAGCTATGTAGGTGAAGTGGCAGAATCCCTCATGCATGCACTGCTTCAAGATTTGCATCTTTGGAAAGGCGTTTTGTTTGTAAGTATGTTTAACACAGCCAAGCTAATCTAAAAAGGTGACATATTTTGAGATAAAAAAGGAAAGAATCTTTTTTTCTACTTAGAAAAGATGTAGCTGAAATGCTGAGGTGTCTGGAAAACTGTGATTATTGCTCACAGTGTGGGCTTTAGATTCACTGCTTAGCTTCATCCTTTCTTTTATTCTGGATGTTGAGTTCACCTGCTGGTTTGATGGTATTATCTGAAGGCCAACCTTTTCAGGGCAGGGAAAGCTATTTCAAGGGGAAGTAAAAATGCACATACAGTGCCAAGTAATTAGTAATTGTAATTAGGACCTTGGTCCTAAGATGTCTTCAATCTAAGTAGCAATAGCATTAAATAATCTTTCAAATGATTTGTTCTCGGTTTTTATAATCTTTCTAACTACGGAAAATGTAATTACATAAATATTTTATCTTGGCTTATCAGGGGCATAAATTATGTCTGTTACTAGCACCACCTTTCATGTTTGTGTTGGCTAATATAGTTTTGAGTATTGGAGTGTTAGAGTTTTATGATGTGGAACATATTTATTTCTCCACAATAATTCTGCTGACTGAACATTGCAAATGAAGTGAATCCTCAGAAGAGATTGTTTTGTTCAATAAGCAACTTAATTCTTCCTCTTTGTACAAATATTTCATCAAAGCTTTTTAGCCTCATTACTGATTAAAGTATTTAGTCACAGAATGTAAAGTCAAAAGATTAGACCTAGCCTGAAACAGATTTAACAGAAAAAAATACATCTGCTGTGTTAGATCCTCTGCTCTACTGTCCTGGGTATTGCAGGTCATTCATTATTCTCAGCCAGTTTCTTTTTTGCAGGGTTCAATAACCTGGGCCAATATTTGAACAGACTTAGTTTTCTGGAGAGGTGTCTTCTTGCTGTGCCTTCCAGTAATAGCCACAGCCTGGAAAGAGAAGTGTAACCAGAGCTGAAATGATGTCTAATTTCCAACTATCTCTCCTGCTTCCTTCTGTACAGGGGTGACATGAGGATTTCTTAGTAGAGCCTTGGAGCTTGTGGATAAATAAAAATTTTTCTGTTTGACTCCTGAAGCTTTGAAAGATGCAGCTGGCATTATCAGATGTAAGGTTCTCTGTATGGCTTGGGCATGAGAACTGACAGGAGCTGGGAAGGATCCATGCAGGACTTGGGGCTTTGGGGATATGTTAAGGATTTGAGCAGGATAAGCCTCTGGGTTAGGGGCCCAGCAGAGGTTAGGGGCTGGCCTGGGAGGTTTTCTTTAATGCTTTTCTTTCACTATATCATAATCTACATGTATTTGCAAGAAGTATGTAAAGGGAAAATGGGTTTTCTCCAGGACTGCTTCAGAAGACAAATTTATTATCTCTTGGGCTATCTCTTTTATCTAAATTATCTTGGATTAAGTAGTTGCTGAGAGATTCATTCTGTCTTTCTGACAGATTTTAAGATCATGTTTCTGCCAAGGAGTACTTGATTACTAATCAGATGATCTAAAGCACAGCCATTTTCTTTAACAGAATTTAACAAATTTTGCACTTTTTGGTACTATAACCTCTCAGTCCCAGTAACTGACCTTATAGTAAGTAACAAACCTTGTTCATTTGGAGAAGCCCTGGGTAGCACAATGTGAGTGTAATATAAACCTCTGGAGAGAGGCTTTCCTTTATTCATAGTTTACCAAGTTTAATGAGAATTGATGAAGATTCTAAAATCAATTCTTTTCTAACTCTTAAGATAAATTTGGATTTTGAGAATGATCAGTCTTATTTTCAGCATGAATTTCTAAAGAAACATTTTAATATTATTGATTTTTTTTTTGCCCTGATTTAACATGGCTTTGTAGTTTCCCCCAAATGCCGAGTTGTATTAATGAAGATCTGGTGTGTTTTTATTGATGGTTTGAAAATCACAGAGCCCATCCAGTGCCTTCTCTGGTGTTTGTGAGAGTTGGGACCTCTCGGCCCCAGCGCTGCAGCCCCGCAGGTGCCCTGTGAGGGTGGGCTGAATGGCAGAGGGCTTGTCCTCCAGATTTATCTTTATATGAGAGGCCTTTAATCCTCAGACTCCTTTATATGTTTTATGGTTCTCTTTGTGTATTATGGTTCATGTCTCGAAAAGTTCAACAGACACATTTTGTTTGCATTAAAGGTGGTTTGTTTTTCTTTAAATGATGGTTGGCTAGCTGTTGTCGAAAGACTTCTGGAGAGATGCTCACAATGGGGCTAGCAGTAATTTAATGGGTGGCTGCCAGCACTGCAGAGCTAACACATGAAAGCTCCCAGTGCAAGCATAAGAGGGATTCATGGCTTTCTGAATAATGCAATTTTTCCAGCTCAACATTCTTCTTGATGAGAACCAACTTTAGAAGAGCAGAAGGAAGGCAGAGAATTAATGGATACAAATGCCAACTGCTGGGATTTATTATTATTATTATTATTACTATTATTATTACTATTATTATTACTATTATTATTATTATTATTATTTTGTAAGGAACTATGTGTTCAAATGGAGATTTCCAGAAAAATAATACTTTCTCAAATCCTGCCACCATTATGGTGTATCTCAGTACAGATACTACAGTATAAGCCTCACATATACTTCTCTGGGGGCCTGCTTTTTCTTGTTCTTAGTGTTGCTTTCTGTCTTAGCTGTAATGATGAAATCTGCGTGATTGAACGTTTCTGAATCAAAAACTTCTAATCAAAGAGCTGAAAAATTGAGTAGCTGTGAGTTGATGTCTAAACTATAGTTTCATATTTTAGCAGTATTGCAAAGTACCATCATGTTCAGAGGACCAGACTATGCAGCAATCAGCTCCCGCAGAATAAAACAGAAGTCTTATTTACAGATGAGAAGATTGGCTTTTTTCAGATGTATTTCTTCAAGAGTTTACACAGCTGCAGTTCAAGTCATGGATAGGAAAGATAATTGCATAGTTTATTACTCATTTTGTGACCTTGGGGAATAGAAAAAAATCTCTCATTTACTTATACTGACAAAAGCTTTCCTCTTCACTAGGGGCAGCTTGGAAGGTAGGTTCGGGAGGGGAGAGATGAACTTGGGCCACGGCACTCCCTGAAATTGTCAGTGCTTCCAAAGGTAGCAAGAGATGAGGGAGTGGGTGCTGCCTTGAAGGCCTGGCTGCTTTGGAGGAAAAGGCAGGAAACATCTTTGACCCTAAAGTAAAGTGGAAAGCATGGCCACAGCAGTGGATGCCTGCTTCCTCTCAGGCTTCCTTGTATTTTGGTAAAGCTGCAGAAATTTCTCAGCTCGTGGTAGATTCCCAGTATCAGATGGCTGTTAATGCTGGGGAGAGCAGTCCTGATGCACTTGCAGCTGGCTGCAGTGATGATCAAGGTATAAGTCCAGTGGGCTTCTGAACACACTTTAATGTATACATAGAGCCAAGTAGCTACAGGTTTTTATTTATGTGATTGTAATGGTTTTAATTTAATAAAACCAGGAAGAAACACCAATTAATGTAGGGGTTTTAGTGTTAATATTTTTGTGGGAGGGAGAGATTAGGAGAAAAATAAACAAAGCAGGCTTACGCTTAAAAATGAACAAAAATAGTTTTATTAACATATATTAAAAGACTGAGAAAAGAAAAAAAAAAGTTGAGAAACAAGAAAACTTAAACTAAAAGAGAATGATACCTTAAAACACGCGTCTTTCCTCTTACAAACTATTAACTTTCTTATTGAACAACGTAAAAAGACACAACTTAGGTTTTTCAGTCAGTTTCACTATTTGGACATAATCACTCATTACTTTAGGAGAAGAGTCCTTCCAAGATCTTTTTATGAAGACGTTTGCTACAAGACACAATAGTCCAGTGCTCTCAATGTTACACATTCTGCTGCCGCCAGGAGTTTTCGCAAACTGTGATGTTCTATCAGCAGAGCTTCTCAGTGTATCTGAGGTACTAGTTATGAATACTTCTTCTGATCTAAAATTATCTTTGTCTCAAAAGGCTGAGACCTCCTTTTGACCCAGGAGCGGGGGTTTCAGAGTTCCCAAATAAATCTCTATTACATCAGTCCTTAATTTTGATTAGAATAACATTCTACCCAAATAATATTAAGATGCTGCAAAGAACAGTTTATTTCTTCATAATTTACCTTAGAAAAGTCCGATTAAAAATGTCCACTTCTTCTATCCTATTCCAATATTACTAGTTCTTTCACTTCTCATCTAACTGACTTCATGCAGTGTCTGTTCCATGTACCCTCTGTTTTTTTCTTTCTTCTTTTTCTCAAGGAAGAATTGTGCTTTAAAAGTTTCGTGTTGCTAGTAAAGGGTTAAATTTGCCCGGGCTTGCAAAGGCCACGTGGAGGCGCCAGGCTGCGGGGCTGAAGAATAAATGCAAGGCCGTGCTGATGGAGGAAGCTGGTAAAGGTCCTTTTTTCCACCCCTCGGTCTCATCCAGGGCAGTCCAGCTCAGAGTTGTTATGGAGCTGCCGGCTTGCTTTCTCCACTGCCAGCGGTGATTAAGCTGGGCCATGTTTTGGCCCCTTCTGCCGTGGTGTGAGCACACGGCCCCGCACTGCCGAGCTGCAGCCGCCCCTCTCCCCTGCCCGCAGCGAGGGAAAGGGGCTCAGCCGGCCCCGGCTCTCCCTGTGCGGGCAGCGGCCCTCAGAGCCCCGGCCAGGCCCAGCCCGGCCGCCCAAAGGGCAGCGAGGCCCGGCCCGAGGCCGCCCGCCACCCCCGATGTTAGCTCATGGCTGATCCTAAAGCGAGAGAGCGGGCGGTCAGCAGCAGATCAGTTTTAAATGTTCCTGCCAAAGTCGCACTGACAGTTCTCATTGGTAACTTAGCTGCCGATATCCCAGCCAGCTTTTGATAGGTCCTTGTCCTCCCCCCACAACCCACGCTACGGTCAGGGCAGGGCAAAACATTTTACATTTCTCTGTATCTAGAAAACAAAATTGTGCCAACCCATGATAGTGATTAAGAACAGTCTCATGGCATACAGTAACTCTCCTGTAAGTGGCTTCAAGACAAAAAGAGCGAAAAAATGAGGTAGAATGATGCATAGTCCTTGGAAGAAAGCATACACTGGAAACCTGTCTGACACTTAAATTATAGTAATCTTGCATGCCTTATTGATTCCTGGTAAAATAATGAAAAAAATCCAAATAGTAGAGTTTTATTATAAATATGTTCACAACCAGAAGTGCTGCTTTGCATTTTCAGCAAAAATGTTGGTTTCCTTCATGTTCCTTTAATCTGGCTCAGGCCTAGAGTGCAAATAGCAGTGTGGGCTATAAATAAACCCATCTCTAATAACCAAGTCTGGTTTCTTAAGAGAGAAATAAACCCCCTCCATCTTCGGGGCATATGAAACTCCTGCCTCCTTGGAGCAGAGGGAAAGGCTGTGAAGCTGTAAGCATTTCCAGCAGGGACAGTTCAGTCACGTTTGTGTAGTGGGGTCATCAGTCACCACCAAGCTTGTAGGTGGGACACAGTTTGGCATGAGAAACACGTCACCTGCCGGGTATGAACCTGAGCCTCTTAATTTCACGGTCTTTAATGTGGTATCAGGTACTAAAGGGGACTGACAGCTCTGCCTTATCCCCCTTTTACCATCAAAGAAAGCCAGGGATGGTGTTTGGGCAAAGGGAGGTTTGTGTTCTTGGCTGGTGAGAAGTGGACTCCTGTGCTGGGGGGTGACATGGGCCAGTGTTGTGTCAGTGGTGTCTGTGTGGGTGCAGCTGCTTCTGTTCAGAGAGTGCAGGATCTGTCAAACTGCCTTATTCTGGGCTTTTTGGTCAATCTCCACCATTTTCGGCTCTTTTCCTGTTGAATTGAGAGCGCCAAGGGAAGGAAGAGCACAATGTCTGCTCTAGTACAGAGCAGTAGTTCTGCTGCTAGGAAACCCTTTAATATAGGATGCTGTGTGCATAAAAGACCAAGCAATGTCATGATCCTTTCACCCAGAAGAGGAGAAAGCCTGACTCTACCATTTTATGACTTTTCTTCATCAGTGTGAGAGTGGCTGCAGGATCACTGCAGTTGCTAAAAGGTGACTAAGCCATGATCTTATGCTGGCAACCCTACTTATGTATCTCACTGTATTTCACTTCCATTCAGTAACAGTGTGATAAATCTGGTGCTCCAAATGGAAACTTTCTTTGCCTGTGTTAAAATACCTCTGCATGGCTTTTGGCTGGTCTCTCTACTCATGTATCTTTTTCTTCCCCTCTCCTCTGTCCCTCCTCTTTTAGTCACCACAGACGTAAGATTCAGAGTAGAACTGTGTTTTTATCTTTCTTGTTTTACCGTTGGTTTGGGTTTGTATTTTGTTTTCTTTTTTGATGTTCTCTGCTGGAAAAAAAGAGTTCTCTAGATGATTCTCTCTTCCAGTTTTATTCACAGCTTGCATGTCTCACTGCTAATTCCATGAAGAATAGGTCTTCTTATTCTTCATGTCAAGGAAAGGACTGATGTTTTTTATTTCACTTGTGTGTACTCTTAAAATGCTTGGCCACATGAAAAGTTAGCTATATTCTGACTTTCTAGTAGTTTCCGCTTCTCCCAGATTCACCTTTTCCTCTGACCTATATAAGTGTTCCAGCCCAGGCTGACATTTTAGTACCTTATATTTTGTGTAATATTTCTTATAAAGTTTAAACATCTCAAAAATTCCTCAACACTTTAGTCTTTCCCTTCTCTATGTTT
This sequence comes from Hirundo rustica, assembly GCF_015227805.2. NCBI lineage: Eukaryota > Metazoa > Chordata > Aves > Passeriformes > Hirundinidae > Hirundo > Hirundo rustica. The sequence goes on along the minus strand of NC_053451.1, from coordinate 103,727,817 downwards.
TGTCCAATTTTTTCCCAAATATTTAGCACAAAATGAATGCTGCTAGTAAACCCAGTATATTCAGTTTTTTATCCTTTATTTGGGAACTGCTGAGCTTGGAATGAGATGGGCTGTGGGATGGATGTGACAGCTGGAATCACTCCCTGCCTTCCCTGGGGCAGGTCCCACAGGCAGAGGGGATGCATGGCATGGGGGATTCCCTCTCCTTGCCCTGCCTGACTGAAGGGACGGGGCAATGGCAGCGAGTTCCTGCCCAGCACAGCAGAACCTCTCCTCTGTGACTGCCCCACTGTCCAGGTGCCCTGGTGTGATTGGTGTGAGGCTGTCACAAGTCACAAGTGTCAGGCCTCGAGCTGTGCCAGAGGAGTTTTAGATTAGGTACTGGGAACAGTTTTGTCACCAAGGGAGTTGTCAAGCACTGGAACAGGCTGCCCAGGGAAGTGGTGCAATCTCCATCCCTGGAGAAGACATGTAGATGTGGCACTTAGGGACATGCTTTAGAGGTGCACTTGGCAGTGCTGGGATGACAGATGAATTCAATGATCTTAAAGGTAATTTTCATCCTAAACTGTTTTTATGATTTTACTGTTCTTATGATTTTACTTCACTAGAAATGAGGATAAAACCAAGATCTGTATTTTAATGAGAAAATACCAAAATCTCCCTCAAGATTTTTAATTGCTCTGTTTCATGAATATGCCTCTGCTTGAACAATCAAAGCAGGATTGGCAATGTGAACTAGCAGTGGATTTCTCCAGTGTCTTTGATTGCACTGTCACTGCAATGAGTACATGGGTATAGTCTCCAAATTAAGCTTTGGTAGGAGCTGATTTTTAGAGCATCTAACTGTTGACCCAGCTACCACCCAACTTGATGAATTTCAGTCTTTTTTGCCATGTCATACTCCTTCCAGTTTGTAAATATTTTGTGACGGTTTTTTTCTTAAAGGAAACAACAATCTATTTCTAGTACTTGGAATATCTTTTCTTCATAGGACTTTGGGAATATTTCATAATCTGATTTTTGTTTGTTTGTTATATGAGTCTGACAAGATGACATGGAGATAAAGCAGAGATCCATTTGGTTTGTTAAGAAATTTGGGGTTATTAATAAAGATTTGTCAGTCTTGACACTGGATTTCTTGATAGCTTTTCTATAAAATTTGCGTTTTGAAATTACAGCCATTTTGCTGTACTTGAACACATGAACACTAGATATGTTAAAAAAGACAGTATGGTTAAGGTTGCATGGCTGATGGCAATCTGGAAGAATTGGAGTGTTTTCTGCTCAGTGTTGACAAGCAGACACGTTGTTTTAAACACGTTGCTTTGATTGTGTTTCACAGCTGTGCCCTTTGTCAGTACTTGTGGCAGCTCGTGGAGCTGTAACTCAGGTGTGCTTGTGTGCTGCTCTGTCCCACAGTTAGGGTGCTGCCTTCTGCCAGCACCTTAGCTTGGCTTTCAGGGGTGCTGGGGCATGGCAAGCCTGCAGCTCTGGGTAGGAGGAGGGCACCACCATGGAGATTCTTCACCAGATTTCTTCAGTAGCTTTTAATTTCTGAAATCTCTATTTTATTTTTTTTTTCTCAGTGACCAATAAGCCTCCTCTTGCAAGTGAACTCAATGAGAAAATTAAAGAGAAATGGCCTAAAGAGATTTACTTGCTGTATGAAAATCCGCCCTGGTGATTGGCTGCGTAAGCCTGGGTGACAGTCTGGAGAGGGAAAAAAAGCAAATCTGCAGCTGTTTGGGATTTATGAATGTGTGACACAAACAGCAGCTTCATGGAAACAAATGAGCTTTACAAAAAGCATCGAGGAAGAATTCACGTGTGTTAATAAAATGAAGAAGTAGGAGTAATATTTGTGTTTCCTAAGAGCATTAAAAAATTCTACCTAAAAAGCATATATGTCATGCCGTGTGCTGTTTAGTCAGGATTATTAGCTAGCACTAAGCTGTGCAGTCAGTTGAAGCACAAGCTTTTCGTCTCTGGATGCTTGAATTATTCTTCATATTTTTCAAAGTCTGAATTGGGTCATAAATGTTTAGGCAATTTCAGATTAGCGACGTAGGGGGTGGAGGGCATTATAAAACAACACCATGTGATAGAACAGTTGAGTGCACTGATTATCAGGCTGTGCAAGTGGGAGAGCACCTTCACACCAGGAATGAGGGCTGCTGGCTCTGCAGCAAGAGGAGAGTCCTGAACACTGCCTGCCCATGCTAGGCTCAGCTGATTATCTTGATCCTCCATGGAGCCCTTGCCAGCCCTGTGATGTTTTGAAAACATCAGCTGGTCAAGAATCAGCCTTGGTCACTGACAAAGGTCTTACAGAGCTGGTAAATACCTCCTAAATAACTGTGGGAAGGCCAAGGAAATGTCCTCCCTGGTGGAGGCCACCCTGCTAAAGGGAAGGGAGAAGTACAGAAAGGCAAAGATTAGGCATGAGAAAAGATTATCAAAAAAAAGGAATGAAAGGATTGTTTCGTGCCTGCATTACATCAGAGAAAAATACTGAGATAGGAGGGGGGAAAAAGCCCAACACACCAAAACAGACATGAATGTAAGAGCCTTAGCTGGTGTGTTTAGTTAGCACATACTCAAGAGACCAGGAGGAATAAATAAGCTAAATAAAGAGTCTAGAACAGAAAAGTAACAAAAACCAACCCCAAAGCATAAAAGCAATCATCTTTAATGCCAGTGTGTTTTCTCTCAAATATTATCCAGTGTTTGTCTGTTGTAACTTACAGAAAAATACCAAGAAGCACAATCATTGTGAACAATATTTTTAAGACTTGGTATTAAGTACACCTCACTAAGTTAACCTGCATTGTTCTGTCATCAGTTTAGCAGCTGAAATAAAAGATTTTATGGAAACCAGGAAAGGTTGGCCAGCCTGATGTTGAGCCAACTGCAAAAATTGGCTGAAGTGGTTCTAAGACTGAGCAGACAATGGGTGACTTTCCTGTAATTGTATTTTGGAAGACAGCTGAGCTGTTTCGGCTTGAGCTTTCAGGAAAAAAGAATGTGGAAAATCTCAACAGGAAGTGTTCTATGTAGCAAACACACACACACAAAAAACTAAATATGGAGCACTGAGGACTTACAGAACGGTTCCAACCTTCTCTAAAATGTTGTGGCTTCTCTTCTATTATTATTCATAACGAAAATAATTGCGCTATTTTTTTAACATTTAGACGCACTGATGTTACTTATTCACTTATTTATCTGTACGTTGTTTTGCTATACACTGCATTGTACTGCTTAGAAATGCTGCAGAGAAAGAAGGTGACGCCTGGTATTAATCAGGTGCATGATGCCTTATTAATTGGAGTGAGATGGAATTTAATAATTCCATTGCGTCAAGCTTTTTTTGAAAGTGTGGGAAATAATGGCACTTTTTTATCCCCTGATGTATGATGCTTAATTAAGTTATTGTCTTTCTGCAGGATGAAGTCAGAGAGACATAGGGTCCAGCGTGCTCAAAATGCTGACTTGTTTAATAGATCAAATGGTGAACTAGCTTTTTTTTATTTAGACACAGACAAGGTCTTGAGCTCTTACAGCATGTTCATTGTTCTTTCCTAGCTGCTCTGTGTGATAATGGAATGCAGGATGGTTATTGAAGTTTTTGTCTGATAGATTACCCTGTTAACCTGGCACTCCAGCAAATTGTCATGTTCTAGCAAACAGGGAGGACATTATGCAAGAGAGTACTTCAGCTCAAAAATCTGTTCAGTGCACAAGCACACTATGGTTTTCATTTTATTTTACTGTTTTCTAGGATTGCATTGATGTGGGTTGGTGGGAAGGAGAACTCAATGGCAGAAGAGGTGTTTTTCCAGATAACTTTGTCAAGCTACTCCCCTCAGATTTTGAAAAAGAGGTAAGCAATATATTCTTTCATTTTCACTCGAAAATTCAGAATGAAAGCAGAGCTAAAAGAAATCTTCTTTCAGATATGTGATTTTGACAAAGTTTTACTTCTCATCTAATAATATAAAAGCATAAAGGAAAACCAAAAATTCTGGGTTGGAAAGCGTCCATGAAAAGAATGTGTAGCACTCAAAGTCATATTACGGAGTTTCCTTGAAGGGTTTGATTTGTCCATCCAGTCACCCCACCTCCACTGTTCTGCTCTGAAAGCCCTCTGTCCTGTGTCCTACGAGTTTGAGAGTGAGAGAACAACTGGAGGTCCCAGGAATAAGTCATGTGATGCAATGATATCCAGAATTCTTTAATCTTCTCCGTTGTTTTTGTGGTGGAATATGAAAAGTTAAGAGTATCACCTGCATGCTGATGGACAGCAGTCAAACACTGTTCCAGAACAAAAAGGGTGAGATTTTTAACCGTGTAATTTGAAAAATAATTATTATTTGAAAATTTGAAAAAATAATTTGAAAAATAATAAGCTTTTGGTGTCTCACGGGCATATTTCTTTACCTCTCAGATTTACTAAAAAAGAAGGTATAAAACCTCTGTAGAAGATTTTTCAACTCCTATTTATTTGAAAAAGATGGCATTGTTATTTGCCATACAGTATTTAGAAATCTTGTGGTTTCCTGGAATAAAGTAATGGATTTCTTCCCCCAAAATCCATTCCATTTTTAGGAACTTTTTGAGTCACCTGTGAGATATCACAAGCTTGCAATCAGGCTTTTGATGAGTATTTCACAGTGATAGTGTAAGCATTCTGTGATGAAACCAAAACTTACTGACACCCAGCTTCACTCATTGGCAATAAAATTGGATGCCAAAGGCAAAAGTTAAATAACTTGGAAAGCTTAATAAAGCAACTATTAACTCACAGAGGCTAACATGATAATTACTGAAAAGGAAGGGAGAAGAGCAGCAAAACCTGTGGGAGATGAAAAGGCAATTCCACAGCAGAGTGCATATCCTGGCTTTAGGCCTAAAAATAAAAGCAGCTGATTTCTAGAAAAGGCAGAAATCAAACACCTGAAGACATAGTGAGCCTATTATAGAAGAAAAAAATCCTTACTGCTATCTATTTTTTGTGATGTAATTATTCAGTCATTTTGAACTTAAAAACTGTGTATCTTTTAAGTGATTTTTAAAGTACAATTGAATATAACTTGTAGAGTAAATTAGATATTCAGACACTTGGAAATTGCAGCTAGGTTTGCTCTAACTGTGGAGAATAGAATTTTATTAATTTTTTTGAAATGCCACAGATCTAGCCACTTGAGAAGTAACTGGTAGGACTATAGACCATCTCTCTTTGCTTGAATCAGTGCTAAAAGGGAAGGAGATAAATACTTTACCAGTGATTTTGGCAGGTATTTTCTGATGTGATCCAGAAACCTTGGATTCCATCCCATGGTCTGAAAGTATTTGTTGCAATAGTTCTTCTGTCTGTTCAACAAAAGCTTGGGATCTCTTCCCATCTCCTTGTTCAGTCCTCAGTTTTCCAAGCCTGACTCTTTTCAACACATGCCTATTTGTTCGAGGCCTTTTCTGAAGCTGCCTAGTCCAATCTCCACCTCTCAGGTGGTCTCCATTACAGGATTTTCCCCAGAGCTCCCTACCTGAGTCCAAATCACCATCTGGATTTACTTTCTATCCCTGCACCAAATTTCTTTATACTGCTTTTTTTCCTCCCCCCTTTTACTCTTTGTCCCTGCTCTGTAGTTTTGTTCTCTTTTTGTCCAACCAATCCTGGTTCCCTTTCAGTTGGCTTAATTTCTAGTCTGTCTCCATCACCTTCTTGGTTACCTCATCCAGCCACAGACCCTTGTAAATCCTTCTTGCTTCTTCATGTTTCCCTAAGGAGTCTTTTAAGGCTCCTTCACACTACACCCTTCCTGACCTTGGTCTGTCCTTTTGAAACAATCTATTTCCCTCTTCAGCTTTCAGTTCAAGCCACTTTGTCAAATGAGCCATAGGACCTTTTCTCCTTGGTGTCTGTCTACGTAAGAGCTTTGGTTTTATTCAGGAGTGACCGTAGTGAATCTGCCACTTGTCCGTCTGCACTTGTTTGGGAGACAGAGTGCAGGGGACATAGTAAAAGTCTCAGGGGACATAACTTAGACCCCTTACAGGAGAGAACTAAGCCAGAAGATGTGCTAAGGGAGTGCATCTCTTGTATTCCAGCTGCTGATGTGTGGTCAGTCCTGCTGGGATCAGTCTCACACCACTCCACAGTAAAACCCCAAATGCTGGTACTGTACTGCTGAATCCTCAGCATCAACTATTTCACTCTGCAGCCATTATCAACAGAACTCCTAATGCCTATCACAGCACATGCATTGTCTCTGTCTCATTTCCTTTCCAAATTTTTCTTCACTTTTCTGCCTTTAAACCTTAAACCATGTTGCCCAAATTTTTGTAGAAGTGTCTGTGAGAGTTTAAGGGACTCAGCGTTTGTGGGCAATGGCCCAAGGCAGCCAGGCTGTAACAAGTCATTCTGATCTCCTGAGTTCTTGGCCACAGCCTTCTCAGGTTGGTGATGGAAGGTGATCTGGTAAGATGGTAGGAGAAACTTGAAGGTTGCTGGATGACAACTTTGAGATTCAGGATGTTATGCTTACCTTGCTTGGGCAAAAACTGGTTTGTTTTTTTTTTTCTCCAGAGATGAATACATTTGCTAGATTTGAGAGAGATCCCTTGGAAGGGCATGTGGCAAGTACTCATCCTTCGTAGCTGCTTTCAACACCCAGACAAGATCTGAGAATTCTAAGGCAGACACTGAACTAATTAAAGTGAACAAAGCAATTGATCTTTCTCAAAAGCTTTGGCAAACAGATAGAAAATAATTGAGGGAGGGCAGGGATCAATAAGAGTTTGAGAGAAAATCCTAGCCTAAATGGCTGATTGAAGTTTGGCAAAGCTGTGCATATCTGGAAAAATCATTTTATTCCACATTTGTTCCACAAGACAATATACAGTGCTACATAGCCAGCAATGTAGTGAAAGTGATTGTCATCACTCTGTGGCAAAGGAAAGAAAGTCCTTCTCAGGAAAAAAGGATAAACATATGGAAAAAAAATCAGGGTTTTTTTGCTTAAAATATCTACAATAATCTTGATGGTTTGTTGAGGTTTTTTTGAAGTGAGAGGTAAAGTGTGTCATGTGATCTAGCATGATGCTCCCTTTGGTTTTGTTCTCATTCCAACACACACGTGGTGACTGGCAGTGTGCTGTGCGTGCATTCACACACATCAGCATCAGTCCCCCAGCACAGATCTATTAGGAAAATCATCATAACAGAGAAGGTAAAAGTATAAATAAAGGACAGATTAGTTGGAATAATTGGTTTAATTTCACCAAACATCTAAAATTCTGATCTTTCACAACTGGAACTCTAAATATATCCTAGTAAGTGAATAAAGAGTAACCTTTGCTGTATTTTCTGGGTTCTGCATTTTTGCCTCGTTTATGGGTCTGAAAATACCTCAGGTTTTCCCACAGGTATCTTGGAGTTTCTTTGTCTTTGGGGTTTTTTTCCAAAACGGGTAGGAATATTTACAAGGTTAAATTTTAAAGAAATAGACTTCTTCATTAGATCAAAGGTCATATATTCCTCCAGTCTTAAGGTACACAAAATGAACTTTTTTTAACCCCTCAGCAGGAGAATTTCAATTGCAAGTACAAAAATGATATTTTATTTGTCAATGCTATTTTCTTTCTTCAAATTAATTTTAATGAAGTTATTTCAGGAGAAATGTGACAGATCTCTAGTCTCATGACTTGCAATTATTAATGTTAAGCACTTTATTATTAACTCCAGCCTCTGTGTGAATGAGATTTACAGGCCTTTTGAAGCAACCTGTTTTCTTCTGTTATTCAATTTTAGAGACCGAAGAAACCACCGCCTCCATCAGCTCCTGTCATCAAACAAGGATCAGGTAAAGTGTAGTTGATTTTTACAGCTCATGTCAGTGAGCACATCTCAATATAAATTAAGTGTATTCAAACTTAGATAGAATTCATCTGTATCAAAATTGGCAAGCAGATGTGTAGACAACAACTAATAAATCACAATCAAAATGCAAATAGTTGTTAACCGTGAATGACGGTGATGGGCTTTAAATATATTTCAGTCAGCCATCTCTACCATTTCAAAATAACCTTGTTTGCCCCTTAATCACGTTTAATCACAGCAAGTGTGATACTTCAGCTTTCTGATTTTTTTGGTTTTGTTCCCTGGCTGAAGTTGATTGTGTGCATGTCCTTGCAGTACAGACACAGTATGTGGAGTCTGATAATACCTGCAGGAGGAAACTGCATTCACTACACATCTGATTTATTCTAGAGACACAGAGCTTTTTAGAACATCTATAAAACAGTGTCATACAGTGGCCTCCTCTGAGCTGCAATCTTAAGTCTTGCAGATCTGCATGAATGCTGGATCTGGCTCCTGCTCTAGGTTATGGACCATAGATTCTTGGTTTTCAATACTTTCATAGCCATGAGTATGAAACTAAAAGGAGTTACCCTGAATGGTTATGTAGATAAAGGTGTTGCAAATGTATTAAGGGGCTGATCCTGTTTTCCAAACAGATGAGTGCTAGCAAAACTGATTTTGTGATAAGTTATACTGAATTGTGTGTAGATACTGAGAGCTGAACATATATTTGTAATTTTAAAATGACCTCTCCATACTAATTTTCAAAAGTGCCTGCATGATTTATTTTTATCACAAAACTTAGTTAAAGAATCTACGCACTTGACAGTCCTGAACTCGGAAGCCAGATTCCAGTTCCATTCATGTAAAAATACAAATCACTGGGCATGCTCTCAGAGTTTTCATTTGTATTGCAGTTGTGGTGGAAACATAACTGTGGCTGGAATTCTTTAATCCCTTTAGTCAGTCAGTTTATAAAAACTCTGCAGCAGCACTACTGCTTTCCCTACTGCAGGCACCCATTAAAAACCAAAACAAATATGTCCAATCTCCTGGTAGTTTTCTTATTACTGTGATGTGTTCCAGCTTTTGGTGCTTTAAAAAGTAAATTTTCCTCTCCTACAGACTTAAGCTGTTAGTAGAAATGCAACACACACTAGTATACAATTTACTAGGAATCAATATGCTATAATTTAACTAGCTTGAATTTGTCATGCACTTCTTTGACTACAGAATCGTGATCATATTTGTGTTTCTTATTGACATTCCTGGTTTGTTCTTCACTCTGTCTTGAGACTCGAGGAAACATAAATTTCATTTTAATCAGTAATAGCGTCCAGAGAGAGAGCAGTATGACTTTGCCATCTAGTGGTGGTTGTATAACAACCATGTCTTGGTGGCCACTCTGTTAAAGCCTGACATGTCTTGTAAAAACTCTATAAAACTACATTTATTTCAATTTATATTGCTATAATTAGAGGATAACACTTTAATAGGTACCTGCTTGCATACAATGCTTTTACTGTGTCACCATAGCAGGATAATGTGCCCATTTTCAGAAGGAAAAATAGTTGCAAAAAGGAGGCAGACAATTTGATTAAAGCTTCTAAGTCTATATTGAAGCCAAGACTGTTGCAGTTCTTTCTTTTCATACTGGGTCATCAGGCACAAAGTTTTTTCTGAAATAGAGCTGTAAATCATCTTATGTTTATTAGCATCCTGACATCCTCTACTTTGTCAAATTATTTCTTCACTGAGGTTACACTGCATTTTACCCCATCTTCAGGTCTTACTGTTGATAGTAAGTAACAACTTCAGTAGTGCTTCTGCATATTTGACCAGTCACAGTGTGATGAATAAATTTAAAACTGTCAATTGCAGCCTAAATAGTTAAATGTCAGCATCTTCTGATGCAGAGCATAAAATCAAAACAGAGAATTAGAACTTGTCTTTGTCATACAAGTGGCATATGTGTAAAGAGGTGTCTATATTATAGCAGAGATAGAAATTTATAGTTTCCACAGCAGTAAACTGCCAGGACCATCTGTGCTGCACTACTTCACAAAGCAAGGTGAAAACTGGAGAGCTGAATTTAGGAGCACCAGTTCCTTACATATAGGCTTCAAAAGCAGTAGGCATTTCACTGGGTAGCTGGGGTAAGCAACACAACTGTGTCCAGACTGAAGGGTGGGAATACTCCTGAGTTCCTCTGGGAGCTGATACAGAGCTTCCCAAAGCTTCCTTGAAGGTGACCCTCACCTGGGAGCTAAGGCAGGGTCATGATGCCTGCCTGGGTGTTGATTAATTTGGGGGGGGGGTCACAATCCAAGTAGAAAGAACAGCTAAGTCTGCGAGCTCCTCAGTGGCTGTAGGCTCATTGTTCTAGACTTGGGCTGAGAATGTCCCTCTGTGTGTTAATGATGGCTGTTAATCACACTGTAATTAGGTATATAGACTTATGTGTCTTTCTTTTTGAACATATTAGTGTGTGGAAGATTGTCAATATGTTGACTTGTGCTTTGCATAACTTGTGTTTTGAAAGGCTTTAACTGCTTTGGAGCAACAGCTTCTCATCTCAGGAGTGAAGCCTTCTTCATAGAATCATTTACGTTGGAAAAGATCCTTAAGATTATCAAATCCAGCTATAAATGAGAATTTAGTATTCTTTATTGACATCATATGTGGTACTGTTGCCTGTCCAACAGCACACTTGGGTAAAGGAACCAATGGCTGGTGATCACTATGGATGAGTACGGATTTCTAGGAACCACCTGCAGAAGGGAGTTGCAAAAGCACATTCAGAAAATGTAAATGCACTTGAGAACTGCACATAAAAGAATAGATTGAAACAAAAAATTGCCTGTGCTCCTTGCCCTGCCTCCTCTGCTTTTCTTGGATTTCATCTACTGTAATTTTAATTGAAATGCTAATAGTGTTACCTAAAGCAATTTTCAACACTACTAAGTTGAAATGGCATTAGCACCTAGTGGTTAGCCAATGCAGCAAAGCCAACATCCAGTAAAGTGTTTCTTATAACATGGGGATTAGAAGGTTTTATCTTCCATGTGCCAGGAAATTTTTGCAGTCTTCCCGTTGTTGGTGCCACAAGTTCCCATATTTCTTGGAGCAACAGAAGTCTGCATGTCAGGGCCTCAAGTACAGAGGCAGAAGAAGCCAGGGGCTTACACCTCCAGGGCAAAAGCTGTCAATTAAAATAGTAATGGCAAATAGTCATGCAGAATGCTGTCAGCACTGCTCTTCTCCTCCTTCTAATATGTGGAAGTGAACAGCTACTAGTAGTGGAGGAAAAGGGGAGGGATGTGTTAATTTAATGTAATATACCCTCTATATATTCAGCTCTATCACATATTCTCCTGACATTGCTCAATTAATTGATTTATTTCTAATGTTTCTGCACACTGTTGAGCTGTTCTTCATTTATGTCTACAATGATAACATCTGCAGTTATCCAATTTTTTTTCCCCATAGAATAGTCTGAGAGTGTCTATTCTTTGGGAGCGCACACTTTGGAAACTGTGAACTTGATTACAAAGACATAAATATCCAGTTGCTTTCTTGTCATTATGATACAGGCAAATATTTGAAATAAATTTATGTTCAGCTTTAGCAAGACATTTTCAAATTGAGGAATATAAAAAGCCTAAGAAATTGCAGAATTAAATCTTATGTCACTGTTTTGTTGGCTTGGTCAGAATTCCAAAGTTTTCTCTCTTTGACAGGGACCACAGATCGAAAGCATGAAATCAAGAAGATACCACCTGAGAGGCCAGAATGTCTTCCTAATCGAACAGAAGAAAAAGGTATGAGTGTGCTTTCCTGTCTGTTCTCTGCAGAGAGACGAGATCCTCATTTCCCACTCTCTGTTTCCATTAAGTGTATTGTTTGGATGTTTGCTTTCCACCCTGATAGACTGTGATGATAGGCATTTTGGATAGTTGCTTATGGACTAAATTCAGGGTGTTCAGTTGTACCCATCCAGAGCTGTTGAGTACATGCAGCCACAACTGGAGTCAAGGGGAGATTTGCTCTCAATACATGAAATGCTGTATAAAGCACAGTGCTCTGTAAAACCCACGTGCTCCATCAAGTAAAATACCCCAGATTAGTGTATACTTTTTTCTTAACATCTCTTTGCTTTTGTTCTCTAGTTGAAAGCTGGGTTGGTGATTTTCCTGCATCACAAAGGGATTTTGTGGAGATACAGTCATTAATGGTTATGAATCACCCCATTATCACAGCCACAAAAGTCACAGGCAAGGCAGCAAAGAAATGAAAAAATTCTTCAAAGCCATGCTTGAACATTGTGAGAAATGGGACACAGTACCACACAGAGCAGGGACAAGCAAATTAAACCTTTAATGGTTTCATTGTGTTCATTGTGAATGGTGAACAGTCTCAGGAAAATAGGTACATCTATTCTCTAATTGAAGATGGTGTCAAGTTTCATATGTTAAGTGGACTATTAGATTGTATTAACAAGTTTGTTTATGGGATTTCTTAATGTCTAAGTATTTGAACTTGTGACCTTTTAAAAGGCACGTGTATGCACATGACTAAATGCTTAATATATAGTTATAATTTAGTGACAGAACCTTCAGACTTTGCACCAAGATCTGTTTCTGGATATACATTTTAGTATACATTTAGTGTACATTTAGCTGTTTCCTCTGCACAGGTTTACTTTTGGTTGTGTGTGCTGCTTCTCGTGGTTATCTTAGCAATAAAACCCTTTGCTTTCCATTTCTGGATTTACAAAGCCGACTCCTACAACAGCAGAGGAAAATTAAATATGTTACTCTCCCAGGCTATAAATATCTGTAACTTTTCTAAACATTGAAAAGAGGCTGTAGGAGTTGTGCCTACATTTCAGGAGTACCAGGGAGTGGCAGGAATTGCTCATGTGGTGTGGCAGCAGGGGTGGCACAGGGACGTCCTTTGAGCTGCCTGTTGGCACGCTGCCCAGCCTGTCCCTCATACAATTTAGATTCTTGGACACTGACGCAGTATAAATTGTCGTAGGATTAAGTGTGTAAAAATACAGAGTATGCTGGAAAAGCTTCAGTGTTACTGAGGACCCGATGACTGCATCAAAGCATACTGCCTGTGAACAACAGTCACTAGCTGGACTATTCCAAACCTAATGTGCACTGTGTTTCTGGGGATTTATTCCATGATCCTCTCATTAATTGGTTCCCATTAAGCAATACCCTGTAACATTCCCAGTACCTCTTATGTGTATGCAGAGGTGTAGCATTCATGGCGTGTCATAGGCAGCATTGTCAAGGGAAGTGGGGTGCTAAAACAGTACCATATAAAGAGTAAAACTTCAGTTCCTTGGAGACTTTAGTCCTTTCTTTAAGAAAAATCAGGCCTTCTCTGGTGTGGCAAACATGTTTACGTGCTTGTTTTATATAGGGAATTTAGAGTATATTATTTAGAAGTTCTTAATGTGCATTGTACTTCGCACATGCACAGGCATTTCATGGCATTGGAGATGAGCATGGCAGCACTCCCTAACTATGCAGAATCAGTTCTGCAAATGATCTAGGTTTTCATCAGCAAGATGAACAATTCAGCATATAAGTCTGTGCTTAAAACCTAAATAATAGGTCTGATTTTTCTGAGGGGTTTACATCCTGCATTGTTAATTTTTTTTGCTTGTATTTTATTTTCACTTAACTGTAGTTCACTTGAAACAGACTTCCCTCCCCCTCACCCCAAAATGGTATTTCTCTGTTTGTCCAAGAGATGTTAAGAATATCCAGCATAATTATTTTGGTGGCCTTCTAAATTAATATTGTTTCATATTAAAATTGAATATAAGTTGTGCTGGTGGGAAGTTGTACCATATGGTATGTAATTTCTTGCCATTCTTGTACTTTACAGTCAGAAACCAGTAAGTTACTAAAATAAAAAATAGTTCCCATTAAGATGCTGCACACATATTTTGGCCGAGGAGTTGCAGGCAGAACAGCCAGTCAGATTGAACAACTGATCAGTTGTTCAAATGAATGATTTAGAACAGAAATGGAAAGGTTTTCCTTTGCATACCGTCCATCTACAGTTGAAGATTTCTTCTTTGAGTGCAGACTTGTCAGTGCAAACGAATTCCACTTAATACTATCCCTGTTCTTTTTTCTGGAAATGCTTGATTTAAAGAAAGATCAGAGAGAGAGCAAAAACAGTTGGAATTGCAGAAGCCTTCAGTTCCTGCTATACCTCCGAAGAAACCTCGGCCACCCAAAGCCAACGCTGTGAACAGACCTGGTACCTTGCCCCCGAGACGACCAGAAAGACCAGTTGTGCCTGTGACTCATGCAAGGTATTGCTTTTCTTCTGTCCAAGGATTCTGGGATTAGTGGAAAAAAAAATAACACATTTAAAGAATTTAAGTGTTATAGTTTATGTCCCAATTTATTTCACAGCAAGCTGTATTTAAAGAAGAACAAGAAAAAAGAAAATCCTTATAGTCATCTGGCTGGATCATAACTATCTTCTCAATAATAGCAATCTTAGATTATTCAGGACTAGTTCATTTCTACTGATGAAATTCTACTGTTACTGCAACAGTGTAGAATGTGTGGGAAATACCTGCATCAGAATGTTACTCTGACCTTGACTTTCTTAGTGTACCTCAAATTATTTAATGCAGCTTAGCTTGGGCACCAAGTCAGTGCAAAAGCTTGAATTGTCCTTAGGAATAGCGTTAGGCAATGCACATTTCAAATACTGTCATCTTGGTTTCAGTTTGCTTTCTTTTGATCATTTTAGATCAAGCTTTAGCAAAATACGCATGTTCAATGCTCTCTTAGCTGGTGACACTGCAGAATAGTGCTGTCAAGTATTTATGCCCTAATGTTGGTTGTTACTCTGCAGTTACATGATGCTTTTTGTCAGAGGTGGTTACAGCCTTTGAGGAGCACTGAGAAATTGGACTTGCCAACACGAGTCCATTTATTCTGTGCTAGAGCAAAGGTTGCACAAATTAAAGGCCTCACTGTAGTCTAATCAAGTCTAGGTGGCTACATTTCAGTCATCAGCATCTGGGTTGTGCACTGTAAATTTCCTTTATGCTTAAAATGGGCAAGCTGTGCATCTTGCAGAAAAACTAGAATATAGGCATGGAAATATTTTTACTATTGTACTGTTAGGAAAATTAGTTGCCATTGATCTACTGTAGTTCAAGTATAGTAATGGTGAATTAAACACTGGAATGGGGTATAGGTTAGAGTGAAATGCTAGACATTCATTCCCTTCATTCCTCCACATATGGTTAAAAATAAAAAATGCTCTTAGTGAGAAATCTGGAGCAAATGAAAAGAAAAAAAAGGCACCTGGCTTGTGCTCCCAGTTTCATCTGACTGGAGTGCTTACCCTTCTATCCAGATGCTACTTCCACAGCTTCTTTTGGAATTGGCTTTGAACATGCTTGCCCAGTTGCTCCAAAACACAGTCCATACCTGCTGGTCACCCAGGCATACTTGGAAATACAAGTATTTGCTACAATCTTCAGAATTAGCTATGTGATGACTTGGAAAGATCAGTACATACCCTAGGGTTCAGTTCACTGCTGAGGCATGCAGTGGAGTAGCTATTCTTTTGTTCTATCCTTTGCCTGAAATATTTTAAATATACTATAAATTTTTAGCATTTAGAATTTTGGAAGGGTATTTTGCTGCTCTTGTATTTTCCTTTTTTTTTTTTTTTTTAATACAAAATTGTATGAAGTAATCATGTATTTTTTAAAGATACTTCAATTTTCATGTTGTCAAAGGCAAAAAGGCACACCTAAACAGTAACCTTCTTAACTGTCCAAACTTTGCTATGTCTAGCACAAAAAAAATGGAAAATAGTTCTAATTGCTTGGATAATTAAGAAATACGAATCTTTAAGTGGAAGCAGTCACTTCAATAAAGGTGTTTTGTTGTAAAATCCATTCCGTTTAATAAGATAGTAATTTTTTTAAGACCTACTGCTATCCATTTCTAAAATACGAAAAACCTGAAGCAATTAGAATAAAAATTGAATCAGCAGAACTTTTGCTGACCAGCTGGGGTTTAACCCTGATGGGCAGCTGAGCCCTATGCAGACACTAGCTCACTCCCACAGTGGGATGGGGGTGAGGATCAGGAAGGCAAAAGGAAAAAAAAAACTTACACGTGGAGACAAAAACAGTTAGACAGGAAAAGCAAATTATGCATGTGCAAGCAAAGCGAAGCATGTTGCTGCTTCCCGTGGGCAGGCAAGCGTTTTGCTATCCCCTAGAAAGTCTGGCTTCATCACCTGCAGTGGTGGCTTGGGGTGACAAAAGCCGTAACTCCAAACATCCCCCAGTTCCTTCTCCCCTCACCTCTTAATGCTGAGTGTGATGCCCTGTGCGCTGGGACATCCCTCGGTCAGCTGGGGTCAGCTGTGCCCCCACCCAGCGCCTTGTCCGCCCCCACCCTCCTCCCTGGTGGGATGACAGGACGGGCAGAAAAGGCCCCGACTCTGTGCAAGCACAGCTCAGTGATAATGAAAACACCCCTCTGTTAGCTAGGATGTTTTCAGCACAAATCCAAAACACACAGCGCCCTGCGAGCTGCTGTAAAGAAAATTAACTCTATCCCAGCCAAAACCCGTACGTGATCCTTAGGGGAAAATTGCTGTAGTTCCAAAGTGAGTGCCGTGAGATTTCCATGGCAGCTGCTAAGCCAAGGAGGCTTTCTCCTGTCCTGAGTAAGTGGCTTGCATCTTATGCATCTCTCTGACTTTTTATAGTGATGATTGTTTTCCATTTAAATACAATCCTCCTTCACTGGAGGCAGAGTAAGGGCTTGAAGGGCAATAGGACAGATAAAACCCATGTGGGACAGTGAATAGCTGTCAGTTTGTTCCAAAGGCTCCACACCTTACTTAGACATGCCATGATTATACAATTTACCGATAAGTCAATTCTCTGGAGTAGGCAAGCCATAAGCACCCATAGAAGGTGCATCTTTACGATCAGTTTAAACCAATCCACATCCATGCCACTGCTAACAGGGTTCCTTGTCCTGGCACCCCATTCCCACAGCCTCCCTTCTGTTTAGCACTAGCATTTGTGCAGCTGTGCAGCCATATGGGTCAGGGAGTCACTCCAGATGGCGATTAATCAGTTTGCAATGGGACTTCTCTTAGTGTGGGGTTTCTCTCAGGCTGATCATGTGTCTGGTCAAGCTGACAGCCTGTCTGTATGGGCACGGGCAGAGAGGGCCACACTGCAAATGAGAGGGGAGGGCTCCACTCCTTTCTCAACAGAATGAATGCAGACTGGCATAATAAGCCTGTTGATTCTTCTGACAACAGGGCTGGGGGTTTTTTGTGGGGCTGTTGCCATATATCTTGGTATCCTTTGAAGGCAGATGCTAAATGTTGTGTCAGCCCTAAATCATGCCATTCTAAGAATCTCTCCAAAGCCATACTCACACATTTCCTAGAGCGCTTCCAAGTCACATTGTGCTCTCAGATTGCTGGGAAATGTATGTGTGCAAAACAGAGTATGCAGTCACATCCTCATTGCTCTGTCAGCCAAAAAAACCCAAAATGTTGCTTCTTATAGGTTTACAAATATATAAGCAATATAAGAAAAGGTTAAAGACTGAAAAATAGGAAAACTAATAGCTCAGGTAGATCACCTGGAAATACCCTTATTTATCATCTTGCCAATTAATACATTTTTCCATGCATGTGTTAAATTTCTTCTGTGTCCTTCCTGGTGCAGACTGCCTGCCATATTGAGAGCTGTGGAGGACTAGTTTGCTTTTACTCTGATTGTTTATTTTTTTCTTCACTTGTCTCCCCATCACAGGGTTTACTGGCATATGTATTCACGTAATCTATGACTTCCTCTGGGTTTTAATAAAATTTTTCAGCTCTTTATCAGTTCAGCCTTTCTGAAGTCTGAAATAGGGTTTCCAGCCACTTTGGGTTTTGTTCATAAGCTTCTCCCATGTTGAGGTTCAGGCCATCTGTCGTCAGCTTATGGTATCAAAAGCAGAGACCAACAAAAAAAATCAACAAGATTTGTGAGCTTACTATGTATTTCACTGTCAACAGCTAATTATTGCTAATTATTGCACTGTATAGTACTTATCTGCCTATAAGGCAACCTATCTG